>NC_140576.1:4057500-6457500 GCF_057381845.1 Rhamphochromis longiceps | reverse complement strand
AAGACAACAATCACCACTGCTGTGATGACGGCCACTGCCAGCAGGGCGCCGACTACAATGCCCACAATCTGTCCAGAGCTCAGGGCCTCTGTTAGATGAGAGTTAGTGCATTTAGATCCATAGTTAATATATTTAAACAGCAATGGTTATTAAGTGTATGTTAGACTTATTAAGTGTCACCATTATATCTATTCAAACTGACCTCTCCTTTCTCCCACACTTTCCTCACCTTCTGTGTCCTCCTCAATGATCAGGTCAGTGGTTTCTGTCCCAACAGGGCCCACTCTCTCAGCAGTGCCCTCTGTGTCAGCAGGGATCACTGTCCCAGTAGGGCCCATTGTCTCAGTGAGGTCGTCTGTTTGGGACTCACTGAGTACTTGCTCAGTGGATGATGTGGTCTCCTCAGACGTATATTCAGCGTATTGGGTAGGTGTATTGGGAGCTTCTGTTTCAGTGACTAGGGCTTCAGTTGTAGGCACAGGCACACTCATATGGTCATTGAAAACGTGTGTTGTAATTTCGAAATGGGCCGTAGTTGGTACAGATGGAGGATGACTGGTGACAACAGTGGTAGGATTAGCCTCTAGAGCAACACCAGGTGTGGTTTCTCCTTCTGTAATGACCACAGATGAAGAGTGAAGTTCTGTAGGGTCTGTAATTGGATCTGGGGGGAGGAAATAAGAAATATAAGATCAAAAACAGGCCAAACATTCAAGGCAGAAAGCTGTTTAACCCAAGCTTCCCAGGTCACAGGTTTCCATCTATCAAAATTTGTTTTTTCACTATCACAGAGTGCTTTCTCGATGGGTCATTTTTGGCTTTCTCCCTGTGATATCGATGTCTCTGCTGATTTCTTTAATTTAACTGTGAAAATCTCCCAGTATTCAAAACTCATCAAATTATAATTTATTTTTGGTTTTTTTTATTTCTTTTTTTATTTATATCTTTTTCCAGTTAAGTTAAAAGTAAGTTCAAGTTTGAAAAACAAGAAAGGATGTTTTTGGTGCAGCTAGGTAAAATGCACCCAGGTACTGGGGTTGTACTGCTAATGCAATTCCACCTGATCACGAACTTTTCAGTGATGAAAAACGACATGTTACAGATGTCGCTTTGAATACTAACAGATAAACATCTGGCTTTTGTTAACACTGAGTATTAGCCTGATGGACCCTAGCATTAAATATTCAGGACGGGTGATTTTAAAACCGTGATCGTGCACTTAAAAGAACCCTGACACATTTTTGAGACTGATATTGATATTTGATCATTTAAAAACTCCAGTCAATATTTCTTTCTTTGAGAAGACACACACAAAACATAAGCAGGTTTCCCTAACATGTATTATCTGCAGTTATTTAAGAGTGCTTACTAAGATAATATCACAATTCAGTTGAAAAATAATCTTGTTTTACAGTTTCAGCAAGTTGAGTAAATTACTCGTTTACGCTCTGACAGGCTCTGCGTGGATCAGCTGGTTGTGCGCACCAAACATGGGGCGCAAAAGGGAAGTTGAGGCATGCCCTCTGATGGACAAACCGTGCAACATCAACACTCATGTTTGAAGGGTGTTTCTCATGTCACTTGCTTTCATTTACTGGCCGATTATAAATGCTAATACCAACATATCGGTATCTATGTTATAATACCTTCATCATTAACCTGTGCATTAGTACATATCCAACACTCAGCAAGATGATAGCTCAAGTAAAAGTGGACATTAAATGTTGTTTGTTTAAGCTCTGTTTTCTTTGTAACTTCAGAGCACAGTTGATTGGCATGTTCATGCCGTGGAAGTTTGAAAGGCCATTGTCGTTTCAACCAAATTCTTGTTTGACATAATTCAGCAATGTTTCAGTTCAATCGTCCTATCTGTAGCCTTTCACTTTATCATTGTTAGCTAAAAAAAAGAAAAAAAATACCCGGTCTAAGACAATGACGAACTTTATCGTTGTGAGTCAAAATGCGAAGTTTATAACAATACCAGTAAATAAATGGACAATAGATCTGCCTCCGTCTGTGGGGATGGGTGAAAATGTGAAAAATAAACAGCGTTAATGTTTAGACGCTTCACTCACAACATGATGTCATTACTTGACCTTTCCCCCTTCTCACACTCCTCGTCTGTCTCATACAGGTTCTCCCATCATCAGCACTGTATCAGCATGCACACCCCACCCATTGACTTCATATAATATGCATCCTCCCTCTGTTCCCCCTCCCCATCCCTCTATCCGGTCTTCAGGGCCTCGTGTTTGCGAACTTGCATGCCACATGCTCTGACTTATTTCCTGTGGAGGGAGCCACTGCCGCATGTGTAAGCAGAGCTTACACAGGCTTGTTAACCATCAGACACTTAATCCGTGCAGTCACAGGAGGGTGGGGTCACAGGGAGAAAGCATGAAAGTTTCTTTGAAAAGGTAAAAAAAAGAAGACGATATGCAGTTTAAAACATCTGAGTTCATTTGTATTTCTGTAGTTTCATATGTTTTCTTGACTGATGTTTAATATCTAAAACGCACTTTGTCAGAGCTCAGAAGACCATCTGTGTCATGGTAGTCTCTTATTTTGTCCCATCTGTAAAAAACATGTATTTAGCGTTTATTTTGCCTCTTTCATGAGGGTCTGGACCACGAGCCGGCCTGGGCTCAACATGATCATTTCCCACCAATAACCAGAGCTCCATCTCCCCACGTTCAACATCCTCCCAGCCACAAATGAAACTCTAGCCTGGACAGCACCGTTTCAAAATTAAGGAGGTAGATTTCAGCGTGGCACCAAAATTACAGTCTGCGCCTAACTTTCCACTGACAAGCTGCTGGCCTGAAGTTGCGCCTTTTTCTTTGGAAAAAAAACCCCCGATTAAAAGCTATTCATCGCACAAAGCCTCCTTACTGCAGAGAGCAAAAATGAGCTTCTGTGCGAGTCTTCCAAACTTAGCTCCTGACATCATGCTCTCTCCAGCTCCGTTTTTGTCCAGTTCTTCTAAATACCTGAAATAATAGAGAATGCTTTACCCAGGGTAAAAATAAGTCTTGAATGGCTGGGGTTAGTCTACCAACCGGTGCAGCACTGTGCTGCCTGGTGTGTTCATTAGCAACAGGCGGGGGTAAATATAACAAAACATTTGTTCCCACTGAGGAAGACTATTGAGAAGGGGGTTTACTAATGGCGACTCAGACTGTTTGTTTGGAACGTCTGTAAGCGATGATAAAATGGTCTGTGCTCCACTGAGCGTGGCTCTGTGCTACGTGTAATCACTCCCTCATTCTCCACTACCAATTGTTTCATTATGTGTACAGTTCCCACAATTAGCTCTGAGTAGTATTTCCTCCCCACCGTGCTAGCCCTTCTGGGTTAATGCAGCTGCATTAGTGAGTAACACAGTGACTTTTAACGGCTTACATACACTCCCCCCTCCTCTCCTTTTAATCTACTTCTTCACTATCGTCGTCTTCATAAACCAGACTCCCTGAGGATAGGTTTGTTGCTGATGAAACCGCTGAGAAGGCTGAATCCTTGGAGAGAAAGAGAAGGGGGGAGAGAAAGCAGCAAGGGTGGAGGGGGAGCTTTGAGGGAATGGCATGTTTCAAAAGTGAGACGCCAGGGAGCACCCCGTGTCCCGTCTAGAGTGCTTGATTTCACTGTGAACATGGTGTGTCCGCTTATAGCAAGATGTATTGCGTGTGTGCAACACATAGGTGAGCTTGTGTTCATCCTCAGGGGGCAAATGGACAGACCTAGAACAGGAAGCCTGACGCTGCTACAGTTTCTACAACTAGTTTTAGTCTGACTCTCAGTCAGTTAAACGATGACTGCAAAGTTGGATGCTTTGCTTTTTCTCGCGAGTTTCAGTGTTTGATTTAATTTTGACTTTTTTTTTTTCCTTTTTAATTTAGTTACGTTTCAGTTAGTTTCCAGAGCTGCTCTTCTTATTTCAGTTCAGTGTTTATCATTCTGAACATGTTTACCTTTAGTTTCGTTTTTATTACTTTCAGGGTCAGTTTTAGTCGGTTTTTATTGTTGCGTGGAGGGCATATGCCAGTGGCAGAGTTTCTGCAAATCATTATAGGTATTACTTTAAGCAGTTGACTCACAGTCTTGTAAACATCCAAACCCTCGAAAAACACCTCCATCAGCCCCTCATCAGGCAAGCTGTAATAACAAATTTTACCAAACTGACAAAGAGTTACACTAAGGATATTTATTCAATCTATATATAATTTAAATTTTAAGGTAAAAAAAAATAACTCCAGTTAGTTTTCATTAAATAACTAAACTTTTTTTGGAAGCAGTTTTCTTTTCTTTTCAAACCTTCTTCATCATTGCATCGGTTTTCATGTCAAGCATGCTTGAAACATCATCCAGCGCCCCGAAAACCTTCATTCATGTTTGTGTGCATGTATGTGAACTTGTGCATTAAAGGGTTAACTTAGAGTAAAAAAAAAATAAACACAATTATTACTTAGTAAAACATAAGCTTAATAAATTATTTTGGTCCACCATGATATTTTGTTCCCACAATTTCCTCTAAAAAACTAAGTGACGCAGAAAATAAAAAACAGGACAGGGAGGGCGAGGTGAAGAAAAGGGCTGAGTGAAAAGCTGTAAAGGAATTGGGCAAAATGAGGTGAGAAAGAAATGGAGGGGGGAAGTTCACTCCTTTCTGATATAAATTAAAGCGAAAAAACAAAAGAGTGATGGAGGGACACAATAATATACAGCCAGAGACAGCAAAGGTGGGAGTACAGGCTTCCATTCATTATTATCACAATTAGCTGTCACTGAAGCCCCCTTATGCAGACAGAAAAGATCAGTGCACGAGATGTGAGGGAGTGTGTTCATCTTCGAATCTCAGGAATGTTTTTCGTGGTGTTTAGGGAGTAAAGTGTGAGCGATACAGACGCCCTCCCCATCTCACCACACCAACATGAGATGTCACATGACGTACACTCCCCTGCGAAACTAGTGGGAGTCATCTCTAAAAACACCGGGCCGTGCCATGCAGTGCACGCTGAGGACTTTTTGAAGCAAGAGTGGAATATTCTCAGCCGGCCTTATCGCAGATGCAACACAATGTGCGTTGAATGTGTGTCCACATTCATTTTATAGCCACTCGTGTTTTTCTCCTCCCACTCTAACTCAGATAAAAAAGACATGCAGCAGGTCCCATCTGGACTCTATCACCAGGGGCAGAAATTGGCACTACATCAAGTTGGCCTTTAATCTCGGGCATTACAGTTTCTCACTACATTGCCACAGCACAATGAACCGGAACAGGCGTGATGTTAAACGAAGGGAACACAAATAAACAAGTTACGGTGCATTATCATGCTGAACATCCAGGCTTGCATTTCCTTTCTCATGTTTTCCATGTCTCACAGAGGAAGTGCAAGGCTGGCATTTGTGCCTTTTTACTTGTTGAGGATATGCACATAAATCTTGGTGTTTTTTCTAATCTTTTTGGAGCTGCTACTGTCTCAGTTTCGTCAGGATAAGGGCTTGGTCTGGGATAAAACAGTCTCCACCTCCCCTTTCCTTAAACAGATGAATCTTTCTCCTTAGGGAAATTTTTGGAAGTATGGAAGTATTTTATTTATTTATTTATTTTTACATTTTTTTTTTTTTTTTACATTTTTTCTTCTCCTAATTAGATTCAGTTGGTGTGAGAAGTCCTCGGACCTCGTGGTCTTTCCTTACGCGCGTGTGTCTCATACTTGGAACAGGAGCGCAACATTTGGGTCATTTCTTCAAGCGGGCTCGGACAAAGGGCATTAACCTCTTCCTTTGGCGGCCAGATGTGAATGGGATGTTACTGGCCAAGCAACTGCAGACAAAACTCATAAGAAGGAGACGAGGGGAGGGGCGGGGGGAGTAGCAGCGAGAGGGCGGTGGTGGATGATTGTACAGGATGGAGATGGGAGTTAGAAAGGCTCCATTTGTGAGGTATGAGTGGGGAATGACTGATTTCCTTTGTATTCTTAACAAGAACAGGGAAGACTTTCTGAAAACTTCAGCAGTTTCTTCCTCAGTTAAAAAAGCAAACCCCGCCATAAAACGGGAGAGACACACAGACCAGGAAAAGCTTGTCGTGTAACAATAGACCCATCGCTTTTTGTGCATCCTGTGTTCCCCCAAATCTGAGGGTTACACTCATGAACCTGGACGAGAGAGAGCTTGAGAAAGCTGAAGGGCTGTTAAGAGACGGTGGTGGTTGGGGGGTGGAGAAGGAAGGGGTTATTTTAAGTGGTAAAGTTTGCAACCCCACCAAAGATGGGTAAATGCCAAGGGCTGGTGTGCTGTACATGCTAACAACACACGGGTAAAAGAGGGTGGGGCAGCTCTCAAAGTTCATCACGTCTCTTGCTCCTCTCTCATCCATATGACCCTCTTAAATATAGAGCCTCCCACTATTAATACACCCACATAGACACAAAACGGCCCTGCCCTGCCCTGCACTTTCCTCGGGCTTTAGCCACAACTACTGGGCAGAGAGTGGCTGGTCAAGGCAAAAGAAGAAAGCAAGGCAAAGAAAGACAGAAAGTTAAATGATACATGCTGTGAGAGCGACTGGAGACAAAGCACAGATGAAGGGGGGAGAAGAAAAACAGAGGGAAAAAGGAGAAAACAAAATCAAGTGCAGCAAGAGAGAAATAGGAGAATCAGGAGTAAAACGAGAGGAAGCACAGGATAGGCTTTCGGATAAATATGTACGGTGTATGTTACAGTTTACAGCCCCCCCCCCTGCACATGACCACAGTTTTTGGGACGCTTCCAAAGGATATTGCTTTCTTCTCTTTTGGCTGTGCCAAGAAAACTACAGACACGAGGCACCAGAGCTTCTTGCTATTACATCATATATTTTTTCCCCCCATGCTTGCAAAAAAAAAGAAAAAAAGAAAAAAGGAGACAACAGTGACAGCGAGGGAAAAATACAGCAAAGCAGGATGAGGTAATTTGTTAAAATGAACACGGAGCATTCATGTGAGCTGATCCCTCTTTGTTAAATTAACACCTTCGCTTTTCCAATCACTGATCTTTGGCCAAGTTTGGTGGATTAACCGCAGATGCTAGAAGAAATATTCTTAGATATTACACAAAAAAAGTGTTAGTTATTTAAGTGTTTAACACTTGTGTATTTGCGTGTAAACAAACAATCGCATTAACTTATTAATGAATACAAATGAAACCTGGACCATTTCCCCCCTTATGAATCCAGCCTGCAAAGTGTTATTGTTCAATCGGCAGGGATTAAAGCAGACAAAGAGAAGTGTGGTGAGGGCACATGGAGGCAGAGGGAGAGAGAGAGGACATAGTGTGCTAACAGTAGGATGGTGATAGCTGAGAGTTCACTTACTTGCACTTGTGAAGGCGCACAAAAGGCCAACAAGGGCCGACAGGAGCAGCAGCTGAACTTTCATTGTGTCAAAAAAAACTCTTCTCCGCTCTTCTCGCCAGTCAAAACCCACAGAGACGTCCCCAGGGGCACAACACCGGAGACCTAACACACACCAACCGGCGTCTACGGTAGTAAAATGTTGAGGGATCCAAAAAAGGTCAAGAATGAAAATAAAGTCTTTGGCCGGAGGAAGTTTGGGAAAGCGGTGGGTTGAGATCCTTTCAACTTGTGGAGGTGAATGTGAACAGACTCGGGCTGGTCGGCGTGGAGGAAGAGAAAGAAAGAGTGGTGGAGGGATGCAGACAGGACAAGAGAAAGAGAGGAGAGATCTGGCCACTTTGGGTGAGTGCAGAGAGAGAGAGAGAGAGAGAGGGAGGAATGGCACACGGCAGGAAGGAGAGAGAAAAGAGGGTGCATGTGAGTGGCTGAGAGTGGAGGAGGGGTGCTGGTACTGGTTGTGGTGGCGGTGGGCTGGGCGGGCTGAGGAGCAAGGGGCAGGTTGGATTGGGAGGAGGGTGTCTGGATAGGGGCAGTAAGGTGGTTTGAGCCCTCGTGGCCCAGCCCCATGTAAACCTCCTCTTGGTCCACAGCCAGCAGTACTCCTGTTTGCAAACCCTGCGATATCAGCAGCATGCACACACTCACACATGCCAACACATGCACTAGGTGATACAGATAAATACACACTTATTTATCTAGACAAGACAGGCACACTAAACTGCAACCGGCTGTCTTTTACAATTAGAAAGCTAAAGCAACAAACTTTCCACATGAATGAATGGAAGAGATGTAAACAAAGGTTTGGGTTGTTTCAAATAATCCTTAATCACAGGAGTTAGGAGCCAAATCTTTGGATTGACTAGATACTACCTGTCAAATATTTAACAGGATTTAAGTAAATATGAGCAAACACCTGGAATTCATTTGTGCTGATCTTCTAAAACATCAGTTTTGCTCTATTTATAAAGAAAGTGGCAGTGTACATGGGTGGCTGATAGACAGCGGGAGGAAAGAGCGCTTTCTGGACCGCTTTCCAATGAAAAGAGGCCATAAATACAGTTAGAACACTGTGTGACGGTGTGTCGCAGGCAAGCATGGGTGGTCTGCCTAGTTTACATGCAGAGGAGGGCAAACAAACGGTCGCCCGGCGCTAGGCTGACACCTGTTGGACAACAAGCCGCGAGGGCCAAAACAGCACAAATAGGCTCAAACTAAAAACTCAGAAGCCACTGTCACATCTTCCTGCACAGCACAGCAACATGCACACAGCATTATTTCAAGATTTCAAACATGCAAACAGCTGATAAAATAACGGTAGCAGATGCAAGGTTATTGCAGTAAAAATGGTCAATGACATTTTAATAAACACTAAAACAGATTTGAACCGCTGAACCGCCATACATACACAGGTTACTTATGACACACAAAAATGCCAACGTTTTTTTTTCCCTCTTTAAATCACCTATTTACATTATACTCAAGCTATGTACATAATGTTTCTCCTGGAAGAGAAATAACAAAATACCCATCTCCATTTGCCATTTCCTTTTTTTTTTTTTTTTTTTCTTCAGTCTGCATTTTTCCAGGGCAAACAGAGAAGTGACATACTGTTATTTACAAGGACAATTACACGCAGACATACAAGATATATATATATATATATATATATATATATATATATATATATATATATATATATATATATATATATATGCTGGTCACGGTAATACAGCATTTAATGGCAATAATAAAGAGTATTTATCTTGTTTTTTGTGTTTTTTTTTAAACATTACCTTGTTTAGACCACCTGAACAATCACTGAGATCTTCCAAAAGAGGAAAAAAAAGAAGAAAAAAAAGCACTTTAAGGTCTAATATTTCACCATGGAAAATAGGAGACCTTAAAGTGTGAATACAATGAAATTCACTTGTTTCCCATGTGTGTTTTCTTTCTTTTCTTTTTTTTGAGCCATATAAAGCTAAAGGAAACTGGAGAGGACTATACACACACCTGTACATACACAAAATTAACATTAACAACAAAAGCAAAACAAAACAAATGATGTTGAGCATCTTGTTTGATCTTTACTTAGACAAAGCATTAAAATGTTCCCGGTTATCATTTATTTTAGTCTAGATGCTATCAAACTTGTTGCTGTGCAAAAAACTGCTTGCCTTTTCCCAAATGAGGCATGTTAGAAATCAAGACCGAGCTGATCCGCAGGGTCATAAATGATGTGCGCTTTTGCCTCCCCTTCAGTTTTATCTCTGAAAACTATATAAGTTAATGCTGAGTCACGCGACGGTCTGATTTTCTTTTTGATCAGTGACGTATATTGGCTCTACTAAAAGGCTCATTCTGTTACTCAGCTTATTACAGCTGACAAATGAAGACTTTTATCCATTTGACCAGAGTCCTGGGCAACGCTAACATTTAGCCAACAGGATTTGAACACTGACAGCACAACACGACACACAGTTAACCTCACATTTAGGAGATGTAAAGGGCAGAGGTGTGAAGACATATGTGGACATAACACCCTGAGAACATGACACACTAACCTGCTGTTGAAAGCGCATACTGATGACAAGTTTGCGATAAAATAGGCAGAAGAAGTTTACAGCTAGTGTCCTGTATGACAGAAAAAAGATAGAGGAGGAACAATTTGTGATAGATGGATAGAAGCTAAAAATACCTGTTTTAACCAGCAGGTGGTGCCCCGACTCTTGATTTAGGTTGAAACGTCCTTAATTTTGTCCCCAAACTATTATCCTTCTCACCACATATGTAAAGTAACAACGAGCAAAGCAATGCTACAGTGAAGAAAGGATGAAATGTCTGGATTTGCTCAGTGTGTGCAAAAAATAAAACAAATTTGATGGTTTTCTTAAGACAGTTTGGGGAGAGGACATCTTTTTTGTTCATTCCAGTCACAGGCTGGGAAACGTTGTAGATCACGGGACACGAGCTGCAGCGGGATGCACATTTAAGAGAAAGAAAGCAATTCAAAGAAGAACTGACAACACTTTGGCGACTTGCAACCCTGTTGGCACAACGGGGACACAACGAGAGACAATTCGGAGCGTTGTCGCTTTGGACGAAACGTGTTTATGTCTTGGCTTCGTTCGACACAGTCTCAGTCTGTCCCATCTCCATTTTTCCATGATTGTCTTTAGATTTAATAGACCACTTTTATCAGAAAAAAAAAGGCCAGCGTGTTTAGAAAAATCACTTCCCATCTTGTTTTCTGTTGGATTGTCTTCTGTTTTGTTACACAGGTGAAAGGAGCAGGTCAGTCAGTTTCGTACCTTATGTCACTATCATCACACTTTGCCTGCATCTCCTTATTAATTTCAAGTCTTTTCCTTCGTCGCTCCCTTTGACTGACGGCTCAGTCTAGACGATGGAGTCCCAGTCAAAATCATCCTGGATGTCGTCGGCAGCGAGCATGCGCCTCACCTGAAAGTGTCCCGGAGGCAGCGTGTGTTGTTGCTGGCTCAGCTGGCTGTGATGACCTGGATGTATAAGAAGATGATAATTACATCTGAATTATTTCTTTTTAAATATGTGAGTAGGACAAAGAACAGCTGAAACTAAAAGTGTCTAAAACACAGCTAAAATATAGGAAAAACAAGAAAAAGTCAAAAACAGAGAAATATACTGTCAGCACATTACACCACGTCTTAAAGTGCCCTAAATAACAGGTGATCATGACATGGTGACTCATATTAGTGAGTCACTGCAATGAATTTTAATGGTTACTTTGAAACTAAAATGCATATTGGATACTATAAAAACGCTCAGTGTATCTTAAGAAAATTATAAAATTAATGTATCAGAGAGGTGTTGATGCAACTTTATGACGAGATACTTCAGTATGTGGCAGCACTGTGCTGCATTAAGTGCCTTCACAACAATATTCTGAGCTACAAATCGATCATTTTCTGGAGAATTAAAGAAAATTTATACTAGTTTTTCTACTGGTTCACTTCATTAGTACTCGGTTAGACCACCTTCTGCCTTCAGAGCTGGCTTAATTCTTTATGGCATGGACTCAACAAGGTGCTGAAAACATTCCTCATAGATTCTGGTCCAAAGTGACAAGACAGCATCATACAGTTGCTTCAAATCCTGCAGCTGCACATCCGTTTAAGTACAGTGAGCTCATGGTCGCATTCAAGAAATCAGTTAGGAAGACTATGGTGATAAAATAATGCTCACTTGTTGCTAAGATTCACAAAGTATGCCAATAAAATATCCTGAACACTAATGCACTCCATCACCACCAGCCCCTACCACTGATACAAGGCAGGATGGATCGATTTTGACCATCCAACTGTTCCAGAAAAAAACTCATTGTAGGACGTATAGGAGTGGGAACTGCTGTGGTCATCTCTTGCTGCGCCCTCAGAGATGCAAAACTTGGTTGTACCGAGTGGTTATTTAAGTTACTGTTGCCTTCCTATCAGCTTGAAGCAGTCGGACCATTCTCCTCTGACCTCTGGTGTGACCAAGGGATAGACAGAGCTCACTGGATATTTTTTTCTTTTTCAGACCATCCTCTGTAAACTCTCAAGATGGTTTCATGGGAACATCCAAAAATATCAGGAGATCCTCATCGACAACCACGCCACATCCAAAGTCACCTAAATCACCGTTCGCCTCCATTTCTGGTGCTCAGTTTAAACTTCAGCAGGTTGTGTTGAGTTGCTGATCTGTGATTGGCGGATTTTTAATTCTATCTCCTAACTTTATGAAGAGAAATACAACATTTAACTTTAGTTCAAGCTTCCCTATTTAATCAATCAGAAGTGTGTTATCCAGTTTAAAGTGTGCTATTGCCAAAAATCTCTATCTCTCTCTTGCTCACACACACACACACACACACACACACACACACACACACACACACACACACACACACACACACACACACACACACACACACACACACACACACACACACACACACACAGCCTCTGTGTAAGCCTCCATATACACCATGTATTTCTCCAGGCTCCTCCTGACCTGTTAAGAGAGCGATGGGAGAGTCACCTGTCATGGTGGGAGCAGTGTTGCTCATGGGAGGCATGTGAGGATATCCTGGTGGGCCCATCAGAGAAGAAAGGTTTTGTCTCGAGTCCATGTACATGTTCCCTGTGGGAGAATAGACAAAAGGGCAATGACTAACTGTCAGATTAGTATCCCGGCTTTCACACTACTCATCTTTGCAGAACACAAGCTGTTATCATGGGCGCACACAATTTTATTGTCGTTTTATGCTAAGCCAGAGAAATCCAATAGATTCTGCTGCCACTCAGTGGATTTCCCTCTGGTGAAATATTCCCCCATCTTCATATCTTTACTTCAGTTGCCATTAAACTGACAGACTCCATAATTTTGCTGTAAATAGACAACGAGCCAACAATGACACAGCGAGCGGAGAGACTGGCAGTCAGCTGAGCTCCTGCCTCCATCCCGTCAACTAACAGCAGGAACCATTATTTTGCTAATGGAGAGTTTTTTGGGGTTCCATATGTTATTTTAAGTTAACATACTTTCTTTTTCACGCTTTTCTTTTCTTCTGACACATGAGTGGAGTCATCAGATAAAAATAAATAACAGCATTTTATTGTAATGTTTGTTTTTTTTAACAGGATACTGCGGTGTTAATAATTAAATAACAGAACAGCAGTCCAGAGTACGATGCTGCCATGTGTGCATGTGTGTAAAGCCCTGTGCACATATAAAGCAGCTGACTTTCCAGGTCTAAGCTGGTTACTAGCAGAAATCTCAGCCTCTGGTCCCAGATGCAACAATCTAATATACTGCTATCCTTATAGTACAGGATCCTTGGCCCGGCAGACTGACCTGTGCTGATGTGTTGATTATGTGGGTTGTGTTGCCCATGCTGATTGTGATGGCTGGGCTTTGGATGCATGGCCCCGTGCGGCTGAGCCGGGTGCTGAGGAGCAGACGGCGGCGCTGGATGTTGGACCTGAGGTTGTGGGTGGGTGGCGCCCTGAGGGGGGATGACCCCCGTCGCCATGAAGAATTGGTTAATGGAGGAACACAGGTCAGCCATCTGGGCAGCATCAAGAGACCAGTTGCTGAGCTCCGCCTGTCGCATGCTCTCCTTCAGACCTGACAGAGAGAGGAAGCAAAGTGCTGTGACTGCCACGCACCAGAGCTTTTACTGCTTCAAGATGTGACATCGTTTCATGTACTTTATTTTATTGTTTTGATTTGTTTTTTTACAGGTAAATTAATGCACGAGTTGTTAATTTGCATTTGTTCAGCTTGTTCTGCCAGACAGGAAAAAAACAAACAAAGAAAAAACAGAAAAAGAAGCGATATAAGAGAAAACCTATTATTAAATTAAATCAATATGCTAAATATAAAGGATGCAAGGCCAGCACTGGTTTCTGTGATTTTTTTTAAACACGGCAAAAATGAGTCTCTCATTTGTGTGGGTACAAAAATTTCACTTCCTTCACTACTTTACTGAAAAAGCAGACCAAACGTTGCTGTTCTCTAATAGATGCTTTCTTCTTAGCAGCACTTCCACTGCCAAGAAATACCCGACATCCTCTAAGTGGGTGGTGATTGACTAATGAATAATTTTAAACATCAGGCATGCATCAGTGCTTATCAAATCGAGTAAATTGTATTTTTTTGTGATGTAGTGTAATTCCCTTGGTGTTTTATCTAATAAATTAGGAATATGTTTATAGAATGAACATACAGGCTCAATTGTAGTCGCACCTGCAGGAAAAAAAAAATCACAGCATGCGTTTTCAAATTTTGCATGAATAAAAAAAAAAGTCAAAGGATTTCCAGCCTGACACACCGGATCATCACAGAGGCACAGGTACAGGGTTCATAACGGGACTTCTATGGAGTAATCCAAAAGAAGAAGAAGAAGCGTCGGTAGAGATGCACAAGAAATTGATCTTGCAGGGGTGATCACACCTTTCATATAGGGCGATTGTGGCTCAAGAGTTGGCAGTTTGTCTTGTAATCGGAAGGGTGCTGGTACGAGCCCCGGCTCCGACAGTCTCGGTCGTTGGGTCCTTGGGCAAGACACTTCACCTGTTGCCTACTGGTGGTGGTCAGAGGGCCTGGTGGTACAAGTGTCCCTAACCCTCTGTAAGTGTGCCCCAGGGCAGCTGTGGCTACAATGTAGCTTGCCATCACAAGTGTGTGAATGTGTGTGTGAATGGGTGGATGACTGAATGTAGTGTAAAGTGTTTTGGGGTCCATAGGGACTAAGTAAAGCGCTATACAAATACAGGCCATTTACCATATACACCACTGACAGGGGAGGTTACACTCATTCTTTCTTCATCATCACTAACCCACTGTTAGTGGGTGGTAGATATCAGGGAGCAAGTGAACATTTTGTCCTCAAAGTTGATGTGTTAGAAGGAAAAATGGGCACATGTAAGGATTTGAGTGAGTTTGACATGCGTCAAATTTTCTCCAACACTGCAGCTCTTGTGGAGTGTTCCTGGTCTGCAGTGGTCAGTATCTATCAAAGGGGTCCAAGGTGAACCAGCGACAGGGTCATTGGTGGCCAAAGCTCACTGATGCATGTGGGTAGTGAAGGTCATAAAGTTAGACCTGATCAGTGTATACCGGCTATGATACTGTTCCCCTTAAGCCTTAAAAGCTTTAGAAGTACATTTTTACAACTGTGTCAGAAGCCTTTGATTTATTCACCAAATACATTATTTAATATTTATGTGGACTAAAACACTGATAAATAAATACATGTGGATGCTTATGGGAGGATATTAATGAGTCTATGATTTAAAGGTGTGGACACCACTAAGTCACTGCTGGGAAAAAATACAAATGTATTTTTAATAGTTTCATCAGCTGATTTAACTGCGTACAAAATGTCAATTCTTTAATAATTCTTGCTTCAGTATCTCAGACATCCTTGTAGCTTCATCATTTAATGCAATCGAGTTTCATCACTGTAGATTGTGACATTTTAAATTCTGAAAATAGGAAATTTGGTATTTGCAGAATCGTAACAGTGTTTTAAAATTAGATGTAAATTCTTGACCACAAAATAAGTTACAAGTTTCCTTTAGACTCGCTAATTATATTGAGCAAAATGTACAGGGTGGGCCATTTATATGGATACACCGTAATAAAATGGGAATGGTTGGTGATATTAAAGTCCTGTTTGTGGCACATTTGTATATGTGAGGGGGCAAACTCCTCAAGATGGGTGGTGATGGTGGTCATTTAGAAGTCGGCCATCTTGGATACAACTTTTGTTTTTTCAATAGGAAAAGGGCCATGTGACACATCAAACTTATTGGTAATGTCATAAGAAAAACAATGGTGTGCTTGGTTTCAACGTAACTTTATTCTTTCATGAGTTATTTACAAGTTTCTCTTTGTTCACAGCCATTGACATGTCGAAGAGGTTAACACGTGAGGAGCCGATCGAAATTGTGTTGATATCTGGTGAACGCAGTAACCAGGTCATTGCAGCAGATTTTAATGGAAGACACCCTACTAGACCACCCATCTCCCATGCTACAGTTAGCAAACTGCTTGCTAAGTTTCGTGAAACTGGTTTAGTGTTGGATTTGCCAAAATGTGGACGCAAGAAAACTGTCACTAATGAAGAAACATCAGTGGCTGTCCTAGCTTCATTCAGCAAGAGCCCACAGCGTAGCACTCGCCGCATGTCACTGGTGAGTGGCATTAGTCGAACATCCCTTCGGCGGATATTAGCTACTCACAAATGGCACCCTTACAAACTCCAGCTACTGCAGCATCTCAACGAGGATGACCCAGATCGGCGCACAGAATTTGCAGAATGGGCAAAACAAAAATTGGAACAGGACCCTCAGTTCACGCAGAAGATTTTGTTCAGTGATGAGGCAAACTTTTATGTGAATGGTGAAGTTAACAAACAAAACCACTGCTACTGGTCTGACACTAACCCACATTGGATGGATCCCTCCAAGACTGTTGGAACAACAAAAGTGATGGTTTAGTGTGGTATATGGGGTACAACGATAGTGGGTCCATTCTTCATCAATGGAAACCTCAAGGCCACTGGATATTTGAAATTGCTACATGATCATGTTTCCCTCTTTATGCACTGAAGCTGGCACGTTCCCTGAGTTTTTCCAGCAAGATGGTGCACCACCACATTATGGGTGCCAGGTCCGAGCATTCCTAGATGAACAGTTTCCTGGAAAGTGGATTGGTCGTCGTGGGCCAGTTGAATGGCCCCCAAGGTCTCCCGATCTGACCCCCTTAGACTTTTATCTTTGGGGTCATCTAAAGGCAATTGTCTATGGTGTGAAGATACGAGATGTGCAGCACCTGAAACTACGGATACTGGATGCCTGTGCTGGCATTTCTCCTGCGGTGTTGCTATCAGTGTGTGAAGAGTGGGAGAAGAGGGTTGCATTGACAATCCAACACAATGGGCAGCACATTGAACACATTTTATAGGTGGTCAGAAACTTGTAAATAACTCATGAAAGAATAAAGTTACGTTGAAACCAAGCACACCATTGTTTTTCTTGTGACATTACCAATAAGTTTGATGTGTCACATGGCGCTCTTCCTATTGAAAAAACAAAAGTTGTATCCAAGATGGACGACTTCTAAATGGCCACCATGGTCACCACCCATCTTGAGGAGTTTGTCCCCTCACATATACTAATGTGCCACAAACAGGACTTTAATATCACCAACCACTCCCATGTTATTACGGTGTATCCATATAAATGGCCCGCCCTGTATTTTCCCCCTTCTAAATATATCATTTGCAGCATCAAAAATTGTAGTTAACATATCATTTTTTGTGATATTTCTCCTTAATATGTGTCACTCTACATGCTAAACATTACAGCAAAAAAACATGCACTCCTTCATGACTTTTCCCAGACAACTTCTGCAGAACTTTTTCTTACCACCGTCAGCAAATCACGGGTTGAATAAGAAATAAATTATTTATCATCCATCACCGTGAGGACACATCCAGCACAAGAATCTCACTACGGTTTACTGTCACCGTAAGTTTCAAAACCTTGAAACTACAAACCGTCTTTTGTTCTGACGGGATGCCTGTTCACATTTAAAACAACGCAGAAGACGCTGAACTGAAATCACCTCCTCTGGTATTTACCGCTTCCAAAATAAGACAAGGTCAAGCTTCCATTTTTCAAACGTGAAGACGGATATTTTGCCCAAAAACACATTTGTATGGCTCGTATGTGGCGCCGACAGAGACAAGAGGCTCGGTCCCTGCTGTTTGGAGATGAGCCAGAGAGAGTAGAGGATGGCATTACGGCGGTGTGAGAGAGGTCAAGCGTTGCAGAAGTAGAGAGAGAGAGAGAGAGACAGCAGCGGTCTGTGAGCTACAGGACCAGCCGTCGTCATCAATCGCGTGTGGATGTTGCCGGCTTTGTGCGCTGACCGTGATAAGAGGCTGTTACTGAGCCGGGGCCTAATTGGATTATTCACATCATACAATTGGGAGGGAGCGAGACAGCTTGTGTGTGTCTATGTGTGTGTGTGTGTGCGTGTGTGAGAGAATAAGAGTGGGAACCTCTCAGATGCAGGATAATGACTTTTATTAGGGCAGTACTATTACCACACTGGATATTATAACACTGAGCCTCAGGGCGAGTGCATATGAAAGCACAGAGAGGAATCACAATGGTTTAATCAAAGCAGCTGATCGACATGATACGCATTTTATCAATTTTCCCCGTGTTTAGGCGGGCCGCGGTAGACAGCTTTATCAGTGTTCATTTCATTTGTCCACACTGATGGCAGTTGTGTGTTTGCGTTACCTTGGAATGGGGAGAGGTCTACGTCAGCCCAGTTGTAGCTGGTAGCGATGCGGCAGCTCTCCTTCAGCCAGTCCAGGTTGGGGTACCAGTCTGATGACATGACTGACACACACACACACACACACACACACACACACACACACACACACACACAGACAAACATCTCTTTAAAGAAACATTTTTCCAAATGTTGCAAAAGACAACCTGGAAAAAACAAAGGATTTTCACACGAAGCAACGAGGGTAAGAATCAGAATAATGTCCCATATTAATGTCATTTAACATGCATGTCTTTTTTAACTTTTCTGAACTGACTTTGCAAGGTGGCACTATTCTTACCCTGGAGCATCGCATTGTAAAATAAAAAAGGAATCAAATTCAGAATTAAAACATCTAATAGATAAAATATAAAAAATTTTTTCAAAATAAACCAAACATGGTGTCTTTAAATTGCGTGTTTCAAAAGATTTCTCCCAGATATAAAACAGCATTGGTTATCTGCAGTGATACTGAAGAACACAACACTGTTAGATGATCCCAAACTGGTAAACTAATTCACTTTAAAAAGATCTGTCTGTTCTGCAAACAGCCACAAGGTGGCATGAGTTTACACACAAAAAGAAAGACAACAAAATCCAGTCATAGCTTTGCTTGTGAGGCAAAAGAAAGAAGATTCTTTTCAGCGCCTTCACCACCACAACCCAAACAACAATACATTCTCAGGCCGTGGATCAAAGACAGAGAGGTTGCTTTCATTCATCCTCAGCTTGGTTGTGGAGAATACTAACCTAGATAAATAATGTCTAAATAGGCTTTTCCACTGGCCTGAGAGCTCTCTTGCAGAGACACGAAGAGAAAAAACACACACAAAGACTGGGAATATGAGTAGGAAAAGCCTCGTGAAGATTTGGAGAAGCCTGTTTGTATCAGCTCAGCCTCATAAAAATCAAACACTCTGGGACCTTATAGAGGAAAGAATACAATACAAATCCAATGCCCGCGTACACAGATGTGCCATTCTGATGTGTTAGGTGAACTGCAGTTACACCAATGTGGCCTTGGAAATCGCAATGTTGAATCAGTGTTTTGGTGCGCCTATATATGTGAAGCTATACTTTGAGCTTTGTATGGTCTTTTCAGGAGAATTAGAAAAGCAGAGAAACTGGAGAAATAGCATTGGGGCTTTCAAAGTGAAAGTCTCGGTAATAGGAGGTCTTCTCTTCTACAGCGGCATCGGAATGAAAAGAACACCGGACAATATTTTCATAATTTTGTCATTTCAACCCTGAAGGTAGTCTCCCCCACTGCTAATCACAGTCACGCCAGATAAAAAGAAACATATTTTGATTTTATTTTTCTTTTACTGTTGCACATGTTTTACATTTTAAACCCATTTTCAAATGATAAGCAAACAACTTTATTATTTCTTTAACTGCCTGTTTCCCCATGTCTAAAAGCATCAAGCCATCCATTTCTTTCTTAACTGTTTATCTAATTTAGGGTTGAAGGGGCGCTGGAGCTAATCCCCAGCTGTTAAGACACAGAGTACGCCCTGCACACAGAGGCATACAATCGTACCTACAGCCACTTTAAAATCACCAGCTAACCTGACAAGCATGACTCTGGATGTAGGTGAAAGCCGAGGGCACAAGGGCAGCAGGGGGAACTTTCTTGCTGCGAGGACGCTGAGATTACTGGTTTTCTGTTTCTTGGAAAACATAATGTGAACGGTAATAGTGAGGAAGGTTTGCTTTTGGTGTAATATAACCACTTGTTCACCAGGCCAGAAGAATTTCGCTTATACTCAATGCCAGCATAGCTCACTTGGTTGAGCAGGACCTCATGCCGAAAGGCTGCTGCAGAAGCTGAGTCTGAATGCACCCGAGACCATGTGCTTCAGGTCATTCCCCCTGCTTTCCTGCCCTTTCAATAAAGGCTAAAATGCCAGAAATAGATCTTAAAAAGAATTATGGTTATCCATATCCTAAATGAGGGGGCTGTGAAGGTAAAACACCAGTGGTCAGGTCTATATTGTGTATGTTAAGCACATCATATAAGCAGTTCCTGCTCCTGTGCAGTGTCTGCACAAACTTCCCCAGATGTTGATGGAAACTGGGATATAAAGCATCTTTTGTCTGTGGTTTCTGAGCAAATTTGTTCCGAATTAACTGAATTCAGTGATTTTGAAACAAATTATGGTAATTAAGGATAAGGGTTTTTTAAAGTACATGAATTGCCTTTCACCTCAATGAGTATCTGTGCCTTTGTAACCTCTCTCCCAGAGTAATTAACTACAATCAAAGGGACTCTCGTGTTGCTTTGTTAGTGAACATTCATGTTATCGTTAAAAGAAAGCTTTCACATTCAAATTTAAAGACCTGGTATGTTCAGTGCAAGCTGATGTATTGATGTTATTATTATTACTCTGATTGGCAAAGTATTATTCAATCCCTGTTAGAAAGTTGCTAAAGTCTGCCCATGTTTTTCCTGATGTTGTGCACCAGTAGGCGACACCAAAGATCCTACACATGCTGTAATGCCCTTTGTCTGTAAACCTGTTCTCACCTGTTGTGGGGCAGGCCTGCACAGCGTGACTCTGCTGGTGGGAGAGAGACGAGTGCTGCTGAGAGTGACCAGAGTGCTGTTGGTGCTGACCGTGGGTGGAGTGAGGGGAGACGTGAGAGTGGTGAGGGTGGTGCGATGTCTGGCCATGGTTGTGTTGGTGGTGGTGGCCGCTGCCGCTTCCCCCACCAGGAGAGTGCTGGTAGGAGCAGGCGGTGCGGGCCTGTTGACCCGAGTCACCGGGCATACTCATCAAACCTGCTTGGGGAAAAAAACATAAAGACACATGAAACTTTAAAAAATGGGGCAAAAATGATGGAGAAGACACCTTTTTTCCACTATAACAGCTCAACCAAATAAAGCCAAAGATTCTCCTTCAACAACATGTTCAGATTTGCTCTCTTGAACTCATTTTAAAGTGGATGTGGATTACTTTCACGTTGCCATTTCTAAATTATTGTCAGTCAATTGTTTAAACCACCTACATGCCTTGGTATGTCACCCACAGCTATTAGCCTCCTATTCAATCACACATGCACAACCACTGCTATGGATTCTCAGTAGCAGGAATATGTCTTATACATCGCAATACCACCAAAGGAATTATACGGGTTTGTTGAATCCAAGTCCATTTTACACTGCAGGAATTGCAGCTCGGATCAGAAAACTGATCAGTTTATGTGGAGGCTATTTATCAGCAAGAATAATGTATCAATAAATTTGATTTCACTTTGATCTGGCAGCAGACTTCCACATCTTTGCCATCAGGCTGTGGGACGGCATCAGAGGCGAATGCACTGGCACCCCTGTAGCTTGCAGCTGTAACTTTAGACATAAATGTCAGCACTGGGTGGTAAAATAAATAGATTCACTTATGAATTCACAAGATTAACGATTTTCTGCCAGCTGCTCTCTTGCCTTATTTGCAGCACCAGTGCGGGCTTCTGCCATTATATTTTGATATATTCTTTATAGATCTCTATCAGCCATTCATCTGATAATGCTTTTGATTTAAGTAGGCTTCAAACAAGCCCTTTTATGAGGGCACACACAGAGCGTGAAACAGAAAGCCTGGGTTAACAAGGATAATCACTATTGGTGATACCCATCATCTCTGATTGGGGGTGTAGGTTTTGGCGAGCCAGCCTGGCTACGTCACCCGGTGTCTCTCCTGTCTGATTTGTCATATGAATCTCTGACTCATCCCTCACACACACAAACACACACACACTCTCCCTCACCTCTACCTATGAATTCCTTTTCATCATCGACACTGAAGAAGCTTTATGTCGGTTGCTGCCTCATTAAATTTTCAAATGATGCTGCAGCGTTTCTGGACCTCGGCTGTCCGCTTCCCGGTTTTGTGACTACTTAAATGTAAAAGGCTCTTCCAAGGACGTACAACGTCCAACTATAAAGTAAGGTGGACTCTTCGAAGGTTACCTTCCTTTGGTACATTTGTTTGAGTCGTGTTTACCTTTTCCTTTATTTGCTATCACTCCAAGATCTCTTCAGAACTTTTTGTGACCGATAAAAAGCGAATCGATGAGTGCACCACCGAGTGCAGAGTATTTTTCATTCAGTCTCTTTATTCCCCTCTGCTGTGTGTATAGTCAATGCTTTCATTGCCTTAACTGTATTTACAGTACTGCAAATCAAAGCTCCATTTTTATCTATGATTTTACCACGGCTGTGTTCCTCTTTCCTAATTTACCGTACGGGTGCATTTAAAGGGAATAATAACAGGGTTCTCTTTAAGATTTTAAGATGGCAAAAGGGGAAAGGGCAGCATAATTTTGAAAGCCAGATTGTAAAATGAGACTTCACAAGTTGACCCAGCTGTTGATTCACTCGTTTGCTCTTTAGAAAAGGTTCATATTTGCTTCACTGTGACCTGTAATTCAGGATGGTGGCACTGCCTGAGCCCGTAGCAATGCGGTGTGTGGTCCTGGACTCGCTGTAGATACGATGAGCTCCTCTGTCCGGATGACTCAAATTCTCAAATACAATGACTACTGACACCGTTTCCTGCTAAGCCTCACACTTAAGGGACCCTTTCAAGCATCCGCTAAATCCATTTTCTTCCTCATTTTCCTTTTAGATCTCAGCGCAGTGCCGTTTTCTTCCCCACCATCTATATTCTCATTGTCTTATCTGTACTCTGTGTACAACCCTGACCACAAATTGAAGGGGACCTTGTCAGAGGGTGAATCCAGGCAGCAGTTGCGGGGGTCAACAGAGCGTATCAATCTCCTTGGTTACAGAAGATTTGTTGATGTGTATCAGGAGTAAAAAGTGAGAGAGAGAAAGCGTGAGAGGGAGAAGAGAGAAGGTGAGAGGAGGTTGGTGCGATGGTGGGGTGTCCAAGAGGGAGGAGGCCTAGTGACCTGAAAGCGTCAGGAAGCAATTAGCGAGATGCTTCGCAAACTTTAGAACCAATCTAATTAGCTGCTATCAAAGCTGCAGAACCCTTTGCTCTGCTCGACTACAGATGTGTTTGAGAGTTTTTTTCCCCCCCTTCTGTTGAATTCTTACTCTTAATTACTCATTTGACTGAGCGAGCCGTAAAACGCAGATATGCGGAACAACAGATTGTTTGTTTATTAAAACACAACAGAGTAGGAGTGTGTGGTGGAGGTTAATACTGGAATGCCGGCTATGAAACCAGTGTTAAACTGTTTGAATTTATAAAGGTGGTGGTGGCGGGGGGGGGGGGCTTATTCTTGTCAGTTAATTATGTGCACAAAGCCTCACACAGAAGTTTACTTTATTTCCCAGTGAACACACGTGTTATTATAGGTGTCGAACAGGTACGCATGAGCAGGCACACTAATCCGCACACAAAACCACCCACCTTGCTGCGAGAAGGACTGCTCAAAGACGCACTTGTAAAGGCTGCGGAACGAAGAGCTGAGGTCCTCGAAGTCTGAGAAGCAGAGCTGCTTGTCCCGTGACTCGGGGACAGGTAAACCGTACTGGGGCTGCGGGGGAGGAGGAGGAGGCGGCGGCGGAGGTTGGGCGGGCTGCTGGAGGCTCAAGGACTGGGACGAAGGTTCCGAGTGGCTGCTCACCTTCGAGGCGGATAGGAAGAAGAGACAGATCGACTGTTAAAAGGCACGGGGAACATCAGGGAACGTCGTGGTTTCAGAAAAACGCCTGACAAAGGCTCAATTCACACTGCGATTGAAAAGATTTAGTTCGTCAAGGTGATGAGGCATTGCAGGTTCAAGTGCATACGTTTTATGTGCTTGACTGGTTCATCAAAAATAGTAATCATTTTTTGGCTCATTCATAACCAACTCTTGGCTCTACTGTTTATAAAATACACAAAAAACACCACCTAATGGCACCTAGTTCTTTTATTGACTGCTGCTTGTCATACACAGAGCATGTATGGAAGGATTAGAGAGCATATTAGTGACTTCAAGAATTTCTGTGCCTCCCCGAATTAAACCAAGGTTCAGTTAAAATGTTTTAATTGTCAAGGAACTGCCATTCAGTTGTAAAATCTCACCGCACATGAAACTGCTTAAAATTATTGGATTACTCCTAAGTGGATTGTATTTCATCACCATCTTCCTCCATCACCTGCAGCAGCAGTGCGCGGCTACGAAACAACAGCAATTTGTATCCAGAGAGAAGATTCACAATTCAGATATTTGATCCTAATGTGACATAATATAACTTGTGTCAGTCAATCTAAAGACAGGATGCAAAACAGAAGCACAAAAGGTGACTCGGGACTGCACGGATCATGTAGATGACGTATGTGTTAAACCTATATATGATCAAAATAAATGTTCTATTTATTTTGATCATATAAACAAAATACAGAGGTTCCACAAAAAAGTGGGAGGAAGTGCACATTTATTTAATCCCACCCCTTCTCCATAAGTTATCAGCTAGTATTTATCCAGCTTTGTTACTAATATAAACTCAATAGCAACAACAGACATATTTCTAATAACACAATATAGACGCTATGTAAAAAAACAAATTATCACCATAAAATTATTTGTTTTACAACTCCACACCTCCGCACATCAAAGCCCTGTGCCTCCAGTTTTGGAAGGTTAATTCTAACATCTGTATAATCTGAAGTAAGGTTAATAGGTTAACCTGGTGTGAGAGTGCCTTAAACCCGAGTTCTTCTTAAATGCCATGGGTCCAGTAGAAGTCTGTGAGGAAACAGCTTTCTGACTTGACCTCTGTAAACACTTTCCTCTTGTGTTAATGGTCTCAGTGACACACTGTGGTTAGTACTATATAAATAATAAAGAGACCAAGATGGCGACAGCAAAAAACAATCAAGGCTTCAAAGACCTGGGTTACACCGCGGTAGCTATGACACTCTTTTACACTTTTTGAGCTTGAACTCAAAAAGTCGCTCCCATTTTACCTGGTTAGGTAACCATAGCAACCAGCGGGAAACGCATAACCTGGTTTGGAGCACGTTATCTTGTAGCTCCAGTTTAAAAACAGCTGTAAATAACACATTTTCACAGATTCTTTTGATCAAACAGAGCAGAAAGGAGCTCTGCGTTGGGGTTAGTTATTCAGAAATTCAACGTTTTCGTACATCCTCCTACTCTGCTGCCCTGTTGATTTTAAAAAGTTAGAATTACAGTTTGCAGAATAGAAACTGCTCGGTGTATTTGTGGGCCTGGATCAGGAAGAATATTACATGAAGACAATTAATTTCACTTTGAACTGGTCAAAAAGTGATTTCCTGAATGGCTAAATGTATTGTAAAGTTTAGCTGTTGTGTTAGAAACAACAGCTTCTAACACAACAGTGAGATTGCACTAAAGCTGAACCACACCTCAGTGTATTTACATATGCAGCACCGATTTCGTTCCTTACCTGCACCACCAGTGTTGTCTTTTGCTGTTATATTTTTATTACTTCATAGTTTTCTGAGACCAGTCTTAAGTGAGCATGCTCAGATCCTGTCGCCTGTTGATGAATACTATTGTGAGGCCATTATTTTGCTTTTTAACCCTTAAATCAGGCACATCTGGTCAGATTATATTAGCAACTTATTCACTTACCCTAACATTAGCAATCAGGGTAAATTGTCACACAAAGGTGGTTATCAGCTTCATAACTTAACTCATGATTGATTAATCCAGCTATGAGCATGTTCACATTAAGGGGATGACGCTGGCAGCATCCGGCCAGTCACACAGATGGACGTCTCCACTGGCACGCGAGCCGCTGATCTCACAAAGAATGATAAAACTGTGAGGGTAACTGAAAGAAATGCTCCTGCTGTAGAGAAATAAGCGGTGTGAAACAGAAAATCACAGTACAATAGTCAGTAAAATAAAAGTATCAACACTCTAACATTGAAATATGGGAGAATGTGATGAATTAGATGCATGTGTGATAGATTTAGTTGTTATTCTTTCAGCTGTAGCCTCAATTTTGTCTAAGGGTCTGAGAACAGCCTAAAGATTAAATATAAAAACATAATTATAATGTAGGTTTAGACTCTAAGGTCCACAGATGCCCTGTTTTGGGATCATATATTATAGGCTATAGAACAGTCTAATGCTCATCGGGGAAACAGCAAGAGTCTAGATGAAAAACTTTAGACCCTGCATGCACAAAAGTCCAAGGACTTTTCCACAAATGGTGATTCTATTTCCCAGATAACTGATTGGTTGGTAAGCAGTGATCTCATACCTGCTGATCGACAACCTAGATCGGGTCTGCAGGATAGGTTACCATGGCTACAATAACAAGTAAGTAGAGCTAAGAAGTGAACGGACTCTGTAATACTGCAAACCCAGGGTTAACCTTGAAGTTACCTGGATAATCCCAAATCCAGCTTCCTAGCACAGGCGTCAAGTGGAGAGCACCTCTGCCTTTAAGTCAAAATGCATTAGAAACAAACCTCTTGGCTTTTTTGTCTCTACAGGCTGAACCTAAGTGAACACACCTGAATTTCAATTGGCAGACAGAAAAGTAAAATTCAATAATAATACGATTTAATTTAAATGAATTAAATTAAAACTTCAGCCGAGCCCTGGACACTTTTTTTTTATATAAATTACTGTCAGAAATCATTTAATAATTCAGCCATTCACAGTGATGATCATACCAAATTCAATTTCACACAATTAAAATGGAATCGCTGCTGCCTCTCATTTCTTTTCACATAAAAGCAAAAACAAAATACGAAGCTTCACATATCTGCCGCATATTGTGAATGCAGCCGGTCTTCATCCACCCTCATTTCATCCAAGCTGTCATCTTCCTCACCATCCACCCGGAGAACTCAAGCAATTTGCTGTGATCAGTGTGTCTCTGCCAATATAAGCCAACTTACGACGACACATCTCCCACACATCTACCTCCACCCCAATAATGCCAGCCTTTCCATAAACTCTCTCGGTGTCTGAGATCTCTGCCAGCAATGCCACCAGTAATCACCGTCAGTCAAAGGGATGCGGGGGGAGGGGGCTATCACCTGCTTCAGGTAATGAGTCAGAACTAAACCCGATCCCACCGGACTAGACCGCAGATGAGGTCTGAAACGATGGAAGAGGAGGGCGAAAGGTGGAGGAGCCGATGCAGGGAGGAAGAAAACAAAAGATGGCCTCTAGAAATGAGAGGTTAACGAGATGAGATTGCACTGACCTTTGCTAATGCAGGTGGGAGGTGAGCAGGGAAAAGTGATTGATGGTAAAAAGGTGAGCAGCTGTTACAAGGGAGAGATAATGAAGAGTTGGGATTTTTCAGCCCTCCTGTAATTTTGTTTTTGAACAGAGACTGGCCTTTAAAACTGTATTACATTTGGTTTAGAGGGACACAGGCGCGAAAACGATTACAAATACATCAAACACAATGCAGGTCTGTCTAGTTCCCATATTTATATTTGACCGAAAGGGACTTTAGTGATCGCAGTGGGGAAAAAACGCTGTTGTAGCTACACTACTACAAGGATTTGGAGAATGAAATGGACTGAATAGAAAGAAAGGCACACTTGCTCACAAAGGTTTATCCACTGGGAGCCAGAATATATACAGGTGAAAATATGAATGACAGTTGACACAGCAGGGAACCTCGTGGACTGCAAAGCAAGAATGTGTAAGTGTACCGCCCCTTTTTGTGCACCTTATAAAGGTCACGAGGACACCAAAAACATTTGAGCATCACTTCTTTAAAGCCTGTAGATACTACATTAGTAGTGAAAGACAATCAGTCTTTTGCACAACCCACTGTCATTGTTGCACTTTGCTATTGCACTGTTGTGTCTCCACTGGCTTGTGTCTGTATCGTTCTGTTCTGCCTAGTGTTGCACTGTTTGGGGGTTTTTTGGGGGGAGATTTTTGAAATTTTTGCACACTTGCACTTTATGCAGTCCTGTGTTGATTGTCTGTTATATGTTGTACGTAGCACCGTTGTCTCGCTTCACTGTGTACTGTACCACTGCACATAGTTGGAATGACAATAAAGCCACTTGACTTGATTTGAAAGGAAAACTAACGGGAGCTGCTTCAGTTATTCAGACATCAGGTCACTCCTAATCGGGTCCAAAATCACTCCATTAATATGTTGTTTTGAATCTCAAAAGCTCATCATGGGTCAGTTTATGTTCAAACATATTGGTTTCCTAATGTAGTCCCTCTTTAATAAACAAGCAGATCATTATCATGTAAGTTGGACTATTTAAGACTACTCAGTTAAATAGGACCTTGTTTTTAGGCACAAGGAATAGTTCAAACTGTCAGGATAAAATATGGCGCGAAACAGCTATGTGCAGAGTTCCTTCTCTACTTTGTATTATCCAAGTTTGTAGGAACATTAACAGCGGACAACATGGGACTGCATCAATGTGTCCTCTGTATACAGTGTGTGGGACCTGCTGAAATAATAGAGTTAGTGGGGTATGGTAGCTCAGTGTTAAGTGGCTTAATAAAAAAAACAACATAAAACCCCCAAATGTGTCTGAAAACGGTCAGGGACAAAGACTGGACTGGAAATGAGTGAAAAAGCAGCCAACGTCCAAAAACAACTCTGAAAGCCTAGAGAGTTGTTGCTCAAGAGCACTTCAAAAAATTACAACAAAGACTGTTTTTTTTTTTCAATCGAAACATAAAGAGAGGGGTGGCTCAAGACTCTTTGCTCAGTACTGCAGTTACATAACCACCAGAGGAAAAAAGAGCTAGAGCTAGAGTGTAGTCCTTCGCTCCTTTCTCACCTCCACACAGCTGGCCAATCACAGCGTTAAGTGGGTGTGAATGTAGGATTGTCGTTTACAAAAATGTCTGAAGTCGAAAGAGGTTTGACGCGAAGAGCTTTCAGAGCATAAGTTCAGCAGTATTAAATAATCACACACACACAGTATCTGGCTCACACTCATCTAAAAACAGCAAAACCAACCAAGATAAACTTGCTTCTTGTTTTATTTTTGGATGACAGAAGCAAGCCGCTATCAAAGCATTTCCCACAGGTTTGAAATTTATTTTGTGGTGTTCGGCCCTGAGGGGCGCGAGCGGCTGCAAAGAGTATTGATAGTCTGCGGTAGAGCTGGGCGATAGAACGATAACGATATGTATCGCGATATAACTTTTACTCGATAGAGAAATTAAGCTATCGTGATAGACCTCGCCGCTCTTGTCCTCTTAAAAAAAAAAAAAAAGGTCAGCCAATCCAAATTAAGCAGCGCAGAGCCGAACCAATCACAGCCGCAGCGTCACGTCGCGTGACTTGTTACGTACAGCACAAGTGCCAAGCCGCACGTGTGTTTGTTTGGGAAACAGCCAGCGGGTAATGGAGCCAGCGCGTAATGGAGGAAATGAGTGTGCCGACTAGAAAAATCAACCGAGCGTGACCGAAGAGAAAACAGATGATGGTTCCAATGCCGGAGAGATTGTCGAACGGAAGAGCCATAGAAGTTCCGTAGTGTGAAGGTATTTCGGCTATTTCAAGTCTGACAAAAACAGAGTAGCGTGCACTGTAAATGTGCCGAAAGCAAGTCTGGAAATACAATAAACTGGTGCATGCGTCACACTGTGCGCCACGTTATTGTTTCGGTGAAATGAATTTCTACAATACTGTTACTGTTAATTCTACTCTCTGCAGTGTTTAAATGCTTACATATACACACAGTTACTGTCCCTCCACACATACGACTCGGTTCTGCTTCTATGCCCCAGCTTTGTTTACTTTTTCCCACCGAGGCTTCTAGACTTCTGATTGGCCAACATTTCTGCACGGTTAGGAATCTAGCGCCACCTGCTGCTTTGGCATGTTCATAGCAGCGTTTTCCTTCATTTCTGCCTTTATGTGTGGACGGGATTATTTTTTAAAACGAAAACGGAAAATCTCCGTTTTCAAAAATACCCATGTACGTGTGGACGTAGCCTCAGTCTCTGACTGGAAGCGCTAATTCGTCATTCGGCTTTTGTCAGACTAAAGTAACTGTTAAAACTGTTTGAAAAGCTAAGCTATACAACAAGGAGAGATTGAGAATTTCCTTTTAGTTCTCAGTTTATTTGATATTGACAAAGGTTAGTCAGTTTTGTCTGTTCTTCTGTAAAACAAACTAAGATTTATTTTTAGAATTAATATTTTGTTTCTAAGTGGAATTGACAATTTAGTCTGTTTCGTTTGTTCTGTTTTGAAACTTAAACGCTTTAGCGGCTGCCTTTTGTGTAGTTTGCAATATTTGCCTTTATTTATCTGAAAAAGTCTCATGTTCCTTAAGTACATCTACCCTGTTGAACTTATTATGGGAAATAAATATTTAAATAAAAACAAGCTGCTGATTATTTCACATTTTACTTGTGAGCAACGGCACATTTAAATCTTACAAATATAGTTATTTGGTTTATATCGTGATAGATATCGTTATCGCCTGAAATGAAAAAAACATATCGTGATATGAAAAAATCTCATATCGCCCAGCTCTAGTCTGCGGCAAAACAAAATTCAATTCACGAGCTAAATAATCAGTCCATATGAATGCAATGTTCAACAACAAGCAACTGAGTTTTCAATCAATCTGCACTCTGAATTGCATTTCCATACCTCTGGAAGGAAGGAATGATAAAAGTCTCTTTGGATTGGGTCAGCTTCACTTGTCTGAGCACAAATAAATTCTGCACATAAGAAGCGATGACTGAAGTTGCCCATTTGATTCTTTCTATGCATGTTAAAGTAGCACTACAATAGAGAGATAATCCATTTCCCCTTGATTTTTTAAATAGGTGACCACAATTAGGCCTAATTGTTTGAAAAACCAAAGAAAGTGTCATTACTTTGCTTCTACGCACAGTGAATGTGCTCTGCTAAAGATGAGCGAAAACATATTTGGCTGCAAAATCTGAGCATCAAACATAAAATGAGAGTGAGCAGTGTACTGTAGATCCAGCGTACATGTTGTTAGCTGGTTACCACCTCCTCAGTCTGCTAAGGGTGCAGCAGACACCTTCTGTACTGATCTGGTGTCTCGACCGGTGTCTGAATCATCCAGATTATTTCGAGTGAATCCAGGGGAAAAAAACCCAAACACGACACAGAACACGTAAAAATAGTTTTAATGCTGCTTGTTTAAAATTTGTCAGCTGTGAATGAAAAACCAGACACTGTGGCAGTGTCCTTGAATTCTGAGTGGAAAATTGTCACAAGAAACATAAAACCTAGAAGCGATCACTCTAAACAACAACAACAACCAAAAGCAAAGGTCTTACTGGTGTGTATCCGTGCACGTTGCTGCCACTGCTGACCGCGGTGCTCCGGTTGTTGAGGTTGACGGACGCCAAACTTTGCTCTGAAAGGCTGTTGCTAAGGCTGCCGCCCAGGCTCCCAGGACTCTCGCTGCCTTCTGCTTCATGGTTGTACAGCGCTACCTACACACACACACACACAGTGTTGATGTTAATATGACAATAAAGGCTATTATACGGGGCCAACGATTTGAGCCAACGCACCACATAAACCCCTTCAAAGGCAGTGATTCATGACTTTATTGTTCCTTGTAGCCTATTTTGTTACACTGCCTCATATTTGTTCACGCGCCAATTCATATCCAGACTGAAGTGAGTGCCGCGCCACTCAAGGAGTTACCCATGCACCATTAACTGATGGAACAAGTTATGAGGAAAATGTGGACATATTAGTTCTGGTCTATATAAATTTGTCCTTTTGCTGTGTTAAACGAAAGAAGAAAAAAAATAGACTCACCGACCCTAAGCTTGTGATTTTGCTTTTTTTTTTTGCCACCTTGAACTTGTTGATTCTGATTAGATAAAGACACCAAGTTGCACTTCGAAGTAACTACGCTGTATATCTTATTGTAGCAGATCACAAAGCGTTCAAGAGCAATGCCTCAGGATTACGTTGAATCATGTTTCTCTTGTTTTATTTGACTGTCAGGACTTGTGAAGCGCAGCGCCAACATTACCTCCAGGCAACATTTAATTGTATAGACAAATGCGAAAATACAGCCTTCGGGTGAGACAACATTAAAGGCTCTCTGGGGCAGTGCTCTACACTGCAGAACATCTTGTAGTGGCAAAAAAGAAAGGATAGAGAAGTGCTATTGAGTCGTGGGTTAAAGTGTTAATCCTGAACTGTTCCTGTTTGAATAGTTTTGGTAATATCGGCACTGGGTGAAAGTTTAATTCTCCTGACTGTGGAAGTAAAGGAACAGGGATTTCTTTTTAGGTTTAATGAGGTGCTTTAGGTTGAAATCTACACAGAAGCAAAGAACCGAAACACTAATCACAACAGATCATAAAAGATTTGTTTTTTCATTATGCAAACATTACAGTAACTCAGTGCAATGATCTGATCCTGATCCTCCTCCACCCCCTCGACCCCCGCTATCCTAAATTCCCAGTATCAAATTATAGGAACGCCTTCCTTCAGTAGTGCAGGCTTTGTCCAATGCAAACAGAACATCGGCGAGAGCAAACGTGTTATAGAAGAAGCTCTGACGCACTGCTGTGCCTGCAGGACGCCACCTGTGCAGATGTGGGCGGATGTCACTGATGCCGGCATCGGCATCATTATCATCAAGGTCTCCGTGCTCTGAATCATTGTTTCAAAATGTATACTGATGTCTGAGACGACTCAAGTTTTAGTCTTTCCTGGCGTAGCGCGGATTGAGTGCAACCTGACACGTTTAAAGAAATCAAATGAAAATCCTTTTGTTTCTCCACCTGCTGCACGAGTGGCACGCCAAACACGCCAAACAATAATCGCTTGATGATCTGCACCAAGTTGGCTGCTTGTGAAGCTCTGTCCTTGTTTTGTCTTAGCGATTATCTAATAAAACTGCAATACCTTTTGCGGCATTGATTAATAACGTTATTAACGGCTTTGTTATAAGAATGATGGTGGAAAATGTGAAGGATCTGCAGTATCTACTTTTTCAGGTAGGCAAGTTAATCCACTGCACTCTGTTGTTTGCCGTGTCTCACAGCAAAAAAGGACTGAATTCCAGATAATAATAATAATAATAATAATAATAATGATTAAAATTGCATGAGTACTTGGCTACAACGCTGATAAGAAAAAAAAGTGCAGAAATTCTCATCCTCGTGTCTCATATTGACAAATTCTGGGAAGTATGAGTCAGGGTCTGTTAAAAGTCCAGAATGGAAAACTGTAACGTGCTGCAAAGTCCAGACCTTCGCATCCCATCCAGAACAAACAGAGTAATGCGAGCTGCTGCGGGACAAATTTTCTCTTTGGTTGGGGACAGGACGAAAAGGATCACCCACTGCGCATAATTACTGTGTTTGTGTGGGTGTGTGCGTCAGATCAGATAGGTGTCAGAGGTCCCTGTCTCTGCTTGATCTCTGACCCTCACATAGGCGATCACACGCAGTTTAGTGTTTAAATGCTTGTGTGTGTTTGTGTCGCGTAAGGCTTTCTGCTAGAAGTGAAGACTTGTTCTGAAGGCGTCTCAGCCTCTAAAGAAGAGGCGAAAAAGAAAAACAGACACTTCTGCTGCTGCTTCTGCTGCAGTTATGTCTTACTATAAATATGTTGTGACAAAGTTTGACACATTTTCCTCACAAGCAAGTACAAATGACTAATCATTGCACAGAACTAAGAAATCAATATTCATTCATATAAATGCCAACGAACTATGATCATTCTGAAGATTTTTACTACAGTGTTTTAAAGCTCTGAATGGAACATCTGTCGCTTCTGAAGCATATAAGGTCATCGTCAATGAAACTAACAGCATTTAAATGAATCCCAATCCAGAGAGTCCAACCTGCTAATGAATCTCCTCTGACCCACGCCCCCTCCACCACCACGGCATGAATTCCAACCACACAGTTATCCAGTAACCTTGTACAACAATTCTGATATGTCTGATAATAGGTTGTAGATGATATTGCTATAACAAAAGAACTCAAGCCTCATGAACTCATGTCAAAATGAACAGTGACACGCTGATTTTACTTCTCTTTTTGACTGTTTGCTGTTTCTTTGTTATGATGTTGGCTCTGCTGGCTCTGGATCCCTATTTGAATTTGTTGAATTTGCCAAAATGGAAGAAAAGCTCTTTCTAAAAGGAGAGTCGCCAAATGCCGAACCAACCTCTGTCTGTATCTAACTGAGGATGGAAGCCACGCGTCCGGTCACATAAACTTTGTATGCCTGCGCTGTTGCGCTGTTTTGTATTGAAACAGCTTATGAACAGCTGGTGCCCTACCTTGTTGGTCACAGCATTGATGGCCAGAGTGGGAGATGCCCCTCCTGACATGATGCAGTCCATCCTCAGAGACTCGGACTCCAGGCTGTAAGGGGTCGATGCCTGCAGGAACAGGAGACAGTGTGAGAAAAATCTGGGCATAGAAAATGTTCATAAGTGCGGATTTGGGTTCAGTATCCTGATAACACGACCCACGTGAAGGCAACTAAACATTATTATTTTATTAATAATGTTTTGGGGTTTTTCTTACAATGACAAGCCAAAAAGTCTGTTGTGGAATTGCCTAGAATACTCGTTTCTGACTGAACTAATAATGCTTCCTAATGAAGGAAAAAAGGCAGGATAAACAGTGGCTTCAGGCACTAAAAGTGAACGAGCACAAACTGACCTGCGTAAACTTGCACAAACCTCACAAGGTCTTTTTATAAAATCCGTGATGCGTATGATGTCTTTTCTGAAGTCTCCGCATTTATTCTACAGTGATTCCCTCTCATCTGTGGCCAGATTCCAGCTGTTTTTATTGATTTGGCTATAACTTCCACAATAAGCCCAGTAAACTGATTCAAATCAGTGATTTAGTACACTCTGGGGAGATTGATCACATTTACAGGAAACGGGCTAAAAACAGTAACGTAGCAAACCCTGCTTTTCATGTTTCCTTAAGACTTTAATGTGGCGACTATTACAAGACATAAAAACCACTGTGCAGCAAATACATCACTGATTGCCTGATATCCCCCTGCATAAAGTTTGAATACACCTAATTCATCGTATTCTATTCTATTATAATTGTGCTATAGAATAAAAGGCTAGGAATATAAAATAAAAGCAGCAATGTCAGTGAACCTTGTTGGTTGGCTGGGGAATTTTAAGGTGTGGTGGGCAACATGTTTTTGGTGTCACCGGGCAAAAAAAGAAAGCTACATCAACCTTGCAGCATTGTAAGTGAAGGGAATTTCTGCAAATACTCTTTATTAAGCTTTAGAAAATCTTGCACCCACAAGAGACTTTGGCTAATCGTGCATTTTCTGACCAGAAAAGGTAAGTAGTCTTAAGAGCAAAAAAACAAAAAAACAAAAAAAAAAACAGAAAAACGTCCAGCGTTGGTGCAATGGGTTTGAATTCCCTATGAAGCCAAAAGTCAGCCCTGGCTTATCTCTAGCCTGTGTTCATCTTTTGAAAGGGGGTTATAACAGAGAATGGAAAACTGCAGGAGGAAAGCAACTTTTTAAGGTGGAGATATGTGAAGCATTCTTTAACACTAAAGATGCAGGTTGTACCCCTTTCAGGTTCACCACACGTTACACTGTGTTGTGGCAGGTACAGTACTGAGCAAAGGCTTTGAGCTTTTTGTCATTTTTTAAAGTGGTCTTAAACAACAGTTCTCTAAGCTTTCTGAAGGTATTTCAAAGTTTCTTTCTTTGGCCACTGGCTGCTTTTTCACTCACTGACCAATGAATCACTTAAACACAAAAAAGGCATAAAATAATATTTTTTTCACCAACAAGGTGATTCCCAAAGAGCTATTAGCTGAAATCTTGGCATGGTATGTCGTGCAATTACAAAACTGAGGAAACTGGATATAAAGCTGTTCATCTGAAAGCAGCAACTCTATGCTTTTTCAGTGATATTAGCGTCTCTCTCCTTTCTCAACCAATCTTCGTCTTCGCTGGGCTGCTGCGACATCGTGCCTGTGATTACCGTAATGACTCTAATATCAATGCAAAATGCTGCTTTTAGGAAATGCTGGAATTCTTTCAATTGAGCAAATAGTTCAGGAGTTACGGGAGATACAGATGTTGAAAAAACATTGCAGAATACCAGTCTGATCCCAGCAACAGGTTAGGTTTTCTTTAGGTTAAAGGAGGGAAACTGATGACAACAGGTGATGGATCCAAATAGAAGGAGGTCAGCAGACAGATACAACAGGTAAAAGAGTCACCTGTAAAGCACTGTGGAGGCTCTGTCAAGGTTCAGGTTTGCCTTTCAGCCAGTGGTGTTGGGGATCTTGTCTAGTCTTCAATTGTTCCTGAAGACTACTTAAAGAAACTATAAGAAAGCTTGTCTAAGAGACTTTAGACTGTGTTGAAGAATAAAGGTGGTCATACAAAACTGTACAATTGTACAAACTCTGTTTTTGCCTTATTAAAGATTACTCTTACTTACATCTTGATTAAACGTGTAAGTAAGGCTACGTCCACACTAGCCCGGATGGATTTGAAAACTGCGTTTTCATTGGGGAAACGGCCGAAAACGCTTATGTTCCAGCACTGCGCATGTGTGAAACGCAAGAAGATTCGACCTGCCTCATTTCTGTCTGCTGTTTATTTACTTTCCGGCTCTTTGAAACGTCGCGGCAAAGGGTTGAGGAAAAGCACCGAGTTTTTTAAATGGACTAACAATGAGGTGGAGTTGATGCTGCGAGTAACACAAAAGTACAAAGTTGCAAAAGCGAGTGAGAGTTAAAGAATGTGAAGAAAAGCTATCTGGAGCATGTACAGACTGATATTAATCTTTAATAGGGCTGTCCAAACTGAGAGCAAACAAAACAATTGTTTGTATAATGCCCTCCGCTTTCTTAGTTTAATTGGTCACATGACTGCATCATATGACTAACATGCGTCATCGTTTTAGAAAGTTGGCATTTTTGCAGTCCACACTGCGGCGCGAAAGCACCATTTCCAAATGTACGCATTTTCAAGATCGTTTTAAATATTAGTATAAAGGGGTGCACTAATATTTTTTTTAAACAGTAGAGTCTCGCCTTCTAGTTATTATGCAGAAATCATTCGTGGATGCTCTCCGCTGATTGAAAATGTCCAGAGGAGTTTGAAAACGAGGACGGAAATGAAATGTGACAAAGGTTATGAGAAATCTAAGTGTGCTGCAAGTTCATGATTCTTCACTGAGCCTCCTGAATCACCATCACGCCCCAGGCTCACACTGTGTGAACTAATCGAGGCGCGCTTCATTTAAATTGCGGGACACTTAAACAGCCTGGAAAGTGGACACATCACTTGCACTTGATAAGATGAATCAAGCCATCCTCATGCATTATTCACGTACCTATAATGCATTCAGCAGCAGTTCATTTTCTGCTGCTGTCCTCACAAAGCGCTAAAGTAGGGTTAACTGAGTGTGAGGACGTGAGGAACTATTCAAAGATCGATGAGGGGCTAAATTGATGCCTGCCAAATGAAGAAGAAAAAAAAGGAGAGAGAGAGAGAGAGAGAGAAAAAAACAACAACAACAAAAAAAGAAACCCGGGGAAGATGTTTTTTTTCTCCTTGTCTGACTCCTTTCAGGGTTCAAGACAGCTTGCCTGCCTTCCCAAACTGCTTACAGTAAGAGGATTGGTTGGTAACAATGCAATCTTTAATTTATGATAAACTCCCAGCTAAACGGGTTGTCGGTTCCCTGGTGGAGGCACTTAAAAAGAAGACAAGAGAGAGGTGAAGAGAGGCAGGAGGAAGGCTTGTGGAGGAAGAGCAGAATAGAAGAATAGGCAGGGAGATAATTGAGTGGTGACAGACGGGCAGACAGACAGACAGGCAAACAGAGAAGCATCTACCAGAAATGAAAGAGAGTGATTATGCTTAAGGGCACTGGAGACACAGGTACTAAACTACGTGTACACTTGCCTGTCTACACATTTATATAATGCATTTATGCGGTTGACGTTTAGCCCTTCCTGCCAACTTAAAATATTTGACTGTGTAACCGAGGTGCAACAAAATCCCAGTTAACACACAAGATGTATTTAGCCCACCTTTCTTTCTTTTTCTTTTTTTCAGATGGTAATGCCGCCATAAATCTTAGCACTTAAAACCTCCCTGTTTCTCCTTAGCCCATGTGACAGCCCACAGTGTGTCTGCCAGCAGTGCAAGTGAGGCGTAAGAAAAGGGGTCAAAGGGCCCATCCATGTAAGACGAGATGACAAGGCTCTGAATTAATTAATGTTTGTAATAAAAAAAAAATAAATCGTTGGTGAAGAAAATATGTCTAACGGCAGCCCCGGGGCCTTCTGTGGTAATTAACTGGAACACAAGCCTAGAACACTTTCCCTCCTCCCTCCTCTCCCACTTACTCCTCTTACCTCTTTTTCCTTCCCTTAAACTTGACTGTTTCTTCTCGCTACCTTGATGTCTTTTTCCTGCTTTCCGCAACCTTCCTTTCACGCCTTCTTTCTGCTCTTCCCCTCTCTTGTACCTCCCCAACCCTTTCCGTCTCTTTTGCCTCGATTCGTTCTCCAATGAGCGACACCTTACAGTGATTGTGCACTTTGTCGCGCTGCGCCTGTCAGAGTTCCCCAGAGAGGAAGATGGCTAAAGCAGAAATGCAGACGGACGAAGCGAAAGATAATGATCAAGATGCGCCAACAGTCAGAGACTGGCTGGATGAGAAAGGGAGGCGGATGATCGTGATAAAAGACGCGTATTTTCTTTAATGCAACATTCAGAGGATCATCTGCTTAATACAATATATACCTGCACACTGGAGGTACACCTCACCCCTGTGAAATAGACTTTGGGAGATCTTCTGCTTGGTCCACTACACCAACTGATTACACTAATTGGTGGCCTCATTCTGGCTTCGGGGAGAAGTAATGCCATGTTATCCAGAGCCTAGTAATGATATTGCATGTCACCAGATCTCATATCACTGAACTGAAGCCATTTAAATGTTTTATTTTGTATTCGTTTGTGACTGACTACAAGTCTTTGTGTCATACGGCAGCAGTTTTAGTACGCATCCCTTTGCCAGGGGAGCACAGTTCATTTAAGCCGCTGAGGTAATAATCAGAGAGGAATTCAATCTGTTTAATGTGCTGAATACTGAATCTGAACCGTATTAAAATTTTGGCCATTAACCGCCGACACTAGTTTATGAGCGTGCTAATCAGCCGCTAAGAAAACAGACATCGAAATGCACGCCATACTGTAGTCAGAGTCAGGAAAAAAACAAAAAACAGAGAGATGATGGCAGACAGTGGTGAAAGCAGACTTGAAATACACGATGGAGCTCACTCCGCACTGCTTTTGTATTCACATCCCCAGGTTAATGACTGCACACCAGCCGCATTCTGCCAAGTTGATGCAGGGTTACATATATTTATAGCCTCAGCTGCTGTCAATCAATTTCCCAAAACCAATTTTCATTCCTGCTTCTGTATTCTCACATCTATCTGGTAGCTTGTTCCTGCTGCTTTTATGGCATCTTGAAAATTGCTAACCCCAAAGCCTGTGGGATTAACCTGGATGAATATGAGGATGAATATCAAAAAGTTGTTTAATTGCAACCATAGGTTCTGGTTCTGTTACAAAGAAGGCACGCGCGCCGGTGATCGGGCATTCTCCTGCGCTAGAGCGCAGTAATAAGTTCGTCAATAACAATCGAGCAGTGCACAGCAAGAATAACCCACAGAGGAAAAAAACAAAACAAAAAGCGGATAAAGTTTGGTACTTTGTGGCTTTAAAATGTAATAATTACACAAAAGAAAGTGTGTTTTTTCCTACATTGCTGCGGCATCGAATATGCTGCTCATGCTGTGCCTCTTGTGTAGACAAGGTGTTACACCGTGTCCACTCAGCAGCTTCAGCCCTCCATCTGTGAGTAGACACGAGGCGTTCGAGCACAGCGCACAATCACTGTAGTTATGAGCAGCAGAAAGAAGAGAATTGACTTGAAGGGTAAAAAGATACTTTGGGCTGCATTTAGGAGGAGGTAAAGCAAGCGATGACAAGATAATCCACATCTTTTGGTCTCTGAGGTACTGTGCAGTGATTTATGGTCACCAGATGTTGAAGCCTGCTGCCTGCGATGATCCCCTGGCCTTTGAGTGAGATGTGGTTTTGAGAGAAATATCTGAAGTAGAACTTGATGGTCTGGCACAATATGGCTGTATTTGACATTTGGTAATCTCCTATCACGTGGTCCACACGATACCTGACAGCCAACACTGACATGCTTTTTTGTGCAAATAAGCTAATGTTAGCTTCCTAACAAGCTAAAGAGACGTCAATTCTCACAGAGCTACTAGTACCGCTGAGGGCTCTTACACTCATCTTTCAGGGGAGGTTTAAAGGTACATTATTGGACTGCTAGTCTGTCCATGCATCATTATAACATGGGAACAGGAGAAAGACTGCAAACCTGTTCACACATTTCTGTAGCACCTCATTTGTATTGGGAAGCTTTTTCAAATGCCTTGTTTTTCCTGTTCATATAATTCTCTTTTCAGACATTTTACAACAATGCTCGAATCATCAGCAAAATCCCATTTTTCTTCTCCTCTGATGATGTCTAACTTTGATATTAGCACCTTAAAGGGGTCACAGGTTTGAGAATATGGAATGAAATAAATCCTTAGAGAAGTCATTTCGTACGACTTTTAAAACAACAAGCGAAACAACAACAACAGAAACACTGGCATCCAGCTGTTCCCTCAGCCTCCTAGTAGATGCACCTATGGTATGATTTGAAAAATCTTTAGCGATTTATTGTCTTCACAAGATTTCCAGAAAACTTTATTTCTGATCTTGATCTAGATGTCACTGAGACTTTTAGCAGATGCACCTAAAGCATCAATTTCCAAATTCTGTCACCTCATTCTCAAAGTATTACATTTACAAAGCTGCACGCCGACCACCCACCCATCTGTCTGGTGGAGTGACAACAATACCCCATCAGCCTTTTGTGGGTAAAACAGGATTATACAAACTACTTGTGTACTTACTCGTTCTCCAGAGCGTGGTCTCTTCTTTGGCCTGCTGGGTACCGTGTCTTCTTTAGGATTGGTGTCTATGGCCCAGTAGGAACCCTGAATATTAACATCAGTAAAACAAACATTAGAAACATATTTGATGGAAGGTTTTTTTTGGTGTGTTTTTCTCCAGTGGTTTGGTTGCTTTGTAGGTTTGTCCAAAGCTTCAAACTTTGTCTTGAGTGCCCCTCCCTGAGTTTGGGTTTTTCGGTGAGTTTTCCCTTCCCACTGTTGCCAAAGTGCTTGCTCATAAGGCAGGGGTGTCCAAGCTGTGTTGGATCAAGGACACATCCAGGTTTTAGATGTGTCCTTGATCCAACACAGCTGATTTAAATGGCTAAATTACCACACACACACATTCACACACTGGTGATGGCAAGCTGGCATTGTAGCCACAGCCACCCTGGGGCGCACTGACAGAGGCGAGGCTGCTGGACACTGGCGCCTCTGACCACCACCAGTAGGCAATGGGTGAAGTGTCTTGCCCAAGGACACAATGACCGAACCGGCAACCTTCCGATTACAAGGCGAACTCCCAACTCTTGAGCCACGATCGCCCTTCAATGGACTAATCATTTGATTCAGGTGTGTTGACCCAGGGTGATATGTAAAACCTGCAGGACACCGGCCCTTGAGGCCTGTAGTTGGACACCCCTGTCATAAGGGGTCATCTAATTACTGGGGTTTTCTTTGGATTAGTAAAGAGTCTTTACCTTATACAATATAAAGCACCTTCAGGCTGCTGTTGTTATGATTTTGTGCTATATAAATAGAATGGATTGGCAGCACTCTGTAACCTTACATGGTCTGCCACTTCCTGTAGTTCCTAAATTCTTCAACACCAGTTACAGTTAGTGGTAGAATATCTAGGAGGCAGTCAATTGAAACTGACTTCTTGCAATGGTGGTAGCTATCACAGTACCACACTTGAATTCTGTGAGCTTTTTTAGAACAGCATTCTTCATTCACAAAGGCTTTTAAATGCAGACTACATGGCTAGGTGCTTGATTTTATGCACCAGTGGCAAAGAAAGTGAAACCTCTTCAACTGAAGGATTAAGAGATCCAGACCAATGCTTTTGATCATATACTAGTGGCCAAAAGTATTATATTAATGCTATATTCTACATGCTTATAAAACAGAATGGGATAGCTGAGAATCCGGCTTACAGAGAAAATAACATTAGTGATTAATTTATACATAAACATCCCATCATAAGTTATGTAGTCAGTACAAGCAGCAACAAATATAGCCCTAATTATAGGGCTGTGCGATATGACCAAAATCTCATATCCCAATATAAGAATTCTATCATCCGATAACGATATAAATCACAAAAATGTAACATTTTCTGTAAATTCTGTGAATCTCGGGCAGCTCGTCATGCGGGAAGTGTTTCCAGCTGGGCGTCATGTACCTGGAATCGAGTGTTTTAACCAATGCATGAAACCATACATTTTTAGACATAAGTTGTAAAGGCCGCCGTTTTCTCTGTGAGTATTTATTACACGGCGTGCTGCGGGGAAAAGCCTGTTCTAATGTTTGAGTCTAAGGTTTATTTTTTAGCACCTGGCGGCTCTTTTTTACTTCTCATCCCTAAATAATCTGCTCTTTCACGTGATTCAGTTTATTTTGAAAAGTCTCAACAGGATATTGAGCTTTATTGTGAAAGGTTTATGTGGAACATAAACAAGCGAACACGCAATGTTGTTACCGTCGTTGTTGCTAACCACAACGCATAAAAACAGGCGCTTGTCCGTCTGTAGTGTGGTTATATAAAACATAAGAGAAAGAGAGAACTTAAAGAAATTAATATAGCCACTACAGTGACCATCAAAGCGATGAAAAAATATTGCCCTAAACAGCTTATTTTGCGACACCACGAAACAAACGATAGCGTAAAATGAAACGATAGACGTTTTTATATTGTTATCCGATATATCGTTATATCGAACAGCTCTACCTAATTATGCTGAATTACTGATCATAGAGCAAACCCCTCCATCAATAAGCCAAATATTGAAAAATACCTACAATTTCACAGATGTGGCTACAAAATCAGTTTTAAATCTTGGTAAATATGACTGGTTAATACACTTTTTATTGTTTAAGCAACTTTTTAGAACTTTTCCTGCAGGCTTTAGATATCACCTTGGGTCAACACACCTGAATCAAATGACTAGTTCATCACCAGGCCTCTGGAGAACTTCAAGACATGTTGAGCAGGTAATTTAGCCATTTAAATCAGCTGTGTTGGATCAAGGACACATTTAAATCCTGCAGGACACAGGCTCCTGAGGCCTGGAGTCCCCCTGCTTTAGACTAACAACCTAGCCAACAAGTGTTTGATGTTCAAACCAAAGTGAACTCTAGTTTTAAGATTTTGGCTCAAAAACATTTGAACTGCTGCTGCAGGCCAAGATATTTTATTATGAATTTGAAATCTTTATATTGTTCTGATAATTAACTCTGTAAAGTCTAAACCATGAAATATTTTCAAGAAAATTATAATTTTTTTAAACTGAAATTTACTGCTCACAGTTAATCTTACAAACAAAACATTTAAGGGGGTTAGTCTTAATAAAACATCACACTGATGATAGAGAAGTCTCAAAAACTCATGGATTAAATATGATCCACTCGCCACTATTTACACCTATTTTTTCCCCAAACTGTTTTAGATTATGTTAGATTTCAAAAACACAATGTCTTACAAAATAAATCAGGATTTATTTCTCTGAATCTATTAGTTGCTTCTTCTTTATTACTTCTACAAAATAAGGCTGGCAGTAAGTGTCACTAAATAAAAAGTAAGTGCTGTGAGATGGCCGCATCCACAGTATCCAAAAGCATCAACTTATCTGTTATTCTTCCAGTATCAAATTAGTTTTCTCTAGGTTTAGTTCTCCAGTGGTGCACGTTTCTGCATCCTTTCCCCAGAAAATCCACCGAAATCCTTTTGATACATAATGTTAAAACACAGCAGTCTCCAAAATAAACAGATACAATAAGAGAAGAGGAAATCAATTGCTTTTAGCTCCTAGATTTCCTTCCGGTATAATTTTTTTTTCCAGCCTTTCATTTTGCCTCTTCCCTCCCAAGGAGGTCCAAAGCTGCAGACTGAATTCAGGAGGTTCATCTAGGCCACACGTGCACACAGCTCAACTCTCAACATCTATCTCCCCCCCACCTCTCATATTCTTTCCTCTTCTCCTCCCCCTGTCTCTCAGTCCCACATCACTGAACAGTACACAGCCAATTAACGTTAGCACATGCATGATTTAGCTTCTCCTCTCTCTCTGTGGCTTCAAACAGAGCATGTACATTCAGCTTCTCCACACACACACACGCACACAGCTGACCTCCCACCCCACCACCACTACGCCGAGGTATCGACCACTTCGATCCACGGTGTGAATTAAGGTGCTGGTCAGGTCCAAGTCAGGCTAATCGGGGGGGGGGGCCCTCTCTTTGTGTCTTTGCAGACTATAGGCCTCCACTCAAGCCCAAGGATTTTGTTTGAATTATTTAAACCTTCTTCCCCCTAATTCATTTTTCAATGGCTCCAAAATCCCCGCAGCCGGGAGAAACTCTCCGCTCCCCCAACCCCACCTCAACCGTACCCCCCTAAACAAAACGAGCAGAGTTTTTAAGAGCTCATTGAAAAGTTTGGCTCCTCAGTTTTGTGTAAAAGTGGCGGATCGCCTCTAACATTAACCTTGTGACGAGTTTGAGCTTGTATTAAAAATATGGCATAAGGACAGGGTTCAGTGATCAGCTGCAATTATACACTTTCCCCATCTGAGCATGTCCTTCGATCTCAGCACAACCAAGCACTTGACAAATTGTTGTTATCAAACTGGAGTTGCTGAAGTGGCCGTGGCAACGCTGCTTCCTAACCACAGCAGCAGCAGCAGGAGTGAAACATATCTAAAGCTTCCTCTGATTGTGTCTGCGAGATACAGAGAGAAGCAGTTCTAATAAAGCATAACAGATGCATGGAAGGCCTTGCATCTGAGGGAGAGTACCTACATATACTTATTATTCATTACTCCCTGTACCACATTATTACTTGGCAGAATCAATATCGTAGGAGCCACAGAAAACAGAGAAAGCAGCATTAGGCATTCAGCACAGCCGGTTATGGAGTTACAAATTGCTTTTAACCGCAGACACTGTGTGTGTGACAAAGAAGCAGAGCAAGTGAGCACTTAAGCACAAGTGTGTTCACACATGCGGCACGAGTGCTACTAAACACGTCAAAAGTCGCCACGTACTTGCAAAGCCTGCTGAAACCCACTCGACATTTTCGCCGTGCGCCGCCCAGCTTTCTTTTTTTTAAGTCGCACAATAAGGTTGAGAAAATACTTACTTTTCCAGGGTCGTCTTTGGAGCGAGGCACTTTGAGAAAACACTTGTTCAAGGACAAGTTGTGTCGTATAGAATTCTGCAGAGGGAAAGAAAAAAAGGAAGAAAAGAAGAGAAAAAGAAGAGAATATTATGAAGTAGTAACAAAGTGGCATCACTTTTACACGTTTTCTTTAAATAAGCAAACTGTAATATGCTGACTATATTACAGTTACTTTCTGAATCTGCTTTCATTCTACAGTAAGGACTGGAGAATATGAGAAAAGTCTGAATTGTGTGATAACATTAATAGTAATGACGGTTACACATTTGCTCCACAGTTCCTATTATTTTTCTTTCTTTTTCTTTTACATATACCCACACGAAGACGCATCAATATGCACAGATAGATAAACAGAGAAATAAAACGTATGCTTTTTAAACATGCTCTTATTGAACAAGGATAAATGTCTGCTGCGTTATGCAGCATCTTTAGTGAAATATCTGCTGTATGTTGGCTTTGCATTAAGGATGAAACACCATTTATCAGCCAGCTTTATTCATTAGTGTCCACTGCAACAGAAGCTTTTATCTTTTTCCAGCCTTTGTCAAGACTGTTGGAAACCAATGCAAAACCATTATGGGACCTTGCCATGTCCTTCATCTCCTTCCAAAGTACAAGTTTTTCTTCACTCAGATTAGAATCTGGTCTTACTATCTTTAGCTTGGGTTTCACTCGGCTCTGGCTCCAGAACCTCGGTCTCGACATTAGCGAAGGCCTTCAAAAGGAGTCCTCTGCTTTCTACTCCGTACCGTGTCGAATAAAAACAGACACTACGGGTCACGGTTAGACAAGAGTGAAATGCGGGTGCAGATGCAGACGACTCCATTGATTAAAGCCGAAGCGTACCAGACGCTCCTGAAACTGATGATTGAAAACAGGAGGCTGGAGCGCATTTCAGTGAAGATAGGGAGCGAGACAGAGGGATGCTAGGGCAATGATTCGCCATGACCGTGAGGTGGGTGATAATGTCAGTGGTTGTGCGTTTGATGTGCTACAGGGTTGGATTTGTTTTTTTGAATATGTCAAGAGGCTGTGTTCAGAGTAAAACTGGAGGGAGGAGGAGGAGTTTAAGCTGGGCTTAATGAAAACTCACATTTTTGTACACGTTCGGTTTTAGCCATAAAGACGAGAAGATCATATTTCTTAAATTTATAACAATCCCTATTGTTTATGTGTGTATTTGTGTGTGTGTGTGTGTTGTGAGGGTAGGAAAAGGAAAAGAAAGAGAGAGAGTGAGAGAAACGGGGGGGGGCACAACAGCTTATGCTAACCTGACATGAACCTGTTCTCCCTGCAGGCTCCCGTTCTCCACTCATCTGCTGCTGCTAATTAATACCACTGGGGAGGAGGAGGAGAGAAGACAGAGGGATGGGAGGAATTTCTCGTCTCCTTCTCTCGGGTTCGTACTGCTCAGCAGCAGCTTTGTTTCTCTTACAGAAAAAGAAAAACACCTTCTCTCTCTCTCTCTCTCTCGCTTTCTGTCTCCAGTATACCATTACAGCCTAGTCCACCTCTGCCTCCCCTCGATCTCTGCTGAAGAAGAAATGCTCGAGCAGGTTTTGGCTTCTCTGCTTAGCGGGTCACTGGCTGCTTGTGGCCGTCCATCAAGGAAATATGTGGCAGTCGGGAGATGAAAAAAGGCAAGGAGGACTGCCACCAGCTACCACACTACGGTAACCATCTGTTCCAAAAACTTTCCTGCAGTTGGTGGCGGTAGATCATTAACACAGAGTCCCGTCACTTCAGGAGCTAGCCCATCTAACTTTGCTAACCTCTACCTGTTATTTGTTTATTCACACACTATATTTTATGACTCAAGCAATTTTTGGAACATCTGTGCACTACTTGCTATGTCTGCACAACCCCATCTATTTCAGACTTTGTACACTCTGGCAAATTTCACTTTTGGGGCATGTGTGTCCGTTGCTGGGCCCGCATGGTTGCACTGTGGCTTTTAAAGCCTTTGTACAGCCCTGGATTTGTTCCTGTCATTTAGCTAACTAAAAAAATCTTCCAGTGTGGAATAATGATAAGTCGGCCCCTTTCAGTAAATGGAGAATTTACTGTAATATTTTTCAGATGGTTTGGAGCACGGGAGTTTTCTTCCATGTGCGCGTTATGATCCACATATCAACAAAAACAGCCCGTAGCCCAAACCAATCAGCATGCGAGGATACAGTTGGATTAGGATAGAATAGATAGAATAAAATGAGCCAAATGCTGAATTTAAAGACTGACATGTACAGTGCTGTTTGAAGCTTGCAAACTTGCACTATACTGTATTGCTTAATTAATTTCATGCCCTTCTTTCTTTTGTGTCTGTGCTGATTGTATGTGAGAGAAGGGTGAAAGGAAAGGAGCGAGAGTGGTGATCCTCTAAGCTTTGCTTATTTTCTAGAGTGCCCAGTAATTACAGATGAGCAAAATATATTTTTTAACTGAATTAAAAATTTTGTGTATAAAACTAGACTACATGACCTTCTAAGCGGTGATACAAAACCAACGTGGTGCTTATGGCGTAATCTTAACTTCTGTATGCTGTCAGCACTCACGGTGATGAGACATTTGCTTAGCGGCATTAAACAAAATATATTTGAGGTTAAATGGTAAAGGTAACAACCAGCAGGTCAGTATTTAATCTTTATATGATTCAAACTATCATTTGGATATGGACATTATATTAAAGTTATATTACATTATATAATAGTTCATATTCAGTGTTAGGTAATGTTGGTGGCTATGGCTCAGGTGGTAGAGTGAGCAGATTGAGCTCCAGCCTTAGCTGAACTTTGCTGAGCTAACTAGCCTTTGGTGCAGCACTCCTCCTCCTCAGTGGGCTCCCCCACCAGTCTTGTTGAGCTGTGCTTGACTTGCAGGTGTGCTTCTACATATTTGATGTAAAGCCGCAGCTGACAAACATTCATTATCGGCCAAGGATACATCTTCATTTCTCTTACACTTGTGTCTCAGTGGAACAATGTCACAAGTTAAGAATGAATACTGAACACTAGTACAAATGCACCTGTGCATGCTGTTGGGCGGTAGAAACAAAAGAAACATAGGAAATATGGTGCAACAGTTACAAATAGCTAATATGAAAAAGTAACAGTTTTTGAGGCTGATTGGACAACAAAGTAACCAGAGTACTCTAATGAGCTCATTTGTAATGCATTTCCCTCCACATTGCTCAGATACCGTGTACATGTATATATTGGTTATTTTCAGCATATAACACAAATATGGTCTAAGACAGAGCTACTGGAAGAACAATGGTATGCTTCACAAAGCAAAAAGCAATGCATTATATAGGAGGTTAAACACACAAGTACAAGAATGCCAGCACTGTAACAAAGCAACAATGTCTGAGAGGTGATATGAGCATAATAGGAAAGGTCTGTGCAGCAGTAGTGATAAAAAAAATGCTATGTGAATTTATATATGCACTTTCCTTGCTGTGGTCACAAAGACGGGAAAAGCGCTATATTAATAAAGCCTATTTAAAAATATTTAAACATCTTTACAGACACCCTCTTTAGTTTTAAGATTAGGCTTAAAAATGTTGTTTTTTATAGTTTGAGCCAGATCAGGTGACCCTGAACCCTCCCTTAGTTACGCTGGAGTAAGCCTAGGTTGCTGAGGTCTTCCCATGTTGCTCTTAGCAAAGTTTCTTCTTCACTCACCTTTTTTCACACTCTATGCATTTAACCATGAGTTATTATTAATCTCTGTTTCCCTTCCACAGCGTCTCTTTTGTCCTGTCTCCCTCTCACCCCTAACCTGTCACGGCAGATGGCTGAGCTCGTTAGGGAGAAAACTTTGGTGCGTCGACGTCCGCGAGCTCTTCCAGGAATGGTGATGATGCTTTCCAGGAAAAGTCGAGAGGCACTGAGTTAGTATGTGTTGATCGCAAACGTAATCAGCTCCAGAGCAGGTAAGGTATTCAGCAGAAGTTACCGTGGCGATGCAACAAGGTAAATGAACCACCTTTCCAACATCGAAAACCCAAACTTACCTCATCAAACCCCTAGCAAGGTTCGTCCTGGTTCGTTTAACTTCAAGTGAATGAATTCCCCTAACTTTTATTTACTTCTCAATATGTTTTACTCTTTACTTTCTTCATTTTATCAGCCTTTTCATCACTGTATGGTAATTTTTCTTTATCGAATAGTATGAAGATTTCATTTCAAACATTTAATAGGCTGTTATGAACTCCATGCACACGCACGCACACACACACACACACACACACACACACACACACACACACACACACGCACTCTCTCTTAGCCACCCACACGTATGCAAAAGGGCGAATGATACATAAAACAAATTCTGCTTCTTTTCCCTGACGGGATCCTGGATAAAAGAAAGAATAACAAAAAAAATCTAAATATGATTTCTCCACATAGCTCGCTACAGACTGAGGCCATGCCACTCCCGCCCAGTAGCTGAAGGATCACAGAGCGTGCGAGTGTGTGCCTGCGTGTTTGTGTGAAATGCAGGCGCTGAATAAGACTACTGGTTGAGTCCCATACCTTTGGCATGAACAAAATTATATACACAACATCGACAACCTCCATTTCAACGGAAGAAAAAAAAATGTCTGTAAACACAGTAAATCAGTGTTTGCTCTCTCCATAAGCAGCAGTCCAGACCAACTAAAGGCATAATAAGTATGTCTGTGGATGCATGTTTTCCATAACTTAGCAGTTACTGTGAGTATATTATAATGCACAATTCTGCCATCCAAACTACACGAGAGTTACTTAATAATTATCTAATTACTACGGAGCCCTGAAGTCGCTTGGAGAGTACAGGCTACAGTTTTGATTAAGTTGAATGCACAAGATGCAATATGGCTCCACGATTTAGTTACTTGTCCACACAATATATGCATATAGAGAGAGACTAGCCTTTCTCCCTGAATTATGAAGAAGTCAGCAGGCGCCCGGGCTTTATAACTCATTACTTAAAAGTTAAAAATCCTCTTTCCATCCACAGTAATCTGCTCCAGACTAATTTTAATCAATGCAAGCAGATCACAGTGCAAGACAAACAATACTGATCTCTATTGGTTTTGGTTAAACCTTCCAAACACGCCAGACTGGCATTGTGTCTACACCTGAATGCATGCAAAGCATCTGCCTTCACACAGGTGCTCACAATCAGCATGTAATGCGTTTCATGTTGTGATGGAGAAAGCTTTGTGAGGTGTTTCTAAAGCTGTGAGGAAATTCGGAGAAAAAAATCCGATAGAACGAGACAGAGCACGGAAAGTTTGTTCAGCTGGCCGACATTATTGTCCAATATTAGCCATATAAGGATCGATCTATTAATCTACTGGTATCTGTGCAATAAACGAAAATTCAAAGAGCAAAGAAGGGACGGGAGAAACACCCTCCACTCCAATTATATGAGTGTTGCATAGTCCAGCAGAGGGCAATTTCCTTTTTGGTAACAGAAAAGTCAAGTAGAATGTATAAGAGAAGATAAATAAAAAACACATAACATGTTAGGGAAATCCATACATGCTTCAATTGTCTGTTTAGAAAACAAAATGATTGGCCGATATATCGAACAATAGGCCAATTTCTTTAAATCAGCAAATGTCATTATCAGCATTAAAAATCATATATCAATTGATCTCTGGAACTAGATATTTAGAATAAGATGATAGGAAATTTTGAAAGAAATGTTAAAATGAAATGTACACACATATTATTAAAGAAAATGTGTCTTGTTTTTCTCGCCTTCTGGAAATAACTAATTAAAAATATCAGTAATTTGCTACACAAACCAATTACAGACTTTTCTTAACGACGCTTACTGACTCCACATTAAAAAAAAAAAAAGCCTCTAAAAAGATTTTTACTAGCAGGTTTTTGTTGCTGCTTCCAGGATCACCTGTCATCACTGGAAGAGTCAGTCCAAACCAGCGTTTGGGGAGTGTTTAAAAATGACAGACTTTCTTTCTTTTGATTCCTTTACTGCAAAGACTAACAATTCCCATGGAAAAATTTATGAGGTTGCGCTTCTTAAAGTAAAGAGATGATGAAACTTGACTGGAATATTTTTTTTGTCTACAGTAAATATGCTAACCCAAAAGTGTGCCTCAGTGTCTTTATTTTATTGTTCATATAGTGCTTCCTGGCAATTCTGCCGGTCCAGATTTACAGGCGCTGTACAGTGAAAAGCCACCCCTCATTTCTTTATATTTTACTAGGAAAATGGGAAACTAATGTAGCAAAACATGTGCAAGCATACATAGATATACAATATATAAGGCAACTGAGTTTGTACAACTCTAACGAGCATGAAAATCAGTATTTGATATTTGACCATATTTTTTCTTCAACTCGGATCTCACAGGCAAACGTTTTTCAAGAAAATAGAATAGTCAGGGAGATAAATGAAGTAGACACTGGGAGGCGTGCACACTGACAAAGATTTAAGCCAAAAATTTCCCATTTTAAGTCCATTTCTTGTATAATTTGGCATACCTCAGCCTGTTCTCCCTGATTCCCTTCCTTTAGAACGGCTTCTTGACAGCCATCCTTCCACTGAGACCATTTCTTTAATTTGGTTTCTATGAACAGTAGATGGATCAGCTGAAGTTCCAGATGGATTTGCTCGGACAGGCTTTTTTTTTGAGACCTACTACTTCTTCTTCTTTTCTTCACTTTCCTCAATTTTTTTAACGACGCACTGCACACCATGCTCAGATATGCCAACTTTTTAGACAGCACCTCTTCGGAAATCATTTGCTGGCGCAAAAATACTATTTTATGTCTGTAAAACTGTGTTATCTATTTCATATATTCAGCTAAAGAAATTGGAACAGATCATGTATTTTCGCAACAGGCTTCTAGCAACAAAGTGTCTAATGATACAATTTAAAAGTTGCCTGTTATGAAAGCATAAAGAAATCTCCTCAGACCATTGCATAATACTCTATACTGATTATTTTGTTGGCTGTTTGACGTCATGTGGCTACATCCATGTTTTAAATGCAGTTTACGGCTTTCACACTATTATTAGATAATGACAGAGACTTGTGGATGTTTGCATGTGCACAGTATATAATGTTGTAATTACTGTTTATGTGTACATGTGGTTAATGGATGTTGCCGCTGCCTAATGTAGGCTGCAGCATCCTGGACTTGACGAGGGTAGTTATATAAGGCGGGCTTGACAGGCATGGATGACTTTTTGACAAAATGCAATGTGATATAATGTGATGTGTGACAAAAAGTCAGGTTTTGGAAACATGCTTTCGGGTGGAGAAAGGAGAGGGATATAAGGCTGTGCATGTGTGTGGATCAGCCGTAGAAAGAGATAAATGATCAAAGAAAGATGCTTAACAGGATAAAAAGCCTGTCTGCATGTGTGGGTGTGTGACTAGATATGGTAAAGTGCAAGGTAAAGGCCCCAGAAGATATTCTGGCCATAGGCGGGAAGCTTCCTGCTTTTGTGAATGTGTGTTTGTGTAGACATGCCAGAGAAGCAGGTCACATAGAGAAGAGCGAAGTTACATAAGTGGTAGGTTTGGAAGATTTGGGTCAGGCCAGCAGAGTTAAATGCAAAGTGGTAACATTAGATGGCATTTGCTCAACAGAATTGAACGCTCCTGAGAAGAGATGTTTCATAAAGGTGGAAACAAAACTTTTTAATATTTTCCTGCTCCCCAGGTTTCCTGCTGTAACAATCTTTTTCATTTTATGCACAGACACTGAGGTGAGTTATAGCTGAAGCATTAATGTGCACACTAAACTAAATGATTCCCCATCAGGTCTGCAGTTTGGGGAGGGTTTGATTACAGTCACTAAAAGTTTACAAGACGACATTTAAAAAATGGATGAAATCCAGCATACTGAGACACTGAGGCCTGGGGAAAAACTGTAGATCTTTACATTTTTGGTTGAAAATACATTCATTAATGTGCTTCAGCAGGCTGTAGTACAAAGCCTGGGAAAGCTCTAATAAGCAAGGTATAAGTCCCACAGAAACCTCTGCTCATCTGTTGTTGTCTGCTGGGAGGCTGAGGTCAAAGGCCAAAGGGCCAAGGGTATTTGCTGGCCAGGGTTTTAACCTATGGCGGGAGCTTAGTCGGTCTGATGTGCACACACAAATGCAATCCCACACAACAGTATTCACGAGAGTCACTCCCATGCCCTTCACAATGAATGCATTGTTGTGTCGGAGAGGTACAGAGGCACAATCAGAACCACAGCTAGAGAAAGAGTGAAAAAGGAAAGAAGCCAGAGCAGGAGAGGATATTGGGAGAAAATAAAGAAAAGAAGAGATTTTTATTAACTTTCAGCTGAACACATACAGTGAGGGGGTAAAATGTAAGTTTTGAAAGTAAGGCACAGGAGTAGAAGCTGGGAGGAGGGAGAGAGCAAGAGGCACAAAGAAAGAAAGAGCTGAAGTCGGCTGGATGAGGGAGTGTAGGGTACAAGCGCACACGGACAGGTGTCTTAGATGTGAAAGTCTCCTGGGTTCTGAGTATCATTGAGACACATTATATCCTGATGGTGACGGAGTGACAGCCGCTCGGTGAGTATGCAGGGCTGAATGCAAGTCACTACTTCAAACTCCATCTGATACATATTCATTTCATTTGATGGACTCTTTCCCCACCCTCTTCACTCCCTCACTCAAGTACTTCACACAAGTCATCTATAAGATGAGAGGTATGCGCGGCTGTGCAGCGTCTGCTTGTACACAAGTGTGTGCGCCTGAGTGGGTGTGTGCATTTCAACGTTTGTTGGTTCGTTCGTCTGGATGTAAGCGCGCGCGTGTGTGTGTGTGGGTGTACCTGTGCACGTGAGCAGATATGCATGCACCTGTTCATCTGCGTTAATGTGTCTACACGTGTGTGTGTGTGTTTCCAGAATGTAGCATAACCTGCTTGCTTGTGTGTGATGGAAAGAGAAGGAGAGGGCCTAAGTGAGTCTGCATACTTGTGACTCACACACACATACACACACAAAAAAAAACAACAACATCACAGACAAGGTGGAAGCAGGGTTTCTGCCGTCTCTGGGGATCTAGCAAGCTGCTCCAAAACAATAAAAATATTCAAAAACGCAGTTCATCATCCCAACCAGCAGGCCCAGCTTTGCCACATCATTTTGTCTAGAGTCATTTTAGACACAGACTGCTTGGATGCCCTTAGCAAGTTGCAGGTTATACTAATCTAGTGTTGCATTTCCAGAGGCTCACATCAGTCTGGTTTAATTATTGCATCAAGACACGCACTTCATCTGCCGCTGATGCAGCTGACTGACTGCAGCAAACCCAACACAGTCACCCCTACTCAAACAACATGGATCTGCACCACTAACTTGACAAAAGGCTTAATTCTCGGATGCTTTCTGTCATATTCCAGTTCAGCTATTGCTGATGTAAACCTGCTCCTGCTGCACACTGAAAGCTTACGATTGTGTGCAAGCTGTGGCAAAAATGCAATAAATTCTTACCATAGCATGTTAGAAATATATTTGCTTGAAAAAACGATTTCACTTTGCTGCTTTAGCCCTCCAATGGACTGGCAACCTGTCCAGGAAGTACCCTGCCTCTCACCTTGTGATAGCTAAGATGGGGTCCAGCCCCCATAAACCTGAATTAGGTAGGCAGTACAAAAATGGATAGACGGCTCTGTCTGTTCTTCCGATGCTGTAGCATCAAAGATGCACGAAAGCCTAAATAAACAGAGAATATGAATAAAAGATTTGGTCAGGGATTCACTTGGTGCAAAACTTCACGAATCAGGGAATTTTACCAACTTGGAATCGGATCTGAACTGGAACAAGTTATCAGATCCCATATCTGCTGGTTGGATTCTTTTTTTATTGTGGAGGAGCCTCAGGAAATATAATGACTTTGCAATTGACTAGCAGAACCTCATTAGTACTGTCACTCTCCAAAAAGTTCAATCAGAAAAATGTCTATGTCTATGGTATATGTATGTGTGTAAACCACATTTTCAGAAAAGGTTGACCTAAGAGCTTGAAATCAAGATCACCAGGATTCAATCTCATTTGAGATTTTTTAGTAGACGGCATATGTGGTATCAATTTAAAAAATCCTATGTTGCCTTGGTCTCAAGTTACCACATTCACAAACTTCGGTGTCCAGCGGAGAGATGACATTTACTCAGGTTATTTGTCTAATACTAAGATTTGTTCACTAATCTGAAACTTTTAAATGTGACAAATGTGCAAAAAGCTGAGAAATCAGGAAGGGAGCAAATACGTGTTTTTACTCTGTCATCAAAGCAGCACTTAATGGTCCTTTTTAGTCTTGTATTTGACCATTTTTCAAGTTAGACATGACTTGATCCTCGCTATCTAACCAGTTGAAAAGGAACACGCATGTTTATTAGTTCTTGAAACATTTTTTTCTTTCCTTGTCTTTGTTAAGCCGTTCTGCCACTTGACTGCCAAAGTGATCAGCTGAACACCTTAGAGACACATGACAGACACAGGTGCAAACAGCAGTGTGTCTCAGGTGTCCAGCCATGATCAGATCACACAAGACACATTTTAAAACCAAGTGTTTACAGGGTCTTTGATGAAGACTGTAGTGGGAATTGCAGAAGAATGAGCAGAAGACTAATGTATTCGATGCTTATCTGATGCCAAAACACCTTCTAATATTCACAGATAGGATTTTACAAAGCAGGTCGGTGATTATGGTGCTACTATTTTATCTTTTTTTCAAGAGATAAACAGCAGAAATACTCTACAACAGTAAGAGATCATCCCAGTTTTCCCAGCCTTTGTCCTTCCTGTGTCACATCAGCAGGATTTCTGCTCTCACAACTAATTTAGAAAGACAAAATTCTTTCAGGTGTAATTTTATTATAGTGTTTCAAAAATAACACAGAGACCAAAGTAGGTCGCAGTGGCAGACTTCCTGTTGCTGATTGTTTCAAGCAGAGGGCTGTGTGCGAAGTGACAGCTTCTGTCACCAGCTTTTCCGGGAGAGGAGGTGAGTGAACAGGGAAGGAGGAAGGAGGGGTAGGAGGACAGGCAGGAAGGAGTGCACTGGTTGTACTATGCATCCCAATGCCGTTTGACAGCCGCCCTTTTCTATCATGCTTACGTGAAGAAATGAAGGCTATTCTAGTCTGATTTCTAAACTTGTTAATTAGGTGGGTTGTGTTGAGCTGTTTGGGAGGTTGCGTGGTTCATGACTACTGAAACTGCAGTGGATTTCCTGTGGGTATAGATAATATCCACAACATCCATCTAAATTAGTTTTTTTCCCTCCTTTTTCTTTAGTTTTACAGATTTTTAATCACCAAAACGTGGTGCCTTTTCAAACAACATCCATCTAAATTACTTTTTTCCCCTTTTTTCTTCATTTTTTATAGACTTTTAATCACTCAGATATGAAGCCTTTTCACAAACTATATTAATCTGCTCAGACACCGTCCAGAACAGTGTAAAGGCCATGTTTCTGGTACTGTTCAGGCTTTCTGTGATTCACGTGTCAATATAACCAATGGCAGATTGCCTTGAGATGATAAAATAGAGATCAATGCCACGCGGTTATCAGCACTGTTGCTGTTTTATGATCTTTAACACAGTTATAAGCCTTGAACAAATATATTATGTGGTTGTTTATTGAGTTTAGAGCTTTAATAATGTAAGATTTTGTAAATAGGCACAACTCCTGTCAGACTGTTTAGCAAATACCGGCTGTAGTCTGCAAGTTCTTGTTTACTGATGCAAAGAGAAGCAGGAATCTAGTTTTTTTTATTCTTTTTCCGATTCAGTGTCACTCCCTTGTACATGAAAAATTATTTCTGGTTATATGTCAATGTGGCTGAAATGGACAGGACCAGATTTTAGCCAAGTTTTAGATAGACAACCTCACATTTGTGTCTAAAGTATTTTAGCATGCAGAGGAGTTCATGGTTAACTCAGTGGATGCAAGGTGTTCAAGCCCAATCATCACTCTTCCATCACCGTGCTTTACAGTTTGTATGACTGTCTGTATGACGTTAGTATGACGTGTGCGGATATGCTGTGGTTGTTTTTCTCCAAAAGATCTCCACCTTGGCCTCATCTGTCCAAAGGACATTGTTCCAAGAGTCTAGTGCTTTGCTCAGATGCAACTTTGCAAACCTACGTTGTGCTGCCATGTTCCTAAGACAGAAAAGACTCTCTCTTGGTAACAATTCCAAACAACTCATAACTGTTCAGCCTTTTTCTAAATGTACTGAAATGAACTTTAACATTTAACATGCTGAGGCCTTCAGAGTCAAAGATGTACTCTTGGGTTTTTAGGAATTTTTCTGAGCACTGCATCTGACCCTTGGGGTGAATTTTCTGGGACACCCACTCCTGGGAAGATTGTGGCATGCAGCTGAATGCTCCAGACCAGCAAACTGGCAAAAATGCTAATTTATACCAGTGATCACACTTGCTGATGATCAATTAATCACATGCATTTGATTAGCAGCACCTGGCTTCCATTTACCCTCTTAATTCATATGGAAGTAGAAAGAGAGTGCTGAGCTTTTCTACGGGCCTGCAAAGAATATTATGAAAATGTTTTTTTTTTCAGATTACTGTACTGAAATTTTTTTTTACGATTTTTAGTTTTTAAGAATGTTGTATTTTCATCTACATTAAAGTTAGGTAGCTTTTATTTTCTCCCTGAATACCTCAGCTAAAAAAATCTAAAAATAAAATTACTAAATCTGCTTAGGCTGACACTGCTGTCAATTTCATTTGAATGCCTTTTTATTAAAAAAAAAAAAAAAAGCACCACACATGTATTATTTGCTAAAAACTGTGCCTAAGCAGGGCTGCTTTAACTTTGGTAAATCAGAAAACCATCAGCCATTTGCTTTTTTTTCTAGGACACGCTTTGACGCAACCCAGGGTCTGATAAAGAACAGGCTCGTGTCAGACAGGAAACAAACCCCATAACTAGGGAAGAAGCTCATTCTGTGGTATAACTGTTGCATTCCAAAGTGCTAGGGAAACCGGCCTAAAGCCTATTATTAGCCATATGGAGAGTGCTGCAGGCCTGACTGGTTAGAGAGGGAAACACAGTGTTGGATGAGCGCCAAATGCTCGAGGAGATAGCAAGAGAAATTCCTGGCTTTTAATTAAGAATTTAATAGTGAGACTCATATTAGTGATTAGTATGTAATTAAAAGCTCTAGCAGTGTTTCGTACACAAGTATAATTAATAGCTGCATCTATGCATGTGTGCGAGTGTGGACACAGCTTAAAACGGAAAAAAAAGCTAATTATCTTAATCTGCCTTTCAATCAATAGCAGCAATTTATATTTAAATACAACTGTGGTGGAAGTTTATATATATTATGGCTTAAATCGTCTCATAAAAAGAACAGGGGCTAGGACTGCTTCACAGCTCACCATCAAAGCTGAACTGTCAAAGTCCAAGTTAAAGGAACATATTACACCAAAAATAAATAAATAAATAAATAATAATAGCTTTGCAAGCTCCTTTGACAACGATGACCTGGATGACTGAGAACTTTCACAGACACCAAAAATAAATAGTTTTTTTCCCCTACATCAGGGTGAGTTGCCCATCTAAAGAAAACCTTGGAAGCAATGTCTCTTTCCAAAAATCATGAACTGATTTCTTAAAATAAAATAATAATAATCATATTAATTTTTTTTTCCAACCAAATAACACCCAGATAGATAAACAGCACTACCAGGCAAAAAACACCTAAACTTAACTTTTCGAGTAAACTATCCCTTTAATAGTGAACAATGAACTGTGGCCACAACTGCTTGTCATTAACTTTAACAGCCGACCTTTAACAGAAAGAGGAAGTTAACAGCATTTGTTGCATGACCGCCGTTTTGCTCCAAGCAGTGATGAGAGACCAGCCAGTTTAGTAGGGCAGTTCCCACGGCAACTTGCTCTAGTCGTGTTAAAAGTGAGTCTGTTAACACTAATTTAATTTATTGCAGTGCCCCACAGTGGTCAGCCCGTGCTTTTGTTCTACTTTGGTGTCAACGCAAAGAAGAAACTCATGCAATCGAACACCATTCAGGAGTTCAGTGGGATGATTCAAATAGTCTGTCCTCTTTTTTTTCCTCTTTACCAAATGGATCTGTCAGGATAATGAGGAGTTTAGGTGTATTTCTGTGACTTGAAAGTATGCAGCGTGTAAATGTATACACAACTGAAACACAAAACAAAATTCTCTGCATCGGCCAATGCACATTTATTTCATATTCTCATATATTTACAAGAGATTGAGGTGTTTGTTTTCGTGAAATGATACGGTTTTTCCAGTTTAGAGAGCTTAAAAAAACCCTTTTTAAGAGTATTTCATACAATAAAAAAACTGCTGCCTTTTTTCCCCTCTCCCTAGTAAAGGAAACGAGAGCCACTGTCAGCCTTTATTGTTTTTTTTCTTGTAAGGTTAATGAACACAGCGCTCAAATTTCAGATAGTTACTGCACTGAAGCGTATGCATACCTATACTGAAGACTGAACACTACATGGTTTATTACGATAGCTTAACAACTACCGTTGCAATGCACTTCCCTGTGGCTTAAGCCACTTCATGCACGATCACTGCAAATTTCCCATAAGACATTACATTCTAACAACTTCCTTGAAGCGAAAGCCTCGGCCAGGAACTAAAGTAACACTCCAATGCTGCTTCTCTCATCAGTTAACCATGAGCGCAGAGCATGCGGGCCCATGCACTAACATTATGATGCAGTGCAGATGTGCACAGACACACATCTGTACAGCCGACTGGTTTTACGTGACACGCAAACTGAGAATAGTAAGGTACATGATTAAGGTAAGTAAGACACAGTTCTGTAGCTCTATGTCGCTTAGTAATGTGGGGGAGAAACACACAGCGGCTGTAGAAACATATCCAACCCTGTACACACGTACCACTACACCACTGGAGCTGTGCAGACACACTGACTGTACAGTGACAAAAATGGAGATGTGCTCATAAGACACAAACTTAGGTGCTTCAGTGCACCTACAGCAACAAAATGACTCCCTGCAGCCAATGACAACACTGGAGTTCCTCCACATACTTAAGTACTCTTGACATCGAGCATCGACCTTCACTGCGCTCAGCCGCAGATCTCCCTTGGAGCAGGCATGAAAGGACGGGACTCAGAATAATGGCCTGGTGCTGATTCATATCAGGTGATTGTCTATGACATACAATGTTCAGCCAAAGGCCAAAGGCCACTGCGCCAGTGCTGCCCTTTACAACGTCACATTAGGCCTTGCTAATTTGCAGCCAATTAGCCTGGCTGCATGGGAGCTAGCCTGAGGCCACAGGGGTTGCAAGAGAGCAGGTGAGTAAGTGCAGACTGCCATTTGGTGAAGGTACAGGTCTAGGCGGCATTTCTTAAGCGGTGAGTAATAGGAAGACCTTCACATTTCAAAGATAATATAATGTTAAGATGAGGTTTGAGTAGGTCACATTTTTCTAGCATTATATTCAGAATACAAAATCATAGCGAATACAGAAATTTACTTAATAAATTCCATTAAAATAAACAAAAATATACAAAAGAAAAGAGGAAGGGCCTTTTCTGGTTCTTAGAGCAATCTTAATTTGCTTGTTAAGTCAGGACCGCTATCATCAAGAGCAGATTTCTATCTGAAGTAACTTATATTTGCCAGCGTTGACCTTCTCTGTCCTTCCTTGTGTATGTGCAGAAAGCTGGAAGAGGGGGTTAGAATCAGCACGCAGGACACAGCAGACATGCTATGTTAACAACAGATATGACATGGATTACAACGGATGGGGTGGGGGCGGGTTGCAAAGCAGCTTGCCAATCCAACAGGTGGCAAACTAAATATGCAAAATAGTGTGAGCTTTATCATACAGCCAACTGGATGTGCAGAAAGTTATCATCTGAGCTATCAGCCAAGACTGCTGCACAGTCTTGGCTGATCAGTTTGATTTGCTCGATAAAGACCATAAACTATTAATCCACTATCAAAATGACTTATTATTTGACTAATCCTTTCAAGATTTAACACAAAGAGAGGAACTTCATTATCCACCGAGCTAGAAAACATTATTTTGTGGGAAAATATTGTGAGGAAAACAACCTCTGGCAACACAAATAAAGGCAGTGCAATTTAAAAATATTCAAACTGCATAAAATGAAAGCTAATTAAGATAAAACAAAATGCACTAAATAGAAAACACTGTGGGCCACATGTTGAAGGTCAGCAGTAAGTTTAAAATCCTGACTGCACAGCTTGACCTGATGGCCAAGCGGTCAGGGCGCACACCTCGTGATCAAAGATGCCCTCAGCAGCTGAGTTGCCCATTGCCTCTAGTTGCTGCATTTCATTAACTTGCTCTCGTTCCCATATCTATCTATCTATCTTGGAATAAAAAAAAGTATTTAATTACAGATGACTTTACTTTTACAAAGTGAACAGAGGCAAAAAGGCAGAAGAAAAGATAAAAGAACTCCTGTGTGGCTTCGGTTTCCTACTGCGTAGTCATTATGAGTTGTGGCAAAGGTAGATTCAACAGTGGAGGGACACGTGGGTGTGAAAAGGATGCGAGGGGGCTACAGAGGGCATGGGAAAGTAGAGCAGTGTAGGGTGTGGGACGCAGGCAGGGAGAGAGGGTGAGGCTGGTAAAGATAACATAAGAGAGATAATGCTGTTGCAGTGATACAAAATAATATGACGCAGCCTGATGCAACACCGTTTGCATTCCCCTCCAATCTCCACTCCAGTTTATTCCTCCGCTTCCAAATAAAAAAAGATAAACAAAAATACGGAAATGCTACGCATGCATGTTACACAAGCTGAATTTAGAAGCTTTAACGAGGTCTGTAAACAAATCGCTTATGCATGCATGTGCTTTTTAATTTCATCTTTTTTTTTTTGATTACACATTCTCAATCTCCTCCACAGCTCCAGAGGAAGCCTGTCATCATTACTTCTCAGATGTAAAAGAGCGCTCCATTTTTTTCCCCAGCTAAGACACAAAAATCTCATGACCTTGGAAATTTACATGATTATAACAGCGAATTATTCCTCTCTTTAACGTGCTGCATTCGCAAGCATGGCTCGAGTCTAGACGCCACACGTATGACAATCTCACGGCGGTCGACGACTGTATGCTGAAGTTGGTAAACGTGTTTGCGTTTGTGATGTGCGGTGTGGTGTGTTTACGGTGTGTATGGCTGTGTGTGTGTGTCCTGGTTTCAACTCTGCCGTTCTTGCACTCTCACATTATCATACAGAGCAGACGGAGTGCGTGTGTTGGGTAGTAAAACTCTCCTCTGCTCTCTGACAGCACTCCCCCCTACGCACACACACACACACACACACTCACACACACCTCCCATCTCGTCTCCTGCTGAGCTCCCTGTGTGTAATCTGTAGACTGCACACGTACACTGCTTACCTGAGTGGGACTCTCTCTGCAAGTGTACAAGCTTGTGTGCGTGTGTGTATCTGTGTGCGCGCATGCATGCACCTGCGGCAGAGGGTGAAGGAGACAGCAAACACGAGAGACCACGTATGAGGTGTTTTCTGAAAGCTTGGCTCGGTACATGCAGAAAACACGCTTCTTGAGAGCGAGCGTTTGCAACGTGTGCACGAGCGAGCCCGGCACTGTCTGCCGAACGTAGCTCCAAGACAATCCTTGTGTCTGTCTCCTACTGTGTACAGCTGACAGCAATCACCTGAACTGGAATGAACCGGACTTACGTAACTTTCCCTGTGAAAGCCACGGCTGGCCTGACAGTGAGGAGTTGGGTCATCCAGGAAGCAAAAGTTTATAGCCATTTCCTCAAAGATGAATATAGGGGGGGGGGAACAGAAAAAAAGCTTCATCGTGGTGACTTACATTTACATCTATAGTTCTAATTCATCTGCAGGTTGATGATTTTGAAATATTTTTTCTCTTCTCAGACATATCAGAGTTCAACCAGCGTACTACAAGTGGCTTTCTGGCCCTAAGGTGATCTTATACTGGACAGAAGCATCCTCATTTGCAACAATTAGTTGTAAAAAGTTGGAAAGTGTCACGGCCAGGCGGATCAGCTGCACGCTGATCAGCCCTCTCTGTTTCTCTTCCTCTTCTCTCTCGCCGGGGCGGAACTCACTGTGGGTTCATGCCCTTGGTCCACGCCCTCGGGAGATGAGACCCAGGTGTCTCATTAAGGGGAGCAGCATTTAAGCCAGGAGGTGACTGCTGTTCGTCGCTGGATCGTTGTCTACCACGCGTTAGTAAAGTCAAAGCTACAGCAAGTTTAGTGAAGAGTGTTTTCCTCTGTGCATCGTCCTTAACCCTGTCTCCCTGTCTACAGAACCTCTTGGATTTTTCCCCGTGTGTTTCCCGTGTGGCAGTGTTGGAGTGTGAACCTGTGATCGTGTGAGTGGATATTCTGAAGAACGTATGCTTTCCCTTGGACTTCCCTGGAGACCCCTTCTTCCCCCACTCAGCTGTATATAACACCCCCCTGCACATTCTTGTATATACACCTGGTGACTTGTAAATAAACTCTTCTTGTAAGCATCAGTACCGGAGTCCTGCGCTTGAGTCCTCCTTCCAACCGTAACAATAACGATCCAGCCATCATGGACTCAGCGGACTCAAACCCCACCCAGCAACCCGTCCTCACCCCGGAGGCAATTCTGGAACGCCACGAACACATGCTTCGGCACATAAATCAACAACTGGCCGCACTCACTCAAGCCCTCGCTCAACGTCTACCGTCGGTAAGCCCACCCTCACCCCCTCCGTCTGTTTCTCCTCAGCTATCGGCTCCCAGTCCCTCTGCAGCCGCTCCGCCTGTTTCCCCCACGCCGGCCCCCACAGAACCACCGGAGCGATCGTTACCAGCGCCGGAGCCTTTCTCGGGTGAGTTCGATAAATGTGGTGGATTTTTGACTCAGATCACACTACAATTCCGTCAGTTACGAAGAACATATGAGACAGATGGGGCCAAAATCGCCTTTATGGTTCAACTATTACGCGGGCACGCATTAAACTGGGCGCAAGCTGTTTTGAGAACAGCCCCGGACATTTCTTATGAGGACTTCCTCACCAAATTTAAGAGTGTTTTTGAAAGAGGCACCGGAGCGGAGGCGGCTGCCCACAGACTGTTAAATTTGAAGCAGGGGAGGCGGAGTATGGCGGATTTTTCGGTCGAATTCTGGACCTTGGCCGAAGAGACTGGCTGGGGGCAGTCGGCATTGATAAGTACTCTCCTGAATAATGTTTGTGATGAGTTAAAGAGAGAACTGATGATGAGAGATGTTCCTAAGACCTTGTCTGATGTGATTACGCTGTGTGTGAAGTTGGATGAGCACCTACGGGCGCGTCGGGGAATCGGAAACTACATTTCCCAGAGGCCCCCGGGGCGCATGGAGACGTCAGGTGGGGGCGCGCCTAGCGGCAGTCACTCGTTGGACAGCACGGAAGAAAGTGAACAGCCCATGCAACTGGGCCGCTCCAGTCTGTCGCCCGAGGAGCGGTATCGTCGCTGGAGGGCCGGTGAGTGCTATTATTGTGGCCGCAAGGGCCATATTGCCATGGATTGCCAGGCGCGGCTAAAAGACAGCGCCCGCCGGTAGTGAGGAGTGTACGGGTGGGCGAGGTCTCATGTTCTCAGTCTCCTCCTCGTCTCATGATTGCGGCTAAGCTAACGGTTCGTCTCAGGACTCATTCTCTCGACGCTCTGATTGATTCCGGGGCAGAACAGAATTTTATTGATGCCTCGCTGGCACTGAAGTTAGGTTTTAGCACGGAGCCTCTGTCTCATTCACTCCAAGTCACAGCCCTTAGTGGCCAGCGTCTTCCAGACATTACTCATGTCACAGAACCGATTTCCCTGTCTCTTTCCGGCAATCATGTTGAAACCATACAGTTGTACGTCTTTAAGGCCCCACTCACTCCACTAGTCTTGGGCTATCCCTGGCTGTGTCAACATAACCCTGTGATTGATTGGAGGAAAAAGAGTATTTCGGGGTGGGGGGAGGAGTGTCACATGTCCTGTTTAAAAGCCGCCACCCCCGCCATGAACCTACCACCCAATAAAACTATCTCAGAACCGCCTGATCTGTCCTCCATACCGTCTGACTATCACGACCTGGCGCAAGTGTTTTGTAAAGATAAGGCACGCTCTCTTCCCCCTCACCGGCCGTACGATTGTGGGATTGACCTCCTCCCAGGCGCGCCGCTTCCGACCAGTAGGTTGTATAGCCTGTCTCGACCGGAGCGGGAAAGCATGGAAAATTACATCAATGAGTCACTTGCCGCTGGTCTCATTCGCCCCTCGTCCTCACCTGTTGCTGCTGGTTTCTTTTTTGTCACCAAAAAAGATAAAAGTTTACGGCCCTGTATTGACTATCGCGGCCTCAACGCCATCACAGTTAAAAACAAGTATCCCCTCCCTCTGCTGAGTTCCGCGTTCGAGCTGCTTCAGGGTGCCACCATCTTCACAAAGTTGGACCTGCGCAACGCCTACCATCTGGTGAGGATTAGGGAGGGAGACGAGTGGAAGACGGCTTTCAATACTCACCTGGGCCATTTCGAATATCTTGTGATGCCTTTTGGTCTCACCAATGCTCCAGCTGTGTTTCAGGCTCTCGTGAATGACGTGCTCCGAGATTTCATCGACCATTTCGTTTTCATTTACTTGGATGACATCCTCATCTTCTCCCAGTCTGTCGCCGACCACCGACGCCATGTCAGGCAAGTGCTTCAGCGTCTCCTCGAAAATCGTCTCTTTGTTAAAGGGGAGAAGTGTGAGTTTCATGTCTCAACTGTTTCCTTCCTGGGCCACGTCATCGATCGGGGTAACCTCAAGACTGATCCCGCAAAGGTTCAAGCCGTTGTTGACTGGCCGACCCCCTCTAACCGTAAACAGCTTCAAAGCTTTCTGGGGTTCGCGAACTTTTATCGGCGCTTTGTTCGCAACTATAGTAAACTGGTCCTGCCTCTGACCCGTCTTACTTCTCCCAAGGTTCCCTTCTCCTGGGATGGGCTGGCTCAACGTGCGTTTGCCCATCTGAAGGACCGCTTTGCCTCGGCGCCCATTCTCGTCCAACCCGATCTCGACCGGCAGTTCGTTGTGGAGGTGGATGCCTCGGACGCTGGAGTGGGGGCGGTGCTTTCCCAGCAGCAAGGAGGTAAGCTGCATCCCTGTGCTTACTTTTCACGCCGTCTCACCTCTGCAGAGAGCAACTATGATGTGGGAGATCGAGAGCTACTAGCCATCAAGCTAGCCCTGGAGGAGTGGCGCCATTGGTTAGAGGGTGCTGCCCAGCCGTTTGTGGTCTGGACCGATCACAAGAACTTGGAGTACATTCGATCGGCAAAACGCCTCAACGCCAGGCAAGCCAGGTGGGCCCTGTTTTTCACTAGATTCCAGTTTACGATCACTTACAGACCCTGTTCCCGTAATGTCAAGCCAGACGCCCTCTCACGCCAATTCGCCGCCTCCGAAGACGCAACTCGGGACTCTCCCATTCTACCGCCCACCTGTGTAGTCGGGGCCCTGACCTGGGAGATCGAGTCGGCTATTCGAGAGGCTCAGCGGACAGAACCGGACCCCGGAACGGGCCCTCCAGGGTTGCTCTTCGTCCCCCCCCTCAGTAAGGTCACGAGTGTTACATTGGGCTCATACTGCCAGATTCACCTGCCACCCGGGGGTCCACCGCACTATTACCTTCCTCCAACGTTTCGCCTGGTGGCCTTCCCTTGCCAAAGACGTCCGCGAGTATATTTCCGCATGCTCGACCTGCGCTCAAAACAAGAGTGTCCATCAACCACCCTCTGGCCTCCTTTACCCTCTGCCAACTCCGAGCCGCCCTTGGTCGCACATCGCTGTTGACTTCATCACTGGTCTGCCCGTCTCGTCAGGTAACTCTGTGATTCTCACCATTGTGGACCGCTTCTCCAAAGCTGCTCATTTTGTCGCCCTCCCTAAGCTCCCCACTGCTCTAGAGACCGCCCGGCTGCTAGCTGACCACGTGTTTCGCCTCCATGGCATCCCCACGGACATTGTGTCAGACAGAGGACCGCAGTTCACGTCGCGTGTATGGAAGGAGTTCTGCAGTGCCCTCGGAGCTCAGGTCAGTCTCTCCTCTGGTTTCCACCCGCAGACGAATGGCCAAACGGAGCGTGCCAACCAGGAGCTCGAAGCAGCTCTCCGGTGCCTGGTCTCCACTAACCAGTCAACTTGGAGCGAGCAACTGTCATGGATTGAGTATGCTCATAACAGCCTTACCTCCTCTGCCACCGGTGTGTCCCCTTTCGAGGCGTCCTTGGGCTATCAACCGCCACTCTTCCCAGCCGTCGAGGGTGAGCACTTTGTTCCCTCTGTCCGACAGCATCTTCGGAGGTGTCGGCGCGCCTGGAGAGCGACTCGGGCCTCCCTTCTCCGCACGGTGGAACGCAATAAGCGCCTGGCGGATCGCCACCGGACCCCTGCTCCCACCTACACACCTGGACAAAAGGTTTGGCTGTCTACCAGATTCATCCCCCTCAGGTCTGAGTCCAAGAAACTGTCTCCCACTTTCATCGGTCCCTTTGAGGTCGACTCTGTGATTAACCCTGTCTCTGTCCGCCTTCGCCTGCCCCGGAATATGAGGATCCATAACTCCTTCCACGTGTCGCAAGTGAAGCCGTGTCTCTCTAGTCCTCTGTGCCCTCCTTCCGGACCCCCTCCACCCGCCCGGGTCATTGATGGCCACCCGGCTTTCACCGTTTCGCGGATCATGGATGTCCGGCGCCGGGGGCGCGGTCTGCAGTATCTCGTGGATTGGGAGGGCTACGGGATGGAGGAGCGTTCTTGGATCCCGCGGGCGGCCCTCTTGGATCGGGGTATGGTGCGGGCGTTCCATGCGGCTCACCCTGACAAGCCTGGGGGTCGCCGGGAGGCTCCCGTCAGGGGGGGGGGGTACTGTCACGGCCAGGCGGATCAGCTGCACGCTGATCAGCCCTCTCTGTTTCTCTTCCTCTTCTCTCTCGCCGGGGCGGAACTCACTGTGGGTTCATGCCCTTGGTCCACGCCCTCGGGAGATGAGACCCAGGTGTCTCATTAAGGGGAGCAGCATTTAAGCCAGGAGGTGACTGCTGTTCGTCGCTGGATCGTTGTCTACCACGCGTTAGTAAAGTCAAAGCTACAGCAAGTTTAGTGAAGAGTGTTTTCCTCTGTGCATCGTCCTTAACCCTGTCTCCCTGTCTACAGAACCTCTTGGATTTTTCCCCGTGTGTTTCCCGTGTGGCAGTGTTGGAGTGTGAACCTGTGATCGTGTGAGTGGATATTCTGAAGAACGTATGCTTTCCCTTGGACTTCCCTGGAGACCCCTTCTTCCCCCACTCAGCTGTATATAACACCCCCCTGCACATTCTTGTATATACACCTGGTGACTTGTAAATAAACTCTTCTTGTAAGCATCAGTACCGGAGTCCTGCGCTTGAGTCCTCCTTCCAACCGTAACAGAAAGTGATTTGATCAGCCTACTAATCTCGTTATCTGTCTTTACATTTGTTTTAAAAATTGCTAGAAAGAACAACAAAGAAGTAAGAAAATCCTGATAACAATGACATAGCGACACCATGTGTTTTGTTTCCTAGCAACAAGAACACAAGCCCTGGCATGTCTGAGAGCCAGATCAGCTTGTCAGCTTCCAATGGCAATTTAGTACCTAAAAAAGGGAGCTACTTCAACGTCCTCCAACAAAGCTGAATACTTTGCAAAATGTGCAATAAATATGTTCTCAGTGGAAGTGGAAACAACAAACCTTGAGGCAAAAATATAAAAAACGTTGAGCACAACCAGCCCAAAAAAGCATGTAAGCAGATGTTAGCAGCTATTGATGTGCAACAAAACTAAATAAATAAATGTAGTGCTGGCTACTTGCACTCCAAATGATGGTTTCCCATCATTTTTACGAATTGTGCAAAAAAGGAGAGATTTAAGCAACTGGTTAAAAAGTTCAGCTCAACGTTCTCAGATAGAAAATATTCTTCAATTTCAATTATATTGTGCAGGTGCTTGATGAGATACAAGGTTAAAATCCTTTAGTTTAGCAAAAGCAGTAACTAAAGTGTTAAGCACTTGCATTATCTTTCACTTGCGGCTGCTTTTGTGCTTACATTTACTTTATTCAGTGTCACAACTATTGCACTATGAAAAGGCCATTCAGACACAACGCGACAGCGACACTGGTGCTCTCTGAAATCCACAAGTAGTGATACCAATACTTTGTTTCTAGCCTTTAACATCAGCATGTAGCCCACTTAATTGTGCTATATAGATTCTTGTTCTGGAAATAAAAAAATATACTTCAAACATGCACTATAACAAAAATGGCGGAACCTTTTTATGTTGAGCGCCATTGCATATAGTACATTTGATTGTCATCAATGACAGCAGCTCATTTGAAAAGAAGGATAGAAAATGGCTTTCAAATGCTGCTGCCAGAAAGCAGCAATCCACTACAAAATGCTGTTCAGTATTTCCCCCCCTGTATCTTCATAAATACAATTATCTCAAATTTGTATATTTTGATACAATTTTGAGGCTACATCGCTCACTTCTACGAATAAGTAGGCAAATTGTATGTCCAGTGATGAAGGAAAGCTAAATCATTCATTGCTAAATGTAAATAACATTAAATATGATTTGGTGCACTCATGTCGGAATATATGCGTGCTCTTTTCCCTTCACGTTGAAAGCAGGTGGACACCGATACATTTTTTAGGCAGAAACTCCTTTTTCTTAGAGAGTTACAATCATGCTCATTTCCAGATAGATAGATAGATACATTACTGATCCCACAATGGAAATTGTTGTGTTACAGCAGCACGATAAAGTGTAAAAACAGTATAGTTACAGGCACCTTTTTAAGGCCTTATGCTATAAGCTGCAGGAATTTATATATACAACAGTGATAAAAAATGAAGTTAGTTAAACAACAGTAAAAGTTATTTTCTTGCACTCAACTTGAGTCGATTTGGATGATTCACAGTTCAAAATAATCTCTATATATCTTACACTCGACCTGACTACAACAACTCCTTCTTGCTGGCTTCCTCCATATTTAAGAGAATTCTTTCTTTGATTGGCAGCATGTGAACAGCTGCCAATCAGCAGATGGATGAAAAGAGTGAAATGCAGCGTTACGTTAGCTAACATAATAGTCTAAAAGTCTACAATATATTTTATTAAATCGATCTATACTGACAAATGAAAACACTGTGTAGTTTTATAGAGCTCTGGCCTAGAAAGAATCCAACAAAACTCTGGGTTATGTGTCTTGCAAAAAACTCCCTGCACGAGTGTAGTGAACAAATGCCAGAACGTGTGAAAAGGAAAGCGCAACGGCATCAGCATAGCGCCTTAATGATGCTACTAGAATGCAGCTACACACACAAATCAATGAATCTAGCTGTATAATTACGGGATACTAAAACATACTGGCACTCAAATACAACCAGCAGGAAAGGCAGTCATGAGCTGCAGCGAGAGAAATCCTGGATGGTCTCTATAACCCCCGTTCTCTCTATCCGAACAGAAAACTAATTGATTGAATCCTGCTAACTGGTAAGAAGCTCTTCCAACACAACCTGGCTTTTATCATAACCTTTTTGTCTCCGTACCTGGCATGCCTCCGTTCAGGGAACGGTGTGCTGAAGATTATAGACTGGGAACAGACGCGGGGAAAAGAAGAGAGGAGGGGAGTGAGTGAGTGAATATGAGAGTGAAGGAGAATAGGGGAGAGGGGGTTTGGTGGAGAGCAAGTGTTTGGGAGATGAAGATAGAAAGCGTAAGACTGAGAAATAATGAGAGAAGAAGAAAAATGTTCTTGCTCTCAGAGAGATGAATTGGTTGATAGTTTGCAGACAGCCTTTCCAGTGTCAGGAGAAGGACTATATCCATTCCCTTCTTTGCTAATAAGGCAGAGAATCCCCAAGACACAACCGCAGGGATCTATTCATTTGTCTCCAATAACACAGCCACCTTTCTGCTCATATTAGCCAGGATTTGCATAGCTACATTTGCATAAGGATTTAATAATGTCATCTGAATGAGACGAAATGCATCTGTCAATCATTCTTGGTTCACTAACAGGGTTCTGTGCTCTTCTGGGTTACAACTGGTTCAGGGTTATGCATTCTGATCACTAGCATTATGAGTGTGTGAGGATATGGGTGTGAAATAGCATAGAAACCTGAATTAAGTATCCAGTTTCCGTTTTCAGTCCAATCTATTCCCCTACAAATCCCCTAGCAAATCTAGGTTTAGCTTAAAATGTCTAAGATGTAAAACATATAATCGATTCGACTGATATAAGATACAGCATTTAAAGAAGCATGTTGGACTGATGCTTAATAGAAGCGGGCAGTATTCTGAGCTCTAGAATAAAACTACAAACTTCTACCTGGAGGTTTATTTTACAGCATCTAACAATGACCAAACAATGTCGATTATCTCCAGTCCTAACAGATGATAAACTTCATCAGTGTCTGTATATAAATCTTCAATTTGACAGTTAATCATTTAATCAGTTGAATAGTAAAGGAGGCAAACAACTAAAATCGAAAAATAAATGTAAAAATGCAAGAAAAGTTTTGCCGTAAAAAAACAGCCTTGACTAAATGTCAATACATCCATCTAACTGTACTATAGAGTTTAAATAAAAAACCCCACAAAAAACTAACACACTGGATAGTGTGTATATATACAACATTGTATATTGTCGCAGTTCAAGGTTGTGGAGTCTGCCTACAGATGATTCTGAGACAGGAAAGACCGGAGCTTGCTGGTTAACAGCGAATGAACCTTTAAAATAAGAGGACGAAGATTGTTTAATAGTAAATCACTGACCATGTCGTTGTCTTGAATGAATGAAAAAGCTAAAATAAAGTACACTTCGATGAACCACCCAGTTTAATCTTTATACTAGGCTGGTGATGTACCACATGATCAGACCTGGAGCATTTTTGGATCCTTTCAGCTTCGCTATAAATTTGACATACAAAGATGCTGAAAGACAGACCTAAATAAATCATTGAATAAATAAAATATTACAAAACTGTTAGCCATCATAATTTGTGAAAAAAAATTCCCATTCTGAAATCAGACTCACATTAGAACCAGTTCACCTGCAGACAACAAGAACAAAACACAGTTTTTATATCCTGTCCTACCTTCCATCCGCTGCCTGCCTCTCTGTAGTAAGGGAAGTTGTCGCAGATCCACTGGTAGATCTCGCTGAGGGTCATCCGTTTGCGCGGTGAGCCGTTGATAGCAAAGGTGATGAGGCTGGCGTAGCTGTAGGGCGGTTTACCATCTCTGTGCTGTGCTGCTTCCTCTTGGTCCAGTGTGGTTCCTGGGTCCAAATGTACCATTTTCTTGCCAGGTCCGTGCCCGTGATGGTGCCCGTGGTGGTGGTGGTGCCCGTGGTGGTGGTGGCCATGGTGGTGTCCCGTGTCGGCCTTCTGAATGGCTGCCCTCATGCCGAGCTGGGGAAGCCAGTCCATTGAAGTAAGGCTGCTCTCCAGCTCAGAGGTCATAGTGTTTGTCTTGTCAGGGGTCAGGGGTCAAAAGGGAAGATTCACGGCTCAGGGACTTGGCGTATGGAGGATCTCCTGTTGGCTCACTGAATGGGTTCTGTGCAGCAGTCTTGGCTCAAGCCTAGAAGAGCAGGAGGTTTATTTACTATGTCTATTCATCTCCTTTAGCTGGAGCAGAAAGAACACTTGGCAGACACACACAGATGTTAACTTGCAGAATATTCTCCGCATACAGTGCAGCGCTGTATAATGGAAAACTAAATATTTTGGCATGTTGCTCACTTGTTCTGTCACAGTGTGAATAAATATGATATGCACCGTGAGCTATGGATATGAAAAAAACAAACAAACAAAAACTTTAATCAAATTGTTTCATTGCATTAATTATACAGTGATAAGCAAAGCTGCATGGGGGACTAGGTAAGAATTAAGTTTCTTACTCTTCCCATTCCTTTCCATCTTTCTTTGGGCCACAGCATCTGAGGAAGTCACCGAAGTGAAAGGTAGAGCTCGTCCCTCGTGCATGTTCACAAGATCTTCATTTAGCCTCTGTAATGGCCGCTGCTGCAACGTACAAACACAAACCACACAAGACGGTGAGCTTGGACTGCCAGACATCCTTCATAAGATATTAATATCGCACAACCGTTCAACTGGCCTCGGCATCTGTCCAACCCGATTAAAACTCTTCTCTCTTTTTCTCTCTGTGTTCTGTCTATCTGGATTGCCTCGCACTCTCATTCCCTCCAAAGTGGAAATGGCAATTGGATCTGCCGAGTGACTAAAAGCTGGGGAATTGTTTTCACAAGTGCCTGCCAAATGGGGGGAACAGCTCGGGAGGAATTCCAACCCTCTGGAGGAGCCGAAAGGCTCGTCCCCTTCCCCTCTCTGACTACCCCTCCACACAGACACGCGTACACGCACGGAAACACACACTCGGTGTTCTAATTCTCCGACTCTCGACGTGTCTCACTCTTCTGTCAAGTCCACAACCACCCCACTGCCTCCCCCCTCAGGGTTTCAGGTCCTTGCCAGGCAGACCCAAAAAATGAAACCTCAATAACCCTCAACATTTGATTTTCGAAGCTATTTTTAGAGCAACACTGGACCTAAAACTGTACCTTCTGTTACACAGAGACTGAACTATTTTTTGGAAGTGGGCACTTTGAGCGTGATTCAGGACAAAACAAAGGGAATCATTTGGTACACCCAAGAGAAATTACTCACCAATTGTTCTGTACTTCAATCAGTCACAGAACATTTGTAGATTTGTCACTTTTGGGCTGAGAATGTCATGTAACTGTTACTCATCACAGGAGTGAAGATGCTGCATTCAAACCTCGCTCTGATTCAAGATCAGTTTCTTGTTTCGTGCGAGCACCAAGAACGAACGACATACGCTCTAAGGGATACAGGTAAATCTCAGAGGCCCAGAGTCTGAATAGTTAATAATGGTTGGATGAATTCAATCTCTTACTAATACAGAAATCTACAGCCAAACCTTTATCAACATCCTGCGAAATAACCTTCCAATGTCCTTGAACAACAAAGAGCCCACTGGCCCACGCACAGTCTCCATTCATGCTGTATATAATCAAGGTGGGAGAACTTCAATGAGCCTGCCTACCACCACAAACGTACAGACGAACACAAACCCCTCTGTCTGTCTTTTCACCAATCCCCCTGGAGAGCAAAATATACAAGGAAGAAAAAGAAGTGAAATGCCCAGCTCCTGCAAAACCCTGCTTAATTACACATGGAAAAAAATACATATTTAGCACCAGACTCATCAAGCTAAACAACCCAGGCAAGGGGTGGAGGGGGGGGACTAGTGCAAGGAAAGCGGCACTGACAGAAGAGATGTGCCCGATGAGGCTTTTTGCACAAAACTACCCCTGTCCCCCTCCTCAAGGCCCTGCCACTGTGGGAGAAGCTTCTTCCAACCCCCTCTTCGAAATCCCAGGAAGCTATCTTAATTAGTGCACCTTCTTCTTCTTCTTTTTTTTTTTTGCTAAAGGGAATGTAGCATTACTAGCTGCAGTGGTGCAGGGTATGTGGGGAAGGGGGTGGTGACACACAAGACACAGAACAACAAGTACTTATTTTCCCCTCATTAAAAAGGAGGCTCAAGCTGCAAATCAGCCTGCCACAAGCCTCGACCTGCCGTGGCTGCTGTTGTTGAGAAGTTTTGGGAGCGTGGGCTGGCTGCACGGTGGCACGGTGTAGCTTCACACCGCTAGCATAGTGAGGTGTTGGGATGATGAGTAATAGAAGAGAGCACAGAGAGAAGACTTGACTTGGCTTCTGGGGAGAGGAGCCCTGCTGGGCGGGTAGACGCAACCAATTACCTAGTTGGCTCAGTCAACTGGGCCCACGGTGACTAAGCTAACCTCAGCACTGTGCCTTTTATTTTATGATATCGACTGTGTTTCACAACAGGGATCAAGGAAGAAAAGTGATAACTGGAGAAAAGAGATCTCAGTCACTGTATATCTCTGCAGATCAGGGAGACATCAGCCTTCTGTAGAAATACACTATACTACACCAAATGCATACGTGTTTGAGTGCTAGACTCTATTAAAAAGTGCCAAATACGTTATCAGAAAGGACAGTTTATTCATGACAAGTAATTGTCCATGGTTTTCTATGTTGAAAAAGCAGTGCATACTTTCTAAAATGATGTACAGTGGCAGAGTTTGAGTATTGCTAATGCTCCTTTGGTTCAAATACTTGAATAAAACCCCCCATATAGTTCACTCATGTCTGCCGTTTGATGATGGCATAAAATTTTTCAATAGAAAAAGCACCCCCCCCCCAAAAAAAAAAAGGTTCTTCTTGTTGCATTACTTCGAATGCGGTGACTGGGCAGTGATGCAAACAACACAATTCCTGCTGATACTTGTCAAAACCTTACAAGGCTGAACTCTGCATCCCTCTTCAGGAAACATCAAAAACAACATACAGACAAGATCTATTTCAAAGAGACTGTTGTTGAAGAGGAAATAAAGGTGGCGATGAAATGAGAAGATTCTGGCAGAGGATCACACAGAAACGGCACGGGTTCATTAAACAGGGTTTCAGTATGGTTGTGCATATTCAGAGACAGAAGCGGTTTGCATTACGCTTAAAAAACAAGATATTTTAGATTTCTTATCTTTCACCCATCAAAGAACAAAAAAAGAAGAATGTAAAATATTAACTTTCTTAGTGTGACAGTTGTGATATATTAGTTGGCAGTTAAAGAAGAGATTACACGCATTTTTTTTTTTAAAAAGCAAGGATTTAGACATTTATGAACAAGAAATCTCTTTCCTCCTAAGAATTTAAACGCATCACTCTCTGCACTGTGGATAGAGCTTTCATGACTGTGAACATTGTCCCTTTAAAAGAGTTGAGGGTATGTGTGTGATTGAATGTATTCACCCATTAGACTTTGTAGCTGTGATGCACTCACTCAGCTGTATGCATCACTAACAGCTAACAGTCCCCTGCTGCTAGCAGGCTTTTAGACTGAGAGAGGCTTTACAGTTCTGCATTTTAATAGAGAACTTTGAATGGAGTGACGGGGGATGGGTGAGAGAAAGCGAGGTGGGCTGGGGGGAGGAGGAGGGAGCCAAAAGGAAAGAGGCATCAAAATATTTTCAGAGGAAAATGAAGTAATGACAAAATACCCACCCGGAGCGTGCAGAGCAGAGGGGGTTTCTGGGAAGGACTGCCTTGGCAAGGGTAAGGCTAATGTGTCAAAAGAAAAGTCTGTAGGCACACTGAGCGCTGTCATGTCTCAAAGTGTGGGCCATTCAAAGGAAGAAGGAAAAGGTCCAAAAAACCCGTATTGAACATCTTAATTACTTTCTGCTTCAGCACAGAAAGCACACCCCTGAAAAGGTTCAATTATGAGATATCAAGGCAAATCAGATGCCCTCGCAGTGGCTGTTTCCTTATCCCTCAATGGAGCTGGGTTAAGCAATTATAACTTGATACTGTCTACTTGTTTTTAAAAGGAGACCTGGAGAGGCATCGATGTAACGCACTGTTACACAGTGAGATACATTGAGTCTTTAAAGAAGAGAGTGGTCAGGAAAATGAAAGTTTGAAAGAAAGAAGAAGAAGAAGAAAAAAAGTGGATACATTCATACCAAGGATAATAATTTATCCATAACAGAACAACACTTTAATCATTTTTTTTCTCTGGGTGTGTGTGTGTGTGTGTGTATGAAACCTGCTGGCTGGCTCGTGTCAACCGAGTCAATCCGGTGGCATCGCTACTGAAACAGAACATTACTGACTCACACTGTTTTTCTCAAGTCTGAAAGAAAACCTGACTGAAAGAAGGCAAGAAAAATCAGTAGGTTCCACTGAATCCCTCAAGGCCTAGAATAAAATATTTAACTCGCTAAGCCCACACAGAACATTACACCTGAAAACATCTGCCAAGGTAGCGGGAGTTAGCGACCCAGAAGACTTACTAGCACCAACTAGGAAAGAGCTATCAAAATTCCAGATTCTGACAACGGCAAAGTTAAAAAGGCATATTTTGTCATAAATAAAACATAGGAGTGCAGCATTTCGGAAAAATCCCCCAACGAAAGGTCCCGAGAGAGCGATGGGATGCTGTTTGTGAACTCACGCTTCGCACAGTAAAGAGGGCTATAGCACTGCGTCACCACGACTCAAACTACATTCCCACATCCAGCCCTATTCAGCGAGGACTAGTCCTCTTTAAAAATTCATTAATTTACAGCAAAAATAGATTAAAGCGCCCAACTGCACCAACCTAAAAAAGTTTGGCTTGTGAATAGCATTAATAATGGAAGCAAGCATCCAAAAACCTAGAGGCCCTGGCTTGGAGGCATGGCTTAGGTTTTGTTGCACTTTATAATGGAGAGTCATTTACATTTTTAGAAGTATTACAGCTTTTTGATGCTTGTTTATAATTGCATTGTTTTACATGCAAATTGGCTAACAATTGTTACTCATTAAAACCTAACCAGAGTAGCAGAGCGCTCTCAGCTTGTGCAAGATGCAAGCTTTACATCAGGTTAGCAGTGGAAGCTTTGCATCTCTCGTCTTGCAGGCAACGCTGCTGGTGAGTTCAATCCAAATGACGGCCCTTTAAAAGTGATCATCCCCTATCTTATCTTTTACTTATCTTTCTTTTTTCTTTCCCCCTCCAAATCATAGCAATGCTTTTACTAACAGAATCAAAGAGGATTTTGACAAGATAAAAGGATTTGCTACATTCGAATTCAAATTATGTGTACTTTCCTGGGGACATGACAAAAAATCACAGTGACTGGGAGCACTCAGGGAACTTAGAGGGACTTAAAAAGAGAGAAAGTCTGCTCTAATGCCTTGTCGAAAATATCGCCTTCCCAGCCAGACGACGGAGACCGCCGCGTTAGATTGCCAAACATCATCTGCGTAGATATGTATATCAGCCAAAACATAAAAACAACTAAAAGGGGAAATGAACAGCTATCAAGTATGACTAATAATCATCTCATTACAATGCAGCGTAATGCTGGGAAACCTCAGTTCCTGCATTCATGTGTATGTTACTTTCAAATATGCCACCCACTTAAAAATGATTGCAGACCATGCTCCCTCCCCTTTGCTACAGCAAAAGACAGCACATCAGCACATGACGCCTCGCCACATCGGCATAAGAGCTCAGAAGCGGCTCAAGGAACACCACAGAGACCCTGAGGCTTTCAAAGCTCCCCAGATCCAAATCAGATCAAGCAGGATGCTCAGGTACAAGGCTGATGGGGTGGTGGGGTGGTGGTCACCCCAGTTTTAATCTTGTGGCTAATCAATGTATAGCAGCCAGGGCATGACGCTTTTCATATCTACGGGTAACATCGGGTCATCTAAACAATCACTTTAATTATTTAAACAGTTGATTATTGATTTGACCGGAGGTAATTAAAGTGACCTGATGCCCTAGTAACGCAGTAATGGCCTGGTAATTACAGAGGCAGATTAAAGGGTTTTCTTGCTAAACCAAACGAGACCACCTCCTCACCTCTTTTAATAGCTACTGCCGCGCTATCTTCGAGCAAGGCAGCTAAATTACAACCCCTCTAGCGGAAGTGTCCACGATAAAGAGTGGAAGATGGCTCTCAGGGATCAATCTGTGTAACAGAGGAGCGTGGGTGTCTGTGTTTGCTAAAAGCATATTGTTACTTATTAAGTTCTTCATTAAGCAAACAGATCTTTCCAGGGTTAAACACCGACCGTCTTTAACAGCACATGTGTAATAAGGCGAGCACACAGTGTGTCTGCTTACAGGCGTCAATGCTGCTGTAAATTCAGGCAAAATATTTTTCCACAGCATGTCAAAGAGATTGGATTTTACTTATGAGCTGCAAAAAAAAGAGAAAAAAAAAGACTGAAATAATGCGTGCTAACACTGATCATGCTGGGTTTAATCAATAAAGCAAAACTCTATATGAGCACCGCCCAGGCACCAGGATGCTGGGATTGATTCTACACCAATCTGCAAGAACAATAAAACCACCTGCCTCATGCGTAAAGTTGCCGCTTGTCCCGACACAGCGTTTCCCACAGATTCTATTTGTGGCAGTAGCAGCGGGGCTTTTCTTTTTCTGTTAATGCATTATTAATTAATAGCGCATATAAGGTGCCTCTCCGCAAACACTTTAATTGCCGCTTTCTGACAAATAAATATCGAAGCAGTATATTTAACTGCCTCTCCAGAGAGCGTTTCATCCCACTGACAGACTCCCAACTCTTCTGACTCCAGCTGTCGATCGTAGTTCTTGTTCTGCTTTGCAGTTCTCCGCCTGCAGCAGACTCTGGCTGGTGTGGCTCTCCAGCTCGCAGCAGAACAAGGAGAACCATCGGCTGCGGTCTAAGATGGTGGAGTCGGAGTAGATCTGACCGCAGGACAAACTTACTAGAGAAGCTGAATGATATCGAAGATGCCGCAACAGCGACATCATCACCCTGATGGTAAGGGGAAAAAATGAAATGGGAAGAACTGGTTAGCAGTGACTGAACTGTTGAAATCAGAGCAGTGAGTACATCACAGATGGTGGTTTTCGGTGGAATGGATGAAAAGATTCAAATAAAAATGTTAAGATGAGACAAGATTCAACTTAACAGCCCACTTTGGACACGGAATCTCTTGAGCTGCCCTGTAATGTCTCGCAGCCGGATGTGGGGCCTCTCCATGATTTGCTCCCCAACATCCCGCTCACCCTTGATGGGACTGGGACCTCCATTTGGGATTGGGTTGTGCTCTGGGCCGACTGTGCTGCTGGGAGAAGCGCTTGCTGTCAGGGAGAGTCATCACTGTGTCGCAGTGGTCGGTCTGAAGCAATGTTTAGGTGTGGGGTATGTGTCAAAGTAATGTCAACACCAGGAGTGCCAGGACTCAAGGTTTCCCAGCACAATACTGCACTGCGATGAGTGTTATTCACTTTTTTCTGTCAGCAGCTTTAATGCTGAGGATGTGTGTATGTGTACTGTAATTTTTCTTTCTTTCTTTTTTTAATTCAACAGGGTGACGCAAAAAGACCAAGTGTAGGTTTCTTAAGAGATATAAACTGCTTAACAAAGCCCACTTTTGTCGCAAATTTGTGGGAAGTTCTGCGTCTCAAACTCCATCAAGTTTTAATTGGGAGGCAAATCATTCTTGGCAGACACTGAGAAGAAAGCCTGGCTGCTCAACACGTCTTGTGAAGTCACGTAAAAAGAATATATTACAAGTCATAATGAATATGCAGACAGACAACATCAAAATTTTGACAGGCAGATACGATTTGAAAACTGGCATATGGAGTTCATCTTTATCAAAGAGACTGAAACGCCTGTAGTGCATCCACAAATAGCCCGTTAATTCAACTTTCAAAAAGTCATTACTACACTCGGTTCTTGGCATTGCATTTGCTGACATTGACGATAATTACAACGACCTTTCTGATGATAAAACACAAATCAGTAAAACATTATGAAGGGTTCCTTCTCGCCACGTTTCATGAGATTCTGCATAACGTTTTAATGAGGCATTTAGGGGTCTATGAGTGATCTACTGAGAAAGTCTACAATGGCAATCAGCAGTGAGTGTGGCAGCTGTTCAGCAATTAAAAAGCCAAATTACCCTCAATCAACACCATTTACAAGCACAAGTAAATCTCAGAGCAAATAATGATGAGAGAAATCTGTTCAGACAGCTCTCATCTTGATAGGAATTAGAGACGCATCCAAATCAGGAGCAGGGCTTTCTCTCTCTAACGCTTCCTCAGTCTGTCACACGAGCACGCGCGCACACACACAAACCCCAACTCCCCTTGTCTGAATATTTTTGGCGAGATGAAGTTGTATAGTACTGGCTAGCTAAAGATACTGCAGCATAATGTAAGACAAAGAGTCCTGTCGGTATTAGACGGTTACCTTTGATGTTAAAGCTATGGTGTCTTCATGGGCAGCCTATAGAAAAGAAATCCACAGTGAATGAGCAAAACTGGACCATCACCAAACTCAGCTCGCTGGAAAACTAAAGAAAAGTCATCTGCATGCATGGCTCAAGGGCAGCTGTGTCTGCATCAGCTAAACTGTTAATATCTTCAAGTAGCTCAAATCATTTATTTTAAAGTATTCAGTAAATTCATACTCTCCCTCTCAATATATATAAAGTATATATCAGGGTTAGGTCTTTTTTTTAAAAGTCTTAATACAATATACATTAAATATCCTTAATACATTCTCTTAAACTTGACACGGAGAGGCTCTGAAATCCACGACCGAACAAAGACATCAGCATCTACAAACACTGACAGACAGCTTCTTACTGACACACTGCCAGTGTTCATATAATCTAAACTTTTATAAAATACCTCACGCTGTTAAACAATGCCAATTACAAGGAAAAAGGCTCATTTTTCCTTACCCTACTTTTTCCTTCCATTGTTATGTGAGCTAGAAGATTAATGTGTTTTGTTAATGCATAGCTGATTCGCTATTATATATATTTATATATCAAACATAAAGCAATTGAACTGCTTTATGGATAGACAACTGCATCACTGTGGAGCTCAGCTTTCTGTAAGCCTCTGCTGCGAGGCTTCATGCTTCCCCTGCTATCACTTCAAAAGTCTTTTATTTTAAATCTCTGACCGGCACTGTCCTCCGCGTATTGCGCGTCCCGTACAATTCACTGCTTGGATAATTGTTCCATTAAGCACCACTTTCCTAACAGTCTTGTAAGCAGACAGCCTGGCTGTGCCGACGGTAGCATCGAGATAATAACTTAGGGAAGTTGACTTTATCCAGCAGACGTGGTATAACGGCACAATGCAACGCTTGCATGCATTCATATTGTCACAGACAGCGAACTTGTCATGGCCTGCCGTTAAGTAAAAAACAAAAACAAAACAAAAACCGCTGGCTTTGAGCACCACCGCTGTGCGATCATTTGTCACAAATCCTAATGAGCAACATATTCAAACATTCTTGTGAACGGACTACTCACCGTCGCACGCGAATACGAGAACCGGCTCAATTTGTGCACTCTGCTTCAAGCAGCTCCAGACGCTGTTCTGCACTTGAAAATCCCCTTCGAAGACAGACACACACATAAAAAAAAAGCTACTGTGGTGCCTTTGCGCTGTCACTCTGGCTGCGTGCGCACGGCGCTCTGCAGGCGTCAAACTGACCGCTGCTGTGGTCAGTCGACAAGTCAAGACTGGAGGACTCGACCCGCTATTCGCATTTGCGCTCATCAACGCAAAGATCCCGGGTCTCAGTGCTCCGCTCGGCTGCTAAACCACCGGAACTACTTCCAACGCCAGCCGGAGCACGTTGAAGATAAATTCATGCACCACAATAGGAAAAAAAAAAGAAATCAGATCTATTTAACTAGTTCCCGGTTTTAATATTAATGAGATTCCGCCAGGACATGCCTACCACTGCTATGACTAAAATAAACGCCTAACATATAATTAGAATAGACATATGATTTTAAAAATAGAAGCCCACTGTGCCGTGTATATTTGTTAAATGAGCCTGTTATTGTGGGATACAGTTCTTATCGTTAATACAGGAGCACGCCAGTGACTTTGACGCTTGCATTCCGGTTGGATACAACTAAAGAAAGAGGCTGCCCGCACCTTCCACACGCCAAAAAACTCCAAATTATCTTAGACAAGCAAACATGCTTCAGTATGTTTCCCTGTCTACTTTGTGGCAGTGCAGGAGCTAGATAATTGCATTTAGTGGCGCTTCAGATCACGCTGTTCTGCTCCAGAAACAAATTTGGGGCTTTGTGGTCATGTCTTATCTGTGATAGGTATTCCCCAGTTTAGACTGGATGCCGATAATTTGTTGAGTATGAGAAAGGCTTGCATGCAGGCACAGCGCACCCACCTGGAGAGGACAACAGTTAAAGCAATTTGTTGAAACGGAATCTTTTATACCTATACATAATTATATGTTTGCCATCTTTTCATTCAAATTTCAGTTTCCTGCTGCTATGTCGTTGTGTTACGCGTATATAAGTGCAGATACACAGCGATTACAAGTTACACAAATGATTTTCTACCAGCATCCCAACATGTTTGTTTGAGACATTGCCCATCAGCTGTGCGGTCACATATATGTCTGTGAAGGTTCTCAGTCATCCAGGTCATCGTAGTCACATATACCTCACTTCTGAGACTCAAAACACCAGCCAGGCTTCTTTATCACTGTGAACAACGGCTTTATCTGTTACAGTACATCATGGTATTTTCCATCAACTGTACACTCTTGCTCCCTTATGGACACTGCGAGAGTGATCAGCGCCGGGCTTATAAACGACTCACTGCTGCACTCCTCTGGATGATGGGGCTGATTGCAATGGTTGATGGGATATTTTGTCAGAGCCTGGGCACTGTGAAGGAGCAGCGGCTGTACACTGTTGCCCTTTTACTCCGTATATCTGGATGATAGATAGATAGATAGATAGATAGATAGATAGATAGATAGATAGATAGATAGATAGATAGATAGATAGATAGATAGATAGATAGATAGATAGATAGATAAATTAATCGAATGTAATGTGTTAATCTACCACCAGAGGGCTCTCTATCCTAAGACAATGCGCTGCAATAGTTAAATAAAATAGATGTATTTATTTTTCTTGAAATATATATATATATATATATATGTGTGTGTGTGTGTGTGTGTGTGTTCCTAAGTGTATTCATTTCATTAGCTGTGCCTAAACGGCGAGCAGACCAACCGCGTGGACATGACCTGTGTATAATGTGAAGTTCACGTATCCTTCTCGCTTACTTTAATCCATTGAAACATCTCTCTTGGTGTGTCCCTTACTTCAGATTTCATCCCAGATATATTTCATTTATTTATTTGCATTAACAAATGAAACCAGATTTCACAGTAAATCTGCTGCGGTTAATGGTATGACAGTTAAGGTTGGATGCTGGTAGGGAATACGTCTGTTGCTGACTGCGCATGGGATGTGTCTGCCACGCTGCCTTCCGCCTACTTTGTGACGATAGGGCAGCACGACTGGCTCTACCCGGTTTGATCCTGTTGGCTCGCCGTTATTGTGCGCTGTGCTTGGGGGAGGCTGAAAAGGAGATGAGGGGAGGGGAGGGGGGGGGAGACCGTGCCACTTCTTTCTTTCAGGATTAATGTCTGTTTCTGCCTTATTAATATGGTTGAATCATGTGGAATTCATTTATATAAAACATTCTACTAAGAGGGGTAGAAATTTTGTATAAAACCACTTCCTTGCCCCAAATTCTCGAGGTAAGCTAATATATATGTGTAAGCACACAGGTGGATAATCAATTTATGTGGAATAATAAGTTTAAATTTGGTTACGTGGCATAACGGGGAATTTATTAACAATTATAAAATGGTGTGAAGTTTTTCTATTGTTGAACCCTGATTTTTGTGTCACTGGTGTGTGACGTAACCGGTGCGTGAGGGGTTCTCGCGAGAGCAAGCCTACATCGGTTCAGCTGAGGAGGAGAGCTCATGCTGCTTCATCTGTTGGTGAAACTTTGACATGTGGCCAAGAAAGGACGCTGAACTGACGCTGTTAGCGTTCCTGGTTATCTTTAATATTCACGCGTTTATGTGACGTGCAAAGAGATTTAGAGCGTTTGTCGAGAGCCATGTGCCCTCATAGAAACTGACGAGGAAACACGGATGTTAACCTTTGACGACCTTTGGTTATCATATGTTTTGGGTTTCCTAGTATTAAACAGCTTGATTCTCTGAATGACTGACCAGACGATTACTCAAAGTCTAACTGGGTGTGCTCTGTTTCTTTAAACTCATCACACGTCGTTATGTAACAAACAGTAAGGAAAGGAACGTGCTCCAAAATGCTGAGAAGATCATGCACAGCTTTATTCCCACAGAGCCTCGATCACGTCATGGCATCAGTGTTCCAGCTGTTTGCCACCGCGAAAAGAGGGTGGTGGTGGGGGGGAAACTATATATTGATGTATTGACACGCCACTGTGTTCTTATAAAGATCATGATTGCATTTTTTTTTTATATATTCACTGTTACAAGGTAAAAAGTATGCCAAATTATCTGTCCGAGGTTACTGGTTACAGTTTGTCCGTGTGTATAAGTAATTCTCACTGAATTATCATCATATTTAAGTTTGTTTTGTTTTTAATTTGGGGACTTCTCGAACCCTTTTTGTAAACCCCCCCTTTCTGTGTTTTATTTAAATGGATGTCGGGAATAATGACATCATCGGAATCTGTAGGGACTATTGAATAAAAAGTAATGCCTATGAAGGCTGTTTGTTTGTGTTTCTTTGTATTATCCAGTCGCTCCAGGAATATTACTACTAATAATAATACAGTCACGAACAGCACAAGCACAAAGAGCTGTGAGGGAGAGAAGGAGAAGTGGGTCATTCGCATAATTTCGCTCTCCTGTCACGCCGAGGTGTTCTTCCGCTTCTCAGCTGTTGGTGCTCCCTGAGCAGCGTTGGTAAACAATAGCGACTCTTTAATACTATTTGTCTGTCAAAAAGGAGTCTTTAGAAATCTTCCGAGTGTGGGATAAAAGAAAGGGAAGGTGAGAATGTAGTAGCTTGTGATGACCTTGTTTCATTTCCTGCCACTTCAGCTTAGAGACAGCGCTGTCGGCATTCGCCAGACCCCCTCGCCGGTCTGGTCTGAACCGGTTCGGAAAGTGCGCGGTCTCGTGCGCTCTGCAGACGTCTCTTGCTGAACTGCGGAGCGCGCGATCCCTCCAGGCTCGGCCCCCCTAGTCTTCCCTCATTGGTTGGCATTATAGCGGCTCGCCTACATCTTCCGCGTGCTTTTTGGGCAGTGATACAATTCGCGAGCTGCGATTGGTTACATCCTCTCGAAACCTTTGTTTTGGGGCAGGCCCCGATAACCGTGCACGGGCATGCGGATAAGTGGAGTTGTAAACGAAGCGTGTGCACTTTTCAGCACCAATACCTCGTGGATAGCAGCCAAACCTATAGAAAAAAATAGTTGTTCGGGTTAGTTTATTGTAAAAAAGCAGACAGCTTTGCTGTTTGCAGCACTAAACAGCCGCTGTGAACGCGGGGATTTTTTTTTGCTAGCAGCTCTGACCCGGCTAACGGAAATACAAAGCGCCAAAGCTCGTGCTTTGTTTGCCCTGGTGGCAAGAGCTGCATCCCCACATTTTTGCGGGTAAAACCGTCGTTCTCTCTTCGCGCTGTCGAATTAGCTCGGTGTGGGCTCAACAAACTGCACCAGCGAAAGACTAAATGGCAGGGAAAGAAAACAAAGGTGATAAAGAAGACTATTTGTCCAAGTCGGTTCGGTCCAAACAGCGGTTGTAGCCGCCGAGGTCTCCATTGTGTGACCATCTCCGCCTGACCCTCGAATCCCGCGCTGCCACCGGTCACCTACTGCCTCCACGCCCACAGCTGTTGTATTTTCAAACGGATTTCTTTTTCAAACAACGTGAAAATGTGTTCTCGAGTTTGGTTCTTGACCGACCGGCGCATCAGCCAGGAGTATCCACAAGTCCAGATCCTTCGGGCGCTGAAGGAGCACTGCGCCGACGAGGACGTAGAATTCCGCTACCTCCTCATGGATCAAATCGTGCTGACGATCTGCGAGGGCCAGCTAGGCAAGTACCACACAATCGATGCGCGGTCGTAAAACGACATACAGTTTGGTTTTCTTGTTTTATTTGAGATCCGTATAGATGGTAGACTTTAATTGTTTGGAGGGGGTTGTACACAGCTTGAATACAGAGCGAGGGGTTGGCTCGGTCTGCCTGTTTGCAAGGAAGCGAAGTGTAAGCATGGCCGTGACCGCCTAACCTACTTTTCCAGCTAGACTGCCTCCAGAAGGGGAAGGATGACGCTTGATTTAATTTCGCTGAATTCGCTGCAATCCTGGCAATTGCAAATTATCTGAATTACCCGGGCAATAAAAGCTAAAAGAAAAATGTGTTTAAATACCACAGAGACCTAGTTATTAGATAAGAGGAATTCATCATTGAGCTGTTGTAATTTTGCTACAGATTGCGTCTCTTGATAGCTCAGGCTGTAGGTTCTGTGTTATTATTTATTTTATTTTTTTATTTTATGTATATAAACACTGAATCATTTAAAATAGTTAAAATTGACTCCCCGAGTAATAGTTAACAATAAGAAAAAGAATAGGACATTCACACTAAATGCAGGTAAATGACAAGCAAATCTTTATGGCGCCCATATCGGGATTTTTTGTTATTACCTAATACTGAAACGGTGAGAGTGAAAACTGCCACCAAATATAAACATGCATCAACTTGTTCTGGCATTTCAGGGTTTTCTGTACATATTACAATATTTATACAACCAACGTGATCACCTATTTTTAACTTTTTTTCTTCTTTTATTTTCATTTTGAGCTGCTTTGTCCGAAACACATGTGATTCTGAGTGTCATGTAAGGATAACATTTCATAGAAATGACTAGGGAGGCCTCAATAAAGTGATGGCAACAGCAGGAGCTCCTAACAAACAGACCAACAGGGAATTTGTCAGGCTGGTGTGAAGTGGGGATATGTCACAAGATGAGAGGAGATGTGTGAAGGTCTCAATTAACACACAGATGTTAATTGAGACTATGTTAAAAACATATAATTTTAGGCTGACATTAGTGCCTGCTGAAAAATGGCAATGGTTAAGAATGTGGGTAGTGTGTCCCTTACTGCGCTGTTACATTAAACCGCTGTATTGTACGGCTCAGTCAAGCCAGGCTTTACACTTTAAATAGGATTTTACATGCAAACAGATGGGCATTTAAGTGGCAGGCATTACATTTAAGAAATTACAAATAATCACACATGTTATAGCACAGCCCACGGAATAATTACCAAGATAAATATAGCCTGGAGCTAACAATTTTCGACATATATACTCTGTACCCTGCACATTTTTAAATGCAGGTGGACAGCTGTCCAACTGTATAGCTTAACAAGCCTCACATGAGCAAGGCAGTTAACATGGCTTGTAGTTCCTAATCTGCCTAAAGTAAATGTCTTCTGAGCCTTGGTTTGACATCACAGATTAACAGCCAGTGAACAGATTGGTTGTGCTGTGGGATTTCTACACAGGAAGCCTCAGGATACATGGCCAGATGCTTGGATCCTGTAGTGCATTTTTTCTTTATGCACCTGGCAATAAATGCAGTTTTGTTGTTTGTTTGTTTGTTTTTTAAGATATGGATTAACACTCACTGGATTACAGATTCTCTGAAGTTGCAACACAAAATTCAAACTGTAATTGCTAACATATCTGTATCTATAGCTTGTTTTTTGTATCCTTCCAGGCCGAATGGGCTGTCATTTGTGTTAGCATAACACAGCAGTAGGGCAGGGCGATATGGCAAAAAATATTTATCACGATATATATTTGATATATATATATATATATATTCGATATATATTGCGATAACGATATAACTGACGATATAATTTCTGCGAGACAAAATACAACTCCACAACTTTACTAGTGCAAAAAAACCCATCCATTTATTTTCACTTAAACAAGCAGCTGTATTTTTATGTGCATTAAAGCTATATAAACATTTAACAGTGCAAATGCAAATTCCTTGCTGAAAGTTTAAGCAAAAGGCATTTCCAGTAGAAATGGGCTGACATATCCTGAGCATAACCATGTATAATATCCACTGAAGTTAAAAAGAGATGCTTTGCTACATTAAACTGCAGTGTGCCAAATAAAAAAAGTCAAATATGTATTTTTAGGACCATAAGGTGCACGGGATTATAAGGCAACAAAGCAGTCAGATAAATCAAACTTTTTTCAACTCATTCTTCTTTCTTCCTCCACTTCTGTATCATTGATTCGTTAATGCTGTATTCTGTCACAGCTGCTCTATTCCCATGTTGTTGCAGTATATTAATCACTAACCTTCTATTGTGGATGGATTATCTCAGTTGTTCTCCTGACTGAAGTTTGGTCCGTTTACAGCATCCTGCCATGCGATTGCAGTTGTCTGTAAGCATCAGGAACCTTCACGGAGTGGAAAAGTGTTAGCGTTCATCCTCCAGCTTCACTGTTTATGTTATGCTAACACAGCTGTGTCGCTAGCGATCACGTAGCACATCATTAAATACTAGCTAGCCCAACTTCAGTAACCCTACAAACGTCACTGCTGTTTAGTTTCCTGTCCTCATTTATGTTGGAAGTGATAGCAGAGCTGTACGTTTGATTTTTTCAGAAATCTCTCAGTCAGAACATGCTATATCATGCTTAGGTAACTAGCGAAACTAGCGAGCTAACTTCCGCTAACTTCCTGCTAACTTCTAACTCCGTTAAATGTAATAAATTCTGTTTTCATGGATGCCTGGATGTTAAACATCATAGTTACACCTGGTAAAGCAGCAACGCTGATCGTTTTATTAAAGATGGAAGAATTTAGACAGTTTTTAACTCTCAGTGATGTTCGTTTGACTTCGGGACCTTAAAGGACAGATTTTAGGACCCAGATTACTCCCAGATTTACGAGCATCTTAGTCCGACAAATATGGCGGCCTGCGTGCATGTTCTACAAAAAATGTGCTTTGTTGTGTATCTGACGGACAAACACCAAACCAGTTAGGTTGCACCATTTTTACAAACTAATTCTGGTTCATCCGTTTCACTCAACAATCTGCTTTCCCCATTCTCCGTTACTGCCGTGCTTTTTTGGGACTGCGCATGCACGTTTTACCCATATTCTATCGCGATATTTCATTTTCTTATCGTGGACTAGCATTGTACCGGTATTACCGTGAACGGTATAATATGGCCGAGCCCTACACAGCAGTGCCATAGGCAAATGTGGAACAAACGCTTAAGGATATACAGCTACATTTGCAGTTAGAGCAAAGCAGTTGGTCTTGTTTCTACACTGGAAACACAAGTGATATTTCACTGCAAGTGTAATTAGTACTACGTGTTCCTCCATTTCTGTGTGTTGTTTTGATCAAATTTACATTTGCGCAAAATGTATGTGCAGTTTACATTGAACATATTAGTACATCCTACTCCAAATCCAGTGAAGTTATTTCAGCAAAATTTGTATGACAGAAAACATTTGAGAAACAAAAGTCCCTCATATCACAACTCATCCAGGGATGAGCTTTGACCTGTGAGGAGGCATAAACCATTTCTTCTTTTAGCTTAGGTCATAATAATGTCAAAATCATAAAACTGATAACACCTTTACATGTAGAAGTTTTAAAGGTTTTCTTGCTTCATTTCTGCATCATTTTTCTTTTTTTGTTTTTAGGTCAGGTTCAGGTCCACGTTCCGCACTAAAGTTAATGAGTTCAGTGTGTCCCTAGGAGGAGCTATCAGTGGAGCCACCCCAACATACACGTCATTATATTTTAATGAGGAATGGTGGCCCCTCACAGCTAAACCCAGCATTTAGCAAACTGGAGGCATTTCACATCTTGTGATTGAAAAAATTAAAGATAGACTGGATCCGTGATCCATGCCAGTGGGCACACTTTTACTGAGATGAAAAATGCAACACTTCCATGTCAGTGAAGCTGGAACATTAAGGCAGGTTCGGTATCTTAATTTACCAACTGAGAGCAAGAGCAACAACAGACACTAGGGTTTGGATAGAATTTTTGTGTGGCTGTTTATGAAGCACAGACTCTACATTTTATGGGAAAAGAGTCCTTTTGATGAACAGTATTGCTGTTTACTTGATATGCATCACAGAGTGGTTGTTAATTATTGCACATTTGATAAAAGAAGTGAGTTCATGCACTAAATAAGGGCTATGTGATGGCTCTTTATCACAGAAATGCTGCATATCTCTGGTGCTTACCTCATAGAATCTCAGTGCAAAAATGAACAGTTACACTTTATCAGTGTTTAGCAAATGTTGCATTTTCAGATAATAAAAACAGTGCATAAACATTTTTGTTGTGTTGCATGATTGCATATGTTTTCCTCCAGGAAAATGGCTTGTTTGTCAATTAGCCAACAGGATCTCATTTGCAGGTTTTTGCATGTGGCCTGGAAAGGGTTAATTTGCATTTTATTAGGTTTGACAAAAAGGCTCACAGTTTTTTCCATGGCAACACATGGCAACATCTTTATGTCACATGCTAGAGTTAAGATATTTAGTTATGGCTTGTTGTGTAACTCACACCCTAAAAACTACCTGAAAACGTTATTCCTCGAATGGTAGAGACTAGTATGGCTTAGCTTTTCTTTTTATATATGGTCATTCTGCAAATCGGCAGTTGTCTGTGTAATTTGCATGGTTGCAGTAGCCAAAGAGAAAACTGTCTGCTCTATGATTACTGGGTTTTTTTTACCCTTCCAATTTCATTCTTTCTGATCCTGATAGATGTTGATGAACAAAGCCAAAAACAATGAAATGGTGGTGAGGCATTACCACCACCTCTGATTTTTGTCTGACATACAACATGACTGACATGCCACCAAAGACAGTCATTGCATGCCATGCAGAAGAAGCAGTGCCTAGAGCAGGGGTGGGGAACTCCAGTGTCCTGCAGGTTTTAGATATCACCCTGGGTCAATACACATGAATCAAATGATTAGTTCATTACCAGACCTCTGGAGAACGTCAAGAGATGTTGAGGAGGTAATTTAGCCATTTAAATTAGCTGTGTTAGATCAAGGATACATCTAAAACCTGCAGGATACCGGCCCTTGAGGCCTGGAGATCCCCACCCCTGTCCTAGAGCAACAAAGAGCCAGATCTAAACTGCTCTAGTTTTATCAGCACATCCGAATGGCAATGAAGGAGAAATTGAAAAGATAGCTCTTATATACATAGTATAGAATAGATATGGCATAATTCGTGTGAGAATTTCTCAGTAGCAGATTTCATGTTTTTGCTGACAAGTTGTTTGGCCTTGTCTTTGTCAAAATGTAAGTCACATGATTCATCTTGTCTGCCTCAAGTGCTGCACAATCCAAATGTTGCAGTGGACCTACACTAAATGTTCTTGTCTGATCTGTGCTTTTGATAAAAGATCTGCAAATAGACACAAAGAATGGTTGCCCCAAAACCAGACCACAAGAAACTGTTGTCTCAGTGGGCTAACACAAGAGGATGCACAGACTGCATTCCGGACAAACAGCCAAACACTTTCACAGCATTTGTAAGCCTGCTTTGTGATGTTGCAGTGGCATGCATAGAATGCTTGTTAGCTTTGTCCTGCGGACTGAAAATGTTATATATAATGTTATTGTTTTTTTTAAATTGTTTTTTGTATTACAATCATCTTGAACAAATTGAGTCTTTGCTCCTCCTCAACCTGTCCTTACTTGTCTGTAGTGACAAAGAGGTGGTGCAAACAGAAACATCTGAAAGTTTGAAGTGCTGACATACATATACATATATCACAAAAACCCATGCTGTAATTTTTGTACACCAGGACTTCGGATAGTTTTTGCAGTGGTCACATGACAGTCAGTGCGGCGCGCGCAAGCAATTGCACAGATGAATAGGAATGATTCATCCGGGTGCCTCGCCGGTCTCTGTTTGGTCCCCCTGGAGATGGAGACGAGCACTGTGGATACTGTCTGTCGAAAACCATGAGACCACATCCCCTGATGTTTCTCACTGTAACACCACTCACATTGCACTCAGTGGCTGCACAATAAGAGCAGTGTGTCTTAAGCGCTAAATAGGGCTGGAGCGATAGTGAATCCTCCTGCTTTAACACTGAGACTGTGAGGAGGAGGAGGAGGAGGAGGAAAGGGAGGGGTGGGGTTCTTTTCATGGCTTCATACTCCTTTTTTAATGCGCCACATTTTCTCTCTCCCCTTGTTCCCTTTCTCTGTGTTTGCTAGAACATACCTAGCCCTTTCATACCAGCTGCATTTCTCGTTTCACTTCTTTTTACCCGTCTGCGGACAAAATGACCCTAAAGGAGTGTATGTAAGATGTGCATTGTGCAGGCGGGTTGCATGCTAATAGCTAGGTGTCGGTTGTTATTATGCATGCAGCAGCTTCTTTTGACCTCTGATGATCTTAGCCAGGGTCATTACCACTATTGTGAGCCTAAGATGGCTGAAATTCACATCATGGTTGAGGCTAAGTGCTGGGCTAGTGTTCAGTGTGTCTCCTCGCTTCTTTTTTGTACTTGAAGTTCCTGCTATAGCACAAAGGTACACATTTGTCATAGTTCAGTGTTCTGTCCATTTGCAATTGAGCCTAAAAAATCTGACAGCCTGGCTATGCTTCAGAAGGCTAATGAATGTTGAAATTAGCCGGATTTGTAGCATTTATAGAAAAAATTATGAAGTCTGTCTAACACCAGCTTTATTGTCCCCATCACAACGTGCAAGCCTTTTCATTTATTTCTCCCCTGTTTTTTATGTCTTATGATTTCAGAGCTGAATTGAAATGACCCATTCAGAAGCGTTCACTTAGCCTATTGTAGTTACTTAGCTCTCATTTGCATAATAAAAGTGATGTCAAGTTAATGAAAACCAGTGTCATTTTGACTTTCAGCAGGACAGAGCACCACACATTTAAGATCTTAGATATGTTAGATTTATCAGGCTGTTTTTAAGCACAGTTTTCTTATGTTTGATTAAATTTAAGATTATTACCCTTGAGCTTTCTTTTGCGAGCCCACTGCCCGACATAGGGACAAAATAGTATAAAGTGTCAGTATGTCAGTGACGATACCTGTCACTCACTCTAGGAGGAAGAAGTGTAAATGTAACTGTAAATGTGCATGGGCAAGAAGTACATATTTATATCAGTAGGTACTGCAGGTTTAAATGGCTTAAATTTACCAGCATTGGAGGTGGCTGGCCTGGTCACATGGCCCGGCCTCGTTAGATTTGTGTGATGACTAAAGGAAAAGTGTCATCAAACACTTAGATGATGGATGGAGTCTTACTGAGAACTTTCACATTGTTTCTAGGGTTGCATATGACTTTCAGAAAGAATTTGGAGCTATTAACAGTGACACATTCATTTGTTGTCTTGAAAATAGAAAAAACAGGCCAGATGTCGGCTGCTGGTTCTGGTTCCATGAGTTTCAGAAACATTTGTACAGCAACTCAGAACAATAATCTGAAGAACTTCATATATGTATGAGGTTGTTGACCAACAATCAAATAAATGAATTAAATTTAACAAATCACAGGAGTGTTTTTCCACCGTTACAGGACTGCGAGCAGAGCAGGAATTGGTGACATCTTACCCACAAGTGGTGATGGTGCGAGTACCCACGCCCTGGGTTCAGTCAGATAGTGACATCACTGTGCTCCGCCACCTGGAGAAGATGGGTTGCCGGCTGATCAACAGGCCCCAGGCCATACTCAACTGTGTCAACAAGTTTTGGACGTTTCAAGAACTAGCTGGGCATGGGGTGCCTCTTCCTGACACCTTCTCTTACGGTAAATCAGTACTTGACTGTCCTTAAGCTATTTTCACACATGAACATCACATAGACTTTGTAGCAAACATGTTAAAAACTAGCTAAGAAGCGCTCCAGTGCAGTGTGATTAGGTCACACTTACACCTTTGTTTTCAGCTCTAGAAATTTTGTTCATTCATTCAGCGTGTGTGAAAATGGCTTAAGTAAAACATGAATACATGTGCAGCGAACCCCACTTTATTGTTTGTGGAAGTACTTACATATATATAATGCAGGGACTCTATGTACACACTGCATATAAGACAAATGCAGAAATAAACACAGATAACCAGGTGAGGTGTCGGTCACAGTGATCATCACTGTTTGCCCGGTGATGTTAAAACCGGGTGAAACTGAAATTTAATGGAAAACAAAACCGATACTGTCTGAGTAAACGCAAATGCACACACATAGGTAGTAAAACTGCATCATCTACAGTCAAATCGGCATTTGTTCAAGCAGCAGTGATGTCATTATCAGGTGTGTTTTACATTTAAATCACATAATTTGCATCACAGGCTTCTGTCCACATACATGTGGAGCAGTCAGACATATATGGGTGAATCCACATAGTTGTCCTTCAAACCTTTTGATTGTTTTAATACTCACAACATCTGTGAAAACAGTGTTTAAACTAGTGCTAAGAAACACAGGATAGCCAAACAAAAACAACAGGCTGCTGTTTTAGACGTTGTTCTTGTTGATTTTCTCGGACAAATCAACGGCAGACGAAAAGGTGTATATACAGTGGGGCAAAAAAGTATTTAGTCAGCCACCGATTGTGCAAGTTCCCCCACTTAAAATGATGACAGAGGTCAGTAATTTGCACCAGAGGTACACTTCAACTGTGAGAGACAGAATGTGAAAAAAAATCCATGAATTCACATGGTAGGATTTGTAAAGAATTTATTCGTAAATCAGGGTGGAAAATAAGTATTTGGTCACCTCAAACAAGGAAAATCTCTGGCTCTCACAGACCTGTAACGTCTTCTGTAAGAAGCTTTTCTGTCCCCCACTCGTTACCTGTATGAATGGCACCTGTTTGAACTCATCATCTGTATAAAAGACACCTGTCCACAGCCTCAAACAGTCAGACTCCAAACTCCGCCATGGCCAAGACCAAAGAGCTTTCGAAGGACACCAGGAAAAGTATTGTAGACCTGCACCAGACTGGGAAGAGTGAATCTACAATAGGCAAGCAGCTTAGTGTGAAAAAATCAACTGTGGGAGCAATCATCAGAAAATGGAAGACATACAAGACCACTGATAATCTCCCTCGATCTGGGGCTCCACGCAAGATCTCATCCCGTGGGGTCAAAATGATCATGAGAACGGTGAGCAAAGATCCCAGAACCACACGGGGGGACCTGGTGAATGACCTGCAGAGAGCTGGGACCAAAGTAACAAAGGTCACCATCAGTAACACACTACAACGGCAGGGAATCAAATCCCGCAGTGCCAGACGTGTTCCGCTGCTGAAGCCAGTGCATGTCCAGGCCCGTCTGAAGTTTGCCAGAGAGCACATGGATGATACAGCAGAGGATTGGGAGAATGTCATGTGGTCAGATGAAACCAAAGTAGAACTTTTTGGTATAAACTCAACTCGTCGTGTTTGGAGGAAGAAGAATACTGAGTTGCATCCCAAGAACACCATACCTACTGTGAAGCATGGGGGTGGAAACATCATGCTATGGGGCTGTTTTTCTGCCAAGGGGACAGGACGACTGATCCGTGTTAAGGACAGAATGAATGGGGCCATGTATCGTGAGATTTTGAGCCAAAACCTCCTTCCATCAGTGAGAACTTTGAAGATGAAACGAGGCTGGGTCTTCCAACATGACAATGATCCAAAACACACCGCCCGGGCAACAAAGGAGTGGCTCCGTAAGAAGCATTTGAAAGTCCTGGAGTGGCCTAGCAAGTCTCCAGACCTCAACCCCATAGAAAATCTGTGGCGGGAGTTGAAAGTCCGTGTTGCTCGGCGACAGCCCCAAAACATCACTGCTCTCGAGAAGATCTGCATGGAGGAATGGGCCAAAATACCAGCTACTGTGTGTGCAAACCTGGTAAAGACCTATAGTAAACGTTTGACCTCTGTTATTGCCAACAAAGGTTATGTTACAAAGTATTGAGTTGTATTTTTGTTATTGACCAAATACTTATCTTCCACCCTGATTTACGAATAAATTCTTTGCAAATCCTACCATGTGGATTCATGGATTTTTTTTTCACATTCTGTCTCTCACAGTTGAAGTGTACCTCTGGTGCAAATTACTGACCTCTGTCATCATTTTAGGTGGGGGAACTTGCACAATCGGTGGCTGACTAAATACTTTTTTGCCCCACTGTATATATATATATTTCTCCGTGGTTTGCAAGAAAATTCACCGTGAGAGCAGAAAAAAGGACACAGACTGAGTGAGAGAGAAAGGAAAAAAGAAAGAAAGCGGAGGGAGTGTTTGGCCTACATTCCATCCGTTTCTCTGCACAGTAGGCCAGGCGATGCATGCAGAGCAGCTGGAGAGCTTATGTAACACCCCCCCCCCCTCCCCCAACCGTACTCACACGCACACACCCCACCTAACACTCCCCTTCTGATTTTTCAAAATAAAAGACATAAATTCCCCTCACTCCTTTTCTCTTCTATCTCAGCAGCTTATGATCAGAACAACATTTGGTGTCCAGTCTCTCCTACTCTGAACTTTGTCTTCTTTCACCCCTTGTCATTGAAAGCACATATGAAGCAGTGCATCGGAAAAAAGCCACGTGACAGAGTAGTTCACATCTGCTCAGTTCATTGAATGGAGCATAGAGACACAGGAAAAGCAATGAAGACTATATTATTAAAAAGATTTCTACATTTATTTTTTTTTAAAAAATGTATTTTTAACACATTTTAATCACCTCTCACGCCAGAGCACAGAAAGCTTAAGCACATCTGTTGCTACAGGCTGCTGTTATAAATCAGTGTCAGATACGGTCAGCTGCTTCACATTAATGCCTCCTTCACTGACTCCTCTGTTCCACTCTTATGAATCAAGCAGCAAATAAACGGACAGCACTCCTACAGCCTCGCTGTTTTGAGTCATTTCTGTTTCCATAGCAACATGCTACATTCGTTCTCCTGCCCTGCAAAGTTGGCTGTAACGTGTGAACCATGCTATCAAACCAAGGACAGCATTTTAATATATTCTACATGTGTCCTCCGTTTGTGTATGTGTGTGCGTGCGTGGAAAATTTCCTAGGTGGGCACGACAACTTCCGGAAGATGATTGACGAGGCTGAGCCACTGGGCTACCCGGTGGTAGTGAAGAATGCACGTGGCCACAGAGGTAAAACAATCACCCAGTACTTCCTGTCATCCATTCTGATCACAACGCCATAACTCAAAATCTGTACACTGCAACTCCCTCATGGGAGCTCAGTCCACTCTTATATGAAATTCTCTGGCAGACTGTTAAATGATTAGCACTGCGGTGCCGCATCAAACACAAAACAGAAGCTCTTAATGCTTGCAGTGTGGTCATCTGGTCACTTATTTTAGTTTATGGTTAACAAGTTGATCTCAGTTTCCTCTTTTAGACTGAATACACAAGAGGCTTGTGTGGGAAGGTTTGAAGCTTTGGCATTAATGTTGTGCTTCCAAGAGATCAGCCCCGGTCTGAACCATTAGCCCTTTCCTATTCATAGTTATTGACAGTCGCTGCTATTGTGTGAAGGAATAACAATGGTCTTTGCTGGCCCAGGCTGCCATCACAGCACATTGTTTAGGAAAGCAGTCACTGGTCAACCACTAACTTGACCCTTTTTATGGCGTTAGGCATCTGGAGGGCTGTTTTTACTCTCTCTGTGGTTGACCATTGACACGAATGAATTCCACTTTGCCCTTCCCTCTCAAGAGCACACATAAAGGAAATGCTTTTTAAAAATATTATGAATCACTGGTATTAATAATAACTTTATTTGTATAGCGCTTTTCAAAACACAGAGTTTGCTTCACGGTTTGAATAAAAGCCACAGACTAAAGATGAGTATACACATTCTGACATACAGACACATAATCAACCATAGGGTCACACATTCATTCCAGCATGCACACTGCTATAGACCTGGGGAAAAAACTCCCAAAAATAATGAGGAAAAGATAAATTTTCTCTTAATCTATAAAAAGGAATTGTCAGTAGTCATTTAAGACTACTGACAAGGAGACCCTGATCTGATGATTTGAGAAGTTGGCTGCAGTGACAAGGTCTTAGTAGCTCTTCTATACAAGCAGGGGCCTGTCCAAGTAGGGCTTTATAGGTTAATAATAGGATTGTAAAGTGGATTTAGTGTTTCACTGGGAGCCAGTGAAGGTAAACAAAAATACGTGTGATATGAGAGCAACAGCTAGTTTTTGTTAGCAGCCTTGCTTGGTGCAATCTGCAGCAACTGGAGGTGGGTTATGAAGGACTGAGAGATGCATGTGAAAAGTGAGCTGCAATGTCAAAGTCAGGAGAAAAATGAATGAGCTTAAAGATTCAAAATCCTGGTGTTGGTCAAAGATGACACCAAGGGTCTCAGCAGATGTTTTGGTGTTACTGGCAAGTGGCCTGATGTACTGACTGACCTTCTCAGTATTTTCTCAGATACGTAATGGTCACATGTCTAAAGGAGTCACAAGACCGTTATTGATGTTGTGTTTTTATTGCGTGGTGTGCACAGACACACAGCAACCACATGATTTTTCCCTCAGCAGAGGTCAGAGGTCTTGAAAATAAGAAGACAGTGCAAAGCAGTGCTAATTAAGAGAGGCAACTTCTATCCTGTGTGAGAAGCAGTTCTGTGGCTGCTCAGAGGAGTATCCTGTCATTTGTATGACATGAACTGGCATGAGACTTGGTCAGCAGAAGCAGCTACTTGTTAGCCAAGCTTTTTAGGTTTTCCACCCTCAGCTAGCACACCACAAATGACAGACCCAGCAAGCAAATTCTTTTAGTGTGGTAATATCAACACAGCTATATGTCTTCAGGCCGCCATGACATAGATCTGTTTAGATTGGACAGACTAGTAAAATATAAACCTTAAAAACTAGCCCTTCCTTCCTTCCTTCCTTCCTTCCTTCCTTCCTTCCTTCCTTCCTTCCTTCCTTCCTTCCTTCCTTCCTTCCTTCCTTCTTTAATCTTGTGTCCCCTTTGCTTAGGCAAGGCTGTGTTCCTGGCACGGGACAAACACCACCTGACGGACCTTTGCCACGTGATCCGCCACGATACCCCCTACCTATTTCAGGAGTACATCAAGGAGTCGCACGGCCGTGATGTGCGGGTTGTCCTAGTGGGCGGCCGTATCATCGGCTCCATGCTGCGTTGCTCCACTGATGGTCGCATGCAGAGCAACTGCTCCTTGGGTAGGCAGACATTAAATTACTGAATTATTTCCACGGTCATGGTAAAACTCTCCTCATGTTTGAAAGTCATGTGGTTAAGTGGTATCACTGTTTGAGAACAAGAGCTCTTCTATTTATTATTTACATTTAGATATGGTGTAATTTTTAAAGATCATTTTTATCTTTTAGGTTCCCAATGGAAAAATTATCTTTAAAAAAATATGAACTTAGTGATAAGTAAAGTGTACGCGAGTAGAAATGCTTCAGAACTTAACTTTGGGAAAGAGTGCGAAATCAACAGGCTTGTCCTGAATCAACCCTGGAGCGTTCCAGCTGAGGAGACTGATCTTCACTGTCAGAGGATGAATGTTTTAGTTTAGCTGAGGCTGTAATATACTGTGACATATTTAGGACATCAGTCATCACAGTCTTCTGCATTCCTGTAGCAAAACTCTTTGACACTTCTAGGGTGAATTTGATGTGGTATTTAATTGTGAAATTAAATATTGAAAAAAACCAGAAAACATTAAAGGATCCTAAGTTGTCCCCACGTCATTTTTTTATATAATCGCTCTTGATTTATAAAAGATCAGTTGCTTTTTGACTATCATGAAGTCTCGTGAAAGAATTGTAAATTGTGGTTCGTACTAATAAGCCTGATGTTCCTTCTTGAATTGTCAGGTGGTGTAGGCATGATGTGCCCCCTGAGTGAGGAGGGCAAGCAGCTGGCCATCAAGGTGTCTAACATCCTGGGCATGGATGTGTGCGGCATTGACCTCCTGCAGCTCAACGATGGCTCGTTTGTGGTTTGCGAGGCCAACGCAAATGTGGGCTTCATTGCTTTCGACCAGGCCTGTGGCATGGACGTAGCAGGCATTGTTGCTGACTATGTCCTGTCAATGCTCCCAAACCGCCTCACTCGCAAGATGTCTCTGCTGTCCGTCGTGTCAAGCACCAGCGAGACCAGCAGCGAGCCCGAAGTGTGCAACGTGCCTTCTGGCGGTGGCTCGCTGCCTGAAGCAGTCTGCAACATGAGCGTGGGGTCAACTTCCAGCGAGAGCGACCCAGAGCTGGCCGAGCCCTCCCAGTCATCACCTTGCCAGTCCACAGCCCCCAGCCTGCCTGATCTCCCAGACCTAGCTGATCCAGCCTACAACTTCAACACCCTCCTTGCCAATGAGATCAAGTTATTGACTGAGTGAGCCCAAACATCTTCATGCTCTCACACAAACCCCACAAATGCATTTCAAACACACACACGCACACTAATGGCATCAACATTCCTTTTAAAATTTCATATCAGTCCAAAAACCATGAAAACAGAAAAGCAAAGAAAAAACTAAAACTTAGCCCTTTTCAGACATGCAATATGTAAAACTGCTGGCTTCATCAGTCCGTTAAAGTGATGGCACCCTGTCATTTAGACATTACGTAACCACTCCTCACGGCTTCATTCAGACAGAGCCATGGTGTGTTAGATATTTTTGCCATAGAGAAGTACAAAAGGCCTGCCATTTTCTTCTGATCATTTAGTTCTTTTCAATGTTATCACTAACAGCAGGTGAGTGTGTGGTGCCAAAAACGAGAGCTCTCTTCTGCTCCTCCGGATTGGAAATTGCAAAATGAATCGTAGAACAATATTTTAATATTTATGGAAATTAGATTTTTACAATTTTTTTTGCCCAATGGGGCATTTGCTAGAAGGTTGAGCAAGTCATAAAGATGTAAAGCTACGAGGGCTGAGCTTGTCCGGTTACAGTTGAGGTTTTTATGTCAAAGTGACGAGGGTGCTCATTCACACTTGAAGGTGACACATTCATTTGCTATCAGATTAATGGAAAGAAGTGCATATCTAAAAGGGGCTGTCCTGACACATCCATGGACACAAACACTAAGACATCTCGTGCTTACACAGAAACGGAGAAAACAAACCAACAAAAAGAGATCTGAGGCTGCTCCCCTGACTCTCCTCTCTTTGCATCTCTATTCCCAAAACCAGAAACCCCACGATCTAAACTTAAATTGCAGCATGAGGTTAGACTGGGATACAGAAATTAGTGCCAAACTGGCCTTTATGAGTTCCTGCATGGTGTTTGTGGATGGGTGAAAGCATACACCTGCCATGTTTTTAATCATCATATTATAATAACATTATTTTACATATAGTCTCTGTTGTCATATAAAAGGTTTTCTGCTGAGACTGCTGTCAGGTTTGGTGAATTGGAGGTGACATGAAGTGCTTTCAAGTAGTAGGGATGCTAGGCGCACTACTCTGTCAGTTCCAGTGCAGTGACGTAGTGCTCAAACTGAGGACACAGGAGAGGACCCGCAACCATCCTGCACTAACAGGAGCTGTAAAAGATTCATGTCAACAAGCATCAGATGTGTTTGGGTGGCAAAACTGGAATATAAAAATGAACTAACTGCTCAAATTTTAATTTGACATTCCTACATAGTATCTTTGTTTAGCCTTACCAGCAGTAGCAGTCTGCTGCTGCTAGGCCACTAAATGCCTAGCACTTTTATTATTTTCTCTCTCTCTCTTGTTAAGGTGACATATTTAGGAAAGGTTAGACAGAGTGTGAAAGCTGCATCTACACCTGCAAACAAAATATACCTCAAATAAGTGACTTCTCACTGCCATAGGATAACAGATATTCAGACATACAATACATATCAGCCAGGATCCTTGTGGTTTCAAATGGCCCCTGACATGCTTTATGTTTTTTTTTTCTTTTTATCTTTTATGTAAATATTTAGATAGTCAATTAACTTTACCATATATTTACACCCAGACAGATTAGACTGGAATAGCTGAAACAATCGCCAACAGTGATATTTTTAACAAGTTGTGGGGTAACTCTTGTGTATAGACTTTCAATATTAAAAGGCAGAGAGTGAAATTTGGTGCTAAACTTTCTGGATTTGGTTAGATGAGCCTTCTCAGCCATATTATATGTAGAACTAAGCATCCTAACCCACAAAATAATGTTGGCATAATGTACAAAAAAAAGAACCCTATATTTTTAAAGTCTTCGTAAGTATAATTTAGCTTTTTTTCCTTTCCTGAGAGAAGAAAAGAAAGGAAATCCAGGGATTAGAGCAGCTAAGACCTTTGTGTTTACTTTTTTTTTTGTTCCTTTGAATTTACCTCCTGTATGCCTCCTTAAATGAATAACATAGCTGTAGGCTGTGCTGCGGAACTATTCACTAAGATTTAATTTACAGGTATGATCAAAAGCACAAAAATGAACCCCAAAATTGTTTCACTTGGTGACGGTCATGTTGTTAGGCTTGTATAACGCTTTGTGCCGAACACAACTCAGGGAAGCAGCCTGGATCTCAGCCCTGACCCCCAAAAAGGCATGACACATCCATCCAAGCTAGAGACATGTCTAAAACATAACACATACCTACAAGCAGACAAAATATACATAAACAACAATGAAAAAAAAGGTTGTAAACTACAGTGTAAGACTTTATGGTATATACCATGGTTAACATGCACTTTTTTTTTCCTTGCTTGTTTTATATTGTTCCTCGTTTACTTCCTAATTTATGGTATTTTTAAAGAAAAAAAAGTGGTTTGTGTGCACTAATATTGTGTCAATAAAGTGAAACCGCTGTGAAGCTTGATTTTTTTTTTTTTTTCTCCTTGTGTTGTGGGCCCAATTTACTAACTGTCTGGACTCTTAACGGCAGGCCCCTGCTGGAGGGTGCCAAATCTAAATCTGCCAGACAACCAGAAAAGGAAGCTTTTAAGTCTGCTGTCAAATGATCACAGTGTCTCCACTGAGGAAAACAACATCATTTACTCTACTGTGATGTTTGTCCAGTATCCATATGATCAAAGTATCTGACAAACTGTGAAATCCGCTGATGTCCACCCTCCTGATGCGGGAGGGCTGGTGGGTGTGCTCATCAAATCACATACTGACATAAATGCTTGTCTGGTGAACTATCTCCAGTTGTCGTCCCCCATTCTTTGAAGTATTTGTCCTTGTATCGAAACCTGCGTCATTCCACATCGTGTTCATAGGTGTAAATATAAAGATCACATATCTTTAAAAGACATGATTAGCTAGCCATAGGAAAGAGTGGAATGTTAATTTCTCTCTTCTGGCCCCTGCTTGAATTTGTATTTTATACATGATCCATCTAGCCAATGAAGGTTCACTTAACTGTGCTCCATTGACTTTAAGAATGCCAGTTCATCATCTGGTTTTCTTTGGGAACACTGTTTTAAGGATCATTTGAGGTCAAGGTCCCAATTCTGACTGATTTCTTTATGCTTGGTCTGTATAGATTACTGTTATAAAGTAAATAAACGGCATGGAAGCTACTGAAAGGAACAGGGGTACCACATGCTAGCAAAACAGGGAAGGAAACTGATTGGCCTGCATGGAAGTTGGCCAGTTTGGAACAAACATATAGGGACCTGTGGATGAGTCACTGTATATAACAACAGTGCACAAACTTAATATTTAATTCCGAACTGCTGCTAATGTATTCAGAAATTGAAAAAGGGAATATGGGAAAATCTGAGCGTTTCCGTGTTTGAAACTGAATGCCAAAAAAATTGACCAACAACAAATGTTTTATTGTATAAATTCAGTGCAAATAACACAAGTAGTGAGATGATTTTAAAACGGATTTTTTTTATATGAATGATTGTTTCAGAATTGTACATATTGTGTAAGATCTCAGCAATTAAATGTCTGTTCTGACATGAATCTTGGGTTTGCTAACAGGTTTACAACACTCTTTCCACTGCAGGAGGACGATGCAATGTTTTTGCCTCTAAAAGTGCAGCTCTCTTGACAAAACGCAGACACTGGAAATCTTTAATTATGTCTGGATTTGGTGAATTGGTGTAGAGACTCCGGGTTGCTAGGTACAAAACAAGCAAAAACATTGCATCACAAAGGCTTGAGCAAATGCCCTTGACCATTTTTGTGTTCCATAACATTTTGACAGTGTTAAGAAATGGATCCCAAAAAGATGCAATTCACTAATGTTCAAAATGATGTATATATATCCCTCTTTTTTTTTTCTTTTTTTTTTTAGATCAAAATAAAGACGAGTCATTATCCAGAACAACTGAAAATGTGTCTTTTTTTCTTTTAACTACATCTGTGCATCTATTTTTTAATCCACTCTCAATAATACTGTACAGCATGTGGAAAATCTTGCATTTGATTGTATATTTTCATCATTGTGGGGCTGCACAAATATCCTTAAAGAGCAGATCTCCAAGCAGAGCGATGGGCAGGGCTTAGTACTGTGACTCCGCAGAGCCAGGATGTGGGACTGTGTGGAGTATCTTCACCAGTTGCAGCAGGGCCTGGATGGGCTCTGTCAGGTCATGGTCTGGTATCAGCTGGCTGGCCTGCAAGGCTGTGCTGCCAAATCCCTGCGCCTGGCACACAGAAACAAACACAGCAACTGCAGCTGTTAAACCCTCCCGAGAGAGTAAATCTGCCTTATATAATGATATCACTGAAATTGGACCGCAACCCAGTTGACTTATTTACCCCACTTTACCCTTTAGTAAGCTGGTCTGCTGGGCTGTTATGTTATCCCCAATAATTAGGAACGTTTTGAGCAGCATTCATAAAAATAGCTGCAATTTGTTAATAGGGGTTTCAGTATTATATAGCCGGGTCAATAACACTTTTTCTTTTGGTAATTTTTCTTCCATTCACTAGCACAGTGACTTTTAAAGCAAACAATGAAGACATGACTGATGTGCAGACTTTCAGCATTAAATTGAGGGGTTTATCCCAAATACTGCATTCACTGTTTTAATGGAATTGCAGCCATTTTTATACCCAGTCCCCCCATTTCCAGAGCCTCAGTAACTGGACAAATTACTGACAAACAGTTTCATGCCTGGGTGAGGCCTGTGTTCTTTCATGTTTTCTGGATCTAAATATCTGAATTTGATTTTCTGATTTTTCTGAAAATAAAATTAAAAAATATATAAAAGTAGATAGATGAAAGCAAGATAAACCAGAAAGATGAGAGGAGAGAATTATGGAAAAAGATGGAAACAGCCTGTGACCTGAAGCATACCACATCGTCTGTCAAACACAGTGTAGGTGATGTCATGGCATGGGCATGTATGGCTGCCAGTGGAACCAGGTCACTGGTTTTCATTGTTTATGTGGCTGCTGATAAAAGGAGCAGGATGAATTGTGAAGTATATTTGCCCATACTCTCTGCTTAGATTCAGGCAAATGCTGCAAAACCAATCAGACAGCTCACAATGGATAATGACCCCAAAGCAAACTGCAAAAGGAACTCAAAGAAATGAGATATTACTCAGTGGCCAAGTCAAGTCACCTAATTTAAACCAAATAGCAAGCGTTTCAGTTAAAAATGTATCCTTATCCAAAAACCTGGACATAAGTGCATCTACCCACAGCTCCCTCAATACCATATACAAAAGCTGATAAGACTACAGATAGGCTCTGTTATCTAATGTTCAGAGAAACTACTTATATTTTCCTCAAAATAATAATGCATCCAAATCGTGATAACTGCTTGTTCTTACACTGATGTACTTTTATAAGTACAGCACTAAGACAAAAACCCAGAGACCTGTAACATTAACATTACTTTACACAATACCAACTGTGAAACAGTATCACTCTGTAGTGAATACAAGGAGAAAAATCATGATTTAACCAGGGTACCATGGCACACGTGCACACACACACACACACACACACACACACACACACACACACACACACACACACACACACACACACACACATATATATGGTTGGTGTAGCTGTTGATTGAGTAAAAGAATATCTAAGTGCACTGGATCTTGCCCTGCCTATAAGCCACAAAATAAAAATAAACGCTGTGAAAAAAAAAATCCACGTGTATCATTGCTTGTTACATGCTTTATCCTATGTTTACTTGACCTTAGAAGTAGGATCCCATCAGCCATCCCATCCCGTACCAGCCTGATACATAACATGTTTTGCTGTTTGCTGTGCACATAGACCGCTATGGCTTTATCTGCCTTGTCGCCTGACATCTCAAACTGACACACACAAAGAGCTGCAGCTTTAAGAAGAGACTGGAAATCAAGGCCGCAGTCAGAGCATTGAGACAGTCCCATTAGCTAGTGCTAAGTCCCACCTTATCGTGAGACTTAGCAGTAGACAAATAGAGATAATCCCATCTTCAGACAACACAAGTAGGAAATAGGGAAATGGGGAAATGGGTCACGGTGGCAAACTAAACTTCTAATACCTCACCAGGTGGCTCACCTTGAGGAAGTCTCCTCCTAGGAACGACAACATGGCCAGGCAGTGGGCCACCACTGCAATCCGTGCTGGGTCTTTTCTGGTGTCTTTCTGCTCAAATTCCAACATAGTTCTCAACATCTCATCCACTTCAACTCGCTCGGCTTTGTCTGATTGAAAGGCATGGACACAAAAAAAAGCATGTCGTCTAGTTTACTGTGGTCTCAAACATGCTTTACCACCTCAAACAATGAAAGAAAGCAAGTGACATGCATGTGTTCAAGTTTGATCAAAACATGTATGTCTGTGTTGTCCTTGTAAACATCCCAGATAGCTTGGGAAACTGTTTGACAGGCTTAGCATTATATGTAGGGCAGCAGCTGTGATACAGGGCAGTGACATGGATGCTGCACAGCCACAGTAGTGTCAGCATGGGTCTCTAGTCAGCTCTAAGCAAGCTTGCATAAATCTGGGGTTTAGCTTTCACATTGCACAGCAAGACACACTCCAAATATAGAAGTGTCGACCTTATTTTTTCAGTGACACTCCAGTGGAGCTGTTGGCTGTTGACAGTTTGGAGCATGAATGATGGACTGGTGATGTTATTGTCTGATTCTGCTGAACCGCTGAATCGACTAGATTGGTTTTATAACCTTTTTATACCATATATACAAAACATATATGCAGAGTGGCTGCAACAAACCATAAAAGGAGTCCACCGGTGGATTTTGGATGCTTTCTTTGCGAGTCTCGAGAAGTCTGGTCAGGTGACGGTGCCAAATACGTGCCACCTACAATATGAGCAAAAGAACGTAAAAGGCATAGAAGATAAATTTTGTCTCAAGGGCAATGAGAACATAACTGACCTCAGAGTACAAGGAATGAACAGTGGGTATCTTCCCCTGCTTGGTAAACACATCAGCCATGAGAAAGTAGCCCCGAGAGGTGACTGTGCTATCCAGACCATACTCCTCAGTGGCAAAGTAGATCTGGGGAAATCAAGTTATATACATACTGATGCATACGACACAAAACATGTGCAAAATGCTTGTTGTTCCATTCTCTGTTAAAATGATCTCACGCTGCTTAAGTAATGTTGAGGTCCAGGTTTTGGGGAGGCTAGTCCGTAACTGATCTTGTTCCATTGTTTGTTGTTCTAACCAGGTTTGCTTTTACTGCACTTGCAGTGTGTTTGAGCATCAATGTCATGCTGATAAACTAATCAGACACTTTCCAGATGCTTTTGAATGGTGGTATTTGACTGCTATCATTATTCCATCAATTTTGACAAGATCCAAATCATCGCTCCACCATGTTTTACAGATGACTGTAGACACTCCTCAGGTTTTTCTCATTGTTTCCCTTCCTTAAAAATTTCGGCTTGTCAGCCTTCAACTGCAACTATTTTCAATGGTTGATAAACAGTAGATGGATCAACTCAAGGGCCAGATGGTTCTCTTAGGATATGTGACAAGTAGATCGTTTTTCTAGGCCACTTCTTCTTTTGAGTTCCCCTTTTCCAGTTTCCTCATTTTTCTTTTAGGACACACAGCACATCAGGACAAGATATGCCAAGTTTTCAGCTCTTCAGAAATCACTTTGTTAGTGCAAAAATACTAGTTTGTGCCTCCCACATTGTGCTGTCTTTGGCATTTTTCATAGCTTCAAAAATGATGTGCTTTTGTGAGAGGCTGCTAGTAACAAAGTACCTGGACAATGAAAGTGGCTCTTTGCTAAGTTGTCTGCTTTGTGTAGACATAACACCGGTTCATATCATTGAGTTAGGTGCCATTGTTATGCTTGAGTGATTCACGGGTCAATGTTAAATGGCTTAACAAACAAGCAAAAAAAAACCCTCATTCTTGTGAGAAGAGTCAGGTACAAGGACTGGATTAAAATGAGTAAAAAGAAAACTTTGAAAACTATTGCTCAACATCCCTTTAAAATTCCAAGAAACTCTAATTCAATACACAATACTGTATCGTACTCAAAAAAACATGCTCGAGCAATAAACAAGCCATTATGGATTTCATTTGGTTAGCAAATGGCTTCTGCTCCTCACAATATCAATAAAGTTATGAAACAGTTAATGTGCTAATTATGACACAGACATCATTTGCAAAGTTATGCAACGCAGTATCCAGGTCTCCAGCCGCCACATGGAGGCGGCCCAGGCTCCTGTGGAGCTGGTGGTGGATTGTGAGACCACATTTTGGACTCTTCAACACTGCCCACTCTGCCTGGGACAGGAAATCTGCCACAAGGTCTAGATTACCCAAACCTGGAGATGCACACACACACACACACGGTCATGTATGAAACACCACACGATAAGAGAACATTTAAACTGAGAAGCCGTTTTGTGCTTGTTTCTCACCCATGTTGGCTTCAGCCAGCAGCAGGTAGGCAGGGACCAGCTGGACGGTGTTAGGGCCATGAACGTCTATGGAACAGCGCAGGCAGAGCTGAGCAGCAGGCAGAGCCTCTTGGTGTTTTCCCTCAGATAGCTTACTTTGAGCCACCAACCTGCAAATCTCAATAAGCTCTACCTATATAAGAAATCAAATCCAAGATAGGCATCAAATTAAAATATCTTATTTCCTCTTAAAATAAAACACTATCAAGTTGTCTATACACTAATGCCTCTATTTGACTGTTCCTCTCAGCTGTAACACATATTTTTTCCAGAATCTATATTCCAAAATTAGGAGCTACAACCCAGACCTGGACTTTGTGCACCACAAGGACAAATCATATAAAGAAAAAGGGAAAATAAACCATTCAAGGAATAATAATATAGTCTTTTTTTGTATTGTCTTTGACAGTAAGAAATGCAACCTAGACTCAAACTTCATATTTTTTTTCTCCTAATATATGGTGCCAGTGATTTCCACGCATCCTCACCTTTTTAATTTGTGTTTCAGTGTGACTGGTCTGTCGGAGACTGCAGAGTGTCAGGGCGCGGATGGGAACAAGCAGCTGACAAATTCTCTCGTGGATCCCCACCCAGTCAGCCTGCTGGTGCTCTGCAGCACTGGATGTTTTAAAAACCCACAGGTCATTCAGTCATATTTATATTCTCTTAAGCCACCTCAGGACTTTGTGAGAAGCATTTTTATGCATAATAAGTCTCCCTCTTGCACACTGAGACTGATGTTTTCCTGGCAATGAAGCTATTGATAAAGAATCACGATTTATGACATAAGCTGACCTGCAGCTCATACTTGTTGTGGATGATTTAAACATATGGATCAGGCTCACCTCTCTTGTCCAGACAGATACTATTATGTGTGCTTGACAGTAAAAATCTCTGTGCAGTAACAGCTTGTTTGGATTCTGCTAACATTTTCAGGGCAGAGTCTCTCTGATTCAGGAGATATCATCTGAGTACACAGAGGGCATACGAAATTATATGCCATTACATAACTGGTCTGTAATTTTGTTCATCTGGCTCTCCTCTTCTGCACACTTGTGTGGAAACTGTCCTGCTTTTCAGCTGAGTTTTTCCCCCCTACTGTGAAAAATGTGCGCTCATTCCAGTGTACTTGTGGTGAGAAGCAGCGAGCTGGAAATCTGACCATGTCATATCAACAGTAGCACTGACACAGCTTGTGCTTGTGAGAGTACAGAGACAGACAGAAAGGCACACACAGAGATAAACACAAATCAAGTGGTCTCTTCAGGATGTACTCTCTTGTCCCCGCTGAGTTTTCTATGCAAAATACACCAAACAATCACCACACACATGACTCGCATGCCAAAGTAGGATGACTTAAGACTAACCATTTTACCCTAAAGCCCTATTCCATGTGTATTACTTTGGCTCAATCCATGACTGGGAATAGCTTAGTATGCTTGCTTCACGTGTAATTAAAGATTTTAAGAATCCTGAGAACCTGATTCTTATTGTCTGACATATATGTGTACCTATATTTATATCTGTTTGTTTTTTTTAATAAAACCAAAAATTGTGCCTCTCATTCACCCATTTTAAAGACTGAAAGGATGGCAGCCACAATAAGTATCTGTAAGCTGCCTGAGACTGGCTTTAGTTGCTCATCCCTTTCCATAAATCCCCACAGGGAGTGATCTCGCCACATGCTCTTCTTCACTACCCACAGTGTGTGCCAACGGGGAAACTGCCCAGCACCATGTTATGGTCTGGAACCGCATATAAAACAGTGTCAAAGAAGGTAACGTCGGGTTTACATAAAAGCTGAAGCTCAGCAAATTATATTATGAAAACAACACGCAGGCAAAAGAACAAAAATAAGCGTTGTGGTAATGTATTTTCCAGCTGTTCCGCTCCCTCCTCATGACAATCACACTAAAACGCCCTCCTTACCGACGTGTTATGTATGTGTGAGCGTGGGAGGGGGGAAAAACATGGCGAACGCTGCCACCTAGCGTCCAACCCGTAAACACGGTTCTGACCAAACCATATAAACTAAACACAATACACGCCTTTAAAAAAATCTATCTATCTATCTATCTATCTATCTATCTATCTATCTATCTATCTATCTATCTATCTATCTATCTATCTATCTATCTATCTATCTATGAATAACGGGTCAGTCGTTAGCACGGGCATCGCTCTGCCACAGCTCGGATAAACTGAGCTTACCAGTAAAAAGTCACTCGACACTTGCTACATTGCAGGCGGGCTTCTCTTTGGCAAAGCTCGCAGAACTTTTCCGCTCCTTTGGGCAAGGCAAGAGGAATGATCGCGGACGCTTGAGATTCAGCTTCCATTATTGCTACGAAGCTTGTTTATGAGTCGATATGAGCTTAATTTTGCAACATAAAAAGCAGCTTTTAAGCTATTAGCTTCCAAAGCTAGTACCAGTTAGGGTTCCCTGTTTAGTTTATGGTTGACATGGCAACAGCCTCAGCAGTTTCCCTCCCTGATGTAAAGCTGGTTTGAAAACATAAAAGAGACTTAAAGCTTTGTGGTTTTGTCTGATATTTATTAAGAATATATATATATATATATATATATATATATATATATATATATATATATATATATATATATATATATATATATATATATATATATATATATATATACATAAAAAAATATTAGGGGAATAGGCAAATTAAAATAAATTCAAATGCCTCTTAATAAGGCCAGTGTCACTTACTTATGGATTACTTTATGTGGTTAGCACATGACAGTGAACAGTAAGTGAATAACAAAATACTATTTGCAGTGAAAATGTCTCAAAATAGGCAAGCATTAAACCTTTTAAAAGTTTTTTTTTCCTCTCAGCATACATGTCTATACAAATAAAAACAGCAACATTTTAAGAAACATAACATAGGCACGTGCCTCTTTCCAACAATAGGTGGGGTTGACATTGTGTTCCTTTTTTTAGATCACTACTTCTTGCGCAGATGGATGTATAAGACGCCGCTACACAGCAACAATGGGACACACACCCAAGCCAGGATGAAGCAGTAGCCAAAGTGTCCTGTCAGCTTTTTTTCAAGGATTTCCTTGTTGTGTATTGCGTAGATGAGCGCTGCAGAAAAGGCTGTCAGGCCTAAAACACATACACAAAAAAAACATACACACAATAATAATTGGTTAATGGGTCAGATAGTAGAAACGTTTGTAGTGTTAGTACCTACTAATTAGGTCACATAAAGTATAGTGGGAGCAACAACAGCATATACTTTGGATGACCAACACAGATCCATGCCATTCATATTTTATCAGGAGTAGCGGTTACTGCCTCAAAGAAGACATTTAAAAACAGAGGTGATCTCAAATATTTCAGGTGACATGTTTAAAAAAAATAAATGCACATATTGTAAGTGACAGAGGAGAGGGAGGTCTGGGGATCTCTGCTTAGACTCCCACCCCTGCTTTCCAGATAAGTGTCATAAAATAGATGGATATATTATTATCCTTAATATTATTATTTTAATAGTATAAGTCATATGATTACAAAAAAACAAACTTCAGCATTAATCTACCTGATACCTTTCCACAAGTTAGTTATTGTAATAGGCTTGAGTAGCATAATAATAAGCACTCTTTAATTTGTCATAGTTTTCAAATGCCCTGATCACACAGTGGCACTATATTTTGCAAGCTACTTCACTCCACTGTTACCTGCAAAGATTTGACACAATCCGGTGAAGTAGAAGAGACCGCCCCTAGACATGGTGAACAGCAGACCCAGGAACACCAGGAAGGAGACCGATGAGAAGACCACTGAGAGAACCATTAAGACCTGCACTGCCTGGAGCCATTCTGAAGAAGTAAACCATTCCCTGAGTCATATTTTTACCTTCGATGGAGAGCTATTTCATTTTACAGCAATATACAATCTGGAACAAAAACTTACGAGTTTCAGTGTTGGGTGAACACAGCCAGCTTTCTGTGGAGTTGTCATACCTGCAGCTGTGCCATAGGTCTGAGGTTTCCATCCCTTCCCACACCCACCAAGACTTAAAAAAGAGATCAGACATTACACACAGAGTCAGCTATTTCACACATACGAAAAATAAACACTCACCACTTCCTAAAGTTGACTGTTACCTTCTCCATGGTTGCAATAATCAGGATTGCCAGAGTGATGAGATGCAGCAGGGTGACAAACATCAGCAGGTACGGCATTTTTAATTACCTGCCAAAATCAAACGCAACATTTTTTTAGGTTTCCTGAGCCATTGGCATCCGGCGCAGTAAAGGAAATTGTGTGTGAAGCTTTTAATGTGTTTGTTGGTTCCACAGTGAAAGCCAGTGTTGGGCACCTTTCCTGTTTTTGAAACTTTAAATGGAAAAATCTGAGGAGCTGAACAGAGTTTTCTCTGTATTACATAAGACCACAGAGAAGTGATTTCTAAAACTTCTCTTTGACTGGGCATGTGTGTGTTTACAGCCTACTACAGCAAAATAACCTGTGTGGACCCAGTGAAATCTAAATGGCGCCAAAATAATTACTCAGTTAACCTCTCTGCTCCTCTGAAGGTTTCTTTCATCATGAAAGGGTTAATGGTCTGTAATTAATCCACATTTAAACGCGGATTGAATCCAAATCTACTTGTAAACTTGGAGTAAATCAGTCTGAGGGGAAAAAAGATTTGACATTGTACTTTAGTGTACCAAACTGCTAAACTGGCTGTCATAGCAGCTAATAGTTTAGAGTTCTTTTAATTTCATAATAAATAGAAATTCAAGGAGACAAAAAGCAGAGGAGGAGGAAGAAGGAGGCTTACAGGAAAAGAAGAAACAGGAAAAATTGCCTGTAAAGATCTTTATCTGAAGGAAAGGACAATTTGGAGGGGCGGTGGAGTCATGATTACTCTCAAATTATGTCATTACGCTTGAGTTCACCCATCGCATTCAAGTGCAAAGAAATAATCAACTGAAAACGATCATTTTTGTGCGAGAAAACTTAAATACAGGCATTACAGTAACACAGCATGTGATACAATCACTGCCTTTAGCCAGGCTGATAACTGACGTGGTCTACAAATTGTTAAATGTGATGAAATGTTATGTTGTTTGTACCTTGTTAAATTACATGATTTAACAAGATATTTAGAGAAGTTGCATCAAAATTCAAAGAAAGCTCTACTTACCCTGGATGAGGCTTATTCACTTGAACTAGATCTCAGCAGCTTAGCAGCAGCTTCCCCGCTCTACACTATAGTAGCCCCTCTTGGTGGTCCACTCTTTTCTCGCTTAGCCACACCCCCTTTATTTTGGTCACTTACTCCCAAAGTTTCCAGGGTGAACGCCTATTTCCTCTCTTCAGCACAGAGCTCCCTTTTGCCCTGACTCGTCACCATCCAAAAAAAGTCTCAAGTGAGACCCGCCTATATGCAGTGGAGACACATAAAACCACATGAAAAGATTTTTTCAGTAAACAGACCACTTAAAGTGCTCTCCGGTGTACGTGCTGCCCTACCTCACTCATTCATGTTGGTGTAGACATGAAAAATAAACACTCAGCTGCAACATAGCCAGTAGAGACTGCGCTTGTCGCACATAGAAAACGTGGGCGCGATAAAACAAATGGCATAGACTGTTCAGGCACTTATATTAATATGAAAAGACTGTTTAGAGCAAGGGTGTCAAACATAAGGCCACGGGAGCTAAAACTGACTCCAATCCAGCCCACGGCATGAGTCTGGAAAATGTGAAGGAAGGGATCAGTTTTGAACTTTAAACTATATTTTCTTAAGTTTGACATCTTTTTCTACATTCATACTACACAAAAGTAATAGAAAAACAATTAAGTGTGACAGAATAAGTTTTTAGACATTTGAATCTAGTTTTTAAGTAAGGATGTCTCTGAGTGATTAATGTTTTATAAACATTTTAATTTTGCACACATATATGATAGCCTGTGGTATATAACCACATAACTATTCAGTACATTTTTAAAGCCATAAAACACAAAACAGCCAACAAAACAGAGACTGTTCAGCTTCAAAGAAAAAGTAGTGCCTCAGCCCATCAGCCAACACTTTTCAAAAGGTGACATTTTTAATTTGAAGGCAAGTGGTGTCCCTCTCCAAAGTTTCACAGGGAGAGAGCAGAGTTGTTGCAGAGTGTTTGTAGACAAGTTATCGTCTTCTGTGCAAAATTTGGGCGACTGCAGCAATCTGCTAGCGACCAAAGTAATGTCAAGGAGATTTTACGGATACCTCTTTGTGACCAATTTCAACTTGCAACTGCCCTCTGGTAACCATTGTCAGCCAGGCTGGGCATATAGACTTATCCATCGCCTGGGTGAGTGGGGCCTTATTAATTTACCGTGGGGCTCAGGTGGGAGAGCGGGTTGTCTCCCAATTGTAATGGCAGTGGATCTGACTGTGACCCAGTCCAGATGTTGATAAGTAGGGCCAGGTGTTGCCTATCAAATGCACTTGATTTAAGAGATCCATGAACAACTATGATAGCTCTATAAAAGCTGAAGTTCTGGCAGCATTTAGCTGCATGCACACGATGTTAACACAATGCCACAATATTCTCAGGAGTGGACATTCCAGCAAAATTCATGCCAAGGTCAAACCATGCAATGCTTAGGGAAATTCCACAAAACCCAAGAGCTACATCTGAAACTCTACAAGTTCATGACAGCACAATTAGAAAAAGACTGAACAAGTATGGCGGTTTGTTTGGAAGTTTAAAAGCGCTGCCAAGAGAAAAGTTTCTTCTCTCTAAAAAACCCTAAAACAAAACATAGCAACACAGGATTGAAAGGTTGCACCTAAACAAATTCCAGCATTTCCCCAGGCCTGCAGTTTGTGGAAGTTATAACAAAGACCTATTTTCCCCAACAGATTTGTATAAATTTGGAGTAAAATAAATTTTTACTGCTGCAGGAAAGTCTGGAGGGTTGCTGGCCTAACAATGGCTTTTAGAGCTGTCCTCGGGGCTCTAAATAAAAGTGGATTAATCAAGGAGCATGACCATCCAGTTTATTTTTCCTGTGAATGTTATGATCAGCCCTTTTTGATTTGCTCTCCCTGTTCTGTTGATGACGTTTGGACTAGCTAATCATCATCAACGTTTTTTTAGGCTTTGGTTTTGGCAGATTCTTTGGATGGCAATGCTTTTAACACGACACTAAGTGAGCACTCTCCTCTGCTGTCACCCATTGCTGAACTTTCATCCCCAAAGCAGTAGGTGGCGATGTTGCGCTATGAGCCATAGCTCAACAGTCAGAACAGGGCCGCTTACATTAAACCAGTTATGATTTATATTATACTGGTTAAGTATTTGGCCTGCATTGTGTAACGTTCTTTTATTGTTAAGAAAACAATGAACTTGGTTTGAAAACAGAGTTTTGTTCTATGCAACGATGTACAAAGCAACTGTTGCTATGTTTTAGAGAGGCAACAGTGGAACTGAAGTCCATCACTCTACGGTGACAGACATTATTCAGCTGTGGAAACATTCAAGACTGCTGCCAATCTTTCTAGAAGTGGAAGTAGCAGCAAATTCACTGCAAGGTCAGACTATATCATGAATTAGCAAAAAAAACCCAAAAACCCAAGAGCTACATCTGAGACTCTTCTGACCTCCACTTCGTGAGAGCACGATTAGAAGAAGACTGAACAAGTATGGCTCGTTTGGAAGAGTGGAAAGTGTCTGACCTCTTAAAAAGAACATGGCAGCAGGGCTTAGGTTTGCAGTGTTGCATCTGAACCACGTTTGGACTTTTTGAACTATGTCCTTTGGCGAGATTAGACTAAAGTGGGGACATAATGCACAGCCCAAAGTTTGGGGAAAACCAAGCACGCCATCAGCACAAACACCTCGTACCAACTGTTAAGCACGGTGGTGGAGGAGTGAGGATTTGGGCTTTGATGTTGCAGTCACCAGACCTGGGAACCTTGCAGATAGTCTGTAAGGTGACAATGATGCAAGCACGCCCATGAATTGACAACACGGTTGCCGAAAAAGAAAATAATTATTGTGTTGCAATGCCCCAGTGGTGTGACCTTAAGAAAGTTTTGCAAAACTAAATACCCACAAACCTCAATGAACTGAAGCAACACTGCAAAGAAAAGTGTGCCAGAATTCCCCCACAATGATGTGAACGACTGATAAAGCAATACATAAAACGATTACTTCAAGATATTGCTGCTAAAGGTAGTACTACAAGCTACTGAGTCATGCGAAGACTTTCGTTTTCACATGATCCTTGAGTTTGGCGAGCCCGTGTGAATTGCAGCCTGTTTCCTATTCTTAGCTGACAGGAGTGTCACCCAGTGTGGTCTTCTGCAGCTGTAGCCAATGTGCTTCAAGGTTCGTTGTGCATTCAGAGATGCTCTTCTGCATACCTTGGTTGTAACAAGTGGATTCTTTGAGTTACTGTTGTCTGCTCTTTCACCTCTGACCTCAGCTTGGCGTCACGAAACCTCAATGAACTGAAGCATTGCTGCAAAGAGTGGGGTGAAATTCCCCCAGAATGATCTTAGACACAGATAACGTCATACAGAAAACCATTATGTCATGTTATTGCTGCTGCTACTACACACTACTAAATTGTGTGAAAACATTTTTTCTTTTATGACTGCATAATGATTCTCGATAAAAAGAAAAAGAGTAATAATGAAAGGGAGATTCCACTACAGTTGTGCCCAGGGTGGTGCCTATGTTGTATGTATTAGCAGGCTTTTCTTTGAACTGCAGCTACTGTTTATACATGCATTGTGAATTTCACAGTGATGATGTGAATGTTTTTTTTGAGGAATATTTGAGTAATGCTAGTTTAAACCGAGCACTTTATAAGAAGTTTTGCTTGTGTTTACATTTGTGGAATGAAGATGAAAGCAGTAACGCAGTAGTGGTTCAAGTTAACCCTAGCAGTGCTCTTGTGCCTTAGCACTTTGAGATGGCAATAAATACATATTTTGCATAAGTAACAACTAAAGAAATGATGATGTGTGTTTTATTACCTTTATGTCACTTTTCAAAGCAGGCACTTTTTATCCAGTGGAGAGGATGTGGTCCTTCTCCTCAGACCTGACATTGTCTGCCCACATTCAGGTCCAGTCCAAAAAGGGCTAGGCACGGCCTGTACCACCTCCGACAACTGAGGAAGTTCCGGGTCTCTCCAGTGATCCTCAAGACTTTCTATGCAGGCGCTGTGGAGAGCATCCTTACACAGAACATCGCATCCTGGTACGGGAACAGCTGTGTTAAGGATCAAAAAGCTCTTCAGAGAGTGATAGGCATGGCAGAACGCTGCTGCAGGGCTGCTCTCCCCTCCCTACAGGACATCTACACCAGGAGATGCTGGTTTAGAGCAGCTCAGATATTGGAGGACCCGTCCTGTCCCGGCAACAAACTATTCCAACTTCTGCAATCAGGCAGGTTTCGCACCATCCGGGCAAAAACAGAGACGCTCGAGAGGAGCTTCTATCCTCAGGCACAGCATCCATAAGCGACACATCCCAGCCTCATTCTTCTCAGCTTCACTACAGCACTAGACACTTTAACACCCACTCACACAATGTACATTTTCAGATTTTCAATTTAAAAATTTCCAGATTGTTTTATTTTATTTAATTCACTTAATGTACATAATGTTCTCTCTCTTTTTGCACAGTCGAGGAGTGTGTCAGGACACATCTCACTGTGTGTTGTACTCGTATAACTATGCATGTGACAAATAAAGGATCTTGAATCTTAAAAAAAATAAATCACAGAATCTGTGATTGATTTATAACAGTCTGTTTATTAAACAAGGTAAAGATACAAAGCTTTTTTTCCTTTTTTTTTTCCTTTTTTAAACACTGATAACCTTAGTTTAACTTCTCAGTCTTGGCTGTGCATATTTAGTTGTCTAGAAACTGTATATGAAACCACAATGCAAGACAGGAAAAAGTGTAATAAATCTACGCAATATCATTTCATAGAGAACGTGGGTTAAACAGTTATACAGATTACAGCTCAGGAACTCCATGCGGAAGGAAAAAAAAAAAAAATGTTTTACACGACTGAATACTGCAGAACACAATACAGAGTAATGGAAATGGGATGGTAAAACAGTTAAGGCTTACATGTAAATAACTGATATAAAACATGAATATTAATAACATACAGGTAGACTAAAATAATTACAGTAAGCTCTTACATAAACCTTTACAAAAACCCAAAGAAAACATGTTTATGAAAACTTAAAAATAGGTACTATAAATGAGTAACATGTTTTACAGTACAGCAACATGTACATTTTCCCATTATCTCAAAAGAGAGAGAGCAAGTTGAAGAGGCAGGGTCTGTTGTTGGCGTAAATGTCTGTTTTCAGGCCAGTGGCTTGAGTAATAAGCTTTTATTCTTTTGAAAACATACTATATACTGTATATGTATTTTACATTATTCTCAGTTCCATCTCAAATGTAACCTCTAGCCGTAGCACCTTTTCTGAAGTGCCCTGAAGAATACAGGGTACCCTATTAGTACCATTCAGAGGTTACAGGTACAGTAAAAATACAACAAACAATACTGTGTACAATAAAAAGAATATTAAAGAGAGAGAGAGAGAAACAAAAACAAACGGAGAAGATCCACCCCTGCGTAAACTCATAAAATAGGCCTATTGAATATGAATCATACTGCAGTTTATTCCAAGTAGGTAAAGCTTATTAGAGGTTAAAAAAAGTTACTGGGTTGGAGTAGCTGTACAATAACTTCACATTTGGTCCAATGGTTAGCTTTAAAATTTACTGCTCAAGTAAAAATGAATTTAAGCTGAAGCATATTTTGAAAAAGTGGGCTGAGTAGAGTAGAGCTGGCACTGATACATGTGCAACATATACTTTTAATTCTTTGAAAGTATAAGTCAAAGCTTAATGGAGCAGGGAAAGCGGACAAACACTTTTACAAGATTTGCTTTCGCTTCAAACCTCACCGAAGTTCATTATATGGCACTAACTAGTGGAACGAGAAACACACCAGAAAAAAAGCAGTGTTTTTTGATCATACGTTATGATCATAAAGGTGCCATAAAGGTGAATGTTAAATATGGAGTGAACATTTTTTGAAAATAATAACTACAAAAAAAAAAAAAAACTTCCTTCCCTTCCATCGAGCTCTGCTTTGCCTCCACGAGCCAATTATCCAACTTCTTAATACAATCATTAAATATTTCAATTGTCATCTACCGATTGCTTTTCTTTAAATTTTGATGACCCTGTGTTTGTACAAAAAAAAAAAAAAAAAAACAACAGTTGAAAAAAAAAAAAAGACTGTTTTTTGTACACAGTCGGTACTCTTAGCTGCCACAAGTAATGCCATTTGGCATTTTCCATCCAACGAGATTGAAACAATTTGACCAAAACCACAAGGCCTAAAAGTGCTTTAAGATTATCTTTGGATGTCTCCAGAATACACCCAGCAAACTTTTTCTTTTTCCCCCCTGCTTTTTCAATTCAATATTCGGGCAAATATCATCTGGCACGTTTTGAAAACCCATTTCATGGAAGAGAATAAAAACAAAAACAAGACAACTAAAACATTTTTTTAATGGCCAATGCATCCGGCGGTTTACATGATGCTTACGAAAGTGCTTATTTAATCTGACGCAAGACATTCTTTGCCACTCGATCCCCTGGACAATATCTGGCTGTATTTTTACATTCACAAAATAACGCTGTGCTCCTTTATGATAGACGGCCTGTGTCGAGACGGATGGAGGCAAGTCTGCTTACAAAATCTAACAGTGAATGCTCATGTCAGCTGTCATAATGCTAATGTAAGCCTTATGTAGATGGCCGTGGGTGCAGGGCCTCACAAGCTCCAGCCGAACGCTGACTCTGAATCTTGATGCTGAACGCTCGCGGAGCTCAGATGAGGGAGATGCGTATGGGGATGCTGGGGGACTCTGTCCTCTGGGGCGACTGGTGACTCACCAGGTGCTCCACCACCGTGTGTTTGGACATGTGCTTCATAAGATAGGTCTCCTACAAGAACAGGAAAACACACAAAGGGCATAAAGATTACTGCTACAGTAATTTTAAAAGTGCCTCTACTCCAACTAGTTCAGCTGAAGTTGATATTGACATTTGTGGTCAAAAGGATACACACACCCCCACTAATATTTAATGAAATCTCCCTTGGAAAATTGCTCCTTGACCAGATCCTTTTGGCATAATGCTGGCTGAATATTTGCACACTCAGAGTTCATTTAAATGAGTTGGTTTCCTGGCACAAACCCAGCATTTCAGCATAGTCCACAGATTTTCAATAGGGTTGAGGTAAGGTCTTTGGGAACGCCATTCCAGAGGCTTAATGGGCCAATTCTAACCAAATGCAGTCCAGAATCATCATTTGAAACAACTGTACATAAGTACAAATAATTTGGCTCTGTCCCTACCTTGCCAAGGTCTGGAAGAAGACCCAAACGGGCACTCTCAAATCAGAGAAGCTCGTTCTTTAAACTTGATGCCTTCAAGCTCAATGAAAATTTGCAGCTGGTAAACAACAATTGAACTATCTGGGCACAATGACATGAAGAATGTGTGGAAGAGTTAAGGTGAGGCTTTTAAACCTAAGAACAGAGTGCCAGCTGTCAAGCATGGCGGTGATAGCATCATGCTCTGGGGTTGTTTTGCTGCCACTGGTACTTGTACAATGCACAAAGTCTATGGAATAATGAAGAAAAAATACCTCCAAATTCTTCAACTCAGCCTCAAATCAACAGCTGGATGCTTGAAACTTGGACACAGCTGAGTGTTCCAACAGGACAATGATGCCAAACATATATCAAAGCTGGTTTTGGAATGGATAAAGTAGCTTCTGGAATGGTTTTCCCAAAGCCTTGACCTCAACCCTACTGAAAATCTTTGTACTACGCTTAAAACAAATTTTTTTCTTATTTGTATTTAAGGTTAGCTTGTGCGCTGCTGGAACCATAATTTCCCTGAGGGGACCTACCCAATGGATTAATAAAGCTCTCTTCTAAAATACAGGTCTGTACTGGGAAACCAACAAATTCTTGATTTTAAAAGATATTAAAGATATATGTTGCACAATCCTTCCACCCCGGAAAAGAAAACTTCTGACCACAACTTTATGTTTGCCCAGATCCTCTTAAGATAGCTGGTAAAGGATGTCAAAGATCAGTGCCTGCATTTCAACACCCAGTCAAACTTCAAATATAATCTGGCCTCAGGAAATCACATGATAGGGTGGGGCCAGGTTTCACAATGAGCTCACTCGAACTCTCCACCATTTGACTCTTAGAACTGAAGAAGTTTCTCTAATGAGAGGTGACACATCTTCAAGCAACTTAAAGAAGTCCAGACGCTTTTCTTTCCAAGCTCCTAAATATAATCACAAGCTCTCGGCTGTTGGTCAGGATGTAGAGCAAGTTATCTTCCAATCAGAAGGTCTGTGGTTCAGTCCCCGGCTCCTTCAATTTGCATCCAAATCCAATTTATTTATATAACACATTTAAAAACAGAAAGTTTGCCCAAAGTGCTGTACAGAAAAAAAAGAAGTAATTTGTCAATGTCAAAGTATCCTTGGGTAAGACACTGAACCCTGAATTCCCCTTGATATATTCGTGTGAGTATGTTAATGTTAGACAACGGGCTTAGGCACACAATAAAACACTATATGATTGGGTGAATGACACCTGTAGTAAAGAGTGCCCTAAGAGTGGAAAAGCACTATATACCAGTCAATTTACTTGTTCCTACATTTGAGCTTTCAGAGAAAAGGATATGTCATCATTGTATCCTATACGTGAATTAAATTTTATCAGAATTAGTCCATGAATTTATGATTTATGGTTGTGACCTTGACCTCTGAGCACCAAAATGTAATCTTTGAGCCTTATTTTGGCCAAGTATTTTGTCAGTCCACAGCTGAGTCATTTTCCTGACGTTTTTGAATGCCTAGAGGCTCATCAGTTCCTAGTGTTAAAACAAAACTAATCAAAGCATAATCCAGCTTGAGGGACATTAGTTAATGCTATCATTTACAAGAATTTAAAGTGAAAAGTGAAACTGCCATGGACTTATGTAAAGGTAAGAACAATACAAGTTAAATAAGACTATGTTATCAAAAACAATGATCACACAGAAATGGCCAGCCCAATGACCTATTTGGACAGGTTTAGAGGAAACTGGAGGGATGTGCATTGAGGAGTAGATGAAATACACATATTTATATTAATCAGGATGGGACAGACATACAATGCGAAAACATAATGCTTCCGGACCTCAGCTATAGCTTAAAGATATTCTTTTAGTCCTTTTTGAATATTTGAACAGAAGCAAGGACACACTAAGGTGTTAAATATCTCAAACAGGAAACACACCGACTTCTAGTCCAAGAGAGAAAAAAATATTATCAAATGTCATTGATGCAAAAAACAGGTGTGGAAACCCTGACATAGTGAATACTTGCTTGTGGTTTACTTACTGAGGTGTAAGCCCGGCCACACATGCTACAGCAGTAGGCCTTAGCGTTTTTGATGGCATGCGCTGACAAGTGGATCTGCAACGATGCAGAGTCTGAGTAGGCACGGTAGCAGTTGGGACATTTATACGGCTTGTCTTTATTGTGCTGCCTCTGGTGAGACTGTGGGGGAGAGAAAACACGGACAGAGGTTGTAGAGAAGTCCACGTAATTTGAACATTTGCAGCTCTGCATCTGAACCTTTTAATCAGGATCAGGTCACAAGAAGAATCTCTGACTGACCTGGAGATTAGACAGCTGGGTAAAAGCCTTTTCGCATCCAGGGTGGGCGCATTTATAAGGCCTATCGCCGGTGTGGATTCTGCAGCAAGAGAAGCAGACGGGAAAATGTTTTTATGACAGACGCCACTGCAAGAGAACTCCTGCAAAGAAACATCAAAGTATATTCAAAGCAGCAGATTTTCACTGCATATAAGTCACAGTCGTGGTCTATATGTGAAACGTAAAAAGAGTTCCAGCAAGGAGAAAACAGATATAGCTGTAAAGGGGATGACAGGTATTCAGGTAAATTCTAAACATTAAATATTAGTAATGTGTGACCACCAATCAGATTTGAAATGGGCAACAGTAGAGCCACAGAGGCAGCTGAGATCAACTTGATTTCTCACGCTTCATGTTCACAGTTTGACCAACCTGGTATGCTGCTGCAGGTGTGACAGCTGACGGAACGAGTTCTCGCAGTAGGAGCAGTGGTAGGGTTTGATCCCCAGGTGAATGCGCAAGTGCTGGGACAGGTAAGAGGCGTTGGCGAACGTCTTGGAGCAGTGGGGACACTTGTGCGGTTTGGCCTCTGTGTGGGACTTGGAATGAATCTGCATCTCTGACTTGGTTAAGAAGGTAAGTGGGCAGACTTTGCATCTTGGGGACAAGAAGAAACAAAATAGATCAGATCAAAACAATTTTGAGGGATTAAAATCCGCCTGCCTACAACTAAATAGAAAACGTAGCATAACATCAGTTTTTTCCCCACCCCAGTACGCAGACCACTTTAATAATTTTAACAATAATTTAAGAAAATCATCAAGTCTTAATCACACTTTATGTCAAAAGTAGCAACGAAAACTGAAAATCAACTATAGTTGATTAACTAAGTAGTAACACATGATTTTAAAAAATCCAACAACACCAGCATTGCTAACCTTACAATTTAAGAAAAAAGCCACTTTTGACTGCTCCTTCATTCACAAAGAATTCCCACAGCAGGTACCTCTGCATATCTGATTTCGCTGATTTTATTTACACTGAACAACCATGATGTAATCTCCAAAAGAGTGTTTGAGGTGGGTGTGTTAACCACTACACTATGGAGCCACTAGCCTCATTATCTAAAACTTCCAGCTGACTGACTTAAATGGGGTTTTTTCTCACAATAAAAAAAATTGAACTTTTAATTATTTGTCATAAAAGCTTAAAATCTGAACACTAATGAGAAATTGCCGAACCTGTCAGCTGGCTTTCATTGCAGCCTCTGGAAAGTCCTGGTTATCATAAACTAACATAAAATAAGAAAAAATATCAAAAGTTTTCCCAGGTAGCAAGAAGAGGTCAATATTAGCTGACAATTTATTAGCAATTTCGGCATTGCTACATTTGTCCAGTGATCTTTCTACATGCTTTCTCCAACCATCAGTCTCTGTTGTTTAACTATCATGGGAGGTTTTTTTCCACCTTGCCTTTCTGACCTGCTATTAAACAAACCCTCCTCTCCTCCCCAACACCAACTCATCCTCCTGGATGTTCTGGGAGGGTCAACCCAAGTTCAAATCTTCCATCCGTTAGCTTTACCTCATTGCAACCAGTGCTCAGACTCTTTTGGGTTCAGTCCTTTGGAGTATGTTTGACCGATCTTTTTTTTAGTAAACCTGTTGTCTACTCAGGTGAAAGCTGTGCTCATATTAAGCCTCAGTATAGAGCGCTTCTCTCATTCTCAAAGTTCTCTCAGGAAAATACCTATCAATGCTTGCAGACCTCGTAAAGCTGTCAATTTACTTTGCAAGATCAGCACAGAAAAAAACCCTGAAAACAATAGGAGCAGCTTTCTGAATCCAACCTGTAGGTTTTGCCCTCTTTGGGTGCAACGGTGACACATCCTTGATCAGCCAGGATGGGGTAGGGCACCACCAGCAGAGGACCAGATGTGTTTTCGGCTTTGATCTTCTTTCTTCCCCGAGGTGCCTTTGGCGGGGGGCCCAACAGTCCTGCCAGGCCTCCGGCCTTCATGTGGTCAATGCCAGGGCCACTAGCCAGTCCAGAGATGATGTTCACAGAGGGGGCGCCACCCAAGCGGTTCTGGCTGCTGGAGGTCGGAGTCGTCGGGGTCAGGGCGTCTGAGGTGCTGTGGCTGTCGGGTCGAGATGAGGGGGCCAGACCTGAGAAGGTTGGAACAAAAACTGCATTAGCAGGTATGACTAATTCAACACCACACTCTACAGAACCATACCAGTGTACCGCACAGTAAACACCATGTGTGTGTCAATTTTCCATGACAGTTATCTTTATATTATCACACCAGAGGCTGGCTGCCTTGCTGCATTTCTCCTACAAGCTTCACAGATGGCGTGACGGCTGTACCTGAGCGATGGTTGACCCGGCCAGTTTGCTCACTAAGGTGTCTCATTTGCCAGTCCTCCCATAATCCTTTGGCCTTCACCGCTGACTTGTCATCCATATTTCCATCTGGAATTTATAAGGTGATGGTGTGTCAGTCAGTAAAATGTCTCGTAATCCGCGCAGGCCTGATTCTACGCCACGTCTACGAATTCATTACATCAACTATTAGCCTGCAAAACTGGAGAATAACATTAAAAATGTTTTGATTTAAGAAAACCAGGCCTATCTGTAGCAATTATTACATCAATAACTTCATGTTAATTAAGGTTACTCTAGGGCTGGGTATCATTTTAAACCGTTTCCACGTTTCTGTAAATAAGATAAATTTGCAACTGTGGGTTTTGGAGTAGCTGTGCAGGCATCACTCACTTTTCATTATGGATTTTTATTTGGCCTCTACCTTCACAATCTGTATATTATCACCTTAAACTCACCAGGCCACCATGCCAGTTTGAGACAAGTTGGCAGCACTTGGACATATTTAACACTATTTCAGAAGAACGTACCCGGTCCAGAACTGGAGGCGGGACGAGCGTGCAGGGCGATGTCCGGCTGTCCAGAGCCCTGCGGCTGTGGGTGGTGGCCCGGAATCTGTTGCGGCTGAGGCTTTGGAACCTGCATGCCGTGCTGAGCGCTACCGTCCGGGGACGAGGTGGGAACCAGCAGCTGCTGAGAATGGGTGGAGGTAGGTGGCAGGTGCAGGGGTCTAATCTTCTCAGCCATCAGCTGCTCCTTGATCTTGTTAATGAGGACCAGGTTATCCAGCTGAAAGGGTTAACGGGTCATGCTCAACAGAAAACAGCCGCCTTGTGTGAATGTCATTCATGCCATCAAAACATATTGCAGGACAGAAAACACTGATCAGCACATGATTAGTTTTTACCTATGACAGAGGTGAGCTAAAGTAACGCCCACCAAACGCTTTAATCCAGCCCACTCATGGAGGAGGAGCATCAATTCTGGACATTCACTGTATTTTACAGCACAAAGCACTGCGTTTGTAATGTTGTTAAGAATGGATTGTGTCCTAAAAGTGGTTGTCTGAACTAGCAACTTCATCCAAGCTAGGGGGGGGGGCTGAAGTCATCATACTGTTGACTTTGAGTTATAACAGCAGTATTCCTTTGTAACAGCAGCAGACCGACTACATTTAGTCGGTCTGCTGCTATCTAGTTTGTAATGCAAACGTTTTCAGGAAGCACTTGCGCTTCTTTGGTCCGGCCTGCTTGAGATCAATTAGGACTGCGTGTGTACCCACGAACTCCAAGGAGTCTGAGGCACCCCCCTTATCTGCGAGAACAAACTGCGAGCGGTTCTAGGCGTAACAGTGATGGACTGGTGCTGAAAGGCTGAAAAGACATTCACACATGGAAACAAATGGCAGTGGAAGGTGGAAACATCACAGTAATTACATGCTGAGCGGACTTACCTGGCCTGGCATGGACGGAGGCGGCGGCCAGAAGTATGGGTTGTTAAACCGAGGCTCTGCCATCCTGAAGTGTGTGACATTTATTTTAGTCGCTTTTCAAAGATGCACATAATGAAGTGCTCCCTTACAGAGCACTGTTGTTAAAACTGCACGTAGAGTAAGTTAATGCTTACAAACAGGCAGGCTTAAACTGTGAAGCTGAAAAATCTGACACCTTAACCACACGCTGCATGTGGCTAGTTTCATATGTCATGCTTGAATTTTCTTTCAGGCCTTGTGCTGATCACATTCGCATCCACATAGCTCTGCATCCACTTTGATGTCACTTTAAGGTGTCGAGAACCATTTCTGGTACTCAGTTAACGCCACGTATCAGCTGTTTAGACGGTTAAAGTTGCAGAGAATTTGCTGCATTTACTTCTCCGGACTGTTTGCACCACAGGCACAAATGTAGTAAGCATTAAACGAGTGGCTTCTAAATCTGCTGCTTTTGATGGATAAATTCACTTTGTTCGTTTATTGTGATTGTTTGAAAAAACAAAACAAAACAAAACTGTGGGGACAATTGAATGACCCTCATGTTAAGTTAAGATGTGTAACAGCTGACCTTGAAACGGTTTCATATAGAAGACCTGAGTCTGATCATGACCGCAAGTGCTCTGCGATATTAAAAATTTTGGTACTGATCCGATACCAAGTAAATACAGGGCCGGTATTGCCAGTACAGATACCTATACTTTTACCCTATAAAAGAAGGCTTATGCAGGTGAATCATCATCAATGATCATCTAAACCACTTTGGGTCAATTTCTGTTGTTTAAATATACTACAAACTATAAATAGTTAATGCAAAAGTGTTCAGATATTTTTTATACTGGATGTATATTTTTTCCTTTAAAAAATTTCCACTATTTCACACAATGCAGTGGGCTACATGCTAAACTTAGAAGCTATAAATAAAGTATCGATCACGTGGCTCTAGTATCGATCCTATACCAATACCAGCGCTGGTGTCAATACTATCAATCGATCTGCCCACCTTTAAGACAGGCTTTGAAAGGCAGGGGGAAAGTGTGGAAGACAGTAGTTTAGAGCTAGGGCTCTTATTTTGTTGAAAAATAAAATGAAATAAATGCTTTAAGATAGCTGAAAAAGAAGTTTAATTAAAAAGGTAAATACGATTTTTTTTAATGTAACAGTGTAAAAACTCGCTAGATGTCAGCTCACGCTTAGAAGTCGATGTGTGTAAATCAGGCCTACAGAGTAAAAGTGACACAAATCCACGCAGCTCTGCCATCTAAATGCCACCTACAATATGCCTTCACTTCTAAAAAAAAAAAAAAAAAAAAAAACCCACATCAGCATGATCCTGCGCCGTTTAGCTCGGGCTTGATGCCCCTCTGCTCCTTTTGTCTGAATTCCTGCAAATAAGTGGACGTCGCTTTTGTAATTTTTCCACAAAAACCGCCGTGAAAAAAACAAAACTTGAAGTTCTTTGACTTTTTCGGACGTGTCGGCTGTCTGGGAGCAGCTCCGGACTCGCACCGACGGAGGATTGTCCGGATCGATCCTCCCCGGTGCGACTCGACACATTCTCAGACAGTTTTCTTAAAACATTTCCAGACAAAAGAGAAACAAAAATGGCAGCCTTATTTTTATAAGGCGGGACGCCATATTCTGCAGACCCCAAATTTTTTAGGAGCATGAACATGTTGTCGTGTGGCGGGTGTTTGGAATGAGAAGCGGCCGGAGACCAACACAAAGGTGTGTTTATCATGTCGGAGGCATGAATGATTGTTTACGGCGAATTGCAGGTTTGAATAGCCCGGCCTCCCCACCTCTTAAAAAAACTGACACTTCCTACAACAACCATGCCCTGCAAGGAGGAAAAAACACACATACACACACACACACACACACACACACAGCACGGAAACGGACAAGCTTGATTCATCAGTGCCGATTAAAAATAACCGTAGCGATTCGTTAAGGTCAAAATCGGAACCGGTGCACGGCCCCTCATCTCCCGACAGACTCTGTGCCATCTTAAGCAAAATTCACTTTTTTAAGGGCTGCTTTTTTCTACATTCTGTAACTTTTGGACGAATCAAAGCAGAGAAATTGCATTTTCGTGCTAATGCACGCACCGAGAGGCTACCGCTCATTAGAGAAATGCACAGCAACGGAAACATGTAAAGACATGCACAAATACCTTGTGTCCTGATTGCAGATATTGTCTTGCGAGTACAGCTATAATATAAAAGGTTGATGTTCTTTCTGCCTCCGGTCGGACCACCGCTTCCGGGTCGCTTTGTTCACTTCTGGGTGCTGCTGCTGCTGCAAGGCTCAGCACAGTGCAGTCGAGAGGGGAAATATTGTGCTAAATGTTGCTTTTGTATTTTCATACCACGACCCACTTTATTCGCGTTTAACAGCATCTCAGCAGAAGCTACGTCAACGCAAGCAGGGCCGATACATGCGTTAGTGAATTTTCAAAGTGCACACATTAGCGGTGCTGTCATCATGTGGTGAGGCGATGAGCAGTTTTTCTCTGATGCCATTTCTTAAAAAAAGAAAAAGAAAAAAAAACAGTCATATTTGCTGCCCTGTCAGAACTGTTATTATAGGCGGTCCACCCAAAGCACCTTAAGAGAAACACTAAAAAAGGAAAAGATTGTTAAAAAATACACAAAGAAAACAAAGTATATATTTAAAAATGCACTTCTTTGCTACTACAGTGAAATACAGTTAGCCAGATAATCCTATATCTTCTAGTTAACAATCATTTATTCTCATCCAGCTGTGAAATATTTACAAAATCAGAAAACAATCTAATGTAACAAAAGCAGGAAAATGTAACAATTTTCCTACTTTCTTCCACAGTAAAATTTCTAATATTACAGGGTATTAGTTAATAGCATGTTAACATGTATTTGTATTGTGCTTTATGGCATTTCATTTTATCATTTACTTTATTCCAATTTTTGTACAGGGCTTTGTTACCACTTGTCTGCGAAAGGCACATTGTAAATAAACAGTACTTACTTACTCTTGTAGTAAATAAGTAAGTAAGGTACCAGTCTGTTTTCCGAACCCATCATAGCATGGAAATGTTTCTTACTAAAGTCATCAATGACCTAAAAACCAACAGTGATTCACCGAGTGTTTCAGTCTTAGACCTCTCTGCTTCCTTCAACAGTGTTGATAGTAACATTTTAATTCAAAGCCTTTATGATTCAGTTGGTTTATCAGGTCAGATTCTCATCAAACCCTAAGTGTAGAAGTTTTAATGTTTTACTTGGTAATTTGAAATCTGCAGAAACAAAAATTCAATTAGGGGTTCCTCAAGGATTTGTCCTCGGTCCCTTAGTATTTAACCTTTACACTACCCTGCTTGTTGTTATCGTAATGAAGATGAAACACAGTTTTTTATCTGTCATTTTCATCTGATGAGCTAATCTCTATTTAAAATTTAATAAGCTGCACTGATGACAGTAACTGCTGATTTTGTCGAACTGAACAGAGACAAGATGAAAGTATTTCGTGTTGTTCCAAAAAGTCAGATAAAGAAAATGTGTTCATATTTATCACACATGAAAGAAAGTCAGGACCCTTGGCATTATTTTGTTCAGTGATGTCAGTTTTGATAATTATATTAATGAGGTCACCAGAGCTCCTTTCCACAACATAAAAATATATCAGAAGCTTGAAAATTCCTATTGCAAATTGAGAAATGTGCAAAAGCGTTCATATCGAGCAGGTTAGACTACTGTAATGCTCTACTTGCTGGATTATCCAAATTATCAGTAGGTGGACTTCATCTTGGTCTAAGGAGCTGATTTTATTTGAAGTCTAAGGAGCTTGGAAAGAAAAGCGTCTGGACTTCTTTAAGTTGCTTGAAGACGTTTCACCTCTCATCCGAGAAGCTTCTTCAGTTCTAGGGTAAAATGGTGGAGAGTCCCAGATTTAAACCCCGTGGGGGTATCCCCCCAAGGAGGGAAAAAGGACCCCCTGATGATCCTCTACCTAATCACATGAGCCAAGGTGTGAAAATGGGTGTGGGTCACAATCAGCCAGGGTTTCAGGTGAGCTCATTGTGAAACCTAGCCCCACCCGATCATGTATTTCCTGGGGTCAGATGGCCCAGGGTGTGAGTGGGCTTTAAGGCATCTGGGAAAGGATCTCAAAACTGGACTATAGATGGCAGACAGTTGGTGTCGTAAACCACCGCCTCAAAGATGGTCGCTCACAGTGGACATAAATGGCTTCTTTCACTCTTTCAAACCATCTGTCCTCTCTGTCCAAAATGTGAACATTGGCATCCTTGAAAGATTGACCGAGAACTGATTGAGAACCTTCACAGACGTGGACTTCATCTTCTTCAGAATGCAGCATACGTGGAAGTTTGAAAATATTACGATAATATTTAAGTCACTGGATTGAAGTTTGAACTGGTTTCCAGTTCAACAGAGAACTGCCTTTTAAAGTCCTTCTATTAGTTAGTGGAGCTCTCAGTGGTTTGGCTCCCAGTTCATTTCTGGTGTACTCTGTGTCTGTAACCCTATTATAACTCTCAAGTCATCAGATGCAGCTCTTTTAACTTGTACCCTGGAATTTTCATGGTCATTTTTTGAATCCACTTAACACTTAACACTGACCTATGAATCACTTAAGCCTTAAATAGGCCTGTAACTCAAGGGATGAGTCAGTGTTGTGTCTACACATAACAGGCATATTACATAGAACCGATCTGAAATGATGTCTTCAGGAACTTTGTTACTAGCAGCCAGCTGCAAGAAAACAAACACAAAAGGAATTTTCACAGATAAAATGTTTTTGAATAGGAAAAGGTCCTGATGCAGGAACTGAGAGAGGCATCTGGCCCTTCAGGTATTTCATATACTTACTGTTTACTGAAGCCTCTTCAGAAATAGTCAGTGAAAGGTTGCCAATAAGCCATTTTTAAGAAAGATGAACAAGGAGAAAAGCCTGATGTATGATAAATTACACAAGAACTATACTGACAATCGTCCCCAAAAGGTCTAATGGAGCGATGAATCCAAACTTGAAACTTCAGCTTAAAATTGTTTTCAATATGTCTGGGAGTCAGGAGTGAGGTACAAATGTTTGTCACTCCTTTACAGCCATCTGTAAAACACAGTAGAGGCACCTTCATGGTTTGGAGCTGCATTTCACGCAGCCCAAAGTGACGGAAATACGAACACAGAAAAATAACATAAAATTTTGATCCATTGTGGAATATGATCTAAAAAGCATGTGATTGGCAACAACTTATTTTTTCCACATTCCAATGATCCCAAACACACTGCCAATGGAGTAAAAGGATATGTCGAAATCTTAAATGAATTCCAAGAATGCTGGTGTTCAAGTTTCATCATGACCTACAGTACATGTAATGTCAGGGATGTTGTCCAAAGTCAGCAAGTCGAGTTAGGCTGCTTTTCACAGCAATACAGCTTCTTGGTAGATTTTGAATCCTCTAATCTGTATCAGCATTTAACTGATCACATTTTTCCATAAAGTCGGAATTTGATGTATTACTGTGCATTGTTCTGGCTAAAACTTTAAGGCAGGCATCCAGGCCACCCTTGTCCATACCAGTACTGCAGAAATTCTGTAGTGTTACAATGTTATTGTGCAGGAGTCTGCATGTAAGGAGTTAGTGTTTACATGATGTCAGTTTCCTGTTTCCTGCACCACTTCTCTGGAGATTCCAAAGAACTGAAACCGTGACACACAATCGCACACTCACAAACAAAGCCTTCCTTAAATGTTTTATTTGAGTCAGCTCTAAAGGAAACCTGCATATCAGTTGAAGTGAGAATTCTTCCTGCTGCTGTTCACTTTGGGCGAGAACTACATTGCTGTTTCAAACTGAGTGAAGGAATTCCAGTGAAACTTGGTTATTTAATTTCCACACTGCCTGCTCACACAACATGGACCTTATCTTGGTAAGTTTATATTTTTTTATTGATTATCTTTTTATTGATTTTATTGATTTATGCTGCTTAAAAAATTTATTAGACCAACTGTCATGAAAAGAGATCTGTCAAAATTGTAAATCATCCAGCGCTGTTATAAACTGTCCTCTTTTCTGCGGGGCCTGATTGGGATTTATTTCACTTGTTTACAACACCTTTCTCTGTCTTCTTTATTATGATCTGATTTTTCCATCGAACCTGTGAGCCAGAAAAAAAATGTGTGAAGGAGCTCTGTAAGGAGACCAGCTTTAGAAAGAGGTTTCTGAAATACTTTCCTGAATGTGACAGAGTCTATGCTCCCAACCCTCTGATGGTCGTATTTAGGAAAGTATGGGGAGGGAAACAAACAAACTTCATCTTATGTGTTCTGTCTGGACGACGACTTAAATGGCTAATACTTTTAGCTTCACTACAGTTTTTTTCAGCCCTGATTTGTGTGGTATTTCGATGCATTTTTATATATTTCTATGATACTCTTGCTGTCTCTTTGTGGCTGTTTTAATGAAAAATGTCAGTCCTGTTTCCTCAACAGTTTACCTCAGATCTTCAAACCTCCTTTGTTTCAGGTCTTCCCACTGATACTTGCACTGATTTCCTGTGGACAGAGTCACACTGAGGGGACTGAACAAACTAATGGTTCATGTTACAATTTGTGTCCAGCTGGTAAGATATAATGAGGAACATTGTTGTCAATTATTGGTATAAAGTCAGTGCGAAAGTATCACATTAACTTTCCGCCTTTTCTCTCTTTTTCAGGATATCATAAAGTTGGTAACTGTGATGATCAAGTTAAAAAGTACAAATGCAAGAAATGTGAGGATGGCTTCTACACAGACATAGAAAACTACATAGAGAAATGTCTTCGGTGTGACTTATGTAATCGTAAGTATCCTGCCCAGTTTCAATTTAGTGTTACACATGTTTTCTGCTTGTGTGTTAAGGTCGATTAAAGTTAAATTGGACTAAAAAATAGACTGCTATCATCTTGTCATTTAGATATATTTAGATATATTTCAGCATAAACCTCTTTTTGTGGTGATCTTGTTTTGACAATCTTATATTTGTTTCCGACCAATGTGATGAAGTTGAAACACTTTGACAACTTAAGTCTGTCTAGGATGGGAAACCTTTCAACATTGTGTGTCACTCTTACCCTTCAGAATGTCAGTTTGAGCTTGTGCGCACTAAGATTAGAGACTTTGCAGTGCAAAGGCAACGTCTGATGTTACGTGCACTCCAATTTTAACTAACTATTAATTGTCATTGCTTTTGGTTAACGTGACTGTTAGTGTTGGTGAGGTCACCAAGGTAGTTAAAACAATCTATTTGGTGGCTGGACTTTGGGGATTTGCCTTAAGTCCTTCAAGCCCCTGAATGTGCGCTTGCATGTAGACCTGATATCAGGTATCAGGTCTGTTGTTACAAGCTATTCAGCCCCTGTACGGCTGTAGTGAGAGGTTAGGTCACATTGCCTGTGATCAGTTAGACTTATTCTGAGCTGTTATTTAACTCCACCAGAGCTCCCCTTTGTCGCTGGTTCTGTTCATAACTTATATGAGCAGAATTTATAGGTGTAGCCATGAGTTCAGAGTCGGTATGCTTTGGTTTGTCTGTCTTTGCTTTTTACGATATGGTCCTGCTGACTTCATTGAGTGACTGGGACATTTAGCAGCTGACTAAGAAGCCGCTGGGCTGACAACTGGTATCTCCAATTCTCAGACCTTGGTTTGGTAGTGATATGCTGCACCAATTCATTCGGAATTCATTCAAGTATCGACAATCCAAGAGGAGTTTCATAGTAGAAATTCTGCTTCTACAGATCTGGGCTTGGGCTACAATGGGTACTAGGTTCCTCCTAAATCAAGTGTTTCATGCATCTCTAATTAAGAGGAGATTGCAGGGCAGAAATGCTGGCAATACTATATCTTTTGGATGGCTTGGAATTCTTCTAAAATAGCTAAAGGAGGTTACTGGAAAGAGGAAGTTCTGGGCATCACTGCTTAGACTGCTGCCTCCAGGATAAGCAGTAACAAATAGATGATGGCTGGAAGTACGGCATAGATGGACATACTGTGCTTTGCTTTTTCCTCAGATGATGAGATTGTACTAAGGCCCTGCTCCTTCAATAGCAACATAGTGTGTGCCTGTAAACATGGATACTACAATTTAGGGTCTGACCATCTGAGGGAATGCATGAAATGTTCCTGTAGTACATGTCCAAGTAAGTACACTAAAAGAATGTTAAAGCATTTGATTGGTATTCACAGCAGCCACATTTTTTCATTATCAAGCATAATAACAACTTAAATAAATTCGTTCAGTCACCTCCACCTTTATTCCTTTCAGAGAACGATGACTACAAAAGGAAGTGTCTGAAGCAGACGATTGGGACAGACAAAACATATCAATTGTGATTAGATTTGGTTTGTGACTGACTGACAAGAGCACAGGACTACAAATCAATCAGAAAATAATATAGAATGCATATATTTACTGCAGTGATAGCTTACAGTGTATATCAGCACCATCATCAAATCTAAACACAGTGTCTGGCTTATAAAATGTGCTCATGTATGTGTAAACCACATTGTTATTACTGAGTTTCTGCAAAATTGCACAACTGCATGTGTCATAATCACTGTTTGGTTCCAGGGTTTTGAGTTGAAGATTGATTTTTAAAAATTTTGTTTGTATTTTTATTTTTATCTTTATCTTTAGGGTTTGTTTTGATTTTACTCTGTTTTGGATTTTCAGTTATTTTTAGTATTTTGAGTCTCCAGATTTGGTTAAATTGTCAGGATCCCTGGGTTTTCCTTTGTCTAGTTTTCCCCTTTGACTCGTTATCTTGTAAATAGTTATTGTCTGCGTCATCCACCGTTCATTATCACGCCCTCCCTCACAGACGTGTGCTCCTTGCTGGGAGTTTCCAAATTCCCTAGAAGTGTGTTTTCCAGTAGTTTGTTTTGAACTTGTTTTAACTGCCAGCAATAGAGATTCTTCTTTTCTTTTCCATTTCTCTAGTCCTGGATTTGGGTCTACAACCTGCCTGTTACACAGCACTACATTATATAACTTTCTTCCTTTCTTTTTATTTTTTAATGGTTTGTTTCTGCCACTGGAAATGACCCTTTTTATCATAAGTCAAAATTTGGGGTTTTTATCTGAAAGCTCTGACTTAAAAACCTCAAAATTTCGAGTTATTTCCATTTTTGAGTTACTGTCTCAGAAATTTGATTTATGAAGTTTAGATTTTGAGATAATCTGAAATTCGCTGTTCCAATGATTTCCACACTTCATCGGTGCCCTCGCTCATCCACTAATCATTTAGTGGTAATTTGGTATCTTACTTGTCTCTGGTTTCCTTTGTTTAGGAATCACAATCTAGATTAAAATGTGCATAAATATCCCTGCCTTTGTTCTTTACCATCTTGTACTGTTTAGTCTTCTTTATGTTTTGCTCCTGTCCTTGTTTTGGATTACCAATTAACAATAACCATTTTTGGAGTTTTACTCACTGTTTAGATTACAGCTAGATTACAACACTCGTTCTTTGTTTATTGAAACTCAGTCTCTGTCTTGTGTTTTGAGTCTTTATGGATCTATAAGCGGTATGTGCTAAGATGATCTCATTTTGTTTCCTGTTTCTTGCATTGCTTTTCTGAAGACAAAACAGAATTGAAAGTCCAGAGGCTGAAAACATGCGATAACACACTCATACAAATAAACCTGTCCTTAAACCACAAGTTTGAGTCAGGTTCAAAAGAAAACCATTCATCAGCTTAAATAAGAGTGTCTCATCTCATGCTGGTGATTACAAGATTGTTTTCAACTGAGTGAATCTGAATAAAAATTGGTAAGTAATTCTGTTTGTAGGATTAATTGGATCATCTCCATGTACAATTTCAAGGGTGCTTTGAGTAGAGTTTTGTCATTTAGTGTTGTGTGAAGCTCATGTTTACATAAAGGTATACAAAGATTATGTCTTAATGACTGCAAGATAAGGTTTGTTACAAGATTTATTAATTTTTTTACAGTTGCTTAAAAGTTATCTTTTATTATGCATATTCTTCAAGGACTGTAAATCATATTTGTTGGTATCATTATTATACTATCGTTATTATTATATTATTATCATTATTGCTAGCATACATCCTCGCTGTTGTAGTTTTAGTGTTGATAATCAAACTTCATATTAGTTGCTGAAAATGTTAATGATGCAGTATTGTGTATAACAGACATGCAGGGTAGAAGAAGGCCTCCTGATTACTGGGATTCCCTGTTGTGGTCTTGCTGCTCTAGGAGCAAAAATTTCCTGTGAAAAAGAGTTTCCACAGGACAGTGGAGCAACCTTTCCCAGCAATAACTTGAAGTAATGGTTTTCTGTGGGGTTTTTCTTTATCAGTCTATCACATCGTGGGAATGTTTCAGTTCAACTCATTGAGATTCATGGGGATTTGTTCAGAGAGATTGCTCCACATTTGAGTCTTGAACACTTTGGTATACAGAAGACTTCATGGTCGCCTTAGTGCAAGGTGTCCAGGTCCTGTGGTTGTAAAACAAGCCCAGATTATCACTCCTCCACCACTGTGCTGCCTGTTGGTATGAGACATTTGTATTGTTTAGGGCTGCCACAAATGATTATTTTAATAGTCGACTAGACACTGATTATTTTTCTGATTAGTGGACCAATCGAAAACGTCGGAGCACTTTTGCAAACATGTCATGTCTTGATAAACCAAGCAGATATTTGAAGTTTACACAGCTACATTCTCGCCTGAAAATATGTTAAACGTTTATTTTGTGACCCAGAAAGAGTAGTTGGAGTAATATTAAAACGAAGTAGCTGCCGCCATTGTTGAAAACTGGAATAGAGCTTGAAAATGTGACAAAACCGCAAAGGATTGTAGGCACGAGTGGCAAGTGGTACTAGCGCACGCAGGCTTTCACAAGAAAACAGTCACACAGCGATAAAAAGAAACACAAAGAATGGCAAGAAGCTGTTATATTATTAACCGCAATAGCCGGTCGCATGACAGCCACGGGAAGCCGACCGGTAAAGAGAGATGTTTTTATCGGATTCCGTCGTGGAAGAAAAATTGTTCGAGCCATGTTTCTGAAGTAACAACGAGGTGACGGATGGCCTGGATTGCAGCCATTCAAAGAGCAAATATAACATTCCAGAACACTCCAGCTCACTTGTTAGTCTGCTTCAAGCATTTCCACAAAGGTGAGCCTTTTGTTGTTGTTATTACGTAATTTATCATAACATAATTATTGAGTAGGTTACAAATAAGTCTTATATTGATTTGAATTGAATTTGCTGCGCTATGCTGCTTTGTTCGCGGTGGCTTTGCAGGCTAATGTTTGTTGTTTTGTAGGAAAACCAGCCTACAAAATGCTGGAATGCGATCCAGACTGGGCACCCTCTATCAACCTGGGTCATACCGAGTTTAAAGCTGCTACCACAGCGAGATTTGATCGGTTAAGAGGGAGAGCGATATCAAAACAGCCACGAAAAGTCCCGCATATATGTGCCCAAGTGTTGTAGCAATCAAGTGATGAATAACTGCTTTCCAGTATGTTTTGAAATGTGGTTTTTTTTTGCATTGTTGATTTGTTTTTCACCAAAGCAGCTAATAAAGCACAATGGAATACAATTTTGCCTCTTTCTTGTAAGATTTTATAATAGAATGAAACATGCCAGTTATAAATAAAGGCAATAAATTGAAAGAATTATGAAACACTTATTTTATTTCTATTGGATCTGAAAATGTTGTGTAATACTACAACCTGAAACGACAAATAGATTGCGTTGGTCTGTACAGGAGATAAAGAAAAAAATGTAACAACAGCTGTGAAATGGGATAGTCCAAATCATCAAAGTAAACTGGACCTGTGCTTGTTGTAGGCATCTGAAGTTACTAAACATTTTGTGAGTGTATGCACTCACAGTTAGGACCATATAATAATAAATATGCGCGTGAAGAAAGTTGGGCAGCACGCTAACGTCTTTAGTCCACTCTGTATACTCGTATGGGTCTAACCCTTTCACTCCTTTGATTTTTACCTCGTTTTTGGCCTTTTTGTCAAGTCTGTCTTTGTACGGACCTGTCGTGTTCTCCTTCGTTTTGTACATAACTGTTCTTGGGACAAATAAAATGCAAGTAGGGATTAAAACCGCAGAATTAATGATTGCTGGAAATGCTAGTGCTTGATGCAGTGTTTTGATTTTGCTGCCACTCGTACCCAATGCGCAATGCAATGCGCGAAAGTCACGTGGTCTGTCGGCTGGGCTGCGCTATGAATTCTGGGATAGGTTGGGCCACGAAGGACCCATCCTTCAAATTTGGGGAAATGAAGGACGAATTTTTTGGACACATTTGGGCGAGTATTCGAATTTGCGCAGGCTTCGCCGTGTCGATGTAATGTAATTGGCCTACAAATGCAGCCTCTGAAGGATCTTGCAAAGCTTCAAACGACGTCGACTATTAAATTAGTCTTCAACGATTTTAATAGTCAATGTAATTGTGACTAGTCCACTAATCGTGGCAGCCCTAGTATTGATATGCTGCAGAAGCATGGCCTTCAGGTTGTTTGGATATGATATTATAACCTTGCCCACAATGATGAACTGCAATTATTGATTCTTTCCTCCTATCCTGTTAACGCTCCAGACCTGCAAAATGCCAAAACATCTGCTTTTACAGAGGAACTTTAATGATCTGTTAATCAAGTGTCTTTAATTATCACTCTATAAATTTACAGGTAATTATTTAAATTGTATTTGTTTTTACTTATACATGTTTAGTTTACAATAATGAAAAATAAATGCAAAATCAAAATAGCATTTTCTTAAAGTTTAGTAGTTTGACAGACTGAAATCCCATTGTTAGAAATTGGATCATATTAAATTTTGCAATTTTTTATGTAAAGCATGCAGTTGCATGGGTATGAAAATATAAATTAAAATTTGTCAGACTTTCAGCACTAAAACACACAAGACCAAGTGAATAGTCACCTTTATATGCATTTTATTGTTGAAGATTGTATGATGTAACAGAGAAAAAATATCGAACATGTTGAGATTTTTTTTTAACAGACTGAAAAGAGCAGAGAACTGCAATTGAAGACAGCAATCATATTTGTACTTACTGCATTGATGGCTTACAGTATTGTATATTAATGTTAAGCACACGTCATTAATATTGCTGATTGATGATTACTTGACCACAATGTAATCAAAATGAATTGGATCGATTTGTTATTGCTGTCTATCAAGTGTGACTATACGTTTTTTGTGTGTTTTATGACTTTACAGGTAATATCTTTGGTGAGCGAAACATTTGCACTGACTACAAAAACACTGTTTGACTATTAACTGCTTTTAAATTTTGATCTAAAATATGTTTGTGGTTGAGTTGAGCATGCCCTGATTTCAGCAATGGACATGTTGGCTTTTTGCTAGAATGAAGGAAACACGTTTGCAAATTTAACATCATTTCCCCACATATGTCTTGTATCTCTTGTGCACTCACTCTTCCTGTGGTTAGACCGAGGATGTAAGTACCTGTGGTGAATAACATGTTGATAGATACCAGAAGTACTCATAACAGGCAGGTTAAGGTTGCTTTACTAACTAATTAATATAGTAATGTCAGAGTGTCTTTGTGTCTACAGCAGGGAGCCAAATGCCTTTTCTTGCACATGTTTTGGTGACTGGTGTAATTATGGCTTCTGCTTTTATGTTGAAAAGTCATATTTTATTTCTGTGCCTGATATGTTGTTCTTTCTCAAACTGCAACACAACTGGCCTTGAAAAAAGAGGTTATGCTGTATTGTGTAATTTACACAGAAATGTAGTCAGAAACATTGAAATGACTAAGCAAATTCAAATTCAAATTCAAATTTTATTTGTCACACACACACAACCATACACAGTATGACATGGGGGTGAAATGCTTGTAGCTGTACAATGCCCGACCATTAAATGACAGAAGAAAAGTTTTACAATATTTATAATTTACAGTTTACTACAAAAATTTACAAATTAACTTAGGAATTTACAGTAAAGAATGTGCAAACAGCAGGAGAGATTATAAAGATAAGGATTATAAATTATAGGAATTATAGGATTATAGGAAATGTGTGGTGGTGCGTGTGGTGACGTGTGTGAGAGTCCAGTCTTGTAGTGACGTGTTTGGGAGAGTCCAGTCCTACACCTGGTTCAGGCCCCGAATAGCCTGGGGGAAGAAGCTCCTCCTCATTCTCTCTGTTTTGGCCTTAAGGGAGCGGAAGCGCTTCCCAGACCTCAACAGTGAGAAGAGTCCATTGTTGGGATGGGAGAGGTCCATCATAATCTTCCTAGCTTTGGACTTGCACCGCTTGGTGTAGATGGACAGCAGGTCAGGGAGCTCTGATTGAATGATGCGTTCTGCCGAGCGCACCACCCTTTGCAGATCTCGTCTGTCCTGCTTGGTGCTGTTCCCAAACCAGGTGCAGATGTTTGCCGTCAGGACGCTCTCGATGGTGCAGGAGTAGAAGTTCTTGAGCACCTTCAGTGGCAGATGGAAGTCTCTAAGTCTTCTGAGGAAGAAGAGACGCTGACGGGCTTTCTTAACCAGGGTGTTGATGTGACAGGACCATGACAGGTCCTGAGTGATGTGGACACCCAGGTATCGGAAACTGTCCACTCTCTCCACTGGCGTGCCACTGATGATGAGGGGTTTGTAATTCCTCGCCTGCTTTGTAGTGAAGTCCACGATCAACTCCTTAGTCTTGCTGATGTTTAGGAGGAGGTTATTCTCCTGGCACCAGGTCTCCAGGTTCCTAATCTCCTCCAGGTAGGCCGTCTCGATGTTGTCGGAGATCAGGCCCACAATAGCAGTGTCGTCAGCAAACTTGACAATGGAGGTGGTGTCGGATGTGGCTACACAGTCATAAGTGTACAGTGAGTACAGCAGGGGGCTTAAAACACAGCCCTGAGGCACTCCAGTGCTGAGTGAGATGGCGGGGGAGACTTGTTTCCCCACCCTCACTGATTGGGGTCTGTCTGTGAGGAAGTTGAGGATCCACTGACACAGTGATGAGCTGAGTCCTAGATCCGTCAACTTGGTGAAAAGCTTAGAGGGAATTATTGTGTTGAATGCTGAACTGTAGTCCACGAACAGCATCCTAACATAATTCCCTCTGCCAGTGTCCAGGTGACTCAGGGATGTGTGGAGCAGGTGAGATATGGCATCGTCTGTGGAACGATTAGTCCGGTAAGCAAACTGAAGTGAGTCGATGGTGGGAGGAAGTGAAGAAGTGATGTGATCTCTCATCAGTCTTTCAAAACACTTCATCACAATTGAAGTCAGTGCTACTGGACGGTAGTCATTGTGGCAAGCAGGCTGTTGTTTCTTTGGAACAGGGACAATAATGGACTGTTTGAAGCACGTGGGAACCACAGCTTGGGCCAGGGAGAGGTTGAAGATCTCTGTGAACACTGGTGCTAGTTGATCAGCGCAGGCTCTAAGGACCCGGCCAGGGATTGCATCTGGTCCTGCTGCCTTCCTGGTGTTCACCCTCCTGAAGGTGTTCCTCACGGCATGCTCTGTGATGACGAATGCATTTTCTTCACTAGTGCACTCCGAGCGCGCGCAGCCGTTTGTTGTTTTAATTGCTGCGGCGTCGAAGCAAGCATAAAACGTGTTCAGCTCATCAGCCAGTGAAGCATCGGCATTCATCATTGAAGAAGCTGGTCGTTTATAGTCCGTTATAGTCCGCAGTCCTTTCCACAGGCTCCTAGAGTCGCACTGTCGTAGCTGTGACTCTAGTTTTTCCCCGTAGCTCCGCTTTGCCTTTCGGACCGCGCTGCGCACGTTGTAGGACGCAGCCTTGTATAGGTCCATATTACCGCCCTAGCATTATGTTAGGGCTCAAATTGCTTAAAAAAACGTTGCTTTTCAACCTGATTTAGCAGAAAATAAAGAAAACCATGTCTTCTTGAAGATGTGTACCATCTTTTTATTAGTACTGGACATCTTGCTAGCACCTCATGTCATTTAAAAACTATATTTATTCGTATTCTAAATATAAATTCTGAATATATGCCTCTTGAAGGTGTAACTTCACACCTCTTGACAAAAGTGTGGTGCTCGGTTAAACTGTCAAAGAGGTTATAAACAGATTTTTGGAACAATGAAAAGTTGATTGGAGAGAGTGTTAAGTTACCTGAAAGTGATTGCATTTAAAAAATAAAATAAAATTAGGAACTAAATGACAACTATACCCACATATGTTCTTGTGTTTGAATGAACAGTGAAGCACTTTTTGGATTATAGTTGAGGTTTACTGCAGCAGACGAATGCTAACAGCAAAGTAGACTTTTATGTTGGAATAAAAAAGGAAGAGTCAATATAGTAAATGTAATAGATTTCTATAATAAAAAGAGGTTAATGAGAAAGAGGTTGTTTTAAAGCCAATAAGATAGGTAACATGTTCACAGTGTAGCAGCCCTCTTATACTCAACAGTCCCCAACACTACCCCACCACAGATCTAACTGCTTACCTAACTCCACCACTGTTCCTGGTGGGTTGTCACATGATCTGACCTTATTTCCTGCTTTTATTGACACTTCTTTGAAGACACCCCAAGGAACTGAAACCCCGTACCCCCAATCACGATCACACATTCACACAATCAGAGTCTTCCTCAAACTTAAAACCCCAAAGATGAATCTTGCCCTGGTAAGTAATACTTTTTTTTATAGGTTTGAGCTGGATTGAGAAAAACAGTGTTTTTCTAAATGCAGTTTTCATTTGAATGTTTTTGAATTATTAATTGTTATGGGAACTATTGGAAAGGATTGTGATTGAATAAGCGGATACAAACATTATGTCTTTATGACTGCAAGATAACTTGTTGTATTTATCTGTTAATTGTGACTAATTGTTAAATTTGAGAGTTTGAGTGACTGTAAATCACATTGCTGTCAGTCCTACAGCTAGTTCATCTTCACTGTTTAGGTTTCCATTTTTAGTGTTGTTATTGAAGCTCCAAGTGTAACTGCATATTTTTGTCATTGGTCCTGGACCTAGCAGACCTTTAGGTTGTGTTTATTGTTAAATACTTTTTGCTTGAGTTTTAGTTCATGTAGTGTTTTTGGAGCTATGAGTTTCATTTCTAATTGATGTTTGCTATTTGGTTTTGCCATGTTTCTGTTGCAGAGCGTTCTCACTCCCGAGGCGTAACATGTCGACGTTTTGTCACGTCCCGCGGCGTTCCTGAGGAACGCGAAAGGAGACCTTCGGCGTTCTTATGGTACGCGGCGGGTTATGGCTGGAATCCAGTGCAATGACGCTCCCGCAGAGTGAGAACGGGTTGTTCTGTTCACAGGTTTTCTTGGTTTGTCACCTTTTGCATTTCAGTGTCTGTTTGTAGTTATTACACGAGTTCCAGTTTATTCTTTCTCTAATAATATGTTCCTTGATGTTCAGTCTTTGTCTCGTTTTCCTTTGTGTTAAGTTTACCGTTGTGCCAGAGTTTTGATTCATTGATTCATCTTTTGTTTGCTTATTTCAAATTTTAGATTTTACCTGGTGCGTTTGTGCTGAAAATATACAATAATCTGTCACAATAATTAGAAGATAGTAATGCAGGAAGAACCTCTAACAGTACAACTGCAAGTCATATTTCAGAGACGTAAATAATCTGTATCTAATGTAAAAAGTTAGCAGAAGGATTACCTGTGTTTTATATGTTATTATTGGGCAGCCAACATCCATAAATATAAGTGTTCAGGTTTAGGAAGAGGAGGATGAAGAAAAGTAAAACTGGAAGAATATTCCAGTAAGCTGGTATCACTGGGCTCTCAGACCTGTCATCTCCTATCACTCAACAGTGCAGCCCATATCACAAGGGTTTTTAAAAAAAATCTATATTGTTTGTATGATCAGTTTTCCTCTCCTGAATTCTTCTCTCTCACCTGTGTCTGAAAATATTTGACCTTTGTGATGGACTTCTGTAGAGAGAATAGCATTGTTTTACTTTAGACAAGGGTTTGTGTTCCCTGGTATGTATTTGCATAGATTTTAGCTTTCTTAATCTCTTGAGGCCTCACAGCACAGCTACCAGATATTCACCTACTGTGAAAGTGTACAGATATTAGAGTAATGTTTGTATGTGCTTCAGTGTGCATAATAAGCACATATGTAGGACTGCTTTTTTCCACTTGTGTAATATTTTTGAAATTAGAAACTCAGAGTGATGCTGAAAAACTGGTTCGTGCATCTATTACTTCTAGGCTGGACTACTGTAATTCATTATTATCAGGATGTCCTAAAAACTCCCTGTGTTGTGTGTTTCTTGGACGTTATTGCTAAAGTTCAGAAGATATGTTAAACTTTGATTGTCAGTGGAAAGTCTAGAATTTTATAGAATATGTTTCCCATATTTTCAGTCTCCCTAAAAAGTTATTGAAATTAAAAAACAAGTTTTTCCTCTCCAGTTTCTTGGCAAGAGTCAATCATTATTACTCTTTCTGTCTTTTTGTTTCAGCTTTTGTGACCAAATGTTCCCACTGATACTTGCACTGATTTCCTGTGGATTTCACACTGAGAGGATCGAACAAACTGATGGTTCATGTTACAATTTGTGCCCAGCTGGTAAGATATAATGAGGAACATTATTGCCAATAATTGGCCTTCGTGAAGTTATTGTGGAAATATCACATTAACTCGTTACCTTTCTCCTTCTCTCTGTCTTTCTCAGGATATCATAACGTTGGTGATTGTGATGATCAAGTTAAAAAGTAAAAATGCAAGAAATGTGAGCATGGCACATTCACATAGGTAGAAAACATCATAGAGAAATGTCGTAGGTGTGACTCATAGTTGTAAGTATCCTGCTCATTTTCAGTTTGCTGCTACACATACTGTCAGCTTGTGTGATAAAGTTTAAGGTGTTTTCAAGTTAAATTGGACTGAAATATGACAGACAGGTATTTTCTGGTTATTTCAATATATAAAATATCTTCATAGGAAAAGCACAGAGAGAAATATCTCAGGTGTAGCGTCTGTGAGTGTAAGGATCCTACTCATCTTCCATTAACTGTGATGTGTGCTGTCAGTATGTGTGATAAAGCTGAAGGGGGATCAAATTTAAATTTGACCAAAATGATCTCTTTTCATGATGAGTATATTATGACGGCCTTAATATTGTATCTTACAAATAATCCGAAGAGTATCATTTTGAGAGGATGCTAACTGAGACTCTTGACCACATGAATATTGGCACAGCATTTAGAAATGACCTTTTTTGCCACTAAAACTAAAACTAATGAAAAGGCACTGACTGAGAAAACAACATGTAGTCCTGTGGCCTTGTCAGAGCTGTGTATTCCAGTTATTTGGACTAAGAAAGTCTTCTGTTTATTAAGTGTAGTATTTTTATTTTGTCTGTTCTTGAGTAACTGTAAATCGTATTGCTGTTATTACAACAGCTAGTGTACATCCACACTGTTATCTTCTTCATTTTTAGTGTTAATATGAAGCCTCCTATGTAACTGCATTTGGCAGGTAAATGTTAAGGCTGCAGTGTTTAAAGGTGACAGCAGACACATGGAGGTAACTGAGGCAAAGAAGGCTTTTTAATTATTGGGATCCTCTGTCATAGTCTCACTGCTCTAAAAACAACAATTTCTACAGTCATTTGAAAGAATTTTCACAGGACTCTACAGTCATAAAAACACAAAATAAACCTTTGTCAGTATTATGGGAGAATTTTGCCCCACTTTTATTAACAGTGCCTGCTCAGTTTGCTCTGTATTTGCAGGCATTTGTTTATGGACTGAGAGGACAGAACAAACTAATGGTTCACGTTACAAATTGTGCACACCTGAAGTAAAACACTAACTTTCCTCTTTTCTCTCTCTCTGTCCCAGGTTGTCATAAAGATGGTACCTGTGACGAGCCAATTGAAACGTACAGATTCAAAAGATGGGGCAAAAGATGGCACCTACATGGAAATGAAAAACCCCACGGGGAAATGTAAAGTGTGAGTCATGTGTTTGTAAGTATCCTGCTTCCAGTGAATAGACGCATGTGGTAGTGTGAGAAAATGTAAGAGGATCTGGAGTTAAATCTGACTACACACATAGTATAATATGCTCTTTTGTTCCTGCAACCTTTCACAATGATATTTTGGTGATCTCATTCAACCGTTTTTTGAAGTCAGAACTCTTGAATGAAATCTGTTGAGTCTGGGAAATCTTGTCAGACTTGTGTTTCATTATGAACAGGCAGAGTATTGGGCTAGAGACTTTGCGGTGTAATTATATCATTTAGAAAATACCCAAAATGTCCAATGAACTAATGTTCATATGCTGGCTTACATAATGCAGTAACTCTGTCACTTAAAATAAATAAATAAATAAATGATTAAAGTGGGGCAAAAAAGTATTTAGTCAGCCACCGATTGTGCAAGTTCCCCCACTTAAAATGATGACAGAGGTCAGTAATTTGCACCAGAGGTACACTTCAACTGTGAGAGACAGAATGTGAAAAAAAAATCCATGAATTCACATGGTAGGATTTGTAAAGAATTTATTCGTAAATCAGGGTGGAAAATAAGTATTTGGTCACCTCAAACAAGGAAAATCTCTGGCTCTCACAGACCTGTAACATCTTCTGTAAGAAGCTTTTCTGTCCCCCACTCGTTACCTGTATGAATGGCACCTGTTTGAACTCATCATCTGTATAAAAGACACCTGTCCACAGCCTCAAACAGTCAGACTCCAAACTCCGCCATGGCCAAGACCAAAGAGCTTTCGAAGGACACCAGGAAAAGTATTGTAGACCTGCACCAGACTGGGAAGAGTGAATCTACAATAGGCAAGCAGCTTAGTGTGAAAAAATCAACTGTGGGAGCAATCATCAGAAAACGGAAGACATACAAGACCACTGATAATCTCCCTCGATCTGGGGCTCCACGCAAGATCTCATCCCGTGGGGTCAAAATGATCATGAGAACGGTGAGCAAAGATCCCAGAACCACACGGGGGGACCTGGTGAATGACCTGCAGAGAGCTGGGACCAAAGTAACAAAGGTCACCATCAGTAACACACTACAACGGCAGGGAATCAAATCCCGCAGTGCCAGACGTGTTCCGCTGCTGAAGCCAGTGCATGTCCAGGCCCGTCTGAAGTTTGCCAGAGAGCACATGGATGATACAGCAGAGGATTGGGAGAATGTCATGTGGTCAGATGAAACCAAAGTAGAACTTTTTGGTATAAACTCAACTCGTCGTGTTTGGAGGAAGACGAATACTGAGTTGCATCCCAAGAACACCATACCTACTGTGAAGCATGGGGGTGGAAACATCATGCTATGGGGCTGTTTTTCTGCCAAGGGGACAGGACGACTGATCCGTGTTAAGGACAGAATGAATGGGGCCATGTATCGTGAGATTTTGAGCCAAAACCTCCTTCCATCAGTGAGAACTCTGAAGAAGAAACGAGGCTGGGTCTTCCAACATGACAATGATCCAAAACACACCGCCCGGGCAACAAAGGAGTGGCTTCGTAAGAAGCATTTGAAAGTCCTGGAGTGGCCTAGCCAGTCTCCAGACCTCAACCCCATAGAAAATCTGTGGCGGGAGTTGAAAGTCCGTGTTGCTCGGCGACAGCCCCAAAACATCACTGCTCTCGAGAAGATCTGCATGGAGGAATGGGCCAAGATACCAGCTACTGTGTGTGCAAACCTGGTAAAGACCTATAGTAAACATTTGACCTCTGTTATTGCCAACAAAGGTTATGTTACAAAGTATTGAGTTGTATTTTTGTTATTGACCAAATACTTATTTTCCACCCTGATTTACGAATAAATTCTTTACAAATCCTACCATGTGGATTCATGGATTTTTTTTTCACATTCTGTCTCTCACAGTTGAAGTGTACCTCTGGTGCAAATTACTGACCTCTGTCATCATTTTAGGTGGGGGAACTTGCACAATCGGTGGCTGACTAAATACTTTTTTGCCCCACTGTATATGAATTCAGCCACCTTCATTTTCCTTTCAGAGAATGCTCACTAAAGAAAGAATTGCCAGCAATGCCAAAGGTAGAAGACGGTACAGGCAAAGTTTTATGACTTCAAAGGGTTTGCATGAACTAGAAAAACACTTTTAATTGCTTTTAAATTCTGATCTAAATATATTTGTGGTTGAGTCGAGCATTTCATGTTTTCTTTAGGCTTTTTAGTCAAAATGGAGGAAACACGTTTGCAAATTTAACCTCCATGCACATCTCTTGTGCACTCACTGCTCCTGTGGTTTGACTGTGGGCATGATTAACCGTGGTGATGAGCAGTGCCAAATGTGTCTAATAATACGAAGGTTATGGGTTACCTGGCTAACTCACAAACCGCATGCGAAATGCTAGTTTCACACATTGTTCTTAAAGAGTAAACAGGCTCCCCGGATCTTCTGCTTCCTCTGCATCTCGGAGGACGCTCCATTCTAGGAGCAGTAACCATTCGAGTCTTCATATCAGGGCTTTGCTATCTCTTAACACCTTTTGAGATATGCCATCAGCTTCCTGTGTTGACACTACCAGTCTCTTTCCTTATTTATAGGACAGCATATCAGATTGAACCAGATTGAACCAGAATGCAGGAGGAAATGTGCTAACGCATCATTTACATATCTATCCACAGCTGTACAGTTTCTCTTAAAGCATGGCCAAATCTTTATCTAAGTTACAATTACAAAACATCATTTATTTTATGGATTAACAAAAAAAAAAACCAACCCATTGCATTGTTCTTCTCTATAGTGAATATGTTATTCAGACATTAACAGTACTTGTTGCTGCCATCACTGGGGAGAACTTGGAGAGTGTCTAAGTGGGATTTCTGACATTTGGTACAAAGCAGGTAAGATGAAAGAAAATGGATCTTAATCATTCAAATATAAATTGTACAATGAAGGATACTTAAAAAACATTGTGATGCTGAGGATTAACTTTAAGAGCCTTTTAGCACCACACATCCCAAGATTGTTGCTGAGCTAAAGCCGATCTTTATGAAAGAAGGATCCAAATTCAGAGTGCAGATCTGACCTGGAAATGATTAAAATGTCCTGCTGGCAAAGAATATTATCAACCAGCATCTTGAATGATAAATCAGTGTGTTCAATAAATACAGAAAAGAGTAAAATGTAGTCAGATCGCATTATTACACAATGTTTGCTGGCTTTCTCTTTCTGTTACTGGTCCAACAAGTCTCTCGACTAGGTTGACAACACCTAGGCATCCATCCGTCTATCCATGTACCTGTGGGTTTGTGCAGTACATGGATAGGCGGATGGATGCTCCAACTGTAGCTCCAGCTTCAACATCAAAAGCTTTGATGAATGCTTCAGATCTTCAGATTAATCGAGTTTCGTATGACTATTAGTGAGTTAAAAACCACTGGACGTTATTACTGCTCATGTAGTCTTTTTTAACTCCCACCTCAGCGCTTTATGACTCATTAGATCAAATGTATTGACACATTATAAAAGAGATGGATATTTTTGGATATTTTTGTAAGTCTCAAATTTCCCCCTTTTTGAATGTAGCATCCTTACATCAGTGTGTCTTTGTGTCTACAGCAGGAAGCCAAATGCCTGATGCACTGATAGTTCCTGGATTTATTTTGGAAAGCATTATTTTATTTATTGCATATTGCATTGCTCTTTCTCAAACTTGAAAAAGGCTTGGCTGTGTTTTTTGATTTACACTGAAGTCTTAGTCAGCACTCCATGCCATATGAACAATGTTGTCATGATACGTTGTGTGGCAGGCAGGGGAAGGACCCAAGATGCAGATTCACAGACACGGGGATAAACTCAAAAAACACAGCTTTATTGCTGGCCACGGGAAGCAATACAAAATAAACTAAAACTGGGAAAACTAAAGCATGAACTGTACAAGGAACCGAACCACGGGGAGACTTACACACAACATGAGGGAGAACGCGACGCCGAACAGAGGGAGACTCAGACAGAAATACACAGAGGGTAAACGAGGAAAGTGGGCACACACGGGGAACACAGGTGACACTGATAATCATAACGAGACAGGGCGGGGTGAACTGAACATGACATGTACAGGCACAGAGGTTCAGACAGGAGGAGAGAGAGCACGGGGAAAACACAGACATAACGGGCTGGGGAAACATGAAACAACCACAAAGGGAGACGAGGGCTCATAAATACATAGAGGGCACACAGGGGGGAGAGAGAGCACGGGGAGAACTTAGACATAATGGGCAGGGGAAACATGGAATAAAACATAAGGAGAGACGAGGGCTCACAGATACACAGAGGGGCACACAGGGGGTAAAAGCCATGAAGGGAAAACACTTAGGGAACAACACAACAGGGCAACTCAGAAAACATGGCCTAAATAAGGAACAAAATACAAACATACAAGGAACTAAGAATACTGGGCCCACATGGCCCAGGACCATGACAAATGTATTCCTTTGGATTATAAATTCTATTTTTAAACCTGTATACTTCTTTTTTGGTGTATTTTTTCAGTCCTTTACATAAGTGTGGCGTTCAGTTAAATTGTCAAAACACACGCTGAACAGAATTTGTGAACCAATAAAATGTGACTGGTGTAGATTTATATGTCGGATTAAAAGAGGAAGAGTCAATATTCTCTCCTCTGATATGATAAACAACTGAGTTAACCACATTTGTTTGATTCTCATTGTGGTCCCATCCTTCTTTTTTCTCTCTTCTTTTGAAGTTTGAATGAAAAGTAGGTTGCTTTAGAGCCGGTAACATGGCCAACACCTTCACGGTGTACAACACCTCCTCTTACATGCCCCACTCCGCACCACCATCAGATCTAACCACACTGTCCAGCTTGTGAAATATCCCCATGTATGTCACCAGGGCTTTTGTCTGAACCACATCATTATCACTGAGATTCAGCGGAATTACACTGTCACTATGTGCGTATGCGTGTGTCTGTAAGGGGTGGGTGGTTACATCTGACTTTGTTTCCTGTTTCTCGCAACACTTCTCTGAACACTCCAAAGAACTGAAAGCCCTGACCCACAAACACACTCACACACACACACACTCGCACAAACAAAGCCTTCCTAAAACCGTTAATTTGAGTCAGCTTTAAAGGAAATCTACACCTCAGCTCAGTCAGAGTGCCTCGTCCTGCTGCTGAAAACGACATTGTTTTGCTTTCAAATGAGTGAATTTCAGCATAAGTTGGTTGTTTAACTTCCACACTGCCTGCTCTCCCAAAATGAACTTTGTCTTGGTAAGTAATTCTGTTCATAGGTTTGATCTGGATCATCTGCGTGTTTAATTTCAAGGGTGCTTTAATGCAGTTTCCTCTGAGTGGATTTTCATTATTCATTGTGATGGGAACTATCGGAAAAGATTATGTTTGGATTAGAGGAAGCAAACGTTATGTCTTAATGACTGCAAGATAAATATTTATGATTATTTGTAATATTTTCCTGCGTATATTCTTGAGTGGCCGTAAATCTCATTGCTGCCATGACTACAGCTAGTGTACATCCTCACTGTTGTGGCTTCTGTTTTTATTGTTTGCAATAAGAGCTCCATATGTAGCGTGTGTACGTTAGTTGCTGCAAAATCGTTAAGGCTGTAGTGACATGTAGTTGTATGTGGATGAATGAAGGGAAGACGTTCTGTAGATTACTGGGATTATCTTTTGTGGTCTTGCAGCTCTGGGTGCAGTGAGACCGTGACGTTTAATAACTTGATACTTTTACATGAGCTGTATCTAATGATTATTTACTTTCTCTTTTTGCATTATTCACATTTACCCACCTTAAAGATCGCAAGGTTCTTGTCATAATAAATAAATAAATAAATAAATAATAAATGTAAAGACAACGGCCAATAGGTTTCTTAAGGTTTACCTTTGAGAGACTGAAATCACTCAATTGAAAATAGACAATAACTCACAACAATGAGAGGAGAGTCACAGATGAAGAACTTTTAACAATACTGCAAGCTATATTTCAGGGATCTAAATAATCACAGATGTAGGGGAAAAGTTAGCAGAAGGATTCCCTTTGTTTTATGTGTTATCATTGGGCAGCCAGCATCCATAAATATAAGTGTTTTGGGGTTTAGGAAAAGGAAGATGAAGAAGCCCACAGTGTGTAAAACTGGAAGAATAGTCCGGTAAGCTGGTAGCACTGGGCTCCCTGACCTGTCATTTCCTATCGCTCAACAGTTTTCCAACTTATCTCTTTTCTGTGGGGCCAAATCTGTGGGGCAGGGTTGTATTATATTATTTATATGATGATTTCCTCTTCTGAACTTTTCTCACTCACCCACGAGTCAGAAATATTTGACCTTTGTGTCGGACGTTTGTAGAGAGAATATTTTTTTTCACTCAGTGGTGTGTGTGTATATATATATATATATATATATATATATATATATATATATATATATATATATATATAGAGAGAGAGAGAGAGAGAGAGATATTTTAACATGCAGTACAGCTACAGCTGCCTGGATATTCACCTACTGCAGACGTGTGCGAACATTACTTATACATTTAACAGTAGTGTTATTAATCAATCAGGTTCATATCTCATCAGTATGTATTGGGGAAGTTTTGAAAATGAGGATGTTTTTGGACTGAGGTTTGCAATATGCGTCATGTATGTGAGAACTCTGATGGTCAAGAAGAGTCTTAGTTCATTGGCTCTGGGTGGAGGATGGTCCAAATACTCTGACATGTTTTCCGTTCTGTCTTCAAAATGGACCAAGTCTCCACTGATCTGCTTGGCATATTTTTTTCTGTCATTCTGCTTTGGTAGAACAACAACTGTCTGCTGCACGATGTGCATGCTAGAGTTCAGAAAATGTGTTGAACCTTTAATGGCAGTGGAACATTTACATTTTCAATGAACATGTTCCTCTTTGATGATATATGCAAATTAAAAAGTTTTTCCTCTCCAGTGACTTGATGAGAGTCAATTATTTTTACTCTTTCTGTCATTTTGTTTCAGCTTTTGTGATGAAATGTCAATCCTGCTCACACACAAGCACCTTAACCCTCATTTAACACCTCAGATCTTCAGACCTCATTTTTTTTGTTTCAGGTCTTCCCACTGATGCTTGCACTGACTTCCTGTGGACAGAGTCAAACTGAGGGGATCGAACAAACTAATGATTCGTGCTACAATTTATGCCCAGCTGGTAAGATATACATAGGATTATTATTGACAATTATTGTCCTTCGTGAAGTCATTGTGGAAATATCACATTAACTCGTTACCTTTCTCTTTCTCTCTGTCTTCCCCAGGATATCATAAAGTTGGTGATTGTGATGATCAAGTTAAAAAGTACAAATGCAAGAAATGTGAGCATGGCACATTCACGGAGGTAGAAAACTTCGTAGAGAAATGTCTTCGGTGTGACTCATGTAATCGTAAGTATCCTGCTCATTTTCAGTTTGCTGCTACACATACTGTCAGCTTGTGTGATAAAGTTTAAGGAGCGTTCAAGTACAAATTAGACTAGAATAAAGCAGATGGATATTTTCTGGTTATTTCAATATATAAAACATGTGAAGATGGCACCTTCACTGGAAAACCACAGAGAGAAACGTGGACTAAAATAAAACAGTAGACTGGTGTTTTCTGTTTATTTGGTCATATAAAAGACAATGCTATTCTTCGCTGCATGTAAGATCTCTTTTAATGATGAGCAAATTATAATGATCTAATATTTCTGTTAAACCAGTTTGATGCAGTGGAATGAAATAAATATTTAGTGTGGGAAATCCTAATATAATAGTAACTGTATGTCACTAATAACATCAGTGCCAGTTTGAGTATTCACTTTACATGGAGACTTGCACTGTAACAACAACACGTGAATTTGTGTGCGTACCAGTTTGAGCGTGCCGTTAACATATTGATTCCTTCTGTTTACATTTCAACTGAGTTTCACATAAAATATTGAAGCAGAACTTGGAAAAATCATTTCATGTGCTAATTGATGAAAAGAATGTGACAGTAGAAAACAACATGTGGTCCCATGGCCTTATCGGGACTGCGTTTTTCAGTTATTTGGACTGAGATGGAAACACTGTATTTTGCTTTTCCCCCAGATGATGAGGTGGTAATAGAGCCCTGCACCTTTAACAGGAGCACAGTGTGTGGCTGCATGGAGGGATACTACAATTCAGGATCTTATCCACGGCAATGTTCAATATGTTCCTGCCCGCACTGCCCACGTAAGTAACCTCAAAGGATTTTAAAGCATTAGACTGATATTCACTGCAGCCAAACGGATTCATTTTCTAATATAATAACAATCTCACTTTAAATTCCTACATTCACAGTTACTCTTATGTTCCTTTCAGGGAATGCTGACTACTACACGAAGTGCCCACACCCCCGGAGGTAGAAGACTTTACAATGTAACAGAAAATAAACAAAAAAACATAGACAGTGTGCTTAAATTTTGTTCGCGACAGACTGACAAGAACACAGAACTGCAAATGAAAGCGCCAATGATATAAAATACATATACTTACTGTGGTGATAGCTTACGCTGTATTGTATGTGAATACAGTCTACAGGTATGCACCAAAATTGCAGTGTTTGTTCAGTGATGTTTGTTCATTTAATGTGTATCAACTTCTGGTGACGTTTAGAGGGCCACTAACTTACTCTAGATAAATGGCAACTATTTGTCAGTGCTAACTAAAATGTGATCTACAATATGTTTGTGGTTGAGTTAAACATGGCCTGATTTCAGCAGGGGACGTGTTGTCTTTTTGTTAGAATGGAGGAAACATGGTTACAAATTTCTCTCCCCCTCCCATATTTCCTGTGGTTTGACTGAGGCCTTGACTACCTGTGCTAAATAACATGCCTGCAGATGACAAAAGTCCTGATAATAGGCAGGTTAGAGTTGCTTTTCAAGCACTGTTTTCCAGTTTTACACATTTGTATTAAAGAATAGACAGATCCCCTGGACATCCACCTTTACATTTCTATAACCATTTCTTCTGATCACTGTACCATAATGTCTTTTTTAAGGATACAAATTGAGTCACAAGATGTCTCTTATTATGTGGGACCGTCCTTTGTCCCCGATGTCCCACATATTGATTGACTCTGCAGGATTTGCATTTGCACTGAGTGAAAGTGCAAGTGCAAAGGATTTGCAAAAGTCTGGCTTTCACTAAGCTTGTGTGAAAAACGGAGGAAAGGCTTTTTAATATTTTTCAATTTCTAATGCTACTCCCATCAGGGAAAGACACCACCAAAAAGTCACAAGGCATCTGACTTTTAGTGGAAAAGACTGAAACAACCACAAAGAAAATAAAGGGAAGTTTATTTCACTTTGCGTTTTTGCCTCTTTGGATATAATTATGCTTCAGGTTCGTACTAGGAAAAATATAGCATGAAGTGACAATTAGCTGACAATGATAGAATTGTCAGCTAAAAAAAACCACTCAAAAATCAACGTTCATCCCTACTACTGAAATGCAAACAGACAGAACAAATAACATAAAGAGAAATATGGGATCATATAAGGAGTACATGATAAGAACATAGCTTCGTCTTCCCTTTATTCTTACATTTACTTGTAAACGTTGGAAAAGTTACTTTTAAATGTCATTAATTTGGCCTCTACATAATAAACTAAAATCTGGTAACCTGTTATTGGTAATGAAAATTTCTGACTACCTCAAAACATTGCTAACATGTCCCCACGGAGTCACACACAAAAATTATTGCTTTCCTCAAACTGGGGTCTGATCATCCTAGTTGCAAAATGTTTGAATGTTTTTCCAATGCTGCTAGAAAACGTCAACCTTCAATGGAAAAATCTTTGATTAGTTTTTTTTAGTCTCTCTATAAGTCACTGCAAGCAAGCACACAGAGGAGAACTTAAACTAACAGACTGACTTTTGCAGATATATTCATTTGAATTATGCAGTCTGAATCTGGACCTCAGATTAATGTTGGAATGCATTTTTACACACGACAGGAGAAATAACTGCCTGTGTTGGTGCTTCATTAGCTTTTAATGTCAGGATAAATATGTGTTGTCAGATGATTTCTATACTGTTTTTTTATGTTATAGGCCAACGAATACTGCAGCTTCGACAAATCCATCTACAACTCCAGTTGTGTCTCCAACCACAGTGGCAAACAAAAGTAAGTGAATCTTTAATTATGTATGTCATTTTGTCTGACTGACTTCTTCTGAAGGTTAGGAGAGCCAGCAAAAACAATGAGCCCTAAGCATTCAAGTAGATCTTTAGGAAAAGGAGATTTGAAAACAAGATGTGATACTTTGGGTTTGCTTTTCAAGCTTTTTGGTCCACACATCCCCAAAAATATTGCTGAGATAAAGCAGCTCTATTTAGAAGAATGGAAAAAATTCCTCCTGACCGTACTTCAGATTTGATCTGCAACTACTTAAAAAACACAACTGAGGCTCTCGGAGCCAGATTACTAAATGCACCAGCACCAAGAATAATAAATAATAAAGTTTAAAATTTTATTTTTCTTAAAGTATGTTAATGCAAACGCATTGTGTTGTCTATCCATGTATACCAGAAGATTACATCACATTATATAACCCACTAATGTTGAGAAGTAATTCCAAACTTGCTTCTTTTTTTTAATCGTACGACAGGATTGATGTCTGCAACTGTTACACCAGCCTCAACTTCAACTCCCTTTCCAAACAAAGCTCTTGTTTCAACATCCAAGGCTTTCACGAATCCATCAGATCCTTATATAACAGAAATTCCACGTAACCGTTAGTGCTCATTTTATATTTTGACAACACATTTGATACATTAACTTACTGCCCTTGGTTTTGTAGTTTAGTTTTATAACGTATCACACTTGCTAAGGACATTTTATCAGGTTTAGCAGCCTCTGATTGTTATCCAATTTACATGGAGGATAAAGACATAATATGCTTACGTCAGAACTTATTGATGTGGAGTGTGTCTTTGTGTCCACAGCGGGGAATGCAGGAATTTTTCTTGCGATTCTCGTGATTAGCTTTGTGTTGCTCTCATGGTTCCTGCTGATCTGCACCATGAAGATATTCAAACACAAAGACAGTTTTTGCTGGAGGAGGAGGAAAGAGGCTGAAGTCTCCAAGAACGGTAATCTGCAGTAAATAAATCCAACAAAGTACCTGTGCGTTGTATTTAAGTACACATTTGAAGTGTTTGCATTTCATATGAGATTTGTGTAACTTTATCTTCTTTAAAACGTAATGGCACAAATTTGACCCTTAAGGTTAAATGTTACTTTTGTTACTTTTGTCAGTCCTTTTTTTCTATTGCCTAATTGTATTTTGTTCAGTGCAGGGTTTTACTATTTTTCAAGTGCTTTGAATTGAACAATCACTTTTATTCATCAGAGTATTTCTACAACTACCACTGAGCATTAATATACAGTACACAGAGTAAACAGTACAGGCACTTAGCGGTTCGGTAGATATTGACTGGGGACATTCATGTAGTTTTCATATGGCTAATATCAAAGTTATGTAAAGTACTACATGTAAAGTACTAATATGTAAAGTACTACACTTTACATTACTTGACCTCTGGGAAGTTAAGATACTATGACACATCGCAACCAAGGACAAATTTTCTCATGTTACTCCTCACAATGTGAAATGTACTGTCCAGTTGTGCATTAAATAGAAGAATATCCATATTTTGTTCTGTTTTAAAAATGTGCCTTAGTGACTGAACATGTCTTGACTAACAGACAGGAAACTCAATGATAATATCTCCTTTCCTTTTTAACAGAACAACCCAGTCATCAAGGCAGTAACCCGACCACACTGGTTTGTGCTCAGTTTCATGCACTTCGTTTTCTTTAAAGATAGCAATCTAGGCAGGAACACTTACTGTAGGTGCACAGTGAGAATTTCTTGTACATAGTTCATCAAGATAATTAGCTCATTAGCTTATAATTAGCACACAAGAAAGGCAGAAAGTTTTGGTCATCCCTGTCATGCACTTCAAAGTTTGTACTCATGCTGTCTTGTTTGTTCTTTCAAGACGCTTACATTCTCTGAGGAAACTCCCATGTTGACTCTCAATCAGAGTCCAGCCATGTCAGAACATCCAACCCACATCAACACTCTCGTGCCAGTCAATGGCCAGATAGGTAAGACTATCTGAGTATTTGATCTCTTGCTAACATGCACGACATGCAAAATACTGGACTTTGTTAATTATGTGTTGATGATTTCTAATTAAAAAAACAAAACAAAAACACCCCCTGCAGAATTCTCGGAAAAGTTTATTTTAGTCTCAAAAGTCATTTCCTCATTCCCAATGTAAGGAGTGATTAAAATATTCCTTACTTTTAATAGGAGTTCAGTGAAGAAGGATAAAAAACCTCAAATTCGAGAACAGCCAACAATCAAACAGTCTGCATTTCTTTTTCTGTCATTCGGTATTAAATATTCACAGACGAAATCCTTCTCTGCCCTTCAGCACAGGCTTCCATTATATTGCACTTTAGGGTAAATGTAACCATTTATGGTTTAAGACATAACTGGCAATATAAAACTGATAAATGTGACTTTATCTGCAACATTTTAGCAGGAAATAATTTCTTCTGCTACTACTTCTACTACTACGATCCCAGAAAATACTAGTTTTGTTACTAGAATCATGGGATTATCAGCTAAGAAGAACACCACATACCAAATGAAACTCAGTGGTGTTATAGATATTTTTACACATGAAGTGCAAAGGAAGCTTTTGCCATATTTTCAGAGACAATATGACTCATAAAAGGATAAACAACTTTCAACATTTATTCATTTCTGTATATATTATATCCTTTAAGTAGGCAGGAAAAAAACATCTCTCTCTTTCCCTATACACATATAGATATATATATATAGAGAGAGATATATTGATATAGATTTAGATAGATGGATAGAAGATTAGGGTCATTGCATCACGTCCTTCAGGACAAGTCAAAATGAGTTCTATACAGTACACACTATAAGGCTGAGTTATCTTTTGGTCACTTAGGAGTTTAAAACAGGCCAATCAGCACAAGCTGGGTAAATAATGTAGTTGCTTAAGAATTTGCTTCTACACCACAGTGTGATTTTTTTTTTTATTTCTGTGGTGAGCAGTAGAGATGGTGCATGCTGCTGCACTGAATTACTTAAGAAATGTGTTAATTTAGAGAGGAGGTGAAACCTATTGTTCGTAGCGCTTCAACTTTCTCCCCTCATTTAAATGACTGTGGACTTCATCCGAAGTGAGACTTAGGTATTGAATGCTGGAGGGTGTGATGGGCTTGGCTGTAAATGTTTGAGATAAGTGATGTGAAAACTGCGAGAAAAGTTGTAGAAGAGGAAGTGTTCAGCATTGAGTTTTCCAGTAAAGTTATTAGCATTTATGATCAGTGACACATGTTTTTATGACGCACCTAAATAGGTGGTAGACAGTAGGTCATAGCCAGAAAAAGTGGCATTTGGCATACTTTTTTTTTTCAATTTCATTGTTTCACAATTTAACAAATGCTTTCAGATAAAGTGTGATCCAAGCAGATTACCTTCAAAACATAATGATTCCACGATTATAGTGTATGATGAATAAAACCAGGGGAAATTTCTCAGTTGTTTTACAATGAATGAAAAAGACATACACTTTAAAAAACTAAAAATATCAACATCAACATTAAACGAGCAATATTTCTAAAGCGTTAAGGAGAATAGCTACCCCTTCAAATACCTGCTTGTCTGCTTGTGTTGTTAAAAGGAAGCGCTATTTTGCTACTGCTAAATTGTTTAATTGAATTATATTAGTAAAATTAAAAAATGTTGCTGTTGCAGTTTCTTCCATCTGATAGAAGCGCGGTATACTATCTATAAGTGCTGTTGTTTTTACTTTTTCATCTCTTCTTGTTCACCATAGTGTTTATCAGAACCACATCTGTGGAGGTGGAAACTAGGAAATACAGCGTTCTTACTCGTTCGCATCAGTCAGCAATGTGACATTAAGTCAAATGGCAAGTCAGATAGTGAACACATGTGCCTGTTAACTGTGTCATATGGTAAACTCCTGATATTCAATGTAAGCCTTTCAAGCCTGTAGGTGTGCTTTAAATACAACTGCAGTTATTAGTGAGGTCATGTTGTTGTTGGCATTCACGGCTAAGATCAAAACCTGTTTTTAGTTTTGTGCTGTTTGAACTGGGGTGAGGATTATGCTCTGTTCTCCTCTTCATAAGCTTGAGATGGGACTTTTATTTGCGTTGTGTATTCTGTATCATTACGTCTCTTGACTGTTGTTGTCCTGTTATTACAAAGTGAGAAAGCTTTTCCACTTAGCAGACCAGTGCTGATATAATGTGGTCAAATTTCTCTGTATATCTTCTGAATTACTTAATTAGTAATTACTTTATTAATTAATTAGTTTTTCAGAATATACCATAATGCTGGTTGGAGGTTATAACGTGGGTTGTATTCAGTGGTTGAGAGGAGGCGGCAGAAAACACTCAGGATAGTCAAAAACTCACAACCACACTGGTACTGGGAATTCCACAGTGGTGTCCTTTAATTGACACACACATCACCTACCTTACAAGGCCCGGTTGAACAGCTGCTGCCTTGTCATACATGAAACACAGTGTTCCTACAACCTGTGACATTACTTTGAATTAGGAAGGTAAATATATGAGGTCCATGTCAGTCCACATCCATGCGCAAGCACGTTTCTCCCACACTCTACAGAGAGCAGTGACGCATACTTGTGACATCACTAAACATTAACTTAAATTGTCTTAAAGAGACACCACACAATTGTGACTGTTACAAGGTGTACACTGAATCATTAAAAAAAGCTTTCTATTAGAGTCAGTATATGCAAATCATCAGTTAAAGTCTTGAATTATGCCTAATTTCTTTATATACTTGCTTCCAAGGAGCCAGACTTTTAAAGCAGTCTTGACCAGTAGTTCTTCAGGCTTTCTGAAGGTCTTTCAAAGTTCTGTCTTTGGCCATTGGCTGCTTTTTCACTCATTCTCACTCTGATCATTTTCCGACGATTTTTTTTGGTTTGTTTATTTTGCCACTTCACACTGACCTATGACTCACTCAAGCATAAAAAAGACACCTCACTCAAGGAATGAATCAGTGTTGTGTTAACACATTAGAGACAAAAAAAAAACGTAGCAAAAAAATTGTTTTTTTTTTCAGTTGTTGTCCACGCAGCTTAACACGCTGTTAGTGCAATAAAGGCATACTGGATAGAAAAACACGTAGTAGAAGGCTATCGGTCATGGATCGGCTTTCCTAGAGCCTGAAAATCAAAGTTATTGAAGCAGTGACAGAGAACGGAATGAAAAGCAGCCAATGAAAAGCTTTGAATGTGCTCCAAGAAGCCTGGGGAACTATTCCCAAAGACTAGTTAAGGAAAGTGCAGTAAAGCATACCTAAGAGAGTTCAGGCTGTGTTAGATAATATAGGTGGTCACACAAAATCTTGACTTTCAAGCTCATTAGAACAAATTAACTCTGTTTTGCCCTTATTTAATGCATTTCTGTGGATATTTGCACCTCTTTGCTATTTTCTTTGCAAAATATTGAGCCATGATGGATGGCTCAAGACATTTGCACAGTACGGCACACTGTAACAATGCTGATCTTAAACATGACCAAAGTTTTTGCCAGTGAGTCCAGTGTAAGGGGAAAAAAACATTAAAAAACACTTGCTGTTATCACTGCTTATCATTTCACATTAGTTTCTCTAATCGTGGAAATGGATGACGACAGTGACTCACAGATATCCTAACAGGGTGGTCACAAACAGGAAGCTCTTAGAAGCAGCAAAATTGACTTGTTTGAGACAGGAGGTGAACTGCTGCGCAAATGCTCTATTTCACATAAATACAGATTATTTTAACCTCAGACTAACGCAAAACAAGCAGCTCAGTGCCCTGTGTCCTCTGACTGTTAATTATTCTCTCCTTCCAGTTGCCAGACGAAATGACCACGCAGATCGCTGGCCGGCCATCGTCCTCTACGCGATCATCAAGGAGGTGCCCTTGCATAGGTGGAAGGAGTTCTTGCGTCTGCTTAAGGTGACTGACCAGCAGATGGCACGAGTCGAGATGGAGACTGGTTTCAGTCTCGGCTCCATGGAGAAGCAGTACCAGATGCTGAGGCTGTGGAGCCAGCACTCTTCCTCCAAACTCAGTGATATTTTCTCAGCCTTACACTACATGGAATTATCCGGCTGTGCACAGATGCTCCAGGAAAGCCTGGAACAGCTGCAGTGGACGCCTGACCAGAGACAGGCACTCACAGCCATTTGAATGGAGCAGTGTGGGACAACTGAGGCTGTACCTGGCAGCACAAGTGTAATGCTATCTATAACATGACTGGAAACATAAATTATTCAGCCATGGACGCTGGTGTGAAAGATTAGACACTCGCTGGAAAGGACATTACGATCTGTAGCCATATAGTACAACCCTAGAAACCTGGAACAATGTCGTAAATATCCCGTACTGAGTAATGCAGACGTAGATTAAAGCCAAATAAAAACATCTGATAAACTGGAATGTAAAAAAGTGGACCCTTATTTCATGTTAAGACAGAAACCTAAAATGTTGAATGTAAACACATGAAATAATGGATTCGTAGCAGTGCAAAATGCAGTTTCGAACATCAGGTTACTTCCTCAAGAGCATCATTAGCATTTTTAGGAACCACATAACACCTCTTAACACACTCGTAATATTCTTGTAGCCTACAGTAGGTGGAGACAGTAAATAAATAAAAAAATACTGAGGGAAGTCCCCTTCCCTTAACTAATGGCTGCTGCCAAAAGTTGTTTAGAACAATGTAACCTCCAGTTTTTTGTGTGGTGCCTCTTAAATGCCAGCAATGGAGGCTGCGGTTTTTACAGCAGTACTGCAATGTACATGTATAATTGGGAGGTGTTTGTGCTTAAAGGGTAAGCAAGGAAGTTGCACTTCCTTAGTGTAGTGTACGTGATTGTTTTACCTCCACAAGTCTGTGCTTGAGATTTCTCTGTTTTTTTCCCCTTTTGACTTGTCAAAGGACAGACTTTTTCAGTCTGAATCTTTAAACTGTGCGTGTGCGTGATCACTCCGTGCACATCTGGGATGTTTGTGCAGCACAGCTGCAGACGTCTCCCTCGTTTGGTATAACAACTCAGCCACTGATTGTTATTGTGCACTCTCGCAAAGGAAGAAAACTGAAATCCCCAAAGGACGTCAGTTTTTCAGTTTCCTGCAACTAAATGGTGTCAGTGTTCAGCATGCTGGGTTTTTCCTCACCACACATATTCCATTTGAACGGATGGTTCTCACTTGTGGTGTTTGGGTATCTCACTTTGAGAGGTTTTTTTGTGTGTCTATGTGTGTGTGTCATTATACTTCATTGACAGTAAAGGTCTTGGATTTTCCCATTTAAGATGTTTATTTAAGAAAGTTTTAATGGGAATGTAGGCCACTTTCCCTGAGATATAAATATTTGTATATGTTTTACAGGTTAAAGTATAATTGTTTTTTTATTTATGATCCATTTGTATGAATATTTGTGTGGTGCAGAATAAACTGAAAGTGAAAATCTTAATGTTTTTCATCTCATTGTGGTCTTTAGTGGTACACTGTTATGAAAACGTGCTACTGTAAAACCCCAAATCAAAATGTCACCTGTATATGTATATGTCATGAATAAAATGTTTGGCCACAAGGTGGGAGTATGGACTGTATGTTTGAACCGCAGCAGCTGGTGTGCATTTGTAAGCGCACACACACCCCACCTACAAAGAAAATAGGAGCACAGTACTTGAAGAGCTTTTATTCTTGAGTTGGATTACACCCATGAATTGCAAATTTGGGCTAAAAGCACAAAGAACAGCTGCCTTATATTGTTCATAGTTACTGGATGGAAAAATAACAGATCCCTTACAGGACCACATTCACTTTATGTGTTTACATGCAGCTTCAAAATTTATAGCATTATTCTTCTGCTGTCATGTAGATATGCTGTCAGGCTGCACATCACCATGTGTTTGCCATGTTTTTAACCACACCAGTGTCACCTGCCAAAAAAGGGATTTCCAGTATTTCTCAATAAATAAATAAATGAAAGATTACCAGAACTGAAACTGCTCTAAATGACTTGTTGGCCTTTACTGTCACCTATATCTCACAAATGATATCACGTCATATAACAAGCTATGCAGAGTAAGAAACACTTCTTTTACAAGGTAAAGGTTTTGTACTTATTTAACCAGGTGAAAAGATTTATTGAAGGTAGAAATGTGATTTTCACATCACACTTGGCCAAGTGGGCAGTAGAAACCGCAAGAAGTTGAACACAGCAGATATTTTAAGTGTCCAAAAAAAAGTTTGGACAGATGATAATGTTGAACACAGAGTAGGCACAATAAAGCAGTCATAAAGATCTTTGCAAAACAGGTCATTTCTTTAGTTTATGTATATATAAAGGCTTTGTAAATCCTCTTGACTACTGCCTTTTTATCAGTTTATATTTATCAATATAAACACAGAAAATCACTTTTTGGCATGGGGTGGCTTTAATTTTTTTTTTAATAAGAGGTTAAAGATGAAGTTAATTTAATTTTCCTTATGTCTTGATCTTTTTCTTTTATATCATGGGTAGGTGTTATATACGCTGTAGCTTCAACCTACACCTTTTCGATTAGTCATTTCTTCTTTTCTTTTAATCATTTCGTGTGCTATAAATGAACCGAATAAAGACAGTTAACCACCGGGAGCACCAGCTACAGCACAGTTTAGAGGCTAACTAAAGACGGATTTAGCATTTTTTTTTAATCTCTTAAAATGTCTGTAGGAAAATGAACGGCTCTTTGGAGGTATTTCCAAATGACATATTTCCCCCCTTTCGCACCGTTTTTCGTGCTCCCAGCAGCATATCTTTAAGCGCTAACGCCGAGTTAGCGTGAAGGAGCAGGAGATTTTTATCAACAATTTTACGCAGTGTCGCCAATAAGGAAGCTGCAGGCTTCCTACGTTTTCTGTGGTTTTCAAGTAAGCACGAGGGTTAATGGTTTCTATTGGCAACCGGACCCGGATTCTCAAAAACAACAGCTGGCGACGTAAACCGTCCCGTCCTGAGAAGAGACGCGACACAGCCTGGAGGAGTTTGTCGAGACAAAAAGGTTTTTGTGGTTTGTGTATGTGTGGTTTCTTATTATTATTATATAAATATATATTATGCTGTCTCAGTGCCACCTGTTACACACTTGAAAAAATTCCGCTGCAGCTTCTGTTTTGTGAGCGTTGACCTGGATAGCTATTGAATTACAAACATGGAGGACAGTTTTCTTTTGTCGGGACGTCTAATTCAAGACAATAAGTTGACGCTACCCGTGAAATAGAATTTTAAAGACATTTTTAAGTCTTGAGGGATTCAGTATACTGTTGTTGTCAAAAAAGCCGCAGTAACAGGTAGGTTAACAATGGCTCAATAAAAGCCACTGGTACAAATCCAGTCAAGTCGATTTTATTTTACCAGTTCCCTTTGCAGTAGATAAAGTCTTTCTTCTTTTGTCAATGGTAATCTTATTTTGTGTGTGCATAAAATTTCACCAAACTAATATCAAGTCAGAACAATACAAATACATAGTTATAAATAATAGAAAACACTGTGCAAAAGTTTCAAGCCACTCCTTATGTCTTTAAATTTGGCATCCAAGTAACAAATTTAAGCAACATACTTACCTTCATACAAGACTTTTTTTTTCATTTTTCATTTTTACAGTGTTACTGAGGAATAGTTCTCCAGGCTTTCTGAAGGTCTTTCAAAGTTTTTTTCTTTTTGGATGTTGGCTACTTTTTCACACCTTTTCACTCCAGTTTTTGTACCTGATAATTTTCAGATAAATAAATTTTTTTTTCGGTTATTTTGAACAACTTAACAATGCAATAAAAAGCATAAAAAGTCTTCTAACCCAAGAGTTGAACTAGTGTTGTGTCTACACATAACAGAAAAATTAGCAATTTTATCTTTTTTTTTACTAGCAGCCTGTCATAAAACATAATGTGTTTTTCTTTAGTTAAATATATTTTTAAAAATACCAAAAATAAAACAATTGTATTTTTGCACCAACAATTGTGATTCTCAAAGATCTATTAGTTGATAAATGTTCCATACTGAGTAATCAGTATAACTCAGTATAACAATATCTTACCTAAAATCCTGAATAATCTGTACTTATGTGAAATATCCTGAATAAAAAACTCAGGAGTCCGCACTAGTAGTAGGAGAAAAGAAGAAGTGGCAGGTCTAAAAAGAATTACAGGAGATGAACAGTATCTTAAGAAAGAAGATAAGAATTAAGAAACAGGGGGGGGGGGAATCCACCATAGATTTGTCACAGGAACTGAGAGATGGATCTGGCTTTTCAGTTCATATGATATTATTCATCAAAGCTTGATCAGAAATGGCTTTTGTGTATGGGAGGCTGTCGAGGGAAACTAGGAGAAAAGGCTGAGATATTGCAAATTACACAAGAACTGGACTGAAGATCAGAAGATCAATCCAAATTTCAAATCTTTTGGTTCAAATCTTTGTCAGTATGTGCAGAAGAGGTCTAGAGAGTACAACAATGAGTCTCTACAGCATTCTGTAAAGCATGATGGAGGCTCTGTCGTGGTTTGGTGCTGTATTTCAAATAATGGTGTTGGGGATCTTGTCGAAATTGATGGAATTATGAACTCTATGTTGAAGAGTAAAGGTGCTTGTTTATGCTTGTTTTTATTACTTCTTCTTCTTTTTCTTTTTTTACATTTCAACATGTGACAGATATATTTTATCCTCATTTCCTCCGTTAACCATTAGACTACAATGTTGTAATTGCTTTCAACAGCCATGAACAATCCCGCCATTTGAGCAATCATGACTGCTTTGGTTCGACCTGGAGTCAATATTTCAGAGATATGTAAGGAAGGAGACAAGTTCCTTCGGAGCGGTGAGCTGGAGAGAGCCACCTCCTTGTACATGTCTGCCTTCAGGACTCACGCCACCTCTGCGGTGTCCCACATGAGAAAACTGGATAAGTCCGGTCTGGATTTGGTGATCGCTACTCTAGAGGGCTGGCTTGACAGTCATGTGAAGAATCAGCCTGCAGAGGGTCTTAATAAAGGTCTTGCTGCTGTTTTCCTCTCCACACTCAGTCCCAACAATCTGTTAGCCACCATTTACAAAATGGAGTCTCTTCTTCAGAGTGACACGCATGCCTGTGAGGAGATTCTTGCTCGTTGCACTGCTATGCTTGAAGGGAAGCGGAACCTTCCTCCAGAGGGTTCAACTCATGTTTTGTTAGAGATAACTCGAGCCCTCGCCTGCTTGTTATCAGAATCTCACAGGTTAAAGGGACTAAAGATTTACCTCAAAGCTTACCGGAATAGCAAGTCTGAAACTGTCACACTGGTGAAGAGCAGACAAGCGGGATACTTACCCAAAATAGTGAAGGCCTTTGCAGAACAAATCATGCTCATACATCCCACTCTGGTAGTTGACAGCAAGTGGAGAGTGGGAACAAAGGACAATGACAAGCTTGAAGAAGAAACTTCTGCTACTGTTATTGAGTTTTTGCTGTCTATTTCACCTAGTAACAAAGAAGTACAGGAACTCAATGCAGCATATTTGTTTTTGATGGGCAGGTTTATGGACAGTGCAGAGGCATACTCTTCCCTCTTGCAGTATGCTCATGGCCAGAAAATACCAGAGAGTACTATAGAAAAATTGCTCCAAGAAACTCCTGAGAGGACAGCCAGACTCTTGACAAGCCGAGCAGCTGCTTGCTTTTCAGCAGGTGGAAAGATTGCAGAGGAGTGCTCAGATTTGGGGAAAGCATTTGAGACTCACCCAGCCACTGCCCGAATTTACTTCCAAAAGCTGTTCAAAGATCAGGGAACTGGGGTGGCAGCTTGCAACCATCTCCGTCAGCAGGCGGAGAGAGGCCTGTCTGATTACAGAGATCAGGTCCTTGTCCGGGCAGATCTGCGATCTACTGAAGGAGTTGAACTTCTGGACCCTGTTATCACTCAGTTACGGACCCTGTGCCATTTAGAACCTGGTGGGGGAGACAGAGAGTTGCGGGTCCGACTGGCTGATTGTCTTCTCCTCAGAGGAGAGCACAAAGAGGCCCTCTCTATCTGCAGCCAGCTAGCTGCCGCACAAGGTCAGCAGAGCTATCAAAGCACGGTCCACGTCCTTCGCGGATATGCACGATTGCTCTCTGATGACCAGAAGGGTGCATTAGAAGACTTTCAGGCTGTGATTGAACACAATGCCCCCCACCCATCCAGCTGTGTGCGAGCACTTTGTGGCAGGGGCCTCCTGCGAATGATGGGTGGCTTAAACTACCTGACTGCTTTAGACTATGTGACAGCCAGCAGGCTGCATGCTCAGGAAACAGCATTTGCTGTGCGCTGCTTGGTACCCTGGAACTACCGTGGGCTGCTGTTTACTGTTCTGCTGGAGCAGGGACGATTCATGCTTGAAGGGTCTAGAGATCACAAACCCAAGTCCAGTTCTGGTGAAGACTCCCAACAGCACCAAAAGGAGGAACATATGCAGACCCTATCAAAGAGGGACAACCACAGATCAAGGTATGTTTGTTTTAGATATGGTTTACTGAGCAATGCTTTCTCAGAGAAAATATTTTGGCATGTCACAGCAGGAAAAGTCTACTTTATTGCATGGTATGGTCTTTGTTGTGTGTTTTCTCAGTGTGATTGTTGTCCCGTTGTGTTTTTTTTCTGCTTTGTACGTTAGGACTCCTGCTGGTGTCCATTCCCTTGCTCTGTTGCTGATGGAGCTCCAGCCCAGTGCCGATGGGCCTCAGATCTTGGCAGCAGATGCCTTGTACCAGCTTGGTCGGGTGGAGGAGGCTTACCGATTGCTGCTGTCCATCGGGCCCACCAATCCTCGGGCACCTATCTTGGCTCGCCTTGCTTTGCTGCAGCTGCACAGAGGCTTTCTTTATGACACCAATCAGGTATATAAGTTTGAGGTACCAATTTTTCATGTTTAAATGGATTCAGGATTTTTTGTTTCCTGTTTAGGAAACCTAATTTCACACTTGCTTATTTTGTAAAACATATATAAATAAAGCAGGAAGCTGAGTGAAAGCAGAGTGTAGTTCATTATTAGTAGTTTTGGGGAAACACCTTTGTTTATTTAACTAGTTTCCTTTGAATAATTTCTGGATGCACCTTCAAAGTAATTACATTCATGATATAAGGAGCTATGAGGGCTCAAATGTGAAAAAATCTTCAGCGATCAATTCACTTCTAAAATTACCTGATAAGCATCCAAATGTCTGATTTCAGTGTGCGGTAGCTACAGTTTTGTTTTGAAAAGTGTAGCTTTGAGTTTAAAAAAAATGTTAACAATGATTTTAACCACCGAATAGTCCTGATTTACTCTTCATGTCTGTCAATTTTTTCCTGTAGCTGCTGAAAAAGCTCATCTTGTGTGGTGATACCAGCTGCTTGCGCCCCCTGTTGGCAGTGGCACAACAGAAAGACAGAGCACTGCTGCAGGGACACTCCCACTCAGCTGCAAAACGCATTTTGGACCGAGCAAGCGAGGAATGTGCTGTCAGAGAGGCTGTGGCATATCTCTCCATTGCAATTATGGCCTCTGGTGAATAGAATCTGTTTGATGAGTTGTTGATATTTGGTACTGATCTGTTGCTAACTATTGATAGTATTAACATTGTTGGTTGTTGCATGCAGACTGGAGTAATGATTTGTGGAATTCAGCACAAAACCCAAGCTTTTTTTTAGATTTCACTTTAAAATGTCTTGCAGAACATAACACAAATTACAGATGAGGATAGAATAATTACGCCCACAATGAAAATTTCATTTTTTAAAAAGTATTTCCAGATGCCGGTAAACAGAGAGACAACTTTTTGACACAGCTTTTCCAAACATCCTATTTTTATTTTGGATGATTAGTTGATTTTTACGGAGCCCCGCAAGGGACATGGGAGAAAAAAAAATTACGATGAACTTTTGCGATGTCTTTTACTTTGGACATAGAAACGAAATTATTCACAATAACTGCCAGAGTCAAATTATTAGCCTCCATGATGCTAACAGTTAGTTGGGCATCATTTTTGTGTAGTGTGTAGTCGTTTATTATAGTTTTCAACAAGTCTGAAATCAGGGCTTTTTACAAGCCAGTCAATAACATTCACTTTGGTCTCCTGGAATTAGTTCTTCACCTGGAGTCCCATATATTTTGGGTCATTATCATGTCAGACAAAGTGATGACCCAGACCCAGTTTTGCTGCTGATTGGTTGAGGTGTTCTTTTAAAATCTTCACAAATCCATCTTAGTTTGTGATTCCTTCCACTGTGACGAGATTCCTATTTCAAGCCGCACTGAAGCATCCCCACAGCATATTACTCCCACCGCTGTGTTTTTCTCTGAGTACAGTGTTCGTTGGGTTATACAGCAGCGTCTCTTTGGCCAAAGAGCTCTAGTTTACAGGCAGCATATTCTTTCTGCAGGGTGTCTTTAGTATATTACAGTCTTATTTGAAAGTGTCTCTTGTGCAGTGGTGGAGTTTTTTTCTTGCAGTCTATTCCTGTGCAGGGCTGCAGTGACTGTCTTTTTTGAGACTACATTTCCCAACTTGGCTAAGTCATTCACAAGTGTCTTTACATATCTCTCTCAGTAGTTTTTTTTTCCAGAGTCATTGAAATCGTTTGCTTCCTACCTCTACCAGGCTTGTTCTGTATTGTGTGGCTCTCTTAGAATTTCTTAATGATGCTTATCACTCCAGTCCACTCCATCTCCTGCTTTATGCACATCAAGATTTTTTTTTCTCAAGCTAAACTGATTTTTGTGTTTTTGGCATGATGGTTTTTCAAGTGACAGCTCAAAGCCTTGCTGAAGTTTTTATACTGTTTGCCATTTTTACAAGCCTTGAGCATTACAATGTTAAACTACATTATATCACATCAGTGGTTTGGGCTTTGAGTTTTTAAGGGGGCTAATTATATTGACTGTGGTAATTCTTGTTTCTTTCTGAAATAATTCTGTTATTGTGTCCAAATAGAAATAATTTTAACTGAAATTTTAAATATCATTGGGAGAAATGAATGAACTGAGCATTATGTCCTCATCCGTAGGTAGATTAGCCATGCATTATTTAACCACACATCTTTTGTGGTTAAACATAAGACCTGAAACCAACTTCTACTGTGTGTATTTGAATCTATGATTTATTTTACACAAATATTGAAACTGACACTAAAATGAGATTACACATACATATAAAAACAGTCAATTCATTGTTTTTCTCAGGTGGCGAGGCAGCTGAATCACTACTAGAAAGAGCGAGGTGCTACGCTTTGCTGGGTCAGCGAAAAACAGCCATATTTGACTTCAGTGCCATTCTGAAGGAGCATCCGAAACACGTGCATGCCCTCTGTGGAAGAGGTTTCACATATCTCATGCTGAATCAACAAAAGGTTTTTTTTTTCCTCTAGTCTTATCTATCATTGAAACTCGATACTATTGCCCTTTTTGTTCAGGTGGTTACAGCTAAGTGCTTGAGTGATATGTTGCTTGTGAAACAGCTGTAGCGTAAAACAACCTGAGATTCCTTACTATTAAGTCAAACTAAATTATTGTACAATTATTAAATAAAATGTTCTCCTCTGGGCTTTCCTGATAACAGGAATTTAAGCATTCGAATAATTTAAGCAACAATCATAGCTTTAAAACATACAGGGAGTGCAGAATTATTAGGCAAGTTGTATTTTTGAGGAATAATTTTATTATTGAACAACAACCATGTTCTCAATGAACCCAAAAAACTCATTAATATCAAAGCTGAATGTTTTTGGAAGTAGTTTTCAGTTTGTTTTTAGTTTTAGCTATTTTAGGGGGATATCTGTGTGTGCAGGTGACTATTACTGTGCATAATTATTAGGCAACTTAACAAAAAACAAATATATACCCATTTCAATTATTTATTTTTACCAGTGACACCAATATAACATCTCCACATTCACAAATATACATTTCTGACATTCAAAAACAAAACAAAAACAAATCAGTGACCAATATAGCCACCTTTCTTTGCAAGGACACTCAAAAGCCTGCCATCCATGGATTCTGTCAGTGTTTTGATCTGTTCACCATCAACATTGCGTGCAGCAGCAACCACAGCCTCCCAGACACTGTTCAGAGAGGTGTACTGTTTTCCCTCCTTGTAAATCTCACATTTGATGATGGACCACAGGTTCTCAATGGGGCTCAGATCAGGTGAACAAGGTGGCCATGTCATTAGTTTTTCTTCTTTTATACCCTTTCTTGCCAGCCACGCTGTGGAGTACTTGGACGCGTGTGATGGAGCATTGTCCTGCATGAAAATCATGTTTTTCTTGAAGGATGCAGACTTCTTCCTGTACCACTGCTTGAAGAAGGTGTCTTCCAGAAACTGGCAGTAGGACTGGGAGTTGAGCTTGACTCCATCCTCAACCCGAAAGGGCCCCACAAGCTCATCTTTGATGATACCAGCCCAAACCAGTACTCCACCTCCACCTTGCTGGCGTCTGAGTTGGACTGGAGCTCTCTGCCCTTTACCAATCCAGCCACGGGCCCATCCATCTGGCCCATCAAGACTCACTCTCATTTCATCAGTCCATAAAACCTTAGAAAAACCAGTCTTGAGATATTTCTTGGCCCAGTCTTGACGTTTCAGCTTGTGTGTCTTGTTCAGTGGTGGTCGTCTTTCAGCCTTTCTTACCTTGGCCATGTCTCTGAGTATTGCACACCTTGTGCTTTTGGGCACTCCAGTGATGTTGCAGCTCTGAAATATGGCCAAACTGGTGGCAAGTGGCATCTTGGCAGCTGCACGCTTGACTTTTCTCAGTTCATGGGCAGTTATTTTGCGCCTTGGTTTTTCCACACGCTTCTTGCGACCCTGTTGACTATTTTGAATGAAACGCTTGAATGTTCGATGATGAAGTCCAGACGCTTTTCTTTGCAAGCTCCTTTGACTACGATGACCTGGATGACTGAGAACCTTCACAGACATTTCGATGATCACGCTTCAGAAGCTTTGCAATTTTGAGACTGCTGCATCCCTCTGCAAGATATCTCAGTATTTTTGACTTTTCTGAGCCTGTCAAGTCCTTCTTTTGACCCATTTTGCCAAAGGAAAGGACGTTGCCTAATAATTATGCACACCTGATATAGGGTGTTGATGTCATTAGACCACACCCCTTCTCATTACAGAGATGCACATCACCTAATATGCTTAATTGGTAGTAGGCTTTCGAGCCTATACAGCTTGGAGTAAGACAACATGCATGAAGAGGATGATGTGGACAAAATACTCATTTGCGTAATAATTCTGCACTCCCTGTACAATTATATAATGGGATAAAGCCTCACCACATATGTTTTTTTTCTTCTGGTGGACCTGAGAAATGTCTCTTAAAAGACATTTTCAGTATTTATTTTCAGTAATTGCAGAAAATGAACCCAGGACCTGACTAAATGTAACAGTGGTAGCTAGTTTAAAGCCCTTTTGGTGTAGCCTGGAGAGCGTATATCATATTACTCTTACACCTTGCCTCCTTGATATTAAAGTGTTAATTTATCAGTCTGTGTTTAGAGAAATTGCTTCAGTTTTATAATATTGTAATAATAAAATCACTTTCGGTGAAATGCCCCACAGGGACCCTAATGTTGAATTAAGAATAAAAATTAATGCCAAGGTTTCCAAGGCTACTTTCTCTCTTCGTATCATTGAGCCTTTAACCTAATTTGAGTTTTCCCCTAAACATAAAGCGACACCTTGTGGCTTTCTGGGGAAATCTGTTTGAAAAAGGGGTGCCACAGAATTGTGATCTTTATAAATATACCAGTCTTATGCTAACACTTATTAACATGGTCTAGAAAAATTATGAAAAGTATGATATGCATGTTGGACTGCATGTTGAAATAAAGTATAACATTTGAACTCTGTTCTCCCTCTAGGAATGTACTCATGATATCCTGGCAGCACTTCAGATAAATGCTGACATAGTGACCAAAGACATTCTTTCACTCAAGGACAGGGCACAGAAGCTGGTCTGTGATTGGCTGCATCAGTTCTGTCGTACCAATCTGTCAGATATTGTGGCCACTCATGGTGTTCCCTGCCATGAAGAGCAGCTTAGAGAGGCTTTCATAATTGGTGGAGCTTTGATGAGGGCTGACTGTAGAAACCCCAGATGGCATCTGCTCTATGTGGACATCCTTTTGGCAAAAGGTGAGATTGTGGGGGAAATTTTCTGAGCCGGATCCTTGCTAGGATTGGAAATCATCTGCCTAGCAGCTTATGGCTTAGGCTGTGTGACGTTTCCAATTTGACAAAAAGCACTATTGCACCTGTCATCCCCTGTTCTCAGTAATCCATACTTCTGTTATGGTCCACCTGCTCCAGGTGAGGTCAAATCAGCAGGCGTGCATCTGTGCCAGATATTTGGCCAGGAGCCAAGAGATGCAGTGGCCCAGGCTCGGGTGGGTGTGGTGGATGCCTGGCAGAAGAAGTACTGCAGCGCAGCTCGCAGGCTCAGCAAACTGGCTGAGAAGGATTCATCCTATTTTGACTTCTTGCTGGCTCTCATCCCATTTAATCAGCGGAAATGCATGGCACAGGTAAGTGTACAGGAAACCCAGATTTAGTACCAGATGAGCAGATCTGCCAAAGTTGTTTGTTCTGGCTTTGTCAGCGTTATTTTTCATCAAAAAAAAAAAAGTTTATGTCAGGATATTTCCATGATATTACAAAAACCCCATGTCATTTCTCTCTATTGAACCAATGGGTGTTATAGTTGTATGTATATATTCTATGTATGTATTTTCATTTATGGTAAAATACAGTACAAACATGTGGCGGGTCCACCATCTCACAATGACTATCTTAGATGCCTAAATTAGATGGCAAAGTCAATAATGTGAATCTGATACATATCTACTCTAAACTACATGTACACTGGGACAGGAAGCAGCTCAGGAGGCCAACAGTGTGTCATCATGTGGTCAGTGGAAGCAGGCGCTCACCCTCCTGACTGTGGCAGTACAATCAGGGGGCAGTCAGAGAATGGAGTATCTTCACCAGCGGGCTGTGTGCCTGGCACAGCTGGGCTTACATGAGCGGGCTATATCTGATCTGGACAGAGTTATACAGAAACACGATGGACCTGACTACAGCTGTTCAGACCACCCTCAAGTCCGGGTGGAGGATTTGTGCTTGCGAGGTCGCAGCCTGGTGCTCTGCTCCAAAGAAGGGCCAGCTCTGGAGGACTTCATCCGGGCCCTGGAGCTCAACAGAGAACAGGCCATCAAGTGTGTGGAGGCTGGGCTAGGAAAACTGCCTCTGGCTGAGTGCTTCCTGCGGGGGGCGCTGCAGCATTATGGGGAGCAACATCTCAGTAAGGCTTGGACCTTGATTGAATGTGGCCTCCTTTTGGACAGTGAGAACACAGAGCTCCGCAGACTGAGGGCAAAAGTCAAACGAGAAGTGGCCAATCCTTGCAACGTGAACTAGTGTTGACTGTGAACTGGACACAGAATCTCCAGTGGAGCCGCAAAAGCTCCAATCAGGTCAATGTCCTACCTCAAAATTAGAAACAAAGAAAAGAAAAACCTAATCCCAATCATTTTGTTATGCTCAGCTTCCTAAATTTCATGGGATGTTTGGTGCTTCCAGAGCACCCATTGCTACTGTTCATATTATTCCCTCAAAGTTCAGTTTAAACTTACAGGATTAACATCAGTGTCTTTACGATTACATCAAAGCAAAAATATTTATTATAAGAGGAGTAAGTGAATTAATATTTAACACCACAAACACTTATGACATAAAACATTAGCAATGTAATTAATATGATAATCACAAAAAACAATAACTATGCTATCATAATGTATAAGCAAAATCATTCAGCGTTCAATGCTGTCACACCTAGATAAGTGATATAAGAAAGTGCCAAGTGTGCAGGTTTTATGCTTTTCAAATGAAGACAAATCTTTAATCATATCCATGGTGGCAAACACAATTTAGCACTCAGAAGTACATGTGATTATAAATACTGAAATTTAGTTCACACTGCTGCCATTGGAGAATAATTAAACATAATGTCAAAACACAAGTAGTTTTCACTGTGCCTCTACTACGACTTTTTGCATTGTATGATGTATATAGCATTAGATTTATGCATATACTGCTCATGTAGCTGAGATGAAACATTCACTGTGGTATTATGCATACACAGTAATGTATTGTGGTTCCATATTGCCAAAGTAGGACTTCTCCCACTCACTCATGAGGTCAAAGTGCAGTGGGCGGTCACAGAAGGTGCAGGAAGCGGTCGCCGGGCCATTGAGCAGAAGACCTGCTTCCTGCCAAACATCCACCAGTTTCCCTGTGAATGATAAAAGTGTTTGTAAGAATAAACAGTTAAATGTTGATATTTATTTTCTTTTAAAATGTTTAAAAGTTCTGGTCTGATTATTCTAGCACGTGCCATTTTTTAAGCTCCCCATAGAGCACGGTCATTTAGGGGAGCAGGTCAATGTCAAGAGAGCCACAATGTCTTGTGGGAAAACATTTGCACTGACCATTATCCCCATATTTTGCCAGATATTTAGCAGAACACCTCTGACCTAATTACAGCAAGTGGCCTCACACTCACCCACAAAGTACTCCATCATTTTGGGGTTGTGATGAGGAGATGGAGCCAGTCTCAGCAGCTCCTCACCACGAGGCACTGTGGGGTAGTTGATGGCCTGTACGTAGATGTTGTGCCTCTCCAGAAGGATGTCACACACTTTGGTGTTCAGCTCAGCGTTGCCCACCTGGAAAATAAATCATAAAAGATGGCACGTGTCATTTAGGAGAAACTTTTATTCTGCACAGTTAGGTAGTGCATACATGGATGAATCGTTTTACTCAGCCTGTAGAGTCTAGATTAGATCTCTGGAATAATTATGGGCTGCTTAATTGGTTAGTTCTACTCAAAATTTCAATCTGTTAAAAATAATAAAAAATTCTAAACTAATTAAATAAACTGGTATGCAGTTGTTCAAGCCTATTATACAATTTTAAGACTCAGTTTACTTAATTGTTTACTTATTTGTGCAATTTAATCACGATTAAAGACTATAACTAAGTCTGTGTTACCCTCCCGACTTCATCTGACCTACGTTGTACTTTCTAGGTTTATAAAATGAATAAGTATTATAATATATATAATAAGGAAAATCAGGTTTAACTAACAAGTGATACTGAAATAGCGGTGGCTGTAATCCAGTGTCCATTTAGCTGTGCTAAATCTTTTTACCCGAATGGGGATGATGTGGCTGGGGCAGTTGACCACCGGTAGGCCTTTATCCATGAGCAGCTGCCTCATGTGTTTGACATTCCTCTGGTGGGCTCTGCGGAGCGCCTGCCCCTCTTCACTCTTCAAGACCCGCACAGACTCCAGCGCTCCGGCCAGGACCATCGGGGGAAGGGCCGTTGTGAAGATGAAGCCGGCTGCGTAGGAGCGCACTGTGTCCACCAGGGCAGCGCTGCTGGCGATGTAGCCTCCCACACAGCCAAAGGCTTTACCTGAAATAGTAACAAATGACAGATTCTATGTAAAGTGGTGGGGAGAGCATTTATTAAGTGTAAATAAAAATGACATACTTTTTTTTTTCTTACATTGCCATTTTGTATAACTTTATTATTTCTACATTAATACATTTCACAGGTGTAAATTTTTTTTAAGTTATTTACATTTTTATTGTAAAAATATGATTATTGTGACATAAATATATAAACATTGAAAAAAGCAGAATGCATAAAAAATTTACACAAAATGTATTAAGTCTGAATCAAATGAATTTTAATATTTCTAACACACCAGCTAAAACACTCCCAAGTCAATTTGTATCAGTTTCTTAGTTAAGTTTCATCATTATTTTTTTCATTTACTGTCATGTGAACTGTTGTAACCAGACTTTGAAAAAGTCTGATGTTGTAATCCAGGATTAATTCACAAGGATTTCTACCAAAAGCCTTGCATCAAGTTTGACACCACGCAGTCTGCCTGTGGACAGTTTTATCAGAACAGCCAGAGAGGGAGTAGAACTGACGCTCAGCTGATAAAACCTCTGCTTCCTGTGATGAGAGCTCACTTCTCTCCTGACCTTATTGAACCAACAGGGGCGCAGTATCATGCCTGTTAAAAGTTATTGCTCCTTTGTTGGCAATGCGACAGTGACAGTTACTGAAGCAGAGGCTGTAAATGGGAGTTGGGCCAGTAGCAGAGCCTGTGAGAGTTTGAAGCTGTTTACCTTGTCCCGCTTAATAATAATGGATTGCATTTATATAGTGCTTTTCGGGACCCCTCAAAGCACTTTACAATACCACTATTCATTCACTCTCACATTCATACACTGGTGAATGAAAGCTACAGTTGTAGCCACAGCTGCCCTGGGGCAGACTGACAGAGGCGAGGCTGCCATATCGCACCATCAGCCCCTCTGGCCATCACCAGTAGGCAGTAGGTGAAGTGTCTTGCCCAAGGACACAACGACCGAGACTGTCTGAGCTGGGGCTCGAACCGGCAACCTCCCGATTACAAGACGAACACCCAACTCTTGAGCCACGATCGCCCCTGAGCTTATGCTCAAGATGAAAGGACAAAACTGCTGGTGTGAGAGAAGTGGATAACTCACCTAAGGTTCCAGAAACAATGTCAATCTTGTGCATAATGTTGTCTCTCTCGCCCACTCCAGCTCCGTGGGCTCCGTACAGGCCCACGGCATGAACCTCATCAACAAATGTCAGCGCTCCGTAACGATGGGCTACATCGCACAGCTCTTCCAGAGGACATATGGCACCTGAAAAATTAGAACGGTGTTTAGGTGAACAACAGGGTATAAGAGTAGCAAGTATTTAAGATCTAAAACAGGTGACATACTGAAGGAAAAAGCACAACTTTTCCAATAGCTGATCCTTGATCTGGTGTTTTCATGATGGAGGTGGAGAACATGTCAGCCCAAATGATGCTAAATTTGATTGAAAACTGGTGAATCTCAAGGCCATGGTTTATGACTTACCAGTATGTAATCTTCAGAGTCATAAAACCATTCAGTGACTAGTGCACTGTAGACGGGGGAGTTTTCATTGATAAAGAGGTCACTCCCTTTTGGAGAAAAATGTTTAAGCAAAGACTAATTAATCACTCACAGCAACTTTACGAAAAAGAGACACCGGATCCCTCAACTGTAGAGGGTCAAAGGATGGGTGTTTTTCCTTTAATTTGTCAACCACCGCATCCAAAATGTGTGATTAAGAAGTATGTGGTGAGTTATTCTCACAGATTTTGGAAACAAATATTTAAATCATAAAAGAACACATAAAAGAATTTAAAAAACATGATTAATATCAGTTTTTGCTTTTAAAAGTATGATCAGCTCGTGCTTTATGGAGCTGTCACTGGTGTAATATGCTGAAAAAACTGAGCTGAGAACAATACAATACTCTTTATCAAATATCATTTTAAACTTATACTGGTGATAATTGTTGAACTTTTTAAAGGAGGTGCATCCAACATCTGCTTAGAAGGGAACTCCTTCAAGGTATTATAATTCCAGCTGATGACCCCCTGAAGCAGCTTGAGAGAAAGAGATAATGGAAAAATAAGAGTCTTGTTTCCAAAAGTGCTTTTTCAAACGTTTGACTTCGTGGTTCTCACCGTCCATTGAGTGCACAGTCTCAAACGCCACTATTTTTGGTGTCGTAGGGTCTGAGCGTTGGAGCAGTTCCTCCAGGTGTCGACTGTCATTGTGGCGGAAGATGAAACGCTTGGCTCCGCTGTTCCTGATGCCCTGAATCATGGATGCGTGGTTCCCAGCATCGGAGTAGATCTCGCACCCTGTACAAAACAGTGAATAGATCATTAAACAAATAAAAAACAACTGCTAACTGCTAAATAACTAATAAATAGTTAACATTGATTTTAATGTTGAGGTAATTATTTACCTGGCAGCATCTTAGCCAGAGTGAAGAGGGTGGAGTCATTTGCCACAAAGCAGGAGGAGAAGACCAACGCTGCATCTTTCTGGTGTAGCTCGGCAAGCTCCTTCTCCAGAGACACATGGAAGTTGCTGGTGCCTGAAATGTTCCTCGTCCCACCAGCTCCTGCACCATGCTTGTCCAGAGCATCTCTGTGGACATCCACAACAAAAAGGTACAACATCAAGCCCAGATACAAAACAATGAAACCAGCTCCCTGTTTCGACTTGCGAGACAGACACACTCTCTGTTTTTAAGAGTAGGGTTGAAATGTTCCTTTTTGATAAAGTTTATAGTCCGGGGTGGATCACACTCTCTGTGTGTTTACACACCACTTTGCATTCAGTCTTTAGTTATTATTAATCTCTGTCTCTCTTCTACAGCCGGTCTTCTGCCCCTCACCATTTACCAGTCATTGCAAATGGAAATCTCGGAGTCTGATTCTGCTGGCAGTTTCTTCCTGTTAAAATGGAGTTTTTCTTTCCCACTGTTGCCAAATGCTTGCTCAAAGGGAGCCTTCTGATTGTTGGGGTTTTCTCTCTATAATCATACCTTAAAATAGATAAATAAAACTGCATTAAACTGAAGTGAATCGCATATCTTCTACACTGTGCCCAGTATGCTTATGTTTTTCCGTCAAATTCTCGAGTCCTTTGAGTTTATTTGGTTTCACTTCTTGCAAGAATGATGCAATTTAAACATAAGATTACCCAAGCCAGTCTACAGCTTTGTATCGCCATAAGGATAATTAATTACTCAAATCCAAACAGTATCTGCAAATATGTGGTCCAAAACCAAGTAGTGCATAGATTAAAATTTTGAGCCGCTGAAAAGTAATATGATATTTGCTGGGTCCTGTTACCTGATGGCGCTGAAGACCCGTGGGTGCCGACTCATTCCTAGATAGTCATTGCTGCACCAGACGGACACCTGGGAGCCTTCCCGCCCAGAAATGGAGTAATCCTCAGCAAACGGGAAGACCTCAGCACTCCTGTTCACTGTCTTGAAGACTCTGTATGTGTGGTCCTTCTTTTTCACAGCAATCTTCTCCATGAAGAACTGATCATAGTCATAGCTGGGGCCAGCTGTGGAAAGAATAGTTTTGACTGGGCTTCAGTTACTCTACAGCATCCAATAGACAGCTTTTTATTGCTGAATATTTACCACAGAATATTACAATGAAATGCCTGGAGGGGTAAAGCCCTTTTATTTGTATAACATACCCATGTTGTCTTTGAGGAGGTGGGTAACACTGTTGGGTTGAGCTGAAGTTGGGCACGCAGAATCCTTTACACCTTTCAGAGAAGCCATCAAACCTGTCAGAGAGGAGTGTGATTGTGTCAAATTTATAAATATTTTGTCCCCTATTTTTGTAATTCGTCAGATTTTCTTCTATTAAAGCTCAAATTCTGCTACTCTGATGACAGCATCGCTGCAGGTACTTAATTCCTACCACTTTCTTGAACATCCTCCTGTACTTCAGGGCTGGCTCGGACCATTCCAATCTGGGAGCTGACAAAAGGGCATCCCTTTGATACGGACACAGCCACCTGAGTAGCAGTTTGAGCAAAGAGCCTCCTTTGTTCAGCTGTGGGAAGCTGTTGATCCTGGGGTTTGGGGGCCGAGACGTTCAGCTTGGCTTCCAGAGAGCCCGGGCCGCTCACGGTGATCTGACGAGCGATGAGGGGGCAGTGATTCGCAAGAGACAGCAAGGCGGCTCCGGTTCTCCTTAAAGCCGGCTTTGGAGCCAACTTGAGGAAGGGGCAGTGATGGAGGAAGGCAGCCATGATACTGAAGCTGTTCTTACTCTGGGTTAAGACAGAAGATGGGACAGAAGATTTTGCCTTACGTGGGTGAAGATTATAAATTACATAGCACAGAGTCTCTGTGATACAACCCAGATTTATTTATTTAATTACTTTAGGTAAAAATAGCCTGTTTTAGTCAAATACACTATATGGTAATTCCCTAACTCCCTTCACAAATGATCTAAAGCTCATGCCTTAGCTTAACATGCAAAAATGCAAAAAATGCAAAAATGCAAAATGATGTTAACTGGTAATGGCAACTTGACTGGTAATGGCTCAGCTTAGAAAGCAGTAGGTGCCTCCTCCTGGGTGCGGCATGGAGCAGCCGCTTATCTTAACTCTGCAGGCACGTAAGAGCTACTTACTTGCATCATCAGCTGAGTCTGATTACCATGGAAGCTTTCAAATAATCCGATAAAACAGACGTTTCTTTTTGGTTAATGGCCATTATTTCCTGAGTCCGAAAAGTTTTTCAGACTCAGGAAAAATACTCACTAAAGCACACTCTACCACACAAATGTACTGATGTATATTGTAATTTGCTGGTGAGCACCTGTATGTGTAGTTTAGTTGGCTACCGGAACAGGTTCTATGATTTCCCACATTATTTTTGTAGTCAGCAGAAATAGTGTGGGAAGCAGTTGTTGTGAAGTCTGGGTTTTCTCTTGAAGTCTGATGTTATCTTTAACTGCTACTTCCATTTAAACCACAAAAGTAGGTCAAATTATTTTTTCACCTTATGATTGTTTGGTTAATTACTTTAAATACATTTAAATACTGACGCACAAAGCAACAAGAAGAAGAAGGCAGCTAACCAACAAAAAATGAATACATCCTCATTTATTAATTAATGATGGAGTATCCACACCAGATGTTTTTATCTCAGTTAAGAATATTTAAATCAAGCATATACAATTACAACAAAAATAAAATAAAAACAATGACTATAATTGATCAGAGCAGGGTTAATAATGAAGAAAACTCACCTGTTGACCTGCACTGAGGACGAACTTCCAAACAGCAAATAGGCAGAGGGTCAGTAAGTGTCAACAGTTACTGGTCAGATGTTGAGGCGCATTATGCAATCAGCTCAGTTCCCACCCATCAGAGGTGTCTGCGGATCTCAGCTTTGGGGGGGCCACAAAAGGGTGTTGTTTGTGTTTGTGGGAGGTGCAAAGACACTGATAGGGTTCCTATCGGCACACGCTGTGTTGTGGCACGCGCTGCTACTTAAAATAATGGTGAGAACAAGTTTGTGGTAACAATCTCAATATCTTCATGTTCCACAGCTTGTGAATATGAGATCTATTACACCACAACAAAGAGTGCACGAAGATGCCGCAGATGATGAGCCTAAATTATCAGATGACATGATGTCATGTTCAAGTCACACTGCAATTTTCTACCAATATAGAAAGCAATGCCATCTCCTATAATAAACCACACTATCAGGTTCTTTTGGCTCTTTGTGTTTTACTTTAACAGAGAAATGAGGACATTGTATGATTAACGTTTCTTTATGAATGTTCATAACACATACAGTTTTATAGGTTTTTAAAAAAAAAAAAAACATAGCAAAAGCTGTCTCTGTGATACTGTAATGTACTCACACAGAAACATTTTATACAGTAGAGCACAGTACAGAACAGATGAAGGTTAGAGAAAATAAATGTTCACAAATTATTTGCTCTACTTGCAAATGTATTGCATTTTCCTTTAAATACTTGTATTTTGGGGTGTTTATACTCTGGGCGCTAGTGTTATTATCTCCATTGTGACTATAAAGAGACTTTACAGAACACAAATAAAAACAATGGTTTGGCTATAGGAAAGGTTTTGGTGTATTTAAGGCTTTGGAAATATTATAATTTTGGCTGATTGCATTAAAAGTGTGTTAAGGGCTACCTAGAGCATAAACAGCACAAATAATTGTGGCATTTCTTACTTTACAACGGCACTGCACTGCCACTTAAAAGGTTTATTTAAAAACATAATTGGAGCATTCAATTCATACTGATTATAGTCGTAAACTGTTGAATGAGATGACCCAAATGGAGACTCTGTAGACAGACTGTAAACACAGACGGTAATAAACCTGAAATGGGGACAAAGTGATGAAAGGAACTAATAAGCTCTCATACTAACAGCAAATTCAACTAAGAAACAAAGGTTCAAAATAATAAGGAAATATAAGATGAAAAAGTAAAGACTAAACAAACTAAGAACCACATAGAGAATATTTCATAATAAACAACAATATAGAGTCCATTAACTGCTGACAGCTTCTTGTAGATATCCAAAGTCTCAGTAAACACCTCCATCAATGCCTCATCAGGCAAGTTGTCATTAGAAAAAACAATTACTAACTAAGCAGATTTCCTCTGTAATTTCATGTGAGTTTAGTTAGTTTTTGTTTTCCAATTTTTTAGTTAACTAACTGTTTTTCAGATTTAGTTTTAAGTTTAGTTTTAGTTAAGATGGTCCCAACCATCTCAACCTTGCCTCTCGAACTTTCTCTCCAAACCGCTCAACCTGAGCTGTCCCATCTTACTCATCTCGTGGCTCAAGAGTTGGGAGTTCGCCTTGAAATCGGAAGGTTGCCGGTTCGAGCCCCGGCTTGGACAGTCTCGGTCGTTGTGTCCTTGGGCAAGACACCTCACCCGTTGCCTACTGGTGGTGGTCAGAGGGCCCGGTGGCGCCAGTGTCCGGCAGCCTCGCCTCTGTCAGTGCGCCCCAGGGTGGCTGTGGCTACAATGTAGCTTGCCATCACCAGTGTGTGAATGTGTGCGTGAATGGGTGGGTGACTGGATATGTAAAGCGCTTTGGGGTCCTTAGGGACTAGTAAAGCGCTATATAAATACAGGCCATTTACCATTTACCATCCTCTCCATCCCGGTCACCCCCAATGGAAACATTGACTGCCGCCTCCACCTCTGCGTTCTGTCTTTTTTTTTTTTTAGAGCCACCGTCTCCACCAAACCACACATCTAGCAGGTCTCAGCAAGAGTGAAAAGCTCTTGCTGCCATCCGTCTGTCACAGATACCCCACCTCTACCACGACAGTACTCTCCACCCTGCCTGGACTCTCTTCTTCACTTCTCTTAAACGCATCACTGATCACAGTGCGAGTAATAAATCAATATATCAGGAGCTCCTTTTTTTTCTCTCTCTCTCTCTCTTTATCCTCCTTCAGCCAGCCTATAATTACCCGATCACGTGACAGCGTCTGTGCACTCTCACCAGCAGGTGGAGATGATGCATTCCTCGGACTTTTATGAATCGCTGCTTCGGGGTCGTGTAGAGGCGGAGTTTTTCTGCTGCCGTAGACGCGCAGGCGGCGGGCTGCAGGCAGAGGGCAGCAGGCAGGGTTTAGCTCATCCCTGACTGGATCACAGGACCAGCATCATCATCCTCCCTGGCAAGGGCAACCTCTCCATAAGACATCAACAAGAAGAAGACGAAAAAGCATCAAATTTTGAAGGGAAGCAGCAAGATGCTGGCCTGCACAGAGCTCATCACCATGTGTCTTCAGTCTGCCAAGCACGAACACTTGAGAAAGCGGCAGGAGCTTGACCACAAGCACAATCAAGGGATCTCATTATTTCAGGATGTAAGTACATAGTGTGTTTTTATATTTGGAAGATTTTTTTTTTAAAGAAACACATATGTCATTTCTTAATAATACATCTTTTTTAAAACGTATTTTTCTCAGTAGTCTTGTGTGTGATTGCATTTGAACGTGTTCTGCTCGTGTCCACCTTCTGGGGGTCGTTTAACAAAAGCGCAGGATGAGTAATCCACTGTTCTTCATTCTTCTCTTTGGTTCATACTGAGTTAATGCCAGTCTACTATTCACGTGTGAGTTTGGCAGCAGCACTATTATGTAAGAAAGGTGAATGCATGCACATCATTGCGTCAATTACAAAACACAGATATCCCGGACGAAGCAATCTGACATATTTTCTTTGATGGGACTGACCTTTTACCTGCTAAGAAATGCAGTGCAGCCTTTTTATTTCAAATTTCTAACAAAATATTAAGGGTCATGCACTAGATCAAATATGTTATTATTACTGCATGATATGATTTTCCCCTCACTCTGAAAATAATAATAAAAATGCCTTTCACAAGTAAAAAGATCCTACATTTTTAATTCTTAACTCTGGAAATTACAATATCCTACTACATAAATGTGCCCCAACTAAGCTGCTCAAAGAAATGCTTTGTGTTTTGTGCCACAATGACTCCGTAGTTAGCCACAAATAAGAAGACAGCGAATTAGCAGCATAATTTCCCAGTGTTAGACTTTCTGACAGCAGGCTGCAAATTAAATTCACTTTCCTCAAGGCAGATCATTGGCCAGCAACGGGGAAATCAGACTGCAGCGAGTGCACAATTGGTTTAAACGCAGTTAGCGGCCATTCTCTCGAGCCAGCACTGCGTTACCTCCAAGTAGGCGTTTTCTTTAATGAACCCAGTATGAGAGATAATAACAGAGACATGGGACTCAGCAATTCTGAAATGAAAATCTAAGACAGTGACAGAAGTAAAGCTTTCAGTGGGGAAAAGGCGGTTAAAGCCTGCATTAACACACACCTGTGTTAACTTGCATTAACAAAAGTATTAGTGATTAGATTTGGCTCACTTGAAATTACACTTCATTGAGACTAAGCATTAAAATAACTGCTCAAATCAGTGCCCAGATGTGTTTCCAGGTGGCAGCCAAGTGGTGGGCATTGCTAATGTTGAGGCTTATGAATGACATGTATTCTAGTTGTAGGAAATAAGAGTTGGATCTCATTTTAAAGCATCTTTTCTCTGTTTACTGTCATGATCTCTATACATCCCTGCTCCAAATAGCATGTCATTAACCTGCAGTGAGTCCCCTATTTTTATTTACTGTCTTCCACACAAATAATTAATGCTGTTACACACACTTACATCTGTAGTAAGAGATCCTGTAAGCTTTTCCTTATTTTCTGCCATGTTAATATACTTGATTACTACTCCAGGCATGTATGTTCATAATTAACATGGACAAACATTTGAATCATGAGGTCATGAGGTGCAGAATCAAGATCCACTATAAGAGAAATACGGATTATTTTGAAGGTTTAATAATGCATGGCTAAAAGAAAATGTCAGAAATTAGCGTAATATGTTACTTTTAATATGCTTTTCATTTTCTGCACAGTCACTTCACAGCTCCGTTTGGCTTCAGGGAGCTTTTTGTGTTTTTTACCATTTGTCTATTTAATTAGATACACTGAAGGACTCGGTTTAACAGACTCAGACTTCAATCTTTCACATTCCCAAGTTTTCTCTTTTTTAGTCTTTTTGATATAATAATTATTTTCAGTGCCGTCCGTGTAATGGATGGCATAGAGATAAGAAGATGTAGCTCTCTGTAGTTTATTAAGGACTCACTGTGACTTACCAGCTTACCGCAGTGACTGATTTTTTTTTAACTGAGTAGCATCCATGCTGCTACTTTTAGAATGTCTTCATTGGCTCTGTGGGATAACAACACCACCATCGACTCCACCAGCCTCCCACAGAAGGGCCGTAAATCTTAGCTCTTGTACTTCATCAGACCTGTATTCAAGTCCTTATGCCATCTTAGCTTTATCACAAGTAACCCTTTAGCCAGTCAGCTAATGACATGTCATCATTAGTGAACATCAGGTCTGTATTATGCTTTGTCCCTGTTACATTAATGTTTTGATGTAAGGCACTACAGTGTACCTATTGATGAAAACACAATGTAACAACATGATTTTGTTGGTATTACACTCAACAATAATAAATGCAAATGCATGATTTGTAGTCGGGTTCAAGCATTGCCCTTATGTGGTCACTGGATTGAATCGTGAGTACAGTTTTTGTTGTGTACATGCTGTGCAAAAGTCTTGAGACATCCCTCATTTTTAAATATTTTCCTGCCAATGTGCCAGACCTTCTTGTAACTTTTTAAACGTGATGTTGAGCAAAATTTCTCCTGGTTTTTCAGTCCAGTCCTTGTACCCAACATTTTTCAGAGGAATTTAGTTTGTTTGTTTTTTAAGTCACCCAGCACTGACCTGTGACTCATTTAAGCATATAAAAGGCACCCTGCTCAAGGCATGAACCAGTCCTGTGTCTACACATAACAGACAGCTTAGCATAGGACATATTTTTAATTCCATCTATAAGCATTTTGTTCCATTTTCTTTGGTTTTGATCTAAAGAAAATGCTTCAGATGCAGTCTGGAAGTTGGCAAAAACCATCAATCTGATTGGCAACATTTTTAGTACAAAGTATACATGTATTGTATTAGACTCATTAGAAAAGCCAAATCTGATTTATTTTTACACAAATATCTCTGGAAAGCCTTTAAAACGTCTGCCTCCGTCCCTTCTTTTAAAAAAACTGTTTTGAAAATCGGCACATAACTAGGAAGTCAGATATTTGCAAGGCTTTTTTTATCACCCCTACAGTTCTACTGGACTTTTTTTGTGTAACAAAGAAAAAGCATCTCTGAGTCTATATATCCTCCACTAAATATTCAGAGCTGCAAAAACAATATTGTTTCTGCCACTTCAGAAAACTCAATTCAGTCCAGTTCTCTGTTTATATTGCAGCCATTCACAACAACAGTGCCCTCAAGACACCATATATTGTAAGGTCAAGATCCTAGAATATTAGAAAGAAACCCCAACAACCACACTTCCCCCATACAAGCAAGCGTTTGGTGACAGTGGGAAGGAAAAACTCCCTTTTAGCAGGAAGAAACCTCTGGTACAAGCATGCTCAGGGAGTAGCTGCCATACCCGATTGGGGTGAGGAGAAAAGGAGAGAGCATAGGGAGACAGAATTTTATACAATATTTTATAAAATTTTATGCAATTTTATATAGATGACATAATTTATTATGTAGCTGGGTCCTCTCATGATCTGGCCATTGCAAATCTACAGCCTGCTTTTGCTCAAATTCAGAAATCTCTTATCACACATAAACATGATTTTAAGTCTGATTCAAAATAAATGCAAGATATTGCCGTAAACTATCCAGCACACACCATGTCCAAACCCTTCATGGTCATACAGTTGAAACTGTTGATTGTTAGAAACACTTAGGACTCTGGCTGGCTAGCTTGATGTCGATTGTAAACTGCAGCTGGTTTGACCTTTGTTTACCTTCTGCTACAGTGCCTGGAGGAAGCTTATAGGGGAGAGCTGCCATTTTTTTAATATCCACCCTTTCCCCCTGTTTTTCCTTGGGTGATAGGAAGTTGAAGTGTAGTCTTTTTGTTTGGCTAAGTTTCGCTTTAAGTTAGAGCTGTTTTGTTTGTTGTGTTGGCCTTGGGTCTCCCTGAAGCTAAGTCATGTATGCTTGATGCTTCCCTCTGTTAACCTCTCAGCAGTAAAACGTTTCAAACTGACCTCTTTCCACTTTTACGTTACCTCTCCTCACCCCCTAGACCTTTTTCGGGGATGTACCAAAGATTGCCTGCTGACTGATTATCTGCTCTGTGACTGAATTTTAAAAACAGCTCTTTCAAAGCCTGGAGATCTATTCCTGAAGGCTACGAGAAAGCTTGTCTAAGAGAGTTTAGGGTATATTGATTATTATTAATGGTGGTCATACCAAATATTGATTTTCAAGCTATTAGAACTCTGCACTCTGTGTTTTCCTTGTATGTTGTATTTCCATGTGTGGTTGCACATATTTCAATGCTAAAAAAAAAGAAGTGACGCTTGGGACTTTTGCACAGTACAGTGTGTCTTCAATGGAGGAGGGATTCTGTTTAAATGCTCGATGTCAGCAGAGTGTATTGAAGCCTTCACACTCCGATGTGCTTGAAAAGTGACAGCTGGATGCAGCTTCACCACTCCAGTGTATTGACGCGGTTAATCCGTCAGACACTGGACTCTATTGATCCACACACGGTAACTGATTAGCAAAAAAAGATTTGGTGTTATTGATGATAAGGCTTTAGATAAGAAGGATTACTATTCATGGTATAAATAGTGACTATAAAGGAGTGTTGCTTCTGCAGTCTTTTCACAAAACTGTAAGCATGACAGCCCCTGCGGAGGAAAAAAAGCATGAAAGGTTTCACTCTGAAACTCCTCTGGGCGCCACACAAATGTCAGTATTGCATTTCCTGAGATATTTCGTGTCTCTTTTGTTATTGAAATGAGGAAATTACATCTCCCCTTAAACATTTTGCTGCTCATACAGAAAGAGAAGAATGGGCTAAGTTTCATCTCACACAAATAAATTGCCTCATACATCTTTAACTTCTCACTGGATGGCTTCAAAATACAAAAATCCTTGTGTCGGTTAATGTCAGCCTAGTGCTACACATCTCAATTGCCCGTGTTAAAATATTGTGCTTGCGGACCTTAACGCCTAAACACAACTTTTCTCTTTTCTTGCAGATTTTACGCCGTGCAGACAAAAACGGTGAGTAAGCAAAATGCAAATCTAATTGGATTGAACGGTTAATTAAAACTCAATTAAAATTTTGTTGAAGGATGTAGCTTTGGTGGCTTCGTTCAGACAGTGGCCTTGGTGGAACTTATTCTTCCATTTAATCATTTAATTGTATCGCCATCCTTGTGAGATGCAGAGGATTTGAATAACTGGGGTCAGGTCCAGCTGCATTTTTATTTATTTTTTGGTTTTGTGATGGGATTGGATTTGACAGGATGAACTCCTACAGTTCCCCCTAAAGGCATTGTTCATATCAGTGCATTGCCAGCACCACTGCTCATCTCAGTGATAGTCATGGATATAAATAACACATATTGTGAGGTAATGCATATGCAAATGATCTAACTATAGAAAAACTGTTGCCTTGGCTGGTTCTGCTCTCCTTTGTAGAAAACACATTTTAACTTCGAGTGGTGCAAACTCACCTGAGAATTGCAATAAATGTAAATTCAATGTTTTCTCTTCGTAAACGTGTCCCTGTTTCGCTTGATTAAAGCGATGCAGTTTCACCTCTTTACTTCAAAGGGAATTTGCTACATCAATGTCTCCTAGGAGAACGCAGAGAATTTAGTGTTGCTTGAAAAACACAGCTGACAAACAGGGAAATGTTTCTGTTCTCAATTTTGTATTCATGCGCTGCATCTTCATTTAATGGAATGTAAAATGCAAAAGTGTTGAGTTATTAATGCGTGTAGAGTATCTACGGACTCTGATCGCTTCCCTCTGGAGGACGTTGAACGTGTTGCGTAAGAGCAGGATTAATGATGCAACGTGCCGCCATGAGCAGAGGTTTTCCGGGGTGCCCCACAGCTCGTGTGAAGATACTGAGATGTGAAAACAGCCCTTCAGTATGTGAATTATAAATTGGCACATAAAAGATGAATTTTTTTCTTTGGGTCTGTTATGAAAATAGAAATAAAGGGCGGGTGGATTTTTCTTCTTTGAGGCTGAGTGTTAGGTGATAATAAGTGAAGAGCATAGCAGCTGGAAGGCAGCAAAGGTGGGAGTGTACAGTAAGGTGCATAATTTGTTGGACAGAGACCTAATTTTTGTAGTTCTTCTGTTCACTACCAGAGTGAATTACAAATAAAATATTCAATATGTGAAGTGCAGACTTTAAGCTTCTATTCAAGGGGTTGAACAAGAAATATGCATCAATTATTTGGGAACTGCAGCCAATTTAATGCACAATCCCCCATGTCCAGAGGCTCATGGAGGAGTTTCATGACATAATGTCGTAAGTGTCTTTTCACTGTAACTAACTCCCCCCCCCCCCCCCCCCCCAATACAACCCTATTAGGTAAAAATTTTAGAAGCGGCCAAATCTGTAATCTGGTAAATTTATTCAAGGAACCAATTAACTGACCAGTTCAGACTGAAAGACCACAGAAGACAAGTAAAGTGCATGATGACAGAATTATTTCCTTGGATACTAAAAACAACTTTACCCCCTGTTGGTTGGTTGCCCCCCAAAAAACAAAAAACATCTACGTCAAGAACTTAGACTTAAACTTCTAGAAAAGCCTGCACAGTTCTGGAAAAAGACAGAAGAAACCAAGGTTAACTCGTACCAGAATGATAAAGAAAGAGCTCATGAAGCATACCACACCATCTGTCAAATACGGTGTAGGCAATGTTATGGTGTGGTGTGAATGACTGCCAGTGGATCACTGGCGTTAAGTGACGATGTAGCTGCTGATAGAAGTAGCAGGATGAACTGTGAAGTGTACAGGGCTATACTCTCCTCAGATTCATTCATTCAAATGTTGTAAAACTGATCATTCAGCTCTTCACAGTCCAAAAGGATAACAACCCAAAAGCATACTGCAAAAGCAACCCAAGAGTTTCTCAAGAAAAAGAAATGGGATATACTTCAAAGGCAGAGTCAGTTCAGGTCAGTTATCAAATACAAAATGAATACAGAGAGACCCAAACACAAGCAGCAACTACAGGCTGCTGCAGTAAAGACCTAGCAGAGTATGTCAAGGGAAGAAACACAGCATTTGATGATGTCCATGGTATGTGATGGCAGTCAGGCAGTCATTCTCTGCGAGGCTTTTTCATTCTAGTTATAAAATCAGCCCTTAAATTCAAAATTAGCATGTTCAATTAGTTTAGACCCTCCAAAAATAGGGGACTGTGAATAAAAATAACTGCAATTCTTAAAAGTAAATGCAAAACCCCGTTAAACACCTTGAATTAAAGCTGAATGTCTGCACTTAAATATATGAATTAAAATTCAGTGTGCTAGTGCAACTACAAAAATTCTGCCTTTTTTTTTCTTCAGAAAATGATGTTAATGAGCATAAAAATGTACAGTGCTGTGACAGCATTTTGTGACGGTTCAGGTCTGCTCCTCGTGGTTTGTGTTTTCAGCCTGACACGCCCCGGCGCTCACACTCTTTGTAGAAAGAACGAAAACTTTGCAGCATTCTTGTGTTCGTTATCTTCATTTTGCAGCTAAACTCTGCTTGGCTCTTATTTCCTCAAACTCACTGAGCTGTGCACTGAAGAGGAAAGTGCCGCCTTCCAATCAGTGCTGAGTAGGCTGCCATGATATACTTCTTGTACTGTGGATTTTAATGAGGGCTGTCTGCCAGCCCACTACACTCCTCTTTGCTATTGTAATCAGGAATTACATTTTTAATAGATCAAAAATGCAACTGCACAAATATGAAGTAGATGCTAAATGCTTTTAATCTACAGGCTGTTTGCTGAGATTCACTTTGCTGAGATTCACTTTTATCACCAGGAAAAAAACAATAACAGCCATGAAAAGCACAAATCAGCAATTTTGTCTGGAGATGAAAAAACAAATCAACTCATGGAGATGTGCTCTATATGATGAGGTGTATTCTCGACCCAGAGATTTTTCTCTACGCTTCTTTTCATTCATTTTTCCTTTTGTTGTTGATTTGTTCTTTTTGTATTTCAAAACCAAGTTTCAAATGCATTTAGTAGATTAAAAAAAATATGAAAAAGGCTGATATCTGAGGGTGTTTTGTAAGTTTTTGGCTGCACATACATGATCTTTTGCAGTTGTCTAATTGTTAAGGCATTTGGTGCTGGAGCAGAGAGACAGGTGCCAACAGCAGCAGAATTGCAGGGATGTGCAAAAGTGATGCCGCGCTCGCTGTATCGCTACATCACCTTTGTCATCTTGTTCAGTTTGTGAGATGCAAATGTGGTCAAAAATCACTATCAACAAATTCAATAAACTAGTAGGTCTGCAATTAACCATCAGTTAGTCTATTTAGTAATAAATGACCAATAATTCATAGTCTAAAGATATCATAAACCCGCTGTTGTTGGCATTGTTTGGCATTCATGGTTGGAAATGAACTTTGGGAAATATTGCTGCGCATTCATTTTTCCGCTCCTCTGCTGATTGGTAATCGATTTCATACACTTGCTCTTTGAGGCAACACATACAGGATGTTTTTATCTGCGGCCTGTTCTCACCTCTGCTTTTCAACTGAATCGCACCGATGGGCTTTATGAATTTTTAGCAGTGCTGCAGTCTTAGCCCTTTTAGGTTCAGGATTTCCTCAAGGGAAGTGTTCCTGGAAAGAAATGCTCTTCAGTACGGGGGCGATCGTGTCGTTTAGGTTGCAGTTAGAGCTACAGTTTTAGTCAGTGTGAAGTGAGACAATTAAAGCCAGCGAGCTGCTTTGCTTCTGTCATGAGATTTTGCAACTGTCTTAGTAGCTCTTTAAATTTCCCTGTGGAGGTGTTTATTGACATTAGTTTGTCGAAATAAACTGGAATAAACTGACGCAAAACAGGAATAGTTTTTAATTAAATCTCTGTCTGAGAGGTGACATTAGCCAGCTTTAACTAACAGTGGAATGAAGACACATTACAACAAAGTCACGTTCATGATGAGATAGATCCACCCTAAACGGTGTGAAAAAGTGTTGCACGAGCTTCATAATAAAATAACTCACAGTATTCTCTTGAGAGGAAATTTGGCCGCTCTCATAGTGTGCAGCCTCAGAGAAAGACGTTTGTGTTGTGCATTAGTGCAATGCACCGCTGTGCATTTTGTGCACGCTCCTGGGTGTTATGGAGGAAAATATGCAGACTGCTGTCATAGCCTGCTATGTTTTTATGTTGAATTTACAGCATGTATTTATAGTTTGAGAAATACATGCATGTACATTTAGAATATCTGTAATTATGAAGTCTATTTTGTAGTCGTTTTTTAAATTATCAAACACCTGAAGGTGTCACTGATATGATCAACTAATATTATTCCAGATGCACCAATCCAGTACTTTCTCCCATCCTTTCCTTTGATTATTATCCTTTTTGGGGGGACAACTAAAAGAGCTATCAGTTATAATTACTTAGTATCTTTAGATCTCATTTTTGCCCATTAAATAGTGAAACTGAGGGCTGGTCAGGAGTCCTGTAGATGAAGTACATGAATATACTCTATTAGTTTGCTAGATAAACACTGCGGATAGCCAGGAGATCAGCCGTTATACCACTGCCACTTTGATCTTTAAAGCTGCACTTGCATAATGCGCCATCTGAGCTGCACTGCACTCGGCCGCCTTAATGTGGTGTGAATCTCAAACCCAAAGCAACTCCGATGGAGAAGGCTGGAGAGTGGGTCAGAGGTGCAACAGATTGTGTTTACTCCCACATCTTGTGGAGATTTTTTTTTTTTAAACAGGGAAAGTTTGAGAAATTCACTGCGATTCTTTCTCCACAGCCACACTGCAACAAATGTTCAGTGATGATACATTTTGCTGGGAGGACTTTCCCGCAAGTGAATCGTGTCCAGAATTATCCACAGCGCGAGCTGATGCGAAGTCAAAATATGACATGATTTACTTCTGGCTCAGGGCTGTGAGCGAGGGCTGGCATGTGGGTCTCTGAAGGTTTCAGCGCCTACAGAAAGACGTTGGTGGTGGCGTGTTTGTGAGCTTTGCGTTTACCTCTTGTTACTGGTTAGGTCTGGACCCTGCAAGCTGTGCGGCACAAGGCATCAGATGCTGAACATGTTGGTATCAGACTGGTTACAAACTGTGCTCATGTGATGATTGTCCAGAAACTGGAGTGATGGAAATGAACTGTTGCAGAAATTGAAACAGCGGGTACATTGGCTTGCCAATTTTCTTCTCTCGTTTCAGTGAAGAAATCAGACGGTGTTAATAGTCAACTTTTGAACAGAAAATCTGGTGCTCAGTTAGATCATTATTACTCTGGAGAGTTGGAAATCCAGCTCTTATCAGTATTAAAAGAATGATGATTTATTGTAACAATGGTTGAGGGGAAGTTTTACCATCTTTTTAGGGTTACATTACTGTAAACCAAGACAGAATTTAGGACTAGGGCGGTTCATCAGAAGTATTTTTTTTGCAGTAACACCTCTGAGTTCATCAGTAATGTGTTTGCATCACAGAGACAAAGTGTCTTTGTTCCTTTACACTCGATTATGGGCAAACTCTTCATTCAGATGCTGAAACACTGAGGCTTCAGCTAGGTGTAACTTTCACAAGCATCTCTCCTTTCAGATGATGGGAAGCTGAACTTGGAGGAGTTCCAGTCATATTTCACCGATGGCATCCTCACTGATGAGCAGATGCAGGAGCTGTATTACTCCATCGACAGGCAGCAGACAGAGTAAGCTGATCTTCCTTTTGGATGTCCTCCAATTCTGCTGCCATCTGTAGCCCCTCCTGCTTTCCTGCTGTCTGGCAGTGAAATGTCAATACTGCACTTCAAATAATATGATGCTAATATTTCATAAAGCCTTAATTCTTGTGTGAAAGCCAGAGGGCTTGCAGCAGCCTGCTTGATTAGCTCATTAGCAAAGATATGTCTGTAAGATATATAAACATTCACCTGTAAAATGCCTGTTGGTATAAAAACACCCAAGAAACCTTTTTTTGTGTCTGAGAGAACAATAGTGATGGAAGCTCTGTGCTGTTGGCATCACTTATATGCCAACCAGTCACAGTGAAGACATTTCAGGTGGTTTAATCTATGCTACTCAACTTCATTGCTATACTGTTAGCAAGAGGGTTGCACAGCATCGCAATGAAACGCTAAATTATCAAATTTATAACAAATTATAACAAAACAAAATGTTTTATAAGGTTACACAATCAGATAACCATCCATGAAAGGTGACTGAAGGAGATAACAGCTTTTTCTGTTTTCAGCATAGTTACGAATCTATGGACAGCTATATATAAATATGAGGAGTATTTTGCTTTATTCCTGGTGTTTTTATAACATTTACTAACAGTGGGCAGTTAATCTATTTTTGTTCAGTATTAATTATCTTAGATTGTCAGAATCTACAGGTATGTTTATCGTGTCTGTGGTTAAGAGATGACTAAGAGGAAAAGTGATTTTGCGCAAACTGTAAGAGTCACACACCGAGGGCTTTTAAACTAAGCATCTTAAGTGAAGTGTCACCATGTTTACACCCTGTGCCAAAGCTCCAACTGCTCACCAAGATGGTAACCAGAACCATTCAACAAAAACAGTTGGTCCTTCAAAAAGCTTCCTGTAGAGTATGTGTCTGTCTCAGTAGAAGAAACAACAGAAACAAGATAGTTACCTTAAGTCAGTCAGTGGGGATCATCCCCTTTGCAGTATAGGCCAAGCCTCGTAACTGCTTATCCAGCTAGAGTTTTGGAGGTTGTATCCCTGCTCCACCCGGCATTGGGCAAGAGGTGGCTAACTCCATGTATAGAATGTATAAGATGCCAGCGCATCAAAGGACTTGCACACGATGAGACCAACTACTATTTGAATTAACATCAGCTCCTACCATACTTTACAATGTAGGAAGAAGTCAGAGTACCTGGAGTGAACTCAGGCGAATGGGAAAAACATGCAAACTCCATTAAAAAAGAGTCTTTGTGGTCTTTGACAGGAAGAGTTGAGGCCTTAGCGTGATAGACAAGTTTCATTAACATGGTTCTTTTGTCTCTTTGTGACTCCCTCACAGCAACCTGGACATAGACAAACTCTCCGGTAACTATCTTTTATTTATTTTATTTTACCGACTTTACTTTAAAATTCATGTGGTGCATTAGATCACTTTAACTGTGTGTATCATGAACAGGGGGAGTTTTGATGCTTTTAGCTGTTGATGTTGGTCTGATAGTGACAATAACTCAAAGATGTGTGTGCATCAGTGTTGCTGACTGATTTGTTGCCAGATACTGATCCTCTTGTGAAAAGCACTACTTGTGTTGTGCTAGTCCAACACGAACCAGATTATAATAAGTAACAGTTCTTCTCCCATTCCAGAGTACTTCACTCCACACCTGGGAGAATACGTCAACGTCCTGTCTGCTCTGGAAAAGCTGAATGTGGCCATTCTGAAGGCCATGGATAAAACTAAAGAGGTTGGTTATGGTTCCTTTCACCCCTGTGCTGTGTGGATTTTTGCATGCCAAGACATATAAACAGCACAATATCTTTCCAGTAATCCATAAGCATCCTCGATCCTTTGATGTGTTAAAACTTTCCTGTTACTGTCTCAGCTGTCAGTTTAAAACGCTGCCACAGTCTTTGCGATCAGTGTGCTGTTGCAGTGAATATTTCCCATCGTGAGTGACTCTGGCAGTACATTTTCAAACATGAGCTCAAAGACCTTTAAAAGATGCTTTCTCTTACAAGGCTTGATAAACATGGCAGCTGTTGCTGTTGTAAATCACCTGGGTAACTAACCAGCAAGGTGGGAGTAAAGCAGTTTTCATGCAACCTCAACATTTTGACCTCATTTGCAGATGGTCAAATTAGAGTTGGTGGACTTATTAAAGATGGCCACACAGATGAATATATAAATATTAATGATGTAAAGAACTGAATCCATGATACTTGTTTCCTGTTACAACACATCACAAAGGTGCTCTGTTGGGTTGAGAGCTGGTGACTGTCAAGCTCTCAGGTAAATCAGCTGTTTCTGAAATAGCCTGTCTGGCACCAATAATTATGCTATAATCAAAGTCACTTTACTCGCCTTTTTCTCCATTTTGATGCTCGCTTTGCATCAGAATGCATGCCTAAATGCAGCGAGTTGCATGCATGTGATTGTCTGGTTAAATATTTGCAATAATGAACAGTTGAACGGCGTATCTAATAAAGTGGCCGGTGCCGTACATATATTACTATGGCTGAAATGTCTAACTAGTATAAAACAGAAAGTAAAGCTGAGGCTGATGGGAATATTAATGTGTGCACTTATTTGTGCAGACAGCTGGAGGCACACAGAGAAAATCTATCAAGCAAATACCAGCAGGAGGTAAAGGAAGTGAAGGACCAGCTCAGGCATAGGGACGGTAAAATACAGGAACTGGTGCATGAGAAGGAGCGTCTCTCTGCCAGGCTCACTGAAAGGCTTTGATGGCAAAATGCAGCTCTCAGGAGGAGAACCTCTGAAAAGAGATAGCAGAGAGAGAAAATGTGGTGCAGAAGAATGAAGCTAAGACTAAATACAGCCTAAATAAATAAAAAAGAAGAAGGTGGAAGGAGACAGTCTACAAAAAAATGAAGCGACAAAATAAAAATCTGAAATAGGAAAATCGACAAGTGAGGAATGGAAGGAAAGATCTGCAATGAGAATATGATGGACCATCAAGATAATGAATGTCAGGAAAAGATGCTGAAGCAAGTGCAGAAATACTGGAGGCGGAGAAGACACATATGGAGGAGGCAAAGAAAGAAATGGCAGAGCCAAATCACATATGCTACTGTGACCTGGATTTTACAAATTGAAGGGCAGTAAGTTTAAATAAAAAACAACATCCTTGACACATTATTGGCTCAGATGGCTTAAAATGACAGTTTTAAAATGGCTAAAATAATCAATTTAATTATGAAAACATGCAATGAGTTGTAAACTAACTAATTAACAGAGCACACAGGCAAAGATACTGTGAAACAGTTAAATATGAATTATAATGCTTGCTGTGTGTTCATCCACCTGTCTAGGTTTTTTACAAACACATCAGTGAGCTGCAGCATTAAAATGCACATTATTTCTTCATTGTTTTTGTTTTGAACACCATTATTTCATATCTAGCAACCAGTACGGCATTATATTGGCTCATTCACATCCTTCTACCCCAAAGTAGAATGTTGCCTTCAGATAAAGAGAAACAGTATCTCACAGAAACAGTAGCCTTGGACTGTGAAACATGCTAATTAGAGCGTTATAAAATCTTATTTTGAGACCTGCTCGAGCAGAACAGCACGCTTAATATTGCAAGAGATGTAGTGGGGATTTAATTGTCCTGCCCTGACAAGTAGGGCTGTAATCCTGTTGTGTTAGGCGGGCACACTGGAGAACAGCATCAGAGAACTTCCACTAAGACTTAATCGATAGCTTAGCTCAGTCTGTACTGATCTCGAGTAGCCCTTTCTGTTAAGCCGACTGGTGAATATTTATTTTGTATTTGGCAAACGATGAGAATCAGGTGGAGTATAAATGGATGTGGACTCAGACTTATAATGAGGCTGCTTTCTGCGGTTACAGGAGGTTATTTTCACTGGAGCTTCTGCAGTGACTGATGACTGTGCTTGGGCAGTAGTGGAGTGTAGATGACAGTAACTAAGGCTGACAAACCCCGCAGCTGTCCAACTGACGTGACGTCGCGCAAATGCACCACAACCACATGACTGCATTTCTTTCTTTTGCTCTTCCTCTTTCAGTGTCCAGGTTTATTATTCACTCGGGAGGATATTCGGCTTTCTCTCTCTCTACATCTCTCATCTTCAGCACAGCCTTGCTTTCTGGCTTTTCATCTCTCTTCTCTGCATCACACGTGCTTATAGCTCATGCATTTTTCATATTTCAAGTTGGTCAAAAAGCTTTCTTTTCCCTGAAAAGGTGAGGCGTTTTTCAGCCCTCCCTACAACGAGGGTTACTTAATAAATTGCTACACCAAACATATTACTAATTGTATAGCTATTTTTATCATTTTTACCATCTCCTGGGGTGAAAAGAACACATCCACTCTGGCGTTGCAGCTCATCTGTCTGCTCATCAAAAAGAAAAAACAGAAAAAAAGACAGAGGTTACTTGTGCAGCACAGCTCGTCTTCTGCCGATAAATCACGCGTACAGAAACACGGATTTGAACAAGACTGGCCAACATTTATCACGTCTCGCTGTCACTTCTCCTGAACTCAATTTGGAAATGGCACAGTGCGATGGTCAGTGTGTTGAGGGTCATTGTGTTCAAAAAGTGAGCTTGAAAAGATTTATAGATTTCTAAAATGCAGCAGACACTGCCCTGAAGCTCACAGTGCTCAGAGAGATGTCTGAAAATCAGCCCCAGGCTACATTATTGGTGAGATAGCTGCAAAGCAACACATCCCACTATATGTTGTTGTTGGCTAAATGATGTTTTCATATTACTCAGCACGGATCTGGTTTGTCATAGAAACACAGCTCTCACACTAAACTGGCTCAGTGGTGGGTGAGAGCTTATTAATCATTTAAAAACATAGTTGCAAAAAAAATCCCCAAACGCTGCTTTTGGCTGCTTCTTTTTCACAAGCGATCGTTACAGCGTGTAGCTCCATATATTTGCAGATTTCTACACTGGATACACTTCCTGACACAAATCTTTTAGGGGTTTGCAAACTGGGGAGCTTTTGCTTGTTCAGCGAATGTGTAACTACTAAAATTTGGAGCCACTGACTGAGAGAGTTAGAGTGGACTAATTGATCGAGTAGTGCTGCGTGAAACTCGGCACAGATTAACGCAGATTCCTCTGGTTACTCAGACTCATGCCATCGCCATGGTTACTCACTGCAGGGACACTTGATGAGTTGCTTCGTTGGTCTATTATCGTTTGACAGGCTAATGTAAATCTCGTCTCTCACTGTGATTGGATAAGACTTTGAATATCATGTCTCTCTGTGATGGTTAGAAATATTTCATGTGTTTTCAAGCACAGACTCAAGTCTTTCTCAGACGAATAGTTTACCCGGCAACCTATTTTTATTAGGTTATAGCCTAACCTGATAATTATGGCCAGCCACTTTATAGGGTACCCCTTTTGCCACATTATTAAGTACACCTCTTCTGACTTTATTAGGTACACCTATGGCCTATTTTCTTACATTCACTGCTGCCACTTTTACTAAGTGCATGTGTGGCCACTTTATTAGGTAGCGCTGTGGCCTAATAAAATTGCCGGACAATTTTTGAGATGCTTTCTCCCTTCAGCTTTTCTGGCCAAACTGTGTACCTCTAACTTTTTTAGCAGCAAGCCACAAACCACGCCCTGCAGAAAAACAGGCTCAGTGCTGTTTCTCTAGAAATTGCATTCTATAGTTAAAGAAGCAATTTTCAATGCTTACCAGTTCAGATAAAAACTGAATTGGCTGAACCAGCTATTACAACAGTGGAGCAGACCAAATAAAAAATTGTTGGACTACGGTAACAGTTGTTTCACAAATGATACTTCTATCACAGCTGATTCCTTTTCTTCGTTTGTATTTGAAGGAGTATCAGGGCTCGTCAGTGTTGGGTCAGTTTGTGACACGCTTCCTGCTGAGGGAAACCACCACCCAGCTGCAGTCCCTTCAGTCATCGCTGGATTGTGCTATGGAGGCTGTTCACGACCAGGGCTGCACAGGACGGAGGTTAGTGAAGAAGCCCGCTGACCTGCCCATCCAGAGGATGGCCAAAAGGCCTGGTCGACGCATCCAGAAGAACATGTGTCTCTCCCCAACAGACCCTTACTCTGGCATGCTCACCACAGGTACTTTTCAGGGAAATGGGAATAGGATGCGTGAGGTCATTCTCATAAAGTTTGATTAAAAAATTAAGATTGAATCATCTCCGTGGGCTGGGCTGAAGTTATGTTTCTGGTATCAGGGGTCAGTGTGGAGCCAGACAACCACTGGGGCTCCCAGATCAACCAGCTGGAGCAGCTCATAGACAAGATGGAGTGTGAGGTTTGTGTAAAGGAAGTTTTTGTCACTTTCTTCCATTTTTCAAAAGATGTGCTTGATGTCTTGTGTCATGGGTGTATTTTTAGCATTTTATTTTTGACAGCAGAATCAACTCAGAGGGAAAGCAAATAAAATGTTCCACTAAATCTTGATTTATCGGTTTGCTTTGAACCTAAGAGAACAATAAACTGTATGAAGCTAAGCTGGGTAGAGAGAGTGTAAGATGCATTAAGGCTTTGTCTGCTTTTGGGAGGATCAAAGTTCACCACAGGCTTAGCTGTTACATATAGAAATGTTGAGCACACCATTCAAGGCCTACTGTGTGTTTGCAAATCAAGAATTTTGCTTGAAGCATAAGATACTTGTTGACAGAGGAGTCAGTTTGTAGAAAGCGCAGACCCGAGCGACTCTGCACCCACAATGGAAAGCATGCATAATACATCAGCCTGAGAATACATATATACTGTGTTGGGCTCCAATCAGGGAGAACACTGATTAAATTCACAGCCAATGGTGCTTAAGTACAAAGGTTTGGAATTACTTATAGTTTGCAATAGGAAGCCATTATTTTGATTGGAGGTGTGAGAGTTCATTTAGAATTTAAATTGTCATGTGATAATATAGGTAGGACAGATGTCAGTGCTTCGGGGATGTTAAAATAGCCTGTTAACATGTTCATTTTCTTATCTTGGGTTTGCAGACAAGAATTTAGTACAAGTGAGGGCTGGAGGAGGGTTAATATGAACATGGTGATCTCTTCCTTGTGGAAGCCAATGGTTTGTGACAGGCTGTAACTGGAGGCTGAGCCATTTCTGCTGCTGGTTCTCGTTCTGCTCGTGGCTGACTGAAATATTTTTGACCCCATTTTCAGAGTCCACATCTTGAACCTCTCAAAGAAGACACATTGGCAGGGACATATAAATCAGTGAGTCTAGTGTGTGCCAAATACAGATTTACTATATACACATAGATACTATATGTATATGCATGTAAAACACTGATGCCACTTTAATATTTCCGCTAGAACATACTTCTGGTCCAGAGACAAATGTCTGTGAAGGAGAGAGACGTGGAGCGGTTTCAGCAAGCTCTCAAAATCTACACAGATGCCACTACCATCCAGCCAAACAACCTGCAGTATGTCCTTTTATCTGCCTCTGTGCCGTTTGCCTCAGGATCTCTCTGTGATTTGATGCAGCTGCTTTAAATTGCTTCAATTTTCCCAGACATGGGATAACCCCACTGCCCTCTTTTCTCTCTCTCTCTCTCCCTCTCTCACTCTGTCTCCTTTCATTTCTAGCGTGTCAGTCCAGAACTTGCCAGACAGATCATGCTTCATCATGTATGAATTTTGGCAAGACCGTCTCTCCTGGATGAGGTAGGAACTCGAGGATGTCTTTTGCGAATTTCAGTGCTCAAGTGAAATTCGATCAGCACACTGAGCTGCTCACAAACTCACTTTAAAGTGTTCCTGCCTTGTTGGGTGCAAATTGGCAGTCTCATCCTTTTCATCCCTTCTTCCTGTCAGCTACCTGCAGTCGTCCATCAGTAAGACCTTCCAGGGCTGCGTTATTGACTCGCTGGAAGAGCCAGAAATGGTCTCAACCATGCTTCTCCCAGGTACACAACAAAACAACAAATTGATTATTGCAGCTCATTGAAAGCTGCTCATTTAATAAACAGAAATCACAAATTATTTATGGCACAGTCACATTAGAGGAATTAAAAATTACTGCAACCATCTGCAATCAACTTGTGATTTTCGTCGCTTTATAGACAGGGACTAGCTCAACTGCTGTCTTCAAAGCAACTTTGTTGTGTCAAGATAGTGGGGAAAAAAAAGCAATGAGGTAGAGTCAGTCTGCAATTAAATTTGCAATTGAATGGGAACGACTTGACAGTTGCATGCAATTTGTGATAATACAGCGATTAACTGTGATAAATTGGCAGTTCTGTTTCAGTCTGTCGCTATCTACACAACCAGATGTCACATTAAAGAGAAATTAACATTAACTACTACTACAAGTCCCCTATTGCAAAGATGCATGTTGAAGATGAGTTGTTTTTATTGGTGCAGACTGACTCAGACTGATGGAAGCTTGTTGGAAATCTAGACAGCAATTATTTGCAAGCCGTTGCCAATCTGTCTGAGAGTGATTGCAGTCAGTCCAAGTTGGGCAGCAGTTGTTTGGAGACAGACGGCCTCCCTCAAGGTGACCTGATGCTGTCACCCTGTCACCCTGCAGTCTACGGTCCACTGCAAGTATTTGCAATCAGTTTCTAAATATGAAAAAAATGAAGTGCAATCACTGGGAAACCTCAGGTTTTTCTCTAGTGTGACTGAGCCATTAATGAATCATTTTAAGAACTGATTCATGAACCAATTAAGCTTAGCAATTGATAATTATTCTTAATCGTCAATTATTCTTAGTTAAATTTTAAATCTAAAAAATAAGCACTGACTTATGTAAAAATATTGATACTTAGGTCCACATAGTAAATGCAGGCTTTCTGTCCATCAGCTTAATTCTTCTTTTTGTAGGAAATTGTAGAGTTAAGGTAATTCATGTGTAATAATATTTGTCAACAATGTATCTCATTAAGTATTGAAGTATTTGAAAGAAGTCTGATAATGATCACCATCCAACATTGTACTTCCTATTTTATTTATCCATGTTTTCCTTAAAAGAAATCTCACATAATCACTGTCTGTATCCTGCACAGGTTTAACAGAGGTGAAAACAGAGTCAATGCTACCCTTAACCGAACTGAAACAGGACTACAAATTATTACTCTGCATGTGCTGGCAGCCAATTATTCGTTAACAAGTTGGCCACGTTGTTATTGTGTTTGCAGCTTGTTTCTGCTGCCCTCCGATGGCAATAAAACCAATCACTGGTGCTTTAATATGTAAATTACCCCATGCCATATTAGATCATGAATTGTAAGCTTCTCTTTCTGTTGCCATCGCTTATGCGTTTAGCTCGTGCAGAGGCCATAAAACACTGACGTCTAATTATTGCTTCATTTGACAGCCTCTTGGTGGATTATGAACAACAACTGATGGAGCGGAGCTGCTGTTAACATACACCCTGAAAGCAGGAGAACAAGGCGATTGTACAATCGCGTCTTCTTCTTCTTCTTTTTGTTCGTTATTTGATATTAACTTTTTCCTAATGGCATGACCAGGATTGTTTCAGCGAAGCTATGCTGCAAGGTTCTAACAAAAAAGACGGCAGGTCAGTTAAATCAGTCCACAGTGAAACAAACCTAAACCTTGGGGAGAAAGAACTGAGGCGATGCAACGTTTTATTGTGTGATCAGGATCTGTGCTGATGGTCATTTCACAGTGCGGGCACATTTCCTGCTGCTGATTTAATAGACTAACAAATATTTAAAAAAAGAGAAAAAAGAATATATTTGCATGATGTCTTATTTCTCAGTGCTAGTTTTCTTTTTTTCCACTCAAAGCTTCATATTAGAGTAGCTATAATTGTCAACAATGACCAATAACTGATCCTACCCATCAATGCTCAACACCTGTCCCTCAGTACAGATGAAAACAGACATCGTGGTAGGGTTAACCTCCCCTTTTGTTCTCTCTCTCTGGTATCGTGCTTTGCTGTCTCCCTCAAAGCTTTTGCTACCAAGCGCTCATTTTGCTTATGGTGTAGACAAGCCATTAAATAGTTAATTATCAGTCACAGTCTGCATCTAGAAATCTGATCATCTGTGTCACTCCTGCACTTTAGAAAAAAATGGACCTTATTGTGAAGAACTGATACTTATAGTAGATTGTTTATTGAAAATATAGAAATAACAGGCGTCGAGCTGCACCGAGGAGCAGTACTCTAGATATAAAACAAAAGCCATTATTTTACATTTGCAGTATGTAATCTGAAGAGTTTAATGGTACAGTACAAACAAATATAAGTTTATATTTTGAGTACAGAAATTAGGCAGGATCTGTTCTGTGTATTGAACCGTGTACAGTAATTATTGAAAGCTGTAGGTTGTAGGTAGTTGTTGTAAATCACTGGTAAATGTATATTCAGACATTTGGTACGTTACATTTTGATAATGTGAGGAACGAATGTGCTGGATCTTTCATTTAAAGTGTTTCTCATTTCCTTTGTGTAGATTGTACAGTTATGTGGATGCTATGTTTGTTTTCGGCATGAATTAAAGTTTGACATGTTGCTGACATGGAGAGAGGCGTCATTTCTTAAGGGTCAATATGCTTGTTATTGCACACTCCATGTATCGAGCACTATATATTTTTATCTCAAGTTGTCCTTCCATTGTGTTATACAGCCTAAGAAGCAAATAAAAGCTTCTTCTTTGCTCTTAAAATGGAAAAAAAAAGACTTTCAGCATTACATTTCATTAGAATTCATATGAGAAAGCCATCAAAGAAACAGGAAAAAAGAGGAAATTATTTACATTCTCCCCGCCTGAGTAAGACTGACAGACTGAAATATCTTTTAAATGTAAGCTTGTCATATCAGCAGCTAGAACCTTTGAGAAACGTCTACAAAGCAGCGGAGCAATTTCAAGCCCACCTCACACTGAAACTGGGGCAATTAGCTCATTCTTACTCTTTAAAATCCCTCCCCCGGCGCACAACCTGAAAGAACCTGGGAAGTTTAAGCCCCAACTTTGCACCAAGCAGCTAATAGCTCGCATTCACCGTCTATTTTCATTCGTCAGAGCGCGTAGCAGGTCGCATTGGACTCGTACAGCAAATAAGCTTTTTAAGTTGTGGATTCTTTTGCACTTTGTGTTCGAGAGCTAATCATCATTAAGCTTAAGATATGTACAATAAACCTCACACTGGAGGATTTCCTTTGAGAGCTGACACTGTTTTACTGCATTACACTTATTATCCACAGGTTGGCTTTGAGAAGGTTCATTGTAGCACGTTGTCTCTCATTATAGCATTAGTCAGATCATTTGTAAGAAATGAAGTACTTTGTACATTAAGTCTGAGTTTCTCACATGATTATAATAAAATATAAATCTTATGCCCTGCTGGTGGATGGGATGAAACCCAATGTCTGCTTCCTGAGAAAAAGCAAAGGTTCCTTTTTTGATTTAAACTATAGGAAAGGAAGACGGTGACGGCAGGAGGTCCTTTACAGCTGGAAAGAAATCGTTCTTTCACTTCAGAGCTCACGCCACAGTCCTTCCCTGCTGCTATTTTTCTCCCCGGTGACTGCAGGACTTCTGCAAGATGCAAGGGACAGAACAACCACCAGCTATGTGGCCTATATATATGTTCCACTGTGTCTGTAAGGCATGAATTCAGACATAAACTCAGGCAGCATGGATTTCAGTCTCCACAGAAACCTATATAAAGCACATTAATGGTCTTTTAAAAATTTCCATGTGTGAATTGTGCAAAAGATAACAAATATCTATTAGACAGTACTGCAGACGCAAAATTAGGTAAGTCGGGAAGTGCATTAATTGCCTGTAAATGAATTCTGTTTGTGATGTTTGGCAACCATTAGCAGACCGTCTATGACGCTAATGTGCCCGAGTGTCACTACACAGTCATTTGATCAATTAGGAGCTTATTTGCAAGTGTCTGTGCATGCATATCATTAAAAAATTAGTGGGGAAAACTGTTGAGCACCAGATGAAGAAGGATAAACAGGCTAAGGAGACATGACGAGAAGGGACAAGGCGGAGTACGTGAAGAGACTGGGACAGACTGGCAGAGGAAAATCAGGGTCAACTGTCAAGAAGCGTTGAGGCTGAAAGAAAGCAAAGTCAAGTAGAAACCCTGATCTCTGAGTCCTTCATATTCGACACGCATATGCTCACAGACCAGTGGGCAGACATCTGCTAAGCTGTAGCATAACAGAAGGAAGGAGAGAATACAGAAATGGATACAGTTACATATCATGTTGCTGTTTCCAGGCCTGCTTAGTGACGGCTGATCAAGGAGGGATTACTGACAGCCCAGGGCAGATGATATATTTCTGGAATTAGAAGGCGTTTGATCTGTCTTATCAGATGGGCTCTACTGCCTACTTTCATTGGTCACACATTTACATTAGAAGCAGATGACACAAACAAAGACGGAGGAGGATAGTGGCTCATAAACACAAAAGCCATGTAGCTTTTTGGATTTTTTTTTTTCTCTTTTCAGTGCTGTGGAGCTGCAAAACACAACGTGATTAGGTTTAAGTCAGAGCTATTTCATTTTATACATCATAATCATTAATCTTCCCTGCGAGCAGCGGAGTGTGTATATTGGGTTGCTAAAGGGCTTTGCAACCACAGAGATGCCAGTGGAGACAATCCTGGAAGCATATAATTACATCTGTCTAACAAAGCTTCACATCACTGAAAAATGACCTTCAGATATTTGTGATTGTATTTTTTGGGGTGGAAATAGAGGCAGCATCACAGTGTGTTAATTATATACTGAGTCACAAGCTGGACAGTTTGCCTAGACAAAATATACAAGAGCACCCTCACAGTAATGGAGCAGTTCAAGAGGAAGCGAGAGCCCAGAGCACCGCAGTGAAAAGCCCACTCGCTCACAGACATATTATATGAAAAACTAGGAGAAAAAATGGTAAAAACACAGTACAGCACTGAAGAGAAGAAGAAAGGGGGCGGCAAAGTAAATCCAATTTGGAACATCATTATCTTCCAGAGGCTGAGCGGGGTTATCGGAGGGAAATGTGAGAGCTTTTGGTGGAGGAGGGCTCATGAAAAGCATCATGAAGAGAAATGTGAAACAGAGAGGAAAGCCAGCGGGTGATGGCAGCTGGAGGTGGTTGTGCTCTGAAGTGTTAGAGGGATGTTTAATTTGCACCATAAAATATGGGAAAAATTAGTGATGAAGACAGGAGGAAAATAAATGAGTAAAGAAACAGGACATGAAACTTTTCGAATGAAACATTATGAGATAGAGGAAATATCCAAATGTTTGTGGACATCTCTATTTTACGGTGCTGTCTTTTTCCTGTTTTGAATGAGGTCCGTACAGAAATGCCAAAAATAACAACTGTGCTCTAAATGCAACATACATAATGTAGATTCATACATCTACATTGTACTGCATGTGAGTTTGTTTTTAACTTTGGGGCAATTTTTTTAAGACCCAATTGTTCTGATGTTCTGCTTCACTTTGGGTCATTTAAAAGTGCATTCACCATGAAGCTATTAATGCTTCTCCTAATTTATATAGTAGCAACAATAAAAAGAGGTATCTGCAGTATAGGACGTGTAGGATGGAGTGTAGGCAGGATGCTTGGAGGACAACAAAAGGATACGTAGAGGAAAATGCACAAGAGAGCACGCGAGAGAAAAAAGATGTAATGATTAAAAAAAGCATAATTCAGACCAGAGTGAAGCAGCCTGTGAAATAAGATTACACATAGGAGATAGCTGTAAGTGAGAAGAAAGCCGGAAGCATCAAAGTAACAATGAAGGGCTGTAAAAATAGCAAAGACAAAAATAAATGAAAGCAATCCAAGAAAAACATGGAAAACATAAAAAAGAAATGATAGACTCAGATTCGTAGGCCATCACACAAAGCAAACTGTAAGAGAGACAGGAGGATATTACACTGATTAAAAAAAGAGATGAGTTTCCTTCGATTTTTGCATATTTGTCACACTTACATGCTTCATCAAAATTAATTTTATATTAGAGAAAGATAACCCAGGTAAATACATTATGCAGTTTCTAAATGAGGATTTCATTCATTAAGGGTTGAAAGCTATCCAAACCTGCCTGCCTGTGTGAAAAAGTAAAATCTTGTTATATCATGAATTAACTGGGATTTTTTTTTTTTTGTGGGGGGGGGGGGGGGCAAGCTGAGTGACCTGGTCAAACAAGAAATCCCCTAGACACCAACATGTCTGAGAAATGAGCTCATGAAACTGAAAAACAGATAAGAAACAAAGCCATGGATCTGCCGGTCTGGAAAAGGTTACAAAGCCATTTTAAAGGCTTTGGGACTCCAGTGAACCACAGCGAGAGCCGTTATCAACAAATGGAGGAAACTTGGAACAATGGTGACCCTTCCCCGGAGTGACCGTCCTACCAAAATGACTCCAAGAGCGTGTCAACAACTCATCCAGGAGCCCACAAAAGAACCCAGAACAATGGAAGAACTGCGGGCCTCGCTTCAGTTAAGATCAGAGTTCATGATTCAACAATAAGAAAAAGACTGGACAAAAATGGCATCAACGAGAGAGCTCCAAGGAAAAAAACAACACAAATTTCCCAACAAACAACTTAATGATCTGCAAGATTTTGGGGAAAATATTGATGCAGCTGCATGCATGCAGTTGCATCAATGCAACTCTGAAATACAGCTTTCAAATTAAGACGCAGCTTTCTAGACCAGCCCCCAACAAAGTCCTGCTCTGCAGACTTCTTCACATACAGTCAAAATGTTCTTGCTCTGTGAATGATGGTTTTTTTTTCTACATCCTGTTAAGTTAAAAGACACTCTTTAGGCTCATTCGCCACCGTTTTCTTAAAATAATCACTTCCTCTATCAGTGTTTTGGGGACTGTAGCCTATGATAGCAGGAAAAGCGAGTACACAATGGACAGGACTCCAGTCTACTGTAATATGGTAATGATAATATTCACTGCTTGTAACATTACATCACTTGTCTTAGATAAATCCAGGAGATTTTAATGGAATTGTTAGTCATGCTATAGATAAGGCGTGATATTTTCTTCCAGCCTGTGTGTTTTTAAATGCCTTAATGAAGCATTACCTACTAGGCTGAACTGTAGAGTAAGGAAGAATTATAATGATTATTTTTCACAGCTGTTTGGCCCCTTAAGACCTTCTGATGTTCTTACAACAGCGGGAACACAAGCAATTAATATTGCTCAAACGGTTTAGTTTGTATCCACTGGATATTCCTAAAATGATAAACAAGTTCACACTGTGTTTATAAATGTTACTGACAAGTCACTTGAAATTTTACTTTTTTAATATATTGCTGAGGCATTTACATTTGAGTTTTCCTCTTTATATTTTTAGTGGGAAAATACTGTAAATGTAATATTATAATAAAGTTGCTAAAATGGATTTATTGGACCAGCTACACCAAATGCAAATCTATCAGCCATAAACATATGACGTGCTTCATACTGTTTTCGTGCGGGCAATGATCCTAACTTTGGATTGGATAATAGTTTAAAGCACGTTTACACGCTTTTGCCACGCAGGATGCTTACTCTCTGGGTTTCAGAGCTTTGAAACAGAATAAAAGAAGAGTTGAGAAGAAAAGGTGGAAGGAGAGTAGTCTGAATTGGGTTCTGGAGCTGTACTCCACCTCATACATCGCACTCATTCGCCAGCCGCGAGTGATTCCAAGCCAGCGAGCACCACATCCACCGGAGGAGCTGATAAACTGCTCCACCTGGCTTCTCCTGTGAGACGTGCTCGCGTCGGCACTACTATTTCTGTTCACTCGCTCACCCGAATCAGGTGATGCCCTGCAAGAGCAGCTATTGGCTCTTGTCTCAGACCTTCCCCGAGGTAACTGGAGGAGTGACGAGCACTCTGCACGTGACCTCTACAATGAGCTTCCTCCCACCGGAAGAGGTAAGCAACACTGGATGTTATTTATATAGGGACGAATCTGACGGTAGCCTTTGTTACGGTGCGAGGACTCCTCCCTAAATAAAAGCCGTGTATGACATAAAGTGTTGCTTTATTGTAAGAATAAATTATATTCGCTAATTTTGCATCCGAAATGACCTGTCCATTGAAACGATGGGAAAAATGGTGCTGAGGCATGCTGGGAAACAAGGCATGCTGGGAAAGAGACCACCGCAGACGAATCAAATGGCTTCTTCAGAGACAGCATAATGATATTAGACCTGGCCTCATTAAAATACCTTTATAAACAACGTACTGCTATTTATAAAGACACTGTCAGTGCGCTAATATAAATGATAATTCCACTGAAAACGGGAAAAAATAACAAGGGATAAAAATGCAAATTATTTCTTCTTAAATTATCATAATACAAATTAGTAAATTAAGTCAGCTCTGAATTTATGCATGTGTGCGTAACACACGGCGTTTGTGTGGAGTTTATTGTCTTAGATGTGGTGTTTTGAATAATTTACAGCAATTATAATGGCATTTTCTGAAAAGCTAAAAGGGATGTTAGTGTCCCTCCAGCCCCCCGGGGACATTACTGCGTTTACTGAATTATTTAAAAGTGATACACTAGACGTGGGTACAACGTCTAGTGTAAAAAAAAAACACCCCCTCTGGCCCCTTGATATTTACCTATTACTGCGCCTTTAACATTTCCCATGATGCCCCGCGGCTTTGATCCGTTCAAATTGAGCTCCTTACAAACAAGAGGAGACGCTCTTTCTGGGACAGAACAGCTGAGACATATTCACTCTCATTTTGTAAAATAGTTGTTAACACTGATACAGCTGTTCATATTTTTTGAGACACCGCGATGTTGAACATGTGCCGCCTGCCCCTCTATTTATGCGCCGCTTCCTGCTGATGACATCCGGGCATTCAGAAGGCTTGCACTCTGGGCTACATACAGGGAACCTGGTTTCTCCTCTCTTCGCCCAGGGGAAAGTCCCCGGACACCTGGCAGAAAGTGCCCTGGCTGGAAACCAGGATCGATCTGCGCTCCACCACTAGTGAGCTGAGATGTTCTGCTGAACTGAGCTCGGTGATCGCAGGTCGAATTTGTCAGCGTTGATAGTTATGCAAGAGAGCTGCTAGTAACGCCTTAACAGAACGGGGCTCATTCTCCGAATGCTTCTTTTATAGTTCACTTCGTCCAAGCATGTCTGTGAATATATGGGCCCACTTTTACTTCACGTACTTTTGCGGTTTGGAGCAACAGGTGCAGTCAATATAATAATAGGTCCTTATAAACATGAATGAAAAATGGTAAGGCTGCAGTTTCCTTACGGTAAGGTTCCTAATTACTGTTCATTTAGATATTCCCTCCTGTTTAGCATTTCTACCATTTAAAATATAAGAAAAGCTTATAAAACAATATAGTTTTTATAGATTAAAACAGTCTGAAGTGATTTATTTTAACAACAAATATGCCAGGTCTAGGGTGTAAGGATTTCTCTGATTTATTTATTTTGTAGTGTTGGCCATATTTATTTATTTGATCAAACAAATTGTTAAGATGTTCCTGTAAGTTCCTCAGTAAGTTTCCCTGAGCTTTTAAAAAACAGACAAATCCTGTTTAAGCACCGTGAGTTTGACCAGGTTCATCTTCAGAAAGAAGAAAAATATATCTCAGGTTTTGAATTGTGTTTAGGGCTCCACCTTGCGGTGAAATATTGGACATGCAACTCATTAGCGCCGAGCACAGGGCTCATACAATAAATCCAGGCATATATTAGGCAAATCAATCTGAGAGTCGGATTTATTTCCATATAATCAGACATAGTTGTAAAACGTTTTATTGTATGGGGTACTTTCTGCATATAGGTATTGGGGGGGCTTTAGGTTGCAGGATTTGATATTTACAACCTACTTTAGAAAAAGAAAAGCTTGTGAGAAATACTCCCATATTTAAGCAGAAATGCTGGTGAATTAAGCAAGGCCTTCTCTGAAAAAGGCACTGATGCCCTAAAATCTGTATGTTATTTGGTTCGTTACTCATGCAATGTGAACTAATGCTCCCATTCAACCACAGATGCAGACTTCTGTGCAGATGCTGATATCAGCCAGGTGCTCCCTCTTTTGATAGTTTGTGATTTTCCCAAAAAAATATTTTTCACACTTTCCTCGTCAGCCCCCCTGAATATTTTTTTTTAACTAACATAGAGCTGTTTGTCTGAGGCCAGACCTCAGGCCGGAGAACTTGTCACTGAACATTAAATGTGTTGTTCACAGCAGATCTCTGTTCAGTCTGATGGAGTTTGAGCAGTGTTGCGAAGAAGAATGGAGTCTAAGTGAAACCACTCCACATAAGGTCAAAACAAGGATGGCAGCCAAAGGTGAATATTTAGGCAATAACTGACTATAAAGAGCTTTTTTGTGAATTATTGCCAAAAAAATGAATGCAAGGGAGATGCTTAGCAGCGCTACATGCACCCACGAGAAGCAATTTTATGTTAACAAACATTATTTTAAATATGCCTTACAATGACTTTGAACATAAGTGTATTTTTTGATATAACGATTCAAAATAACACCTTCCCAATTAAATATGGAGTTTAAATATTATGCAAATCATCGCACTTAAATTTTATTTACATGTACTTTAGAATCCCAATTTCTTCTTCTTTCTGATAAAACATGCATACCCTACAAGCACCAATAACTTCAGGCCAAATCCTTTCCCCAAATGATTGTAAAAGTCACTCCTGATGAGTAATTATGATATTGTAATTTTTGTTGGGTATGGTCCAGTTTAAACACCTTGTAACCCATAAAAGAATACAGGAACATAAACGAGCTTCGTCATTGTTATTATACACTGTCTGCACTCAAAATGGCCAATGGATCTCCATTTTCTTTGTGATCTCACCTTTCAGGCAGAATAAAGACAGTTTGTTTTTTTCCATTTGGTCCCCAGTAGGGAGGGAAACCAGCTCTACAGCATTTATTCTAATCGCCTCTGACATGAAAGCACCCAGTGACACACATAGGCATACTGTATACTGCAGGATTAGGCAGTACACAAAAAGATTACAGCGTCACATGGTATTCCTTCCAAATGGTGCCTTCTCACAACCTACTTCCCCCTCTTAGGTATCCCATCATTCCCTGGAATGGGCGTAGGCTCACGCAGCAGCAGCAGCAGCAGCATCACAAAGGTTCAGCTCCTCCCTGCTGTGTGCTTGATATAGGATGGGAGGGAGAGAGGGAGCGAGAGAGACAGAGAGGATCAGGCACAGATGAATTGTAGTCTGAGTGACGGAAGCAGTGTGGGCACATGTGAGTGAGAGAGGACGAATCAGGAAGTAGAGAGACCTGCGCGCGCGCGCGCGTGTGTGTGTGTGTCCGGGAGAGAGAGACCGACAGAGTGTAAATCAACAGAAAGAGGAAGAGGACATAAAGAAAGGAAGAAAAAGGGCTGCAGGAGGAAGCAGACAAGACAAGGGGTCTCAGACTGAGAGGGAAGATGGCTGAGCCGGAGCTGAAATCGAGAGGCAGCCGAGAGAGCGTCGCTAAGGAGAAGATGGGGGGTAGGTACAGTGCATGCTCACGCACCTCTAACTGCCACATGGTGCAGCGCTGCATTATTCCACCATGCGCTCTGATGCAACATTGATGATGCAAGAGTAGAATTGTAGAGTTGATGCTGAGGAGATGCTTTCATGGTAGCAGGTGACAGGTGTGGACAAATGGCACATATTAGGAACGTGGGTATGAAAACACAACTATCAGATGCAGTGTGTGTTTATACGGATAGAAAGAGTTCAATAAGGACAGCAGGTTCAGAAGGAAAATCTCATAGGTGCTGATTTCCAAAAATGTCTATTTTTAAAAAATTATATGAATTCTTCCTTTAGTAACACAAGAGTTTGTTTGTTTTTATTAATCATAGTTTTTCAAAGTAACCAGTGCCTAAAACAACTCAGCGAGAAAGCTTGTAAATTCTTTTCATTTGTCTGAAAATGAGCCAGACTCTGTAATTTGACTGTCTCCCCTTCTGCTGTCCTCTCACCACCAGCGACTGGAGCAGAGCCTGAGCAAGATGGTCTCATTGTGGAGCAGCCAGCATCTCCATCTGACCCCGTGGGTTCTCCGCCTGCTGCCACAGGTTCCACCAACAGCCTGCCAGGCAAGGGGGAGAAGATTGAACTCAAACGCAGCATCACCCTCTTCAACGGTGTCGGAATGATCATCGGCACCATCATCGGCTCGGGCATTTTTGTCACTCCCACAGGTGTTGTCAAAGAGACCGGCTCTGCTGGGCTCTCTCTGATCGTTTGGTCCGCCTGTGGAGTGATATCCACCATGGGTGCTCTGTGCTACGCAGAGCTGGGTACAACTATTGTCAAGTCAGGAGGAGACTACACTTACATCCTGGAGGTATATGGCGAACTGGCTGCCTTTCTGAAGCTGTGGGTGGAGATGCTCATCATCCGGCCGTCGTCGCAGTATGTGGTGTCACTGGTGTTTGCGACCTACCTTCTGAAACCTCTCTACCCCAACTGCGTCGTGCCCGACAGCGCAGCCAAGCTCATTGCCTGCCTATGTCTTAGTGAGTACATGATGTTGGTGGGCTTTCTTAGGTCAAATACACATTTTAGACACTTCATTGCAGCTGGTCATTCACCAGATTCTTGATTGTAGTGTGTTTTGTGTCTCCCCGCTGCTTGTAGCCTCCCTGACATTTGTAAACTGTATCAGTGTGAAAGCAGCAACCAAGGTCCAGGACTTGTTCACCGCTTCCAAATTGATAGCCTTGATCATCATCATCCTCTTTGGCTTCATTCAGATTTCCACAGGTGAGTGGCAAAATACCACAGAACAAACCAAGTCAGCTGCATGACTGCAGGCTGTTGAGAACAAATCTTATGCCTTCATCACAAGACTTATTAATTTTTAACAGAGAAGTAAAATAAGCTTCAGGTCAAAGCTGGAAAAACAGGTTTTGTGAGTGTAATAAAATCTAAATCCTCAACAATATTTAACCTACTTTAATAGTCAGTAAAAAATGCTCAAAAAGTGTCCTCACTTTGAACCTGTCATTTCAGATCTGCTCGTAAACATGCAGCTTCCCTTCATTGTGTTGGAAACACAGCTCCTTTGTTTTCAATATTTTAGTTGGAGTAATTATGGAACTAACAGCATGCCTGTAAAGTAAATGCCATTGCATTATGTGGCTTTTTGCAAACTATATAGTAGCATCAATTATTATGATTCTCGTCTTTACACGACATCTATGTGAGGTTTACTTCTTTTATCTCCAATGGTAAACAAGTTGTTAACGAGCGCTAATGAGCCTAACGAAGCAGACTGCTTTGCTTTCAGCTTGTTAGCACACTTACTGAGTCGGAACACAGAGCTTGTCTGTCTAGAGCCATGTGATTGAGCCTGAGCAGACATGAACATGGGCATCAGAACGTGCCAGGATGGTTTTGATCGTGCAAATGAAACTGCAATGAAATGAAAATGTACAGAAAATAAGGTGACTATACAGACAGTAATTTACTGCCTGAAATATTGGCATTGTAGTAACATTTTTCTATATGATAGCCCTAAGCGTGTGGGTTCACGTGTGCCGTCTAAGACTGTAAAAGCAACGCACGTTAATCCGTCCGAGCTGTGCCATTCACAATACAAGAAGACAGCGTGGCCACACTTGCTCCACGCTGCATCTGCTGCTCCCCTCCTTACACAAGGCCACGCCTACCACCTTTGTGCGCCATACTCTGTTACCATGGAAACTAGGCAGTGAAGCTTGCCGGCTGTTGTCACACTTTTTCAGCAGACCAGCAAGAGAACAGAGTTGGAAAATAATAAGGAGGGTCATTACCATCTGAAAGCGACAGGTAGAGGGAGAGAGACACCAAAATGCCAGGCTCTCTCTCTCTGTCTCACACACACTCGCGCACACGCACGCACACACACACACACACACACACACACACACACACACACACACACACACACACACACACACACACATTGGATTCATTGACTGCAGTGTATTGTGTAAATGAATTGAAGTTTACTTATGAGAACATTTTTCTTCTCATATTTAAATGTCAACTGATCGTGATTCTGTACCCCAGAGGAGATGCTCCTTTGTTTATTGTGCATAAATAGTGAATTGTCCTGACACAATATTGCGTTTTGCTTCTGTTATTACCATGGTACATTGACAAGCATGTCAAAGGGCAGGCATCAACAGGCCGGCCTGGTACAAGAGACAAAATGTGTCGGCAGCACAGAAAGAATCTATTCAATGTCTAAGGACATAACTCCTCCAGGCGCTACACCTGGCAGTGGGAGAACTGCTTCCCTTTCAGATGTTTTCTTCTTCTTTCTGTATGTGACCAGGTGATGTGCCATATCTGACCCCAGAAAAGGCGTTTGAAGGGAGCAAACTGGGAGTTGGGAATATTGTCCTGGCTCTGTACAGCGGTCTCTTTGCTTTTGGAGGCTGGTGAGGGTCATAAAATTGAATTATTTTTAGCTTCTGTTTGTTTTTGCTTGAAAGATTTATGACCTCTTTGCTATTCACCCCCCCAGGAATTACCTGAATTATGTAACGGAGGAGATGATCAACCCAGAGAGGTGACTTAAATGTAATGACGGTTGTTTTGGTGATGATGGCACAGACTGTCTTGCAAATATCTGCCAAGAGCATGGTTGCTCTCATCCAGGACTGAGCTTGTCTATCATCAGTCCACAGAGATAAAGTATCCAAGCGATACTGACATAATCTGAACTATGAACTAAATATGAACTAAAATATTACATTTTACAAAAAAATGTGATAATAATGATTTATAAAATCCAGTAAAATTATGCAGTTGTGTTCCTCACTGCACACCCTGCATGAATTCAGTCCCATCTCATAACACAGTCTGATATTACCAGAACATACAGTGTTACACGCTGTTGTTTTTTTCCTCAAATGACCTTCGACCTTTCACCCCATAGGAACTTGCCCCTGTCCATCATCATATCCATGCCTATAGTCACAGTGGTATATGTTCTAACCAACCTGGCCTACTTCACCACCATCTCTCCTCAAGTCATGATTGAGTCAGAGGCTGTTGCTGTGGTGAGTGTACTGCTTTTCTTTAATATGATGTGTTTCATCCTCAACTGGGACATGCATATTGGTTGTTTGTGGTCACAAATTCTCCTCATCTGCTTTTTCTTTCTGTTCTGCAGAGTTTTGGGGAGTACCATCTTGGTGTGATGTCCTGGCTCATTCCTGTCTTTGTGGGACTGTCCTGCTTTGGTGCAGTCAATGGATCACTCTTTACTTCAGCGCGGTGTGTGTTTGCATGTGTACAATGAAACATAAGACAGCATTTTATACATTTAGTATTAATAGTTTAACCTCTTAAGCCCCAACGCCCTCTAATACGGGGGCAAAAGGCAGGAGATCAGTTAGGCTTGGGGCTTAAGAAGTTAAAGTCTCCGTATTTTTGGAATAAATAATGATTTAAGAAATTTCTCTTCTAGTTTGTTCTATGCTGGAGCTCGAGAGGGTCAACTCCCTGCTGCTCTGGGGTTGGTCCACACAGACCTGTTCACACCAGTGCCATCCCTCATATTCACAGTAAGAAACCTGATACTTTCAGTGACATTTTACCAGCTGGCTACCAATAAGATTAGGTTAGTGTGTTAAATCATGTATGATCATTGCTAAAAACCTCAAAAGTGTCCCCATTTTTGAGGTATTATACGGAAGTGTATATAAATCTGTTTTGATGATACAAAACATTTGTGAAGCATTTGTAGAGTTATTTTTGTTCGAGAAAACTATTTCAGTGAAGAGTTACAGTTAAGTCCATAATTTGTTGGATTTTTGTGCATTTTTTATGATCTTGCCTCTGTGCACCACCACAGTAGCTTTTAAATCAGACAGTCAAGATGTGATTGAAGTGCAGACTTGCAGCTTTGATTCAGTGAATTGGACTTTACAACAGTTTTTATACACAGTGCCTCATTTTCAGAGGCTCAAAAGTAATTGGCTGACAAGCAGTTTGAATGTTACTTCATGACAAACTAAGCAGATCTAGTATCTGTGGTTGATTCCAAGTGGTGCATTTTTATTTTCGAGCTCTTATTTAGCTCTTTATTGTCATTTTAAATATCAAAACAACTTCAAACCATCTGACCAAGTCAAGAATAGTCTCAAAGAGGTAGATGCATTATTGTTAGGGTCTACAATCAAGACGGCTTCAAGAAAGTATATACAGAGGGTTTAGAGAAAGGTGCAAACCACTGGTTACACTCAAGAACAGGGAGGTCAGATTAGATTATTACCAGAAAACATCTAAAAGAGACTGCACAGTTCTGAGAAAAAAATTTGGGGGGGGCAAATGAAACCAAGATAAGCTTCTACCAGAGTGAAGGGAAGAGAAAAGTATGGAGAAAAAGAGAAACAGCTCATGATGTGAAGAATACCACATCATCTGTCAAACATGGAGGTGGAGGCACTGTTATGGTATTGGCATGTATTGCTGCTAGGAGAACTAAGTCACTGGTGTTTATTAATGATGTGAGTGCTGATAGAAACAGCAGGGTGAATTGTGAAGTGTCCAGGGCTACACTTTCTGTTTAGATTCAGCCAAAGCTGCAAAACTGATCAGACAGCGCTTCATGGTGCAAGTGGATAATGACCCAAAAACTGTAAAACCAAGTCAGGAGTTTCTCAAGGCAAAGAAACGGGATATACTTCAAAGGCCAAGTCAGTCACCTAATGTCGACCCAACAAAGCGTGTTTTTTCATTATTAAATAAAAACCTGAATGCAGCAATGAAGCACTGGTAGATAATCTCAGTGGAGAAAGCACAACGTCTGGTGATGTCCACGTGTTCTAAACTTCAGGTGACTAACACACTGACTAAAATCAACCCTTACATTAAAAGTGATATTAACTTGTTCAGTTCATTTTGAGCCTTTGAAATTGGAACTATGTCTAAAAATGGCTCCAGTTCTTAAAGAGTTAATGCAGTCTTCTCAAATTAAGGTCTGCATCAATCACATGTTGATTGTTTGGTTTAAAATTCGCTGTGGTGGTGAACAGTAGCAAAAAAGCACACAAACTACCCATGGGAATATGTCTGTGAAGGTTCTCAGTCATCCAGATCATCGTAGTCTAAGGAGCTTGGAAAGAAAAGCGTCTGGACTTCTTTGAGTTGCTTGAAGACGTTTCACCTCTCATCCAAGAAGCTTCTTCAGTTCTAAGGGTCAATGGTGGGGCGTCCCAGATATAAACCCAGTGGGAGTTTCCCCCCAAAGAGGGGACAAAGGACCCCCTGATGATCCTCTACCTAATCACATGAGCCAAGGTGTGAAAGTGTGTGAAAACTCAAAGAAGTCCAGACGCTTGTCTTTCCAAGCTCCTTAGACTACCCATGGGAAGTTAACTGAAAATGGCAGCTTTATTATTGGAAAAACCTCCATTAAATAAACTTTCAAAAAACAAACCAAAACCCTGAACATGAGAACTAAGAACTGAAAAACACTGGGAAACTGGAACTTAAATTAGACCAAAAGAAAACAGACCAGGAACTGAGAACTAGAGATCTAAACAGAGCCATGAGAGAAACACACAGCAGTGAGGGTCTACGCTGCGACAAAGGGCAAAGGAAAACACAGGGCTACGGAGTAACACGGGAATGGAGAGCACAGCTGGGACTAATCAAACATGACGAGATAAAGGGGAAGCAAAGCTTTAAACACTGAACACAGGACATAAGACCTATAAAAATAAAACAGGAAACCAGAGACATTCACAAAGATGTAGACTTGACACCAATGTTCCCTATAAACTGCGCGCGTGCGCACTGCTGGCACGAAAATATGCGTTGTGCACAAAAAAAAAACTAACCTGAATTGAAATTAAAATTAAAACTTTAACAATTCAGTTTTGCAGTGTTAGTCAGTAAGTGACTGGCTGCTCCCGTATGGGATTAGAACGATGCCACCTTATCCAATAGTCCAGCCAATGATGCGATTCACATTCGTATATACGCAGCTAATCAACATCGTTGACAGGCTAACAGCGTTCTTATGTGCCGACACCGGTGTTTTAGCTAGCAAAGCGGCGTGGCTGATGTGAAGTGAAGCCACGTTAATAACGTGTACAACCATTGGAGATGTGAGCAGGACAGACGGAACAATTAACGGGAAACTGTGGACCTTATACCAGTTTTTAAATTGTGTTGATCGGCCATGTAAAACCGGAGTTATGATAAAAATATGCAATGTTTGGTTTTCTTCCTGAACACTGTCGTTGTTTATATTTACTGCCCGAAGAAACGGTAAAAACGGCGTTTTATAAGGAAAACGCTCGAAAGCACTCTCCCTGTGAGAAAAGCCGAAACCAAAAAACCCCACCCTTTCCTATTGGTCGAAAAATGTACCAAGTGATATGGCAACAGATGTTTAGGAAGGGGGTAGTTTTAGGAGTGTTTTGAGATGTGAGAGATTTGCGACGTTTAGCGCAAATCTTGTGTAGTTAGTGTGTAGTGTAGTCAATAGTTTTGTTGTGTGTGTCAGAACAATGAGGTGACTGCTGAATGTTACAGGTGTTACAGCAGTGATACATCTCCTGTTGTCAGGCTTGCAGGTATCAGGCTGTTGTTCTCCTTTATCTCATAGTGGACAGAAATTATTTTTGGAGTGGCACAAATAATTTGTGTGGCATCAAATTTGATGCAGAACAGCTGATTGTTCTGTAAATAGTTTGAGATGTTTGTTTAAAAAACGCCTTGGCTGCATTTTTAGGTAAGCAGCTGCAAAAAACTTTGTCGTTTGCATAACTCAGTTACTTTTTTGAAGAAGTAACTATATAATTAATTGCCCAACATTGATCATTCTATACTGTATTTTGCAGACAGAGAGTTACAGGACTCTCCCAGACCACAGACTCATACTCATAATACAAAAAAAAAAATAAAAAAAATAAAAATAGAAAGTTGTGTTTTCAAAATTGGAGTCCAAGTTATTTTTACTTCCAATAGTGTTAACATACTACACAAGATTTTTTTTAAATTTTCATTATAGGTGGGCTAAAGCAGTTAATTAAAAGTAGTCTAACATAAATGTAAATGCTGTAATTTGATTATTTTAATAAACCATGTAACTTGGATGGATTTGATGCTGGCGTGACCACAGTGCACACGTCTAATGTTGCTCACAGTGGTCCAAGGGACCGCTCAGGGAGTTTGTGTGTTCGCTCAGACACATGAAAAATTAGAGGGAACATTGCTTGACACTGAAACATAGAGACATAACTGACTGAGGAGACAGAAAGAACATGGAGATGAGTGACTAGACGAGGAACACGGGGAAGGCAAAGTAACAGAAACCTAAATCCTAGGACCTAAGAATATAACACAAGCAGAACACAATAAAGAGAACCAAAACAATGAATAACAATAATCAAAGAATAAAAATTAACCAACAAACACAAAACCCTGGGTCACAGACCCAGTACTGTGACACCTACCTGCCTTAAATAACTGCTCTATTCAAGAAAATCACTAAGGAGGATTCAGAAGCCTTGTGTGTGTTTATAATCTATTATCCATCTACTATCTATAATGTTTCCAGCAAACTAATGCAATCTTTACTCCTTTTTTCATTGTATTAGTGTTTCCTATCGATGATGTATGCCATCTCCCAGGACATCTTCTCTGTCATCAATCTCTTCAGCTTCTTCACCTGGATGTGTGTTGGGATGGCCATCGCTGGCATGATCTGGCTGCGCTTTACCAAACCCGACCTCAGAAGGCCCATTAAGGTGAACGTCTTAGGGGTTAAAGTAGCTGCTCAGTGCGTGTTGCAGAGAAGATCCATTTTGATGGATATGAGTCTCACTGAAAGGTGACCCTAGCCCTACCTTCCTTGTCTGGCAAAACATCAACATGTCTTCTAGTTTCATAAAGCATCTGCTTTTTTTTTTTTTTTAGTGAAAGCACCATTGTATCGCTACTCTTGTTATTAGGTGGAACTGGAAACATACTGTTTTTCCAAGACAGGAGGGAGGGGTATTTGGAGGAATACATGATCCTTTGTTTCTATTTCATCATGGGAAAATTACCTTGGCTGACCAGTCTTTCATCTTCTCTTTGGCCCACACTGCTTTCAGCTCAGTTATTTTATAAAATCATCTATAAACATATTAAAAGAGAGAGAGAGAGAGAGCTATTTATATGTAAACCATTCATAAAAAATGTCAGTTTCAACCCAGAAAAAAGAAAAACAAACCGTCAGCTCAAGCAGTTTAACTGATAACTGAATGCAATAACAGTATGGAGCTCTTAACATAACAGTTTAGCCAATAATAATTTCTTCATTGTGATCAAATTGTTGGGGACGCTTAAGGAAAAAGGGTAAGCCAGTATGAGAAAAATACTTAAGTAAGAGTACAAATGTATTTAGTATCAACTATAGCACATATCATTGTTTCAAAATCAGATCTTTAGATGAAGTCAGGCATCATTCAACTTTGCATACACAGTCTTATAGTTTGAATTTGTATTGATTTGATTGATTTTTTTTTTGCATTATTGTCTGATCTGTAAAGTAATCGGTACTGAAAATGTCTTAATATAAAAACTTTAGTAATTATTTGTCTCCTCTTGTTGTTTAATGGAAACAAAGTGGCAGAAAACAGATATCAGTGAAGAAGTTACAGGATCTAAAATCTAAACTTGGGAAGTATTGTCATCAAAATCATTATACATTAGTCTAATCGTTAGCTATAGTTGCATTATTCCAAAGTCCAAATATGATATTTTCTTCTTTTTCAGTGTGTGAGACATCTTCACTCAACAATTATAAACTGTATCTTATCTGCTCACGTCTAATGTAAATCGAAACACATCTTCATCTGTTATGTATTTTGTATTTTCTCTCTGCAGATTTCTCTCTTCATCCCCGTTACTTTTGTGTTGAGCTGCGTCTTCATGATCGTCGTGTCCTTTTGGGCAGCTCCCTTCGAGTGTCTGCTAGGCAGCGGCATTATTCTCACAGGCGTCCCAGCGTACCTACTGGGCTACAAGTGGAAAAAACCCCATGTGGTCAAGAAGATGCTGGGTGAGTTGGAGATTTTTTTTTGTTTTTTTTAGAGTGAGGCAAAGGTGGTTTGTTGTGAAATTCCTGTGAGATTATCTGCTCAAGTTCTGCTGTGGGCACCGGTACATTTCCTTTGTTTACATAGTTGGTCCGGAGGACTCAGGCAAAAGACCGATATTTGACCTGTAGTAGCCTAGCAAAGAGAAAACAGACGTGGCTAACGTGACAAGTTGTTTCTCCTCAGAAATCTTCACCATGTTCTGTCAGAAGATCTTCATGTCTGTTCCTGAAGAGAAGGAGCAACATGGGGCGGCTGAATAATGCTGGACAAACCGAGCAAGATGAAAGACTGGGTCAATATTTTTGTCTGGACATTCCTGTAATGTTTACAATCATCCACATGTGATCTGACTTTTTTTGTTTTAACTTTATCTGACCAGGCAGGTAACTGTGAACATATTCAATATTCGCAAGAGTGGCCTGACAAATGGAGGATTTGTTTTATGAATATTTTATGAATACTGCAACTTTTCTGCAAAGAAGACCACCGGGCATTTTACACTCCTTATTATGAATTGATTGTAATATTTCAGCATATCTCCTTAAATGGTCAAACATGCTCTGATGTTCCATGTTAGCTAATGGAAAGCCATCTGTAAGTGTATGACTGCTGCAGGCATATAATTACTTGTGTACTGCAAGTACACAATCAGGAGCTGCAGTGGCCCGTGACATACAGGTATATTTTTCTCCTGAAGTGTACAAATGAATAGCTTAGGCGGGAAAATATATGTCTAATACCACTAACAACCAAACTAGACATAGTATATTATAGTTTAGGGTTTATATTTATAGTTTATATTGTGTTAAAATAAAGGATTTTGCTATAGTTGCTATAATAACGTCACTTAGAGTTTATAACTAAGGTCAGATTTGGAAGAGGAAGAGGTTGTCTAACAAAGCACTTACTTCATTTTCTCATATGGTACTAATGTTTGTGTTAAATAGTAATTCATTCTCACATTTTACTTGATATTGTTTTTTATTTATTGGTAAGATGAACTTGTAGCGCTGTCGTAAAGCACAAGCTAAAGGGAGATGAGAGTGTCTGTGATGTCTGCTTGAGCTGCACTGTGAATCAAGTCTGTTTCTTGTATCATTTCATTCTGATACCTCATCGGCGGCACGTGTGACGATACTCGATGAAAACGATACCAGCATCTCCGCTTGTGCGCCATTGTTGTGAGACAGCGTAGATATGCTCAGATATCGTAGTAGTGTTCGTAGTTAGCCTTAGTGTTTGTACTGAACGTATTTGATGTCTGTGCCAGCCGTGCCAGTGCTGATATTCTATTTCTTTTTGTCACTGTATGACCAAAATGAATGTTGCAACTTTAGAGATGCTGGCTTTGCTTGTAATTTTTGTAGGAAATGTACCTGGAGAGAGGTTTGAGGTTTTCCCAGCGTATTTCCTGGTCCAGTGAAGGCTTGGGAAGGGAGGAGCTTCAGAGGAATGTTAAGGGGGATTGGAATCATGTGGAGTGGGAAAAAGGTTTCTTACTTTTGCACACAAAGGAGAGACAGTCTCCTTACAAATATACCACAGATGTACGTATTGTCAGCCTACTCACTGTGCTGGCAGTCCAGGTTTCACAGGCCCCTTTCCAGTGAAGGGAAAGGTCTGAAAAAACATACTAATTCATACTGGTTGCTATTCCTTTAACATTAATGCAGCAGAAGCTTTCAGACAAGAACAAAAGAAAGTCTGTGAGAAAAATGACCTTTGACATTCTCACTGGTAACATCAGACTTTCCGTGGTGAGACACAAACAGCTCTTCTTTTTCTTTTTGTAAAGGAACCCTCTTTAATCTTATTTGTATAAGTTAATGGAAATGTGAAGTTTAAATACAAACATGTAAGTACATTTGCAATTAGCATGCAACAATATTTCTCCCACTTAAAGTATTTAATACGGATTCTTTATTAATGCAGATTGCATACAGATTTAAAAAGAGAATAGCTGAATGCAAATGCTTGCAAAGTTGGCACTGTGATCATCTTTAAAGGTGAGCTCTCTGAAAGCACACCAATGAACAACACAGTCCTCGAAGACACGCCCCTTACTTAATGAATCTACTTAAATTAAAGCCCTGAACACACACGTGTGTCTAAAAACACACTGATTCCAGTTATGATGATAAGCGGTCTGATATATTTTATTTTATGCACAATGTGCTGCATCGGTGTGTGTGCGTTTGTGTTTGTAAAGTATTACTATATGTGAAAATCAATAACGCAAATGTAATTGAGAATAAAGGAAGCTCATATTTTTGATTCTATAATCGAGAGTACCTATTGTAACTGTTGTCTGTGAGTGACCATAGTAGGTACTGTACGTGTAAAAAATAAAACTATTTTGTTCAAAGTTTGATTGTTTGCGCTTTTGTAAAGCAGACGGCCAACAAAAGGAGTCAGAGGATTAAAATCTGATTGCTTTCTCCTGTAGAAATGCAGCAGCTGGTCGACAAAAGGCCGGCCGAAGCCCCTCTTCAGGCACCGGCTTCAGATAAAACAAAGATTCTCTGAACCTGACATCCTAACGTCCAAATGAGGATGTTTCTCAAAATAGCGTTATCATCTCAGCCATCAAATGTTTGGTAGTGCTCTGTGTCACATGCACATTGCTTCTTGTTTGTCCTGTCTTGTTTGTTGGCTCTCAGACAATGACGCTGCCGACCCGCTGTGCTGTCAGGGGACTTCATATCCGTCTGAAGAGGAAATGAGACGGCCCGATGGCTGCTGATGGAGCTCTTATCAGAGCTGCTGGACACAATATTAGTGATGGGGGATTGGACAGGCAAGGAGCCGATGAATGCGCAAGTCACGTCTACAAATACAGAGTATTTTGATATATTAAGTGAAGATGGAAGTGGGGAAAGGGTTCAAAGCATTTTCAGAAGATGTGGTGAAGTCGAGGTGTTAGTGTATTCTTTATCTTGAAGACAGTGTGGGTAAAATCAGTTTTTAAAAAAAAAAAAAAATGTATATAATATTATACAATTAGTTTAGACTACAGAAAGCCGACTATTGCAAATGTTTTTGTTATAACATATGATCATCGTTTTACAGCTTCTAAAAACAAAAAAACTTTCATCTGCTTTTGGCATCAACATTAGGGCTGTGTAGCCAATACTAGATTTCACCAGCAGGTGGCGATAGAGGCCCATCAATAGAAAGATGATGGCGAATCACTGAAAGGAAACTGCCGAACTACGGTAATCACCCACGCAATAAAACAACAAAACATATTAAATTTAGAACGTCTGCCTTTGAAACTGTGCAAACCTTATTATTAATATTACTAATCTCTACGTTTCCGTTCACAAATTATTAAATTAGTCTAACAAATGCTAGTTTACCTGTGTTTTAGCAGAGTATTTTTCCTAAGACGAACATGCTGCAGATGAAGATGAGCCATGGGTGAGGGTTGCTCAAGGGCACAACTGAAGAGGGAATGATAGTGAAGCCTTTGATATCCTTTATCACTGTTAAAACATATCAGCGTCCCACTTTTAGGAATCTGATTTACTATAATTAAAGTATCTTTCTATTTTGAGGGTTTAGGGCAAGGATGTCAAACTCTTTTTATATTTTGGTACAACCCATTTTGATCATAAGTGGGACAGACCAGTGAAACTCTCCTGGCTGTTAGCGTAAAGAAGCTTAACTACACATTTAATCCCAGAGACATTTTAATATAAGAACACGAAACTCAGTTTGAGCAGTACATCTCAGTTTGTCTGCATGTGAAATAACTGTTGCTCTGGACCTAAACTGCAAGAAATAGATGTTCTGTTAGCTTATTGCACAAACTGTCATAGAGTTATAAAACAGAACATTTGTAATAATTGACAGAATGACGTTTTTTAAACATGATTTTTGACAGTAAACCTACCGTAAAAACCAAACATTTCTATAGCATCTGGCGAAAAAAAACAGGCACTCTGTTATTTCATTGTATATCTATTACTTGTTTACTCTGACTTGTCACGGGGGAGCGCTTTATCAGTAGAAAAAGCCATAAAACTTATGAAACTATAAGCTTGTAAACATTTTTTATATTTTTGTTCTTTACATTTTCGAAAGCCGTGTAATGCATCAGATTGGAGTCTCTCACAGGCCCATTCTGGCCCCTGGGCGCTTTGATAGACACCCGCTTTAGGGGAACTAACAAACTGGGAGGTTATAGTTTTGTGAATCAGCTCTAGGGGGCACTGCGCCATCACCACGATGGAAAGAGAGAGCAAGAGGGCAAAAGAGAGAGGGAGAGGGGGAGTAGAAAGGGTAGAGAAAGCGCTGATGCGAAAGGCTGATAGATTCCATTTCTATTTTACCTTTAATCCAACTGTGAAATTCATAACTAAAAGGCAGATTTTGTTCTTCTTCTTCTCAGGTAGTTCTCTGAAAGGCCGTGTACTGCTGCATCAACTCTGAGTTTCATCATGGCACCTTTTAGCAAAAAAAAAACATGGCCAGGGGGCAGGAAAAAAATGTTGCTTGGTGTTTTATATTGATCTAGTCTGGATTTTATGGGGTGGGGAAGAAAAAATAGAAACAGCGAAAAGGTTAAAAGCACGTTAAATGAAGTTACACTATCAAGCCTTAACTTTTCACCTAATGAGCCATGTGACAGCAGCTACATCAACTCCTGCTACATCAAAGGTAATTCTCCTAATTAACCCCAGACACATGCAGGGGGAATGCAAAGTTGCGTTTACAGGTTGCTGTAGCGATCAGGCAGAGCTCATCAAAAACACTAATGAATCTGTTAAGACTTAATGACAGCCATGCAGTCAAAAACAAGCAGAGACGCACACCTTTTTTTGTTTTGTTTTTCACTTTAAACATTTTATTACAGACAAAAGAAAACAAAAAGAAGTAATTGTGACACAAAAAAGAAAAGAAAAAAGAATCTAATGCTGGTACATTAGCACCAACAGCAGTTTTTGAAAAAATATTATTCTAATAATCATGTAGTTTGATCATTAATAGTAATAATAATAATAATAATAATAATAATGATAATAATAATAATGCACCCTGATTAAAATAAGCCAAAATTTTACTTCATTTCATTTATAAATAGATGTGGAACCTGCAACCAAATTAAATAGAATGACCATATGATATTTAACAAAAACATAATGGGTTCTCTCATCACTGGCTTTAAAACTTTAAAAGAAGTATGTTTGGCAGGTTTATACACAAAATTAAAATATCTGTCCTGACGAGCAATCCTCTGAAACAAAATCCTGCTACAGTGAAAAAAAAGAAAATCTTAAAGAATTATTTTTCTTTACAGAAAAAAAAGATAAAGATGAGTTCAACACAATTCTAAAACACCTAATAAAACTAGTCAAAAACTTTAAAACCCACTGTTATGTTTTTTTTTCTTTTTTAACCTTTAGTAACATTTCACATTTAGCAACTTTTTTTTTTTTTTTTGTTATTCACCTGTACAAGTGGTGCTGGGACTAAGGGGTGGCTGGGCGGGGTCACAGGTGTAGGGGAGGAGGGTGTGGTCTTTACTGACCTAGTAAGTAGGAGGAGCTAAAAGGAGAGGTTTCAATCTTTGACCTCTACAGTTCTGCAGCGTCCTGAGGCCATGTGAAGAGAGTGCGACACTCTCTGCCGGAGCTCTGCCAGCTGTGGAGGAAATTGAGCATTTTGCAGTCTTTGCATTTCCCTCTTTATTTTGGAGAGATTTGAGACTGGTGAACACAGTTTCAACACGAGTTTTAGTGTGTGTATTCCCTCACTGAATCCGCCTGCACAGAAAAAAAAACAATTGGAAAAAAAGAAAAAAGAAAAAGGCAAGGGACTGCAGCTAAATACACACATAAGAGGAATCCATTTTGGTGATATTTACAATCACGCTGTGATAAATAAAGGAAAGGATGAAGTCCTCTACTGAGGGCAAGGATGATTTACAAATGCGTTTGTGACTATACCTTCATTTTAAATGTCGCTTTGCTTTCACTCACTTCGGGTGTTTCAGTCTGTCCCGAAGAACATCCACCCCGATGGGGTGACTATATTCTATTTTCCTGCGTTAGCTTTTCTACCCAAGACCCTACACTTGGAGTATGCTTTGAGCATTTTAACTCCCCAAAACAAGGGCAGTCCATGGCAAGCAGCGTAATGGAGCAAAGAGGAGTGGAATCATCTTTTTAAAAAAAATCTAGACAAAATGAGAAGATGTTTTTTTTCTTTCTTTTTCTTTTCTTTTTTTTTTGGTCTTCATTTCCAGTATGTTGGCATGAGCTTAAAACTCACTGCCCCCTCAAAAAATGCAAAGTTCACTGATAAGGAAAAAAAAAAGCAAGAGAAGTGCCTCGGGCTTCTGGCCGATCTAAGTGCTTGGCAAATAGGTGAAGTTACTGTAGCAGTCTTTGGGATTTTTGAAATCCATCAGGAAAAAAAAAGAGAGAAAGAGAGAAAGAGAAAAAAAAATGGTGTAGAAGCAGATACATCGATGATGTTGTTGTTATGTTAGAAAGCTCCCTGGAGTCTGACATTTGGAGGTCTTTCAACTTCAAGTGAGGTAGAGAGGCTTGTCTCGAGCTCCCATGCCGCTGCTGCTGAGGAAAGAAAGAAAAACAGCGTTAATGTATGGCTGGATATACGTGTGAATACGGGGGTGTTATCCTATATTTCACTGGGAAAATGCTGAAGGATTGTTAAACATTTGTCACGGCGGGACTGGCATTAGAGAGCGGCTTCAGAACAAACATAAAAGCTGACGATGAAGCGCGCACATCAATAAGCGTGAAGCCAAAATTTGAAGATCACTTGTTACTTGAAATGTCAAACACAAAGTCTGTTCTCCAGTTATCTCTACTGACATACTGGAGACAACTTAGCTCCCTCCAAAACTACAAACTACAATGACTTGACACTGAGAGTAAAGGTTTAAGCAAACACCCAATATTACTTCAAAGACTGTCAAACATGATTTGACCTAGGCGTGATCCCGTTTGACATCCAGATGAATCAGCTCTAAATACAGGAGACGCCGACTTCCAGCTCAGCTGCCTCTCAAAGTAGCAACGCAGCGTTTCAGGTGTGAGACAAAACATTCTTCTCGTGCCTGCTCAGATATCTTGATTCAATAAGGCAACGTGTGCCGAGCGAAACACGGGGAAACTTAATTGGATGTCACACTTTTTTCCAAGCTTGGTAATAGCATTGTTCTACTGCTGCATTACTCATTTCAATTTCAAGGAGATGCTTTGCTTTAGCAGGGAAATTGCAGTTTATGATTAATACTGTCTGAGTCTCTGAGTGTGAAAGTGAAGTGGTTTAGAGTAACTCATTTGGAAAATGAGTAACTGTCAGACAGCTGCTTAGTATTCTCAACAATCAAATGTCTTGGATTGCACTCACAGAGGGACAGAGCTTTTTGTGTGTGTGTGTGTCTGACTCTGTAATTCCCGTAAGGAAAGAACTAATATACTAACAGCATAATATTGTAAGCGGTGCAAAGAGCTCACCTGCAATGGTTGGGTCCGCAGTCCCTGTTGCAGTACTCGCTATCCCAGTCGGGGTTCTGGCCGTGCACTGGATTGGGGGCCCCAGGAGACTGTGAGCCCCCAACACTGTTCTGGTAATCAGCTTGAATATGGGAGAAACCCTGCAGATAGCAGGAGAGGCGAGATGAGCACAGGATGTTACACGACTTCAGCTTTATGATGGCCAGCCATCAGAGTTTGCTGAGCCATGATACTGTATAAGGCTAAATGTTGCCACTGGTCTATATGAGTTGTTACGCATTCACATTTGGCCCCATTGCATTGACGAAATCACCCTTCTTAGTTTGGCAAGACACCCTGCTGCTGGAATGGAAACATTATGGACTCAGAGGGAAAAGAGAAAACAGTTTGATTGAGACTAAATGGGTCTTTTATGCGTTAAAAGAGGAATTGAGAACTCTTTATTAGAGAGCGAGGCTTTACTGGAAGTTTTTCCTCTTTAGAAAACAGCAGTAACCGATGAATAACTGTTGTTGATTTTATATTAAATCACAACGGGAGAAGCATTAGACGCTGAATATCTATGGAAGCTAATTAGGAAGTAAATAAAGGTGATGATATTTGTATATTTGTATGTGAAGTGAGTCTAGAGGAAACACAAATCCCTTTGGGGTTATATAAGGAATGGGCATCTGGTGGAAAATATCTGCCAAATGAAACATGCAGAGCTACTCGAGTGGCGACCCAACAATCGAGAAGCTGAAAGTAGCTCATGATGTCTGCTAGCATGTGTGTTGTTGATCATCTGTAGAAGAAGCATGCATAGTGAATTTTAATAACAGCTAGACCAACCTGTTGGCTGAGAGGAGGGGAATGCAGAGGTGCCTGGAGCCCCATTTGGTGCGAGATGATTGGTTGCGACTGCTGCATTCGGATTGGCTGGTTGAGCAGGGAGCTCTGATGCAGGGAGAGCTGAGCGTGCGGATGCAGAGGTGGGCTGATTTGGAAGGGTGCTGGGGGAGAGGCACTCATGCTGGGTGGGAGCATCTGGGACTGGCCGAGGGTCTGCGCCAGTGTGTGGCGGGGTGGCCCGCCGTAGCTCTGGAGGTCTGACAGGGGAAAGGAGCCCGGCGGGCCCAGGTACGGTGAGGAGGGCTGAGGGGGCACGCTGTACAGAGGCTGCTTGGGGGGCATCATGTGGGAGGACTGGCTGGTCTGCTGGGCACTTTTTGGTTCAGGGTCATTGTATGTCTGTGGATGAAAATACATCATATTAAGACAAGAAAGGCCCCATTAAGGACACTGCACTCATCAGCCAATATTCATCTGATAATAACACGTCTCCCTCATTCCTTTTAAAGAGAAACTTTTTTTCCCCGTCATGCTCTGTATTGTTGAATAGGTTTTATTTTTTTTAAACTGCACGCATTGTTATGCTACAGGAAAGTGCCAGCAAGCAAACCAGGTCGTATCTGTTTCCTATCACAGCCACAGGGATATCCTGCTATTTTCCATCATACATTTTTGTTGGACTTACAGAGAATTATTTTTTAAAGCAATAGTTTGAGATCTTTGCTTCTTTGCTTTCTTTCTAAAATTTCGATGAGAAAAATCAACAGATCCATGCAGCTGTTTCCCCTGATCTAGTATTTATGCAAAGCTGAGCTAGCTTTCTTATTAAGCATGTAGGTATGTAATAAAGGCTTTTTCATCTAATTAGAACCTAAACAGGCTATCTCCTAAAGCGTTACATTTACTGCTGAATTATTTGTGGAAAGCTTGCACCCTTGCACAAATTACTTTCTTTATTGACTGAGGATTTGTTTACTAAATCTCTACGAGGCTCCAGGCTGTGCGTAAAATATAATCTATATCAATATTCATAATGCGCAAAATATGAGAATAAACCCCTGCTGGATTTTTCTTTTAAGCATGCGACAGTTGTCACCTCTACACCCATGTAGAGGAGCTGACAGATGGGCAAAGATTGTACAGATTAAAAACAAAAAAATCGTAAACTTCACCAAAAAACCCCTCTGAATTTGACCTTTCCCAGGCTGGACAGTACCACACTGAGCAGGAGCAACACCCGTAAAACACCCCACCTCTATCTTCACCCCACCCTCTCCAGGCTCCTGTGATGAGCTGTCAGATTGCTCATCTCCAGCCATCAATGTTGATTAGAAGGTAATGGAGCCCATTTGTATGAATAGAGCAAGGGGCCGAGGTAATGATCAATACACACCTTGACAGATAGATGGGAAAAGGAGTGGGACACACACACCCACACACACACGTGCACACACACACATACATATATGCAGGACCCCAGGCAGAGAAATGAGACTGTTTGCCTGCAGAACAAATGGAATGACAAAAGGAATCTTCACCACACTACATTGTGTGTTGTTAATACAAGACGGCACTAAACAATGCAATTCGCAGCCCTCCTCCTTGCCTTTCGTTATTCCCTGTGCTGCGTTGCTGGTTTATACAAACCGGCATCATTCATGGGGCAAAAAGGATGTCATAGATCTGAATTAGCGGGAAAGTGTCAGAGGTGGGAATAGCAGCAAAGCCCACAAATGCCTCTGCTGATTTGGATGTGCTTCCAGCTCTAGATGACGAGAGGAGGAACTAATGCAGGACACAGGTAAATTAATGATTGCTTATTTCCAAAGATACATACAGTACAGAGTATCTGTAGCGCATAAGAGAGTTATTATATTGTCTTCTCTAAGCCGCATACACATTATGGCTATTATGGATGTGTGCTTTGACTGGCCGACCCCTCCCCCAACCCTTCACCCTATATCACCATACCAACTACAAACCCCTACCCCCACTGTGCACCCTATGGAAATCAAGTATTGTTCCAAATAGGGCCTGTACTTTGAGCATCACATGCCCCCCCCCAAACCACACTCTTTTTCACCACCACCAGCTCATGCGAAAGAAGGTCCTCCCAGCCCATTAGCAAGTATTTTACATCCAATCCATCATCAGTCTTAGCCAGGGCCTGTGTGTCATAAGCGTTACCTTGGAAACCAGACTGGCTCGGTACGTGGCCAAGGCTTTCAGGTACTCTTTCTTAGCCGCCTCGGTTTTCCTCTTGTACCCCTGTGAAGAAATAAAATCAAAACAAGAGGCTTCAGGTGAGAGCAGAGTTTGACTCGCTCATAAACGTGCAGACACACACAGACACACACATCTGTCAATAAACACACACACACGACTTTTTTTTTAAAGGCAAACTCTAACACTCTCTTAAACACATCCTGCGCACATGAACATGCACGCACACACAAACATGCACACACATACACATAAAAAGATGCTTAATGTTTCCCTTTCCATCAGAGCCAATGGTACAGAACACCTCTATTTCCTCATCACAGCACTAATACTCCCTCATCTCAATGTGTCTCTCTCTATTGTAGCGACACATCATTTCCATTCCAATCCACCTAGAGAAATGAACTGGAACTTCTCTCTCTCTGTCCCTTTAGCTCCACAATAACACTATCAGTACATTAGTGATAAACCAGAATGGTTGTTGTCATTTGGCACATTACGATGTGAGTTTTGTTTGAAACTGCCTTTCATATTGTCAGAGGGATGTACAAGCCTCTGATGTCATGTGTTTTCCAACAGACTGAAGTGTGTTTGCATGAAGAATGTGAGTTTGTGAGCGCACATGGACCTCTGCGTGTGTGCTGTTATACAGGTATTTTCTGCCAGCATATATAGGTGTGTGTATATATATATATATATATATATATATGTGTGTGTGTGTAATGATGAGTGTCTGTGTAGGATGCAACACCATGATGGAAAATGGTGCTATTAACTATAAGGGCTATGAGGCAAAATGAGGCAAAATGAGGCAAAATGATGTCTATTATGCAAAACAAAAAGAAAAGATAGAGAAAAATCCTTCTTAGTAGGAAAAAAATGTGTTTATATACTGTACTGTTGTTGCAGTACTGGAGCCGGTATGAACACATTTACTGATATCAAAATGATACTTTTCTAAATGTTTTGCACAAACACGTCTATTCATTCAGCAAAGGACCTGAAACTTTAATAATCTTAAAAGTTTTCTGAGGACAAGCCACAATGCAGGAACTTGAAATCTTTTTATGTGATTGATGTACACTGGTAAAGCACTAAGCTAGTCTAGAAGCTACACAGGAGCTTTGCAGAGCCCTGTCTGAACTCTTTTACATCCTTTCCTAAAATTACACTTTGTTCATCCCATGAAACAGACGATTTAATTAACAGCTAACAACTGCGATTTCTCTTGCAGGTGAAAACCCACGAAAAATAAAGTGATGGCCGTCTATATCTGTCATCAGTATTACTTCCCACCTATTACTGCTGAACTGAAACTAGAGATCATGTCGAATAGAGAAAAAAAACCAATAGATTGCTCCTCCTGGATAGCCAAGATGCCCTTCAGCTCAATCCAAGGATGAGTCGATAGTGGAGGGAGCTCACTAATTCTGTATTCTAGGCAGGATCAAAATAGAAGGCGAGAGATATAAATAAAGAGAGTGGAAATGAGAACTTCACACATTCCAGCTTGTCAGAGGGCCAATGAAGATACATATTGTGGAGGCTGGTGGGACAGAGGAAATGGGACACTACCTTGGCCTAGCGCTTTGTGGGAGTTTTTTTTTGGCAAAGATGAGTTTCAATTTTTCTGTTTTATTTCTGGAAAAGCCGTTTTCACTTTCTATGGACACTACACTGCTAAGATAGATGGCTTTGATAGTAATCACATTCACATGTGATTGCTTGCTTTTGCAGAGGTGCGCGAGCGCGTGAGTATGTGTGTATTTACCTCCTGCATAACATTATCAGTCCTAGACTCTTTAAATCTCCCCAAGCATGTTTATATTTTTCCCATACTGACCATTTCCTGCCTATAAAATGTCCTACTTTGTTAGTCTCAGACTGTTTTATGGCTGTTGTTGCAGAGAACACTCCCCCTCCCTCCGCTTCCTTCCCTTTGGTAGAATTAAATTTAGAAAGAAAATCATTTTAATGAGAGTCAGGGGAGTGGGGATAAACGGATGGATTATCTTTGGAAAGAGAAGAACTAGCTCATTAAGGTGAGCTGTATCTCACAGCAATGTTCTGGTAATTACACGGCAGATAATGCCAACGAAAGGCTGCCTGCCTCTGCTGCAGCACATGCGCCATCTACTGGAGCGACCGCAATCAAAATGTGTACGCGTGTTTGCGTCATTGCACACTGTGCGTGCTCCCATCTGGAAAGCTCATTTTGGTGCCTAGACTTTTGCACAGCATGTTGTTTTAAACCTTCTGCACCTACACGAAATAGTTTTTACCTGCTTCTGTTCTTCGCCTAGGCTGTCCCACATGGAGGCCACGATCTTGGACACGTCCCCGAAGGTAGCATTTGGGTTTTGGCCCTTGATGGCTGCTTGGGTGTCTCTGAAGAAGAGCGCATATGCAGACACGGGTTTCTGTGGCTCGTTGGGGTCCTTCTTCTTCTTCTTCTTTTGAGGTTTGGGTTTGGGCTTCATCATTTCTGCTGAGGGTCGCTTCTCACTGCTTATCTGAAGACAGAAGAAATGGATGGGGAGAAAGAGAGACAAGGAAACCGTCATAAATCACTTCATAATATCAGCTACCGCAGAAAGAAGTTTTATGTGCCCGATGCATTGGTTGGACAAGATACTCTAGTTTTTCCAGGGCATCATGTACAGTATATGTAGGTTATGCACAAACATACAATTTTGCACAATTTTAGAGAAAGTTGGACTAAATTTCAGTAGCAACCAAAACGTGCCAAAAACGGCGGTACTTTTAGTGTCCAAACTGATCTACACAGATTCTTGTGGGAAGCACAGTCAGGTGCTTAGCAGCACTGTTGCCTCACAGCATGGTCCTGGATTTGGATCCACCAACCAGCTGGGGCCTTTCTGTGTGGGCGTTGCATGTCTTCTCTCCAGGTAGGCATGGGTTAGGCTAATGAACAATTCTAGATTGGCCATAGCTGTGAATATGAGCATCTCTTTGTGTTAACCCTGCAACAGACTGGTGACTTGCTCAGGGTGTACCCTGCTTTTCACCCTATGACAGCTGAAGTGACCCCAAATTGGATATGTGAAAAAAAATAGCTGTTACATTCCTGTGTTACTTACTTTTCAGCATAAATAAAATACTGCCAGTGATACCTACTGATATAAATGTGAAAATCCCACATGACTTCCTTCTTGAACTATTAAGTCGAACCTTTTGCCTGTCTGGCAACCCGGATGCCAGCCTACCTAATAGTGTGACGACAACACCACATCAGCTTTTTACCTCTAAGGGGTAAACAGCTGTAAAAAGATGGTTTTGGTCTCTATAGCTAATTAGCCACTTAGCTGAGTGGGAGGATTTACAGTTCCACTCAACCTTGTGAACGTTAAGGTGTAAAGTTCAGGGTGTGTTCACTTTGACTGACAGGTGGAGGAAGGCAGACATCTACACCTCCACTAAACTCACTGAACTTGACCTCTTGCCTTGTTTGTGGTGCCTTCAGGATTTTAGATTTAAATGCAGCTATGTGATAAATACAGTAATCTCAGTTCCAGTTTAATTTAAGCAGGTTTGGGTTATAGGGACATTTCCCAGTAAGTTTGCAAAATGTCACTAGTTGCTTAAATTAATGGCTGCAGAATTAATAGATATTTTATATTTTCCTTTTTTCCTCCTTTTTAAAAAAAATGCTTCTTTCAAGTGTACCAGAAATAATGGCATGTTTTCAGGAAACCAGCAGAGAGGGAATTTTCCACACACCCAGTTTGTCAACAATAATACACTGCAATCTCTCGACATTTTCAGGAGGCAAAACTGTTCACATCTGTGTGATGTACTTGATCCAATACACATGAATACATTCTCATTTTCCATGCAGGGCTTTGACTGGGAGTCAAATCCAGGTCACCTGATGCTGGATGTGATTCTATATGGAAATTGCCTTCTTTACGGAGATGAACGGAGACGGGAGAGGGAGCCAGGAGAGAGAGGGAGAGAGAGACGGTGAAGAAAAAGTGATGGCTTGATGTTGCCATTAGTAGCAGTGAAACATCAGTTAACCTGATTTCCTGGTTGCTATAAAGGCAGAAAAAAAACAATCTAATTTCCATCCATATCATAGAAATAATGACATGCGGAATATATGATGATATACATTGGTATTAAGTCAAATGAAAGATGCTGATGTGCACTCGTTGCGGTTGTCGGGTTACGCCGAGTTACTCAAACGTTGTTAAGAGCTCTGAGGGAAGTGACAGCGAATTCTTTCTATTTTGGCAAACGCGCATCATCTCCAAGGCCAAGTTCCTGTTTAATCATGTTGCATTTTTAAAAAAAACTTCTAACCATCTTTGAATGTTTGCTTTCATAATCCACTCATCCAGGGGGTTCAGTGGTAAAGCTCAGTGTGGGTGCAAACCGTGAAAAAAGATTTGTCCCCGTGTGAGTATCGAACAGCAACTTTAGGACATTTAAAGACGTTCATTTCCATTCAGTGCATACTTATCACTAGATTAAGCAAAGGCCGTGTTTTCCCCTTTCACCGTCGATTGGAAAACAAGAAACGACTGCCTTTGAAAACTGCATTGTTTTTAGCGAGGCATTTGCCAAACAACATACTGTATTCCACACAGCATGAAATTAACTAATCAAAATTCAAGGTCCAGAAGCACATTTGGCAGCTAAGGAAAACTTCAAAATGGCCTTTGTGGTGTGAAATGAATGAATGTTCCCCATTCAGGATGATGTGAAAGTATTGCTTGTCTATTTCACAGCTTACAGGTAATATTATTTTTTTCCCCGAGTGTGTGCGGTTTCATTAAAAAATAATCATCCCTCACTTTTAGGCAATGAGGCAGAAGACAGGCATTTGAAACGACATCTGTTCCACCCAAGCCTTTGAAGTGAAAATAGAATAAACTGAAGGTAGAGCTAATGGAATGACAAAACATAAAAAAGAAGAAGAAGAAGGCTAAATAATCGCCAGGAACATTCACATGTATTCATACAGAGGAAAGAATGATGACACGCAACAGCCCACAGCAGAATGCAATCAACCAGGAGAATAAAGGGCGTATTCTTTCATTTCTTTCTTTATTTCCACGTCTTATAATCAGAGATTCATGTTCTCAGCTCAAGTATATACAGTAAAAAGCTGACTCACATACTTCTAAAGAGACAACAGTAAGTGAAAACTGCTCACTCTGCACAGTATTAATAATTTTCTCCCAGAAAAATAAGCAGGAAAAAAAAAAATCACCCCCTCAGATGATTAATTTGTTCTCATCTTTCTTCAGCATGTTTCATCTAAATCTAATTGTGAAAGTGGTTTCCTTCATTTATGAGATTACCTTTATATATAAATATATATGTATTAAAAAAAACAACTTAATGTAAACTTCTCTGCAAAAAAGGCAATTTAACATCGGATCTTTTTTCTTCCTTAACAAAGTACCACAGAGAAACACTTTGTATTAGAATATTAAACTAGGCCCACTGGCCTGTCATTTTGCCTGCTAAATAATCTTTTTGTTTTAATGTGCTCTGCCTGGTTTCCTCACACTCGAGCCCTGAACACCTATTAAGAGAAAACTCCACAGCTTTGACTTTATATTTAAGAAGACCAGTCTCATTAACCGACACAGTCTTCTGTAAAACGAAATATCTTTCAAATGAGAAAGTGAAAAAGTGATCGCAGCCATATTCATCACTATAGTTTTTTCTTTCTGGCCCTACAAACTATCGACGCTGGATAAACACTTACCCACCACACAGCCAACTACACAATATCAAGCTTATTTTGCCGGGTTCTCTCGTGCAGGTGCAGTGAACAGTAATGATTATGACAGCTGTTGTTGTCAGTTGAGAAAAAGAGACAGTCACATCCCTTATTCATAATGCAACATCTCGTGGCTCCAGTGCATTCTGGTCTATTTTCTGATACTGCTACTGAGAAGACTGGTATCTTGTGCTCTTGCGAGATGGACTCTCTATGCAAAATGTCAAAACTTGAAACTCTTTTTATTATATGCTTACAACAGACAGATTTTAACGTGACTGATATTTATTTCTTGTCTTGCATCACTGTTATTGTGCTAAAGCTAGCTTAACATATGATGCCATGTTATTTGCCAATTTATTTAGCCATCATTTTTATCTTTTATCATTTTGAAACACAAAGGGAAATGAGAGGGAAAACTCAGCCCCTCATAATCTGAAGCTGTAACTTAAGTTTAAACACAGGCCTTCTTGTTTAATAAGTATTCACATTTACAGTGCTGGATGGATTCAGTGCAGCCACAACAGTTAAATTCACTGCAGCAGTGCAGAGGTCTCCTTTGGCTTATCTTCTAATTGTACATAAAAATGTAAAACGTGTAAATAACAAACTGTGGAAAAAAGTACCAAAGCAAATCCACCTGTAACAATTTACCATGATGTCTTTGGCATTTACATATAAGATCCGGCATTCACATTACAGACAGGCCAGACCAGACAGGTTTATTTAAGTATTTCAGAAACTGTTGATCTACTGGGATTTTCCCACACAACCATCTCTAACGTTTACGGTAAATAGTCCAAAAAAATATCCGGTGGGCGAAAATGCCTCGTTGATGTCAGAGGTCGGAGGAGAACGGCCAGACTGCTTCAAGCTGATAATTCAAAACAAGCACTCTTCGCAACCAAGGCATGCAGAATCTCTGAAAGCACAACGCATGGAATCTTGAAGCAGACGAGACCAAACCTGGACAGCAGAAGACTGGAAGACACTGACGAGTCTTAATTTCTGTCTTGTATCAACAGTTCAGTATGGTGGTGGTGGTGGTGTTAGGGTTGTCTCAGCATGCTCTGGGCCTCTTAATATCAGCTGAGCATCACCTAAATGTCACTGTCAAGTATTGTTGCTGACTATGTTCTTCCCTTTATGACCACAGTGTACCCATCTTCTGATGGCTGCTTCCAGCAGGATAATGGACAATGTCACAAAACTGGTTTGTTGATCATGACAGTGAATTCACTGCACTCAAGAGGCCATCGCAGTCACCAGATTTCAATCCAACAGAGCACCCTTGGGATAAAGAATAAAAGTAGCTCTGAAGGCAAAGGGAAGTTCAACCTGCAGGGTGTACCTAACAGATTGGCTGATGAGTGCGTTTAATAACATTTTTTTAAAGTTAAGTAATTGCCTGCCAATTTTCTCCATGCAAGAGGACACAATGCACATTCACAGAGCAGACATACACTGATGGTAAAAAAGCTTTTAAAGACTGCAATTAGGGGGTCGACCAGAAACAGCACGCGGATGTCTTAGGTAAAAAACATCGTGTCCTGTACACAGCAACAGAGACTAAATTTATTTCCAACACAGCTTTCTAGTTTACCAGGAAAAGATTGAACTATAGAGTCAGCCTTAGCTTGCTCATCCCATCAGCATTTCTGTTGTCTGAGAGCGAGAGAGATAGTGATGGAGAGAGAGAGCGAGAGAGATAGTGATGGAAAGAGAGAGAGAGAGAGAGAGAGAGAGAGATGGAAGGGGTGGTAGGTGAAGAGAGAGAGATAAGGAAAAGGAGGGTAGCTGTGATTCTGAATGGACAGCACTGCACTGGCAAGACAAGATTAGAATTGACAGCCTGGTAACTGCGTCACTATCAAAACAGCAAAGAGAGAGAGAGAGGGGTGGAGGTGGATTTGGGGAATAGTGAAGAAAGTGAGATGCAAAAGAAAAGAAGAGTCGATCTAAAGAAAACAGGAGTGGAAAGATATAGAAAGAAGAGGACTCGCAACGAGGACTGTGTGCACGCGCGGTGACTGACAAAGCTTAAGACAGATGAAAATTAGACAATAAAATCCGATAATAGCATGAGAGTGTATAAAAGTCTTTCTCCAATCACAGTCTTCTTATCATAGTCATTATCATATACAGTGAACAGCAAAGTGGAGAGTGCTGCATAATGTATCAGCTTTGAAAGGCCATAAAAACAAACAGGAACTACTCTAAGGTGATACAATGATGACTGTTACACAAAAGCAAATACTGGGCACAGCGCTTAATCAAAATGAATGCCATGCACTTGCAAAAGCTACACACCTTGTTTCATAGATGCACACACACACACACACAAACGCTATTGGTTTTGAGTGTGTTACACAGTTTGATCTACACAGTAGCTCAAAGAAGAAGAAGAAGATAAAAACCTATTTTTACATGCTTTTTTTTTGCAGTGAGTGTGCAGTGGCCCGGAGAATGAGCAACAGACTATGAGAGGGTTTTTAAATCTGCAGTTTAAGAACATCAATCGAAAGCCGGTAGTGAAATAAGCTTTGGCCGAGGACTGTAAAAGCAGATTTAACAAGCCGACGTCTCAATAACAAATCATCTAACATTGTTTTCCCGATACAGATTAGCACCTTAATGTTATCTCCAGAATAAAGTACACTTTGAAAGAGGCAAGAAGTGCCGGATGAAGAAAAACTGAGGATGTGGCTATTTACTGGAAATCTGAACATAAACTGTTTCTTCACCTATCTGCATCACAAATTCCCACAACGGAAAGAAATGCGACATCCCTGATGCGCGCACTACTTTCTGTCGTATTTTAAAGGTTCTCCAACACTTACGCTCTACACTTCTCAGTGATGATGCAGAACGATGACATATAAATGGCTGCAATCCCCAATTCACTTTTCATTGTACAATCAACTGCTGCGTTTTTGATACACAGGGAAGTAGCAAATGATGAAGCGATTGCAGATGCAATTTGCGTAAACTGTCTGTGACTGTTGTTCAAAGTGGTGATTGCAGAGTAATAGCAGATTAAACCCAACGGTTCGTTCTTCAACCTGCACTAACTATTTTTTTTCTTTTTTTGGATCACATGGGGGCAGCGGACACAAGCTGTAAACACAGCGAGTCTGAAGCAAACCGCTTTCCTCTTTCACACTTACAGGAAATGTGGCACAGCAACATTTTTCATTACTGGTGTTGCTCTAATGTCCATCTGATGAATTTCAATCCAACATTTCCTTGTTTTCCTCTCAGTTTGGCTCCTCACCAACTGCTAACTGGCTCTTTATTGGCTAACCTTGAATGTCTGGCTTTTGGTTTTGTGTAGGAAATGTGTGTTTATTGTTTTTTTTTTTGATTGTTTGTTTTGGAAAACACCTGAAATATGATTCACAGACCTGATGGGAGTAGAATGTGTAGATAATTCTCATTGAGTTCATTACCATGACCGACCACTATTACACACAAGTGCTTGTAGGATCCACTGTTAATAACCACAGCCTTAAATTTAATAAACAATGAAGGAAATTCAATAATATATTTAGATTGCACTACAGTGGAATACATCTTTCAGCAAAACAAACGCGGACCTCTTCACAGTAGCTCAGTGAAGAGCTGCACAGCTTAGTGTGGCGGTTGCAGACACTTAAGCCTTTCTGGGTTAATAAATAGATAAATAGTCACAGTTAAAGCACCAGCAGTGAGAATAATGCGATTTCAAGATGCTATATATAATTTCTTTTCCTGTAATTTTCACCACAAGCTGGAACTCAGGGCAATAAGACAAAAATGAGCTCTTATAGGTGCTGTAGAAGTACAAAAATCTATTGTGCCAAACATCTGTAACAGCAATTGTGTAAAATGTACGTAAAACATAAGCAAGTCTTTGTTAAGTTTCTGTAATTTTGCTGTTTTTTTGTTTTTTTTTATTTTATAACATGCTCTTAGTCATTATTTAGATATCATTTTCAGCTATCATTTGAAAGTGCACCTGCACATGATGCAGTCAGGCCCGTTGTCTCAGAAAATGCTGGCAGGCTACATGAGAATGTAAACACATCTGAACGCGTCAGTCCTCTTTAAATTAAAAGTGACTGTAAATACCAGGACTGGCATCCAAAATTCCAGATGATCGTTAAACTTTTTTTTCCCCACACAGGTTGAATGATACACAACATGTCATAGTCAACTTTGGATACAGGTTAACACAAATTCCTCTTATCTTACGCTACCAAACGCCATGTTAGCTTGGTTTCTCTGTATTCCCCACATCCAGCTCAGGATGAAGACTTGATAGGTTAAAATATGTCTTAAAATATATGCAGTGCCCTCCTCATCTGGAAGCAATTACAGCTCTATGTCAGACTGCCCATCTGTAAGCAATAAGCAGGACTGCATGTCAAAGCCGCTGCAAAGATCTCTGAGTGGAACCAGGCACTCGTCCAGAGAGCAGCACTCATCAAATAAAAAATACAGCCTGGCCTAAACAATAATGAACCGGAAGTGCACATTCGTGATCTTGATCTAGGAGACATGAAAGGATGTTAGCAGAATCGTATAGACCTGATATATAGATATATACATATATCTATATATACATAAAGAAGCCATTATGGAATTTGCATCCAGTTTTGGTACCATGCCATTACAAATACACAGGGTCATTATGATGGAGTATTTCTACAGTTTTGGGCTGCAATGTGGATTTGATTTCAACTAACATTCCTATTGCTGATACTTTAAATCCAAAGCCATTGCTGAACTAAGCTGCATGATTTATCTGACTCGGGAGAATGACTGACAGCTCTGAGAAGCTCCTCCCTACAAGCTCTGCCTAACAGCACTGGACCTACTTAATCAGCCTAAATTGCAAAGTCGAGGCCCTTGTATTTGGTAATGTGGTGAAAACAGTGGCAAGTGAGAGCTAATTAGATTAACGGTAGTTTAACGAGCTGTTGGAGGGGCCCCCGCAGATTGGATTTTAATAAATAGTGGCAAAAGCATCTGCTATGCACTTCCTGGCTCTGCTGGCATCCTAATTGGCCCCAGTGGGTTGCTGTATCTCAGCGCTACACAGTGCAATTTAAGAGGAGAAAAAGGCAAAAGAAAAAAAAGCTTATCTTCTGTCCAGGTAAGTCTGGGGAACGAAATAAAAAATATATCTGTATGATTGCGTGGCTTCACAAGCGAGCTTTATCAGTGTTAATACAATGCTAATGCAGTTACTCGACTTTTATCACCACATCCACAAAATGTCAAAGCAGGAAGAGAGTCCATCTGCAAGTCCAAATAGAGCAGATTTGAACATATTCATCTTTTCCTATTGTTTGTTTTCGAGATGATATGTTCCCATGATGAGGTCTTTGTAGAGGCAACAGCACAGAAAGGAAAAAAACAATTAATCAAACATGAATGAGCGACCGTAGCAGGGTTATTTCCATAGCAACAGCCTGAGGGGACAACTTGAACCCTTTAATGTGAGCTGGTGATGTCTCTTTGTAAACATCTGCGCAGCGGGGGGAGAAAGCCAATGAGAGAGCCTGGCAACAGAGGCATCACAGGGCAGCAACCTCTTGGTATCAATCGAAGTTTCCATTATCTAGAGCTGAAAGGACCGAAAAGTGCTCTAAAACATTGCATTTTGAAGCATTTGGAGTTGATAAGTGTCTTTGTACTTGTGCTGTTAAATGCACGAAAACACCTAGGTGTTTTTTTCAGAAAAGCGTCTGGCTGATTAAAAGAAAATATCTTATGCAAATGACAAGAAAAGAGTGATGTTACAAGGAATGAGTTAATTCTTGTAGACATAATTCACCTGGTTTAGCTGCTTGAAGAATCACTTGGATGGTTATCAAAGCCATTTATACAAACAGACTTTCTCAAAGTTGTGCCTCTTACACCAGCTAGAAATCACAGTCATAATCTCTCTCATAATCTCTCTTTGCACCCTGTAAGTGGTGGCCTCCAGCTGTGACCAACAACAGGCACCATACAAGTGCACAAACAGCTTTTATCAAGGGTTTGCTTTTTGTTGGCCGCAAAGGCACCAGACTAATTGTCATTTCACAATTCCCATTTAAAGCAGCGGGAATTATCAAAGCAATCTGCCTTCTTTGTCCACTGGTGGAATTAAAATGCACGAACGCAGTCTTTGAATTTACAAAAGTAACAAGACTAACAAGAGTAATGCATGAAATGGAAAGAAAAAGAGAGCCTCGTGTTCTGAAAGTAACTTGATTGCAGTCTAAAAATGACTTAAAGACCATAAGTATACAGTAGCAGAATAGTAATTCAGTCAACCACAACGCTCTCAGCTTGTAAAGGGGTACGTGAACAGCCTATAGTTTTCAGCGGTTTATGCTTAAGTCAACAATCCTTCAACAAATCTTCAATCAGTTCTCAGTCAAATGCACAGAAGCAAAAATCACACGTTTTCAGAAGCAGCATAGTCAGAAACAGTCTTTAAAAGCTCTAGAAAAAGATTTGAATAAGGAGTTTTTTCCACTCTCCCAGGGCTCAAACAACTCATCAGAGACTGGGCTAAATGCGGAGCACGCCAGCACGACTGCTGGCAGCGGCAGGTATCCGTAACCTTCTTACAAACACTCTCGTCCCAGACCTCATTGGTTCCCTGGGCGAGAGTAATGGCTTCTTTGCGCTGGGCTGCGCAGTGCTATTGTAGAATCACAGAGCGGTTAATTGAAACAAATGACTCTAATAATGGGACATTATCCCCACAGGCTGGCTTTGCGGTGGGCCTAATTAGCGTCGCGGTGGTGGCGAGGACGAGTCACCACACTGATCCCTTCATAGGAAGGCCCTCTTTTAAGTGGCCAGCATGGGATTCTCTGCCTTGTAACATGTAAGGGCGCCAGGCGGTAAACATAAACATGTTTAGTCAACCCCCGTGTCGCCCAAGGGCCCACTGTGCCAGGTGCAGCTTTTTTCCCCGCGCTCTGCTAACTCTACCTTCCTGACTGAGCGAGCTCGAAAGGTTTATGATCATTTTAATTTGTTTTATGATGATTAAACCCCCCAAAACAAAGACTTTTCTCTCTTTATCATACATATCTAAATAAACATATCACTTTTTTTATCTGATGACTGGTTCGGTGTCCGAATAATACATTGAACCTGTTCGATTCCCAAGCACAACGGGTGAAAATCAACACAATCTCACATTTGCAGCATTTTTGCGTGATAACTGATTATGATTTCAAAATTGCTCCACTTAATAATTTTGTTGATTAGGCTCCCCGATTAATCAACAAATCATTTCACCAATTATTATGATTATTTACAATTTTTCACACCGTCGCATGGCATCGCGCTCGCCTTCGGAGTGCCAACGGCCTGTAACTAATGTGACAACACGGGACACTGTTTCCCAGACGTATTTTCATCACCGCTGGAATCTGTTTTTGGCATTACTAATTGTTTACTCTTGTACACGATGATCCTAGAAAGTCAGATATAATGCAGTGTTCAAATCTCTGTGACCAAGCTGTTTTAAATATTCATTAGATGTAACAGTTGCCTAAGGTTATTTGAATTAGCGGCATGAATATTCATGAGCCCCAATGAATGTGCATTTGTTTTTAAAGCTCAATCCGTTAATGCCCGTCTTCATTACTCCATTTTGAACCCTGCATAATGAGCAGCGCAAAACAAAGCTTTACTTTTTTAAAAAGCCCGATTCTATTTTGAAGCCTACTTGTCTCGGTTTAAACGAAACGGGAATGCCCCACCAATTATCTTGCCGTCATTTCTTTTGACAGCTACAAGACACATTGTTCACCCCTGTTGTGGAGTGTAGCACTGAAGGGCATCTGTCTTTTTTTCTTTCTTTTTTCCTCTCTCAATTTTTTTTTTTTTTTTTTTTTTTTGTGAAATAGAAAGCCGCAACAGAAAATATTTCTACTGTTCCAAAAGTGATTTATCTGGGAACGTCACCAAGATGTCATATCTATTCCAGTGAAAGGCAGCAGAGCAAGCGGGTCATATGAGATATGTCTTAAAAAACCTACGATGGAAAAAAGATGGCTGTTTCAATTTAAAAGGAAAAAAAATCCAGCTTCACTGAGCATGTCATGTCAAACCCAACTCCAAATATTGAGAAAATATTTTAGATAAATCTACTTAAATAGCGGACAAAGGAAAGACTGACACCTTGCACTTCACCCTAAGTACTCAACAAACAGATTCTACTATGAACACTTTCTGTAAACTCAGCATCTCCGAATATCCTAAATATCTCAAACATGACCGTGTGCACTTTATTTTAACTCACTTTGATCTCTTCGATAGCTCGATAGCTTCATCTTACATCCATGCACTCTCCATAACCACAGCTGTCAATACGATTTTTATGTCACCGCCCTAAAACAGTTGTGGCCTTTCCGTAGCCGTTCCTTGTCGCAAATGCCAAGCGGTGCAAGTGAATTTCTTTCTCCAGATTAAACAAAATCAAATTAAGCCAAGCCAACCTAACCTTGCAGCTTACTCTTCTACTTTTTCTGGAGACAAAGGCAAACAAAGACACACGCACATATATCTATATATACACGCACATGGTCAACACACACATATATACCGAGCACCCACATGCTGCACAAATAGTAGCAGGGTGCAAACACGATCTACTTATGATGTGAAGACACCTTTAACTGCACTAAAGTAAGACCTTTTATTGGATGCACTGCATCTTAAAATTAATGCTTATGTTCAATCAAGATGGCTAAATATGAAAGTGAATGCTGAGCTTGCTGTAGTTTTCTATGCACAAGCCACCAAAAATGAACCGACCAACCAACCAAAACAACTCCGACTGACAACTTGTCCGTGATATCAACATCAACCTGTCAGCAGAGGGTTAAAACTGGCCTGTTAGTCACACATCGCTGTGCCAGAGATATTAAACTAGAACCACATATTTATCAAAGCTCTACACAATTCCTGGCTGGAGTCATGTGGCTGGATGTGTGTAAGAAACTTGTGAAATTGGCCAGTGTTTTTTTTTCTTCTTTTTGGTGGCAGGGGTTTTCCTGCTCTGTAACTGGCCTCATTACACTAGTAATGAGACAGGGCCTCATGCTCTGTTTGAATATTTAAACACAGTGGCCCCCCCTCAAGGCTCCACGTTGGGGCCGCTGTACAAACTCCTCCTCGACCTCTCATTACCGCCTCCCAGCGAGGGTCCCTCTTGCTTTAATTTTTTTATAAGAGACTGACCTTGCCTGCAACCCCCCCGCCTCCCCAGCCCCTCCTTCTCCCCTGCGCCACTGTGCCATCAGCCAGACCTGAATGATCAGGGCGCTTGTTGAACACGAGACCCCTGGGTGCCACCTCTCCACCAAGTGCCGGGATGGCAGAAATGCTGGCAGCTGAGGATGAGACAGGGATTCTCCCTCAGCAATGAGCATTCGCACGACAGCATGTTACATTTCACAGTATCCAGTCATCCAAGACTTGGCTCGGTTCAGAGAAGCTGACAGACTAGGTCAGCGGTGTGAGGAGGAGTTTTGAGAATGTAGGAGCTTCGCTGATAGACAGCTCTGTCTTTTATAACAGCAGTGTTGATGCTGCTTCTTGTTGGAGTTCCTGTAAAAGGTGTAATTTTAAGTCTAAGAAATGGGTCAAAACTGGCAGTTGAGAACTGCTATGATGAACAACACGCAACCGCAGCAAAAAGGATCAACTTCTGGATCTCAACTAAGTGCTGGATTTGACAGATGAAAATAAAAATGGAAAAAAACCCAAAACAAAACAAAAACATACATCAGTGAATCTGAAACATTCAATGCATCTATTTGACAGATTTTTTTTTTTGTTCCCTACATCCACTGCGCATCTCGTTGATTCACCAGCTACTGTAATAGTTCAGCTGCCTGTGGAATCACAATTAGATGGAAAAAAGAAATTTGTCTGACTAAAGGAAGAAAAAAAAAAACAGGGCTTTTGAAGAGAAATGACTTCCGCGCGGTCAGAAAGCTCAAGATTATTAATACAGACTACAGCTACAAGGACAAACTGATGCAAAATTACTGTATGTGCCCATGCAGCACTGTGATGGTCAATCCACTGCTCTCAATCCTGTAATGACTTAACTCTGTTTGCTGTAGGATCGATGTGAGCTGAAAAAGCGAATCCCAAAGCAGCGAGAAGTTTACAGAGCTTTAGCCTTAGGCTAAATGTTGTACAAAAAACAGCAACAACATCCCTCGAGATGAAGCGTATCTGTTGCTCCAGCTGAGCTTGTACTTGTAGGAGGTTTTAAATGTGCAGTGAAGGATAGCTGTTACTGAAGAGAAGCGTATCCTTAAGGTAATGCTGTCGACTTTTTATTTGCTTCGGCGGCGGTGGTGAAAGAAGGCTGTTGAATGATTAGCGTTTTGGTTTTTCCCAGTTATCTCCTTCAATTTTGTGAGTTTATTGTAAGGTTTTTGTCAATACAATACAACAAAGGTAAAGGCTTGTCTCTTCATTGCTGCCCCTGGTTACACTGAGAGCTTATTTCTATCCACCCTTATTATTCTTTAAGCATGCAGCAGACATAAATTCAATCTTCCTTATTATACCTTTATCAGTATGAAATTAAGGTTAATTGACTTTGCTGGGGAAACATCAAATGAAACATCCCTAATGGAAGCAAAATGAAAATAACGTCATCTCCAATTGCGTTAAAATATTTCTCATATACAGCCTACTTTCCTATTCCTCAGCCTCAGAAATAAGCTCCTCTTGTCCCAGGAGATAATAAATGAATTGAATCCCCCCCTTCCCATTCCAACCCCACCACCACCACCACCACCCCTCCTCCTTCTTCCTTATCGGTCATCTATTTTTCCAGAGTAAGCTATTACTTGCTGGGGTTGCTAGGCAACAAGAAATATTAATAGCAGCTATTATTAGCCAGCCTCTGCTAGAGTAGTACTAAAATGTGGAAGTGGGAAACATGAATGTGTTACATAAATCTCTGGACCTTTCACAGTGTGTGCAAGTCTCTGTTTGTGCGGTGATTTATTACAATGACGGTTCATTTATGAGAAAAGGGGGTGTGAAATAAGAAAATGGAACATTACCCTGAAGGGCTATTTGAAAATAAATAATTGCAAAGGTGAAACAAAAGCGGTTTAAGAGGCAGGTACTCCCTCTTTGTTTGCTTCGAAATTGTTGCCGGCCAAAAAAAGGGGGTTGGAGGCTTTATTGAACATACATACACGGACATAACATAAACTTTAAATGTGCCGTGCACACGCATTTGACGCAGGGTATGCGCTCTCATGTTAAAAGCTTAATCAACACTTTGTTTCGAGCGTTCACTCGCGCTAAAAAGCAGACAGACGTTCGAGCCAGCGGCATCGTCCTCCTGCACCCGAGCACATTCAGCAAAGTAGCCAGTGGATTGTGACCTAATCCTGAAGACTGGCTTTAATGGAGGCCTCAGCTACCACCCACGGAAAAAAAATAAGAGTCTGCATCTTATGCGGTTTGATTCTGAAAATCACATAAGACCTGATTAACGGGGGATAAATGCCACGGATGCTCACATTAAAGCATAAATATTCATGACGGAGGCCACGGAGAAAAAAAAAGTAATATTTATGTCAGATGAAAGTATATAACGCTGAATAATTCACCACGCGGGCCATCTATAATTCATTTGATTCGATCCTATGATTAAAGCATTTGAATGTGTTCGCCGGGGGTGTTTACATGTTCAGTCTGAAGCATGTTTAACACGGGAGAAAGTCCCTTTAACTGAGGGGAAGAATGGAGGTCCTTGGCGTCCTTTTGAAATAAAAAAGTAGCTGACAAGGGATCCTCTCCCTCCTCCCCCACCCACTCATCCTTACCCCTCTCCTTTTTGGATTTGCTGATTGTAACGAAAGAAAACGCGCCACAATGAGTTTCTCCATCCCTTCTTGGCTCATTTTCGAGGCAATGAAATCTTTGACTTGCGCAGCTGTGCAGATATTAAAGAAGTTCTGCTGCAGTGGTCTCGGTGTTAAGGAAACAGCAGCTCTCTGTATTTATGCTTAGACTTTGGCCTTGCTCAGACTTCAGCGCTGCTTCCTTGGCCTCGAACCAAGTTAATTATGACTCTAATAGAAGAATGCTTTCCCATTACGAAAAAACATGATCAGCATGCAGAAGAGTTGGTTATTTTGTGGCCTTACAGTTTATATATGTTTATATTGTTCGATGCAGCACATAAAATCTTAAAAGGACTAGAACATGTAAAACCTTCAGACGAAATGCTCTCTATGCTGACTTGCTGGATACCTTCCAATCCTCTGACCACAAAGACTAATAGCCTGGCACAGCGCTTGACTTGCATGAGCAGAAAGTGCCACAGCTAAAAAGGTGGACAAAAAAAAAAAAGTACTCACCGAGTGCATAGGCCCAGACAGGAGGTGAGTTTCCTGACCCAGCATGTTGGACATCATGAGTGCGGGCAGCTCGGGGTAGGAGTAGGTGTTGAGCAAGCCATTGTGTGGCAGGGAGTGAAAGGGGTAACCTGACTCGTGCTCCATGAGGTGGAGCAAAGAAGGGTCGGCGTGGTTCGGCGGTGTGATGGGGGGGATCTCGTAGTCCTCATCCCCAGCTCCTCCTCCTCCGCCACCACTGCCGCCTCTGCCCTGACTGGAGTAGCTCTGAAAAAGCAGAAGAAAAGCAATCTGTTTTTTAGAAGAGCATGAAGAGGAAAGGGGAAGACAGGTTCGTTTACTTATTTTGGGAACAAAGTCGCAATAAGACTTTCGTTTTTTTCCCCCTAGCACACAGTCTATCAACAAACACAAAGAAAAATGCAAGGACAGGTCTTGTCTATGGGCGATCCTTCCGCCCCGGAGCGCTTATGTACCTGCATGTCAAAGCAGTGTCATAGTTAGTTACAATATCAATAAAACCCTTTCAGTGCTATTAGAAAGCATTTGAATGGCAAAACAAACTTGAGTAATCATCCGGGGAAGGAAACAGCTAACAAAAGACGCTCCTGATCCTGAGTAAATAAAAAGCTTCATAATTAGCTTTTAAATGCACCTGCTGATTTCTGTTGTTTCCGTGTTGTTTGTGCAGACACTTCCAGACACCGCTGAACTGCGGCAGTCGATTCAGTGTGTTTTGCTGAAAATAAAATTAATTAGAAATGCAAATTTTTGTCGCACTTGCAAAAGTTTAAGAAATCATTCAACGCAAATGTACGCCGCAAATTAATTAGAGTTAGACAACAGATGTTGCACAGAATAATTCAGAAATCCTGACAGCTTTGAAGAAACAAACTGTCAGCCTGCACGCCTTTAAGATACAGTTAATCAAATTCATTACGTTGAAAAACGCCACTGACAGACATTCACTTAGAGGCTATTTTATAAGCTTGTAATTATAATGCCAATCATATTTTTAGAAATGGAAGGAAAAAACTGGACTAGTCAAACCTCAGAGTCATTGTGAAATGTATGCAGAATATGCCAAATGACCCCAGCAGTTAAAACAGCACAGATTTTACGGCACTAATAAGGTGATACATGAGAAATGTCTTTTCCAGGGCCTATCTTGACATAATATTGCGCTGAGAAATATGGTTTTGTGCTCTCAAAAAGCATACAGAGGGTATTCACCAGGGAGTGAAAAGCAATTTTGTCAGAGGCAATCTGATGCCAACTCCCCTTTATAATGACTGAAGAAAATTAATCATCACAAATAATATTCCACTGTCAGCCATTCAAGAGCTTTTTAATAGAATTTTTATTATTCATGTCTCGTGGTACACATCAACTAGTCCGTTCTGCAACATTTCAGAAATCAATTCAATATCATCTTCGTGTAGGCTGTCATCTCGCCTGCCAGTGCAGCAATTCATCTTGCAAACAAATACTTTTAGCAAACAAATGGCAAGAAATGTTGAGGAACAGCTACAATGTCCCCACTAGCAGAACTGGTGCTTGAAGATAGGATAAAAGTCTCATAATGTGAACTATCATTAGGGAGAAAATAATAATAATAAAAGGGAGTATGTTTACCATCAGGGGATGATGTGCTATTTTCTCTTTCTCACAACACTCGCTCGCATTGTTTGGCGCTTGCTTAGAAATATTATCGCTGACAATTTCTTTTCCCATGATAAAAGTTGTGCAAATGTCTGTTCCTTGTCTAACATTTATTATTGTTGTCATTTTTTATTACGCTTAACAGACAAATGCTGCCGATTAAATTTACTAAGAATACAAACAAAACTGACTTGACTGCACACTGATCAGCGACAGCATTAAAGCTGCAGACAGGTAAAGTGAATGACACTGACTGTCTTGTTTCAATGCAATGCTCTGCTAAGAAACCTTGGGTCTTGGCAATGTTACTGTGACATTTATCACCCACTTCGACGATTAAAAAAAACACACCTAAGCTCAGCACCCCAGGGTAAAAGCCCTCCCTGCACAACAATCCCCAAAGTGTTGATCCAGCCTGCTCAGGACCCAACGTTGTGAGGGTATGTGCAAACAAGCCCGATTCATGAGACCCCACTGAGTCACAGCTGTTTCTGTTATTGTGCTAACCTTTATTTCACTGAAATTCTTGGATCTTTCTTAAAAAAATTGTTCTTGATTAATTAAAAATTGGAGAGTGTGGAGCATAAACTTTTCTTTTTTCGGCTTTTGAAATATAGCGTTCAAGAAGAACTTTGAGAACAACAGGACTGCATCAAGAGATCAAACAGCAGTTTTTAGTGGAAGAGTCGAACCCTTTGGTGGTCTATCAGGCCAAGGGCATGACCGAGAGCATTCTCGTTGGTTTTTTGGTTTTCAACATTCATGAAGCTGAGCAGTGTGAATTCAACTCCCAGGGTCAGACTGCCAGTGTAGCCCCACTTATAAAATGACTCTAGCACCTTCCACTAGAGCCTAATGCATATGGAATATTTAATACTGATACCGATATTTGGTGATTTAAAAAGTCGATATTCTGATACATCAGCCGATATTTTTTTCTTTCTGATACACGAAACACAAACAGATTTCCCTAATATTTATTACGCATAGTTATTTATTTACTTGTTTATGCTCTGGTCAACTCTACTCGGGGCAGCTGTATATACAGTAGTCTACAAGTTGGAAGATTGGTGGATCGATTCTTCAACTCTGGTTCGCAGGCCGAAGTATCCTTGAGCAAGATACCAAATCCCAAGTTACTCCTTATGTATCCATCGGAGTGTGTGAAAATGTTAGAAAGATATTAGGCACAGATAAAAGTGCTGTGTGGATGAATATGTGACTGGAACACTGACACTTGCAGTGGAAAGACACTATATGAGTACCTCTACATTTAACAAGATGCAATGGTTTGTCCAACCATAACATGGTTGAAGGGTGTTTCTCCTGTGTCTTCATTATAATGTTTAATTTTTAATTTAACAGCTGTTATAAATACAATAATCTGCAAAATAGCTAATAGTAGCACACGAATAAATCAGTTGGGCTCCATTTTGTACTCCATACAGGGAGTGCGGAATTATTAGGCAAATGAGTATTTTGTCCACATCATCCTCTTCATGTATGTTGTCTTACTCCAAGCTGTATAGGCTCGAAAGCCTACTACCAATTAAGCATATTAGGTGATGTGCATCTCTGTAATGAGAAGGGGTGTGGTCTAATGACATCAACACCCTATATCAGGTGTGCATAATTATTAGGCAACGTCCTTTCCTTTGGCAAAATGGGTCAAAAGAAGGACTTGACAGGCGCAGAAAAGTCAAAAATACTGAGATATCTTGCAGAGGGATGCAGCAGTCTCAAAATTGCAAAGCTTCTGAAGCGTGATCATCGAACAATCAAGCGTTTCATTCAAAATAGTCAACAGGGTCGCAAGAAGCGTGTGGAAAAACCAAGGCGCAAAATAACTGCCCATGAACTGAGAAAAGTCAAGCGTGCAGCTGCCAAGATGCCACTTGCCACCAGTTTGGCCATATTTCAGAGCTGCAACATCACTGGAGTGCCCAAAAGCACAAGGTGTGCAATACTCAGAGACATGGCCAAGGTAAGAAAGGCTGAAAGACGACCACCACTGAACAAGACACACAAGCTGAAACGTCAAGACTGGGCCAAGAAATATCTCAAGACTGGTTTTTCTAAGGTTTTATGGACTGATGAAATGAGAGTGAGTCTTGATGGGCCAGATGGATGGGCCCGTGGCTGGATTGGTAAAGGGCAGAGAGCTCCAGTCCAACTCAGACGCCAGCAAGGTGGAGGTGGAGTACTGGTTTGGGCTGGTATCATCAAAGATGAGCTTGTGGGGCCTTTTCGGGTTGAGGATGGAGTCAAGCTCAACTCCCAGTCCTACTGCCAGTTCCTGGAAGACACCTTCTTCAAGCAGTGGTACAGGAAGAAGTCTGCATCCTTCAAGAAAAACATGATTTTCATGCAGAACAATGCTCCATCACACGCGTCCAAGTACTCCACAGCGTGGCTGGCAAGAAAGGGTATAAAAGAAGAAAAAACTAATGACATGGCCACCTTGTTCACCTGATCTGAACCCCATTGAGAACCTGTGGTCCATCATCAAATGTGAAATTTACAAGGAGGGAAAACAGTACACCTCTCTGAACAGTGTCTGGGAGGCTGTGGTTGCTGCTGCACGCAATGTTGATGGTGAACAGATCAAAACACTGACAGAATCCATGGATGGCAGGCTTTTGAGTGTCCTTGCAAAGAAAGGTGGCTATATTGGTCACTGATTTGTTTTTGTTTTGTTTTTGAATGTCAGAAATGTATATTTGTGAATGTGGAGATGTTATATTGGTTTCACTGGTAAAAATAAATAATTGAAATGGGTATATATTTGTTTTTTGTTAAGTTGCCTAATAATTATGCACAGTAATAGTCACCTGCACACACAGATATCCCCCTAAAATAGCTAAAACTAAAAACAAACTAAAAACTACTTCCAAAAACATTCAGCTTTGATATTAATGAGTTTTTTGGGTTCATTGAGAACATGGTTGTTGTTCAATAATAAAATTATTCCTCAAAAATACAACTTGCCTAATAATTCTGCACTCCCTTTATAGGATAATAATGTTGTGACTTATGGCTACATATACAGCATGGTGGTAATGGTCTGAGCATCCAAGCACAAAACTAAGGCTGGAGAGGTCACCAGAGAACAGGTTCTGACATGATGTGACATCTAAGAAAGAGCAGCATGGTATTGTGGTCATTACCGTTGTTGTCTCACAGAAAGAAAGTCCTGGGTTCAAATCCAGGAGGCCTTTCTCTTTGGAGTTTGCAAGTTTCCACTAAGCTTGGATTCTCTCCAGGTGGTTTTCATGCACAGTCCAAAAACATGGGTTTGGTTGATCAGTGATTCTAAATTGTATATGGGTATTAATGGCCGTCTACCTTTGTGTCTAAACCCTGTGACAGACTGTCCAGGGTGTATGAGAGTTGAGACTGGCACCAGCCCCACCTACAACCCTGAGCTGGGTAAGCAGAAGAAAATGGGTGGATGAACACCAAAGTAAGTACCAGTAGCTACATTCTAATGCAAAAAGTGCAAAAACCAAACAAAGTGTCATTAACGCGCTTACTGTTGATATTGTCCTGCCCTGCCAATGTATCATTAAAGTCTCAATCTTCATGTAAGGATGGAATTTGAGGCTTGTTTGGTATTAATGAGTAGCTGTCATCCTCAACCCCCCTCAAAAGGTACATAAGAGGCATAGAGGTTAAACTATCGCCAATTAATTAACTTTTAGAAAGAAATTCACTGTATGATTGTTCATATCAGGATGAGTAATGTGCCAGACACCACACTGATACTGAATAGCCAAAATGATGCTGAATAGTTAATACTGCTACTATACGATCTCTAGAACTGTGATCAGAGATTTAGGGGATTTAAACAACTCAGGATTGGTACAATTTTACAGTGAAAAACACATCTTGCATTTGGGACATTTCTTCTTCGTAAGAAGAAACATTGCTGTTGTCATATATACTGTACGCCTGTACCAAGATTTGAATTCTGTCAAGGCTATTTTATGACTGTGCCTTCCATTGCTTTTTAAATGTTTTATTTTTTCTTTACAGCTTCTTATGATGCCCTTGGAGATAAGACACAGGACAAGGACATCACAAGTTTAACATTTTCCAACATGGATAAATAATTCATAAATATACTGTCTTTCAGGACAAGGAGAGGAGTGGATAAAAGAGAGACAGGTCAAAAAGAAACACCAAATGTTGATTCAGCCATCTCTCTCTCTCTAACCTTCACCCTCCTCTGTAGAGGTGAAATTTCAGCAAATCCGTCATTTTTGAAGACAAGGACATTACTTTGGATTCTATTGGTTCTTTTCTAATCTATCTTTATTCTTTGAGTTAAACATGATGGTACCAAATCTCTTTTGTACATCACTTGTGACTTGACATCAAAACACCTATTTTTCACATTCTATAACTAAGTTCACAGATGCGACTTGTGGCTCTTAAGTACCTATCATCATGCTTAAACCACTCCTTGTTTTTTTTGGAAAACAACTAGAATTACTGCCTTGTGGTTGTATGTCTTCTCCAACCAGTTGAGTTGCAGTTTCCATTCATGTCGATCCAGACTCTTATAATATATATAGTGAACAGAGGCAGAATGAAACAATAATTCAAGCCAGCCATTTGACTCTATCCGTGGCCACTCTGTTCACACAAACCACCAGACCGCTAATGTTGGAGGTTAAACCTATCTGTTGATGTAAAGGGGTACCGGACTAGTTATAAATCTGGCCTCTACATTCATCTGGGAGGAAACTTATCCAGAATACAAAATGCAAAAAACTTGGAGTGACCATCGAGCCTAACTGATGGTAGGTTTTATGGTCTGACTTCGAAAAGGTTTGCTATGGTTATGGGTACACCCACAGAAACTCACTAGGAATACAGCAGTCGTCCAGCACACACTCATAAACAGGGTGTGATTTATGAAAAAAACTGGGTGTTTTTCCCTTACTAAAATAATTCAGGAACCAGAATGGTCCTCTACATTCTGTTAGACTGTTTATTATTGCTGCCAGTGTAACATTAACAAAGTAATTAGGAGTTCAGATCTTAAACATTTATCCACAGCATTTACAACAATGTTGTAATGTAGTTTTTAAAAAATTTAATTAATTTGCACAGCATCCTCAGTCTCACATTTTCTTCTTTAGACATATGGGATCCAATTAAACATAACAATACAGTTTAGCATGCCAGTATTAAATCTGTCTTCTACTTATCTTTTTCTGGACACTTGCTGCTTAAATTCAATATTTAATGCAAGATAATATTAAACATTTCTATTTTTAATAGGACAAAAAATGTTGCCAGTTGCAAATATTAAAGAAGTATTCCGCTATGGTAGATTCATACATATCAGCGTTAGAAAACAATGTGCTTTATTACATTTACTGAGATCAGGAGCAGACTTTTGAAGTTGGAGAGGTAATGAATATATGAAAATGGCTTGTCTTTGTAACCTGCTCTACGGCATTTTGGACCTCGGGTTCTAATCCGTGAATGATGGTCGGGTTAAGATGAATCTTTTCTATCTAAAGTGCGGCTGATACCCTCTATTAGCTCATCTCAGGAGCTGCACCATTACTTGCGAAGACAACAAACCATGCATGTAATATCTTCAGAGATAGGCTTTATAACTGCAAGTTGTCACAGACAACAACACCTTCCCATAGTTGCAAGCTGCACAACTCAAATTTTTGGCAATCTCAACACTGAAAATTTCACTTTTATGTGTAAACTTGCAGGTTAAAAATTCCGCAGCCAAACACCGTTCCAGTTTGTCAAGCAATCTTCAGTAATTAACTTATCATTAAACATAAATGTGTTAGTTGGCTTAACTTAAAGTTTTCTTTACCCAAATGGCTGAGAAGAGGAGATGAAGTCATTAGCTCGGCGATGGAATCATTTGTAGGTGTTTAGTGGAAGACGGCTCTTGCGGGAACAATAACATGTTAATCAAATACAGGAAAATGAAAATGTTGCACAGTACGCAGAGAGCCTGTCATGGCTGAAGAGAGGTGAACTGTCCAAAGCCAAGAGCGGCTTGTCTTGGATGGACTTTGCTATTAGCGTTTTAGCTGTCTTTCTTTTGATATTATCCACTTACTGCAATTAAGGAAACACTCGATGAATGAAATACTCAAGTTTAAGATCTTAACTGACAATGGTCGGCGGAAACCATAATCATCAACACTTTGAGACTTGGATTCAAAATTACACCAAAAGTAAAATTTAAAATTGTGCAAGTGTTCCCTTATTTTTATTTTTAACAGAACACACATACATTACAAAACTCGATAACTTTGAATGAGTATAAAGCGTCCTATGGAAAGTCATTCAGCCATATGCTTCTTTGTTAAAAATGACAGAGCAGCACGGTTTTGGTGACAAACAACAGCTGGCCATGCATATATAACGGCTTTCACGTCCACCCTGTGTGGTCGAGATAGACGGGTGGCAATGCTAAATCTTTAAAATTCACCTTCAAAGATGAAACTTGCAGCACTGAGAAAGGGCAGAAATCAAACTCATCATCAATGTGTGTTTGAGCTAAAGCGTGCCACACAAGTGAACATTACAGCGGCAGTCTGCGGGGTCTACAGAGGCTATCTGACCTGGCTTTTAAACGCCAAGGAACTCCATTTGGGTGATGTATCAAGAAAAGCAGACAGCGAAGTACAATGGAAGGAGAATGGAATAGCAGACCCACCAGGTTGACTGACAGAAAGAAAGAACTGGGATAAGTGAAGTGTGTGTGGGGGGGGGGCTATTTCACCGCATCCAATAGTAGCTCAGGGTCATAGGTAGCGTCCGTCACTAAAGGACAGGTGGGCTGTGGTAAGCTTCAACCAATCGCTAAAGAGTGAGCTAACCTCCTCCCTGCTCCCCTATGCACTGGTAATTCTCTCAAATGTCACATCAAAATGGATCTCATTTAGGTGGGTAAAAAGGACCTGACTCTCCATTGCAGATGTGGGTGGACCTGTACTAGATTGTACGTGAACTCTAAAAACACGGCCGCAAAGGAAGTATTTTGAAAAGGTGTGAAAAAGGGCCATGCGCTGCACATTTATGTCAGTTCGATTTAAGGGAAAAAACAACTCAGTTAAAGATGAAGGGTGATCTTTGTACTGCAACAGAGAGAAGCAGAAAATTCTTTAATGTTTGGACCAGGGCTGCAGTTCTTTTTCTTCATTTTTTTTTCCTGACAAAGGGCACAATACAGTGGGCTCAGCCACATTTCCTATTCTTATTCATTAGAGCGAATTGTATAAATAAATAAAATATGTTGTCTCGTAGTCACTCATCTTCCCCTAGGGAACATGGAAGCCCCAGTAATCACATATGGCACAATAGCTTGCCCATAATCCCCTTTATTTTTATTTTCATGATGTCACTCTCTTTAAGCCCCTTGCTTTATGAGTCGCAAACGGAGTGGAGAGGGGAGAAGAGGAGGAGCACAGAGGAGAGGAAAAAGCAAGGGAGGGGTGAAAACAAATGATGTGGATCCCTCATTGTTCTTTCTCTATGCCCTCATTCCAGTCAGGGCAATAAGAGAACATTGTGATTTACTGTCAGTGAAGCGCAAGAGTGCATCAGAGAGAATCCACTGCGGCAGGGGCCATTAAAATAGATTTAACTTCCCACAGTATTAGGCCAGATGTCTACACTTCTATTATATTTCAATCAGCCATGACCTTGGTCTCCATATGATGAGAAAGATCACTAGGAGAAAAGGGAAGAGAGAGTGGAAATACATGCAGAAAACCAATAGAAATATCAAACTACTTAGTCCCACTAAATCCCTGTGCTCCGTTGTGCTGCATATACTGAGAGAGAGGAGGAGAGAGGCCGGGACCAAAATAGAGCCAAGGTTTCAAGTTCTCTTAAAAGAGTGTATGAATCATTGAGTGCACTCTTGCTGCTGATAAGTTGCTGTTTTCGGGGAGTGCTGCCTTTCTGCGGGGTATGTACTGTACTATTTGAGGGAGTACACTAAAAAGAGTGTGACAGTGGATCGTTTAGACGTGCTTTAAAGCCTCCGATATCAAAAGATGATAGATTAAACTCTTCATATTCCAACAATGAAAATGTTGACTTTCTCACATCACTTTGGACTCCTTTTCTCGAACCATTTGTCATCCTGTCATCTACTCTAGACTCTGTTTATCTTTTTTTTATTATTATTCTGAATGAAAATATATATCACTTATATCAGAGGCATCCTTCCATCCATTTCAGTCCTATGACAGCAGAGTAGAGGTCACTGCCCATTCTATTTCAGAGAGCAATGGTAATTGGACTTATTGGCTGACATGTACTGACCTACATAAAGAACTAACAATTCCTGGTTCCAACTGTATCTTACAATCCCTCCTAGCATGGGTGTGGATGTTGTGAGGATGTTCCTCTGATGTTTCTCCAGCATTGTTTGCAGATATCGACGCCTCAGCGCTGGTTCATAGCTGTTTTCCGCCTGAATTGTACGCTCTCTTGAAATTTAAATACACGCCGCGCAATATGTATCTCTACTTCGTTCTGCCGACCTTGCCAGCGGCTCTGTGCAGCTTTTAAAGAAGAAGTGAGATGCGTGTTGGCGTTTTCAGACCCTCAATTTTTATTTTTTCATCCTTTGTCTCAAATGTCCCCCTGTTTTTCATCTTGCTGGGGAAGAACGCAAGGATGGACGATAGAAAGACTGAAGTATAAGGGGAAGCTTGGTGGGGAGATAGAGCGTTGCGAAGTGAGAAGAGTTTGCAGTCATGGTGGTGGGGGTATAATGGTGCACTGTGAGTCACTATTAAGTAACGGTGCCTTTTCACATCAGCATCGCCCACATTGGGTGTTCGGTGCCAGGGTGTACTGAGGTATCTCTGACTCAGAGAGAAAGAAGGAGAGAGAGAGAGAAAGAAATATAGAGGTAGAGAAAATAGAGCGAGGGAGCGCTGGATCTATACCGAGCAAACAACATCTGGAGCTCGACTGACTGATTGACAAAATATCATCATGTTAGATGTTTTTAAGAGAGCTATCCACTTTTTTAATCTGGGAGAATACTGGAAATAAAACCTGGCAGCACCTCAGACTCAAAGCTCAATTAACTAATTGTTAAGATATAGTTCATTTATTTAACGTGATAATTAAAGTTATTTTTTTTTAAATGTTGTTTATGGGGGTTATGTGCCAGACTGCTTTTGATTTCATTTGAAAAAGCTAGACTTACTGTCTGGCTTCACATTTACTCAGCAGAAGTTATAACGGTATCAATCTTCTCATCTGACTCTAGCCAAGAAAGTGAATGAGCACATTTGCTAAAATGTTAATCCTTTAAGCTCTCTCAGAGAAGCGATATGCATACTTCCTAGCAAGCAATGCATTTGGACTAATTTCACTCAGAAAGCCTTCCTTTGCTACTTGATGAGGTTTTGCTATTCATCCTTTATACATTTATCTCAGAGAATTTCCATCTTCTCCCTGATCAAATTGAAGAAATGTCCACTTTAACCATTCCCCACACTCTGTCCTTTTACGGTACTTCAAATACTTCTTTTATTGGTCAGCACTGATCCTGATGTGAATGTAGCTGCTGGCAATACAGCAAAAGTGCAAGTGTGCATTTTATGAGTAAGGCTAAAATGTATCCGCAAGAATAAAATCCACATATCAGACACCAAACCTCATATACATTAATATGAAAGAGAAGGTTTTAAACAGGACTATAAATAGTCCTGTTTAAAACTAGGTACACCCCACAATTCAGTGGGTTGTAGGAACACGTTTAGCAGCAATAGCTTGAACTAATTGTTTTCTGTAAGACTTTATCACAGTCACACCTTTGTGGAGGAATTTTGGCCCACTCTTCTTTACACCGTATCCTAGTTTTTATTGAGGTTTACAGGTGTTAGTTGATGCACAACTCTCTCTATTCAGTCATTCTGTTGCAGAATTGCTGCTGTGCTTGCTATCATTGTCCTATTGCATGACCCAGTTTCAGCAAAGCCTCAGCTGTCAGACAGATGGCCTCACATTTGACTTGAGAATAATTTAGTATACAGAGCAATTCACGGTTAACACATTAATTGTAAAATGCCCCAGTCCAATGACTGCAAAGCATGCCCAAATCATCACCCCTCCACCACCATGCTTGACAGTTTGCGTGAGGTGTTTGTGCTAATATGGTGTCTTTGGTTTTTGCCAAATGGGGAGCTGTGAACTCTGGTCAAACACCTTCACTTTGGTCTCTTCTGCCAAAAGGGCGTTGTTCCATAAGTCTCGTAATTTGTTCGGATGCAAATCTAAGCCATGCTGTCATGTTTTTCTGTTGGTTTCTTTTTCATTTTTTACAGACAAAACACTTTCTCCTGGCAAACCTTCCAAACAAGCCATACTTGTTCTGTTTTTTTCCAAATGTATTGAATTTTAGCGTTTAACATGATAACTGCAGCATTGCTTGCTGATTATCAGTTAATCAAGTGCAGTTGATTTCAACATCTGGCTGCTACTTACCTTCTCACTTTAGATGAACGCAGTAAGGGTGTACTTAGTCGTCAATAGGATTGCATAGAGTCCTGTGAAAAGGTTCTTCTTTAAAAAAAAAGTTATTCATGTACTAAACTTACGTTCTGTGCTAAGGTAAATTTACTCATTTGATTGACTTTTGCATTACAAGTAATAAACAAATGTAGCATTTAACTTCAGTTTTAAGGTAGACAAAGCACTTTTATTTTTTAAGGAAAATAAATTTTCTATACAAAAGAAAAGTGGTTTGAAATGCGATGTATAATAACTCTTTAACAAATTCCTTATTGACCAAACCATAAAGCCAACAAATTTTCACTCAGCTGAACTGAAGTGCATCCAAAGCGACTGCCGACGTACTAGTTTGTGCATATGAAGCTTAGTCAAATCCACATGTGTGAAAGCAATACAGTTTCGGGACAAAGGCGCTGGGTGGAGTGGCAGACTTAAGAAATATACAAAAATAAACAGACTGAACTATAGCCTGAAAAAGAAGAATGAAGAGAAAAAAGATCAAGTCTGCATCCAACAAGTTAGATTTCTATTCTGATCTCGACCATCAGCCACTGTTCTCCTAAAGTCAGCCAAATCAATAGAGACGCGCAGCTCAGCGAGACACCTTGAAGCCAAAAATGCAATGGCATAAACAGGCTGAAACTTGCTGCTTTGTCTTCTGCAATGGGATACAATGCAACAAGTATGCCCCCCTCGACCCCATGCCACTGGCTCATTTTTTCCTTCTCTAATATTTGTCTAAATAAATTTTCCTTCCTATCTTCAGTTTTTTGGCTTCATCCTCAGCACGCACATATACACACATGGACTTCTTCACACAGACTCTTATTACACTTTAGGGCGAGGGGAGGTGTGCAAAAAATCTAGAGAAATATATACGAACGTAAAAGTCAGTGAAATCCTGCAGACTGATCGGGCTGATATGAATCCAAATCACGAGCACTTCTCTTTATACAAAATTAGAATTTGTGTTGGCGTGGGTGAAGGAAGCCATTTTGGTTTGGCTGTGATCGTTCCCATGCCGCTGTTACAGTGCTGCAAAAATATACAGTGCAACCAGCATTATTTTACATATACAAGGCTGATATTAGCACGCTGCCATTTTCATTATATCATTAAGACTGAAATTCAACAGTTTTTCTTTCTGAGTTGGGGTTTATTTTGCCTCCAGCAGAGATTGTCATATTTTTGTCACTTTCAGTTAACACAGAAGTTGCAGTAATTATTGTTCAAAACAACACTTTCACATTTCTGGGAAGGAAAAAAAAAGTGCTGATTTAGGAATTTCTGTAAACAATATTCACTTTTTTTACCCCAGTCAGAAAATTGGCTGATTGGCTCATTGTTTTTATAGCTGGGGAGTTAGCAGTCAATAAGCGCACACTAGACGTCCGTGTGTTTAACTGAAAGAAAAAAAAAGAAGAAATGTGACATATGGCACGCTGGAGGTCTGGAGTCAGGAAAGTGATTTAAAACTCTTTATTGCTTACACAAACATGTTTTAGTTAATTGGGATAATTGAGATATTTCATAATCTTTATTTCTACAAACTATCGACTTAGCTTTGTGTGTGTGGGCAGATACAAGCAAAGCCAGTAAACATAATAACCCACCCACACTTTTGCTTATAAGCTGAAATCGCAACAGGAAAAACCACATGGAAAATATTAATTCCATCAAACTGCCCATGTGTGCAGTATGCATGCATATTTTGTACAGAGACCATACAGTATTTAAAGCCTTGAAAACATCTTGCTTGAGTGGACTGTGTCCAGGTGTACATTGAGCTGCCCCATCAAAACTGTTTCTGATTTGTGGTTTTCACTTTTAAAAAGCACAGAGATGTTATGTGTAATGCAATCTTCTGGCTGTGTTGGACTGTTACCTCAGTGTGTACGCCGTGGAAGACCCCAGACATGCAAACAAAGGAGTCTCTGTTCTGGCTACATGCACCTTTTTCACAGGCGCACATCATGTAAAGGCTTGGCTGGGTATCTTACTGCAGTGTTAAAACCTGCATTAAAGCTTATGGGCTTCTTTCACAAAAAGCTTTACCAATTGTGAGGGTCGAGTATTTCTGAGCATTGTCGACAAGACCAAAGAATATCAGTCTCTACTGTGCTATTCACACAGAATAAATAGAAAAGAAGTAACAGGAAGCCCATATTTTTTTTACACACACAGCTGGGGATTGGTTTAATCTTAGAAAGTAGGGAAAGCATTTTAAAAAGTTATATACTCCTTATGATTGGTGATTATTGTTTACGAATATACTGAATATATTTAATCTGGGTTTCTTTATTACACAGTAATCACCGCTACAACCCGACGCAGAAAATCATATAAATTTACCGTAAATGTCGGGCTATAAGCCGCTACTTTTTGCACAAGCTTTGAACCCTGCGGCTTTTAGTCAGGTGCGGCTTTTCTATGGATTGTCCGTGATTTTTGTCATATCGTAAGACGATTTGTTTTGTGTGTTCCGCTGTTGTACGGCACTACGTTGCCTGGCGGAAGGATCGGGGTTCAAGAGTGGTATGTTAGTCACATGTCCGTCCGCCAGGCAACGTAGTGCCGTACGAAGTAGCGCGAAAAACAAACTTCAAAGTAGCGCTACGCGTTCAGCGGGAGTCGTGGATGATGAGCGGCGATAAACTTGCAAGTTATGCCCAAAAAGCAAGTTATGCCCAACTCCACCGGTGGATTCTGACAGCGTGGAAAAGTGTGAAAACATCCACGATCACCAACGGATTTTGAAGGGCTGGACTGCTGCATGATGGAGAGGAGGACACCGCCACGGCCCTTCTGAGGGTGTTCGACTCTGACACTGACAATGAGGATTTCTTTGGTTTTGAAAGTGACAACGAAGGAGAGAAGAAGAGTGGATGACGAAGCCATCATGAGCCTGTTTGTATCCGACACTGGAGAAGAGGACTTTGGTGGTTTTAGTGCGTAGGAAGAAGAGAAAGATGGTGGTGAATGACTGACTTTTCTTCTTGTTAAAGCTGTGTCACTGCACCTGAGCCTAAAAGGTAGGCCGAATCTATTGTTCTGGTGTGCTGTAGGTTATTGTTATGTACTACCAGAGGTGGGACCAAGTCATTGTTTTGCAAGTCTCAAGTAAGTCTCAAGTCTTTATCCTCAAGTCTCAAGTCAAGTCTCAAGTAATGTCAGGCAAGTCAGAGTCGAGTCTCAAGTCACTGGTGTAAAAGTCCGAGTCAAGTCACAAGTCTGAAACTTTGAATTTCAAGTCCTTTCGAGTCTTTAAAAAAAAAACGAAAAAAAGCATGTTGCAGTTATGCTAAATGTAAATATTAGACCATGTAATTTTTTAATCTGTGTTTTTCTCAACACATGACAAAATAGTGAACTTAGAAAATATACACAAATTGTGAAATTGCACCTCTTTAAAATGCAGCTCAATTAAACCTAGCTCCAAGAATAATTTTCACCGACAGTTCTGAGATAAGCTGCATGTTATTCTTGGATGCGGTTGTAGGACCGGCTTTAAAATCGCATGACAAAAATATCATACATAAATAAATGATATTTTTTTTAAAAATATCTTTTTAAAAAAAAACTGCATCACCAACGTAGCCTTGAAAACATTTGCTAGTTAGATGAAGTCAGCTATCTCATCGTAGCATATTTATATGCATATTTATAATCATACGGTTCTTGGAGTGAGTGCATACACTCATGAAGTTTAGTAACTTCAGGTCACTGCAACAAGCCCAGGTACAGTTTACCGACGGATGGGTGCAGGACCTTGAAATGCACCGTGTAGAACGAAAGACCATCGTACGTATCATAAGTTTACCAGTCTCACAAATTGTTGTCATAAATACACATTCCTTAACCGTTTATTAATAGGACCTTTGAGCTCAACGGTAATTAATTAGTAGTGGAAATAATTTCTGGTAGCATCACAGAAATGTAGCAGTGACAATAATACTGTATGCTGTAATCGTACTGGACAATTAGTGATACAAAAAACCTGTTTTATCCTGTGAATAAAAGTATATGTTTTTGTCAATGTACCATAATAACAGAAGCGAAACGCAATATTGTGTCAGGACAATTCACTATTTATGCACAATAAACAAAGGAGCATAGCGCGACCATTTCTGTTCAGCGCCAGACTTGCTTGTAACCTATATCACCAATTATGTTAACTACAACAGCAGACTGACCTTTGTGTAAATGCTTGGAGCAGACTAACCTGTGAGCTGGAGTGTTCTGGGACGTTATATTTGGTCTTTGAATGGCTGCAATCCAGGCCACCCGTCGCGTCTTTGTCACTTCGGAAACATGGCTCGAACAATTTCTCTTCAACGACGTAATCCGATAACAACCGATCTCTTTACCCGTCGGCTTCCCGTGGCTGTCATGCGACCGGCTATTGCAGTTAATAATACAACAGCTTCTTGACATTTTTGTGTTTCTTTTTATCGCTGTGTGACTGATTTTAATTGAAAGCCTGCGTGCGCTAGTACCTCTTGCCACGAGTTCCCAGAATCCTTTGCGGTTCTACCCGTGAATGACGTCACATTTTCAATCTCTATATAATATGCATGTTAAATTTTATATTTGGGGTAAAATATCAAGTCTTTTCAAGTAAACCGGTTCAAGTCCAATTCAAGTCCCAAGTCATTGGTGTAAAAGTCCAAGTCAAGTCACAAGTCTTAGAACATTTTTTCAAGTCAAGTCTAAAGTCATAAAATTAATGACTCGAGTCTGACTCGAGTCCAAGTCATGTGACTCGAGTCCACACCTCTGTGTACTACATGTGCAAATATGTACCCATAACTTGTTTTTCAAAATATTAATAAAAGTGATGTCTCCAAACAGCCATCTCTTTCCTGACAATTCCCTTTGTGCATATTCTCTTACATATGATAAGTCAACATTGAAACACCTGCGGCTTTTGGTCAGGTGCGGCTAATGTATGTACAAAACAGGATTTTCCCCTGATTTTAGCTTGTGCGGCTAATATTTAGGTGCGCTTTGTAGTCCGGGAAATACGGTATCATATACTTGAACCTCTAATTTGCCTGATTTCACTTCAAAAGAAAACCACATGTAACAAACCGCCGCACAGCTAATGCATAAGCGTCAATTGGGAAATGATTGACTTGTATACACAGCGAGCGGTCAGAACGAATTTTGCAAAAAGAAAATGCAGACACATTCCCTGAATGTTATGGCTTTGAAGAAATACATGGGTTAACCTCTTCTGAAATCTCAGTATACGAATAAAATACTACACAACTCAGCTAAAATATAATGATTTGGACAGCCCTCGCAAAATTGTTAAGGGAAGCTTTTATGTAGTTAGACTAAAGAAAACTTCCCTATTGAAAAATGCCAGTCAGGTAGTTCTCAGCAGGGGTTCATTTTTATGATTATTTTTGTTATTAGTAAGAAAATAGCCCAAAAAAGCTCAATGTATCATGTTTTTTGTGCTTGTATTACTTGATCATCAATCCAAGACCTAAAGATATTATCTATTAGGTGACAAAAGCAGCAAATAGTAGTGGATGGTTGTTTAAAAAAAAGAGAGAGTGCAAGGGAAAGAGAAAATTCACACAATGGTCACACCTTTATTGGTTTTTTTTTTTAGCATAATATAGTTTATTAAATGTGCTAAAAACCCTTTGCAACCATTAGCTCCTGAGCAAAAGGTGCACATCCTCTTTGAAATCTCACGTTTAATGTTCTCTATTAAAGGATCAGGCACCAAACAGCGAACTCTGTGTTCAGAGTGCTATTCAGAACTGGTGTGTAAGAGTCTATTTGACAGCACCGACAGAGCTGCAACTGACATGTTTTGAAAAGCCCAAATTGCCTTATCCACTAAGAAGGTATTTGTTGACACAACACTGCAAACCTGGAGTGGGTGTTGGTGATTGACATATGACCGCTGCAGCTGGGAAACTACAAAGCTGGACATTTATCCCAATTAGCACAAGCAAATGCATATAAGTGACATAATTAGGGCAGATTTGGAAATGTAGCTAACAACGATGGACGTCGAGGTCTCCGATGTGCGCCGTAAGTAGACAATAAGCTGCTAAAGCTCCTGCTCGACCTCTCACTATAGTTACTCAATCCCAACATCAAAGGAAAGGCAATCTTACGGCTATAGGATGATGGCGTGTGAATGCATGTGTGAGGGTTTTTTATGAGAACATGTGTGTACGGGTTTATGGGTATATATGTGGGTGTGTTTAAGAGCACGTACATATGTTCTTGTTCATCAAAAGGCCCAATTTAAATGTTACATCGTGAGACTAAGCACATTTTTAGAAAGTGAGGGCATTTTGCCGGATCTTTACTTCTTCAAAGGGCTGTCAGAGTAGAGGCATGTTTTGGGAGGGGTTGGTGTTATAAATACATTAACTTTTAAAGGGTCAGTTACACAATTTACAAAACAAGATTAAAAAAAAATTTAAAGCAAACTTTGAAAAACAGATTAAAGCATCAATCTTAGATTATCTGGAATACCCAGGAAAAAGTTTTAGATGTATCTTGAACATCTATCCATTTCCCAGGTGTTTGGCTGCTAGTCTATTCTTCACATCGCTTCCCCTTTCCCGTGTTGTAAAACTCAATGCTGACATCACTGCTCTAGTCCAATCATCTTTTCGCCCGTCTACTTCAAATCAATCTGTCTCCACTCTGTGTACTATAAATCTCACTGCTCATCTTTTATTATCCCATGTGGACTCTTTTGTGCACCTAGTCCTCCACCTCAAGCAAGCCAATCAGTGTATCATGTGTATCTTTACCAGCAGCAGCTAGATTGTGGTGGGATCCTGTCCGAATTGTTAGACCTCATTGCGCCTTCCTCTTTTTAAAAATCCGGGAAAATGCCTCTCTGCATCATAAAGGAATAGGCAAAAAGATATGTTTTGCAAAGTGGGTGAACTGACCCTTAATCTTGGGATAGTGGTTTAATAGTCATGATGGTTATGCTGATCCTTATGGGGGCAATGCATTATTTCAGTGTGCTTTCACAGTTACCGGCGCTTTGCCCATATTAGAAAGTGCACGATTTTCACACGACTGAAAGCACGTGAGCTTATAACTTGTGAATTACTTTGTGTCAGAAAACGTGTCACTTCCTTTTACAGTAAACGAGTATGTTTATATGAAACAGTGTGTGCGTGTCTATGTCTGTGTGTGATTGAAGGTGTGTATGGATCCTGCTGTCCTTGGCCTGACTTATTTGGAAAAGCGCTAATTGATGTGGAGCTTCCACCTCATCGTGTTTTGTCAGGACATGAAGACCTTGCTGCTGGATCAACAAATCCTGGAGCTCTGAATTCTGCCATATGTCCAGCCATGTGTTCCCATCTACCAGCTGGGAGCACTCAGCACCGATCCTGTCTTATTCACTGAGTCTATGTGCGACTGGGACCATGATGCTCCAGAGTGGGACCAGAGATCCAACTAGCTTGTTATTGTAAACTATTACTGCTGCTTTGTCTGGTTCAGTGGGCTGACATGTTGCCAAAACTGTGAGGGCTTATGGATTAATCCATCAGACGTTAAATAGATATAAAAAAATTTAACTTTTAAGTTATTAAGAATCTAACCTTCCAATCATATATTTAATATTTAAATCTGATCTGAAACCTTGTGAAACACACTGACTGTCACATCAAATGATGGAAATATTTCTGATGCAGGCCTATGAGAAAGAAACTGGTGGACATAGTCATTTTTTATTAATGTTCAGAATTTCCACAGAGACAAGAGCATAACTTGGAAATGTGCCCACAACAGTGGCGGTAAAAAGGCGACACATCACTTTTGACTTGTGTTTTCCTCTCATGCTAACCACATGGTTTGTTTGTCCATTTTCCACTTTTCTTCACTGAGAAATGTGTACATTTCACATTTTCCAGTCTACACCCAAACATAACAATCCATAAACTCTTCTTGTTAAAGGGTTACATCAGCTTACTCAGACATTTATTTATTTAAGTCTGCAGGGCTTACAGGAAAAGACGTGGGCGATCTTACCTGGTTTGGTGACCGAAACTCTTGGTTATTGTCATTCATGTACATGTTGTCACCATCAAACTGTGAACAGAAAAAAGAAAAAAAGAAATAAACATTGTATGCAAGAAGAGGTTTTTTTTTTTTTTAAAAAAAAGGGTGGTGGGTCTGTGAAAGAGGTACTAAAGAGGAAAAGCTCTTTATGGGTGGCCTGAAGTGTGAGACTAATGACTTTGTCACTTTGGTTAAACCTCGTGGTGGCATGGCAGCATGGGTAATTACTGTTTCGTCAGCGGGCCGGTAATTAGGCTACATGAGCAAAGTGATGAGAGATGGGCTTTTCCCTCTGGGCTGTGCTGTGTGTGTGCGAGAAAGAGAATGAGTGCGGGTGAATCTGTGAGTGCTTACTGTAGTAAAGTGTGCCTGGCTTAGAGGCTTGCACATGTGTGTTGGTGTGTGTGTGTAGCACAATGAGGGCATGCTGCGTCTTTAGATTTGAGCTAATCAGGCAATGAAGGATCGCTTGCTGCAGGTGCCAAAACATTGCTTGTCATGGGGTTAGGACTCACATAACAACAAATTACTTTTGACCCACGGGGATGCTGGGAAGCAACACTGGGTCACCATTTCAGAGTTTCATGCAACATGCTAGCCTTCATGTCTAGCATGTTACTGAGCTAAATTCCCCATCGAGATCAACTATGAGTGCGCTACGAATAAAGAAAAAAACCACAGACGGATTCTGTTTTTCGCTCAAGCGGAAATAAGATTCAGCCGCCACAAACGGCTCGGTAACGGAACCTGTGTGCTGCCAAGGTGACTGAAAAGCTGTGACCACGTTAAGGAGAGCATCGTTGTGAAATGCTCTTGGCTTCCAAAGGCATCAAGGTTTGTCACCGCGCACTTGCGGCAAATAGAAAAAACCTTGACTGGAGCGGGTAGTGTTGCACGTGAACACACGTACACGTAGAAACTCAATGTGCCAAATAAAGCTCCCTTTTTTTGTTTGTTGATGGAGGCCGTTCTTTGCAATATGACTGCGCAGTTGACTCGGGAACAGACAGGAGAAAAAACACGATCACACTACACAGCGCTCCATGTCAAATTCCTCAGATGTGAAGATATGGGAGGCCCTTTTCATTTCGGGTGGTCTGCTTTGTGTCGGCAACGAAAGCGGCCAAAGCCTTGAAAAATAGACACGCACTGGATATGAGTGGACGCAAATGGATCATAACATATACCTGCTCAAAAACAGTGACCAAATAAGTAGACTAATGGACGGAAATGGGCAGAATTCCTGAGGGGGAAATCTAATATCTGCGCTTGTAGACAGGAAAAAGTCGAAGCAAATGAGCGTGTGAGTGGTGAGAAAGAGAAATTACTGTACATTATTGTAGGAGAAAGGACGGGGGAATGAGTTCCTGCCTCGGGGCAATGCTTGGCTAACGATGCATACTGTGGAAACCCAGGCGAGGATTCACTTGGTTATTCTAATGATTAAATTCATACGAAAACATGAAACTGACACAAGAGGTGCATTTAAGCCTCGTTCACACCTGACATGATTAATCCAACATCACTGCACCAGCAGCTGGAAAATAAAAACCCTGACATCTCATCTTCACATTAAACTGATAATTGTTCAATGCCACATGCTAAAACTGCTAATTTGCTTAATCAAGCATGCCGGTGTCTATCATCTGACCGAACTGCGGCGGGAAGTGACTGCCGCTCGCTGAGAGGGCCAAACTAATGTTGACCTTGGTGACATAGCTGCAATAAACTCTTCACTCCGCACATGAAAGCCTCTTGTCATCGCCTAACTGAGCAATTTCATTCCATTGAAATCCACTTTGATATCACTGGTGACATAAAGCCATTCCGAGAGCTTTTTCAGAATAAGATTCTCTCGGATAAAAAGCGACTGCGAACAATGGCATTTTCAACCCCGCGAACGCCGCCACGGCTCTCATTACAGCTAACTCTGCCACGTGAATTCTTCGAGAGCGAATCCTCGACGGCGTTTGTTTCTGCCCTGCTCTGAAGGAACAAATGAAGTGAGATAATGTTTATTTCCACCAATTACATCTATAATGCAATATTCACCAAAAAAAGGCTCAAACTGCCCAGAAAGGTCAACCATTTTGTGCTTCAACATGGCTGCCCACAGACTGCAATGTAAAGCTCTTTCCTCTTGCTCCTTTTGATAGCTCTCCTTAGCAGTTCCTCACTCTCCCACTTAATATGCCAATTTATCCTCGGCTCAATGCTATCAACTCTGCCATTACTCCACATATACACCGCAGAAATTCTCTCATTCCCCTTTCTCTTCATCTTTCCCCTTTCCCCTCAGTCTCTCCATCTTTCTTTCCACATCCTTCCTTTTTTCACAGTTTCTCATGTTCCCCTTGCTCCATTTTCCCCCCGTGTTTCTCATCCTCGACACCCTTTTCTCCATGTTGCAACCTCCTTACTTCCACTTCTCTGTCTCCCTGCCTACTCCTCTTTGCCCCATCTTTTCTCTCTTTCTTCACCGGGCCTTGGCATCACTTTCTCATCGGCAGTCTAATTGGGCATTCTGCCTGAGACAAGGGCCTCATTAAGCAGTAATTACACACATGTTGTTTTCGGCAAACATCTCTATTTGGATTGCTTTGCATGGTAATTGTTCAGCAGGGACCACTGCTCGCGATGTTTCCCTCCGTGGCACACGTGGTGCTGGTAGAGAGGAATAAAAACATGGAGAAGAAGGGAGGGGTAGAGAGAGCGAGAGAGGGGGGAAGGAGAGGGGGTGAGAACAGAGAAAAATAATAATAGGCTGTGGAAGAGAGACAAATTGAGAAATAAAGAATGCATACATGGGAGAGAAGGAGGATGAGTAACACAGAGGCAGAACAGAGGCAGCCTGAAAGGATGAAGGCAATGCTGAGGCAGTAAATGGAGAAAGACAATGAATAAATGACAAAAAAAGGAGGTAGACAGGTTCAGTGTGAAAAGAAAATGAGGTGGAGCTGTAGAGAGGGCATAAAAAAAGAGAGACACACAGAATGAGTAAATTAGGTAGAGAAGTGAGAAAGTAAAGACAGTGACAGAGAGAGACGGAGAGACAGAGTCCCAGAACTAGGTCATGCCGTGCAATCATCGAGCGTTTCAAAAATAATGAAGCCACAAGGTGGAAGTAATGCTAACTAGCATATCCAGGGAAAACATGTAATATTTACACAGTGGTAATGGGGCAATACAATGCTGGGATCTTTTATCTTATATTTTTGAGACAGCTGATGACGGAATTGGAGGCAGAATTACAGAGTCCGCCGAGGATCGCGTTTGATTGACGGACAACACGAGACTGTTTGTGAAGAGGGTGGGGTGGAGTTCAACTGCTCTGGGTGTCTGTGTAACGCCCAAACTGCTCAGTGATTAGAGAGACAAATCACCTTGTAGTAATGAAAAATGTCAAAAGCTACAAAGCATCACAACAATTTGGCTGAATTTACACAACTGGACGTAATTATGTCAAATACACAATCACATGCTTGCTAATATTAGCGGCTGCGTTTATTTCAAGTTCGGTTCATTAAGCATTTTATTACAAGCCTGTCTCTATGGGCTGCAGGAATTGTGAAAAGTACATAAGTACATTTATGTTACTACTGGGCTGCAGGGCTGCCCCATGAGCACGAGCTCTTGCTTTTCTGCCGCAGGCACAACTCTTTGCGCTCGCTGAGTGGCAGTAGCACATTCAACCGTCCGCACCGCAGCTGAGCCATTTTACTTCCTTTCAAGTGATCACTTTGCATGTAAATATATCCAAATTGGCATTATCTGTAACATAAGTGTATGGTAATTTTTGTCAGAGGATGTCAAGGTTATAAAACTCAGGATTTCAGCAGTGCAGAAGTGCATCTTGGAATCGGCTGCCTGTTAACGAGGGAGTCTTAATTGGTCACCTTCCTGTCATTATTTCACACTTGTTCCATTGTCTCATAAGCAGAAATATGTAAATGAGAAGAGCTTTATTGGAAATTTGCCTGTATGAAAATACAGTATATGTCAGCACAGAGAGTAGGAGAGACGCAAACAGCTGGCTGAACTAGCTAGAATGCAAATACGGTGCAGTGATGTCATGGATATGCTAAATAGCATATGGCATTATCTGAACTGGCTTCCCAGTGAAAGTTAATGACACTTCCAGAAAATGGTGTGAGGCAGTACATTTGTCAAAAAGAGTAGGAAACCCCCGTCACATATGGCATGTAACTTTTATTTAGTACTAAACATTTAGCCCACATAGTAGAAATGAGCAACATATATAGGTCATGTGTCACCGGTCAGTCACAAGAATATAAATAAATAAATAAATAAATACTGGGATATAATTAGTTTGAGGAATTTTATGCTACTTGTCTCTTTTTCCAGCTACACTTTAAAGGGAAAATGTCTCATTCAGCTGACATACTAAGCTTTCATATGCAATGCATTATATCAAATTATACATTACTAACCATGGGTACAGAATAAACTGCTCAAAACTTAATAAACTTATAGATTTACAACATTAGAACGATCTATGTCAGCTGTAAAGTTTTAATGTTGTTAAAATATGTATAAGTATAGATAACAACAAACCAATTATACAGTATAGACAAACATGAGAGATTTCCCTATTATTTCTTTCATTATGACAGGAGAACTGCATTATCATAGAACATTACGCCCACTGGGGTTTACCACCTTATTAAATATCACAGCACAACGCCAGTGGCCGCAGATACAATCAGATATCGGCGGCAACTTTGCACGTTTATGCAATCAACACCCTACAGACCTTTGTAATGTATGTAAAAGCATTCAGAAAGGAAAAACTGTATAGAACCCCCCCCCCCCCCCCCCATACATTATCATGTTAAAGAACAACCCGAAACAACTTTTTTTTTTTTTACTTTTTCAGTTAATAAAAGAGAATCTATAAGCAGAATATGTAATATTTGTGACTTTAAAAGCCTTTGCCAGTACACCAAGTCTCTAAAAATAATTCTCTCACCGAGTGGAATTAATAAGCCCAGAACAGTACACAGCTATTCTGTGAAGAAAGGGGTGTGGTGGTGGTGGTGGTGAGGGCTCATGCAATATGTATGCCTGTTTGAGCACCCTTCTTCCTCATCTTCCCCCTCTTCTCTTTATTTCTTTTTTACATCCCTCTCCCCCTCTCTCTCTCTTCCTCTCTCTCTCTCTCTCTCTCTCCCTCTCTCTCACCAGTCCTCTGTTCAATTAAGCCGTAGGAACCTGAACCTGAGACAATGTGGCTCTGGATTTGATGTTGCCCGACTTGTCAGTGCTGGTTCAAAGCCACAAAGGATGACAGACAGAAAGACTAAAAAAGTAGAGGGAAACAGATGCAGAGGAAAGACAGAAAGAAAGAAAGAAAGAAAGAAAGAAAGAAAGAAAGAAAGAAAGAAAGAAAGAAAGAAAGAAAGTGCTGTAGATTTTCAGAGTTACATAGGAGGAGGAGAGAGAAACAGCGAAGAGAAAAGACACTATAGTAACAATTCTGGTGTTGCGCCACGCCCCAAGCAAACAATGAACATAGGCAAACAATGAACATGGCACACACACACACACATACACACAAAGACACACAAAGCCCATAAAAAGCACAGCCTGTGGCCATGGCGACACATGCTCTGTTGTCGTTAGATAAGGGAAACAGGGCCTCTTCCTGGGTGTGAGAGTTTGATCCTGCGCACACAGACACACACACTAAACACACTACACCCACACGTGCATGTGCAGAGTGAGCTGCAGCACCACTAGGGTCACATCCACAACGCCGCGCATCTTATGTACCCTCACCTTTATCACCTGCATGGTTCATTTTCATATGCAAAGCTCAGGCTATGTTTATCTGAACACACTGTGCTCTGGTCAGTGGAGCACACAGAGCATGGTCAGATATTGACACAACACACGGAGCAGCTTCTTGTATATCTCAGCTGATTTTGATGGAATTTTTTTGGGAGTTATATCTGGCTTGGTGCCATCTTACATAGTATTTGTTTACAGGACTGGAGAGCACGAATTGTTCTAGTGTTGCATTCCTCAAAGGAGAGTTTCAGAAGCATCACAAGACATGTTTGCTTACCTCTCCCACGGCTGCCGTTTAAGAAATATTTGGCTTTATTGTTACTGATTAAGCAATCCATCAACTCATAACTAGTCAAACAACACGTGCTAGTGAAACACAATGAACCCTTCCCACCAGAAGCAACTTAAACACTCACACACGTACAAACACACACACACACACGCACACACAGACACACACAAAGCTCCCATTCATCTACTCTGCAGTTGTACTGGAGCAACCACAAAACAGAAATAACAGTTAGCAGCAAAGGTGGTGAGAGGTGGGAAGGGAGATTGAGACTGCGCGGGGAGGAAGGGGTGTGGGGGGAGTGGGGAGGGTGGGGTAGGGTGGGGGTGGAGGTGGGTGGGGAGACAGGTTGGTTGATGCTAAATAAGGCTTTGTTTCCACCCTGAACTTGGGTTCACTGTGACTTGGTGAGTTTACGGCACGATAAAAATCTCAACGGCGATGATAATGTAGTTCACACCTTCTAATGGAAATATCAGGTTGACAGATTTTGAGAATATAATGAAATTTTATGTTTTGCTTCTTTTTTTCCTGTTTTCTGTTTTCAAAAGTCAGATAAGATCTTTTTTTTTTTGTTCCAAATGCAGGTACACAAGGCAAAACCAAACATAAGATAACCGTGCTGTGTCAAATAGAAGCTTACAGTACCTCGTGCTTGCATTTCCACTGTTGTATCTTAAAAAAGTTCATAATGAGCTAAGCATAAGCACTGGGGAATTTCCTATTTTTAAGATGTTTTGCTCATTTTATACATACAGGAAGCTTAATTTATCTGGTTACCTCATTAGGGTCATTGCCAATGCTTTTTGTAATGTTTCGTAGGGTTAGCAAAACTATAAAGTAGTTTTTTTAAGGTTAGAAAAAGAAATAGGTAAATGTTACGTACATTCAGCTATTCAGCTTATGCTTACTGTTAGAGAAGGCTAACTCATTCTTACTGTATGGGAAATGAGGTTAACCATGATTCAGCTTTCTCTTCGGTATATCCTACGTTACCATACGTTCGTGCTAACACCCCAGCCTCTGCGTCTCTCTCTTTCTGTGCACCAGCCGCAGAGTTTCTGTGTCACAGAATTAGCGAGATTTAAACCTATGCAATGATCCGTCGTGGCCAAAAGGTATCCATCATGAGTGTGTCACTGCTTTTAAGTGGAAAATCTCATTTTAGTTCACGCTTATCTGAGAATGCGTCAGTTCTCAGAAAAACATTTTTCTTATTGTTTTGGTTTTTTGCTTATTCTCTCTCACGCCTCTCATCTGTGGTGCTTTCTTTCAGAGAAAATCATTCCTCCAGGAGTCAAGGAAGAACAAAATAGAGATAATGTTGCTACATACACTCACCCACTACATCTGTTCAACTGCTCATTAACACAAATATCCTATCAGCCGATCACACGGCAGCAACTCAAAGCATTTAGACATGTAGATGTGGTCAAAATGACCAGCTGAAGTTCAAACTGAGCATCAGAATTGGGATGAAAGGTGATTTAAGTGACTTTGAACATAGTCTGATTATTTCAGAAACCTACTCAACTTTGAAGCAGATGGCCTACAGCAGCAGAAGACCACACGGTCACCTAAGAATAGGAAACTGTAGCTACAATTTGCACGGACCATTTGACAATAGAAGAGTAGACAAATATTGCCTGGTTTGTTGCCTCCAGCGGTGGTTGGCACAGAATTTGGTGTGATCATGAAAGCATGGATCCATCCTTCTTTTAATCAACTGTCCAGGCACTTTCTGAGTCTTAGTACTTACTCAGCATCAATTCACTTCCCAGTCTACATGAGTATTATTGTTTACTATGTCCTTTGGTGCAAGTTTGTAGCTCAAAAGCCAACTGATTTTCTTTATAAACAAACCCGCAAGCATTCGCTCAAAGGACCACCTTGTTCGAGGAAGCATGTTTGTACTGTGTCAACGTCATGGTCAACGTATGGTTTGTTTGTGCACCGTTGTGGTTTGCATACACTCATTGTGAGCATGAGTGTCATGGCAATTTTGGGCTTTGAATGATGTCTTTGAACTCTTCTTTTTCTAGAATGGTATTATTGTACAGTACACATCTTTAATGACATGCACAAGTTCAAACTCATTTTAGATTTTCTCTTAATTCTACAAGTATACATGCAGGCTCACATACATATATACACCCCTACTAATATTTGGTCAAATGTCCCTTAGCAAGTTGTACCTCGACCGTATGCTTTTGGTATACATCAACAAGCTTCTGTCATAATTCCGACTGGAAATTTGACCGCTCTTCTTGGCAGAGTTCATTTAAATTAGTTGGTTTCCTGTCACAGACCCAGTCTACAAATCTTCAACAGGGTTGAGGTTGGGGCCTTGGGAAAATTAGCCGTATAGTATGGGGGCTATATGTATACATTAACCCTCTGTGGTTGAGAAAAAAAATCTAATTTATAGTCAATAAAGATGTATACTGTCCACAATTATTCTGTACTGTACAATCAAAGGAACAGTTAGAAATCATCAAGAACTCATTAAAAGCCAAAAATTACCAGGACGTTCATCCTGATCATGAGTGTATGTAAACCACAACTGTATTATGGGGGACGACGAGTGTACAACAAGTCAAGCAGTTAGCAAGTCAACTACCTGGCTAACTAATGCTTGCTATCCTTTTCAGTTGCTGAAGAAGCTAGCGGTCTCTCCTGTAAAAAAACAAACAAACAAAAGAATTTTTTTTTTGCAGACTTTACAGGAGCTACTAAAAGATGTGGTCGTTATTTCAACCATGATGTGTAGTAGTTGTTTTTCGACTTCAAGCACGTTGTCATGTCCCACTAAATGCTCCATCAGAGGGTAAACATGAAAAAGACCGGCAGATCAACCTGTAACAACATGCTCAGACTCGGAGTGGCAGTTCCAACTCCAGCAGTCTTCATTTTAGCTGAAAGACAAAATTATTTAGGCTCTCACAAGTTATTTATATGATTTGTCTATCTAGAAAAGTACGCGGTTAGTATTTATAGATTTCTTATGCAAGCAGTTCAACTGCAGTTCCAACCAGTTTTGAGAAAAATAACCTTAAAGCAATACGTTAAACATTTATCCTTTTCAATGATTTCCACCCCTTGTATGAACCTTGATTAGTATCTGTCTGTCTGTTCAGTATATGTATCAGAGTGCAAAAGAGGTCACAGCCATGAAATGAGCCACGTGCAAGCGCATGTGCAGAGGTATAACAGAAGAATTCAAATGTCAGACCAAGGTGCCACCCACACGGCCTCCCTCAGCTTACTGTGGTAGCCTTCAACGGCCTGTCGGCTAACCAGTCCTGGGAAACACCTTCCTAGCATCAAGCACAACAGCATCACATGCAACTAGCAGCTAGCAGGTGCTGTAGTACTGTACTGCTATACTTAACAACGAGAGGAAAGTAGTTATCCCACCAGACTACCTGACATTCGCTGTCTGTGGTGGTGTGAATGTGTATTTGCACGTTTGTGCATGTGTGTGCACAGTATGCGTGTCCGTACAGTATGTGCATGTCACTAGGTGAGTCTTTGTCAGTGAGGTTTCTCTGGCAGCAGGAGAGGATGCAGAGCACAAGCCACTTTTAACTGACTGGGGTAAACAGTGATGAGAGAAGATAAAGGGCAGAGTGAATGTCACATTACCCCAGCCCTTTGCTTCTGCTCACCACAACATCAGATAACTGCTGCAGGAAAAAAAAAGTCTGGTTTCCTCTAGCATATAATTGGTTATCTCATTGCGATCTACTGTTCTCTTGCCTCTGCACAGAATGAAGTATAAAGAGCAAAGGGAGAAAAAAAAAGTCTAAAGTTTGACTGTTCAGTCAGTGACTAAAATAAATCATTACGAGCGTAGGAAAGGCACCAATCTATTTTCATGGTGGTTGCCACAGATTTAAACATTTAGCACAAAAAACAAATATACAAAGAGAACACCTGACAATAAGGTGGTGTTGTGTTCGCTTTCAAGCAACCTTTTAGAATAGCACAAGCAACGCAACATAGACAGGTTAACACACAGCACGTTGACTTGACTAGATAGGGAAGTAATATTGATTATCAGCAACAATATCTAACAACTTATTAGCTCAGAGTTAAGTAAACAGATAACATTTCATATGAAATGAAGCTATGCATTAAAAAAACAAGGTCTGTTAGAAAGAACTTTGGTATATTCTGTCAAAAAGACAGCTTTTGTTATAAAGAGCCTCATGAGATCTTTAAATAAAAAGTAAAGTTAAACTCTAAACATGTCAAAGGCACTTTATTTAGAGTTAATGTGTCTCTCTGGATGCGACCTGATCATAACATAACACATCACCATGTGACTTGATCATAACAACTACCGAGGCGTATTTCGCACCTTCTTCATGTTTTCACACATACCGTAATTAAGAAACTCCTGACATGATTTATAGATTCCAGTAAAATGGTTGCCTTTGAATAGAGACACTATAAATGATACATATGTGTTCACACATTTGTGTATAAAATATATATGTGAAGGTTCTCATAGGGAGCTCGACATAAATACGGAGAGCAATTTCATCTCAGCATAAAGCCTCCAGAACTGACCAGGGCCCAGGATAGAACCTTGAGGTACACTTTTCCAAATCAACCGGCTAGGGAAAAAATAAGGGGGCTTGGCTATCTCACCACAGCAGTGGGTAGTCTTTTCCTAGATGGATTGATGGCTGGAGAGGGGGCAGTGTGGAGCCTAACCCCTCGCTCACCCACACTGTACCGGGCCTGTGGTTAGAGAGAGTGAGAGAAAGAGAGAGACAGCGAACAGGAAAAAAAGAAGAGAAAGAGAAGACAAAAGCAGAGAAGGAAAGGAGACGACAGGGCTTTAGATTGCAAGGTACAAGCAGGGCATTTGTAAAGGGAACATGTCAAGCCCTCCCGCCCTCTGTCGTGAACCTTTCTCTCCTTCTCCCTTTCTCCGGTTGCCCTGCTCTTCCTCTAGTACGCCGCGCACGCGTGGAGGGGGAGGAGTAACGACATGAGAATTACACAGTGACATGCAGCGCTGTGCTACGGGAAGAATGGAGGTTAATGAGCTGACATACCCTCCACCTCGAACACGCCTCCTCCCCATGCCAACCTCCCTGCTCTCTTTCACACGCTGACAAGCATGTACACAAAAACCCCGGCAAGACAGTGAGGAGTGAAAGCTGGCAGCGAGACAAGTTTTGGTGCACCAAAGGAATGTGGCAAGAGCGCAGTTTACACTCTCTTCACATACAGTGCACACAGCTCACAGCTGTAACTGGGTTATGAACAACTGTGAACGTGAGCTAATGTAATTTACATTAGAAATATGGCCTCAGCTAATGCAATCAAGAACTGGGAAGATGCAAGACTCGTTATGCATCAGAAATCAGAGGCATAAAAATATATGGCAAAAAGTCGCTGTTAAAATTCCTACATTTGATCATACTTGTACTGTACTATACTATAGGTGAAGGGACACCAACAGCAGAATGGAGGCAGCAAGTGAAGCAACAGGTCCACTTTGACATGCAAAATAATGTGAAATTTTAAAAAAAAGTGGAGAAATTTAGCAGCGTTGGGACTCACATATATCTGGTATTATGAGGATTCATCCTCGCCTGGCTGTGAACGTATCTACCAGCGTGTCAAGAGCATTTATTTCTTCATTCATAACCCATAAAAAGTTACGCTGCTCATATAGCTAAAAGAAACATTCAACCACAGGTTTTACCAACTTGCTAAACACTATAAAATACAAATAGATAAAACAGCCGATTTATTAAGGGACAATTGTATTTCGTGTCCAGACCACAAACCAAAGGCTATACATATCATTCTCTTACTGCAAAGAGCTCAGACTTCTGTGAATAACTGATTAGGCCTTCAGATTCTCAACCATTTCTTGGTTGTCACGTGGTGATGTGTGGGTGTATAATATGTTAAATAAAACCTCAGTGGCCTTTAAGTTGCATCACCAGAAAACCAACACGCAAAGGTGACAATTTTTACCAGATAAGAGTCCATGGGTTCTCAAGTATGCACAGACACAAATAACACAGAGGGGTAAAAAAAAAAAAAAACCAAAAAACAGCCGGCTTCAAAGGAACATTTCAGAAAAACTTTCAGCAAAGAAAAACTTAGCTGAACACCAAGTTCCTACGAGCACAGGTGAAATTCACACGACCACATCTAAAGATAGGTGCAGATGCACTGAAACACTGAAATTGTGCCAATTTTGTTTATTTTCCAAATCTGCAGTTGCCTAAACTGTGTATAGCCTGTTCATATGGCTCAATTTCATCCATCTATTGATTGGTTATAGGATGCTACCATTTAGGGATAGAGACAAAATGTCTCTGCATGCATCCTGCTGCAGTTGATGTGCCTTAATTACCTGAAACTAAATGAGTGAAAAGCACAAGAGTAACAAAACAGCGTCTAAGAAATGAAAGAACTTTAGCAAAAGCAGAAATAGAATTGATAATGATGCGGCGACACAGCTCCGCAGAGCTTGAAAACAATGGAAGATGGATGGTTAGTCATTAGCACCCATTGTGAATCTTTCAAGTGAGTAATTTGTGGGAAGGCTTGTGCATTTTAATAGTCTTAAACTGAAGAGCCCTAAGAACACAAACTCCATGAAATAATAACAGGCATTTCACCTTAGCACTATCCGAGCCTCTCAATTATTTACCACTAATGAATTGCCTTGGGCAACATTCTTCCTAAGTACAATATCAACCATCCCAGAGAGCCAGAATCAGCTCACTCAAATACTTAAATACATTTACTCAATTATGCTCACTGTCCCCACAATTAAAGAGCCAAGAATGTCAAGCTGTTTTCTGCTTGCTGTCTCGTATGCTCTGATTCAGCTTTGATATTTCAGCAAAACTCTTCCCCCGGATAGCAATGATTAATTGATAAAAACATTTTCAGAGAAATTGCAACAACCAGGTTCGTGGCTTTTTCTCTGTTTTTGCATCTGTGGTGTGGGTGATGCTAAAAAAAAGCATGTTAGCTGTTAGCAGCGACATATCAGAAAAGCAGGCTAGCAGACACCATCTAAAACACCAGTTGCAATGGCGTACGTATATGTAAGTGTTAGCAAGTGTTTATAAAAGCACATGCTTTATATCTGTTCACGTGGAGTGACAAACCGTGTTATGCTCTATTATTGCATTCAACATTTTTATCACCGCACGATCGGAGAAAAATCACACCCATGTTATTTCCACTATATAACAGATCAGGTCAGGCCTGACTAGCTTTAGTCAATTCCATGCTCTCCAGCTGTAAGTCTCTGGCTGTAACTACGTCAGAGAAATTAATGCGCAAAGGATCCTGTTCCTAGACAGCTGGTAGTTGTAAATTCCTATCAGGGAATTAAAAAAATGTATAAAAACAAAAAAAAAAAACACCAAAAAAAAAGGAGGGAGCGAGAGAGTTTGAAAGAAAACATATACAATTTTCATTTCAACTGCTTTAGGGATTAAGGCTCAGGGCTCTAGAAAAAAACTGCATTAAAATAATCCACCATTTGCATGTTTTATCTCACAAAGGAGGCTCACATAGACACACATATGCAACAACCCCCACTCTCCCTCCCTACCGCCCTTTTCCTCCTCCCCCATTCTGTTTGAGCACACACACACACGTGCGCACATACACACACACACATCACACATGTACACGCTGCCATCATTAAACACACTCACACACACATCGAGATCAACCTGCTGCCATCTGCTCCACGCGCTCTGTACAATCCTTGCAGAATACATTATTCACTACAATACATCACATCACATTCCCTCAATGTCATAGCCTTGTGCTTGAGGAAGACTCTGTGTGTGTGTGTGTGTGTGTGTGTGTGTGTGTGTGTGTGTGTGTGTGTGTGTGTGTGTGTGTGTGTGTGTGTGTGTGTGTGTGAGAGAGAGAGAGAAGATTTGCTCTGTTATACGGTAGAGTGGTAGAGAAAATTAAAGACAGTTTTATTTGGCTTTTAGGTGAAACAAGACTGTCAGCAAAACTCGTGTCTGTTACTAGGCCAGATTAAAAATCCAGACAAGGATGTCAGTGTATGAAAGTGAAGGATAACAGCTACTGAGAAAGTGAGAGGAACTGACACATACAAGCAGGAGAGAGAGAGACAGAAGGCAGGAGTTTTTTTGTTACACACTAGGGTCTGCTTTCGTGAAGGACATTCCTCTCAGAGAGTTATCAGGTGTCAAAAGTATGATTTAGCATTTCTCCAAATGTAAGCACATTTTTCACAGTTCATTAATGTGTTTACATTATGCTTTATATCCCTGTTTTTACTGAAGGGGAAGTCGGGGTCGTACTGCGCGGTTTTATTCGATGTGGAGCAACTTTTGGTTTCTGAACTTAGTGGAGAGGAAGAGAGCGAACACTGGAATAAAGCGGCATTTATCTAATGGTCCACCAGTGGAAAATGACGGCACACACGCACAGTAGCTTGGACTTCAAGTCTCAGAGATGACGTAGTTGTATTTGACTTTGAGCAAAGACTTGGAAGAATGAATTCATGTTGGGTTTAGTCTGCTTTTGTTATTTGTTAATAAGAAAAATCCCAGTTTTATTTTTAATGCAGCGACTCTGCATTTGTATTATTTACTTTACTCCAATTGCTTCACTTGATTTCATTTGAAAGATAAATACAGAAACATCGATTACTTTTTTTGTTGTTGCTTGTTTACATTTTTGTCTTTTCTCCCTATCGTTTCTTATGCGCAAACCATGAACATGTTAATGCATGTGTGTCGCTATGTGCGGTGGCAGAGCGGAGGGAGGGAACAGCTGGCAGGCCCACACTCAACCACGTATTGACCTGTTTTGCATTCACCTGTTATTCAACCTAATGTTTCCACTTGGCTCTGCTGCAGCTGAGCTACAATTAACCTCGCTGTGCGCGCAAGGGAAGGAAGTCTTGAGTAATTTTTTTTCAAAGCAGTTTGTCAAACTTCCCCAAATGTCATTCTGCCCACTGTCTTAAAATTAATGTTTTTTACTTTAACTTTCCCACTCTGAAGAGAAGAGAGGCGAGACATCTAACCCTTCTGAGATCTACAGTAGCTATAAATGTGGCCTATATTCACACAGCGCTAAATTCTTTTCACTTGATGCACGTAATCTGATTGCAGATAATTAGCCTCTGAAAATGTTACTTGCCTTTCTAAACCTCATGAATGACAGAAAACGCTGCTGCATCCAACCCTTCCCTTATCTGCTCTTCACTCGGTTACTCCGCCTCCTCTCGCTTTTTTCCCACCCTCCATTTCCCCCTCCCTCCTCTTTTCCCAGATGCCCTCTCAGCTCTTGCTTGTGTTTGGGCTGCAACTGCGAGGGGTCACTGCCTGCCTTGTCTCACACGTGGAGCACTGAGAACGTGTGTGTGTGTGTGTGTGTGTGTGTGTGTGTGTGTGTGTGTGTGTGTGTGTGTGTGTGTGTGTGTGTGTGTGTGTGTGTGTGTGTGTGAAAGAAAGACAGCACACACTTGTCTATGGATAATTATATGAATGAGAGCGTAAGAACATCAAAAAAAAAGAAAGAAAGAAAAAGAAGTGTGTAAGTGTGTGAATTTAGCCTGATGTGTGTGCAGTTGAGCCTGAGTGCCTTTCCCACTGTGTGTGTTTCAAAGTGTTTCAATGTGTGTGTGTGTGAGTGCGTGCGCCTTGCGAGCTCAGTGCCAGGTCTCTCTAATGAGTCTGTCAGGCGCTGTTAGCGACGGCGTGCTCCCCTGGCTCAGCGCACTCCTACAGACACACTGTGATTAGCCGGGCCAACGGCACGCCACCGGGCCAGATTAAACACTCACCACGCCGCCAGGGAACACACACACACACAGACACACACATACACTCAGCACAGCACACATTAGAGCAAAGCATTACAGTTGCTCTCATAGACACCACACACAGACGTACTTAGATACACAGCTTCATCATCGTTGTTCCTATTAGTCTGCAACATGTACTTGCCCTCTAGAGCCAGGTGTGGATGCCACTGGAATTGAAAATTAATGTGAAATATAAACATAATACAAGCCACCTATGGCACAGGCAAGAACATGCTAGCATTTCATTAATCTCTGTGCTGCTATTGAATTCCTGTCTGCTGCTAATCTTGAACATCACTCAGAATTAAGGCCAACCCTTCTGGCACCAGCAGCTTTCAACATCTTCATTAAAGCGACATAATTCACTAATTACAGGTAATTACCCTTTAATGAACAGTCCAGATGAATGAGCAGATATGCAGAGGAGGAGCAGCCACGAGGAGATATCCTTTTTCATTCCTCTAGGCCAAGAGCGGACTCTGAATGACCGGGTCCTACGACTTCGATCAGAGACAGCGGCCTAGTGAGAACAGGCTCAGCTGACACATGTACACACTGCGACCACTCGTAGAAATGTAGACACACCTGCACTTGGCAACGTCTGCTGGTCAAAGGTTGCAGATGAACTGTGCGCAGATGACTCAATTTGAACACATTTTTTCCAGTTTTCGTGTCTGTCCCTCAGTCTGCCCGTATACCTATGGAAATTTACCCCTACGAGTAGTTTAGCTGTTGTTTATCTGAAGCAAATGTCATCTCCAATCTACTATTTAATGTAACACATTTTAAAGGACTGCTGTGCTTGCTAAGTTGATTTTATAAAATCATTGGTTCTTATCCCATGACGTCAAATACTGCTGCTCTGTCAGATGCTGAACAGATAAACACAAGGTGTCCTTGGAGTGGAAATATTAGACACTGGGAGATAAGGGTCCTCTTTTAAAGAGTGATAAAAATCTGCACTAGGATGTTAGAGTCACCCAAAAGGCTCACTTTATTTTTACTCAGTGATTTGCTTTATTTTCCCACTTTGCATCTATTTCTAACTAAACACTAAAAACTACTCAGCTAGGTTTGGGCAGTTTAGGTTTAGGAGGACAGGGTTTTAGCTGAATTATCCCCTTGTGCAATTTCAACCCTCTGCATTGAAAGTGACTATGTAAATGTTATGCCAAGGGCTCGTTTACAAGCGTGGCCTGATCTCAGTACCAGCATAACCTGAGGAGTTCGTTGCTCCGAAGCCAAAGGACAACCTTGTGTGTATCTGTAAGTCGCCGGCACCGTATAATAGAGCAGAGTTCTGAATGGGCCGATTCAAGACAATGAAAGTGGCTGTTGGGTGACCTTATTAAAAACTCTTGTAAAATCGTACACTTTATAGTCACTTTACCCTTAAAGGATCTTTAAATTCACAAAGCAACGCTATTTTCTTCCAGTGTCAAGCTCTAGTACAGTGTGCAACTATGTTTGTGTCAATTGAATCACTGCAGACTAACCCTGTCATCGACCTGAGTGTGAAAAGCAGTGTTGAACCCAACATGAAATGTGGGTTTTCCCTGTGTCAATATTTAGCAGGACTATTACTGACACTGTTAAGAAGTGAGATGTATGACATATTTGAGGCTGTAATGTGTCTAAGTGGGCAGCTTTTCGAACAGTGAAGGTGTAGGAGGTGTAGACTGTAAAGTCAGAACAGAGCACTGCTCAATGTTCCTTTGTTGTTTAACTAGAGGAAACAAAATCTTTTTTTTCTTTCTGCCTCTCTCTCTCTGAAAAGGAACAAGCGAAAAATGAGATTGATCTAACAACTTGCCAACAGTTAAGTTTCTTATCTTGGGCTTGCAGAAGAAAGTCCCTACAAGAAGAATGTGCACCAATTTTCCTCTCTTTCTGATTCTTCTCCTCCCCCTCTTTTACCGTCTCTCGTGCCAAGTGGCCTATTTTTACCCCTCCATGTGGCATCTCAGGGTTTTCCTTGTCACCGCCACGTTTCCTGTCATCGTGTGTAGGTACAGTTGAACAGTGCAGTTACTGCAAAGGCCCTGACACTGACTGTTTCTCTGTCTTCTCAGATGTGGTCACAGATCTTTGTCTTCACATCCAATGCACTGCTGCCTTTTTTGTCTTTCACACCCTATAGTTTATTCATTTTGAAAAATCGCCTCTGTGCTGTGCTAGACTGTTCAGTTAAACCAGGAATATTGGTCTTTATCCTCAATTTGTTTGCCATACATTCATTTTTCTATCGTTTATCTGAGTTTGGGTCATGGAAGCAGCAGTTTAGGCAAAGATGTTCAGACCTACCTCGTCCTCCTCCATCATCTGTGGGGACACCGAGGCCAAATCAGCCGAGAGATATAATCTCTCCAGTGTGTCCAGGGTCTGCCCTAGGCCTACTCCCAGTAGGAAAGCCTTTAAAACCCCTCACCTAGGAGGCATCAAGCAGGCACCCTAGCCAGAAAAATGAACTACCTCAGCTGGCTACTTTTAGTGTGAAGGTGTAGTGTTTCTGCGTTGAGACCCACCCGAATGCCTCTAAGGGAGTGCCCAGCTATCCTTTGGAGGAACCTCATTTTTAACGCTTGTATCCGAAATCTCATTTTTTAGTCTGTACCCAGAGCTCGTGGACATAGGCGATGTTACGCCTGTAGATTGACTAGTAAATAAATAACTTTGCCTTCACACTCAGCTCTCTATTTACCACAACAGACCACCAATCCATTTGTCCACTCCTCTCACTCAAGACACTTAAACTCCCCCACTTGCAGAAGCAACTCCTCCCTCCCTGACCCGGATTGAGCACTCCCCTTTTCCAGCTAAAGATCGTGATCTCAGACGTGGAAGTACTAGAGAACCTAAATCCTTCGGTCTCAGGATTAGGATTAAAATATTTATATCACACAATGTATAGCCCACTTTGTTTACAATATAATCCAATCACTTGTGCTCAGACTATGAGGACCTTCTATCCTCATAGTCTAAAGCATGGGCCTATTTATCATATTGCCATATGCAACAACACAACACTGTGTTTCCTCTAGCAGAAATGTGCAGCATGTGATATACTGTACTGCGTGGCACAAAGGAATAATTGTGTTCTGGTCCTATGAGAGTTGCAAGAGGAGAAATATCAACACAGGATGTATGGCTCCCAGCCTTATGAGACAATCCAGTTATGAGTGAGACCAGCTCATGGAGATTACAGCCATGTCCCAAAATACACAATATCCAGTGATTTGTAGACATTTACAGTGTACAAAGTGTCTAAACTGTTGGAAATTGCAGTCTCAAGAGTCGACCCATCAGTTATTTGGTTGATATGGTCTCATTCGAATAAGCAGTGGTCAACGGTCAGTGTTACTCTCACAAGGAGAAAAGTGCTACATCAACAACCTTTCAGGGTTGATCCATTGTTTTTGGAGGCAAGTGACTATGAGAAACTGGGTGTTTGTTTTTTAAATACTGTAGATTTTTAACTAATTGAAACCAGGTGAATGAAGCTGTTTTGTGTCTGCATTATGTTAAAGGAGATCACCAAAAAGTCAAACGTAAACTTTGTGACAGCTCAGATCACAGGAGCATCAGTTACAGCGAGACTGTTTTCTGTAGCTCTTATCCATATGGGCACGTGGTTTCAGTATGCTGTTAGACAAGCAGGCTGCAATGGTGACTTTGACACCAACAACAAATGCGCTTTGGGATAACATTTCGAAAGAATATAACTGATGCTGTGAATAACGTTTAAGTTGCAATGAATTTAGGTGAGCAGCTTTTTCGAACTGTGAACGTGCAGGGGGTGTTTGTTAATGTGATTTTCAGGATGTAAACTGCGCTGCCTGACCTTTATCACAGCAGTCTTTTTTTGGCTTTCTTCTGTATTTTCTTAAGTCAGCCCATATCATGTCATACTTTTTGAAGCATTTTGATACCACCCACCTGAATAACTTTTCTCTCTCCAAGGCAATTAAAGTTCAAACCATTCGAAATCAGATCCAGATGCACGTGAGCGACTAAATTTCCTCCACGAAACACAAATATACGTTATATACCGGTCAGACTCAAGATGGTAAACAATGAAATGCCAACAGACAGCCTGAAGTTAGCGGCCTTCTTTGTACTTCACGTCTCCTCTTGTGTGACACACACAGTGCCTCTTTTGTTCTGCCACTCACTGCTCGTGTTACAGTAGAGCTCTAATGCACACAGATCGATAGCATACTTTCCATTTCAACACGCTGAGCTGATGTTCGGACACACAGTTGGAATTGATCCTGTTCTGTCAACACGAAGTTTTAGGTCTGTATGTCTTCTTATGGAAAGTCTTTAAACGAAAAAAAAAGAAGCTACAATTCACAACTTCACATCTGCTTACAGCTTAATGTTGACATCTACATTAGGCATTCAAAAACGGCATTGCTGATGACATTTGGCAAGGTCGGTGGGGAAACAGAGCTGTGGAAACAACTCTACCCATCAACATCAAAACTGAACATGTGGCCCCCTCATATGAATAACATTTAAAAAAAAAAACCTTCTTTCCCACTCACAGAAATTTTATTATTGGAAGAAAAACACACTGAATCAAGTAAAACTTTTCCATAACAGCTGTGAATTGATATGACTATAAATACCCTAATAAAACCCTCAGTAAAGGCGTGTACACAAATCAGCCACAACGTTAAAACCATGTGCCTTTTTAGTGGTTTAGGTGATTTGCATCCAAACAGAAAAAAAAGTTGCTTTCAGAGGATCCCCCCTCACAGAGCAACTCTAACCCATATGGGCATGGTGGTTGGAGGTTGGATGCAACTCTTTTTTCTGGTGCATTCTGTGGAGGTTTGATCCATTGGAAGAGAGATCTGACACCTTGGCTGGGATTAAACCAAGTCTAAAGTCAGGATTAAACAGTGCTGTTAAAACCTGACTTTAGGTGGGTGGTACGGATCAAAAGTAGTATCCACATGAATGCCAGGGCGCAGTGTTTCACAAGAAAAAAAATGTATTCACTTCATCTGTTGGTGGTTTTAATGTTGTGGCTGACAAGTGCATATATATATATATTTTTTTTTTTTTAAAACACACAAAAAACGCAACATTAACAACAAAAACCCTGGTTTCAGGTAACCTGTCTGAAAAAGAAAACAAAAACCAAACCAGCAAAGAAAAAGTCAATTTCCTTCCCCTACAAGACGTCCAACCCATGCTAGCAGGGTTTTTCTGTTGTTTTTTTAACCACAAGTGAAAGGTGCAAAAACACCAAGCATATTTCAAGTACGCTAAACTATTAACCTGTACTGGTAGTGTGCAAACTGCACACAGTCTGAAAATACTGTCTTCTGAAACCTTTACTGGCAAGAAGGTAGGCTTGCTACCTTCAGGCTTGCTGCTTACACTCCAACATGTACACCCTGACAGCCGGACTGCAAGCTTATCAATATTGAGATCACGGTTATTTGTTATTCACTGATTTCTACTGACAAAAGTGTTTTTATTGTGTCATGTAAACACTACGTTGCTTTTTAAATCCTTATGCAACAAAATCCGATGCATCTTGGAAGAAAAAAATTGCACCAAAACGTAACAAGAAATCAACAGGCAACCGCCTTCACCTTTACTTGTGCTAAATTAAGAAATAAATCTTTAAAGACAAATAAGGTGTTAGTCAGGCCTAAGTTAACCTGTTTATTCACCTTCATGTGTACCTGCATGATGGACGTGAGCAAAACTTCTAATAATAATAATAATAATGGATACTTTATTGATCCCCATGGGGAAATTACTTGTTTTTCTCTGCATTTGACCCATTCACTCAGTGAAGCAGTGGGCAGCCCACTAAGCAGGCGCCCGGGGAGCAGTGTGTAGGGACGGTACCTTGCTCAGGGGTACCTCAGGGTAGCCGTTAAGTGGATTCGAACCGCCGACCTTCCGATCATGGGGCGACCACTTTACCTACTGAGCTATCCCTAAAGCCACTTTAAGAAAATAACTGCATGAGTGGATAACATATCTTTCATCCATTCAGTTGACCATTTTCTCAAAGCCTTTGTTGCTCTCTGAGAATTTATTTCTGGCCACATGCGAATGGTTAGTGGTCATTTGGTATTTCTGAAATGGATCGATACCCTGACGTGCTGTACAGGCTTTTATGAACATCTCAGCTCACGTTTGATGATTCACCTTAGCAACCACCGCATTGTTTTTCTTGGCCTTGCACGCATTCATTATACAGTTTGTGGTGTAACTTCAGGTAGCTGAATGAGTTAGATGTGTTGCTTTGCAGTTCACACAAAGACCTATGGACTCTGCATGTCATTTGCTCTCGGTTGACATCACTTGCAACAAATCTAAAGTATTTCCAAACAGCAGCTGATGATCCACTTCAAGGGACAAGCTGTTGACCTTCTGCTGTGCCTAACGTTTGGATTTTGCTGTATAAATCAGTTTTTTTAATTAGTGTTACTCATCCAGACTAGTCAAGAAAACTTGCAGGGAAAGGTTATGATGCTCAGGCATCGATTTGCCTTTTCTTTGTGTTTTATTGTCAAATTTTCAATATTGCCCGATCATGTTCATTCAATTTTCTATCACACTCAAAATTGTACATGAGATAAACAATCTATTAATTTGAATAACTGCACAATCAACACATACCATATTACTGTACAGAAACAGAGGTGTTTATCCTAAGGTTTTGGGATAAATTAGTATGTTTCCTGTCTTTACATGTTATGTTACAAATAATTATTTGGGGGAAAACACCTTCCTGGAATCAAAACTTAAATGTCAAAGCATGCCACGTACATTAACAAGTCGCCACAGGCTGTACAGCATGTCATTGCACCTTTAGACTATTAAAATCTGTCTTTGAAGATCTCAGGTGGCTAATCTACACTGCTGTTTATTAAAAAAAAATAGCATCAGGAAACAAAAGAATGCGTGTCACTTCTTGGCTATAAATCATATAGTGGTCTTTTAAAATGATGCATTGTAGGAGGAAACACTTTAAATTTTTGAAGGTCTCTGCCCACACAACATAGTAGGTGCTTCTAAGACAAAGATAAAATGTTTTCGGTGATAACAATAAAGCAGCTTTTCTTGGTTCGATGAACCAAACCAGCAGTTTCTGAAAGGCAGAGATGGAGACAGAAACAGAGAAACAGAGAGCACTAATATCATTACCTTCTCTTCCTGGCATGAGAGAATATTCAACCAAAAAAAAAAGAAAAAGGAAAGAACAAAAATCAATCGCACATCCCACCATTTCATTTTCCATGTAATTAAATCATTTAAATGTTATAAACAACATGTAAACTCCATCAATGACTTTGAGCCATTTGCATTTTTAATCAGGCCAGATTAATTCTAATAAGCGTGCTGGGCTAAGGCGATGACAGAGCAGGCCTATTGTGTGTCTGTCACACTCATTTAATTCTGTCATTATGTCCCATATCCTATTATGATAATTGGCTTTTTATTCTCAATCAACAACCAGCCAAGGCTATTAAGCAATAATCTCTGACTAGACCACATTTAACCTTAACCATGTTAGAAGTTTGCTACCTTAAAAACACGCGGCTGATAAAAGCGAAACACAAAAACAGTGCAACGCCTTAGGTTATTCAACCTGGCTAGTTGCTGTAAATGAAAAATGACTGTCAAGAAGCTGGATGTTGACACTTGGCATATGGTGTAAAGCAAACACATTAGGCAGAGGAAATAGGTATCACCATCTTCCCCCTAGAAAGTAACTAAGCAGAGAAGACGAATGTGTCTGATGTGTTCAGCCATTTCCTTTGCTGTCTCTCTGGGGAGTCACTTGAAAACCAAATCTCTTAAAAAAAACCTGCAGTTTAATTGAACAACACCACTGCAAACAAACAGGGGGAGACTTTAGCCATGGAGAGAACCAGAACGCCAAATATCCCAGATCTAAACCCTGAAACGAGCTCCAGAAAAATAAGCAACGGCAAAATATATGTCTTAACGATTCACCGCAGACAGACTGATAGCAGCTGTAAGGCAGAGCAGTGGGATTTCTTTTACTCTTGAACTTCATTCATTATTCATTTAGTTCTGAGTGCTTCCTTAGTCCCCTTGAAAGGAGAACCAAATAAAAATTAAGTGTAATTTCTGGCACTTGTTGCTGGTAGAAGAAAAGCTCTCAAATTTTCTCAACTGTCTGTGAATTCATTTTGCCCTCATGACCAAATGCCGGATACGGTACTATAGCTGTTCTATAACATGTCTAGCACCACGGTCTCCTGAAACTACATGTTCTATACAATAGCATTGCCTTGCAGAGCAAAGAACACCAAAGGCCACAAATAATGTGGGGCATTCATGCAAATATGTAGGGCAGAAAGTGCCAGTCACTTATAGTTACTACTCAGGACTTGAAGCAACCCACTTGTGGTCAGGTACATTTTCAGCCTAGTCACAATACTTCCTTGGTTAAGTTATGCTGCATTTCTTTGAAACAGTCAAACAGGAAATGTGCTTTTCAGCTGTCATTGACAGTTATCTGGCGGCCACAATATAATTGTAGAGTAATTAACTGCAATCTACCATTCTGGGAAATGGCGAACATGTAAACCATGGATATGATTTCCAGTCATCAAGGTTAACTCTTGCTTAAGATGGAAATTCATCTAAACCTGCTTAAATGATGAAAGTCTATTCATAATGTTTTTTTAAAGCTTGAAATTTCGGAAAGACATATGCATTTGTCATATTTTAGAACTCAGGTGTAATATTGACACATACAGACATAAATATTAATGCTACAACATAATTTCTAATTATTTTTTATTATGTTATTACCCTTTTGCATGACTATTTTTAGGTATGCTACCTCTCAGTTATTTCCTGTGTTCTTGTAATGTTATGTGTACCTGAGGTTGACTAACAAGCTTGGCTGAGCTTTAAAAAAAAGTCAATTTATCATACTTACCCATATAGTATTGAACACTTTTATTTATCTATGATATTGTCATTGGTTTTGTCAGGGGGCCAGCGTAACAATGGAAAAAGCTGCCGTCCAATCAGCGACTAAAACATTCACAGCAAACAATGCCAGGAAAGTGGTGGTGGTGGGGGGCTGGAAGGGCTTTGGTTCAACAGAAGCTGTGATGCAATTGACGGTTGGAACTTTAATGTTCACAGTGGCTTCTCTTTTCTTAACAAAATGCTTGTGCAGTCATCTCACTCATGTTCTTAATTCTAAAATTAGCCCTGGAGTACAGCAAGCTGTCGGTGCTGATTTAGTTAGACAGGTACAGCGAGAATGTATTAATTTTTTTCACAGGGGAGAAAAGTGCTTTTTGAGGTTTCAGTATGCCCCACTTTGCCTATATCCCTGCATTAGCGTCTTTTTGAGAAGCCACTTGACACCAGAAGAGATTTTTGAGCGATTTTCTCTAGTCCTGAAAGACAGATGCAAAAAAAACTAAAAAAGCATGGCTCTTTTCAACAGTCCAATAACATGTGCTCTGCTTTATTAAACAATGAAAGTCACACTTTCCCAACTCTCACTCGTTACTACTGTGAGCTATAACGAGCCTAAACTCTCTGCACAGCTGTTTCACACTCCCACAAGCAAATTCGCTTTTACCGCCCTAATGACTTAATAGACCATTCCATTTCACAGCCAGACCTCATGAAAGTGCCGTATGGGCTCATCATTTACATTTTACTCACTATTTATCTGTAAAGAAGACTTCATAAGTTGACTTTTGAGTAAACATAAGGTGAGTGTTACTATGGGGACGCGGCGTGTTCCTCTGTGCTCCGTGGGACTGTGGTCTGTTCCATTGTGGCAAGAGACAACAGCTGTCTTTACCTTTGGCAGGCAAACAGACTCATTAAGGGCAGCCATGTTTGTTTTTGTGCCCGATACCTAGCCCTAAGCAAACACTGCCATATCTCCACTCCACAGCCCTTGCAGTCTCAACATTTCCTTCCCTATTGTGAAGGGAGGCCCTGGCATGTTGAGCTTGCTCTATGTTTTTCTTTTTTTTCTTTTTCCCCCCCCCCTACAAGCTTTAGCCAAGCTGCCAATTGCTCTCAAAGAATGCATGCTTAATTGAGAAATTTAGTCGAGGTTCGAGATGATGAAATGCAGAAATGTAAGTAGTACACTGCAGAGATGCTATGAATGTTGTGTATGCGTTATATACATAATGTATGTCATTATACTGCCTGATATCATATCTTCTGGTATGTCACAAGAAAGCTTTCTTTGTTTGTTGTGCCGTAGACGTGATAAAGGCGTCATTATTTGGTCTGCTCACAGCTAACAGTAAAATCTGCAGTGAAAGGTTTCATTCGCATATTTTCTCCCCTCTCAGCAATGTCTGCGGCTTGAGTGACAAGGCAGGTTGAATTCATAACGCTTTGACAAAAATTCAATTTAAGAGGGAAAATGGCATTGAATGTCATTCCATTACTGCAGATGGCAAACATGGGAACACTTTAACCCAGAAGGCATTCACATTAACTTATACAAAACAGCAGAGAGACTCTTTTTTGGGGCGCTCTCTCCTAATATATGTACAGTACTGGCGTATTTCCAGCCAGAGCATTTCAAGAGTAGTCCTCCAAAATGTACTCACTTATTTGATTTCATCCCTTTTCACCATTTGTCAAAGCCCAAAGTCACAATGCATTGTGAAATGACTTCTTAATGTGGAGTAATGAGGCTGTCATGGCAAAGCAGTCTCTGCTTGTTTGAGTTTGACTCATGTCGTAGATTCAATTAAATCAGCTGAAGTCAAGCTGGCCCCAGGCCAGATCGGTAATGCTTGACCTCATTCAAACAATGCTCAGACATATTGAAACAATAAGAGGAAGGGCCTTGAGTCAGTTGCAAAAGCAAACCCCACTAAAAAGCGATAAGGTAGAAAAATTACTGTGAAGTCACCAAAGTGTTTGAAAATGAAATAATCATGTAGGCATGCATCCTCGGGCCAGATCTGATGTATATTTCTGGATGTTGTTGGTGACAGACTTTTCACTTGTGTAAAATCTGACAGGACATGACGGCTGTTTTTGTATTTGGAGGCATGTTCTGTCATCAGAATCATGGATATAATGGATAAACGTCCATATGAAACATATTTAAAATAGAACAAACATAGAATTGTGGTAAATGCAATCTTAAGTTGTAAATAAAAGATAGAATATCTTTATCACCAAGTGTTCTGGTACTTCCTCCACCTGTAACTGAAAAGAAGATCGCTTTAGAGATAAACCCACCTAACAGGTTTTAAACACAGCTGGCCCATTTCTTCTTTTGGAGGTTTACTCGTCCTCAGAAGGCTAAACTGATTTATTTGGATGTTGAAATGCCTGGAATCTAAATCATGACACAAACACTCCCAAGGCTATGTAAACAACCTTTCCAGTTCCAATGCACACCCATGCTTTCTGAGCAATAACTTGAATGCCAAGGCAAGAAAGCATTTCTCACTTTTAAAGGGGTCTCCACTGTTACAGCTACTAAGAAGGGCGCTCCTCAACTTGTGCGGCTATCTTAGCCTCTGCTGTGAAAGCACACTCAATAATGTCACATTTAGCATTCCTCACATGCAAACGTAAAAGCACAGAACTGACAGTGATATCCTGAGGGCTATGTAGAATAAACAACAAAATGAGACAACAAAATCAAAAGGAAACATCTTGCTTTTCTCACTCTTGTTCCTCTATTTACTAGAGCAATAGCAGTTACAGTAAACAGAGCACACAGTCACACACACACACACACGCGCGCGCACACATTAACTGCGTCTCGTTAAGCGTCATTCCCTCTGGCCTTTATTCCATTAGAAATTAAAACTCGGGACAATTAGTGGCAGATTGGTCTCAGCTCAGTACGCCATAGTCGCACTCTCAAGGCTTCAAGATGACTTAATTACCGGTGTGTCTGAAAACTGTGAGATGGCAACACACAGTGAATACCTGGAGCAACTGTCAGCCACAACAAGGTTGAATATGTGAAGAATGAACTTCTGCTATACACCTGAGAGAAAAAAGAAAGGACAATCATCCAGAGACAGAAGAGATGATTGTGAGCTTAACGGAATAAAGACACTTTTTTGTTTTGCTACAATTTGAGACTTACTTTAGTTTAGCATGATGTGAGTTAAGCACTGAAAAATTACAAACTACATAGAAAATGCACAACCCCGATAGTCTTTGATTATTTCTTGGGATGCCTCATAAGGGAGGGAAAAGGTCAAATGTCGGTGAGTTTATATTTCTCAAGGCACTCATTTCCTTATATAGGACATTTGGTATTTCACTCTTGAGTATTAGTTTGTCCTTTCCTCTGGATGGAAAGCTTTACTCACTGACGGGAATTACCATTTGTGCACATATTCCTTATACACTGAATATCAGCTGGTCACTCTTTAAGGTAGCAGTGCAGGTGTGTTTCCATGCAGACACTTCAGTAGTGCAGGCAAACCTAAATTAAATACGTGTGTGTCCATACTGTATGTTTCTGTGGATGTGAATATAGAAAGTGAGGTAATTTTTCCAAAGCCATGAAGGAACATCAACAATAAACTGGGATTTTTTCTTATGTGCTTCATCACTCTCCTTATGACAAGGACACAAAGCACATTTTTCTGTAATTGAACCAACCCTAGTTTATGTAACGACTGACCGTTCTGCCCTTCAAGCTATAGTGAGACTGAAAGAGCGATTTGATCGCTACATGTACTTGCTCTTGTCATGTGACACCATGTCCCATTATATTGTGATGTTGTCTCAGGAGGAGAGGAAATGAAATGCCTTGAAGCTATGTGGGAAACGTGTGTGTGTGTGTCCACGAGCATGCACATGGTGGGGCTTCAGAAGAAAAAGTGAGCAAGTACGAGTCTATCTGACCCCGTGCATGTATCTGCGTGTGGTCCTGGTATCAACTTGGCCTTACGTGTCTTAATTTTGGAACTTATCCATTCCTAATCATTGCCCATATTGGCAGTCTTTGTGAACAGTTTCATCCAAAATGTATCAAATGATTCTGTGAGACTGGCATCACGATCCCACACTTTAGGCATCAAACACCATGTTAGCCTTTAAATAAATAATACTGACAAACAGAAGAATAATCTGATGCTTTGAGGCTCGTGGGAGGATACTAAAAATATTAAAGAATTATCACTAGCACGGGGTATATTGACGTTAAAACTCCAGCAAGACTGAGAACCAATACAATCTCTAACTTCGCCCATAGCACAGGTTAGAAAATTACAACGATTTAAAATGGATGTTTGTATAGTCAGGGAATATCTAAATGATCCTGTAACTGAGTCTAAAGTCAAGGTCAAAGTTCTTTCAGACACAAACGTGCTTTGGTTTGACCCCTGGCTTCAAAAGTCTAGATTCAATGTATCTCATGTTTACTTAATTTCACAGTTAAATAGCATTTCTTCTTCATTCACCTCTTTTCACTCACTTTGTGTTTATAAATCACTTTGCATTTAATCATTAGTTATCGTAAATCTCTTTCTCTCTTCCAGACTTTGTCTTTTGTCCCGTCTCCTTCCCCTCGAATGCCGGAGGTTTCTTCCTGTTAAAAGGGAGGTTTTCATTCCCAGTGTCACCAAATGCTTGCTCAAAGGGGGTCATCTAATTGGTACGGTTTTATCGTGCTTTGGCACAATATAAATTGAATTGAATAACGTGTCCTTTAACGTGTCTTGACACACTGGACTGCAGGGAGATTGCAGTCCTGTTGTAAAGTGTTGGTTTCTCAGTTTCTCCGATTTGCGTTTACGCGTTCTTTCGCTTTGTTTTCACTAGATTTTTTTTTCTTTTGCTTTCACTCGCGGGTAGGGTTTAGGCATTAAAAGTACTTGTTTGGGCTTTGCAAAGAGACTGTGGTTTCAGTTAAAATATGCAACGTTAACCCTGGTGTTTGAAAATTTAAGCTTAAGCCTAAACAGTGTCTTGAATGTGATGCCAAGGGTCCTGAAAAGCTGGAAGTAACCCGGTGCATCAGAACACTAACACCTTGTGTATATCTGTGAGATGCAGAAAGCTGTGACAAAACAGCAGTATTTGACACCCCAGCGTCTGTGTGTGTGTGAATGGACTGGCCTGACCTGGATAAATGATTATTAGTGAGCCCTCCTATTGTGGCTGTGCATATTAATAACTCGAGTGCAACACATGTGGGTAACCACACATTACTAAAGTACTGTGACTTATTTGGGGGTGATTATACTGTCATTTCTACTCACAGCGAAAAGATTTGACGAGTTTTTAGCACACTTTCTTTAGTCACTCATTGAGCGCATACTGTAGGATGAGGTTTTGTCTGAGATACAGAGGCGATAAATGCATTTAGTTTCTATACAGTGGGTTTTATTTTGTTACTTTCATGTATTCTTAAATGTAATGGGGATTTTGAGCTCAAACCACAAGGCGTGAAAAAAAAAATTGCAGGGGAAACACTGTATGAATTCATCTCAGAGTTTATAGTTTAAAGCTGCAGTTCTTCCTGTCTTTACCCCTGTACGGTTTCTTGAGTGTACGGTGGGGGCAGTAGATGCTTTTGATCTATACCAATAACAGAATCCGCGACTTTCTACCTGAAATATGTACAGCGTTTAATGACGGCTCTGTCAAGCTCTGTGTAAGACCAGCAATTATTTAACTGTGCGCATATCAAAACACTGTTTCAGTTCTACAAATGGCAATAGATCTAGATAGTGGGGGGAAAACACTTCTAAGTTTTTAACAATGAGAAAACTGGGGACAACACGTGAAAAGAAATTTGTGGGATTTTTTTCCAACAAGCCACCGTGTCCGTTGAGAATTTCCTTGGTGTGCGTCTCTGTGTTCAAGGGATGTTGCATGAATGAGCATTCTGCATTTAGGATTTAAAAGAAAACAGCAGCTCCTGTCTGCATGAAAACCAGGGCTACGGTGCTCTGTATCAAGTGCCATTGTTTTGGTAATAGTAAACCTGGGGCACTTGCCAGGAGGCATTAGTCATTCATCTAACAAGTTCCACAAAGCAAACCACAAAGTGCTCTACTGTTGACTTCCTCCTATTGAATTCTAAGCACATAAGCACATTTTCAAGTCTTTTACAGCAAGGTAACTTTCGGATGACTAGCTACCTGAAATATGGCTGCTATGTTTGCTTATTTGTGCATTTCCTTGACAAGACGGCAGCTCTTATGGAAGCATGTAGGATTTTAGGAGCGTGAGGGAGAGAATGAAGAGAGAGAAGCAGCGAGGTGCCGGGTGAAAGGCGGATAGGAGGGGATTAGGGCGGAGTGCAATTATTCAGCAGGCCAGGCATACGACATGATCTCTAATTACCCACAAAGCAATGTGTAACCCAAGCCACAGATTAGGCTGCATTATCAGGCTTAATAAAACATGACCATCTCTCAGTTTCACTTGCTTTTCCTGCCCCGCTGCCACAAACACTTGTTTCTCGTTGTGACACTCGCTTTGCAAAGTTCGTAACCACACTGCACTTGTTGCTTTTTAAGTGCAGCAACAAATATATTAAAGTGCAAAAGCCCAACCAAGGCACGTGATATCTCAGGGTTTAAAAAAAGAAATCAATTAGAGCTAAAAGGTCCTTGACCCAAAGAAAAACACTTATTTATTGTGTTAGATGCAAGACACTAAAATACAATACTCACAAAATTACAAAACAAAATAATGAGGAAAGGCATTTCATTAAGAAAAGCATAGGGCAAAGAGGTTTTTATTAACATTTAGGTTGACCCACAATTTAAATCATCAAATTCCCCATCATTAGTGTAAAACTATTACACCATCCCTTGTAGGCCTTTAAACTTGGTTTTCAATACGTGAACTGGCTTTTTCGTTTTAACTTTAAAGGAAGTAGCTTTATGAGTTAAAAAAAATTATATACTCTTAGGCATCAAACTACCCAAGAATATATAAAGTGGTTAAAATTAGCACACCCTCTGAGCCAACAACACTTAAATCCCTTTCCCAGCTGCCATAGACGGAGAGGCGGGGTTCACCCTGTATGGGTCACCAGTCTATCACACGGCTAGCACACTCACATTTACACCAGCATGCATGTCTCTGGACTGCGGGAGGAAGCCGAAACACCTGGAGAGAACTCGTGCACATACAGAGAGCATATGCAAACTTGAAACAGAAAGACCACAGCAGGACAGTGTATTTAAACCCAGCACCTTCATGCTGTGAGGCCACAGTGCTTACCACTGCACCACTGTGCTGACCCTGCTTGTATTTCACTAGTAATGATCTGATAATAAGATAAGATAACATTGACTGGCTAGCATTCAGTGCAAAATGAGCTTAAGTTTATGTAGTTTAAGTACAAGGTACACTACCCCTGCTACTTTTGGGCAAAATGTTGAATTCTTTACTTGCATGTGAAAAACCCTGACTACATGTTCCACCAGCAATGTACATAAAAGCATGCAGGCATATGCATACACATATTCTTGCTTGGTTCACGTGGGTTGTGCCAGTAAGTGCTGCTTTAGGCTATGGTTTTTCACTACTGTCTACTGTGTTATTAACAATTCTATAAAAAGATCCGCTCAAGTTTCCCTTTCCTGTGTGTTAACAAGTTTGCTGAGCTGCTATGAGGTTGCTGAAGCCTAGCGAACATGCAGACAGTCCCCAATAGCAGCAACACCACTGACCATATGTCATAATTTCCAAAATCCTACTTTTCTATCCTCTGTTTGTTTTTCTTAGCGACATCACTCATCAGCATGGCTCACGGCCAGCATGAGACTAAATAGGTCGACAACACAAAGACAGGGCCTCTTTCTTTAGCCTTCCCTCCCTTTTCACAATCCACAAGCTTCCTCTGATCTGCCTACCCTCTTATTTCTTAAACGTCTATCTCTAGCCATTTCTTTTTCCATCACTCTATAGAAACTTTTCCCTTTTTCTCTATTTTAGGAAAATCCCATCCCATTACCTAAACGAAAAGCGCTGAAAAAAAAGCCACTAAAAAACTATTACCTCTGTACTTTCTGTTGTGCTTTGTTTTCTGTCCACTGTAAACGATCGTGGAGCTCATCATTAGCTCTTGAAGAGGAAGAATGAGCCACAGTTTGATTACCTCGGTGGCTCTATGGTCTGCTTACTGAATTGGACGCAGACGATTACAGCAAGTCCGGGTTGATAAACCCATGTGATCATGTCTTTACTTTCTTTCCTCTTTTCCCCCGACTGTGACTACTTCTTCTTGTCCCTTGTCTGTCAGAAGCATGTGTTTATTATGTGTGACAAAGATATAAAGACAGGAGGAGCGGGAAATTGAACTGCCAACCCTGTGATTAGTGAGAGACCCACGCCACAGTCAGCCAAAGTCAAAAAGCAACATTTACACAACGTCACATTTACAGTGATGTAAAAGAAGGAAGACAAGTCCTTTTTCACACAACCAGAGAACAGAGGGATTGTTTTCTGGATGCACGACTTAACTGATTAAATACGTAACTCTTTAATCATTTCAAGGCACATTTTTGCACTCCTTTACATTTTTTTCAGTGTAGCTTTTCCAGCTGAAACAGCTGCAAGTTTATTAAATATAAACCCACAATGAACTCTGTCACCAATACAGATAGACAAATAGAGCACTCCCCCACCCTACGCATCTTCTAAATGTGTTTTCAGCCATTAACAAACATAATCAACATTTAACTAAACACCCAGGGGCCTACTCTGCAGCAGGTGCTGGCTCTGTTTCTTTTTCTTTCTCCTTCTTCTGCCATAAGAATAAGAATAAGAATGCCATCGCATTGCCCCATGGGAAGGCCCGGGCAGACAAATGTAAGCACACTGCAGCGGGGCGGCTGGTCTTAATTATTGTAACAGACGCTGAGGGGGATGCACTGGTGCCCCCCAACGAGAAAGTAGCTTAGTGCTGCCATTGCCAATAATTAGCACAGGGAACCCCCACACCCCCACCCTCACCACTCACACAATCATACTGTGACACTCATAACCTAGATCAAACACAACGACTACATTTTAAGGGCCAAACCAAGAAACATGCGGCATTTTAAAGCCGTGTATCATCGTGTGTCTCATTTCCTTAATCTGTCAAAATCCATCCAAAACACAGCTGGCAAAAAAAGCAGAAAACAACCAATGCAGGCATCTTGCGTTTATTTGGGAAGAAGACTTGTCCAGCAAAGTCGCTTATGAAACAAAAAGATCATATGGCAAGAAATATCTGTGCCATACTCTGGGTCCTGTGACTCAGCCACTGTCAGAGCCAATTCCAGTTTTATTGAAATGATTTCAGATGGTTGGAATCCCTATTAAAACCTCCTCTGTGTGTCGGGGCAGGGAGAATATGATTTAGTAGCTGTTTTTGCTCTGCCCCTGTTCGCTGTGTGTCACCGGCCCTTACTGTGGTATGCATGGCCTTCCTCTGCACAGGGCTATGAAAGCAATTGTGATTGTGATTCTGTAGTCAGCAAAACGCTTGAATGGCCCCGAGTTAGCATGCACGGGCACACACACACACACACTCACAGTGTCCCCACACTGGGCCACTGATTACTTCAACCCATTTGACTCACGCTCATCCTTTGATTCTCCCTTTCTGCCTCTCTGTCACATACCACAGAGTTTATTACAACAGTGAAAACACTGCTCAACATGAGCAGGCACTACAGCCAGCATTACAGGCACTGGCTAATTTGTCAGCCATCTTTAAGTACTTAAGTTATTAAAAATAGCCCCTAGTAGATTGAGGCAAAATGAACCGTAAATTCATGAACAGTGTTTATTCAAGAGCTTGTTTCAGTTGAGGATGATCAGTTGATGGAAGCTCGCTGACTATGTTAATGCAAAGTAATCAAACCTTTGCACAGCACAGACAAGGTAGTCCTATAATAAAAAATAAAACTGAGATAAGGCATTCAAATGGAGCGCATCATTCCCCAGCTTATCTGAGGCAGGGGAGACCACCAACTAACAAAGCCTGCTCTTCAGTTCTGCTCTATCTAACCAGATATCAGTTGTTGGGAGGATATATGAGCTGGGTGGGGCCTGAGTGTATAAACACAGGCCTTACTATCTCTGCACTCTATTGCTATATTGTAGGCAGCACCTCACTCCAGCTACAGCAGCAGCAGCGGCAGCAGAAGCAGCAGCAGTCAGCAATGTTTGATTAAGCTATTCAAATAATGGAGCAGACACTGTGTTCCCATTTCACAGAGCAAACCAAAAGTGCTGGACAAACGAATAGCCGCAGTACAATTACAGTTGGACATGTTGTATACGACAAGATGTATCTGTTTACTTTCGGTGCTTACTACACTGCAAATTTGTGCACAGCATATATGAGTAATGTCTGTGCCTTGCAGTCTGTCAGGAAGCTGACAGCATTAAAAACATGGTACAGTTTCATATCACCATCAGAGCACAAAGCTTTTGTAATGGTATTATTTTGTGTGATTTCTCCCTGGCTGTGGGAGTTCACCCCAGTAATAACACAGACTCTCACAGTGAAATAAAGGGAGTATTGAAAGTACTGAGCTAGATATCTTCAAGGTTATTTATAGACCTTTGTGAATCACCTCAATCTGCACTTAAAGTACCTTCTCGGTGCATTTTTTTTTGCTTTTATACCCTCTGTTTTTTTCCACTGAACAATGGATCAGTAAACACAGCCTTACCACAAACTGATTTGGTTAGCAGATGATTCATGTTTTTTAATGGATAATTAAAGATAACTGCTCCAAAACCTTGGAAAACTTTTCCTACCTGCAAAATGCGGACAACACTGCCAATTTAACAGAAGTGATTTATGCACTGTCATATTGGAAGATGTTACAGAAAGACTAAGAAACACCTGACCTAGAACATGCACTGAAACATGAATGAAACCAACGACGGCTCCAAATGAGCAACATCACAAAGGTCGAAAGCATGACAGGAGCACGTGTGCCCTGGAAGTCACAGAAAGTTAAACTCAGCTCGTGTCCGCACACAGTATCCAAATTGAGTCAGCAGCAACAGCAGCACACAAAAAAAGAGGTTTGCAAATAAACAGCTAAAATACAAACACATGCTCATTTTATCCAATTAAACTCGTGCGTGACTCAGATTAACACCATTAATTTCACAGCGATAAAAGGAGAAATGTTTTCTCAGACTGTAAATTGCTTTAAAAAAAAAAAAGGGAAAAAAAGCAGCCATAGAAAAATAATGCTAAATCGCATCTGGTGTTTCTTTTTATTCAAATTATTTTGAATCTTTTCCAATAATAATAATCCCAACTGAATATATTTGAGCTAAACTGAAAGCCAACAAATCCACCAACAAATTCAACTACAAACCAAAATACCCGCATGAATATGCAAAGTAAGCCCTTCAAAACAATTGACCTCAATGCTATGATTAGCCTTTTTTTTGGCTCTGTGCGTAGCTTAAGAAAGAGACACGGGATGGGATTTGAAACTGGCCAACCAATTTTGTCAGAGATGGTTAGCAGCAGGCGATGTGATCTGTAGATAAAGTACCTACACAACAAATCTGATGTCTGTTTTATGCCGCAGTCGCTTTGACAAGTGCTTGAGGAAAGGAACTTGACCTTGTGCACTGTGTCAACAGGACACCAAATGATCCCTGCTGGGGCCTGCCTCATTTGCATTGCTAGTGAAGGTAGTTAGTGTTACACATGTGATGATAACAAATTATTCCTCCCCTGGTGGAAAGAAACCCAAGTAAAGGCAGTGAGGGGGATTTCAATAATTCAAATGAACACTTGTATTTTCAAGGGCCACCACACTTTATGTCTAAGTGACAATAGTTGGTTTCTCCTCTGCGAAAGCTCTTTATATCGTTTAATATCAACTGGCTTTGTTTCCGAGATTCATGCAGTGCCTGGATATCAGCATATTCTTAGGATTATCCGCATGGTGGATGATCTCAATTCATTTGACCTACAAAAAAAGATAGCCTGTGCAGAGGAGACAGTTATATGGGCCCATTTTTGTGTCACAGGTGTATCGATAAAAGCTTTATATGGACCTTATTTGTGATCAAATGGGAGGCGCTTATAAAAACCAAGTCCAGTTCGCTTTATCTGTCTTTGACACTTGGGCGTTGTGTGATCAAACCTTAACAAAGATTACTGTTGTGCTGTTTTTTGTTTATTTTTTGTATCTATGTATCTACACTTGATTACTGGAATGTCCCTGTCAGTTACAAAGATTTTCCATTGCCCACACAGTGAAAGTAAAACATCCCCAACTGTCTTTTGCATGATTTCCCTCATTGTCATACCTGAAAGCCGTGTTTTATTTGAGAAAGCCAAAGAGCTCCAAAGCACCGTTGCCTTATAAGAAGTATACAGCAGCAGGTCAGCATCCTGAGCCTGGTGATTTGTAATATTCCAAGCACGGTGAGTGAAAACAACAAACTCTTATTCAGTGATTGCAGATGGCTGAGATGCTGTTAACACTAGCGGAAGCTGTAAATTAGGCAGTTTAAAAATTGTTTTGCTAGTACTTCCACGGGCCATACGTTCACTTTGCGGTACTTATTAGTACGTCACCTGTAATCTCTTCTTCCTTTGTGGTGTTTTTATCTCTCATGGCAGCTTTTCAGTTGAATACATTTGGAGTTCTAGTGTTTTTCCAGCTTCTGGATTTGTTTGTTTTTTTGTTTAGTCTTTTTTTGTTGTTGTTTTTACACTGCTAAGTCTTTCTTTCATGGGCTGATTTATTTCTCTGCTTCGTAGTTTTGGAAAATGTCAAACAGCAAAATATTCATAATGTTGTTTTAAATGCCACCTGCTCCCTCACTCGGGTCAGTGCAGTTCACAAGGCTAAAGGCGCGGGTGTCAAAACTGAAGGAGAGAAGAGGGATACTTGTACAAGCCAGACTGTGGTTTCTCGTTGCAAAGTAATTAACGGTACATTACTGGCACGGATCCATTTAATCGCGGAACTCCCAGCGGAAAAACCATGTAAGCCATAAGAAATCATTGAGAGGGAAGATAATGTTGGATTCAGAGAGCAGAGCGGGGCAGTATGGATTCTATACAGTCCCTGGTATTCCACATCGGGTGGGACACTTAATGTTAGCTTTGCGCAAAATTCAACTGCAGTTTCACCGAGAAAACAACACAATAAACATGCTTGCAAAAGAAAAAAGAAAAGTTGTGCCGCACATAAAAAAAAAAAACACGAAAACAGAAAAGATTACAAGTTTAACTCTAAAGTAAGTAATATAAATTGTGACAGTCTTGCTCCGCACTAGATTAAAACCAGTGCACCCTGACCCAGGTGCGTTCGGAGCAAGTGGGCGCCTCTGTATAAAACGCCTCCAAAACACGCATTTTTATTGCGTGAACGTGCAGACAGACAGGTGAGACATCGTTTCAGTGCACGAGACTACACAAATAGTTATTTACCTTGTTCGTGTGATAATAGTCCAACGAGCTCAGGCAACTTGGATCAGTCGGTAGGGAGCATGAACCCACATTTGCCGGGGGCGCAGGATAAAATCTCACGTCCATCTCAGACTGTGCGAGACTGAAGGCATGAAATCACTTTCAGCGTCTTTGACGTACTATTGTCCTGGCAAACACAGCGCCAAAGCGGGAGAGACGAAAAGAAGTGAGGGAGTTTTACTCGGCGCACTCTTCCCTCCTATCCGTTCGCGGCCGAACTTCGGCACCAACTCTAAGTGATGCGCAGTCCTCCTCAGAGCCCCGCACCGGGATGCGAAACACTCACTCACTCACTCACTCAGTCACTCACTCAAAAGCGAGAGTACAAATTCACAGATAACACACGTGCTGGCAAAACAATGCAAACATCCAACTTAGATCCTGTCTTACTGGGTATTTCTAAAAGCTGAACAGCAGCCCGCAAACCTGCAGCCTGTCCTGTCCCGCCGCTCTCAGGACTCCATACAGGCTTTGTTATGGAGGTGCATATTCTTGCATTGGTTCCAGTACAGAAGTGGTTGGACTTCCCTCTGCCATGCGACCTCTGCCGATAATAAACGGGAAAGAGGAACGGAGGGAGAAGGGGGAGGGGAGATTGGTGGCTGCCTTGGCAACCGCTCTCCTTTCTGCAACTGCGCGCTTCTGATTAGCTGGAAATGTAGTAGTGTGCACGAACGTGCATTATAAAGCGCACTCTGCTTCCATCAGAGCTTCATAAAGGCTTCCATTTGGGTTATTGTGCCAAGGCGGAAGGGAGGAGATTGCACAGTCTTTCTGTAGTTCGATCATGTTTTTTGTGTATTTTCATTTTTCATCTGCTTTAGACATTGTAAAGCTCCTTGAGCTTTACAATATATATATCACTCCATTATAGCCTCCATTATAGCCTATATAAAGACCCATCACCCTCCAAAGCAGTACGAATGTACATGTATGCCCATCTTCTGATTTATTGTATTCGTTTTTTATTAAAGTTTTATACAGTTTTCGGTGTTGAAACAGGGATTAAAATGTTTATCTATGTAGGGTCTATATAGTGTTTTGCAAAAATATACCCAGAAACATTAAAAAGTAGACAACAATGCAATACAAAGATGCTGCCTTGTAGGTGTATAAGATATGGAGTGCTGAGAGTGGAATAAGTACAAGGAGGTTTAATCTTGTATTGCCACACAGTTGCAAATGTGTATGGAGACTAGCTAGGCTTGTGAGAGCTGTATCTGACAGCTCACTGAATGTGATGGATAGCACACCCTTGCCCTGTGATGTGCATGCACATTTGATGTTGAAATGGCCTATCCATGGGACCATTGTCTTTCAATCATGTCAAGGCAAAGTACAGAACAGAGCACATTTTCTGCTGCCTGGCGTTATTACTATGCCACAGTTTACAGCACAATCCATACACCGTGCCTGCACAGAAATGTTCTTCAGTCCTCTTGTTTTGCTGTTCACTTTAAAGATACCTAATTTGATCCTTTTTGGGATGCATCTGCATTAAAACAGTGATAATCTGGACTCTTTATCAGTCTTTATAGTGCTGCAGACAGGCTTTCATTAGGTGAACCTGCATGTGAATAAGGGCGCATGTAACACAGAGGAAGGGTGTAATTGTTTTCACACAAACCGTGACAGCAGCATCTGCCCACTGCTGCAGTTCTTATGTTCCCAACCTTCTGAAATTCAAAAAGCCGGTCATTATTCCAGCAGGTCTATTATGCTGCAGTGCAACCTCTTTATTTAACAGTGAGGGCCCTACACTGGTAGGCACGTCCTGCCACGGCCCGGCACACAAAGGGTTAACCACATGGCTCTGTGCCATGGCTTCATGGGAATGGAATGTGGAGTGCTGTGTGTGCAGGGCTCCTTTCCCAGCATCCCTCACTGCCCAGGCGCATGCTAATGATCAGTATTATTGAAGCACAATTGATGGGCTAGCAACCAAACAAGAGAAACTAATTACTACTAAGGCTTTATTGTCCTTTAATTACCGAAGCTCTATGGCAATTAGTGCTGCACAAAGACACAGCCCTACTTTAATCTCAAATAAAATGTGATGCAGATGAAAAAATTTGGAAGATGAAAGGTAGATAAGATAATTTGGCTTTCGGTTCATTCTGCAGAAATGATGCCTGATTTGGGTAAAGCGTGGAACAACAAAAGAACTGCTGAGGACCGTGCTAATTTAAACTGAAAATCATCTCAAAACAGATTCAGCGTGTGATATTTCAGTGACCTTGGACAGCTAAATAGCCAAAAAATGTGGATGCTGAAAACCTGTTTCCAAGTTACTGTAGAAAATATTCAGGCAAGCCTCCAACACTTGAAGTCATTAAAATATGACTTACAAAGTTGCCGTTATGAAAAAGAACAGTGTCTTTGCAAAGTCACTCTTTAGCTGTGTTACACCTTTCTGAGCTACTTCTTTACTGAAAGAACTGTTCAGACCCAGCTTGGGCAGGGGAAAGTGAACCTGTGTAATATTTATAGTGGCTAGGACTCAATATGTAGCTATGCTCAATATCAGTTTATTCTCAAGGAGACTGTGACAAGATTTCAACTTGGGACAAGATAACTTCAAATTTGAAATTGTTCTCTTTGTTCTCACTTTGAGCAGTTGCTGAATACCCTCCCTCCCCCCTTCTGCATCAGACTTTTCACAGTTTCGAAAGTATCATATCCATTTTAAACATCTAAGCGGGTTCATGCATTGTTAAAGGAGTTTCAAAATTAGTGTAAAACATACAGTAAAGTGAAGCTACACGCGTCAGTGATAGCCTCTACTAATTAAAACTAGAATTCATAAACAAAGTCACAGAGTCGAACAATATGCAATTTATCTGGAATTTGGCAATCTAGCTTCTCTGTCAACAATCATGCATACACAGCTGCTGATGAATTTCAGTTACAAAACTCTTAGCACACTGCAGAGTGCAACAAAACGTGGCAAAGAGGACAATAGTTGCGATATGCACTAACAAGAAAATAATATATAAAGGAGCAGGCAGTATAGTAGTTAGGTAGTAAGTCAGAGGTAAAGCTGGAATAAAAGGCACAAAAAGTTATGGTAATGGTTATACAGTGTGTGTTTTTTCACCTCTTCAGCCTCATTGTGTTAGCAAACCAAGTAATCTATCTGTTGTTACTTATTACATTCTGATTCTTAACCAGCTTTTTAGTATTATTGAATTATCTCATTTTTTATCCTTATTAGTTTATTTTTTACATTGACTTGCTTATAACTGCTACATAAAGCGACACACAAAAGAAGGAAATTGCACAATGTTTTTGTCACACAGAAAGCCGTGTGGGGGTAAATGTAGGTGATCTAAAAGAAGTGTGTTTAAAAATTTTTTTCCAGTGATTATTTTGCATTGAATCTAAAACAAATTTACATGATATAAACTCACACGTTTCTTAGCAGGTAGCCCCTCACCTTATTTTAAATAAAGCAGCACATTAGCACTTTGCCCGTGTGACTACATGTATTTTTCAGGGGAATTTAAATTATTATAATTCGTTTATGTAATAAGATTAGAAATAAACATTCATTTGCATGCAGCTGAATGAATTATACCACATGAGAGCATGACTTCTAATTTCTTATTTTTTTTCTTTTTCTTTTAAAAAAGTTAATTTGAGGTTGTTGGATTTTTTTTTTTAAATCATTTAGATATAAGGAAACTGAAATAACAAGGAATGACCTACATGCCATTTTGTGTAGGAAAGATTGTTCTGGTTTTGGTTTCATATGAACTTGTGTATATATGACAAACCCAGAGTAGTGCATGCTTTACTTGTACTAGTTAGTTCTGTTCATGAAAACTACGTACCTAATGGTAGATTTGTTAAGATATGTATCCATGTTATTGACACAAACAATATTAAAAAAAAACTTCCCCTACATTAACCAGGAAGGATTATTCTGTCATTTATGAGCATTAAATAAACCTTACAGTATATACAGCTTCTTCCAAAGAACACATTACCTACTCCCATACCTGCCTTGCCATCACTCCATAATAAATAACAGCAAATTCATGAATGCCTTCAGGGCACGTCCAGTTAAATTCATCTCAGGGCTAAGGGATACATTCAAAAGGTTGTTAGTTTACTGAGAATCATTTCATAAATTGTTAATGGACCCGTGTCATTACTCTTCTTTTAAAAGAAAGGAGTAGGAATATAAACAATTACTTTCCCTGGTGCCGTGAGTTTAACTATTATTTGTAACTCTGTCACCTGAGGAAAACCTAAGGGGAAACAGTTTGTCCAGGAGTGCTGACCTTTGACCCCTTTTGTCAGGTTGCACCAACCTGGATTATTATAGTAGGGCATGGGAACCAGCAGTGTGTCAACAACCTGATCTAAGTTTACAAACATTAGATAAAGTAAGATGTTAATAATTCATTTACAAAAGAATGATGGGTAATTTTCCATCTGTCGCGAATATAACTTTAACCATGCATTATGAAACAGAAGAGATTAGAGGTGGTGGTATATTGTCCACAGTGCAGCTCTGCAGACAAGGAGGTCATGACCTAGTTTCCCCAGAGGTCAGCTCCCACAGTCTGTTGCTGGACTTTAAGCCTTTAAAATCTGAACCACTAAAAGATTAAGTCCATGTGTGGTTTTTCCTGACTTACTTCATACAAGGAAAATGCTCACTCAATAACAGACACAGTGCCTGTAAATCTGAACTAGCAGCGAGGAAAATGCTGAGATATTACTTGACTGACATCATGTCCTCATTGTGTCATCCACCTTGCAAATCAGCCTGAAGCATAATTAAGGAAAATCAGCACAGGGCTTACATGCATTGACTCTTGATTTGGTAAAAGAGACATGTATACCTTTTCCCCCTCTGCATGAATGGCTGCAGGAAGACAGAGAAGCTCAGTGAGAAAGAGAGCAGACTTGTCAGTCTGACCACGTTTCATTTAGCACTTAATTTCAAGGAAATTTAAGAGTCTTTTAATTGCCTATAGCATTTCAGCTCTCATTCTGGGTAAGAACATACTGTAAGTCTGCAGGAGCTTACGTCACTGTTCTTTCACATCATTAAAAAGGGCCAACAATGTCTGAATAAAAACAAAGAGTGCGTTATTTTGATTGCCTGTGTTTAGTATGCGCGATCACAGCAAGTCGGCGACATTCGATCAAGATTTTTATTTTTATGGACATATCTTATCTGATACATATGAGCGAGTGCATGTTTTGTGCACACGCAGGGAAACAGGACCTATTCTTACTCCTAATCAACGTGGCACACGGCATCATTTGACATCGAAAATTGTTTGTCGTTCAGGCGGAGATATTATGAGTCATTTCTATATAAAGAAATTCAAGCATCCAATCATGGTCCCTTTCAGATGAGCAATTAGGACTCTTTTTGAGTGCTCAAATTACATATGTTTTTATCAAGTGGGAGAAAAAAAAAGAAAGAAAAAAATAGGCTAATTTGGATTCATGCATCTTTTCATGCAGAAATAATAACTGATAAACACATTTTATTTTTCAGTCAGTGCATTTTTTTTTAATTTACACAGAGTGTGCTAACATGTTATATTTGTATCATTTCATTTCATATAACAGATACTGGTATCCCTAATTTATTTAGATCTGTATATGTATAATATGGAACGACCATAAATTTCTATAGAAGTAAGTAAGTAAGTAAAACAATAAATAACTAAATTTTTAATGCAGATTCTAGGTAATCTCTATCATGCACGGTAGTGAAGGAGTTCTTTTGTTTCCATGTTCCAGCCACTGATTAAATGAAGCATACTTGATCTTTACCTGGGTTGAAGTATGATGCTTGCACTGGCCTTATCCAGGTCCTGTAAGCTCTGAAATAAGAAAAACATCACAAATTTAAAGGACACGTCGAAATAGTTTCAGATTTTTATATTGTTTCGTGTATTTATTTATTTATTTATTTTTTATGTATAAAACATTTTACAAACTAAAGCGCTTTTTAATAAAAACAGTGGTAGAAGTGACAATTTCAATTAGAATATATTGGTTTGTTTACTGGATGATCAGGAAATATTACAAATAATCAAAAAGAGATCCTGTTATTCACTGGATAATTGGAAAGTATTTCACTTATTTAGCCTACATTATACAAGCTCTTCTTCTATGTTTTAGCTTTTAAATTGGGAAAAACTAGTACACCCAGTATGTCTTTGTAACTTTGCAGACTTAAAACACTAGAGTGGGAGGACTGCTTTAGCGTCAAGCAGGATATGTTTTTGTTAGCAGGAGTTAAAATGTTCCTAGTGATTAAAACGATCATACAAGTGTCCATAAATTTAACTACAAAGCTATTTGTACTATAGCAGTTTATAGCAATCCTGTATTTTGTAGGTAACATATTTCTTCCCTATGAAACACTGACTACTCTAAATTGGCCTTGTTTGTTTTTATAGACAAAACATTTTGTCCAAAGGAACATTTTAAATCCACAGCTAAATTTTGACAGGAATTTGAATGAAAGAAGCTTAAATTATTATTCTACCCAGCACACAAAACAGTTAGTCAGTTTAGCTCACAGTTCAAGGCTATGTTCCCAAAGCCTTCTTGCGTCAGCCTTTTTAAAGGGACAAAAATATTTTACTCCTACTCTGCAAGAAGATTCACGTAGAGAGAAATGACTGTAATTACAAAATATGCAGAAAAAAATGGTAAAATGGTTAAATTCCTGAAAAGGTTACTGCTCATTCTGATGCCTCATTGCAATTATGCGTCACTGTACAATGCTTTAAGTCAAACCAAGGTTTTATTGCAGTGGACACACAATGGTGTGCTTTGTGTTGGCTAGCAAGCCAATCTGGACTATATTCTTGCTCAGTGTTTATGTGCTATTAAACCCCGCCATACCTTTTTGACAGCATTAAACACCTGGGTGATTTGAAAGAATCTGTTATGTAATTTTGACCTATTGTAGCGAAGGTGCCTGTAGGGAGGCCTGAGTGCCTTATCATGTCTAAACACACTTAGTAATGACAGAATGGAGCTCTGTCAGCCTGGTAGGAGCGGCATTGTTGCACACTGGAAAGCAGAATGGAGAACATAGTTTGTCGGTGGATCCCTTGAGAGATTGTAGATTAGAGTTTTATCGACGCTACCTCGCAACAGGATGAAGATTTTCTTCCAAAGACAGACAGAGTTGAGTCAAAGTACGTGTACTGTATGGGTCTCTCTGTTGGACTTGACTGCTTGCATGAATAAAATATGGCTGTTGAACACACTGTTCAACACTCAGGGAACAACAATATCCTTTTAAGAGTAATTTCACTTAGGCTGTGTATCCTCACCAGCCTCACCCCTTCTTTATTCCTTTTTTTGCAGACACAAACAAACACAGAGACTCATATTTTCAAGGGTGAGAGAATGCTACATTGCCATTACCAGTGAACAGAGAGGCTAGGAGGAGGGAGAAGAAAGAGGGAGGGGGAGTAGGGTGGAGGGGTGGGATGGGATAAAATCCATCAGATTTGATGGCATGGTGATGTAGATAATGTTTTCTCTTTTTAGCTCAGCTCACAGAAAAGATGGCAGAACACAAGCACTTTCACTCTCTCACACTCTGTGTTTTGAATGAAAGGGAGCACAGTGTACCGAGTTTGTGCGTCTAACATGTCTCTTTGTGCACAAACACCGTGCCCTTATACCGATCCGAATGATTGCCCCACCATTATGTGATTTAATGGTGCAAAAACCTCCCACAAAAAACAAAACAACATATACTCTTAATCCCGCTACAGCACTCTGGCAGAGGAGCTGGGCTTATACTCTATGGTTTAAAAAAAAAAGAAAGAAAAAAAAAGAAACACAATTATCCAGTTTCTCATCTGTTTGCACAAATAGGGCAGAAAAGCCTTAAAAACTGCTCAACGCTACGGTAATTTGCTGCAGAGAAACATTGGAAAACAAATGTGTTCAGGAAATGTAGATGGGTTTTTAAGGTCTGAAAGCCACAGCTGCTTGGCAAGCAGGAACTGGCTCCTTTTGTCTTTTATCTTCTTCTGTAATGTGCACAGGTGCTGCTTAATTCAATTGGAGAACGTTGCCATGGTTTTACATTAATATATTTCCATGTTACCATTACGACTGTTGTCATGGAGATGATAGGACCTATTTGAACTGAAAGCAGTGATGGTTTTATGGGGGTTCTGCTCTCTCCCTCCTCTCTCTCTCTCTCTCTCTCTGTCTCACTCTCACTCTTTCACTTTTTTTCCCTCTTTCTCTCAGTCTCTCTCTTTCATTTGGTTGCTCCATGTCAGGTCACATGGTATGCAGCCAGATTTAAGGCTTGACTTCACTGTTCATTTCCCACCTTTTTTACTGCTTCTAACTTAGCATTGCTGGAACAGAAGATGCATTGCTATCGTACCTGGCAACCAACACACCGAGGGATAAAACACAGCTCTCATTTGCTCATACGGGACTTTCACAGCACAGTGTGCTTCTGCTGTGATGCAAAAAATCATATCCAGTATTGTACTTATATGACAATGAAAAGAATTTTCACTTATGTTCCCACTGACTTTCATTACCATTGAACTCGTGTTGACTGAATGTCTTTTGAATCCCAAGAAAAATGCTTATATGTAAAAATAACCAGGCTAATCAGGCACAAAGGCTGGATTGCACTGGAAATGGAATTTGCTCAAAATCAAAACAACTGTATGCAATGCAGACATTTTTTTGAACATAGTCTACTACAAACATCTAATTGAGACACGGTTATTCCAATTAAAGTAATTGCACACTTTCATAAAATCAATACTGCTCCCTGGAACCGTAATTGCTTCTTTCAATCAATTTGATGCATTTTCTAGAACAAAAGGCAAAGCAGGGGTATTCAATTTACTCAAGCATACCAAAGTTGATGGAATGCTTGTATTGGCTATTAAGGCATTGCTTGTTTTCTTCTTCTTCTTAAGGATGCCAGTGGAATATCTTCAGAGGCAAGTTCAAAGTCACCTTGTTATCTCTGGATTTTGTCTTCGATACCACTGTAACTCATTATATCTGCAAGCACAAGAGGAGAAACATATTAGCACCCTGGTACCTTTCTGAAATGAGATGCAAAATGTGCCACAATATGCAGTAACTTTGTTGAAATCGACCTTAGTTTCTTAGTTTCAGTTAATGAATGTACTCACGCATAAACACACACACGGACACACGTACACAGGCTAACTTACACCTTGAAGGTCCAAATGAATACAGAGAAAATCTAACAAAAGCACCCATGAGAAACTGGGCTATACTGACAGCTTTGATCCATCAGTAAACCATGATGCAAAGCAAAGTCAAATGTGCCCTACTTTTCTTTGCATTGACTGAGCTCAAAACATTTTTCAGAATTTTTACACATACAGTATTTTAGGCTGCTCCTCCCTCAGCACTGTTTTGAAATGAAGCAAGTTAGAATTAGAAATGGGTTACAGTCTGTCTCTTCTTCTCACTCTATCTCGGTCTCGCACACAGACACACGCATGCTCGCATACAGACATGCACACGTGCACATACACGCACACACAGAGGGGAAAAGACAGAAAAACCCATGTTTAAGGCACTGCAATTTTTTCCCTTTTTCTGCATTTCATTCCCTCTTTTTTTCAGATAATGAAAAATGTCGGATATGAAACTCTGGACTCGCAGCGCAGCACCCAGCTTTCTGCTATTCTTATACAAACACAAAGTGACAAGATGGTTACTCTCTCTGCACACTGACAGTTCATTCCAGACTAGGAAAAATGTCAAAAATGTTTAGTCACGGCTGAGTGGACTTAATTACCATCCTCTAGGCTGCCTCAGAACTCAGTGCCACTAATGGTCCCGAGCTACAGATAAAATTCCATTTACAAGAATGTTTCAGCCACAAGATCTGATTTGGCCAATATGAAATATTTACTTTGATGTAATTAAAGTGACAATGCTTATCACCCATCCTGGCCCCCAAAAGAAGGGACTATCCCATTTAGATAAATATGAAAACAATGATTATTGGCCTTTTAGATCAAGTTGAGATTAAATTTAGCTTTTGCTGTGTCTGGAGATAATAACTGGAACAGTGTGAACTTTAATGAATTATTTGCATACACTGACAATCTTGGTCTTAACAAGGTTACTTACAGAGATAAAGCTGGCAATGTTTCGAGGAACCCTAAAGATAACTTATTTAAATTAACTTTTCATGAGAAAAATGTTTCTATAAAGTTTTATTTAACTTTATGTGTGTATCTTATAGCTTAAAGGTACATTACATATTTTAGTGTTACTCCTGTCACGTCGATTGACTTTAACATTTAGACCTATTGATATCTTCTGGTAATCTTCAGCAATGCTCTTGGACACAATTTTACTAATTCTCTTGGCTTTTAGAAAACTATGTGTACTTTCTGCCTTGATACAAGCAATATTTAAGATTTAAAGTGCAATCTTTATGACATGCTGCTCAGTCAAGTACTAAAGTGCTACCTCATCACTGACAGAAAATGTGTGACTTGATTTATTCATTGCAACAGGAAATCTCAATCAAACAACATCAAATGTTTATGTAAGTCTTAACCATAGGCTGAATGTAAAAGATAGCTGTAGACACAATGACCTCCCTGTTAGTTTGAGTCTCTTTTTGAGATTTTAAGTTTAACTTTATGGTCAATGGCAGCAGGAGTGACCACATTTGGACATTTGGAGTGTGGTCTACTAAGGTATTAGCTAAGGTTGATAAGACTGATTAACAAGCAAATACATAGAATGTATGGATGCACTGCACACATACAGAGATACCTGCTCTTTAGTGATTAAAGTAACATAAAACTAAAATACTTTAAAGTAAAGCTGAGCATTTCAGAATGGGTAATTAGTTACTTTTCCAAGGCAGTTGGAAAAATTAGGCTAGTGACGAAGTGCCTAAAAATCTGCATCGTCTCTTAAGGCCACCACGTGGCGATAGCTTTTGCTGCACAAAGGTTTTTGCTCCCCCAGAAGACTATAAACTACAAACATTTTCGTATTGAGTCTTGGGGCTCAAATATTATATTCCTATTAACTGGTAAATTAAGTCTATTTTGTAAATGTTGATTTTTACGATGCTTTAATCAATTGTTACAGTTGTTACTCAAAAACACTTACATGTTTTGTTTTTCTGCGTGCCTAGCATACAAACAACTGAAGAATGTTTGTAACACATTGTAACTGGAATGTTATTACTGAATTTAGTTTAGTGTGTTAAAATGTAATGTGATTACAGTAATGAGATACTTTGGAATGTGTTCAACCCAGCACTGCTCGTCAAATCTGTTTTTTGCAACAAAGACGTCAACAGTGGAAATGCTCATCCAAAGGCTTCAAGCGGGACTTCAGAAACCAGTGGGCGACGTCACAGAAGTCCATCTTTTATTCTGTCTGCCTGTTTCTGTCCGTTTCTGCCTGTCTGTTTGCCTCAAGTGGCCACTGAAGGAACTGCAGTTTTTTTGCACTTCATTTTGGATTTGTTATTCAGTTCTTGAGTTTGCATGGTTGTAACCCAAGCAAGACCTTTTATCTGGTCAAAACTACACACTGTAGTAAAGCTAGAATTAATTTTTAAAAAATAAAATAAAATACATTTTCTGTAGTATTAAAATGCACACTTCATTTATAGTTTCCCTGGTGGTAGCAAGGCGAGCCTACTCAAGACCACATGTGGACATTGTGCCTATCTTTGCAATAACATTCATTTACAGTCATTTTCCGTGCTCTCTAATTTACCTATAATGCTGTCTAAACATAAAAATCGTTTATTTAGTTTTAATTTGTTTATGAGATATCTATCTCTGAGACTCCTGCCAACACAGCGGTAACATCATGGAATAATTATTAATAGATTAATATGCATATTTTAATCTGCTCACAGTGTAGTGCACTGTTTGGAAAGTTTGATACTTTTAAGCTGAGACCTCTGCAAATTAGACTGCATCCCTCACGTCAGTCCAATAAATAAATAACTAAATAATTTTCACTGAGATTCAGTCTCAACCAAAGTGTTGTGTTTGGCTAACTGTCAAACACAACACTATGTTTAATGCTAAAAACCACAAGAAGCTCCTGTTGTGACGCTCAAGCCTGAGCTGCTGTATGGGCCATTGTACCTCTCCTCATCCTTCCCATCCATCATGAGAAAGTGAGTTCATGTGCATTGCTGCTAACATAATGTTCTTAAAAGGCTGGGAGAATGGCTCACCTAACATGCAAGATGGCACAATAAAGAAGAACCCACTGACATTAATGAAAATGTATACCATTTAAAACCAGTGGAGGCAATGGCTAAGTGGAAGACAGAGCATTATTTATTATTAATAAATGGCTGAGTGACTGGCTGTTGATGGCATGAGCTATTTTAATACCATCCCTGTATAGCCGATGGGCTTTGTTGCCATGTTTTTCTTCAGTTCCGTTGCTTGTTGGATTTGTCGGCTTGATATCTGGTATTTTTGGATAATTCATGTAACATGTCTGTGGCCAAAAATGAAGTCTTTTCATTGAAGATTACAGCGACAGATATTTTAAGATCTCTGAGTATCAAGAGCTACATCAATTTATTAGATACATTTAAGTTGAAACTTTTTTTTTTTTTTTTTTAAATTTAAGGCCATTTAAAAGGAACCAGTTAAAGGAGGCTCCAAGGTTGTAACTGACTGTGTGTATTAAAACTGCCATTGTAAGGTTTCTGGCAAAAGACTTAATAGCGCATTGATTTTTACATACAAATGTGCAGAATTGATGATTTTTATTCAGTAATAATATATAATGTTATTTATAAAAATACAAAATAATAAATGGCTTCTTATAAATCTTATACACTGAGGTATTTCAAGTCTTCCCCAGTCCTAGTTTTATAGCCCATATTTACATCAGTAAGACTAATATGCAAACCTCCCTCCTTACACCATCTTCATCCTCCGTTCATCCCTTCCACCCTGCTCTCCCCCCTCCCTCATCTCCCTCAGTTTGTAACCTGAATACAGTAGCGCAGTGGACCAATCGATCACAGGGAGTCCTTTTTTTTCTTCCCAGCAATTTTCCTCTGAGGAAAGGGGGAATAATGTGAGCTAACAGTGTGGAAAATCAATGCTCCACTGGCATAGAATAACTTGGAGTCTGGCTGGCAGAGAGTACCGGGCTCCATGAGGCCAGTTTGAGTGATAAAGCCACCCCACGTCCCTCCTCTCATCCTGCATGATATGCAGCTGCCCCTGCAGAGCTACACTCACTCTCAACAGTAGGTTAACAATTTTATTCCCCAAATCCTGCGGATTTATAAGGTGTACACTTATGCCATAGGGCTTTGAGTGCATAATGGATGTGCGAGTGTGGCTGTTGTTTTCCAGTGTTTTCCTATATGCTTTCTACACACCAGAGCTCTATGTAACCTATAACATGTAAATCACTTTGATCCGTTGGTGGCCCAGTCATTTCAAACCAATGCTGTGCAGCTATTCTTTGCTCAAAGCCAGAGAGCTTAACCCCCCCCCCAAAACTTATAAAGATAAAAAAAAGTACCGTAATGCCAAATTACGATACTGTTTATGCCAACAAATTTTTATTAGCATGCCAAATAAGTTGGGCTGATTTGCATAAATGATGTAGACATAAAAAAAAAAACCTTTTAAGATTTAGTGGTTTAACAATATCTTTTATTCTAAACTTGGATAAAGAGCTGAATCACGCTAGAACCGTCAGACAGTTTGAAATATGAAGATATTTTTCAGTCAGAGAAACTGATTTGTTTTTTTAAAGTAACCCCAACACTGGAAGAAAAAGGAAAACATTTCAAACCAAATCAATATGCAGTGCTTGTGTAGAGACATTCACTGACATTCAGAACTCACTGTGTATGTACAAAGTTTGGGCACATGCAGAACTGCAGGATGCCATTGTTTCAGTTTGTGAAAAGGTTTCATAATCAACAAGAAACTGTTTGACACCCTGTCATTTTTCATAACAGTACTGCCACAGGTACACCGCAAAGTGTGCTTGTCTGCCTATATGTGTGTGTGTGTCCTTTCAGTGGTATGCAATCCTTTCTTAAGCAACCACCCACACTGACCCAGGCAGTCTCAAACCTGCTGATGTTGCTTTTAGTAAAGTTAGATAAGCTCAGAGAAAGAGAGAAAAAAAGATGAAATGTGACCTAAAACCAGATAGATAGGTAGATCTATCTATCTATCTATCTATCTATCTATCTATCTATCTATCTATCTATCTATCTATCTATCTATCTATCTATCTATCTATCTATCTATCTATCTATCTATCTATCTATCTATCTATCTATCTATCTATCTATCTATCTATCTATCTATCTATCTATCTATTATAAATAAATTGATTGCCAGGTAACAACACAAGTTTTAGTTCCACACGAAAGCTCATGCATATGATTTCCTTCAACACAACATAATTAAGAAAGTTGCTGGTCTCTTCATTAGGAACTGCATGTTGTAACAAAGGATGGATCCGCATGGGAGACACCAGTCACATCTCGTCTTGCCAATTACACTTTGCATGATTCCTCCCCCAAATTAGGATGAGCCAAGATGGAAAATGATTCTTGGCATGTCGTGGGCCCTAATTATCCATTGAACAAATGATGTTGTGTTCTCAATCCAACCGTAGACAGAGAGCAACAAAGCACTCTGACAGTTTTTTGGCTTGCGGAATAAAAATGTAAGACTGCCGAAAGCAGCATGTTGCGATGAGCAGCCTGGGAGCTTAAATACATACCTTGTCATTAAAATTGTATATGTGGTCGATGCAGATTTCTAGCTTCATTTTTGGTCTGATTGGATAACTTGGTCTGATGATCACAAGACAAGGAGGTAATGAATGCTAAGCTCATTGGAGCTCAGAAGAGACAGCAACCTTGAAAAACAAATGGCACTGTATTGCAAGAAGTTTTTAATTGTGCTATTGTATCTGAAGAGCATAACTTGAATCCAGAATGTACTCCTGCGTGAACAGAGGGGAAAAAAAACCCCACACACATACACACAACCTCTCAAACACAGACTGGGAGAAGAAAATATCACCCATCGAATTTCCAAGCATCACTTCTATAGCAAGACGCGAGCAGATCTCAGCAGCTACCTCCGAACACTTGTTATTCACAAATACACACCGCAATGAGACAAATATTATTTTAAAAGAAACTTTAGATATGTGGTGCATCTGCAAATTTGACTTTATAGGAATAGCAGTGAAATAACATTACCATAAGCTTGGTGCAATGCATGCATAATAGATTGTTGTTTTCACTCTGCATATGGTAGGAGCTGGATTCGCTTCAAAGTGCACCAAATTTGCATGATTCGATGTGAGGGATTCTGGGATTAGAGAACACCACTTCCTCCCCCCACCCTTCTTTCACTCAGCTATAGAAAGGTATCACATTCCCACAGATGGTGGGGAACATTGTGAAAATGCAGCCATTATGATACAAAAGAGCAAGCACAGGAAACTAAGAAAATAAAACAAAAAAAGCTTTTTTTTTCTTTGTCATTTTTTATTTTGTGATGCATGTTTTTAATGAATATTAACAGGTTCCGGCATCAACTTTGTAATTTCTTTTTGTTCAGTTTTGAAGTAACATTTTGTCAAGATTTCTGAATACTCTGGTCAGAGATGAGATTTTTTTTTACCTCTTCCTGCAAGTTTGGAAACTTTTAAGATGTTGTGATTGAAAAGGAAAGTGACAGCTCTTACATGTGCCAGAACAGACCAGCATCAACACATGACACATACACACACACTTCTGTGCGGGTGCTTGTTGCTGACATTCCTCACCCTTGTCTACAATCACTTAAAAATGACAGAAAACAGAGAAAGCGAAAGAAAAGCCTGTTTGACTGTAGACAAGCCCCAGAGGCTGTTTCTGAACACTGTCTGGCAAACAAGAACAAAGTGATTCACAAAGCATTAACAGCACTCAGAGCTGTGGTATTTATGAAAAAGCAAATGGCACAAGAGAAACGAACTGCTTCCTTACAACACTTGTAAATTATTTTCTCTCTCTTCCTCTCTGTCTCTCTCTCTTTTTCACCTGCCTGTTGTCTTGTCTTGTGTGATTTTGGTGATACGCTTTCCTAAAAACACGAGGTAAAGGCGCATGTCAAAGGCGATGGGGGTGTTTAACCTCTTAAGCCCCAACGACCCCTGATACGGGGGCAAAAGGCAGGAGATCAGTTAGGCTTGGGGCTTAAGAGGTTAAGGTAGTGTGCACTTTTATGCAAATTGCATGTCCATCAGTGATGAGTAGTTCATCTTCTCACTGGATAACCTGATTATAATTTAGATCAGGGTGTCCATCTGTTAGGTGAACACCCACGCAAGACATTATGCATATAGGATGAATGAAACCATGCATTCCCCCCCCAGTTTCTCCCTTAGAGACAACGTGAGTGAAAGTAGGCAGAAGGAAGGGTTTATCTTTACTGGTCTCCTGCAGTTTTACCATCAATTCCTGTTCATTTTTGGAGATAACTGGATAGATTTGAGGGTGTAGTGTCCAAAACTGAATAAACTGTAATAAGTTTAAAACATGATCCTGACATCAACCATTTGCAGCAGATTTCTGTGCTGATGAATCCAAGCCAGCTGAGAGATATCATTAATATGTTCACCAGTCTGAGGACTGAATCATTTCTATATTAAAGACAAAGGTTTGTAGATGGTATTTTACAGCTCCTGAAATTTGCCACTGGCAAGTATCATGTTACAGTGACTGCAAAACACAGCAGACAGATTGGTTTGAAATTGAAAAGTCATCTACCAGAATTTTGTGCCCTGCATGTATTTGACTGGTTGATGGAATTACACCGCACTGGTAAGATCTTAGCATGTTTTAGTAAAGTTGGAACCCAACAACATGAGAACACAGGTGCCTAATAAATGAGAGGGCTGTCACTGGTCTAAACAGTGCATCAATGGGTCGGTGAGGCTGAGCAGGGGTGTAGCACAACATTCTGGGCCATATTTATAACTAGTCTCTGTGGGCACCCTTCCTATTATAATCAATAGCTCTCATGCATTTTTGAAGTGATATTAAAAATAACTGAGCAAAGCTGTAGCGCTTATCAAGGTCACATCACATAAACAACAACACCCGGTGATGTCAGTGCAGTCTCACCAGTAGTCTACAATTATAGTGTGATTCTGTTCGTAGCGGTGGGAATCACACAGTACTTTTACTATACACAGGACACCTTAACAATGGCATCACTGTATAGTGATTCTGCTATTCTGTAATACTTAAATGTAGTTACATCATGGAATATGTGAGAGAGAGTGAAGAAGAAAAACAACTAAAAAGGCATTCATTTACTGCATTATGGTGTCAGTGCGAGTGTATTATTATTATTTTCTTTAGCCAAGTCAATTCAGCTCAGTTTAATTCAGATTTATATGTAAATATATAAAACTAATCTTTCAAACACAAGCAACAATAGTGCCCTACAAGACCCTACAATACTTACACTACACAATATACTGATATTTTTTTAACCCCCAACTTTCACGCTGGTTAAATGAGGTTTGCAGCATTGTGCTCAAGGCAAAAAGACAAAAAAAAGTTTACATTTTTATTTGACTAATTGTTATTCCCTAGATACAAAATAATGTTAAAAACAAGTCCCCCCTTAGTTTGGTAACACCTGCACTGGAGAACTGCTTATAGTATTACTTTACCAGACTACCCTATGGTTTTTTACAGCCTATTTCTTTAAATATAATTTTCCTGTTTGAATAGTTCAAAAATATTTCAACTAAAAATAAATATTATATATAAAAAAATGAAAATTTTCCATTTTAATTGGGTTACAATTGCTCTCCTTCTCAGCTCTTGAAGCTGCCCTACTTTGAGCCCTTTGAAAATGAAGGTCCTCAAAAGAAGTAGAAAAAAAATCCCACAGGTCGCTTGACCAAGCAGCTTATTAAAACCTATTGTTGTATTAATAATTTCTGCTGCCCTTTTTTCCCCTTCCTGATCTCTCTTGAAAAAGAGAGTTTTAATATCAATCAGACTTTTTTTTACCTGGACAAATAAAGGATACATATTTCAAAATTAAATGGCCTATAGCGGTTGTGTGAATGACTGTAAGCAAAATTTGATTTTCACTCCTAGAAAACAGATATTCTTCACATGCATTTAATGTTGTAAAAGACTTCATTTTAACTGATCCTGCCTTTAGATAATTTTTGCCTAAACCTAAGCAGATTTATTACAGTGTAATATAATATAACATTTTCAGACATAAGACTCTAACCCTGGTAAATGGTAGAAAGTTATGTGTGGTTGTGCCTTATTATATCACAAATAAAATCAATCAATTCATACCAAACTGGCTACCCTGCTGGTAAAAGTGATAAAAAGTGAGAAGTGTGCTCCAAAGCTGAATAGTTTCTACCACAAGGTTGGCGGCACCTCAGGCAGTTTGTTAATAACCTTTAGTTGCCATTTCATGAGCTCACTTTGACTGCATGCTTGGTAACATTCTTGATGGCTTGGTTTCTGAAACTCAGGGCAGAGTGTTTCATGATGTTAAGCTTTGCTGTGTTGCCAGATATAATGAATCTAGCTATCATGCAGAACTTCTGGCTGACTGCCTAGCTCACACCATCGTTAAACAATGTTTGCATGGTCACCTTTTTGTTTTCCATTAGTTTACTTCTCTCTCTCTCTCTCTGTTGTTTTTTGGTCCTCTGACTTCCCACTCTTGGGAAGAGACGCGGCTCTGTCATAGCGCACATCTGCAGTTGCTCAGCCTGATCGGCTACATTCAGGAAAGAGTCCCAGTTTCCAGTGTAGGGGTGAACTAATTGAGTTGATGTTTTTGGTGTCTTTAAAACACTGCATTGTAAAAATTCAACAGTAAAGGACCTGTCCCAGCAACGCTGAATAATTCACTGAGTGCTCTCAGCGGGGACTACTTCTTTGGAAGAAAGAGGCTCAGATCAAAACTGCACCACATGTTGCTTGAATCTCAGTCATAAATCTCAAAACCTGATTACCACTTGAAGTAAGTGTTTTTAATGCAACTTTGGAGACCTGACCTTTAAAAATCCAATTAACATCTGTGGTATAACGCGTCCCTTTTTAACCACCGTGTGTCCACTGTTATGCTGGAATGTCTTTTTCCTGCTTTACTGATAGAACTTAGGCAGAGTTATTATCTGTAGTGCTTTGGATTAAAATTTGTTTGATCAGCAAACCAAGGATTTCCTTTTTTTCTTTTGCAAATCTACAGGTGACATATCTTCCATGAGTTTCAGGGATAATCTGGTTCTGTACAGAAAATAGTTTAATAAAAAATAAAATCTCCTCCCTGCAGGTGTACCTGAGTAGTTGACAGAAAAAGAGAGGAGCTGTTGAAGTGTGTCCTTCTGGCAGCTGGTGGAGGATCAAGTCTTGTGATGCCCCTGACCTAATATGGCTAGGTCTGGACTATCAGCTGAGAATCAGGTGCTTACTAAATATTTAGGAGGATAAAGACTTCCTGCTGGGCTGAAGCAGTCATCATAAGGCTTGGATCAGGCTTTCTTTTCCATCGCTGTTTCTCAGTCACACTCTGCATACAGCTCACCCGTGTGTCCTTGTTCTCTACCAGCGTTGTCTTCTGTTCCGCATATTCCTATTTATTCTATTTATCCCCTTTGTATATTTTATTTATATTTGTCTCTGTATTTATATATGTGTGTGTGTGTGTGTGTGTGTGTGTGTGTGTGTGTATATATATATATATAACAGTTCTGTAACTGTAACTTCGGTCGTTGCTGTGCTTTTTTTGGAAGTCGAATTTCCCAGAGGAACCCACCCGAGGGATTAATAAAGTTCTATCTTATCTTATCTTATCTTATCTTATATGATCACATCTACTGTCGGCATCCAAGAGATTTTGTGTGGGAAGAAACATTTAAAAAACAAACAAAAAAAGAGGGTTTCAGTTCTCAGAGAGGACTTTGAGTTTTCTTTGAATGCTTTAGATGCGATTGGTATGAACCATGTTGATAATTTCCAGCAGTTAAATTTTGTTGTCATTAAATAATATTAACAAAGGTAATTCCATATTTTAGTGCTGAAGAATATTGATTTCACACACTTTATCACTGATGGATGTCTTTGGCATGTAAAATGATTTTTTTGTATGTTAAATTAAGCGTTTTGAGCCAAAATAAACCAAAAACTAACAATGAGGAGAGCTAAAATTTTACAGGCCCCATCGTATGATTACTGTTGTTTCAAAAAACAAAACATTTTGTAATTATCCATCATTTTGCATGTTTTCTGTCTCTTACAGAAGTGTGGCAAAATGACTGTTTACCTTCTCCTTTTAATTTCAAAAAATGATTCCTTGCACTATGTTTCTGCTACATGCGCAAAACAGGCGCACCTCCAGAATTTTTTCTCAGGGGTGGCCATATGGGGACCAACCCTGAAATAACTGTGGTGGCACACTGAAAACAGAATTTCCATGTTTATGATGCTTTTGTCAAATATATGTTACTTAAAAATATGGCAAAAATGAGTGAAAGAAAAGAATTGTATGCCTAGTTAATTTCCTGCTTTTAAAGCTGACATCACTGAAAATGGGTACATATGAAAAACAAATAACATTTTGAATTGATAATTATCTTTTATAAATAATAAGTAAATGCCTGAACTCATTGCACGATGTCTTCTCTTTTGGTCATGTTTGTTAAAATTATTACCAGCATGGGGCAGTCTTGCCAGGGTGGGCCACTGTTGGGTTCCAGCATTTTTTCCTGGGTGGGGGTCAGTGCCCCCCCTGGCCCCCAGCTTGAAGGTGCCCCTGAAGCAAAATTCAGTAACCATAAGTAACCTTGACCTACAAAAAATTCCTCTGAGGAACCACCCACTAAACAGGAAGCACATGGTTGTACAGTGTGCCCTTAGAAACTTGATGATGATGATTCAAATGATCCAAATCTAAAGAGTTTGTGTTTTTTTCCCCTAGCAGCGGGGTTACGGTATTTTTATTTTTACACTAACTTTCAATTTTAATATTCAGTTTAAATTATAGTGTACCCTACTGGCAAAAGTTCTAAACTTTGCTGTAGCCGCTGATTGCATTCATGTAAAACATAGCACAGCAAATTATGAATTTTTAACCATGAAGCAGAAAAATTATGTCAGGGTCTAGATACTCTTGAAACTGGGAACATGCACCATTAAGCATAAAGTTGTGGTTGCAATACAGCGCACATTATTCACATTGTCCGTGCTTGGTGATCATTTCAGCCTACACACATCAATACTCAGTCACTGTCACAGTACCCCCCTACAGTTAACAGGAAGTCATCTGATTTGACTGTGGATGACATGCCTCAAAGGACCCGGCCACAATTGAATCTTGGCCGAGCAGGGACATTGCCTTGATTTGCTCATTCGATCATCTGACTTAGTAGGCAAACATATTACACCTCTGTGTAACATTGATAAAAGCCCAAGCCTGAAGACATCTACATGACCCCCCCACCCACCCTGCCTGCTACTAGCTGTGTAGCACCCTAGCACAAAAGGTAAAAGGGCCCGATCATAGCTGCGTGCCATTTTTACTTTTTTTCTGAGCATGTAGCTGAATCCTTGCTGATTAAATTCTACCATAAATGCTTCTGCTCAATGAAATGCAAGCAATTAAAGTAAAAGCCTGATCAAATGGTGGCTCACCGTCAGTCAAATAAGGTGACATGTAATTGAAAATGCTGCCGTTCTCTTGCTCTCTACTGCCCCTGTAATAGGAATCCGTTTAAAAACAGATCAAGTTTCCCTACTGCAGGGGAGTAGATGATACTTAATCAACTAATTGACACAACAAAGACCTTTTCAAATGTGTGCGTTCAGTAACATCTGGTCCTTCTCATGTTTAAGGCTAAATTATTTACCAGCCATAGAATTCAGTGTTTGGCATCCAAACTAGTAACAACTCAACATTTCAGCTACTGATGTGAGTGTCAGGCAGCAAAGGTTAAAAGGTTAAACTGAAGTAAACCAAAGTAAAGACCCTGGTAGTACAGCTGATGTAAAATACAACTTCACTTTGTAAGTGTGATAATAAACATGCTGGCACCTTCTGCAAAACTGATCTTTGCGACAAAAAGAAGAAAAGGCCAAAGACTTCGTTTCATTGATCGGCTATAGTATTAAACGTTATTACTCGTCAGGCTTTGCAGATCAAAGGTAATTATTCATAATTCACCTTTCCAAAATCCGTTGGTGTCGCTCTGCACTACAACAGGAGCAAAGAACACAGAATACAATTTAATGGATTACCATTTTTCCTGTGCTTTATGACACAATGACACAATTACCTTAAAGCTTATTTTCAAGGCGGGCAAAAGAGGATTGGGTGACAGAAAAATAAGGCGAGTAATACTCCCAGCTGCATTTAACTCTGACAAACTTACAGGCTCAAGGCATTAACTGTTACCTACTCGTTTGTGTCGTGCTGCAGAGAGTGGGAAGGGCCTTGCATGCTGTAGCTACAGGTCATTGTTGGCCCACAGATGAACTAAGTGACAATAATTGAGTTAAGAGGGGAAACAAATGATGTCACGAGCGCATGAAGTGGAACGAGTCGACTGATTTATTTTTCAAAACAATACATGTCAAAGCAAATCAGTTTTATTAGGAGGTATACGGGGGTGGGGAGTCAAACTGTAGCTTTAATTCACTCAGCTTCAGTGTAGCTCCAGCATAAGCAAAAAGTTTCTTTATGCGTGATTGTAGGCGGGCAAAGATTGCAAAATGAGAGAGTGAATACTTAAGAGGCAGGAATACGATTATCTGTGACTTTTACTTAAGCATGGCAGTATTATCTGCACATCTTTTAAAAACAAAGGTATTTTTTTATGCCAAGCATGCTCTTTTAGAATATTACATTCTATTATTGTATTGTTACTGATGCCTTAACATTAATCAGGTCCAGATGTTTTTCTATTAATTAATCAATAAATACAGATAAATACGCCTTCCTTGGAATTAGTTAAAGTGTTCTTGAGCTGTAGTTCTCCAGGTTTCCTTTGGAAATGCTTTTTCACTCTTTTGACCATTTCAATGGGAATGTTTTTTGAATGAATCACTCAAGTATAAAAAAGGCACCTAGCTTAAGGGTTAAACCAGCATTGTGTCAACACATAACAGATAAATTAGCATAAAATTAACTCTAAATTCTACTTTTAGGCTGTTACTACCATTTGTAAAATGCATTATTTGTTCCCCACAGAAAGTGCCGAAGATTACACAGTTTGACAAGCATCAGCGAGTATTTTTGGAAATATTTTTGAATCCCAAAGAGCTCTTAGATGAAAACTTGGCCTATCTCAGCAAGTGCATCCTTAAAAAATACAAGGAAACTGGACAATTGGAAGACAATAGAACACATTGCAGGCCATCTCCTGTTCACTGAAGCCTCATCAGAAATGATCTCAAGGTGGCTGTCAAGAAGCCATTCTTAAGGAAGGAAACAATGAGAAACAGTTGTGGTACTGGATGGTAAATTAGCAACAGGTCTTATGGAGTGATGAATCCAAATTAGTATGTATATGGAGGAGGTCAGGAGAGAAGTACAACAGTGTGTGTCTACAACCATCATCATTGTAAAACACGGCGGAGGCTCTGTCATGGTTAGTAGTTGCATTTCAGCCAGTGGTGTTGAGGATCTTGTCAAAAATAAAGAGATTGTGAATGCAGCAAAGTTAGATTTCGATCCACCATGCAGTACCACCTGGAAAGCATCTGATTGACAATGGCTTAATTTTTCAGCATGTCAGTAATCCCGAAACAACTACCATATATCTGGACTGAAAAAAAAAACAAACAAACATAATGGTAGACTGTCTCCATCAGTCATAGATTGAACTCATGACAGAAGTCATTTTGACAGAGAACAAAACAAAAGGCAGTAAATATCCAAAGAAGAGCTTTGAATGTCTTTCAGGAAGCCCGAAGAACTATTCCTGAAGACTACTTAAAGAAATTACATGAAAGTTTACCTAAGAAAGTTCAGGCTGTGTTGAAGAATGAAGGTGGTTATGCCAAATACTGACTTCTAAGCTTCTTAGCTTCTTACAATGTTTCCATGTATTTATTTATTTATTTATTTATGTAATTCCATTTATGTTTGCACATGTTTCAAAAAAAAAAAAAAATGCTGCACCTATTTCCAGTTTTCCTAGCAAGACTTTTGCTCAAGACTTTTGCACAGTGTGGTATATTATCCTATCTTCCCTGCATCACTAAGTCTGATTCTGGTAACTGTGCTGAGATTAACTTAGTTTACTTCATATACTGTGTGTTTTCATGGTGATCAGACAACGTGACCGCTGTTTCAGGAAATACAACAGACACAGTGCACACTCTTTCTAAATACACTAATATACAGCACAGGTTGATGGTGTCACAACATCATCTGAAAGAAGAGCACTAATGATGTGAAATAGGACTGAAGGACATTTTGAGTTGTTGACATTCATCTGCAGGAAACTCAGTCCACTCCAGCGATGGGGGGAAAAAACAGAGGAATGATTAAAGTGATAAAGGTTCTGTCTGCTCTTGTGCTTTATCTGACTGATAACTTCACAGAAGAGATACTAATTGCGCTCAGGATGAAAGTGGCCACAATTATATCCATATAATGGCACAGATGCATCCATTTCAAAGAGAGGTTGCAACTTCATATGAAGTTTGGCTGATGAAGCGCGAGTGTAGGGCTTTTTGTTCCTGCATGTTTACATTTGACTGTTTGAGATTTCACATGCAACTATTTTGGTTTTATGAATTTGTATGCAACAATGATTTAATTTAGGTCATTGACGCTGTTTCTATATATGCCTGTAACGATCTAAAAAGCCTATCAACTTTTGGGATTTTGCACATCTGGGATTAAAAAAAAAAAAACAAATGAAAATTTTGAAATATATTTTGAAAGGTCAACTGCTACACGTCAGTCATGGTTGTTTTCACAGCTGAAGGGGATGTTTACCTTCCAACATCAGTTTAAACCGGATCTAATCACTTCTGTTGAAATTTTAGGCTGCACCACATTAAAAAAAAGAAGCTATTGCCCCAGTTTTAGTGCGTCAACAGTCACAGGCATGCTGCAGTGGTAACTACTGTGAAAAGTTTTCCTGTCTGTAGGAGTGCGGTAAGGCTCTTCTTGTACTCAGGTAAAATATGACTCACAATCCCAGATGACTCATGTGGTGAGCTGAAGTCACACCAAGGTTTGCAATATACAGGATGGGTATAGTTTTGACAAGATTGGAGCTTCTTCCTTTTGTTCTACTTTTTAACTCTTGTCTGGGGGATGGCTGTGTTGGGTGGTGTGTGTGTGTGTGTGTGTGTGTGTGTGTGTGTGTGTGTGTGTGTGTGTGTGTGTGTGTGTGTGTGTGTGTGTGTGTGTGTGTGTGTAAGACTCGCTTATCTCTGTAAAAGCTTGATATGAATAACTGTGCAGAAGAAACTAGAAAGTCTGTTAAATATGCATTTAACAGCAACAAGAAATACAGACAGTTAAACTAGCTTAAAGGGATATTGTAGCTTTAGATATCACAGCAAATGATGCGCTGTGAATGCACCCCAAATGCCTGGGGCCAGCACAGTGACTAATGCATTTAGCTGTGATTAAACAGGCTATACTGTATATTTAATGTGAAAACTGGTCACATTTTCCAAGAAATAAAAGGAAAAACATGGGGGAAAAGGGTAGTTATATAACTAATATTTATAACTATTATTTTGGGTCTACTTAAAAAAAAAATTGATGTATTCTCTTTAAAATTCATCAAATAGCTCACACCATTTAAAATGCTCCTACTTACTCTTACTTTTGTTTTCAGGGCAGGGTGTTACAGGAAAAGGGCGATACACTAACTTGTTATTTACTTGTTATTGTGGACTAAGCTGTTTCCATTGTTTGTCACAATGCAATCATACAGAAGAACAAAGGGATGCCATCTAAAACAGGCTTGAGCTCAGGAAAATGTACGGCCAGCACAAAAGGTACCCTAATTGTGTGCTGCAGCTAAACACACACACAAATATGTGAGCACACGCCACAATTTAAAAAGAAATGAATGCATTAGTGTTTCTTTGCACTTTTCAAACGCTGCAGTTTCTGGGTCACAGCAGGGGGAAGAAAAGAGCCGTGTATAACTGCATTTAATACAGTAAATTTATAATTTTTCATGGACACATGCATACCCTGTAAAAGCATTGCATTGTGGTGTCAAAAACACCCTATGCCACCCTATGGCTTATTACTCACAAGCCATCTCTGTGTGCAACAATTCAGATTTGGTAACTGAATATCAGACAGCCGCAAATACATGACACTTCTTCTGTTCTTTTAAAAGGAACTATAAATGCTCATTCTATTTGAGATGATGTTACACTTCTTCACAGAAGCAGAAGTTGGAAGTTCTGGTCAGTCTCATATTCCCATGAGCACGAGCAGAAAGGACATCAGATCCCAGCGTTGACACTGGATTCTCTCACTGATGTTTACGAGGTAACGGAAACAATCCCGATGCCATAGTTGTAGAAACTCATTCCTTCTGTGTTTTCGGGTCAGTGGCTTTCATTAAATGTAATGGGGTGGCAGTAAATTATGAATGAAGAACCACTCTGTGGGCGAAGAGGATGATGCAGATTATTCATCCCTGCTTCCTTCGATGCCACTTCTCAGCAGAGGGATTTCACGCCAAAGGGATGAGGACTGTATTACTCAGTAGTGTAAAGTAAGTAGATTACAGGCTGCAGACAGTGACTGGTATCACCATCTGGATTATGGTGCGGATCAGGGGGTCCCCAAACTTTTTTATAATGTCAAAGACTACTATCGATATACGGTGGATTCAATCTTCAGTTGTTTAATCTGAAAAAACTTCTCCTGAGGGCTTTCTTTTAGTCACTGTTGAATCACTAATGTGTGTGTATTTCAAATGTATTTATGTAACTTTTGATCTTTGACCGAATATATTTTGGGGGGTTTTCTTTTAAGACAGGCTTCTGATCAAAGTGACGGTTCAGTTTACAGAAAAACGGGAAGGCTACATGGATGCTCGGCTTTGCTTAAAGATGATGATAATAATGATGCGTGGGTGGAGGAACTGAAACAGCCTGGGAGTGATGGCGATGGAGAGAACAATCAGACGGACAGAGGATCCTGAACTTCACCATTACTTCCTTCCTCCTTACTTCCTCTGTTTGCCATGACTACAAGCGAGCTTAGCATGAGAATAAATGTTTTTAATTTACTTTTAAAACACAGCCGTGCCTGGCAGTTTGTGGGCCCTAGGCTAAATATCAGCAGCGTGGCAGGGAAGAATGATTGCTGCTGATCATGCAGTATGCAGGCTGCTGATGACTTTATCGGAACAGATCAAGTTATGGATGATTAATTTAGAAACTGAATCAATGCTTGCCGTTGGCTTCATTGGAGGCCTTGCTGACCTTACAAACCTTCATTATGTAGTGCGAGGCGACATGCTAAAGCCAATTCCCCCCTTCCCAGCATCCTCGCTTTTTAGCAAATTATCTTGGAATTTCCTTTAATTTCCTAGATGAACTATGCTTCCTTTTTCATTTGACTTTATTTACCTTTGTCCAGCTTACTGAAGTCACATGTGTCTGTCCCAATTCCCGATCTCATGATTATAAAATGTTATCAGTGAGCAGCCAGCTGCGCACGACCCGGATAGGAAACACTGATGTGATCTTGAGTGTTAAAAAGATACCATACTGTTTCCTGTCTGCTGTCTGGCAGAGGTATAGGTGGAGAGCAAACCACATGCAGAAGGAGAGAAGAGTAGGGAGGGGCCCCTAGAGGAGAAATGAGGTTGGGCTCTGACGAGGAGGAATAGTGAAAAGAGAGGAAGAGAAGGGGGGAAGCAGAGGGTGGGGTAAAGAGGAAAGGGGTGGATTGAGAGGAAGGAGGAGAAAAGAGGGGAACCGATATTGGGGGAAAAAAGGTAAGGTGAGGAGGGGGAGAAGGGTGCTTAGAGGGGTCTAACTCTGGCATAAAAGTAAATTCAAATACATTATTCATGGATCTCTGTGTCAAAATATCATTTACGTGTGCTGTGTTGACTCATGGCTCGTAAAATGAGAAGGACATGAAAAGAAAGAAAAGGAGGAAGGAAATAAACAACTCAGGAGGCTTTCTCTATTCTTGGCCAGAAATAAAGAAAAATAATAATAATAATAAAAGGAACCTCAGTGCAGTCGCCTCAACTTATTAGGCATCAATAATTTATCGTACCCTTTGTTTACTATTCTTTATCCATGTAATAAGCAGCACCCCTTGTCAGCTGAAGTCTCAAATGTGTTGTCAGAGTTTCTAGGTTTGAAAGGGACGTTGTATTTGCGAATGTTGCATAAACAATATAAAGAAGAATAAAATAATATTATTTAAGACTGTAAAACTTGGCAAACGAAGCCACGGATTTGTGAGGGTGGCAATTTTAAAATCAACCATACTCGCCCTCTCAATACATTTTTGAGTCTTCAATCATCTGATTAAAATATGGGCCAGCTGTTTGTGAGGTTTGTTTTTTTTCTTCCCCCCACATTTTAATTTTCTGGATTTCCTGTATAATGAGTGCTGCTGCTGCTGCTACTGTAACCATCATCAACCTTCCAGTTGATACAGTACACCAACACCACAGCAGCCCCTACAGGTACACAGCGGCGCTGCCATCAGCTCCAGTCAGGTTTAATTACAGTAATAGAGGTTTCCAAACTGCAGGTTGATTGCAAGATAAATTCAAAAGGTCACGAGACGATTAACGGGATAGGGAAGCAGACAAAACGTTTATACTGCACAAAATTAAATTCATGATTCCGGGCGCTTCTATTAATCTTTGCTTGTGAATTACTGGCTAATTTTACCTCTTTAGACATCTAAAAATAAGATGGGCAGGGCAGGAAAATAAACTTGCACATTAAAATAAAAAATAGAAAAGAAAAAATCTCTTTGTAGGTCGTGAATGACGTACGACCAAAACAATGGGCCACAAATACTTTGTTGTAAAGGTTTAAAAAAAAAAAAGAAGCTACGATCTTGTTTTGGTGATTAAGTGTAAAGGAGAAAAATCCAAGAACAACTGGGCTTCGTTTTCTGTGTGGACAATAAATACAACCTTGTATTCTGATTTAATAGAATGAAAATGAATAAAACAATGTTCCACAGACTTTTCCTCTGATTTCTTCTCTTCTTACCCCAGGTTTTCGTACACATGTGTGCCTATACACACACACACATATATATGTATATACATACACATGCAATATATATATATATATGTGTGTGTATGGGGGGATGTGGGTGTATCCACTGACGGTAGGGGCACATATGACCTGCTCCACTTTTATTTTGATTTATAAGGCTAGTAGAGAGCATCATCACAGAATCGCTTCATCTTCTCTCCTTTATTACACCACATTTGTTTTCATTTTACTCCCAAGGCCTGGCTGAATACATTACAGATATCCCATGGGGCCGTGGGGGCCAGCATCTTCACCACAGGAGACAATGGGATGACGGGAAGGGATTTGCGAGCATGCTTCATCATTACAGGCATTAGTATTATTTTGACTTCAAAACACTATCTGAGGGATTATCATTATTCTTGGTATTAGCACAGCAAGCGGACACGTGGGTCAAACACATTGATCGTAATAAGAAAAGTAATTATTTGTCAAGCCTGCTGGCAATAATTGGAGACATTAGTGTCAGGTGTCCGTCAGAGAGGCCAGCGCTAAAGAGCTAAATTCTGTTTCTAATCAGAAAATGATGCTTTACATGCTCACCTGAAATTTCCCCTTTCATTTGGAGCTCTTCAGTGTGTGCTTTTACCTGACTTTTTGGTGAGTCAGGGTCCAACCCCTCACACCCCACAACCCCCAATTCTTCTCGCTCATTCAAGACTTTTCTTCTTCTTCTTTTTTTAAGCCCGGGGGTAAAGTGGGAGACAAAATCTGATTCACCTGGAGTGGGACATTACAGTGGAGATAATATGGCAATTGGGTTTAGCATAGAGAGGTCAATGGCAGGTTAATGCACAATGCAATACATCATTCAGTAGCAGATCTTAGAGGGGAGGGGCCTAGAGGTCAAGAGGTGGCTCCGAGTCTTGTTTTGGGGCACAAGAGCACAAGATGAGTTGAATTATGTCCATTTATCACGTTTGTCATTTGATTTTGTCATGATGCTGGAGAAAGGAAACCTAGGTTGTACAAGCTTTTTATATCTTTGTTACAACATCAACATTTTCTTTAATAGTTCATGAAACAGGTCCATATTTAATTTCAGAAAGCTAGACATCCTTAAAAAAATAAAAAAATAAAATCCCCCCTGTCCACGTTGTGCATATATCAATTTGCTGTTGTTCATAGCTACATGGCCACATCTATAAGCCTGTGTTTGAGGACAGTAGAAAAGGAATAATACGGCCATAAACGTGGGCAGATGACCTTATTTGAAGCTCTCACAACTCCAGTCATCACCACCGTCACCTGCTCGATTACAGTCGCACCGAACCATCTTTTTTTCCACCTCATTCACACGTTCAACATTCACAGCCAGCAGTGAAACTGATAGCATCTACATCATTTCAAGGACATACAATAACACCCACCAGCCAAGCCTTGTTACATGAATACATAGAGGAAAGGTTTCCAGCAACACTATTCCATGATTGAATTCCCAAGGACGAGAGGAAGAGGGAATAAAAGGGGAAGCAATGGAGATGAAAGAAGGTTCGGATGGCTGAGAATGCAAAGTGAAACATACCTCAATTTTCTTTTAATAAAATCAATTTATGAAAATATTTATTTCTAATCTTGTTTATGGGTTTGAAACATGCATGTGCAAAAGTATTCAGCATACAAACCTTTCAAACTGTCCAGTATTCCACACAACATTTGAAACCAGCTGACAGTAAGAACAAATGTCAGATCTTGAAAAGCCCACCGATGAAATCCCACTGGCTACTAAGCTTGCTATAGGCATGACGGCTGGACATGTAAATTGCACGGCCTTTCCACTCCTGGGGGTAAAATTAGTCCTCTCTACTCACTGCACCCCGTATAATAACCCATATATAATATCTCTCCTTGTTTGAGGATTCAGGGGATGCCTGTCAATCATCTCAAAGGAACACAGAATATATTTACATAGTTATACCACAGTGTAGCATCTCAGAGACACTGACAAGAAATATTGTCTGAATAATGCCATTTTTATGAACAAGATTTATGAGACTATCAGATTTTCTAATTTTGATCTAAACATTAAAGCAATCTAATGAAACACTTAATCTTGGCTATTGTTAGGAAGTGATCCATCTTAAGCAGCAATTATGTTTCTCTAATAAACTTATTTGACTGGAGGATGATTTAAAAAAAAAAGGTTTCGTTTGCTGAGATCCTCGAATGGAGACAGCCACCCAGAGGATAAAAGAGGTACTACAGTTCATGCATGTCTATTACTCTAATACCAAACTATTCCTGTGCATGTCTGCCTGCACTGCCATGCACTTTAAGGAATCACTATTACTTTAAAAGCATTTGTCAAAACCTTTATCAGCATATTTCATATCAACACTGAGGTTCTTTTTCCTATTAAGTAAACCAGTTATGACAGATCCTTTCTTTAACTGTTATTACAGCCCATCTGTGGCCTGCAGGATGCTCACCAGCTACTAAGGCTTCCTGTTTACAGCCCTCTTCCTGTTACTGCGATGGCCGAAATGTCACTAAAACCGCTGACAGAGCTGCTGACACCGCAAGAGCCTCGCTATATAATACTTAGTTAAAACACTTTGGGAAGCATTTCACATCATTTAGGTTGTGCTTGTTAATACTTTATTTAACATTAATGCTCCTTTTATTTGTACTTTTTAGATCATTTATTTAGATCAGATTGTTCATTTGATTTTAGTTTCAACTACTTTTTCTTTTTTTCAGTTTCATTTTTATTGTGTAACATGCATTTCGGTATCTGTTTAGTGCTATTTGGAGGAAAGATTTAAGAACTTAAAACAGGTATTGCAATACAGTTTATTCACTATCATGTCAACATAAAACCTCCACACATGCATAATACTAAATAGGATTCTGTGCATTTTATTTATATATTTTTTTTTAAGGGAAAGAGTTTTGAAAAGGACCACACCCACCCTAAACAGTAACTTTAGAACTCTTTCATCCAAACAATAAAAATATAAAATTATTATTTTGTTCTCATTTACAAAACTGAGTTCAAAACATATCATAATTTAAGGATTATGACAGAATTTCTTCTCCAATGATAAAACGACAAACAGCTTTAAATTGATTTGAATGGAAAATTTCCAAGAGACCCTCTTAAAGTTATTTCTATATCTTTATAAATTATAAAAATACTGGCATCTGCCAGTGCTACCCCCTCAGCCTCCTAGTAGACACACCTATTATATTTCAAAATCCTACATCGCCTTGTTCTCAAGTTTTTGCAATCACAAGATTTTCAGAACACTTGACCTCTGACCTTTAAGGGGGAAGATACTGAGATTCAACGATTTTCTAGTAGATACACCTATGGTATCAATTTGATACCATACTTCGCCTTGTTGTCGAGTTACAGCAAAAAAACATAAAGCAAACCACAATAAAAAATCCAAATATGATTGATATGCTTTTTGAGTTTTTTTTCCTGTTTTTGGTTTTTACACTGATACCCACACAGATGAGAAGTGTGAAATGCATAATATGCAGTTATAATAATATTGTTGCTCAACGAGGATTTAAAGCTAATGCATGTCAGGCAACAATTACAGTGAAAACTCTCCTGAGCAACTTTATTAAAAAGCAGATGGTAATAGCAGTAATTTCATTCTAAAATATTTCATATATTTTCATTCATTACAAATACAAAAAAACAACTCCAGAGATGTTAAACTCAATGTTATCAGTGTAAAATTAAAGCAGCTTTGCATCCTTCGCTAAGTCACAACAGTGCACATTGAGATGTAGGGGAAATAAAAAAACAAACAAAAAGCATTGTTTATTTATCAGTCTTTATTTATGAAAATAGCTTTTTTTAAAAATGCATTTGTACAAATACAACAGGAGTGAAAGTTTCTTATTGACTACATCTCATTGTTCCCATGTCGTTTTTGTTATCAGATGTATTCACACTTCGTCATTTCAGGCACGTTGAAGACAAAACCAAAGACACTGTATAACGGTGGATACAAAACCTGTATTTAATACCATGTGCAAATGGCTAAAGTCTTACTGCTGATCATCTTTGTGACTAAAGCACAAATACCTTAAACAGCGGGTCCTTGGAGAACAGAAAAAAAGTGTAAAAAAAGAGGAAAAAAATGCCTGGAATTGTGTGACTTTGCAGACTAAAATAAAACTATAAATAGTAAATAAAGCACTGATTGTAGCAAGTACTCATCTCTGAACAGAGTCCAGTATTTACTTTCAGTGTATGGCAATCTCTTATTAAACGAAAAAGTGAGTCCGCCTTGTCTATCTTGAGTCTGTCTTTATGGTTGATATGAAATGAGTACGATTTTTTTACATTTGTAAAAATGCTTATTCTTTTTAAAATGTCTTTGAAACATTCATTACTATCACCTCTGTGCCTTTGGTAGAGACTAGAGGAATCAATGTGGAAGAGAGACTCGGGTATCCCTGATGGTTGGTGTGTGGAGAAAAGTGTCCGGGCACCATCCACCAGCACACGCTCGCACTCACCGGCATCAGAACACTGCCAAGGTTAAATTTAATTGGGGAAAATGCATACCTTTAATATCCCACACTTTCCCCAAATGTAAACACGAGTTAAACATCTTGTAAAGTGCTCAGTTTAAACTAGTACCATTCAAATATTCCTCATGAAGAGACATTCACTGCATTAGCATGAAAAGCACTAATGTGATTTTAAATATTTAGACGGCTTAGATTTTTTTACAAAATCGATTCACTTCTTCAGCTACCAAGTCAAATCTCCTTTTAGATAATGCCCCTTGAAAATATGTAATAAAAATATCGTATTGACACTAGCACAGGCATTTTTTGTTTTTTTACAAACCCCCCAAATTTTCCCTCGTCCAAAATCTGACTTGATATATACACATGTACCTCCCAGCCAAAGAAGAACCTGCTAACACATCAAACGTAGACACCGTCCTGAGCAGAAATGTAGTGGAAGCTCCCTTTCATTATTACTCTTTTAACAAGGATAATTTGGATTCTATATATAATATATATTCATTACTTCTACACAGATTTTTCCCTGTAGATGAAGACAGACATCGTACCATTTCTTATACCGGGTCACTGCTTTTAGAGCTCTCCTCCGCCCCTTTGGCAGAGGCTAGAGGAATCAATGGGGAAGTGAGATTCAGGTATCCCTGCTCTGAAGGTTGGTGTATGGTGAAAGGTGTCCGGGTGCCATCTGCCAGCACACCATCGTCCACCTTCACCCGACAGATTGCATCCAGGACGCCCAGTTTGTTACCAGAACCTGACGTCAAACTGATGACAAACCACAGATGATATGAAAATTGCCCAAATTACAAATATCAATCAATATTTTAGGTCAGCAAGCTGTTCTCTTAAAGTTGTCTTACCTTAGTGCAGACGTATGTAGGATGCTGTCAGTGAGAGCATCAGTGGGAAGCATTTTTCTGGCATTCTGTTGATCATTTAAAATGTATTAGCAAGCATGCCAACATATTTTTTTTAATACAGTGAGATGAGAAACATTTTTACAGTTTTTTTATTCTTCTTTTATTAAAAAAAAAAACACCAGTCATTTAGTGAAATGGCAATCCTGTCATTTTTAATATGAGTATAGAAAAATATTGCAACAACATAAAGATGTATAAAGAGCTACCTCCATGCTGTAGAGTGACTGGACATTCCTCAGAGCACGCTCTAAAGAACTGACTTGATTGGAGAGTTTCAAGGTTTCGTCCTGCAGTTGTTTGTTTTCCACTTCTAAGAGGTTAACCCTTGAACACAATAATGTTCACAGCATTCACTCACAACTTCACAATAATTTTTCCAACATATTCTTCACATCTTTAGTTACAAAAACATTCAGGCTAACAACTAAAAAACATGATTCTGTTGTGTTAAATACTAAATATAAAGCTTTCCAACCATCTCAATATATGTACAAGTAAATGTGATTTCTTAGCACTGCATTATGCAACTAATGAAGTTAACAAATAGTATTTTATACTTCTGGTTGAAATAATTAAAAGAGTAATATTCATACTGTTCTGCATCATGTACATGTGTAAACAGTGACTGAGGATACCTATATTGGACTGTTGAGGCGGTCTTCGTGGCCTTGCTGCCCATCTCCTCGGCCTCAATTATCTTCTGCACCAGTTCTCTCTTCTCCTCCAAAAGCTTCTCATTGACTTCCATCACTAACTGGATCCTCTCTTTGTCCTATCACAATTCAGAAGACAAGAGAAAAATGAATGAAAACAGATTTTGAAGAACACTTTTCTACAGTGCTTCACATCTCTTCAGGAATATTTAGGAGTCAGCATTCTGCTTCATGTGTGACCTTCTGAGAAAGCATGGAAGCAAGCTCGAGATCATTCTCCAGTTTCTGGATGGTGCTGTCTCTCTGTTCGGTTGACTTTAGAAACACCAGCTTAGCCTGACGCAGTTTGGTCTTGTGTTGACTCTGTTTTTCATTGTACTTTCTGGTTGGTGGAGCAGAGGCGATTGAGAGCAAGAAAGGCAAAAGGTTAATGTAACCTAATTACCATTTACTTTATTTTATATTATGGTTGTTAGATGCATCTAACCTGACATGCACGTCGAGTTGGAGGAGAACCTGCTGCAGCTCATCCTGCAGTCCTTTACAATCCTGCTGACTGGCCAACAGCTCCTCCTGCAGCTTTTGACGTGACGCCTGGCTGTCCTTTCCCTACAGAACATATACATTTCAACAGATATTACAAGTGCATAAAATGTACAATCGTGTTAAACACAGTGAAGCTCTGACAGCAAACTTCTTGCAATATGATAGATTTTTTTTGTATATCTGTCAGCAATTAAGCAATCTTAAATAATGTACTTAATAGGTTAAATGTGCCCTGTATAGCAGCTTACTGTCAAAACTGAGTACGCATTCCTCTGAAAAACTTTCTGGTTTGCAGCAAAGGATTGAAATCTTAGCTCGAAAACAGAGGAAGTGACAGAAGATACATACTGCGCAAACAATGTTTGATTTGGGCTGTCAGCAGGGCGCCTTAAAAAACAAACAAACAAGACACTTAATAACACACTCCTTTTAAGGCGTGTAGCAAACTTGGAATGGGTGTATGTTTTGACTGTCACTTTTCAGGGAAAACTTTCAGTTCAATGAGACCTCAAGTGCCACAGCAGATCTTAGGAAGCACGGTACACCATTCCTCACCTCCTCTCTAGCATTGCTAAGCTCAGCCTCCAGGACGGATAGACGGGTGTCCAGCTGCTGGACACGGTGGCTGAGCTCTGCATTTGTCCTGGTCAATGAGGCCTCCTTATGCCTCAAGGAGCGAACCTGTTGCTGCAGCTCCTCCTCGCGCTGTTCTAACAGCTTCCTGAGAGGAGACCGGAAGAAGAAGAAGAAAAAAAAAAGACTATTCAAAGCTCTTAAAAAGCAGGTGAAGAAAAAGGACAGTGTCAGCTGTGCTGCACTTTGTGGAACCTGGTGATGTGCTCTTCCTGCTGCTGGGCTCTCAGAGCTAACAAGGCGTCAGATAGATCCCTGCTTTCCCTCTCCAAGCGGTTGGTCTCGCCTGCACGAGCTTCCTCCACACGCAGCTGGTGCTGGACAGACTTAAGCTGCTGTTGTAGTTCCAGGACCTTCCAAACCACAACAGAACCACAGGTTTTGCTCAAAAACACAAGCTCCTAACTTTACACCCATCAACAAAATATGTCAGGATTTCCTTATGATGTCAAACAAACAAAAAATACTCCACAATGTTCACAAATAATGTTGACTGCAACCGCTTCTTCATCTTACTCAATGTTCAGAAAAGCATTAACTTCATTTGCTTAGGACCAAAACATGTCATAGACTGGATATTCCATTAAGCGCTCAGTATGGTGTCACTGGTTATTTCACTGATAAGAACAACTACAGCAAGAATAACATAACTGTTGAATAAAACCACTTGGAGCCTTTAATAACAGTTGACACACTGACAAACCAGGCGATCCAGATTTCACACCGGACTAGAGTCTTTACAGTTATGCTAACCTTCTTGTCAGCAGCGATGAGTCGTGCCCTCTCAGCCTGGAGGTCCCCCTGCAGACTAGTAGTGGCATTGCGGTTTGCGGAGCTACGAGCCAGTTCCAGCTCCAATTGCCTGATTTTCTGCTGCTGATGTTCACACTCGGCCGCCTGACCAGTGACTTTCTGCTCCATCTGTACCAGCTTTGTCTGGACCTGCTTCACTTCTGCACTAAGCTGAGAAAACATGTGGGAGGACAGCAGATGTAAAAAAACAAACAAACAAAAAAAAGATGTTGAGTGTTCATTTACATGTTGATTGCAGTTACACATTTGTTCATAAGTTAATATAAGTATCTAGTAGCTCAAGTGAGGGTTGTCCACACAGAAAGTGATCTGCATGTCGCGCATCACCTTGCTGCTGATGGTTGGTTGATAACGAAGATTTCAGGTTATGATCGCCCAAGTAACACTCCTATGTAGTTACCAGTTTCATATGTCAATCTACAGTATTATTTGCTAACACAGTAGTCACTTCATTTGTGGTTATTTTTCCCATCATCACTTTAAAATCATCCAGCGGTCTTTGGCCGTCATGTTGCTGTGAATCGCTTCCTATTTAGACATCTCTTAACAGTGGAATGAAGATGAGGAAGTGCTAAGTAAATTAAGTGATAAACCGAGGGTTTCAGGGAATACTCACCTTGAGTTTTTCCTGATCCAGCAGCGTGTTGTGTCTCTTCAGGTCCAAGTTCTTCTCTTTCTCATAGCGTAACTCTTTCTCCGCTGAGGTAAACAGGCTCTGGGCCCTCTGCAGGTCTTGCTTCATTTGTTTAGCTTCTTCTGTCTTCTGCTTCAGCACCGAATCTTGGGACTAAAGATGGACACTGTTGTCAGTGTTCATGTTTATGCTGATTTAGCAAATGAACAGAGATAGTCAACTTCTGTAATTTTAATGGAACATTAGTGAAAGAAGGCCATCTGAAGCTTCTGTGTTAATGATGAAAATAATTACAACATTATTACTTTTATCATTATTATTACTACAATACAAAAGAGAGGTAGACTGCCATAAAATTCCGGCTTTCTGTCTTTCAGTAAGATTGCTGAAGTTGCTAATTAATAAGAATATTAAGATGTCAGCTGCTTAAAGCATAAAGGCTAATGCAGCTGCTACAGTATGACAATTATAGCAATAAAGAGCCAGTTACATAATAAACCTACAGAATAGATTTTTGTTTTTCATATGTACCTTAATATGTGCCTGGGCTTCATTGACCTGAGCCTCGAGGGCCATTTTGTGCTCAAGACCCTGCTGCCGCTCCTTCTCTAGCTTATTCTGTAGATCACTCAGCTCCTGCCCCAAAGAAGGCAGTGAAAACATTTATATCCATCTTCTATAGTTCTGGCATAAGAAATACCCCATTTACCCTAACCCACCTAAAGAAACCAATCCAGTTACCTGAGCCACGCACTCTTCTCTGCGGTTTTCCACTGGACTGACTCTAGGTTCAAAATGAGCTATGTGCAGTTCAGGCTTCTGGCTGCTGCCAAGCACTTCCTTCGTGGTGGATAGTTGGTCTTGGTGCCACTGAAGCTGCTTAACGAGGCGCTGGATCTCCAGCTCCAATCTCTCCTGTTTGCCCTCTGCTGCTAGCTTCTCCTGAACACTAGAGCTTAGCCTGGCCTGTAGCTCTGCAGTCTGCATCCGCTCAGAAGCCATCTCATCTCTGGGAAATATTCACATATATGCAAAGTAAGTAAGCTACAATGTTCCAGTCTTATCTCATCACTGACTATGAAAAAAGGTACAAGTAACAACTGAGGCAGTGATATCAGTTCTCATCCAACAATGATCCACTTCAATCCACATCTCATAAATACCATACATGTACTATATATTATTTGAATTTCCCAAATATGCAATGAATAAAATATCTTATCTTATTGTAGGACTGGAACTAAAAAACAACCTCAGGCTGTTGTGTGCTGTCTGGAGGCTGCTAAGTTCAGCAGTAAGCCGGTCAGCTTGTTCCTGCAGCTGGCTGACGTGTAGCATGTTTTCCTTCATCTCTTCTTGGGTCTGCTTACTGTCTTTGTAGCACTGCAGCTCTCCCTGGAGTCTGCTATAGGCACGCTCCATCTGGGAGACCTGACAGCCACAGAGTTAAAGACAGTAAGGTGATGAGAAACTCAAGTTGGGGGGTGTAAATGTCAAACTAATGCATGCTATAAATTCATCCTGTCATATTTATACTGACACGTAATGTACAGCCCTGCACGAAAGTCTTGTAAAATAAGTACATTATTTGGAGAATAGTTAATAAATGTACTTCTAATTTTCAGTGTCAGAAATACCTTATGTTAATGCTAAGAGTCTGAAGTTTGTTTAATATGCTATAATTTTGTATTACCTAATAATCATGAACCAGTCAATTTGAAGCTGGAAAATCTTTTGTTTCATATGATAACCAGTGGAATTCTAGTCAAGAAATGTTCTCTTTTTAATAGAGTAAATACAAAGAACACAAATATCAGTTTGTTATTTTATCATATGCATAATAGCCTGCATATACAGTGGTTATCATCCTGCAAGGGTGTAAAGAGCTAGTTCATAAAGTCAGATTTGAAAGAGAAGGGTGTCTTTCAGAAATCCCAAAGCCGCTTCAAGTTTCTCTGTTTATGCTTCCAAATTTTCTCCTTCATTTCTTGCCCCCAATGAATGTCCCATATATCCATAATCATAAATAAAACTTGAATAATTAAATAAAGAAATCCCCAGTCTCTCTGTAGTGCTTTTTAAAATTTCTGTCCATTCACCACTTAAACACAGTGAAGACGCCTACAAACTTAACAGCACACTTGCACTTGAGCTTTTTGATTTTATCTGGGATTTATTAGACTCATTGGTAAACTTATTTAATTAATTAGGAGTCAAGATATTTTAGTATTATACACACACCTGTTTTCATATACTCTAAAGCTGTATTGTGTGCAAGGTATTTTTACTTTTTAAACCATTTACACCAAAGGCCTATTTCTGCCAAAATGTTTCTAGTCTATAACCATTTTCCTCTGAAGAAAGACTGTGACCGTTTCATTATGTTTAAAATGAAAAATTAACAAACCTTTTCTTCCAGAAGTGTTTTTTCCACCTTGACTTGAGTGAGACTCTTGATGAGTGTTTTCCCCTGTTGGCATTCTATATGAAGGCTGTTGTTCTCAAGTCTCAGTTTGTTTCGCTCTCGCTCACTTATCTGCAAAGCCTTTGGTGTAAAGAACCAAAGAATAACACCCAAAGAATACACGTGGTAACTGTGTGGCATTTAGTTTGTAACATTGTTAAAAACATTCTGAAAATACAACCATAACTCTTTGCATCAGTCCTAAATTGAATTTCTGTGTACGTGTGGCGTTTCTGTTCTGTATTTCACACAAAGCGAAAGTCTAGTTTTTACCTCTTTCTCTTTCTTCAGGGCAGCCTGTGCAGCACTGAGGTCCAACTCCAGCTGTTTCCTCCAGTCTTTCTCCTCAGTCAGACGAGCCTCAAGCATAGCCAGGCTCTCTTGACCACTGTTCCTTAGGTGCTTCATATATGGTGGGACAAGAACACAGAAACAGACATACTGCATAAAAACAAACAAAAAAGTTATTCATGTCACATCATAACTCGCACCCCCTTTGTACTTTGTAGTGAGCTTTACCTTAGTTACTCATTTAAATTTGTGACCTCCACGGCTACTGCATTCTTACCGCACATTGTTGTGTAATGATTAAAGGGCATTTCTTACCAACTTTAAGTAGGATTCGGTGGTTTTGACCTCTTCTCCATTCTGCAACATTTTCTCTTGGGTTTTCTGCTTCTTTATCTCTGCCTCCAGGTTTGTGATCTGCATAGAAATGTAAGACTATTAGTCATTAGGTAAATCTGTAACTAAACTATAGTAAACTGCCATTAGTAATTAATGACTGTGAAAACAGCTTTCTTTAGAGTTTCTGGTGCAGGGGTGTCAAACATAAGGTCTGGAGCCAGAACTGGTGTGGCAAAGACAGACAGACAAATAGACACACACACACACACACACACACACAACCCCTTTCAGCTATCTTAGTGAGGACCTTCATTGACATAATGCTTTCCCTAGCCCAGGGGTGGGCAACTTCAGGCCTCGAGGGCCGGTGTCCCTGCAGGTTTTAGATGTGTCCTTGAACCAACACAGCTGATCTAAATTAGCTCCTCAACATGTCCAGAAGTTCTCCAGAGGCCTGGTAACGAACTAATCATGTGATTCAGGTGTGTTGACCCAAGGTGAGATCTAAAACCTGCAGGACACCGGCCCTCGAGGCCTGGAATTGCCCACCCCTGCCCTAGCCCCTTACCCTAAACCTAACCATAACCTAATTGTAACCCTGACACTAAAACCACATTTTGAGCCTCAAAAATGCCTTTAAATGCCTTCAAATTTGTGAGGACCGGGTTGTGTGTCCTCACAAGTGACTGTTGGTTCTCACAAGTATGGTAGAATGCAGATTTCAGTCCTCACAAAGACAGCTAGACAGGAACACACACACACACACACACACACACACACACACACACACAAACACACACACACACACACACTATTATAGAAGCATATGTTTTTTTTGTTGGTTTGTTTGTTTGTTTTTTTACAACAGGTCCATGGTTAAAAAAAATTCTGTGAATTAACAAAAAATGTGTTTTATAATTACATGACAGTCTGGACAATGGGCTACCAGAACTTTTTCTGTAATTTTACACATTTGTTTTTACAGGCTGTTTGTGGCCCACAATGTAAAATGAGTTTGATATTTGATATTTGAACCAGTTCTGATAAGTACCCTTCTTCGCAGGCCCTCGAGTTCTCCCTCATGTCGATGCCTCTCCTCTTTGCTAGCATTCTGGGCTTCCCCCAGCAAGGCCTCCAGCTCCTCGTTCCTCTCCTCCAGCTCTTCATGTTCCTTGCGTAGCCTCTGCAGTTGTCGCTGCAGGTCTTTCACCTGCACAAGCCCATCTTCCACAGCCTCTTGACACCTAACCGTCAATAAATTACAATTAAACAGCCAGAGAGAGCAGATTGTGAATACCCATCATAATGTAATTATCCAGGAATTCAAGTTTTTACCGTTTGTGAATGTGGTCTTTTTCTTGAGCTGATAAAGCAGACAGATTGTTTTGTTGGTCACTGCAAACACTTTTATCTTTTCTATCTTCTTTGGCTGCATCATTCTTTGCCAAGTGAAAAAAAAAAATACAACACCAGTCAGTGCCAAGCTTCTATCATAACTTATTTTATTCATTTTGTTATAATAAATTAATAGGTATGTTCTGTAAATACTAACCTGGTCAAGGAGATTTTTCTTCTCTGACTCCAAAATACGCACTCTGTCCCTCAGAGCTCTGTTCTCAGCATCTAGTTTGTCATTTTGCTCTTTAGCCTGCTGCAACTTCATCACATCTGTGGAGTGAAAAATGTATTAATGTGAGATTAAAATGCCGGTGATCAGCAAATGTGATCATCCCTATAAAAGCAGAAGGTTTTGGCAGTTTGCAGTATAGCCATAGTAATAGTGGTTTACATATTTGTCTAACAAGTCATAGATGCCCAGTTTGATCTAAGGAGAGGATACAAATCCCCTGAGGGTTGCATGAGGAGCGGTATAAAAATCTGCCAAATCAAATATGCAGAGGCACAGATTGTGGAAACCTCTTGAGACAAGGAAGCAGCAAGAGTAGCTGTTTTTTCTGCTCTGGAGCAGGTATGTGTTAAAACAATGCCAGTCATTCACCCCGAGGTCTGACCATGCAATGTTCTGAGAAATTCAAAAGAACCCAAGAGCTACAACTCAGACTCTACAGGCCTCATTTAGCATTTTAAATGTTAAAGTTCATGACAGCACAGTTAAAAAATGGCTGAACATGATATGGTGATTTAGAAGGACTGCCAAGAGAAAGTCTCTTCTATCTAAAAAAGAAAAGGGCACGGCTTAGGTTTGCAAACAGCGCAAAACTTCTGAAAAAACTGCCCAGATGAGACTAAAGTAAAGATGCCTGGCCATAATGCATGGCACCCCGTTTGGTGAAAAGCAACACAGCAGACCAGCACAAACACCTCATAGCAACTGTCAAGCATAGTGGTGTACGAATTATGTTGCAGTCACTGAACTGAATATCAGGCAAAGGGGAAATATTTGTAACATTTATATAATGATTTTTTTTTTACTCCAGTGTTGTAGAATTACAAGTAGCTTCTCTCTAACAGTGACTAAAGTCTTAAAATGTATTAAATCTAAAAGAATAAAAAATAAACAATTTACTAGATGAGTAAAGTTTTTACATTATCCTTATTTTTCCTATGAATACAGATTAAATACAAGCAAAACTAAACAAGCACAGTTTATACTGAGATACAAAATATCTACATAGTGATTTTTTTGTCCACCTAAATTTAAAAATAGTTTAAAAAAAAAAAAAAAAACAAACATCTGAAAAGTTTCCATCAATCTGTCTCACCAGAGTGTTTAAGATTTTCCACTTCCTTCCTCAGGTTCTCTACTTCTTGGACGGTTCCCTGAAGCTCAGATCCTGAGATTAAAAGCACATTTTTAATTCTGTGGACCACAAATATGCTTGGTGCCAATTTGTGTCTATTCATATTAACATTCAGTAAAGTCAAAGATGAGGTATGTTACCAAAATCTATGGGTATAAATAACAGGTAACTGACATTTCATTAGGGGAAGACATCAAAGCTACTGTTATGCTGACTTTAAACACTGGAAAGGTTAATAGGATGTGTGTGCAGGGCAGAAATTTAGGACCATACTGTAACTGCAACATACCGCTTGGGTCTGGGTTGTTGTTTTTGGCAGCATCCAGTTCATTAGTGAGTCTGCGGATATCCTGATGAGCCATCGCCAGCCTCCGGGATGCTTCTTCTAAGTCCCGTTCCAGTCGCTGACGCTCATTTCGCTCTTGGGAAATCTCCTCACTGTGGGCCTGATGTACAGGAAATAAGGGATTAACAACTGGAGTAGGAGAAAGGGGAGGAAAGAAAAATGGTAGGAATGGTAGACTGGAGATGCATGGACCCAACATGCAATTGTTAGAGACATGCATTTTCAGACTGCGAGTAATCATCTCTGCAGGCCTGGAACAAAGATGGGGAAATTAAGTATATATTTATATCCCAGCATTCACCTGCACAGAGAGACCAGGAAGACCAAAAGTGCACATGCTGTTACCTGTGTTATGCCATCACTGCCCTATGATAAATTATGTTCTTTAAATCAGTTTTTTTTTGTGACAGCCACAGTAGACAGGAAATTGTTGAGGTGAGAGGAGGGTATGACATGCAGCAAAGGTCCACGCAGACAGTCAAATGTTTTGTAACCATTAAGAACCAGGGACACCCTTAAAAAATGCATTTATAGATGTATTAGTGAAATGCTCTGCAGCACAGCAGTCATGCAGATAACAAGGTATATTATTAATGTGGAAAACATTTCAAAAAGCAGTGGCCCTCTGAAACAAGCCGGTGAAGTTTGGCTCTTTATCATGATACCACTGTTAAATTACTTAGCATAAGCTATAAAGTGGAGACCTACAGGGTTAATACTGTGCTTGCTCTGACCAGACCTGCGAAGGCCAAACAGCTTCTTCCACGGACTCTGGGATGAGCACTGCTGAGAGGAAAAACCACTGTATACACACTCACAACAAACACTATTCGGACATGGATCTCAGCCAGGGCAAAATGAACGCCACTTCACCTTCACTGCGTTATTGAAGGTCTTCTGGAGATCCTCCTTTTGCTGTCTCAGGTCATCCCCCCTCATATGGCAAATAAACTCCTGTCCAAATGTCACAAAGAGACAAGGCCTTACTTAGCATTTTACATACACATACAGTCTTTGCACGTGTTAGCTTTAACCATTGCTTTTCACTACAAGCATGAAGCCTTTGGGCATACTATTTTACTCTATTAGCTCTCAAAACATTTCAAAATTACGTTGGTCCCACGAGATAACTGACATCCAAATAAAGCCTTTGATTTACGTAGGTCAGCTCTTTACCTGGTGGTCAACTTCCTTCAAGTTAACACTGAGACTCTGACTTTCCAGTCTCCTCTCAGTAGCCTCCAACCTTTCCAGCAGTGTGGCCCTCTCCACCAGTAAATAGGCCACTATCTCACTGGGGCTGGTCAATCCCATCTCCACCAGGTCCTCCTGAGCCAGCATCTCTGCCAACTCCTTGCTCTGACTCTCTAGAAGAAAGGAGGGTTTTCTTCTGGTCAGCAGTTTGTCATGTACAATTATAAAAAAAACCCACATACGAACAAATGATGCTCTACAGCAACATAGTAATTACAAAGTACATTTCCACTGGTAAGCAAAGCTAGGGTATAGCCCAAAGGAAAAAATGCCCAACACATTGTACTACAGTTGTGAAAAATTCACCCAGCTGGTGTTGAATCTGGTGAAGTTCATGCTGCAGCTGTTCATTGTGTCTTTCATATTCTGCAGCCAGGCCCTCTCGCTCTTCTAACAGCCCACGAATATGTGCAACATAGCTCTCCAGCTGATAGACAAAAATAATTGCAGTGTAATTTAGCTGTGACACTGATGTGTCCCGCACATGTTCATGATTGTACTTCATGTGAAAAGTGACACGTTCTTTTTAGACTGTTTTTTTGGGCGTTTCATTACACATCATTGGCTCACTCTATGATGAAAGTTGGTCAAATAAAACAACAAAGGAGAGTCTCACCTCCTTCATCTCATTGGCTTGCTGCACACGTAGGGTCTGCACCTCTTGGGTAGCTGCATGAAGCTTCGCTTCACTGTTGAGAAGCTGCTGCCAAAGGTGGCACTGCTTCTCTTCTCCACTGGCCCCTGGCGATAAGCCATCCTCCTGGAGCCGCCTAGAAATCTTGTCCAGCTCCGTCAACACCTGAAGGTCCGGAGAAGGTCCAGTTATCATATTTTTTAATGCAATGTTTACCTGCAGCTTTTAAGAATTTATACATGTACACTCCTTCCAGTCATCTTGCCGTTGCATATGCAGCTTTGGGTATTATAATTCTTTGTTTGCTAATGTTTATTCAACTCCAGTGTTACTTAAGTAAGAGTGAAAAGGTTTTACATTTTGAGTATTTTTCTATACAGTTTTCCTGCTAGCTAACTACAAGACTAAGCATAATGAACAATGGTATATCTTTTTGCAGTGGCACACGGTTCAATGATGTGACATTGAACACATGTTGCAGAATTCAACACTGTACGTTGTAGGGCTGGTAACTGGAGCCAGCAGTCATGCAAACTGCATACTACTCTGGGAGCTGTCACGGCTCCAACAACATCTTGCATATTGTCACAGGTTGGGTATCAGGTCTCATGTACTTGTTGTAGTCAAACATTGCACCACCTGGTCTATGCTATCGCGGACTAAATGGTTAAAAGATCAGAAATTTGGTGATTGTGCGTGCAAGATTTATTTGCCACCAAAACCAGTTTAGGTACAGTGTTTTCATAGTTGAAGAAAAGTTACATTGGCCAGCACATAGGAGCATAGCAGATAGGTCTAGTGTATCTCAAAAGTAGCCAATGCTGTGTTACCTCTTTATTATCCATCGTTACAAATTAAGTTTGGCACAGCAGCGTCTGTAAGGGATGAATTTTATCTCCATCAGTCGAAGTACTGATCCCACACAACATTTCTGCTAACTCAGGCTCCAACGATGCGCCAGAGATCAGCAGATCCTCAAACTTCAGCACTCACATTGCTGGAGTAATCCATCCAGTATCTCATGTCCGCTCTGTGAAAGACGCGATTCTTTAGAACAGTGCTGCCAGGTAGGACAGGCAGTCATAAGCTTAGAGATTATCTACCTACTACAGGCACATGCATTTTAACAGCTGACACACATTGCATCACCCGAGGCTATGCAAAACTCCAAACTGGTGAGCTATTTTATCTGCTGTTTCCTTAAATGGTAAGGATAACACATCTAGCCCTAAGCTTCCTCTCCAACATTTAGGAAGATTTCATGGAGCAGGGAGATCTATGAAAATTCCCTGCAATAAAAACAATGCAAGTGTCTTCCCAATAATAGACAAGGATCATTTAATTTTGTTAAAAAAAACATCTTTTTTTCCCGGCTAACCTTTCTTTCCAAAATGTCTGACGACGAGGAGCAAACGGGGATTTTTATATTTCTTTTGGCAAGATCTCCAGTCAGAGATATGTAACAATCACAGATGTGTTAACCAAGACAAGCTGTTTTAGTAAGATATTACACAACGAAAACAGACAGATGTGACTTCCCACGATGCTAGTTAGCAAAGTTCTTTCCAAACTTACCAAGGCATACTTCACATTGAGCTAACGCTAGCTCGCTAACGGTAGCCATAGCTTTTACCACTGGCCGCTTGGCAGCAAAAGATAGACTCTGTGATATCTTAAGACTCCTACTTAACCCTAACTTCTCCGAGGCGGTAAAGCTGAGCACATAATGCAAAGTTAAAGTTCTACGAACCTTTTAGAGTAAATACGGACGGCTGTGGACAGGCTTGGCAGTGTAAATTGGCTTCTACCAGCACCTAGGCAACGGACCGTACCATTAAAAGGATGCAGAGGGGACAATCGATCACGAAACGTCACCACCAACACAACACTTAGGCTTTTAGAAGATTAGCTATTAGGGATCTTGCTGATCTAGAATGAAAAGAGAATGACGTTTATCGTCATTATACGGCCGTACAGATTGACTTTGTACTTGGCAATCTGGCAAGTCAATAACCATGAATACAGAAGAATCCCACTCTTTCCAGCTATATTAGTTCATAGCGTCTTTAAGGATTTCTCATTTCTCAGGTCATACTCGAAAACTGTAGAGGGCGACAAATGTTTGACAACTCGAAGACTCCTTATCGAACAACTTCATTGCTTGAGACTAGGGTTAAAGTATTTGCACATCAAAAATTACTCTAGTAGTATGTCCATCCACATTTTCTTTGACGCACATTTCAGAGTTTTCTGCAGTGTTATAAATGATATGACTTGATATCATGATTACTTAATAAACTTTATACAGTAGTTCAAGTAGATCATCCAAAAGAACTAAGAAACATGTCAAATAGGAACACTGAAACATGTTCTCCACCTGCTGGTGAAAAGAAGCAGCTGCATGAACCCGGTGCAGCTGTGTCCAAATCCAGCCATTTGCAAAATTTCAATCCTGCCCACATATCACTACAGGTTCTTAATCAATTTTGGCCTGTCAAAATGTGGTATGCACAGTGATGTGCACCCCAAAGCTCACCTTCACAGCACCTTTAAGCTAACAAGCATAACTGACAGAAGGCTACAAAATGAAAGCTCAAGTTCAAGGTTCAAGGTTCTTTATTTGTCACATGCATAGTTATACAAGTATAACACACAGTGAAATGTAGTGAAATATATATATATATATATATATACATACACTGGGTGAATGTGCAGTAGTAGCAGCAAGCAGGTGAATTCTGTACATTAATATGAATAGATATCTGACTATTTTACAGGATAGACAATATAAACATATTTAAAATTAAAGGAATTGAAATGTACATTGTGCCTTGGTTTAGAGTTAAACACAGACAAGTTCAGCTGAAGTGGGAGACTTGTTATCATGCAACTTTAAAGACTGCAAAGAAAGGTCTGTGTATTCATTTGGAGGTCAATATATGTAATGCAAGGAAGAAAAAAAAATAAAGATTTATTACTTTACCTTTAGATCAGGACGTGTTTTGTTATATTTAATATCTCATTCTACCAGTGGCTCCCAAATCAAGCTTGTTAAAACAGGTTGCTGTGAGGTGGCTGTATGATAGCCTTCTTGCTGAATATATGATATGCTAATTTTGCTTGACTAAATGGTATAAAGCCTAAGAAGTTCTTTTGATGACTGTTTGGCTGAGGGTTGTGTGTGAGCCACATTGTACATGCAAAAGCTACATGAGACATATATTTTTGATGAAATTAAACTATATAAGACAACCCCTTCATTTTATTTATTTATTTATTTATTTTCCAGAATGGCCTTTAGTGAATTCGATCCAATACAGAAATGTGTGCTCATGGTTGGCTGTCAGATAGGCAGATGTGTTATTCAGACTATACACCAAAACATTGTGCATCAGAAAAAAACCCAAAAAACATTTGGTGCAGTTCTCCAAAACAGTCTGAGTTTCTCATGTGGCCCTTTGGGAAAATTAAATGGGCAATATTCAGACTATTTTACCCAGCCGTACATACACTGAACAAAAATATAAACGCAACACTTTTGTTTTTGCTCCCATTCCCCATGGGATGGACGTAGAGACCTAAAATTCATTCCAGATACACAATATAACCATCCCTCCCAAACAGTGGTCACAAATCAGTCCAAATGTGTGGTAGTGGGCACATCTGCTATATTGAGATAATCCATCCCACCTCACAGGTGTGCCACATCAGGATGCTGATCTGACATCATGAGTAGTGCACAGGTGTACCTCAGACTGCCCACAACAAAAGGCCACCCTGGAATGTGCAGTTTTGTCTCACAGCAAAATGCCACAGATGCCACAAGCAATGAGGGAGCGTGCAATTGGCATGCTGACAGCAGGAATGTCAACCAGATCTGTCGCCCGTGCATTGAATGTTCATTTCTCAACCATAAGCCGTCTCCACAGGCGTTTCAGAGAATATGGCAGCACATCCAACCGGCCTCACAACCGCAGACCTCGTGTAACCACACCAGCCCAGGACCTCCACATCCAGCAGGTTCACCGCCAAGATCGTCTGAGACCAGCCACCCAGACAGCTGCTGGAACAATTGGTTTGCACAACCAAACAATTTCTGCACAAACTGTCAGAAACCGTCTCAGGGACGCTCAACTGCATGCCCGTCGTCCTCATCGGGGTCTTGACCTGACTCCAGCTCGTCGCCGTAACAGACTTGTGTGGGCAAATGCTCACATTCGATGACGTCTGGCACGTTGGAGAGGTGTGCGCTTCACGGATGAATCATGGTTCACATTGTTCAGGGCAGATGGCAGCTGAGAATGTCCCAGTTCTTGCATGGCCAGCATACTCACCGGACATGTCACCCATTGAGCATGTTCGGGATGTGCTTGACCGGCGTATACGACAGCGTGTACCAGTTCCCACGAATATCCAACAACCTCGCACAGCCATTGAAGTGGAGTGGACCAACATTCCACAGGCCACAATTGACAATCTGATAGACTCCATGCGACGATGTGTTGCACTGCATGAGGCAAATGGTGGTCACACCAGATACTGACCGGTTCTGGGTCCCCAGACCCCCAATAGAACAAAAAACTGTAAACTTCCAGGGTGGCCTTTTGTTGTGGGCAGTCTGAGGTACACCTGTGCACTACTCATGATGTCAGATCAGCATCCTGATGTGGCACACCTGTGAGGTGGGATGGATTATCTCAATATAGCAGATGTGCCCACTACCACACATTTGGACTGATTTGTGACCACTGTTTGGGAGGGATGGTTATATTGTGTATCTGGAATGAATTTTAGGTCTCTACGTCCATCCCATGGGGAATGGGAGCAAAAACAAAAGTGTTGCGTTTATATTTTTGTTCAGTGTATAATACAATCTCTACTCTTCTTGTTCGCGCTCACCTATGCTGATGTGGACTAAATGTAATGAAGAGGGAAAAGGAGAAGAAAGAGAGAGGTACTTTTCCATCTGCTGGAGAGGAGCTAAAATAAAAGGTAGCCAAGGAGTACAAAACACATGAGCAGCAGTAATTTATTTACAATAAAACAGGCCCAGGGAATTTAAAAAGCAATAAAAGACAAACAAGAAGCCCCACTTATATATTATATGCACAGGTGTAACAGTCTTGAAACAGATGCTCTAGCACCAACCATCACAGAAATCACACTTTTCACTGGTTCTGTCTCACTGGGAAAGGCCTTCTACAGGGTTCCAACACTGGTTCCACAGACAATTCCAGTCCCATCTTCTTAGTATCCTTCTGACCTATCCATCCTGTTGCTGCTGATGCTCTGCTGTGGCTTGCACTCCTTCTGTACAAGCTCCTTGACTGTCCTCACCTCTTATCTTTATGCAGAGTGAGCAGGTGTGGATAATTTCTTTGAATAGTCACTGGTAGGTACATGTAACAACCTCAAAATAAATGCAAAAAATATACAAACATGCATAAAACTATATTATAAAACCAAACCAACAAAGCACACAGTATAAAAACATGAAAACTACTTCCACCCTGTAACACAAAGATACTGATTTAGTACCTGACAATCTGGCAAGTCAGAAAGAATGAATACATAAAAAACCCTGTCAGTGTCATGCTTTATTTACTGTTCTCAGGTCATAGTTTTCTTTGTTTCTCATTAGTCCATAAACACTAGAAGGCAACAAATTGACTGGATTTCTTTCATTCATCCTAAAATGTGAACTACAATAACAAAAAAGTGTTGGTGACTGTATTTGTTCTGAGGACATTTTTATTTCTGATCATCAGTTTTCTTTTTCACTTGTCCTTTGTTGTGTCTCTGTCTCCTGTTTGCTACATGGTTCGCTCTTCTTCTACTACTGTTAAATATTCTGACACTTTTAATGCATTTTTATTCCCTCAAGATAATGTTGATGTCTCAACAAAATGGGGTATTTTTGTTTTACAAAATATATTTTTTAACAAAAAGTGTGTCTTGTTATAGCCAGGTAAGCTGCTGTTTTGAACTCCTCTCCCTGGATAATTGCCAGTACTTGCTGTTTAATGTATTCTTGCTGAAAAGTTGAGTGCTTGCAGAAATAATATTAATAATGGATTGGATTTATATAGCGCTTTTCAAGGCACTCAAAGCGCTTTACAATGCCACTATTCATTCACTCTCGCATTCACACACTGGTGAAGGCAAGCTACGGTTGTAGCCACAGCTGCCTTGGGGAAGACTGACAGAAGCGAGGCTGCCATATCGCACCATCAGCCCCTCTGGCCAACACCAGTAGGAGGCAGGGTAAAGGACACAACGACCAGGACAGAGAGCCCAGGGATCGAACTGGCGACCTTCCGGTTACAGATACGCTTCCCAACCCCCTGAGCCAGGATCCAGACATCCAAGACATCCAAGAAAGGTTCTCCACTATAAAGAACTGGTCATGATTTATGCCTACTGGCTGAAGAAGCTGACTGCACTCCATGAGCATCTGGCAGCACAAATGAACCAACTGCCAGATCCCCAGTATTCCCCCCAAGTATCCCCAGAAAGGACCGGTCTCATCAAACTACCGGCCAGTAATCTCCCTCAGTACCACACTGAAGCTTGTGTCAGGCGTTAAAGGACTGGTGAGTGTCAGAACACCTGTCCAGAATGAGATATCAAACATCCATGAGTGCATCAGGAAGATGGCCCCAACCGACTGCATGCTTAGTGAATACCTCAGGCAACAGAAAGCAGAGTAAGAAAAGGACCAAGAGGAGGAACCATCATGGAATGAAAGGCCCCTGCACAGTATGTACCACCGGTAGATAGAAGTGGCTGACATCCATAAATCCTACCAGTGGGTGGACAAAGCTGGACTGAAAGACAGCACAGAGGAACTGACCATGGCGGCACAGTAACATCTGTAAAAAAACAAACAAACAAACCAACAAAAAAAAACATATGCTTCTATAATAGCGTGTGTGTGTGTGTGTGTGTGTGTGTGTGTGTGTGTGTGTGTGTTCCTGTCTAGCTGTCTTTGTGAGGACTGAAATCTGCATTCTACCATACTTGTGAGAACCAACAGTCACTTGTGAGGACACACAACCCGGTCCTCACAAATTTGAAGGCATTTAAAGGCATTTTTGAGGCTCAAAATGTGGTTTTAGTGTCAGGGTTACAATTAGGTTATGGTTAGGTTTAGGGTAAGGGGCAGGTTTTAGATCTCACCTTGGGTCAACACACCTGAATCACATGATTAGTTCGTTACCAGGCCTCTGGAGAACTTCTGGACATGTTGAGGAGCTAATTTAGATCAGCTGTGTTGGTTCAAGGACACATCTAAAACCTGCAGGGACACCGGCCCTCGAGGCCTGAAGTTGCCCACCCCTGGGCTAGGGAAAGCATTATGTCAATGAAGGTCCTCACTAAGATAGCTGAAAGGGGTTGTGTGTGTGTGTGTGTGTGTGTGTGTCTATTTGTCTGTCTGTCTTTGCCACACCAGTTCTGGCTCCAGACCTTATGTTTGACACCCCTGCACCAGAAACTCTAAAGAAAGCTGTTTTCACAGTCATTAATTACTAATGGCAGTTTACTATAGTTTAGTTACAGATTTACCTAATGACTAATAGTCTTACATTTCTATGCAGATCACAAACCTGGAGGCAGAGATAAAGAAGCAGAAAACCCAAGAGAAAATGTTGCAGAATGGAGAAGAGGTCAAAACCACCGAATCCTACTTAAAGTTGGTAAGAAATGCCCTTTAATCATTACACAACAATGTGCGGTAAGAATGCAGTAGCCGTGGAGGTCACAAATTTAAATGAGTAACTAAGGTAAAGCTCACTACAAAGTACAAAGGGGGTGCGAGTTATGATGTGACATGAATAACTTTTTTGTTTGTTTTTATGCAGTATGTCTGTTTCTGTGTTCTTGTCCCACCATATATGAAGCACCTAAGGAACAGTGGTCAAGAGAGCCTGGCTATGCTTGAGGCTCGTCTGACTGAGGAGAAAGACTGGAGGAAACAGCTGGAGTTGGACCTCAGTGCTGCACAGGCTGCCCTGAAGAAAGAGAAAGAGGTAAAAACTAGACTTTCGCTTTGTGTGAAATACAGAACAGAAACGCCACACGTACACAGAAATTCAATTTAGGACTGATGCAAAGAGTTATGGTTGTATTTTCAGAATGTTTTTAACAATGTTACAAACTAAATGCCACACAGTTACCACGTGTATTCTTTGGGTGTTATTCTTTGGTTCTTTACACCAAAGGCTTTGCAGATAAGTGAGCGAGAGCGAAACAAACTGAGACTTGAGAACAACAGCCTTCATATAGAATGCCAACAGGGGAAAACACTCATCAAGAGTCTCACTCAAGTCAAGGTGGAAAAACACTTCTGGAAGAAAAGGTTTGTTAATTTTTCATTTTAAACATAATGAAACGGTCACAGTCTTTCTTCAGAGGAAAATGGTTCAGAAATGAACATTCAAAGCACTCAAAGTAGTACAAAAATTAAGTTTCTTCTAATAAAAGCCACATTTGCATTTTCGAGAGCTCCTTGTCTAAATAGATGTTCTTGTTTTTTTTTAAATAGCAAAGCCAGGAGTGTGTCCTGTCAGGTACTACATACGTGCAGATTGTACCGAATCTTGCTCTAAAGACAGTGACTGCCACGATAATGAGAAGTGCTGCTCCAACGGATGTGGACATGAGTGCATGGCTCCAGTCATAGGTGAGAAATGAACAAAGTAGCTTTGTATTATATCTAAATATGTAGATTTTTTTCTCATTTGCTTTCTGTTCAGCAACCAATTTGGCAACCACAAATCACAGACTTCACACCTCATTTCCTACAGCTGATCACACTTCTTTCTCACTTTACAGCGTCAAGTCCATATTTTCTGACTGACTTTGTTTTCCTTTCAGTGAAGCCAGGATTGTGTCCTCACAGGCTTCCCGCAGCCCTTGGACCATGTGTTGAGTCTTGCTCGACAGACAGTGACTGCCACGATAGTGAGAAGTGCTGCTCCAACGGATGTGGACATGAGTGCATGGTTCCAGATATAGGTGAAAAAACAACAAAGCAGCAAAGACCACCCCAAAGTGAAAATGACCTACAGGATATCTGTTTATTATATCATCTGTATCATGTATATGAAGAATAAATTGTAAATTTGACTTAAAACTACAGTTTAATCATGATGGTACCTCATCACCAGTATGAGGTACAGTAGCCTCCCACTGGGAAACAGAATCAGGGCAAAACAGAGAGCTAAGAACTTGAACTAAAGATCACTAGGGTGAAAAAAAAGTTAAATAATGAGTCGCAGGGTAGAAATGATTATTGAATCAGACGACAGTGCTGAGTACACATCATCTTAAAAAGACAATAAAATGTTTCATATTTGTCACACACTCTTAGATAAGATTTTGGTTCATTTTTTAATCACAAATCACAGACTTCATACCTCATTTCCTACAGCTGATCACACTTCTTTCTGGCTTTACAGCTTCAAGTCCATATTTCCAAATATCTTTATACTGACTTTGTTTTCCTTTCAGTGAAGCCAGGAGTGTGTCCTCTCGGGCATCCCCCAACCTTTGGACCATGTGTAGAATCTTGCTCTAAAGACAGCGACTGCACTGATAAAAAGAAGTGCTGCTCCAATGGATGTGGACATGAATGCATGGCACCTTACATAGGTGAGAAATGAACAAAGTGACTGTTTACAGCATATCTTTTGTATCACATCATATAAAACAGCTCGACATACACTTTATTTAATCCCACACTGGGGAAATTCAAAAGTTACAGCAGTAACTTAGTTACAGTATTTTTATTTTAAGAAATTTTTAAGAAAAAAGAGAAGATAAAAGATGATGAGTTGTGGATCATGTTGTGAAAAGTAGTTCTTCTTTATGACCATGCGGTTGTTTGGATGCTGCAAACAACCACGTGGTCACTGGGGTTCAATGTTGGGCAAGTTACTTTAAAAAGTAATTAATTATAGTTACTAGTTACTTCTTCAAAAAAGTAACTGAGTTAGTAACTGAGTTACAATATTCTAAAAGTAATTAATTACTTGAAAAGTAACTATTGCGTTACTTTAAAAAAACGTTTAACCCTCTGGGGTCCAGGGTATAATTGGCCATTTTTAACTACTTTTGATTTTACCTCGACATTTTACCTTTAAAAACTATTTACTTTGTCTTGTTTGGTATTATTCTTTTTAGCACAACCTCACGTGTCTGAATTTACAGTTATGTTTTTATTTTGACATACTGTATTAACACAACTGATCTAAAATCAGACAAAAACATAAAATCAGAGTAGAAAAGTTATATTTTTTACTGTAACAACCACAAACATGAATCATATCTCATAACTTTAAATGCAAATATAAATTGTCAGTTTTAAAATCCTATGCACAAGTTTTGCAAACAACAAAGTTATTTGCATCTATTTACCTTTTACCTTGATTTTTCAAATAACCATTTCAAACTATTTACAGAACAATCAGCTGTTCTGCATTCAATAAGATGCCACACAAATTATTTGTGCCACTCCAAAAAAATAATTTGTTTGTTTTTTTGCTCATAAGCAGAGAGTGCTTGCTAGCGCTGCCCTTAGACCAGGGGTGTCGAACTCCAGGCCTCGAGGGCCGGTGTCCTGCAGGTTTTAGATCTCACCCTGGGTCATCACACCTGAGTTCATTACCAGGCCTCTGGAGAACTGCAAGACATGTTGAGGAGGTCATTTAGCCATTTAAATCAGCTGTGTTGGATCAAGGACACATCTAAAACCTGCAGGACACCGGCCCCCGAGGCCTGGAGTTCGACACCTGTGCCTTAGACAGTAAACGTGACGAAACTATTGAGGAAAAAACACCGCGTATATATTGTTTATCATGACTCTGGTTTTACGTGGCCCATCGACACAATTTAAAAACTGGTATATATCACCTTGTTGCTTTGTCTTTAAGTGGTCGTGTGATTGGCTCACCACGACTACTTTATTCTTCCTCAGTCAAACAGCAGCACTCATGCAATTGTTTTGCCCCCTTAGCTCCAGGTGTTGTGCTAGACAGTGATTGTGATTACCGTCCGCGGGAGCGTGCGCAGCTGCTTAAAGCTGTAGCGTCCAGATTACTTACGTAGTCAGCTACTTCCGTGCAATTGATATAAAATGCGGTAAGCTGAACACAGCTTCAACCGTCTGCTTGTTGAAAAATAGTAACGGACCGCGTTTTCTTGTTAGTAACTGTAACGGCGTTGTAACGATAGGAATAGTAATTAGTTAGATTACTCGTTACTAAAAAAAGTAACGCCGTTACTAACACCGTTACTTGTAACGCTGTTATTCCCATCACTGCTGGGGTTTAATAGCCTCATGGGATATTTTGCAGAGGGAAAGTGTAACACTCTCTGGTTAAAGTTCTTTGTCTTTAATGTTTTCTTATTTTTTTCAGTGAAGCCGGGAGTGTGTCCTCTCAGACTGTTGGATGACAGAAGGTGTGCTGAATCTTGCTCTAATGACATTGACTGCCCCGATAATGAGAAGTGCTGCTTCAGTGAATGTGGTCGTCATTGCATAGAGCCTTACATGGGTGAGATATGAACAATGATAAGTAGCTAACACTCCCTAAACACTTTTTAAGTGGTTAAAGGCATTTTGTAACAAATCATATTCTCTATTTTGGTGTATCTGTAAAGTCCCCCGAGCGGTGGTCACTTGAGGCCTCCACATGTGTGCCAAGTAGTACTATCATGATGGTCAGGGTGAGGGTGAGCTCTGCTGATTAGAAATCCCTTTTTTCTTTCGTTAACGTTATTAAGACTTTCTGTTTCTGATGATAATCATGTCTCTTACAAAGAAAAAGCGGTCTGTTTGCATTATTTTCTTGTTTTCTTATTTACATCATGCAATCTTACCTTAGTGTAAAAACACTGTATTCAAGAAACAGTGTTTCACAATGAGTAGTATATCTGTTCCACTTCTAATAAAAGAGTTATAGAATGATGCATTGTGTGTTGTTTCTTTATGTAAAACAATATAAATTGCCCCTCACCTGTTGATTTGCTACACATTTGTAATAGGCCTCTGATTTCAAAAGTCTGTGAGGTTCAACAGATCAAATGCAAACGTTTATGATGCTTAAATATTTGTATTTAACATTCAAAATGTAACTAAAATCAGTGCAAAATAAATTTTTGGTAAAGGGCTAAAAAGCACACACAGATACAAAAAAAAACAGAACCAAAAATAAGATAAAAGTCTGATAGAAACACTGAAACATGTTCTCCACCTGGTGGTGAGGACAATAGGTCATGCATTCAGGCCATGCCCTGTATGCACACTCGCCACACCAGACTCCATTGCTGCCAAGCATGCTGAAGAATGTTTAATGTCTACTGAAAAACATTTTAGACAAGCCTGTGAAATATTGGAAGAAGAATATTCTGTGGTAAGATGAGCCCAAAACAGAAATTTCTGTAGACCATAATACACACCATGGAGTTCAAAAAGCACTGCATTTCACCCCAAACAGTTTGGAGTTGGGAACATCCTAGTGTGGGGCTGTTTTTCATGCTTCCTATAACTAAAGGAAGGATGAATAGAAAAATGTAATGACACATTCTTGATTTTAAGAAAATCTGCTGTCATCTATCAGTAGACGATTTGCCTAAAATCCCACCTGAGCAATGCATGTGACTAGTTTCTCCACACAGGAGGCGTCTTGAAGCTATCATCACCAAGAAAGGCGTTTGCATGAAGTATTAAATACATTTCCAGCAAGGATGCTCCCCTGTGTCATTTCTCATTATTACATGTAATTTATGGACATATATGGGTTGATGTCTTTGCATGTGTGAATTGGATGGGTTGTTGACGACATCGGGTGAGAATTTCATGTCAATAACACCTTTAGAAATGAGTCTTGTTACATGCTCAATTATCCAGGTAAAGAAATCCCCAAAATTTGATTTTATTCATCTGGACGTAACGTTTTCAGTGGGAGAAGCAAATCTACTTGTAAACAGTATGTTTACATAGTGACTGAAAGTTTCTCATTTCAGTCACTCGAAGTCAAGAAGTCAATTGGTTGAATGACGTAACATTTCTCCGACTGAGAATGATACTGTTCATTCTGTCTAGATGAATAAAACCAACTTTTGGGGGCTATTTATTTAGAAAATTGATGACACATTGTCACAAACGGCAGCAAGACTGCCCCCGTGCTCACTTGGTTGGCATCCACCAGGATTGTAAATGCACTATCAAAATATGGAGCTGCTAAAACAGGAGGGAAGCACAACAAAGGCTTTACATTGTCAAACGCTAGCTGACATTGTTGAGATGAAATTATTTCAAGTGCCTTAATTCTATGCTTTATATGAACTAAAATGCCATATAACCATATAGTGTAGTATTAAGTGGACACGGCCCTGAAATAAAGGCATTAGACTACATGTCCTTGGGGCGTAGAATGCTGTAGACTCTCACCTACGCTTGCCTGGGAAAAAGTAGATAACAGGGGACCATCTTCTAGGGGAAAGTTACTGAGACACTGTTGTTTAGACTAGAGTGAGAGAGCTGGTAATAAAACTGTTAGGCGCGCGTCACCATTTTGAGATCTGCGGCAATGTGTCATGCAGGACGCACACTTCAACAACTCAGTCAGTGGGAATACAACAGTGGAAAGGTTTTTACTTTGACTCTTTAGGAAAGCAGAACGCCTTTGGAAATCAACTAAACTTGAAGTTCACAGGCTTCACTGACTTTTAAAGTTTTGAATTGTGACGCTCCTGTTTACATTTAGGATCTTTTAGAGCCTCACACTCCCTCTTGCAGCCTGAGATCATCTAATCAAAGGCTGTTGGTAGTGCCCCGAACATGTTTTAAAAAACCAGAGGTGATAGATCTTTTAGAGCGGTGGCCCCCAGGTTGTGGAATTCTCTCCCTCCATCTTTACGTTGCCTGGATTGTATTTATTCTTTTAAACATCATCTTAAGAATAATTTATTTAGACTAGCTTTTAATTAGATTTTTGCTGTAAGTTTGACTGTACTGTTTTATGTTCATCTGTTTTATAGTATTGTGGAGAGTGCTATATAAATCAATAAATCAATAAAGTAAAACAAACCTCTATAATAACTCTCCAAACCCCAAACTCTTTGGAGTTCCTTCTTTGTTGTTGAAGGAAGATGCTCCTCAATTGTTGCAACCTTTGCTGTCACATTGGCCACAAGCCCTTGTCACACCACACGGCCAAGATAGATCACCATCACCTTAGCAAACTCACATTTAGCCAAGTTAATAGTAAGCTTGGCATCAGCCAGTTGATCAAACAATGCTTGCATGTGATGAAGATGAGCATCCTACTTGTCAGTGACCCTCTAAGCCGGTTACAGCTTTATTCCTAAAGCTGTAACCGTCCACAGAGGGTCCTATTCCTCTGTGGGGCAACCTGCATATGGCCAATAAAGCATTCATTCATTCATTAATCACTGAAATGCTGCCAGAGCATTTCTTAAACCAAATGGTATGACTTTATGAGAATAAGGAACTAAAGGGGTGGTGAAAGGTGATATTTCCTGTTCCCGTGCCTACAATGGCACCTGCCAATAACCTTTAAGCAAATCAAATTTACTTGAAAATGTGGCCGATCCAACCTGGTCAATACAGTCATCCATTCGTGGGAACAGAAAAGAGTTTGTTACAGAATTGACTTTTAAATCTATACAAAATGTTTTATCTGGCTTTGGCACCAGGATAGATGGAAAAGCAATGTCATTTCAGAGCATAAAAGAAACTTCAGCACCCATTTGTTTAAGCTTTTCCAGTGACCTGCGATAGAATCACTTCTTAACTGGCTGTACATCTCCAACATCAATATCATGTTCAACCCAGTCAGTGCAAAATGGTACATCACCAAACAAACAGGTATACTTTAACCACTAAGAAACAGACAAAACAGGGTGCACAATGTCCTTAACACTCTGACTAGAATTTTGGTCACTTATATGATACAGTTTGAGTTTGTTTATAAGACAAAGCTGAACTGACTTTGTCCAACAAACCAATTTGAGCCTGAACAATAATGCATGAAAGGCAATTCTCTTCATGTATTAATCACCAGGAGATGTGGCATGTCCATTTGACAGCTGGTACTTTCTCACTTTTACTTGAGTAAAGAAGCTTAATCGGTACTTCAACTTTTACTGGAGTAGGGGTTTTTTTTAACAATAGCATCTGTAATTCTACTTAAGTACAGAATATCTGTACTTTTGCCAACTCTGGTCATGAGATGGTAAGGACTACAGATGAATTTAAAAATAAAAAAAGAAAGAAAGAAGGAGCACAGGAAACTAGTGAAGTGCCAGGGGTTGAAGGAACAACTGAGCAGATGTGGATGTCACTTATATGATACAGTTGGAGTTTGTTAATAAGACAAAGCTGAACTGACTTTGTCCATTTTGATGTTGAAACTAAATAGTTCAGATCAGAAAGCTTTTCTGACCATATGAAGGTCTGTATATCAGGCCTGAAATGGAGATCCCACAATTGGAGACGGCACCACAACTTGATCCCCAGGATTAAACTGACGATGTTTTGTGCCACAATCATTCACACTCTTCATTCCAGTCTGTGCCTTTTGCCAGAAAACCAACTACAAACAATTGGCATCTAAACCTATTCACAATGACAGCCAAGGTTTTAAGTGGTTCTGAATCAACCCCATTATCCTTTAATGCAGCCAAGGGTCCATGCGCACTATGTCTGAACACAAGCTCATTAGGGCTCAAGCCTGTGCTCTCCTGGACTGCCTGTGTGTGTAATGTTTATGAGAACTCCTTACTGAAACTGGATGTAAATATTTGACTCTGTTTCTCATCTTAATATAATACCTCTCATAATGCATTCTTGAATGATTTTTTCATCGTTTAGGGGGAACAAAACCGATTGCTTGGTAGACCTGTCTTAAATTGTTTCACCACAGAAGACTGTTCCTTTTCTCAAATACAGGTTATCAGCTTAAAGCATTAATTTTTATCAAAAGCATTAGTTAAAAAATGTACAATCGCTAAAGAAGATAAGTTTTAATAAATGATAAAAAATATATATATATACACATCTTGCTACTTGGTCCTTTGATCTTAAGAATTTAAAAATATCGTCAATTTCTAATGCATTTTGGCCAAAATCATCCAACATGTAAACACATAGTGCAATAAATTGTAAAGATAACTGTTAGTAACAGTTTCTTATGCTTTTTAAGGTGAGGATTAAGGATCCTTTTTACTGCGCTGTGTTGTATTGTCCTCCCTGACTAATAACAGTTTGTTATCAGTCGTTCCTTTTAAGTCAACGTTTGCGCCCGTTTTTAAACTTTCATCCCTGGATAAATGCCAGTACTCGCTGTTTAAAGTGTTCTTTGAAAAGTTGATCTCTTGTGGAGATCAACTCGTTTACACATCCATCTCCATCCTTTAAAGGAACTTTTGTTTTGTTTTTGTCAGGGCTCTGTGTGCGGGCAGGCGGAGGTGAGGATCCAAATGCAGGACTCGGAGGCTGAATACAACTCAAAAACCTCAGCTTTCTTGCTGGCAGAAAACAAAACGCGAACTGAACAAGGAATACTGAGAACAGAAACACACAGGCACAATCTGAGAGTACAACACGACACTGAGCAAAGGCAAACACAGGGCTAATATACACAGGGGAGTAATCAGGGAATGGGAAACAGGAGAGAGACACAGCTGGGAGAGGTTAGGGCTAACGAGACAGGGGAGCGAAGCTGGACACACTGACATAAGACATAATCTTTCAAAATAAAACAGGAACCAATAAACAAAGACGCAGACTAAGAAACATGGACTTTACACGGGCAGAATTAAACCTAACCCAGAATAAGCTGGAACATACTAAATATCATCATCATCACCTGACAATAGATCAAGACAATAACCAAAAATACAAAATCAAACCAAAACATGAGAACTCAAAATGCTGGGTCAGAACTGACCCAGAACCATGACAGTTTTTTTCAACATTTCAGTAATACATGTGAGGGACGCCTATTTTTTTCAAACCTGGCTTCAAAGAGCAGAGGTAATCCTGAGGTATTTATTCAGCAACCTTACATTATGTACTCCTTCTTAACCAGCTGTATCAATTCTTTCAAATTAGGCTGTAAAAGCCTTCTTGTTGTTTGTTTATCGTTGTTGTACTCCAGCTTTTTACCTGTTTGGTTACCTGAGTTGTCAGTGTTAGCTGACTGGATGAAAGCATCCTTCTGTTCTCACAAAATTTGACCTGCACCTTTGCTCAAAAATGTGTTTCACTCTATCTGACTCTGTGTGCTCAATATAATCAAGGATCCACTAGAATCTGCTTGTTTTAAGAATCTTATATATCCACCCACTTAAAAAGAACAAACAAACAAACAAAAAACCATTTAGCTAACCTTAAACATTACCATTTACTTTTAAGAGTTTAGAAAAGGTTACAGCTGTGCAGCGTACAGCTGTTTTACACAAATACAGCGTTTGTGAAAATGAGCTCATTTCAGTGAAACAGCTCTTCTCAGTGAAGTTATGAGAGAGTGTTCTGCTTTTCTGACGATGGACCTGACCTCTGCCTTTTATACTAGTGAACACCACATTACTTAAAGTATTATTTATAAGTGTTCATTTGTCTCATCATAAGTACATTTACTTGTTTTTGTTAGGAATGTTTCCCCACTTTTGATCACTTTGGACTATTTCTTATGCCATAAAAGAACTGCTTAAACACTCAAACCTTACATGTAGTACAAACATATTGTGTTTTGGGCTGGTACTGTACATCCTGACAGAGTACAGTAGATTATGTGTGCTGGCACCACCTTATCACAATCAGGGGACCGAATCAGATAGTCTGGCCGTCCAGTCTCCCAGCAGAGTGATCTGAAATCTAATACAGACTAAACTGTGTATCACCTCATGCTCATGCAGAAGGAAAATACAGTTGTGCAGACTCATATTATCTCACTAAGTTGTCCCTATCACGTCTCTCATGGTGAATGGACCTCACGCAGTGATGTTTCTGATGTCTCATAGAAACAGACGAATCATCAACAACAGATAGAAGAAGAAAAGTTTGTGCAAGAAATGAAAGAAAAAAAAATCTTAAAACGCATTGATGGTAATGTGATCAAATATAGTGCATTAATTTGTTATCCTAAAAAAACAGCAAAATCACTTAGACTATTAGAGACTGAATGGAATTCTAGTAAGAGGTGAACAAAAACGAGGGATATCTATACAACCATGAGGAAGAACAAGGAGAAAAAACAACAATAAAAAGACGATAAAGAACACTTTACAGCTAAGGATAATTTTGTTATATGAATGTCATAGTGAGTTGACTCCTCCTTATCTAAAGGCACATTCTGGTCCTATCTGAACCACAGGAACAGAAAAAATAAAAAATAAAATAAACAAGGATACAAAGCACATAAAGAAACAAAAGATATTGTGATTGTGCTGTCCAGTTCTCTTTCTAAGAACTTTTAAAAATCTTGGTTACCAACAAGGTTCAGCAGTATAAAAATAAAGTTAACATTGAGATAAAGTGGTGTTAATTTCTCCATGACTATGTGGTTGTTGTCATGCTGGATAATAAAGATAATGAAAACTGCCTAGTGGTTTGACTAAGATGTAAACACAAAATTTGTATCATCATTTGAGCAACAAGGAACATAAAAAACCAAATGTGTGTGATATGAAACCTTATCAGACAGAATATAAGACCACAAGCACAGTGATCCATCATCCTTTAACTGGCTGCTCAGTCAGTGGTTGCGGACAGTCTTTTTTTAAAAAAAAAAAAGAGGTGAACATGGACAAAAGCTCGTCTACAGTTTGTATATTGATTGCAGCACTTTGTGCATTGGTGCACTTTGGCACGGCTTTTTCTAAGGTGGAACATAAACCTGACGTTTTAATAAGTGAGTTTCTTTTGAGTATTGTTTCTTTCTGAAATGTGCATGTTTGTCACCTCAGCTGTCACCTGATTTACCACAGCTGATCCATATCCTTTTTTGCCTCACTGCCTCGGGCTACTGTGGCTCAAGAGTTGGCAGTTTGTCCTGTGATCTGATGGTTGCCAGTTCAAGCCCCAGCTCGGACAGTCTTGGTCGTTGTGTACTTGGGCAAGACACTTCACCTGTTGCCTACTGGTGGTGGTCAGAGTGCCCGGTGGTGCCAGTGTCCAGCGGCCTCAAGACATTTTGATTCATTTGCTGCAGGGTTCAATAAGATTTTTCAGAGGGACAACCTAACGCACACTCTGGTTAGAGTTCTTGGTCACTTTTGATTTCTCATTTCTTTCAGCAAAGCCAGGAGTGTGTCCTCGCAAACGCTGGGACTTTGGGCTGTGTGTTGAATCTTGCTCCAATGACTATGACTGTCGCGGTAAAGAGAAGTGCTGCCCCAAAGGATGTGGACGTGAGTGCATGGCTCCTGTCGGAGGTGAGAGATGAACAAAGTAGCAAAGATCACTCCAAAGTGAAAATTATCTGCAAGATATTTCATTTATTATATCATCTACAATAGAAAGAAGAGAAAAAGAGTGATTGCAAAGGATGTCTCTACCTGACTTATTTAATTGAACTATAAAAAAACATTTACTTGCAACTTCATGAAACTTGAGAGGTCAAGAGGTCAGTTTTAAATATGTACGTTGTATATACATACATATATGTGTGTGTGTGTGTGTGTGTGCGCGCGCACACATAAGACAAAAAGTATGAGATGGAGGTCCAGCACTGTGACAATCAGAGCAAAACAGAAAGACACGAATTTGAAGTCAGATAGGGTGAAAAAGAAAATTAAATCTTGAGTCAATAGACAGAAATGTCATTGAGACGACAGGGAAAGAGGATGAGTGAAAAGACGGCTGGAGCTAATTAAGCGTTTAAAGACATATTTGCAATTAACTTGAAGATATTTTTACAAGCAAGTTTATTTTGCCTCAGACATGTTCAGTTTATAATCTGCTGCTTACTGTTTATTACTAAAATGTGCATGTTTGGTTTGTTTCATTAAACAGCCAAACTGGCAATCACACAGCATCAGAACTCTTATCTCATTTACCACTTTACCACAGCTGATCTATGTCCTTTTCTGCTTTAGTGCCTTCTCCCAAACCAGAATGTCCACCGCATCTTAATCTTGCTCTGTCACGTAAGGGGTGTAATGACTGTCCTAGAGACCACACATGCTGCGTCTATAATGGTTATGAAGTCTGCGTCCCTCCTGTTCTCAGTACGTCTCACAATGTTTGATTTCTTCTTAAGAGGCTGTGTATTTAATTAAATCTTTTTAAAATTTTAAAATATAAGAAGTAGTTTAAAAATAATATTTAGGCTACATTTACTGCACTCTCTAGTTGGAGTTCTTTGTTTGTACTAATTTATTTTTCCTATCAGCAAAGCCAGGAGTGTGTCCTCGCAAACGCTGGGACTTTGGGCTGTGTGTTGAATCTTGCTCCAATGACTATGACTGTCGCGGTAAAGAGAAGTGCTGCCCCAAAGGATGTGGACGTGAGTGCATGGCTCCTGTCGGAGGTGAGAGATGAACAAAGTAGCAAAGATCACTCCAAAGTGAAAATTATCTGCAAGATATTTCATTTATTATATCATCTACAATAGAAAGAAGAGAAAAAGAGTGATTGCAAAGGATGTCTCTACCTGACTTATTTAATTGAACTATAAAAAAACATTTACTTGCAACTTCATGAAACTTGAGAGGTCAAGAGGTCAGTTTTAAATATGTACGTTGTATATACATACATATATGTGTGTGTGTGTGTGTGTGTGTGTGTGTGTGTGTGTGTGTGTGTGTGTGTGTGTGTGTGTGTGTGTGTGTGTGTGTGTGTACGCACATAGGACAAAAAGTATGAGATGGAGGTCCAGCACTGTGACAATCAGAGCAAAACAGAAAGACACGAATTTGAAGTCAGATAGGGTGAAAAAGAAAATTAAATCTTGAGTCAATAGACAGAAATGTCATTGAGACGACAGGGAAAGAGGATGAGTGAAAAGACGGCTGGAGCTAATTAAGCGTTTAAAGACATATTTGCAATTAACTTGAAGATATTTTAACAAGCAAGTTTATTTTGCCTCAGACATGTTCAGTTTATAATCTGCTGCTTACTGTTTATTACTAAAATGTGCATGTTTGGTTTGTTTCATTAAACAGCCAAACTGGCAATCACACAGCATCAGAACTCTTATCTCATTTACCACTTTACCACAGCTGATCTATGTCCTTTTCTGCTTTAGTGCCTCCTCCCAAACCAGAATGTCCACCGCATCTTAATCTTGCTCTGTCACGTAAGGGGTGTAATGACTGTCCTAGAGACCACACATGCTGCGTCTATAATGGTTATGAAGTCTGCGTCCCTCCTGTTCTCAGTACGTCTCACAATGTTTGATTTCTTCTTAAGAGGCTGTGTATTTAATTAAATCTTTTTAAAATTTTAAAATATAAGAAGTAGTTTAAAAATAATATTTAGGCTACATTTACTGCACTCTCTAGTTGGAGTTCTTTGTTTGTACTAATTTATTTTTCCTATCAGCAAAGCCAGGAGTGTGTCCTCGCAAACGCTGGGACTTTGGGCTGTGTGTTGAATCTTGCTCCAATGACTATGACTGTCGCGGTAAAGAGAAGTGCTGCCCCAAAGGATGTGGACGTGAGTGCATGGCTCCTGTCGGAGGTGAGAGATGAACAAAGTAGCAAAGATCACTCCAAAGTGAAAATTATCTGCAAGATATTTCATTTATTATATCATCTACAATAGAAAGAAGAGAAAAAGAGTGATTGCAAAGGATGTCTCTACCTGACTTATTTAATTGAACTATAAAAAAACATTTACTTGCAACTTCATGAAACTTGAGAGGTCAAGAGGTCAGTTTTAAATATGTACGTTGTATATACATACATATATGTGTGCGTGTGTGTGTGTGTGTGTGTGTGTACGCACATAGGACAAAAAGTATGAGATGGAGGTCCAGCACTGTGACAATCAGAGCAAAACAGAAAGACACGAATTTGAAGTCAGATAGGGTGAAAAAGAAAATTAAATCTTGAGTCAATAGACAGAAATGTCATTGAGACGACAGGGAAAGAGGATGAGTGAAAAGACGGCTGGAGCTAATTAAGCGTTTAAAGACATATTTGCAATTAACTTGAAGATATTTTTACAAGCAAGTTTATTTTGCCTCAGACATGTTCAGTTTATAATCTGCTGCTTACTGTTTATTACTAAAATGTGCATGTTTGGTTTGTTTTATTAAACAGCCAAACTGGCAATCACACAGCATCAGAACTCTTATCTCATTTACCACTTTACCACAGCTGATCTATGTCCTTTTCTGCTTTAGTGCCTCCTCCCAAACCAGAATGTCCACCGCATCTTAATCTTGCTCTGTCACGTAAGGGGTGTAATGACTGTCCTAGAGACCACACATGCTGCGTCTATAATGGTGATGAAGTCTGCGTCCCTCCTGTTCTCAGTACGTCTCACAATGTTTGATTTCTTCTTAAGAGGCTGTGTATTTAATTAAATCTTTTTAAAATTTTAAAATATAAGAAGTAGTTTAAAAATAATATTTAGGCTACATTTACTGCACTCTCTAGTTGGAGTTCTTTGTTTGTACTAATTTATTTTTCCTATCAGCAAAGCCAGGAGTGTGTCCTCGCAAACGCTGGGACTTTGGGCTGTGTGTTGAATCTTGCTCCAATGACTATGACTGTCGCGGTAAAGAGAAGTGCTGCCCCAAAGGATGTGGACGTGAGTGCATGGCTCCTGTCGGAGGTGAGAGATGAACAAAGTAGCAAAGATCACTCCAAAGTGAAAATTATCTGCAAGATATTTCATTTATTATATCATCTACAATAGAAAGAAGAGAAAAAGAGTGATTGCAAAGGATGTCTCTACCTGACTTATTTAATTGAACTATAAAAAAACATTTACTTGCAACTTCATGAAACTTGAGAGGTCAAGAGGTCAGTTTTAAATATGTACGTTGTATATACATACATATGTGTGTGTGTGTGTGTGTGTGTACGCACATAGGACAAAAAGTATGAGATGGAGGTCCAGCACTGTGACAATCAGAGCAAAACAGAAAGACACGAATTTGAAGTCAGATAGGGTGAAAAAGAAAATTAAATCTTGAGTCAATAGACAGAAATGTCATTGAGACGACAGGGAAAGAGGATGAGTGAAAAGACGGCTGGAGCTAATTAAGCGTTTAAAGACATATTTGCAATTAACTTGAAGATATTTTAACAAGCAAGTTTATTTTGCCTCAGATATGTTCAGTTTATAATCTGCTGCTTACTGTTTATTACTAAAATGTGCATGTTTGGTTTGTTTCATTAAACAGCCAAACTGGCAATCACACAGCATCAGAACTCTTATCTCATTTACCACTTTACCACAGCTGATCTATGTCCTTTTCTGCTTTAGTGCCTCCTCCCAAACCAGAATGTCCACCGCATCTTAATCTTGCTCTGTCACGTAAGGGGTGTAATGACTGTCCTAGAGACCACACATGCTGCGTCTATAATGGTGATGAAGTCTGCGTCCCTCCTGTTCTCAGTACGTCTCACAATGTTTGATTTCTTCTTAAGAGGCTGTGTATTTAATTAAATCTTTTTAAAATTTTAAAATATAAGAAGTAGTTTAAAAATAATATTTAGGCTACATTTACTGCACTCTCTAGTTGGAGTTCTTTGTTTGTACTAATTTATTTTTCCTATCAGCAAAGCCAGGAGAATGTCCTCGCACGCACCTGACTGTTGGACTGTGTGGTAAACTTTGCTCCAATGACAGTGACTGTCCCGGTAAACAGAAGTGCTGCTCTACCAAATGTGGACGTAATTGCATGGCACCATACATAGGTGAGAGATGAGCAAAGTATTCTTGCACACTTAACCCATGTGTGACCTCATGAAAAAAGGGACCCGTTTTTTTTAAAAACGCTGGGACTTTGGGCTGTGTGTTGAATCTTGCTCTCATGACTATGACTGTCCCGATAACGAGAAGTGCTGCCCCAATGGATGTGGACGTGAGTGCATGGCTCCTGTTGGAGGTGAGAGATGAACAAAGTAGCAAAGATCACTCCAAAGTGAAAATTATCTGCAAGATATTTCGTTTATTATATCATCTACAATAGAAAGAAGAGAAAAAGAATGATTGCAAAGGATGTCTCTACCTGACTTATTTAATTGAACTATAAAAAAACATTTACTTGCAACTTCATGAAACTTGAGAGGTCAAGAGGTCAGTTTTAAATATGTACGTTGTATATACATACATATATGTGTGCGTGTGTGTGTGTGTGTGTGTGTGTACGCACATAGGACAAAAAGTATGAGATGGAGGTCCAGCACTGTGACAATCAGAGCAAAACAGAAAGACACGAATTTGAAGTCAGATAGGGTGAAAAAGAAAATTAAATCTTGAGTCAATAGACAGAAATGTCATTGAGACGACAGGGAAAGAGGATGAGTGAAAAGACGGCTGGAGCTAATTAAGTGTTTAAAGACATATTTGCAATTAACTTGAAGATATTTTAACAAGCAAGTTTATTTTGCCTCAGACATGTTCAGTTTATAATCTGCTGCTTACTGTTTATTACTAAAATGTGCATGTTTGGTTTGTTTCATTAAACAGCCAAACTGGCAATCACACAGCATCAGAACTCTTATCTCATTTACCACTTTACCACAGCTGATCTATGTCCTTTTCTGCTTTAGTGCCTCCTCCCAAACCAGAATGTCCACCGCATCTTAATCTTGCTCTGTCACGTAAGGGGTGTAATGACTGTCCTAGAGACCACACATGCTGCGTCTATAATGGTTATGAAGTCTGCGTCCCTCCTGTTCTCAGTACGTCTCACAATGTTTGATTTCTTCTTAAGAGGCTGTGTATTTAATTAAATCTTTTTAAAATTTTAAAATATAAGAAGTAGTTTAAAAATAATATTTAGGCTACATTTACTGCACTCTCTAGTTGGAGTTCTTTGTTTGTACTAATTTATTTTTCCTATCAGCAAAGCCAGGAGAATGTCCTCGCACGCACCTGACTGTTGGACTGTGTGGTAAACTTTGCTCCAATGACAGTGACTGTCCCGGTAAACAGAAGTGCTGCTCTACCAAATGTGGACGTAATTGCATGGCACCATACATAGGTGAGAGATGAGCAAAGTATTCTTGCACACTTAACCCATGTGTGACCTCATGAAAAAAGGGACCCGTTTTTTTTAAAAACGCTGGGACTTTGGACTGTGTGTTGAATCTTGCTCTCATGACTATGACTGTCCCGATAACGAGAAGTGCTGCCCCAATGGATGTGGACGTGAGTGCATGGCTCCTGTTGGAGGTGAGAGATGAACAAAGTAGCAAAGATCACTCCAAAGTGAAAATTATCTGCAAGATATTTCGTTTATTATATCATCTACAATAGAAAGAAGAGAAAAAGAGTGATTGCAAAGGATGTCTCTACCTGACTTATTTAATTGAACTATAAAAAAACATTTACTTGCAACTTCATGAAACTTGAGAGGTCAAGAGGTCAGTTTTAAATATGTACGTTGTATATACATACATATATGTGTGCGTGTGTGTGTGTGTGTGTACGCACATAGGACAAAAAGTATGAGATGGAGGTCCAGCACTGTGACAATCAGAGCAAAACAGAAAGACACGAATTTGAAGTCAGATAGGGTGAAAAAGAAAATTAAATCTTGAGTCAATAGACAGAAATGTCATTGAGACGACAGGGAAAGAGGATGAGTGAAAAGACGGCTGGAGCTAATTAAGCGTTTAAAGACATATTTGCAATTAACTTGAAGATATTTTAACAAGCAAGTTTATTTTGCCTCAGACATGTTCAGTTTATAATCTGCTGCTTACTGTTTATTACTAAAATGTGCATGTTTGGTTTGTTTCATTAAACAGCCAAACTGGCAATCACACAGCATCAGAACTCTTATCTCATTTACCACTTTACCACAGCTGATCTATGTCCTTTTCTGCTTTAGTGCCTCCTCCCAAACCAGAATGTCCACCGCATCTTAATCTTGCTCTGTCACGTAAGGGGTGTAATGACTGTCCTAGAGACCACACATGCTGCGTCTATAATGGTGATGAAGTCTGCGTCCCTCCTGTTCTCAGTACGTCTCACAATGTTTGATTTCTTCTTAAGAGGCTGTGTATTTAATTAAATCTTTTTAAAATATAAGAAGTATTTTAAAAATAATATTTAGGCTACATTTACTGCACTCTCTAGTTGGAGTTCTTTGTTTGTACTAATTTATTTTTCCTATCAGCAAAGCCAGGAGTGTGTCCTCGCAGGCACCTGACTGTTGGACTGTGCGTTGAATCTTGCTCTAATGACAGTGACTGTCCCGGTAAACAGAAGTGCTGCTCTACCAGATGTGGACGTAAATGCATGGCACCATACATAGGTGAGAGATGAGCAAAGTAATCTTGCACACTTAACCCATGTGGGTTAAGACCCAAACGGGTCCCTTTTTTTACGAGGGTCACACATGGGTTAATGAATCAAACTGAGAAAAAAATGAAAAAATAAATAATTTGATATACATTTGCTTGGGACTGCGTGGAACTTGAGAGGGCAAGAGGTGGTTTATTTCCAGGAAAGTTGTGTTACATTTCTTCATGATCTGGTTGTTTCGGTACTGCAAACACCCTCATGGTCATTAATTCATTTGAGGGTTTAGTAATCTAATGAGATCATATCTAGAGGGAGAGTTTTTCTTTAATGTTTTCTTATTCTTTTCAGTGAAACCAGGAGTGTGTCCTCACAGACGCTTCGATAACATAATGTGTGGCGAATTTTGCTCTAATGATAGTGACTGCCCCAATAATGAGAAGTGCTGCTTCAGTGGATGTGGTCATCAGTGCATGGCGCCTTACACGGGTGAGATATGAACAAAGTACCAAACACTCCCTAAACACTTTTCAAGTGGTTTAAGGAATTGTGTAACTAAGCCTATTCTTGACTTTGGTGTGTCTGTAAAGACTGGTACCTTGTCTGAGGCCTCCACATGTGTGCCGAGTACTACTATCGTGATGGTCAGGGTCCAGGACATCAGACGTGCTGCAGGACAACCTGTGATCACCTGCAGTGAGCTCTGCTGCCAATCTATAAAAAAACATCATTAAACTTACTGTGACCATCTCTGCAAATGAGTCCAAATCACTTTTTTCTTCTTTAGTGCGATAAGCACTTCCTGTTTCTGATGATAATCATGTCTCTCTGATTTTTTTCAAACTGACATATTTGTCTTACAAATAAAAACCGGTGTGTTGGCATTTTATTCTTGTTCTCTTATTTACAACATGCGAGCTTACTTCAGTGTGAAAATATTGAAGAAACAGTGTTTCACTATGAATAGTATATCTGTTCCATTTCTAATTACATAGTTATAGCATGATGCCTCGTGTGTTTCTTCTTTATATATATACCAATAAAAATTGCCCCTCACCTGTTGAAATGTAGCAAGAACGGAAAGTGCTTATTGTCAGAACACAAAATTATCCAGATGGATTATCAAAACATTCTGTTTCTCACTTGTGTCTCAAACTGGATTTTAAAAGCATTCATTCTTTCACAAATCTTTGTAAAAGCAGACTGCATGACTAGGTGCTTAATTTTATGCACCTGCAATAACTGGACTGAAAACCCCTGAATTCAGAAAGAAAGTGTGGCCCCATACTTTCATCAACATAGTGTACCTGCTTGAAAGTGCTTAAAATTGACACGTCACTAATGTAATGAGTCAACAAATCAAATGCAACACTTTATGACACTCAAGTAATTGTATTTACCTTAAAAAGTGTAACTAAAATTAGTGCAAAAAATGGTAAAGGGCTTCCCCTTTTATCTACAATCACTAGAATCACTTGGAAAACAAGTGATTTCCTGCTTTGAAATGTAAGAAAAAGAGAAAAGTTCTTTGAAGTGGTGGTGACCAGATGCCTCTCCAAACCACTGGAACACAGCAAGCCTGCTCCACGAATCACCATTAAACCCCCGACCCAGGGACGGTTTTTGAAAGTGTAACCTGACTATGTGAAAACTAAAGCACTGTTAAAACTTGGATTATAGATTTGACATGAGGACATGACTGTATCTGTACTTTATTCGAGTAGTAAACGTCAGTAAAACAAAGGAGCTGATAGTGGACTTCAGCACTAAGCAGGAGAGGAACTACCAGACCCCCGTCATCAACGAGTGCCCAGTGGAGAGAGTGGACAGCTTCAAATACCTCAGAGTTCACATCACGCAGGACCTGTCATGGTCCTGTCACGTCAACACCGTGGTGAAAAAGGCCCGACAGCGTCTCTACCACCTCAGACGCTTGAGAGACTTCCAACTGCCCTCCAAGGTGCTCAAGAACTTTTACTCGTGCACCATAGAGAGCATCCTGACGGGAAACATCTTAACCTGGTTCGGGAACAGCACCATGCAGGACAGACGAGCTCTACAGAGGGTTGTGCGGTCAGCTGAGCGCACCATCCGCTCCGAGCTCCCTGACCTGCACTCAATCTACAGCAGGCGGTGCTGGACCAAGGCCAGGAAGATCGTGAAGGACCTCAGCCATCCCAACAACAGACTGTTCTCTCTGTTGAGGTCAGGAAAGCGATTCCGCTCCCTGAAGACCAACACAGAGAGACTGAGGAGGAGCTTCTTCCCGCAGGCGATACGGTCTCTCAATCACACCACCACACAGTACTGACCCACACATATGGTTCTTACACACACACTGGACATTCTGGACATTGTTTTCACTTCATCACTTAAATCACTTTAAGCACATTTGCACTGCACAAGACATAATGTGGATTGCACAACACTGGTCACTATATTCTTCATTACCAGTTGTACAGCTGCTGTTATTGTGTATATATATATACATATTTATATTTCTTCATACATTCTTATATAGTTCTATACTGTGTATTGTGTATTTTGTTGTACAGTTATTTTATTTTCAACTTTAATTTATATATTTATCTTATTCTTTCCCAGTTAAATTTACCCTTCATTCTAATTTGTGTTGTACAGTTATTTCATTTTTAACCTTAATTTTTTATATTTTATTCCTTCCTAGTTAAATTTACCCCTTTTAATTTTACATATTTATTTCCTATCTTATTCATAGCCTTTTCCTTTTTCTTTTTTTTTTCTTTAGGTCACAAGCAGTTGTCTAAGCATTTCACTGCATATCGTACTGTGTATGACTGTGTACGTGACAAATAAAATTTGAATTTGAAATTTGAATTTGAATTTAGTTCTTTCCTGACAATTTTTTGCCTTTTCTCCTTACATTTTCAAAACATGCTTTTTACTTTTGGTTTGATGCATTTGATGGGAGTTATCATTTCCTGTCTTTAAACAACAAACCAATTTGAGCCTGAAAAATAATGCATGAAAGGCAATTCTGTTCATGTATTAATCACCAGGATATGTGGCATGTCCATTTGACAGCTGGTACTTTTTTCACTTTTACTTGAGTGAAGAAGCTTAATCGGTACTTCAACTTTTACTAGAGTAGTTTTTTTTTAGTAGTTTTTTTTTAACAATAGCATCTGTAATTCTACTTAAGTACAGAATATCTGTACTTTTGCCAACTCTGGTCATGAGATGGTAAGGACTACAGATGAATTTAAAAATAAAAAAAGAAAGAAAGAAGGAGCACAGGAAAATAGTGAAGTGCCAGGGGTTGAAGGAACAACTGAGCAGATGTGGATGTCACTTATATGATACAGTTTGAGTTTGTTAATAAGACAAAGCTGAACTGACTTTGTCCATTTTGATGTTGAAACTAAATAGTTCAGATCAGAAAGCTTCTCTGACCATATGAAGGTCTGTATATCAGGCCTGAAGTGGAGATCCCACAATTGGAGACGGCACCACAACTTGATCCCCAGGATTAAACTGACGATGTTGTGTGCCACAATCATTCACACTCTTCATTCCAGTCTGTGCCTTTTGCCATAAAACCAACTACAAACAATTGGCATCTAAACCTATTCACAATGACAGCCAAGGTTTTAAGTGGTTCTGAATCAACCCCATTATCCTTTAATGCAGCCAAGGGTCCATGCGCACTATGTCTGAACACAAGCTCATTAGGGCTCAAGCCTGTGCTCTCCTGGACTGCCTGTGTGTGTAATGTTTATGAGAACTCCTTACTGAAACTGGATGTAAATATTTGACTCTGTTTCTCATCTTAATATAATACCTCTCATAATGCATTCTTGAATGATTTTTTCATCGTTTAGGGGGAACAAAACCGATTGCTTGGTAGACCTGTCTTAAATTGTTTCATTACAGAAGACTGTTCCTTTTCTTAAATACAGGTTATCAGCTTAAAGCATTAATTTTTATCAAAAGCATTAGTTATTAAAAAAATGTACAGTCGCTAAAGAACATAAGTTTTAAGAAATTATAAAAAAAAAATCTTGCTACTTGGTCCTTTGATCTTAAGAATTTAAAAATATGGTTAATTTTTTAATGCATTTTGGCCAATGTTTTTTAACATGAGGGATAAGGATCCTTTTTACTGCGCTGTGTTGTATTGTCCTCCCTGACTAATAACAGTTTGTTATCAGTCGTTCCTTTTAAGTCAACGTTTGCGCCCGTTTTTAAACTTTCATCCCTGGATAAATGCCAGTACTCGCTGTTTAAAGTGTTCTTTGAAAAGTTGATCTCTTGTGGAGATCAACTCGTTTACACATCCATCTCCATCCTTTAAAGGAACTTTTGTTTTGTTTTTGTCAGGGCTCTGTGTGCGGGCAGGCGGAGGTGAGGATCCAAATGCAGGACTCGGAGGCTGAATACAACTCAAAAACCTCAGCTTTCTTGCTGGCAGAAAACAAAACGCGAACTGAACAATGAATACTGAGAACAGAAACACACAGGCACAATCTGAGAGTACAACACGACACTGAGCAAAGGCAAACACAGGGCTAATATACACAGGGGAGTAATCAGAGAATGGGAAACAGGAGAGAGACACAGCTGGGAGAGGTTAGGGCTAACGAGACAGGGGGAGCGAAGCTGGACACACTGACATAAGACATAATCTTTCAAAATAAAACAGGAACCAATAAACAAAGACGCAGACTAAGAAACATGGACTTTACACGGGCAGAATTAAACCTAACCCAGAATAAGCTGGAACATACTAAATATCATCATCATCACCTGACAATAGATCAAGACAATAACCAAAAATACAAAATCAAACCAAAACATGAGAACTCAAAATGCTGGGTCAGAACTGACCCAGAACCATGACAGTTTTTTTCAACATTTCAGTAATACATGTGAGGGACGCCTATTTTTTTTAAAACCTGGCTTCAAAGAGCAGAGGTAATCCTGAGGTATTTATTCAGCAACCTTACATTATGTACTCCTTCTTAACCAGCTGTATCAATTCTTTCAAATTAGGCTGTAAAAGCCTTCTTGTTGTTTGTTTATCGTTGTTGTACTCCAGCTTTTTACCTGTTTGGTTACCTGAGTTGTCAGTGTTAGCTGACTGGATGAAAGCATCCTTCTGTTCTCACAAAATTTGACCTGCACCTTTGCTCAAAAATGTGTTTCAGTCTATCTGACTCTGTGTGCTCAATATAATCAAGGATCCACTAGAATCTGCTTGTTTTAAGAATCTTATATATCCACCCACTTAAAAAGAACAAAAAACAAACAAACAAACAACAAACAAACAAAAAACAATTTAGCTAACCTTAAACAATACCATTTACTTTTAAGAGTTTAGAAAAGGTTACAGCTGTGCAGCGTACAGCTGTTTTACACAAATACAGCGTTTGTGAAAATGTCTGTTGTGTCATTGAGCTCATTTCAGTGAAACAGCTCTTCTCAGTGAAGTGATGAGAGACAGTGTTCTGCTTTTCTGACGATGGACCTGACCTCTGCCTTTTATACTAGTGAACACCACATTACTTAAAGTATTATTTATAAGTGTTCATTTGTCTCATCATAAGTACATTTACTTGTTTTTGTTAGGAATGTTTCCCCACTTTTGATCACTTTGGACTATTTCTTATGCCATAAAAGAACTGCTTAAACACTCAAACCTTACATGTAGTACAAACATATTGTGTTTTGGGCTGGTACTGTACATCCTGACAGAGTACAGTAGATTATGTGTGCTGGCACCACTTTATCACAATCAGGGGACCGAATCAGATAGTCTGGCCGTCCAGTCTCCCAGCAGAGTGATCTGAAATCTAATACAGACTAAACTGTGTATCACCTCATGCTCATGCAGAAGGAAAATACAGTTGTGCAGACTCATATTATCTCACTAAGTTGTCCCTATCACGTCTCTCATGGTGAATGGACCTCACGCAGTGATGTTTCTGATGTCTCATAGAAACAGACGAATCATCAACAACAATAGAAGAAGAAAAGTTTGTGCAAGAAATGAAAGAAAAAAAACCTTAAAACGCATTGATGGTAATGTGATCAAATATAGTGCATTAATTTGTTATCCTAAAAAAACAGCAAAATCACTTAGACTATTAGAGACTGAATGGAATTCTAGTAAGAGGTGAACAAAAACGAAGGATATCTATACAACCCTGAGGAAGAACAAGGAGAAAAAACAACAATAAAAAGACGATAAAGAACACTTTACAGCTAAGGATAATTTTGTTATATGAATGTCATAGTGAGTTGACTCCTCCTTATCTAAAGGCACATTCTGGTCCTATCTGAACCACAGGAACAGAAAAAATAAAAAATAAAAAAAACAAGGATACAAAGCACATAAAGAAACAAAAGATATTGTGATTGTGTTGTCCAGTTCTCTTTCTAAGAACTTTTAAAAATCTTGGTTACCAACAAGGTTCAACAGTATAAAAATAAAGTTAACATTGGGATAAAGTGGTGTTAATTTCTCCATGACTATGTGGTTGTTGTCATGCTGGATAATAAAGATAATGAAAACTGCCTAGTGGTTTGACTAAGATGTAAACACAAAATTTGTATCATCATTTGAGCAACAAGGAACATAAAAAAACTAAATGTGTGTGATATGAAACCTTATCAGACAGAATATAAGACCACAAGCACAGTGATCCATCATCCTTTAACTGGCTGCTCAGTCAGTGGTTGCGGACAGTCTTTTTTTTTAAAAAAAAAAGAGGTGAACATGGACAAAAGCTCGTCTACAGTTTGTATATTGATTGCAGCACTTTGTGCATTGGTGCACTTTGGCACGGCTTTTTCTAGGGTGGAACCTGAACCTGACGTTTTAATAAGTGAGTTTCTTTTGAGTATTGTTTCTTTCTGAAATGTGCATGTTTGTCACCTCAGCTGTCACCTGATTTACCACAGCTGATCCATATCCTTTTTTGCCTCACTGCCTCGGGCTACTGTGGCTCAAGAGTTGGCAGTTTGTCCTGTGATCTGATGGTTGCCGGTTCAAGCCCCAGCTCGGACAGTCTTGGTCGTTGTGTACTTGGGCAAGACACTTCACCTGTTGCCTACTGGTCGTGGTACCAGTGTCCGGCGACCTCAAGACATTTTGATTGATTTGCTGCAGGGTTCAATAAGATTTTTCAGAGGGACAACCTAACGCACACTCTGGTTAGAGTTCTTGGTCACTTTTGATTTCTCATTTCTTTCAGCAAAGCCAGGAGTGTGTCCTCGCAAACGCTGGAACTTTGGACTTTGTGAAGAATTCATTGAATCTTGCTCTCATGACTATGACTGTCCCGATAACGAGAAGTGCTGCCCCAATGGATGTGGAAATGAGTGCATGGCTCCTGTCGGAGGTGAGAGATGAACAAAGTAGCAAAGATCACTCCAAAGTGAAAATTATCTGCAAGATATTTCATTTATTATATCATCTACAATAGAAAGAAGAGACAAAGAGTGATTGCAAAGGATGTCTCTACCTGACTTATTTAATTGAACTATAAAAAAAAACATTTACTTGCAACTTCATGAAACTTGAGAGGTCAAGAGGTCAGTTTTAAATATGTACGTTGTATATACATACATATATGTGTGTGTGTGTGTGTGTGTGTGTGTGTGTGTGTGTGTGTGTGTGTGTGTGTGTGTGTGTGTGCGCGCACACATAGGACAAAAAGTATGAGATGGAGGTCCAGCACTGTGACAATCAGAGCAAAACAGAAAGACACGAATTTGAAGTCAGATAGGGTGAAAAAGAAAATTAAATCTTGAGTCAATAGACAGAAATGTCATTGAGACGACAGGGAAAGAGGATGAGTGAAAAGACGGCTGGAGCTAATTAAGCGTTTAAAGACATATTTGCAATTAACTTGAAGATATTTTAACAAGCAAGTTTATTTTGCCTCAGACATGTTCAGTTTATAATCTGCTGCTTACTGTTTATTACTAAAATGTGCATGTTTGGTTTGTTTCATTAAACAGCCAAACTGGCAATCACACAGCATCAGAACTCTTATCTCATTTACCACTTTACCACAGCTGATCTATGTCCTTTTCTGCTTTAGTGCCTCCTCCCAAACCAGAATGTCCACCGCATCTTAATCTTGCTCTGTCACGTAAGGGGTGTAATGACTGTCCTAGAGACCACACATGCTGCGTCTATAATGGTTATGAAGTCTGCGTCCCTCCTGTTCTCAGTACGTCTCACAATGTTTGATTTCTTCTTAAGAGGCTGTGTATTTAATTAAATCTTTTTAAAATATAAGAAGTAGTTTAAAAATAACATTTAGGCTACATTTACTGCACTCTCTAGTTGGAGTTCTTTGTTTGTACTAATTTATTTTTCCTATCAGCAAAGCCAGGAGAATGTCCTCGCACGCACCTGACTGTTGGACTGTGTGTTGAATTTTGCTCTAATGACAGTCACTGTCCCGATAACGAGAAGTGCTGCCCCAATGGATGTGGAAATGAGTGCATGGCTCCTGTTGGAGGTGAGAGATAAACAAAGTAGCAAAGATCACTCCAAAGTGAAAATTATCTGCAAGATATTTCGTTTATTATATCATCTACAATAGAAAGAAGAGAAAAAGAGTGATTGCAAAGGATGTCTCTACCTGACTTATTTAATTGAACTATAAAAAAAACATTTACTTGCAACTTCATGAAACTTGACAGGTCAAGAGGTCAGTTTTAAATATGTACGTTGTATATACATACATATATGTGTGCGTGTGTGTGTGTGTGTGTGTACGCACATAGGACAAAAAGTATGAGATGGAGGTCCAGCACTGTGACAATCAGAGCAAAACAGAAAGACACGAATTTGAAGTCAGATAGGGTGAAAAAGAAAATTAAATCTTGAGTCAATAGACAGAAATGTCATTGAGACGACAGGGAAAGAGGATGAGTGAAAAGACGGCTGGAGCTAATTAAGCGTTTAAAGACATATTTGCAATTAACTTGAAGATATTTTAACAAGCAAGTTTATTTTGCCTCAGACATGTTCAGTTTATAATCTGCTGCTTACTGTTTATTACTAAAATGTGCATGTTTGGTTTGTTTCATTAAACAGCCAAACTGGTAATCACACAGCATCAGAACTCTTATCTCATTTACCACTTTACCACAGCTGATCTATGTCCTTTTCTGCTTTAGTGCCTCCTCCCAAACCAGAATGTCCACCGCATCTTAATCTTGCTCTGTCACGTAAGGGGTGTAATGACTGTCCTAGAGACCACACATGCTGCGTCTATAATGGTGATGAAGTCTGCGTCCCTCCTGTTCTCAGTACGTCTCACAATGTTTGATTTCTTCTTAAGAGGCTGTGTATTTAATTAAATCTTTTTAAAATATAAGAAGTAGTTTAAAAATAACATTTAGGCTACATTTACTGCACTCTCTAGTTGGAGTTCTTTGTTTGTACTAATTTATTTTTCCTATCAGCAAAGCCAGGAGAATGTCCTCGCACGCACCTGACTGTTGGACTGTGTGGTGAACTTTGCTCCAATGACAGTGACTGTCCCGGTAATGAGAAGTGCTGCTCTACCAAATGTGGACGTAATTGCATGGCACCATACATAGGTGAGAGATGAGCAAAGTATTCTTGCACACTTAACCCATGTGCGACCCTCGTGAAAAAAGGGACCCATGCATTTCACGAAATTTCACGAATGCATGGCACCTATGTATGGTGCCATGCATTCATGTCACACATGGGTTATCTAATGAGATCACATCTAGAGGGAGAGTTTTTCTTTAATGTTTTCTTATTCTTTTCAGTGAAACCAGGAGTGTGTCCTCACAGACGCTTCGATAACATAATGTGTGGTGAATTTTGCTCTAATGATAGTGACTGCCCCGATAATGAGAAGTGCTGCTTCAGTGGATGTGGTCATCAGTGCATGGCGCCTTACACGGGTGAGATATGAACAAAGTACCAAACACTCCCTAAACACTTTTCAAGTGGTTTAAGGAATTGTGTAACTAAGCTTATTCTTGACTTTGGTGTGTCTGTAAAGACTGGGATCTGTACCTTGTCTGAGGCCTCCATGTGTGTACCGAGTACTACTATCGTGATGGTCAGGGTCCAGGACATCAGACGTGCTGCAGGACAACCTGTGATTACACCTGCAGTGAGCTCTGCTGCCAATCTATAAAAAAACATCATTAAACTTACTGTGACCATCTCTGCAAATGAATCCAAAGTGCGATAAGCACTTCCTGTTTCTGATGATAATCATGTCTCTCTGATTTTTTTCAAACTGACATATTTGTCTTACAAATAAAAAACGGTGTGTTGGCATTTTATTCTTGTTCTCTTATTTACAACATGTGAGCTTACTTCAGTGTGAAAATATTGAAGAAACTGTGTTTCACTATGAATAGTATATCTGTTCCATTTCTAATTACATAGTTATAGCATGATGCCTCGTGTGTTTCTTCTTTATATATATACCAATAAAAATTGCCCCTCACCTGTTGAACTGTAGCAAGAATGGAAAGTGCTTATTGTCAGAACACAAAATTATCCAGATGGATTATCAAAACATTCTGTTTCTCACTTGTGTCTCAAACTGGATTTTAAAAGCATTCATTCTTTCACAAATCTTTGTAAAAGCAGACTGCATGACTAGGTGCTTAATTTTATGCACCTGCGATAACTGGACTGAAAACCCCTTAATTCAGAAAGAAAGTGTGGCCCCATACTTTCATCAACATAGTGTACCTGCTTGAAAGTGCTTAAAATTGACACGTCACTAATGTAATGAGTCAACAAATCAAATGCAACACTTTATGACACTCAAGTAATTGTATTTACCTTAAAAAGTGTAACTAAAATTAGTGCAAAAAATGGTAGAGGGCTTCCCCATTTATCTACAATCACTAGAATCGCTTGGAAAACAAGTGATTTCCTGCTTTGAAATGTAAGAAAAAGTTCCCTCTAAGCCTGAAGGGAAAAAGAAGAAATACACACATGTAAAGGAAGCTCTTAAAACATGTGATTATCCTAATTGGGCTTTCATCAAGTAAGCAAAGATGCACAGAAAAGAAGATCAGAGACCAACTAGGGAGGATAAGAAAGACAAACGCAACAACATTGTCATCCCCTATGTAACCGTTTTATCAGAAAAACTCAGGAGAGTCTTCTCCAAGCACGACATCACAGTTTACTTCAGACCCAGCAACACACTCAGACAAAAACTGGTTCATCCCAAACACAAAACTCCTAAACACAATCTTAACAATGTAGTATATGCTGTACAGTGTAGTGAGAAATGCCTAGACCTCTACATTGGAGAGACCAAACAGCCACTTCATAAACGCATGTCACAACATAGAAGAGCCACCTCAAGACTCAGCTGTCCATCTACATCTAAAGGACAAAGGCCACTCCTTCGAGGACACCAGTGTTCACATTTGGGACAGAGAAGAAAGATGGTTTGAAAGAGGAGTGAAAGAAGCCATTTATGTCCACTGTGAGCGACCATCTTTGAACAGAGGCGGTGGTTTACGACACCAACTGTCAGACGCCAATACAGTTTTAAGATCACCTCCCAGACGCCTTAACACCCACTCACCTGATGAGAGGTGTAACATCTTCAAGCAACTTAAAGAAGTCCAGACGCTTTTCTTTCCAAGCTCCTTAGCCATATTGTGAAAAATGCAAAACAAATTGAGGTAGACTAAGTATATTAGTTAAAGACTGATATTCCGCTATTTAGCGCAAGATAAACAAGTTAGTTTGCTGTAATGTCACAGGTTTAAAGCCATAGTTCGGTTATATCAACTAGATATAGTTGATATGTGTGACCCCCCTTTTGTGAGTGTGGACGTTTCCTCTCGTTGCTCTTTAAATGCTTTGCTTCTTTTATTGTTTTTTATCGATTTTTATGCTTATTTTTTCCCTTTTTTCCATATGAGCTTACCTGCGATAGCTTCTGGACACTTATAGATCATTAGGACTAAAGCGTTCTTAACAGAAACAGCAACATTTTTATAGTTACCGTATCTTCAGCGCTCCGTGTGTCTGTGGCCTACACACAGCTAAAGCCTGATTACAGCGTCTGGTCACCGAACAGCCTCAATAGCCTGGAAAGGTGCTAACCGCTAGGCTAACTAGCAACAAGATGCCTTCCCTCTACACAGATGACTACCACAGCCTCCTGCAGAAGATTGCAGTACTGGAGACAAAAATTCATCGCTTAGAAGTAAACGTGGAGGTAAATGGACTGTGTGGAGATGAAACAACCTTGCTTTTGATTCAAAACAATGGCGATGAGCAAGCTAGTACACAGCTAAGGAGCACAGATAACATGACCAAGAAAGTAGACTCTGTGCATTATAAAAAATCCTCAAGCAATAATCCCCCCTTGGACTGTCTTGGTGCAAAACCAAGACATAAATCATGTCTCCTGGAAGGGGGAGGACGTATCACAGGCAGGGCACAGCGAGCTGAAATCTCTGAAACCGACTGGCCTTCACTTCCTACGAGACAGAAGCTCTTCTACCCCTGTATACGGGAGGAAACAGGACTGGACAACCGTGAATAGGAAGGTTAACAACAAACCTCCAAAACAACTGAATGTGAAACTGCAGAACAGATTTGCTCCACTATCAAAGGACCCTGGATCTATATCGGACAACCATCCATCTAAAAGTAGCGAAGTAAGGTCTGAAAATCTGTTGAAAAGTAGAAGGCCACAGGGAAAGCTAAAGGCTAGGCCTGAAACTCTGATTGTGGGTGACTCTGCCGTAAAGGATGTACAAAGGATGTGCGGTAAGAACACTAAAGTCCTCTGCTTTCCTAAGGATATGGTCAACAACCTGAAGGAGAGAATTCTTCAAATTGCAGATGAATATCCAACTGTGACAAACATTGTTCTGCATACAGGGTCAAACGATGTGTCCAAACAACAGACGGAGGTTCTGAAACCAGACTTTACTGGATTATTAAATACAGTAAACTCTCTGAATGCAGCTGTATTCATCAGTGGACCTTGTCAGGTTTATATTGTTGATTGTCATTTATGCTTAGAGTTTTATAATCAATGTCATGTTGGTAGAGGTTTGATCCTTAGTAGTCTGTGGAGACTCTGTGTGCCTCCCAGATCACTCTGGCATGCAAACACAACTTAAGGTCAGGAGAGAGGTTATATCTGCTTTGTTACGTCCCCACAGGAAAGCCAGGCGAAGAGGGTGGGGGACAGTAACAGTTGGATCCGGGTTGAAATGAAAAGAACGCCAGGCAGAGGTAGTTACCACAAAATATATCTTTATCATAATCAATTAATTCAAAAGAACTTTGCCTACTCGTGTCTTGCTTTTGCTGTGTAGTAAATTGTCTTGAACGTTCCAGCGAATAGGTTTAAGCTACAAACCTATCAGACCTGTACCGCTCGTCAGAGGAGGAGACGAGCGATTCGGCAGGTTGTTTGCACTGAATAAATGGCTTATATCAGCATGTACTGACCACTCAGTGCATTTTATCAACAATTTTAATATTTTTTGGGAATGCAGGCATCTGTTTAAAGCAAATGGATTTAATTTTAACAAGTCAGGGGTGAAACTGTTCACCTCCAACTTGTTTTATTCCATACGTCATCCATCTGTGCTTGGTGCCAAGGCTGAGATAAACAAGGAGTTATCTCATAAAGAGGAACAAACAGTACTCCAAGAACAGACAAAGCCCAGCAGAAACCTTGAGGAGGAGCCTCATCTGCCCCCACCTGGGATGAGCTTCAGAAAGGAGCGACTTTTTTAATGATCTCAGTGAACTGCTGTCTGTGATCTGTGTTGACTGTGTAATTATTGTTGGGGATTTTAACATCCATGTGGACAACCCTCAGGACAAAGGGACTAAAGACCTGAGTAACATTCTGGGCAACTTTGGGCTGACTCAGCATGTAACAGAGGCCACACATAATAGAGGACACACTCTTGACCTACTGATCTCCAAGGGCCTGAGCATTTCGAAGGTTACTGTGTCTGATGTGGGCCTGTCTGATCATTACTGTGTTTTCTTTGAAAGTAAAATTTCAGCCCACACAAATATATCAACAACAGTGATCACAAAACGGTGTATAACTGAATACAGTAGTGAGATATTTAACCATGTCTTCCCCTTAACACCTGGCCTGTCCAGAGGTTCAGTCAATGAGCTCGTCAATAGCTTCAATGCTAAAATGTTAAATGTAATGGACACTATTGCTCCCATTAAGGTGAAGGTTATCTCTGGAAGGAAAAAGTCTCCCTGGAGAAACTCCACACTGGTGAAAAATGAAAAAAGAGATTGTAGGAAAGCTGAGCACAGATGGAGAAAAACAAACCTCCAGGTTCATCCATCCATCCATTCGCTTCTGCTTATCCTCCTCCAGGTTCATTCCAGTTATAATTGTGAAGTTTCTCTTTATAGATGTCAATCTATAAAGAGAAACTTCGCAATTATAATTTACAACTGAGGAGTGCAAGGAGGTCCTACTTCTCTGACATCATCACCAAAAACAGTCATAATGCTCGGGTCTTATTTTCTACAGTTGACAGGCTAACAAACCCTCCTGTGTCAGTGACAGCTGAACTTCATTTGACATGGCCTGCAATGACTTCGCCAAATTCTTCACAGACAAAATCCAAAAGATTAGACAAGCAATTGGTACATCAACAGCATATTCAGGATATGTACCGTGTCCACCGAAAAACTGTTTAAACACCATGAAACAGTTTCACCCTATTAACAGCAAAGACCTGGAGGACATCTTAGGTCAACTGAACTCCTCCTCCTGCTGTTTAGATGTCCTGCCAACACGTTTTTTCAAAAAGGTCTCAAAGACTTTGGAGTCAGACCTGTTACAGATCGTCAACTTTTCTTTAATATCAGGTGTGTTTCCAGAACCACTAAAAACTGCTGTAATTAAACCTATACTGAAAAAGGACAATCTTGACAAGACACAAATGAACAACTACAGGCTGATCTCAAATCTCCCATTTTTAAGTAAGATCATTGAAAAAGCAGTTTCTCAGCAGCTCAGTTACTTCTTAAAACAGAATAACTGCTATGATGCCTTCGAGTCAGGTTTTAGACAGAACCACAGCACTGAAACCGCTCTGACCAAAGTGTTTAATGACATATGTCTGAATACAGACAGTGGAAAAATGTCAGTCTTAGTTTTACTGGATCTCAGTGCAGCATTTGATACAGTTGACCACAACATATTACTCAAACGACTGGAGAACTGGACAGGTCTTTCAGGAACTGTACTAAACTGGTTCAAAACATACTTAGAAAACAGGAAATACTTTGTATCAATAGGTAACTTCACATCTGAGCAGACAAGCATCACATGTGGAGTTCCCCAAGGTTCCATCTTGGGACCCCCTCTGTTTAACATTTACATGCTCCCACTGGCACAGATTATAAAGAACAACAAAATAAACTATCATAGCTATGCAGATGACACAAAAATATATATCACAATGTCACCAGGAGATCGAGGCCCTGTACAGGCTCTTGGTAAATGCATTGAGGAAATTAATGACTGGTTGTGCCACAATTTTCTCCAGCTAAACAAAAACAGAACTGAAGTAATAGTCTTTGGTGCCAAAGAAAAACGATTACAGATCACCAGAGAACTTCAATCTATACACCTAAAAACCACAAACCAGGCGAGAAATTTGGGTGTAGTGATGGATGCAGACCTAAACTTAGAAAAACACATTAAGACAATAACAAAATCAGCTTACTACCCCTTCAAGAATATTTCAAGGATAAAAGATCTGATGTCTCAACAGGACCTACCTGTCCGTCAGAGGATAGACTTTAAAGTTCTGATGCTGGTCTATAAAGCTCTGAATGGTTTAGGACCAAAATACAACAGTGACCTCCTGACCCAGTATGAACCTTCCAGATCCCTCAGGTCATCTGGATCCGTTTTTTTATCAGTTCCCAGAGTCAGAACCAGACACGGAGAAGCTGCATTCAGCTTTTATGCTCCATATATCTGGAACAAACTCCCAGAAAGCCTCAGATCAGCTGAAACACTCATTTTGTTTAAATCCAGGTTGAAGACTCACCTATTCTCAGCTGCGTTTGAATAAAGCACCAAATCCACACTTTTAAGCTTAAATTTCAAAACTTATATTTTAACTACTGATTTTATCTATTGTTCTGATTTTATCTACTGTTTTTTTTAAATCAATTTTAAATCATGCTTTTGTTGTTTTTGTTTTTTAATGTCTCTGTAAAGCACTTTGAATTACCTTGTTGTTGAATTGTGCTATATAAATAAACTTGCCTTGCCTTGCCTTGCCTAGAGGTGAATCTGAAGTTAAGTTGATGATGCTGAGATTTATTCACCAAATTGCACCTTCATACCAACTTTATAGTGTCTAATATAAAGACAGCAGTCTAGAGGATTGAAATCAGCCAGGACAACTCATGAAACATCTGTTAAATTAAGGTGTGTAAATCCACAAAGAGGAGTGAACCTCAGTAGGCCAGCTGATTACAGCCCGTACACTAAGAAAATTAACTGGAGCTCTCAATAGAAGTTATTGTGAACTGAGCCACTACAACTGATTCCTCCACCTACTGAATCCCAGTTTAACCTCTTCCCTACTCATTTTCCTGTTTACAGGTAAAGGCACCCTCTACGTGGTAGCCAAAAGAAAATAGAGCTATTTTTTTCTTCTTTGCTAATGTCTTACTTTACTGATTCAAGCTGAGTGCATTCTTTAGAATTAAAATACAGACTAACATAAAGTTTGTATTCCCATAAAATAATATTATTTCATCATTACATTAATGTAGAGCAAGGTTCTGTTGGCATGCCATAAAAATGGGTGGTAGAAAGGTTCTTCAAAGAGCTACTTTTACTTTCTTGTTTTGAGTGCATTTCACAGCTGGTACTTTTTCACTTTTACTTGAGTGAAGAAGCTGAATCAGTACTTCAACTTTTACTGGAGTATTTTTTAACAATAGTATCTGTAATTCTACTTCAGTACAGGATGTCTGTACTTTTGCCAACTCTCGTCATGAGACGGTAAGGACTACAGATTAATTTTGTTAAAAAAGAAAGAAAGAGGGAGCACAGGAAAATAGTGAAGAGCCAAGGGGCTGAAGGAACAACTGAGCAGATGTGGAAAGAATAAAGAAAGAGCAGGACACAGCACAGCAAGCAAAGCCACATGAATGGTCCTGTCCACTGTAAACGAGACAAACTGATCCCTGATCTGAATGCACTCTAGATCATTTTTTTCTTGTGCCATGACTGAAAATTATGTATGTTTTTTTTCCTGTCAAATATCTGGATTGTTTCAAACAGGTGTTAGTTCACATGGGATAAGTGAAGACTTTTTAAAAAAAATTCCCATATGGCTGTCAGAAAGGTGTTTATGGCTTTTAAGCAGCTTTGATGCTTTGAGCTGGTTCTAGGCCCAGCCATGAGTTGCCCATACCACTTGGTCTGATCCATTTTGAAACACGTAGCAACCTATAATAATGGATTGGATTTATATAGCGCTTTTCAAGGCACCCAAAGCGCTTTACAATGCCACTATTCATTCACTCTCACATTCACACACTGGTGAAGGCAAGCTACAGTTGTAGCCACAGCTGCCCTGGGGCAGGCTGACAAAAGCGGGGCTGCCATATCGCGCCATCGGCCCCTCTGGCCATCACCAGTAGGCGGCAGGTGAAGTGTCTTGCCCAAGGACACAACGACCAAGACTGTCTGAGCCGGGGCTCGAACCAGCAACCTTCCGGTTACAAGACGAACTGCCAACTCTTTGAGCCACGATCACCAATTATGTGAATGTTTTGTTATTCACATAATTATCATATGGAGCAGTTGGAGAAATGCTGGGTTTCCCAGCAAAGGGAATAAGGAGGCCCTGGACGGAACGCCCACAGCCAACTGAGGCAGAGGCCGGCCATCCAGGACGTGTTCAGGGCCTGCTGATGCCACAGCATACAAGGCCAAAAATTTAAAGAGACTACTTTTTGTTTTTATGTTTTCGAAATTTTTTCTGAATCATTTGTGATATTTATCTTGAAAGGTGCTATATAAATACAATTTTACTGACTTACTTAATGTATTCATTTTGTCTCATGATGGCTTTTCATTAGAGCTATTTCCTTACTTCTAATTAGTTTGGAATACTTTTTACAATTGATCTACAAATGCAATAAAAACATGTTGGGTGTTACATCACGAGACAGCAGTAAATTTTGTGTGCTGGCACCATTTTATCAGAGTCAGGGGACCCAATCTCATACTCAGGCAGAAGGAGCTCAGTGAGACTTATCTGAAGATCTGAAATCTAACACACACTAAGCTGTGTGTCAGCTCATGCAGAAACAAATTGTAATTGTGCAGACAATCTCACGAATTTCTCACTGTTCCTACTGTCACAGATATGACATAGTGATGTTTCGTTGGTATCATCTACAACAGATAAAAGAAGAAAAAAGTGACAAATTTGCAAAAAGCCTGTCTGGAACTTGGTAGAAAGGCTAAACAGACAAGAAATGAAAAAAAAAAAAATTCAAATGCAGGTATATGGATTTGTTTAGAGTCAAAATATTAATTTGTTATCCTACAAAACAATAATGTCATATACATTAGGTGAGACTGAACAAAATTCTGGTATCAGAAATAATGGATATGCGTACAATAAATACTCGTTGTTAAATGTGATTTAGATAACTTCATAGCTTCATCTGAAGAACAGGAACAATCAAAAAATAAACAAGGACACAGTGTACACAAGGAAGCAGGGGACTGAACAAGATAGTAACAATTATATATGAGAGAACAAGGAGAAATATGTGATTCATTTGATACTTTTATAAATCGTAGGTACCAACAAGATATAGCAATATAAGAAAGTCAATTGTGGGAAAAATCTTCTTAATGTTCTTCATGAGCATGTCGTTGTTGTCTTGCTATATGAAGAAGATATTAAATACTGTGTAGATGTTTTACTAAGATGCAAACACAAGATTCATATTATCATTTCAGCAACAAGGAACGTAAAAAACAAAATGTTTCTGATATGACACCTTATCAGAGAGAATATAAGACTACAAGCACAACGATCCAGCATCATTCAACTGGCCACTCAGTCAGTGGTTGTGCACATTCTTTTGAGCAAGAGGTGAACATGGACAAAGGCTGTTCTACAGTTTGTGTATTGATTGTAGCACTTTGTGCATTGGTGCACTTTGGCACTGTTTTTTCCACAGTGAAAACTGGTGGCATTTTCACAGGTGAGTTTGGGTTTTTCTTTTTTACTTAGACGTGTTCAACTCATAACTGTCTTCTTAACAATTCTTTCTGAAATGTGCATGTTTGTTAGTTACTTATATGGTCTGTTTGGGGACCACACAGCATCATAACTTTTGGCCCAATTACCACACCTCATTCATATCCTTTTCTGCTTCACTGCTTCTTCTAAAACCAGAATGCCCACGCCATCTTAAGCTTGATCAGTCATGTAAGGGGTGTGAGCACTGTCCTAGAGACAGACTTCTTGAGAGAGGGTGTGGAGTAAATTTTTGGTCAAACATTCTCAGTTTATAAAATGAGAGATAAAAAAGTTTCTTCAAGTTAAATCCACATTTACCACCCTCATTCCGTGAAACAGAATTCAAGAAAAACAGAAGAGGAAGAGGAGAGAGGAATTTGCTGCACTTCAGGAATAGCTGCTGCACAACAAAATACTGTGATAGTGACTGGCAGGGTCAATGCATGCAGACAATATAACAGCATGCAATCTTTGACCACAAAAATGAAACACAGCACTAAAGTAAAGTGAAAGGAAAGTGAGATCAAACACAAACACTGCCTGCTTACGGATCCTTTCTGAAATGTGCATGTTTGATTTTGTCAAACAGCCAATTTGGCATCACAACTCTTATTCCTCACAGCTCATCCATGTCCTTTTTTGCTTTTCTGCTTCTTTCAAACCCAGAATGTCCACGCCATCTTAATCTTGCTCTGTCACGTAAGGGGTATGAGGACTGTCCTAGAGACCACATATGCTGTGTCTACGATGGTGAAGAAGTCTGTGTCCCTCCTGTTTCCAGTATGTGTCACAATGTTTAATTTCTTCTTAAGAGGGTGTGGTAAATTTTTCATTGAGTCTTCTCAGTCAGTAGAATGAGAGAGAGTCTAAAAATCAAATAAATTCCAGTAAAATCCACATTTACTGCACTTTCTGATTAGAGTTCTTTGTCTGCACTAATTTCTCTTTCCTTCCAGCAAAGCCAGGAGTGTGTCCTCGTCGGCGCTTAGACTTTGGACATTGTGCTGAAATTTGCTCTAATGACAGAGACTGTCCTAATAATGAGAAGTGCTGCTCCAACGGATGTGGACATGAGTGCATGGCTCCATTGTCAGGTGAGATTGAACAAAGTGACATTTTAACAACCAAGTTTCTTTTGACTCAGATTTGTTCAGCTTATAATCTACTGCTCACGGTTTCTTTCTAAAATGTGCATGTTTGTTTTGTTTTGTTAAACAGCCAAACTGGCAATCAGACAGCTTTATAAGACTGACTTCATTTACCACAGCTCATCCATGTCCTTTTCTACTTTACTGCTTCCTCCAAAACCAGAATGCCCAAGCCATCTTAATCTTGCTCTGTCACGTAAGGGGTGTAATGGCTGTCCTAGAGGCCACATATGCTGTATCTGTGATGGTGAAGAAGTCTGCGTCCCTCCTGTTTCCAGTATGTGTCACAATGTTTAATTTCTTCTTAAGAGGGTGTGGTAAATTTTTCATTGAGTCTTCTCAGTCAGTAGAATGAGAGAGAGTCTAAAAATCAAATAAATTCCAGTAAAATCCACATTTACTGCACTTTCTGATTAGAGTTCTTTGTCTGCACTAATTTCTCTTTCCTTCCAGCAAAGCCAGGAGTGTGTCCTCGCCGGCGCTTGCACAACAGGCGTTGTACTAAATCTTGCTCTAAAGACAGAGACTGCCCCAATAATGAGAAGTGCTGCTCCAACGGATGTGGACATGAGTGCATGGCTCCATTGTCAGGTGAGATTGAACAAAGTGACATTTTAACAACCAAGTTTCTTTTGACTCAGATTTGTTCAGCTTATAATCTACTGCTCACGGTTTCTTTCTAAAATGTGCATGTTTGTTTTGTTTTGTTAAACAGCCAAACTGGCAATCAGACAGCTTTATAAGACTGACTTCATTTACCACAGCTCATCCATGTCCTTTTCTACTTTACTGCTTCCTCCAAAACCAGAATGCCCAAGCCATCTTAATCTTGCTCTGTCACGTAAGGGGTGTAATGGCTGTCCTAGAGGCCACATATGCTGTATCTGTGATGGTGAAGAAGTCTGCGTCCCTCCTGCTCCCAGTACGTGTCACTATGTTTAATTTCTTCTTGGTGTGTGTGGCAAATCTTTGGTTAAACCTTCTCAGTTAATAAAATGACAGATAATAAAATTTCTTCAAGTTAAATCCACATTTACCACCCTCTCTGGTTAGAGTTCTTTGTCTGCACTAATTTCTCTTTCCTTCCAGCAAAGCCAGGAGTGTGTCCTCGCCGGCGCTTAGACTTTGGACATGGACTGCTCATTATAACATTTTTCAGTTGTCTGGTTTCATTACTAATATTAAACACAAGCTATGTACCATACACGCCACTATTGGAGCATGGTTGAAAATGAAAGTGTGTCTTAAATGACATGTTATTAGAGAGACTGCAAATCTGTGAGCACAAAGACCCGGCATCCACTAACTGGCCTTCTCAGCCTGTGGTTGTGCACTAGTACACAGACAGTATTTTTGCACACAGGAGCACATTCCTTTGAGCAAAAGATGAACGTGGACAAACACTGATCGACTTTGTCAGTTTTTTGTTTGTTCTGCTAGAACTTACTGCAAATTAACAGGCAAATTTTCTTTGGGGGGGGGGGGCTCAGATGTGCTCAATTTATAATCTGCCTGCTTACGGATCCTTTCTGAAATGTGCATGTTTGATTTTGTCAAACAGCCAATTTGGCGACTGCAAAGCATCACAACTCTTATTCCTCACAGCTCATCCATGTCCTTTTTTGCTTTTCTGCTTCTTTCAAACCCAGAATGTCCACGCCATCTTAATCTTGCTCTGTCACGTAAGGGGTATGAGGACTGTCCTAGAGACCACATATGCTGTGTCTATGATGGTGAAGAAGTCTGTGTCCCTCCTGTTTCCAGTACGTGTCACAATGTTTAATTTCTTCTTAATAGGGTGTGGTAAATTTTTCATTGAGTCTTCTCAGTCAGTAGAATGAGAGAGAGTCTAAAAATTAAATAAATTCCAGTAAAATCCACATTTACTGCACTTTCTGATTAGAGTTCTTTGTCTGCACTAATTTCTCTTTCCTTCCAGCAAAGCCAGGAGTGTGTCCTCGTCGGCGCTTAGACTTTGGACATTGTGCTGAAATTTGCTCTAATGACAGAGACTGCCCCAATAATGAGAAGTGCTGCTCCAACGGATGTGGACATGAGTGCATGGCTCCTGTCATAGGTGAGATATAAACAACATGACAGTTATCCACAGGATATCAACTGCTGCAACACATATCACGTTGCAAGTTGCAAAAAGGCTGTCACTGACCATTAATTTGTGCAGACATAATTAAATATAGGAAAATATATATACTAAGATTAATAATTTAATATATGTATACTTGGGAATGCACGAAATTTGAGAAGGTGAAAACTTGTGTTAATCTCCTTTTTTTGCTTGGGGGTAAGTTGGGTACTGAACAACAAAAACCATTAAGACTCTTGTAATGATGCAGTATCAGACTGCACAAGTCTTGTCTGATATATGGGAATTAGAGTGTAAATGTGGGGTGGTAATATGAATTTAAACTAGACTTCTCCAGGAAACTCATTCCTTAGCAGGAAGAAAGAGGTCCAATAGCATCATTCCGTGAAACAGAATTCAAGAAAAACAGAAGAGGAAGAGGAGAGAGGAATTTGCTGCACTTCAGGAATAGCTGCTGCACAACAAAATACTGTGATAGTGACTGGCAGGGTCAATGCATGCAGACAATATAACAGCATGCAATCTTTGACCACAAAAATGAAACACAGCACTAAAGTAAAGTGAAAGGAAAGTGAGATCAAACACAAACACTGCCTGCTTACGGATCCTTTCTGAAATGTGCATGTTTGATTTTGTCAAACAGCCAATTTGGCGACTGCAAAGCATCACAACTCTTATTCCTCACAGCTCATCCATGTCCTTTTTTGCTTTTCTGCTTCTTTCAACCCCAGAATGTCCACGCCATCTTAATCTTGCTCTGTCACATAAGGGGTATGAGGACTGTCCTAGAGACCACATATGCTGTGTCTATGATGGTGAAGAAGTCTGTGTCCCTCCTGTTTCCAGTACGTGTCACAATGTTTAATTTCTTCTTAAGAGGGTGTGGTAAATTTTTCATTGAGTCTTCTCAGTCAGTAGAATGAGAGAGAGTCTAAAAATTAAATAAATTCCAGTAAAATACACATTTACTGCACTTTCTGATTAGAGTTCTTTGTCTGCACTAATTTCTCTTTCCTTCCAGCAAAGCCAGGAGTGTGTCCTCGTCGGCGCTTAGACTTTGGACATTGTGCTGAAATTTGCTCTAATGACAGTGACTGCCCCAATAATGAGAAGTGCTGCTCCAACGGATGTGGACATGAGTGCATGGCTCCATTGTCAGGTGAGATTGAACAAAGTGACAGTTATCCACAGGATATCAACTGCTGCAACACATATCATGTTGCAAGTTGCAAAGAGGCTGTCACTGACCATTAATTTGTGCAGACATAATTAAATATAGGAAAATATATATATTAAGATTAATAATTTAATATATGTATACTTGGGACTGCACGAAATTTGAGAAGGTGAAAACTTGTGTTAATCTCCTTTTTTTTGATTGGGGGTAAGTTGGGTACTGAAGAACAAAAACCAACCGCACAGGAGCACATTCCTTTGAGCAAAAGATGAACGTGGACAAACACTGATCGACTTTGTCAGTTTTTTGTTTGTTCTGCTAGAACTTACTGCAAATTAACAGGCAAGTTTTTTGTTTTGGTTTTTTTTTTTTGGGGGGGGGGGGGGGGGGGGGGCTCAGATGTGCTCAATTTATAATCTGCCTGCTTACGGATCCTTTCTGAAATGTGCATGTTTGATTTTGTCAAACAGCCAATTTGGCGACTGCAAAGCATCATAACTCTTATTCCTCACAGCTCATCCATGTCCTTTTTTGCTTTTCTGCTTCTTTCAACCCCAGAATGTTCACGCCATCTTAATCTTGCTCTGTCACGTAAGGGGTATGAGGACTGTCCTAGAGACCACATATGCTGTGTCTATGATGGTGAAGAAGTCTGCGTCCCTCCTGCTCCCAGTACGTGTCACTATGTTTAATGTCTTCTGAAAAGGGTGTGGATTAAATATTTGGTTAAATCTTCTCAGTTAATAAAATGACAAGTAGTTTAAAAATAAAGTTTGCACATACAAATTGTGCTAGATCTTGCTTTGATGACAGAGACTGTCCCTTTATTCTGAAGTGTTGCTACAATGGATGCGGACATGAGTGCATGGTACCAGACATAGGTGAGATACGAACAAAGTGGCAGTTATCTAAAGCAGCGGCCCCCAACCTTTTTTGCCCCACGGACCGGTTTATGTCTGACAGTATTTTCACGGACCAGCCTTTAAGGTGCCGCGGATAAATACAACAAAATAAAACCAGTACCAGTACCCAAAAAAGAAAATTTATTCATAACACACTGGAAAAGAGCCAGGGAAACCGATTTAATGATAAAAACGATAAAAAATAACGAAACCCTAAAAAAACTATAAATTTCACAACCGAGCTTCAACTCTCGCAGCCCGGAACCAAACGACTCACGGGCCTGTACCAGTCTGTGGCCCAGGGGTTGGGGACCGCTGATCTACAGGTTATCTGTTATCATGTCATCTACAATAGGTAGAAGTCAGAAAAGGCTGTCTCTAACAATTGTGCACAAAAAAGAGAAAATGTTTAATTTCATACACATTTCCTTGAGATTGTATGAAACATGAAAGAGTGAGAACTTTAAAAAAAAGCTTGTTAGTCTTCTTTATGACCATGTGTTTCGTTGTGTACTGCAGACCAGAGACTTACTGCTGTCATTTTGTGTGAGACTGTATAAGTTTTGCCTGATATTTGGGAACTGGAGTGTACACGTTGGGTGGAATCTAACTTGAAATGAGAGATTAATCAACTGGATCTCCATGAGACTCATACCTTAGTTGAGAAGAAGGAAGTGCAGTAAGCATCCTTCAGAGAAACAGGGTGGCCACAGCCTAAAACACAATCAAATGTTTCACAATTTCCAGAAACTCTTAGAAGAGATTTTTATTAATTTACTGCAATTCAGGGTTCAATAAGGTCAAAGGATATCTTTCAGAGGGACAACCCACCACACTCTCTGGAGTTCTTGGTCTATACTCATTTCTCTTTCATTTCAGTAAAGCCAGGAGTGTGTCCTCACAGACACTTGGGCCACGGACGTTGCCTTGAATCTTGCTTTAATGACAGAGATTGTCCCTTTTTTGAGAAGTGTTGCTCCAATGGATGCGGACATGAGTGCATGGCTCCCTACAAAGGTAATAGATGCACAAAGCAGCCAAGACCCTTTAAATAATTCACCAAGTGGTTAATGGTATTTTGTAACTAATCATATTTTTGGGTTTGGTGTATCTGTGAAGGCTAGCTGCTGCCCTCTGCCTGAAACCACCTCCATGTGTGCTGGTCAGTGTCCAGGAGAGCAGAAGTGCTGCAGGACATCCTGCGGTCATGCGTGCAATGAGCCCCGCTGATTAGAAAGTACCAAGTCAATCTACATTAAACATCTTTACAAATTTACTGTGGCCTTCTCTTTAATGCAATACTTTTTTTCTTTCTGTAATATTATTAAGACTTTCTTTTTCTGATGATGACAAATGTTTTTGTAAAGGCAGACTGCGTGGCTAGGCACTTGATTATATGCGTCTGTGACAACGGGACTGAAAAAAACACCTCAATTCAGAGAACAGGGAGTGTGGCTCCAGACCTGCTGCTTTTACTTAAATCTACTTCAAAACAAGTGATTTCCTGTCCCATTAAAGATAATATTCATTACTTTTAGGTATCTTTCTTTGTATTTGTTTGTTTGTGAGAGTATTTGGGTATCGTGTTTTGGACAAAGTTTGCATTTAAAAACAAAAAAGAAACCATGTTGAATTCACTCTGACATAATGTATCTCTGTATCTGATTGTTCCTAGTAGGGAGATTGAAAAGAAGCAATAATCTCTCCATGTGAGCTCAGAGGCTTCAGAGGGCAGTGAGATATCAAATCAGAATAACCTGATTTGTATTTTATTACAGTTTCCTCACAGTAACATCATGCACTATGATTTAATGGAGTTACAGTTTCAAACTTCCAGAAAACAAATCAATGTTCAAACTAGAGCTGCAAAAAATAAAAACAAAAATAAAAACGCCGACACTGCTATCAACAAAAATGGTATTTTAAGCACAGCTATCGAGTTTTTATAGTCAGTGCATGCCTGGTTTAGACACTGCCCATTGGTTTACATAAACAGATATAATATGATGATATTCCATTTATAGTCGCATATAACGTTTGAGCATAAGCTAAGAAACAAGTCAAGATAGGAACACGAAAATATGTATCTGACAACCTCCTTTCTTACAGAAAACATGACTCATGTTCGTCACTTTGTGGTGAAAGGAAGCAGCGGCATCAACCCTTACTATACCGTTCTCGTGTGATTCCTCTGGGAAGTAAAGTATCTTAAATTAGGCTGTGAGTGATATGGATTTTGGCCCGTCAAGCTGTGCGCCCTCCTCCACAGCAGCCTCAAGCTAACAAGCTAATTAATAGGAGGCAACAAGAAAGAAAGCTTAAGTGGGAGACTGACTATGGTGCACCTTTACACCACAGATAAAATACATTATTAACACATTCAATGCAAATGTAACATTTTTTCTTCTGTAATTGGCAGCAGTTAACAGCATCCAACATTATTAAGGGTAATTTTGTGCTGAGGATGTTTAACAATGTCATAGATTTGTATAAATGATACCTGCTGCTAAAGCAAAACACACGGCTGTTTCCATTATTGCTCCCCATTCTGTGCAGGGGAGGAATTTAAGTGCTAAAAGCGGAAAATCAGAAGTAAATAGCATGAACATTTCACAGTTTGTGAGCACACAAAAACTGCAGAAAAATGAGTTTGTCAGAGTGGCCATATGTAGGATTTCACACTCTCAATTTGGAAAGCTCTGTTGAAACAACCAGTTAAAATCAATCGTTGACATCTTTCAGTCCTATTTCCAAATAAAAAATATTTCAGTTTTAATCAAATGTAATGATTTGTTTTTATCAAGCCAAATCTTCATTTATTTATTCTTTACTTTGTTTATCATTTCATTTTATCAGTGCATCCCTAGTTTTAGCACAGCCTACTAATTTACATAAATATGATACTATGTGACAATATTCAGTCAATAATAGCATGTAATGTTGGAACAAAAACTAATAAACAAGTTAGATTGGAAGACTAAGACATGTTCTCCACCTTGTGGAGAAAAGAAGAAGTAGCTGCTTGAGACTTACCAACACTTCTTGTAGAATTTCTGTGGGAAGTAAAATATTCTGTAATGGACTGTGTGGTCTGCACAGTGGTGTACACGCCAAGCACACACCCAACTAAACTGAACAGAGAGGCCATCCTCCACATCACCCTTAAGCTAACACGCTAAACAATAGTTATTTTGTAGAGTCATAAAGTCATCTCATCCAGTAAATGCTGTAAATCATCACCAGAGCATAAATTATTAGTCTTAAACAGAATCATTATTAATATTGTGGACACCTTATGTATGTAATTGATGTGTGATTTAAACAATCTAGGGCCCAACACTGACCCCTGGGGGACACCAGAAGCATAACTTCCTTCTCTAATATATGAGCAAGAATTCATTTAACTTCACAAACTGGTGCCAGTCTCTTTAAAAAAAAACAACTCTGAAATTACTTTAAAACTCCTCATCTGATCTATTGTATCAAATTTGTTTCTGAAGTGTGTAAATAATCCAACCGCATATTGTTTTTGTTTTTTTGTCTATGGAGTCTAATAATGCTAGATGGAAATGCGGGCTGGTTCACTGGTTAAAAAGAAAATAAACCGCTTCGCACATGTCAGATACTGTTGGAGGAGAAATTGATTCATTTGCTGGAAGCACTAAAATAAAGTGAAGGTAAAATTAGGTCACATGACAAAAACTATTGTTCATCATAACATTTTTCAGCTGTCTAGTTTTATTACTAACATGTAAACAACATTAGAAGATTCATACCACAGTACATGCCATATTTTATCTGTAACTCTACAGGCACAAGGACCCAGCATCCTCTAAGTGGCCTGCTCAGCATGTGGCTATGGACTAGTGTACAGTATTTTTTGCACACAGCAGTACATGTTTTGAGCAAGAAGTGAACATGGACAAACACTGGTGGACAATTTGCGCATTGGTTTTAGCATTTTGCGCATTAGCGCACTTTGACACTGTTCTTTCAGCGAGCGCTTGTTGCAAAATAACAGGCAAGTTTCTTTTGACTCAAATTTCTTCAACCCATTATCTGACTGCTTACGGATTCTTTTTGAAATGCGCATGCTTGTTTGTTTAGCAACCAAATTGGTAACCACTCAAAATCATAACTCATGTCTCCTTTGGCACGGCTGATCCGTAATGCTTTTCTGCTCTTTTCTTTCAAGTCTCAGCTGTCTAAAAGTCAGTCAAAAGGCCCGTGTACCACACTCTCCCGTTCTATCTCTTTGTCTATACTGATTTCTCTTTTCTTTCAGGAGTGTGTCCTCGCAGGCGCCTGGGCTACGGACGGTGTGCTGAATTTTGCTCTAATGACAGTGACTGCCCCGACAAGGAAAAGTGCTGCTCCAACGGGTGTGGACATGAGTGCATGGCACCGTACGTAGGTGAGAGATCAACAAAGTAGAAAACACCCCCATGTACATCCCAAGTGTTTAAAGGTATTTTATAACTAATCATATTTTTTTGACTTCGCTGTGATCAGTGAAGCCTGGCGGCTGCCCCCTGCCTGAGACCACCCCCATGTGTGCTGAGTACTGCTATCACGATGGTCAGTGTCCAGGAGATCAAAAATGCTGCAGGACTACCTGTGGTCATGCATGCAGTGAGCCCTGCTAAGGAAGTCCATCATCTACATTAAACATCTCTCCTTTTTAAACGGACACATTTTTCCCACAAAGAAAAAGTGGCCTGTTTGCATTTATTCCTTGTTCTCTTTTTTTACCGCCTGTATTCTTACTTCAGTGTGAAAAACAGTATATCTGTTCCATTTCTAATTAAAGCCTTAGAGTATGATGCATTGTTTTTGTTGTTTTTGTATGACCAATAAAAATAGCCCAATCCTGTATAACCTTGCTATAAATGTGTTTTTAATAGATCCTGGAATTCACAAGCCTGTCGGGTTTTTTGAGTCCGTTTCCCTGCAAAAACAAATGATGAAATGTAGCAAGAATGGAAAGTGTTTCCTGGCAGAACACAAAATGATTCAGATGGACAATGAAAACGTTCTTAGTTTTCAGCATTGTTGCACACTTGTGTCTCAAAATGTATTTTGCTGTTTGTTATTTAAAGAACATTTTAGTTTTTTTTTTTATAAATTACTAGTTTGACCAAAGAAAGTTGCAACAATCAGTGACAAGTTCCTTTACTATATCATGTCCGAGGAGAAAACTTGCAGTTTGTAGCAGATCACATATGAACATCAAATTCTACATGTGGAAAGCTGCTTTTCGCTTTGTTTTTGTTCCACAGTTGGCAAACACACAGGGGTAAGAACTGCTGACCTGGCAAATACAGAGAGACCTCTGTGTTTGTTCCTTCAGAGTCTGTCATCAGTGAGGCCAACTATGTTTACACAAAAATGTGGGCACTCAATGGGAAGTAATAATGTTCCAACTCCTGTTTAATTTAGAGTTGGGAACTTTCATGTCTAGTAATTTGAAAAATGATGTTTGGCAGTTTATTGAAAAGGCAGTGACAGTAATAACAATACAGAACATAGTCAAATATTCAAATGGAGCTCACTGTTTTACAGAAATATTTTTCTAGGAAGGAAAACAAACAAAAATGTGTGTAAAAGGCTTAAACAAAAGTAAATGCATGGCAGTATTTTATTTAGTATTTAACATCTACAGGAGCTGCTCAGCCATAGAACCCAGGACCACAAAGCTCCAGGCACAGTTTTAGTGCTGATGTTAATCCCAGCGGTGTTTGGAGTTCTGCAGTTGAGTCAGCAGTTTTGGTGACTTTTAGACTGTATCACCTCAGCCCTTGGTGAAACCCCTCTGAAGATCTACATGTCCAACAATTTGTGGCCAAGTTGTTGTGGCTCCTAGATGCCTCCACTTTGCTATATCACCACTTCACCTGATCATTAAATATCTTAAGAGGGAAAAAATTTCATGAACTGACTTGTTGCGGTGGTGGCATCCTATTACACTACCATACTCAAATTTAGTGAGCTCTTTAGAACAACCTTTAACAAATAAAGGCAGACTGCTTGGCTGTTACCTGCAGCAACAGGAGTGAAAGCACCTGAATTTAGAGAAGAGGAAGTGTGGCTCTGTAGTTTTGTCCATAGTGTATTTGTTGTAAGACAACGAAAGTGCTTAAAACTGATGACTTAATAATTCAACAAATAAAAGGTTTTTATTATGCTCAGACAATTGCATTCAACATTCAAAACTGTAACCAAAATCAGTGCCAAATAAATATTTGGTAAAGGGCAGCTCGGTTTTACTTGACAACGATTGATATCCTGTGTAGAAACATGAAAAAAGTTCATTTTATCACTTTTAAGTCTATACTTTTTAGAATTCGTTTCACACAATATACGACATCATACTGGAATGAGTTTTAGAGTTTTTAATGCGCTGTCATGAATGAAGTTTCAATTAAGATAAGCAGCCTAAAAAGAAAAACGTTAGGACATCCTGAAGTGACTTTGACTTGGTGTATCTCATAGTGGCGGAGATGCCAAATAAGTCTTAAGACCACTTAGAGACCAAAAGCGATTATATTTCTGAGTCCAGAGGCTTCAGAGTGCAGTGAGATATGAAATCACTGTTTCCTCAAAGTATCAGTATGCCTTAATGACAGTGTGGCATTATGTTGTAATGGGTTATAGTTTTAAAAATCCAGAAAACAAACAAACAAACAAACAAACAAAAAAAACCCTACCCCAAATCCCCCAAAACGAAGGGGTATTAAAACACTGCAGCCCATTGCTCAGCTTTGGTTCCTCATATTTATCAAACAAGAACAAATCTTCAACTTCCCGTCTACTTTTTTTGTCCTTAGGCAGCAAGAAATTGCTTTAAAACACAAATGTATCCATCTTATTCAATTCAACAACAAAATCCTCAAGTTGACAGGTTTTAAAACATTCATAGCAGTATTTGTCCCAGTTCTTCCCTGTATATTATATATTTTCCAGTAGTTCAACGAAAGGAAAACTTCCTTTCTAAAAGATGCCACTTGGCATGCTCACAAAGCCTCAGAGTGGCGGGACGCCCCTCATCCTTCGGATGACGTTAGCGATCCGCTTGGCCAGTCCTGGGTTGGGCTCTTCGATCTGGAAGCTCCGCGTTAGTAAGTTGTATAGAGAGCCGTAGCCCACAGCCACTACAGTGCATGTGAGGCAGATGACATTGTAAGGCATGCTGAAGTCTGGAGTGGGCAGATTGACAAGCAGAGGCTCTGTGTAGATGCGGACAAAGTAGCTGGACTCTTCTTTACAGGGAAAACTGGTGAGAGAGGAAAATTTGATCATCCCATTTTCTAGATAAACGTGTCTGTGCAGAAACTCAAACAGTCCGTGAATAAAACACAATAAATGTCATTTTCATCAAGGTGGGTGGGAGATGGGGCTGTGTACTTACAAGCTGCTGAAAAGTGGTCGTTCCCGAGTGCTGTTTGTATGCATGGCGACAGTGCTTGGTACAAGAGAACTAATAACTGAAGATCTAAATGTTAAAGACAAGGACAAGGACTTTAGACAATAAAAGTCTGAAATTAATTTAAAATCCTAAAAAATAAAAAGCAAAAATCATTTGAGAAGCAACACATGTCACACATGCAATCCTACGTGCATACCCGACATAGAAACCGTGGTTGGGATCGGGTGGGTATTCAGTCCATTTGAGCAGAGCCCTCTCAAACTGCACTGTAACCTCAGTCACAGAGTTTGGAGGAAGCTGGATCAGCATCTCCAGCAGGTGGGGCTTCACACGGTCCTTAGATGGCTCGTAGTGGATGTAGCCTAGCAGAGGAAGAAAAAAAAACAAGTGACCAATAATACACTGATTAAATGTTCAAACTAGAACTGCACAAACACAAAGGCTCTGGCATCTGCTGTCAAGAAAATTGTATTTTAAACAGCTATCAACCCAGAGTTTTTACAGTCAGTGAATCCCTAGTTTAGACACAGATCACTGGTTTATATAAATTACATAATGGGACAATATTTAATCAATAACAGCATGTTATTCAAGTTAGAAATGAACACCAACATATGTATTTGATAACTGTTTCTTACAGAAAACATGACTCATATTCTCCACCTTGTGGCAAAAAGAGGCAGCTGCATGAACCCTTACTAACCCTTCCTGTGGGTTAATGTGGGAAGTCAAGTATCTTACAGTGGGCTGTGAACAGCATGACCGACTTACCCCTGTAAGGTCAAATGTATCATATTTGAAACATGAGTTTTTGAGACCTTTACATCATTAGTGTGATTTCTTTAACCTTAAACCCTTTACACATTTTTGCTGAAGATGAATAGTCATCAATAAATTGCACAGAAATGCTGGTGTAGCAAAAATCATACAAGTCAAAACTCATAATTCATGACAGGTTCAATAAAAACTCCAGCTTCAAGAAAATTAGATTTTTCTGGCAATTATTTCATGGTTCAGATTTTACAGGGTTAAGTAAAAGACTGAATAATAATATCCATCGTTGAAGAAGTCAACATCAAAAATCAAAGCCTGCAAAGATGCTCACATGTCCACAGGACATTTAAGCTAACTAACAGAAGGCAACAAAAATGAAAATGAAATCAAGTTGAAGGCACACAAGTTCAGCTCAAGTGGGAGTCTGACTATCGTGCACCTCTACAAAGTGTAAAGAGAAGGCTGTGTATTCATTTGCCACTGGCAATTTGTGCTTTTAAAGAACATAATTAGCATCATCATGTTGATGTTTGAATCAAGGTATGGGGGTCAGAGGCAGGGGACAGCACCTTCAGAAAGCCACTCATGGACTGTTTCTTTGAGCTGTAAGTGCAACTTTCATTTTTATGTGCAGGTGTTTCATGGCAATAGACAAAGCTGCAAGAATCAACTAAACAACATGATGTAAGATCTACTTTTCTTCTTTTATTTAATTAAACCTCCTAAGAAATGATTCAGTGGTCATATTCAGATCCATGAAACAGTCCCAGTAAGACTTGCAGACATAGAAACAAAAAAATAAAGATGTATTGCTTTACCTTTATATCAGATCTATTCTACCAAAGCAGGCTTGTTAAATAGGTTGCGGGGAGGTGGCTGAGTGATAGTCTTCTAGTTGAATTTGTGATATGCTAATGCTAAACAGCGCAAAGGCTAATAAGATTTTTTTGTAGACTGGTTGAGGTCCTCTCCGTGAATCGCGACCTTATCGTGGTGGAGGGGTTTGTGTGTCCCAGGGATCCCAAGGTCGATGTTGTCTGGGGGCTTTTGCCCCCTGGTAGGGTCTCCTGTGGCAAATTGGTCCTGGGTGAGGGACCAGACAAAGAGCGATTCAGAAGACCCTTATGAAGAAAACATTGAGGGAACAGTTTACCCTGCCCGGGATAGGGTTACCGGGGCCCCGCCCTGGAGCCAGGCCCGGGGAGGGTGCCCGACGGGCGAGTGTCTGGTGGCCGGGCCTTAGTCCATGGGGCCCAGCCGGGCACAGCCCGAAAAGGGGACATGGGCCCATCCTCCCGCAGGCCCACCACCCGCAGGAGGGGTCGGGTCCATTGTGTGCCGGGCAGCGGCCAGGAGCGGAGGCCCTGGCGGACTGATCCCCGGCTGCCAAGACTGGCAATTGGGACATGGAATGTCACCTCTCTGGTGGGGAAGGAGCCTGAGTTAGCGCGTGAGGTTGAGAGGTACCGGCTAGATATAGTCGGGCTCACCTCTACGCATGGCTTGGGCTCTGGAACCAGTCTCCTGGAGAGGGGCTGGACTCTCAGTCTGGAGTTGCCCCTGGTGAGAGGCGGCGGGCTGGGGTGGGTATTCTAATATCCCCTCGGCTTGCTGCCGGTACGTTGGGGTTTTCCCCGGTGGATGAGAGGGTTTGTTCCCTGCACCTTAGGGTCGGGTAACGGGTCCTGACTGTCATCTGCACTTATGCGCCGAGTAGCAGTTCAGAGTACCCTGCCTTCTTAGAGTCCCTGGGTGGGGTGCTGGAAGGTGCTCCACCTGGAGACTCTGTTGTCCTGCTGGGAAACTTCAATGCTCACGTGGGTAATGACAGCGAGACCTGGAGGGGCGTGATTGGGAGGAACGGCCTCTCTGATCTGAACCCGAGTGGTGTTTTGTTATTGGACTTCTGTGCAAATCACACTTTGGCCATAATGAACGCCTTGTTCGAACATAAGAGTGCCCATAAGTGCACGTGGCACCAGGATGCTCTAGGCCACAGGTCGATGATTGATTTTGTAATCGTATCACCAGACCTGCGACCATATGTTCTGAACACTCGGGTAAAGAGAGGGGTTGAGCTGTCAACTGATCACCACCTGGTGGTGAGTTGGATCAGGTGGTGGGGGAGGATGCTGGACAGACCTGGTACACCTAAACGCGTAGTGAGGGTGTGCTGGGAACGTCTAGCAGAGGCCCCAGTCCGCGAGATCTTCAACGCACACCTCCGGCAGAGCTTCAACAGCATTCCGAGGGAGACTGGGGACATTGAGTCTGTGGGACTCCAGAGGCAGCCGACAGGTATCGACAGGCCAAGCGGAATGCGGCTCGGGCAGTGGCTGAAGCAAAAACTCAGGTGTGGACGGAGTTCGTAGAGGCCATGGAAAAAGACTTTCGGACTGCCTTGAAGAGATTCTGGCAAACTGTCAGGCATCTCAGCAGGGGAAAGCGGTGCTCTACCTGCACTGTGTATAGTGCTGGCGGAGCGCTGATGACTTCGACTGACAAAATTGTCAGGCGGTGGAAGGAATACTTCGAGGACCTCCTTAATCCCACTGACATGTCTTCCGAGGAGGAAGCAAAGTCTGGGGATGAGGGGAATGACCCGCCAATTTCTGGAGGCGAGGTCACTGAGGCAGTTAAACAACTCCTTGGTGGCAGAGCCCCTGGTATTGATGAGGTCCGCCCAGAGGTCCTGAAGGCTCTGGACGTTTTAGGGCTGTCCTGGTTGACACGCCTCTACAATGTTGCGTGGAAATCAGGGGCAGTACCCCTGGAGTGGCAGACCGGGGTGGTGGTCCCCATCTTTAAGAAGGGGGACTGGAGGGTGTGTTCCAACTACAGGGGGATCACACTCCTCAGCCTCCCTGGGAAAGTCTATGCCAGGGTGCTGGAAAGGAGAGTTAGTCTGCTAGTCAAACCTCGGATACAGGAGGAACAATGCGGTTTTCGTTCTGGTCGCGGAACACTGGACCAGCTCTTTATCCCCTCAAGGATACTTGAGGGTGCATGGGAGTTTGCCGAACCAGTCTACATGTGTTTTGTGGACTTGGAGAAGGCATTTGACTGTGTCCCTCGGGGTGTCCTATGGGAGGTGCTGCGGGAGTATGGGGTGTCTGGCCAATTGCTACAGGCCATTCGATCCCTATACAACCGTTGCAAGAGCTTGGTTCGCACCCGGTGGGTGATGGGCTCCGCCAGGACTGCCCTTTGTCACCGATTCTGTTCATAATTTTTATGGACAGGATTTCTAGGCGCAGCCAAGTGGCGGAGGGCTTTCACTTCGGTGGCCTCAGAATCTCATCTCTGCTTTTCGCGGATGATGTGGTTCTGTTGGCTTCATCGGGTGAAGGCCTCCAGCTCGCACTGCAACGGTTCGCAGCCGAGTGTAAAGCAGCGGGAATGAGGATCAGCACCTCCAAATCTGAGGCCATGGTTCTCAGCCGGAAAAGGGTGGAGTGCCCACTCGGGGATGAGTTCCTGCCCCAAGTGGAGGAGGTCAAGTACCTCGGGGTCTTGTTCGCGAGTGATGGGAGAAGGGAGCCGGAGATCGACAGACGGATTGGTGCGGAGGCTGCAGTGATGCAGACGCTGCACCGGTCCGTCGTGGTGAAGAGGGAGCTGATTGTAAAAGCGAAGCTCTCAATTTACCGGTCAATCTACGTCCCTACCCTCACCTATGGCCACGAGCTGTGGGTAGTGACCGAAAGAACGAGATCACGGATACAAGCGGCGGAAATTAGCTTCCTCCGAAGGGTGGCTGGCCTCTCCCTTAAGAGATAGGGTGAGAAGTTCGGCCATCCAGGAGGGACTCAGAGTAGAGCTGCTGCTCCTCCACATCGAAAGGAGCCAGCTGAGGTGGTTCGGGCATCTGACAAGGATGCCTCCTGGGTGCCTCCTGGGGTTGGTGTTCCAGGCATGTCCCACCGGGAGGAGGCCCCGGGGCAGACCCAGGACACGCTGGAGAGATTATATCTCTCGGCTGGCCTAGTAACGCCTTGGTGTTCCCCCGGATAAGCTGGAGGAGGTGGCTGGGGAGAGGGAGGTCTGGGCTTCTCTGCTTAGGCTCCTACCCCCGCGACTCGGCCCCGGATAAAGCGGATGAAGATGGATGGATGGATGAGGCTCATATGTGGACCAAACTGTACATGTGAAGGCCATATAAGACATACATTTTTGATTGAATTAATAATTCATAAGTCAGCTGCTCCATGATATTCTTATTTCCACAGTGGCCTTAAGTGAAGTTAAGGACATTGTACCGGACCAATATCCTGTACTACACTGTGTACTCACTGTACAGGATATTGGTCATCTTTCAAAGGTAAATTGTTTTTGGGACAATGTAAATTTATTATTCTGATTGCAAATGAACAGTGCACACATCCTTTACTGCTTTCTAAAAATACTCACTGGGCTTGTTGTCCTTTCCCTTGCTCGTCACACTGAGCGTGTGGATGTAGAGACGAAGATACCAAGGTACCGAGTCCAGCAGCAGTACAGGGAAAGACCTGTATGGGTGGTTGTTGTACATTAATGTGTGAATCTCTCCTGTCTGCAGCCCGTATCCAGCCACATAACGCTCAGCATGGAGCAAGGGACGCAGCATTTCACCTGAGGACAGAAAGTCAGACTGATTTTAATAATTCACTGGGTGTAAAACAAATGTGACAATCAAAAAAATGCCTTAAAATTGTGTGAAGTGTGTGCATTTTATTATCTTGTTCTTGTTTCATCATACATTCTTCAAGACAATATTCTGACTATTATACACAGCTTTATACATTATACAGTCTCTACTCTTCTGGCTCACCCTCATTGGACTTCCATCGAATCAGCAGGTTGAGGGAGCGCACAGTGCCAAAGGTGGTTTCTTGGGTCAGATCGTACACAGAGAAGGTCCGTCTGTCTCCCAGCACCACTGCCTGGCTCAGCAGGGAAGTGGCTGGGCTGAGCTCAAACTGCTCCCCCTGCAAAATAAAAACAGGTTTGTTCCAATCATAACTCTTACAGAGCTTCAATAATAAATTTGACATTATCTATACATACAAGTAGTGCCGTTTATCAACAGATAATCCACTAGATCAGCAACACCTCCATGTTCATATAGCTGTCACAATTCGATGTTTTGTACTCTAAGGTTTGAATTATCTAATGATTTAGATTTGCATATTTTATATTAAAGGAAAAGCTAACCTGAGGGTTGTCTGTGATGTCGATATATAATTTACTGGAGGAGGCCAACGGACAAGCTTCTGTCAGGGTCCGAGAGAACATCTTGAACAAAGACCACTCTGAGGGAAGAGACAGCTTGAATTAACAAAAGCCAGGGGAATGTTACCAAAACCCAAATATGGGACAGAGAACAAAAAAAAAACGTGCTTTCGCTCACCTCGTTTGGTCTGTCCAGAGTTGTGCAGGTCAAAGACTGAATTCAACGTCTGTCTCAGCTCCCAGGATGTGGTTTTGCACTGCCAGTCCTGACACACGGACCTGATGTGCACTGCCTGGGAATGAAAACTGCTGTGGAAGAGTTTCTCTGACTTCAAAAGGACAGCGAGACCAGCCTGTTCGGAAAACATAGTGAGGAGAAAACTTAATACGCTAACAGATGGCATTGATGTCCCGCGCTTTTTTTAGGAAGAAAAATGCACATGTAAAAGGGGGGGGGGGGGAGAGAGAGAGAGAGAGAGAGAGAGAGAGAGAGGGACATTTACCTTGGATCCACATGGCAAGAGTTTCTTCCAGGGTGTCAAATTCTCTGTGCAAACAATTTCTCGTGGGAGGGTGGCATAGCGAAGGAAGCTGTGGTCTGTCACTTTAACACACACACACACACAAATATTGCATATGCAGTACAGTGAGTCCTGGGGCATCTGCAGTGCTGTAATGGGTATTCAACTGTCTAACATGCACCTCAGAATAAGAATATCACATGCCCAAATAAAATCTAATATATATATTAAAAAAAGAGGCACCTGAGTACAGGTAAAGCACTCATTTTATTGCAAAAGGTTTCTTTAATGCAAACAGGACCTGTGTAAAAAGTGTTCATCTGTTTACTTATTCCCAAACAACAACAACAACAACAACAACAACAACAAAAAAACACAACTAAACCAAGTTTCTAACGGGGTGCAGCACACCTGACAAGCCTGACAATCATATCACCTGTAAAGTCGACCATTTGCAGTAACATGAGGTGTAAAATCACTAGAAACTAGGGCTGGGCCATATTATACCGTTGACAGTAATACCGGTACAATGCTAGGCAACGATAAGAAAATAAAATATCGCGATAGAATATGGGTAAAACGCGCATGCGCAGTGCCTTTGTTTTCGCACATGGCAGAAAAAGCATGGCGGCAACAGAGAATGAGAAGGGAGAAAGCGGATCGTTGAGTGAAACGGATGAACCACAATTGGTTTGTAAAAAATGGTGCAACTTCAGTGGTGTGGAACTGGTTTGGCGTTTGTCCATCAGATACCCACCAAAGCACATTTTTTTTGTAGAACATGGAAGCGGGCCGTCGTTTTTGCCGTATTTGTCGGACTAAGGTGCTCATAAATCTGGGAGTAATCTGTGTCCTAAACTCCGCTCCCTTCAGGTCCCAAAGTCAAACGAACACTGCAGCATCACTAAGAGTTAAAAACTGTCTAAATTCTTTCATCTTTAATAAAACGATCAGAATTGCTGCTTTACCAGGTGTAACTATGAAGTTTAACATCCAGGCATCCATGAAAACAGAATTTATTACATTTAACGGAGTTAGAAGTTAGCAGGAAGTTAGCGGAAGTTAGCTCGCTAGTTTTGCTAGTTACCTAAGCATGATATAGCATGTTCTGACTGAGAGATTTCTGAAAAAATTCAAACGTACAGCTCTGCTATCATTTCCAACATAAATGAAGACAGGAAGCTACACAGCAGTGAGGTTTGTAAGGTTACTGAAGTTGGGCTAGGTGGTATTTAATGATGTGCTAGGTGATCGCTAGCGACACAGCTATGTTAGCATAACATAAACAGTGAAGAGCTGGAGGATGAACGCTAACACTTTTCCACTCGTGAAGGTTCCTGATGGTTAGAGACAAATGCAATCGCATGGCAGGATGCTGTAAACGGACCAAACTTCAGTCAGGAGAACAACTGAGATAATCCATCCACAATAGAAGGTTAGTCGTTAACATACTGCAACAACATGGGAATAGAGCAGCTGTGATAGAATACAGCATTAATGAATCAATGGTACAGAAGTGGAGGAAGAAGAAGATGAGTTGAATAAAGTTTGATTTATCTGACTGCTTTGTTTCGCTTAATGTGTCTTATAATCCCGTGCACCTTATGGTCCGAAAAATACGTATTTGACTTTTTTATTTGGCACACTGCAGTTTAATGTTGCAAAGCATCTCTTTTTAACTTCAGTGGATATTATACATGGTTATGCTCAGGATATGTCAGCCCATTTCTACTGGAAATGCCTTTTGGTTAAACTTTCAACAGGGAATTTGCATTTGCACTGTTAAATTTTTTATACAGCTTTAATGCACATAAAAAACAGCTGCTTGTTTAAGTGAAAATAAATGGATGGGGGTTTTTTTGCGCTAGTAAAGTTGTGGAGTTGTATTTTGTCTTGCATCAATTATATCGTCAGTTATATCGTTATCGCAAATTTTCAAATCTATATCGTGATTAATATTTTTGGCCATATCGCCCTGCTCTACTAGAAACAATAGTTTAAAAAACAAAACTAAAAACAGAGCACATGTCTAGGTTAGATGAGGAAGAAGGTTATTGCACTAAATCTCTGAGACTCAATTGAAATTGAAAGAAATTTGCTACACATGGTCGTTTGGAACAAATGAGAATCTTCCTAGAGGTTGCCAACCTTTCAGAATTCCTCTAAGAGCACTTTGAACAGTCATCAGTGAGGTTAACAAAGTTTTGAGCAAAATATTCAAGCTACCACAGTGTTTGTGACTCTGACAGACACAAGGTAAAAATGACAGACTGATCTCCAGTAATCTGAAGCACTTTATCGCAGCTGATGCTGTTAAAGTTGTATGAATCATAACTGACCAGTGATGGAACAAGTTGAGAAGAGGATTACTGCAAGAGAATTTTCTCTAGCACTAATTCTGTATAATAACGTGATATTAGACAGTTCAATGGTGGCTGATGACACAATTAGCTTTTGCAGAGGTTCATTACTAGAGATGTTTCTCTAAATGCAAAAAGGAGACTGACTGTACCGTTGCCTAGTCCCAGGGGTTTGAAGGAGGCACTGGGCTGAACAGTGTTGGTGGAGTCAATAAAGTTCAGTGATGCACAGAAGATGCCTGACAAAACATTGGTTAGCTCCTTCCATGTAGCATCGACACTGGGAAAGGCAGAAAAAAGGCATGTGGAAATGTTAACATGATTTAGCAAAGGTAGGTTAGGCAGCAACTATATCAAAACAAACTGTAGTCAAAAGTTGTGGGAGTAGAATTTCTGGCAGTTTTACATGGGTGGGGGGAAAAAAATCAATACAGCAAACCATTACAATACTTTGTATGGTGATATTGTATCGATACAGGGTCACCAAATATTGATACTCTGGGAATATAACGAACAAGAGGGTTCATCACATGCACCACCATCCTGAGATTATGTTAGCTGAGCAAACTTGCATTAAATTCAATGAAATTCACATTTAATTGATGTATCATCTGAAACAGATTGCATGTAATTCAATCGCAGACTGATGACAGATTATCTCCGTCTTAATGCAACAAGTTTATGGCCAGTTTTTACTGAGAGTTATTTTACTGCATAACTTTTTACTGCAGCAAAAAAACTACCTGAACTGTCTGCTAGTTCGGCAAATGCTTGAGAAACATCACTGTCATTATAAGAACTAAAGGAAAAACACAAAAGCAAAAAACAGCAAGGACGGTTATGGATGAGCAAAACTGGTAGGTTGGTGGTTCAATCCTCTACTTGTCTAGTCTGCATGTCAATGTATCCTTGGTCCACATACTGAACTCCTAGTTGTCGTTGATGCCACCATTGGAGTGTCATGTGTGCATGGTAGATTAAAAATGCTAAGGCATAGAAAAAATGTTTACGAAAGCAGGTTAATGAATGTGTTTGTGAATAAGTGAATGAGGCTCATAGTAAGAAGGGGGTTTAAATGCTCAGAGTACAAAAACACTATATAAGTACGGGTCTGTCTCCCCTCCCCTTATTAATCCACACATTCATTTCATCTCTGTTGTACTCACTCTGTCACTGAGTCTTGGAACCAGACCCAGAGCTCAGCTCCAGGTGGGGATGGTATAAAGGGTTGCCCCCACTGCATGGTCCTCCAGTAACCTTGTGTAAAAGAGATGTGCAGTTCTCTGACTGAGAACTTGGAGATGACCTGGCCCAGAGACTTGGGGAAAAGCCGGTAGTGGGACACTGAGAAATGCAACAACGTGGTTTAGAGTTAGAAAGACCAAACATTGTTGTAATTTTGAGAACAGGAGAAAGAAAATCTTATTGAATGAATGTGGGGTGTATTAAACTCGTATAATATTTCCAATAATGTATAAATACTCCTGAAACCAACTAAACAGGAACAGACGCAGATTTTAACAGGAAGGGGATATCAATAAATGAAGAAAAAAATGGTGATTTATAAAAGAAAGTCAACTGACGGAAAATGCAGATGCCCTATCACGTGGTATTTTTAATGTTTCAATCTGACAGATTATAGGAGCATCGAGAAGCAAAAAATGAACCCTCATTCCGAAACATTTAAATGCTTATCATTTTATACATTTACAGCTTTTCTGTCAGCTATTCGACAGACTCAAGTATATTCAAAAGTTACTTCTATAAGAAGATAAAACATTTACATGTGTGTATTTTCTTATTCGTGCCTAACAGAGTGTTATCTCCCTACTAGCAGTTAGCTTACCTTTGTTTTCTCTCATGAAGTCTGTGTCCCACAGGGTGCGGAACTGGAAGCTGGCATAAATATCTCCGGAGTGCAGAGGTCTGATGACCAGCTCTTCTTGGAAGTCGTCTTTAGGCTGTGGTACCGACGAAGGTACCACTGTTTCAGGTGCAGAAGTGCCCTGAATGTCGGCTGCAGCATCAACCGTAGCGGCTTCTTTAACCTCGGTTGCTTCCCACCGTCTCTCCTCCACCGCGGGCTGGTCAGCCGTTTGTTCCGCTGTTTGTGCATTATGGTCAACCCCACCGTGGTGGTCATTAACTGGCGTCGTTTCATGAATGTCTGCGACAACAAACACGGACAAACTAAAAAGAATAAGCAGCCAAGACCAGCAGCTGCAGCTGTGAGTAGCCATTTTTCTCGAGGCGGTGGTTGACTTCCGCGTTAACGCGTCATGAGTAGAATCAGCCAATGAGCTGCTTCCATATGGAGTCATTCTTGGCACTGACACGAGGCTGCTTTGTTTTAAGCCAAAATATTTTCTTAAAAATAAAAACATAAAAATAAATTATATATATATATATATATATATATATATATATATATATATATATATATATATATATATATATATATATATATATATATATATAATACATGCTAATATGTAATATGTTTCTGATTTATTTTAAGCAAATTCTAAAATAAAATAAAGAAATACATTTTAAAAGCGATCAGTTACATGTGAAGGCGGTATGGAAGCGGTATGGCAAATTATAATTTATATGTAGATTAGATAAATTATATTTATATCCATGTGAAGACAATAAATGAATCCATAGATAAATGTAAACTACAGTAACTGCACATAATGTGTCATATGTCAATTTGTGAATTGTAACCAATTAAACAATTACAGACCTGAAAATTCTCAATTAATTTAGCCTATCAAACGTCTGCCCATCTTAATCTGTCATTTTACAGCATTACCAATGCTGCTTGCAAATATATTAAACCTTATAGACCCTGAATAAATGGTGCTACTGGTGTGTTGCCAAAACTCATAAAAAAGCTACATTAATAATTAATAAAGGCCATAAATTCAGGTTATCGGTGTGCGAATAAGCATGGTGCTCTGTTGAATATTTGGTCGCGTTGCTGGACAGGGATGGGCATCATCAACCCGTTGGCATCATCGGGGGCAAATCACCCCTCCCTCATCCACACATCATCGCGCACACAGCCCAGACTCACACGCACACACACACACACGCACATACACGCACATACACAAACACACACGGAATTTCGGCTCAGCCATGGCTCCCTGTTAGGTACTCAAAGCGGCTGTTGTCAGAGCGAATTAAATCTACTCTCGCTCGTTGCTTTCCTCCTGACCTTGCCTGCCTCCGGTTGGGTTTTTAATATTTTATTTAGGATTCCTGCGCTGCCTCCCCATGGCTACATCGGATGGACTAGACGGCTGTCTGCAGCGAGGCAGATCTCAAAGTGACCCGAACATACTCACCGAACCGGGCATCGAGTTGGCTCACGGCACAGGTAAGATAGGCGTTATTTTGTCTACATTCATCCGCTCCATATGCGAGTTTTTATTTTTATTTTATTTTATTTTTCTAAGGTTGCCGCTTCTTTGGCGTTGCAGACCTCCTTGTTTGCTTAGTGGGATGTCAGAACACTAAGGCACAATTAGCGCATATGCTCCCGACACTGGATGTAGAATATGACTGTAACGCTGAATCGTGGAGCTGCATGTTGAAGACGAATGCCGTCTCAGCGTCTGTGAATGGCTGCATTCCCCACCAGATTTGCGCCTTACAAAGACGCCTGTAGCCCTTTTGGCTGATATGGATGCAAGTAGTATTTGGGAATCCGCGTGTTGGCCGTTTAATGTGATATTACCGTGTGCAACTTTTACTCTATTGCCTATCTATTCCCTTCCATGCTATCCCAGCCCCTTTATAGTGAACCCATGCTATTTAGCATCACAAAATCTGCATGCATGTGTGGTCCATGATCCAAGCTTAACGAATGTGTTGTCCTGTCTGATCCACTGCTATAGCGTTGTTATTAAGAGAGATCCATGGAGGGATTCATGTTTTGACGTGTTGCATTAAAAAAGAAAGAAAAAAAAGCACATGCTTCTCTTATTGTAGGCCTATGCCTAGAGCTCTGTCCCTGTATTGACAGCACTGAATCCCCACCCCATACCGAACTGATCACTGCTGCGATCAATAGCCGACAATCCACGTGATATAGGCTATAGGTGGAAATGTACCCAACTTATCATCACAGCCTTGTACTGGTACAATCGGACTGGCCAGTTATTGATCCTTCAGGTGATCTTTCCAATATGGTGTCCTTGTTTGTTTCTCTGTGGGTTAGTCATCTAATGTTACTCATCTTTCTGCTTTATGGAAGAGGATAATGAATTAAACTTTCATTAATGACAGAACACCAGGGAGCACTCATGCCGTGCTCTCCTCTGGTGAGCTCCTGGAAGTGAATTTGGTTGTTATTGTGCTGGAAGAACTAGTAGCCTATGCATTCACCTGAAATACACTGATTTATTTTATTTTCTTTTTTTTACGTAAGTGAGACTATTTATGGTCATACTGTGTGGGTTTAGAAAGAGTCATTGCTTACACCCACACATGGCGAGTTTTACGCACATGAATGCTTGACTGAATGATTCAGAAAAAAAAGCAGAGTAGTTCACCTTTCAACTTATCACTAACGAGACTCGCTTTTTCACATTTCCAAAATCACACCTGCCTGCACTCATCAACTGGCCATAGCACGTTTATAATGGAGCCTTGCTGAATTCAACCCTCCCAGGGATGATTTAATTCACACGTAGGTGAATGTGATGATGTCACACTGGGTCTTTGACACACCTGAATAAACAACACAGCAGTTTGGCGGATCAGCCAGGCCAGTGATGAGAGCTAAAGCTGTCAGGGAACGCTGAACGTCAGCCTACATCCCTGGAGTATGCACAACTGCATCACAGTTTCAGACACGAGTTTGCTACATGAAAGACGGAGTAAATAAAGTTGTAACAGCAAAGACAATATCGGTGTCTGGTGGCCCAAAGTACACAGCTTCGCCCACCCCTTCTCTGCGTGGATCACCACTGCACTAATGTCTGGGGCACTAGTCTTTGCCAAAGTAATCCTTTGGCAAAGACTGCCTTTTTTTTCTCCTCCCAATACAGTAGATCTCGCAGCTGCAGAGGCTTACAATGTGTTCATACACTTACTCAATACTGGGAGGAGAGTCAATAGAGACAACAGTTACAGCTGACCATCTCAGAAAATCAGAGTAGTGTTTCCTTTTGAATGAGGCTGCAGTAATACTACAATACAGACTCACCCTCTCAGAGAAGGGCAAGTCGATCAGTCACATTGCAAGTGTCTAACAATGCAAATCCTACTGTCTTTTAATAAGGCGCAGAGAGTGACATTGCATTGCTCTGTTGGGAGTTTATCTAAATTAAGGCAACCTCTTTGAACAGCAGATTTACAAGAATGATTCAGAGTTACAGGAACATAAGTCCAGGAACAGGAGCAGCAGTATAAACACGTTTAATCAGTTCATTTGGACAAGGAGCCCTTAGATTCCCCTGCTAATAAAATGTCACTTTCGCTCAAAGTTCCACTTAGTCATTGCAGAATGTCGACCAAGGTAATGGTGTGGAGAGGACACCTTGACGCTTTGCGGACAGGGAGCTTGTCCAAGCAGGGTTATCCCTATGGCTTCGTTCCTCAAAATAATTCTTTTCCCCTGTAGAAAGACGCAAAGCTGGAGAAACAGTGGAGATGAGTTGAATCACACAAATATCAGCACAAGCAGATTTATAGTGCACATAAATCTGCAGTTAGAGACTATTTCCATTATTGATTAAGTTTCACTTTTTTATTACTTTTTTATTACATAGAATACAATGCACATTACAGTTTCCAAAGTAGTTATCTTCAGACTGTTAAATTCAGTTCACAAAGTTACAAAACACAGAAAAGAAGAATATCCTCCTCATGAAGAAATCACGTCATATATCCACAGTAAATTCTAAAAATAAAAAAATATATTCAGATATTTTTAATCTTTTAAATAATTTCTCAGTTTGTTTGACATTTCATTGATTAGTTGCAACACTTTATAAAGATGGCCAACTGCCCCTTCACTAAACACCATCCTTTGGCAAAAGACTGTAATAATTCATGATGAAATCACTTTCACTTGCAACCCCTCCCCACCTGCAGCTATAGACCACATTGCTCAAGACCACTTCTGTTCTCCGCTCACATGACGACTTATCCAATAAGTACCTGCTGATCTGTGTTTTTTTTTCTCTCGTTTTGTTTTATCATTCTCTCCTGGTCTTACTGGTACAAGAATAATCCTCTCAGATCTGTCAAAAAAAAAGAACAACTGAAGAATTCAGGTAAAAGGCGGGGACCTGCCTAATGAACAAGAAGATATGTCAAACCCTGCGGAAGCTGATATTTAGCCATGACAATGACTCACCCCAAACCCGAGCGCTGTGTCGTACATAATCCCTCTTATATTCAGGGCTTGGTGAGCAAATATGGGAAATTATGAGTCAGCAGGTCTTATATAATGTTCCCGCAATTAACACAACATTGTTTGAAAGTAATAATGTAAACAAAAAGGTATTTGTGCCACAGGAATTCCTTACATAACAATGGTTTAAGACCCAGTTTCAGATTTCAGCGAGTTGCGGCGGAATAAAGAAACTGTAATTACGTAACAAACAGAGATATATATGACCCTACCTTAAGAAACAGCCCTGCTTCAATTTAAAAAAAGGAACTTTGACATTTTCAGGTGAAGAGAGGGTTAAAGATGCAAGAACATGGACTCCTTAGAAGTTTAAAAGGCACTCTTAAAAGGAGACAACCCGGTGCTGGCAGGCGGCACATTTGAAGAATGGTTTTCGTTCAACTGTAATGAGGCAGTCAAGTATCTTGATGCTGTGGAAGAGGGAGATAAAGAAACGCTGGATGTGGCACAGCATTTGGTGTGGCCTTCAACTGGCGCTGGCTCTAAACAGATAATTACACTGCACACAGTAACTATCTAGCTATCAATCCAAACTACTGGCAGTTCATCAAGTTGTTGGGACAAGTTGTTGGGCTTGCCCGTGTTGACAGGTTTTGTGATGAGCAAAACTCCACCAGTATCTGGGGCAGTTTTATAATTATTTTCTATTCCGAGTAATTAACTGTAAATTAAACTGTTTGAAATTGCAGTTTTCATTTAAGACAGATTAAGAGGCAGGCGTTCAGCGGTATGTGATGCCATTACAGCCACACATTCTGTCTTCCTGTGAGTCTATTTTTTCCCCACCGAGTGATTGTCAACATCCTCAAGAGTGCAGAGAAAAGGGTGTGAAGTTGTTGTATTCTGCTGCGGGTCGTACGTGTTAAGTGGTTAAAACAAAAGAGAGAGCGACGGTGACCGTGAAGTGGATACAAGTGAGAAAACAGAAAACGATCCCTCTGTTACAGTTTAGCCCGTGACACCATGCTGTCTGTGCTTAGATAGGTCGCCAGTATGCAAAACACAGCCTCGAGTTTTTATTCATGTGGATGGTTTTTTTGGAGACTTTTAATTTAAACAGGACATAAACTTCATCATACACATGCAGCTCAATACTGGTCTCTCATTTTTGATTTTTGTTTGTTTATTTGTTTGTTTTTTAGCTGCGGTCAAGTTGAAAACTGTAAAACCCGAGGATCTATCAAGCTACATGCACACGTATGGCTGACATAAACAATTTTAGAGATCTGGATGAACAACGAGAACATATTGTATATAGATTTGCACTTTGTTTAGAACCTGCAACTTTATCAGACTCAGCCAGGAAAGCTGTAATTCACGCTGAAGTCACAACTCATTCATCACGGTGAGCCTTAAGGGACTGTGAGTCAGTCAAGGCTACCTGTTAGTAGTAGCCACTGGAGAGCTATTCATTCTTCCCTCCACGATGCACAGAGGTCCCTTCAGAGGCCAAGAGAAAAAGTACATCTAATGTCAAGTTGAGAGGAGCGTTCTGGTTGCCATAAAAGGTATTTGTCATATTCAGAAACATATGAATCTCAACAAATATTGAGTCAGACTTTCATCCAGGAGCCAGGGGTGCACTGTTAGTGCCCACATGTCATATATATATATATATATGTATATATATATATATATATATATATATATATATATATATATATATATATATATATATATATATATATATATATATATATATATATGTATTGTCACAGTAACATGCTAACATGCCAAGTTCTGAAGTTTTCAGGCAGGTAAAATGTTCAGACATTTCTGATTGTCAAACCTAATGGATCATGTCCACTGTTAATGTGATGAACTACTCTGCTAGGGGCACTTGTGTGAACTTGAGCGTAACTGGCTTTTCATTTTCTATAAATTACTTCAGAACAAGTTAGTCATAGGCAACTGCAACATGCCAAATACAAGTGAAATGAGCTCAGGGGAAAGGGTCAAGTATCATTTGGCTGTACAAAAAGAAAAGTTAACATTCCACAATTTTGTTTTAAAAACAATAAAAAGGGAAGAATTTGTCTTGAGTAAAATGAAAACTAACGGGTACACACACCCCTGTTCTCTGCTGGCCATCGGGGCGGGGGGGGGCTGGGAGGAGGTGTTGGCCATCCGATTGGGATCTGGGATGCGGGGCCTCCCTGTTGCTGCGGAGCCTAGGGCGGTCTGCTTGCCTCCACCCCGGGGGAAAGGGTGACATCTCCTGGGTCTAGGTGCTGTTTCCCCCTCCAGGGGCGAGGGTACCTGGACCTGGGGTATAGAGTTTGTTTGGGGAGTGTGATTGTGTGTACAGTGTCCATGTATGTCTATCCCTACGTTGGGTGAGTGCTGAGTGTGCATGAGGGTGGGAATGCATGTTTGTGTCTGTGTGTGCCTGTTTGTCTGTGTCTATATGTCAGGTCGGGTCTTACACTCCACCTCTCTGGGAACTCCCAGGCCCTCCAAAGGCCTATCTCCCCTCACCACACTCCCTGCCGGTAACTGATGCCCTCAGGGGTTGGTGTGTTGGTGGTTCTTGGTGTCCGGGGCTGGGCGCTCAGGTATGTACCAACTCACTCCTGGTGACTACTTGGCGGGGCCTGGTGCCTGTTGCTCGGTCAGGCCTCTTCTGGGGCAAAGGGGGCAGAGCCGGCGGGCACGCCACTGCAGCCCCCTCTGGCTTCTGCTCCGTGGCTACTGGGTGACCCCTCATCTGGGGCTCTCCTCAGCTCTTCCCAGGAGGGTGGCACGGATGCCCCTCCGGTGGTCCTCCTTGGGCTCTCGCACTCTGGGGCCTCTGGATGTCTGGGGCCTGGATCTCCTCCATGCCTGCTTCATGCCCTGGGGGACAGGGCTATGGCTCTCTACATCCTCTAGCAGACCATTACACGGGGAAACCTTTTGAATACAAGCGCGCTGATCCACACAGGTGTGCACACGGGTGTTCACTGTTCATAGACATAAACTACACCTTTATTGGCTGCTATTTCCAAGCACATTGTGCGCTGTCGGTCCTGCTTGCTATACAACAACATTCAATATTTAGTATTTACTGCTGTTTACACTTAGGTAGATTAACGTGATGGTGTTGTGTTTAGTATGTTGCTCTGTTTTGGTTTTTTTTGCTTGTTTTCTCTTCTTTTTCTCTCAACAGGTGATTCAGGAGATTTTTTTCTCTTCTTTCTCTTTTTAAGTGCCCTTTCTCACTGTCCCTCTTCCCTTCTGTTTTTCTTTTCCTTCATCTTTCTTTCTCCCTTTCCTATCCCTCAGTCATGTCTGTCCCGTCTGTAACAACTGAAAATAAAATAAAATAAATAATAACAACAAAGGTCGATCAAATGGACCGATACGGCAAGGCCATGATGATCCATTTGGCAAAGTAAATCCATTCAAAGAATGAGACATAATTAGATTTTCAAAGAAACATCTACAGAATGATAGCGGTTCTTGAGATCCATCTTTGTCAAATAATAATTCAACTGACATGGATCTAATGGCATCAAATCTGTGTAAATAAAACCACGGGAAAATTCCAACCAGACTGCACTGAGCATAAAGTAAAGATCAGATGTGGGAACATCAAAGTCGGGAGCTGTTTTTTACTTACAGTGGCAACATCCACCTGTTGAAAGAAACTTTGTACATCAGAAATCCGAAGACCTGTGGCCCTCACAAAGATTTCACTATAAATCCCTATGGAGGGGGGAAAAAAAGCTTTGCTGCCTTAAACACAGAAAACTCTCAGGCTCTCAGCACAGTCACTGTAGAAACCATGGGCTTCAAATATTCAAATCTTTTCCACCAGTTTTAAAATTAAAATAATGATTCTTACTATCATGAATTACTATCATTAACATTTAGTATTGGGTATCATTAAGGATGGGAATTCATAAGAATTTAGCGATTGCGACTCCGTTATCAGAGTCACCTATCGATTCTCTTTGGGATATCATTAGCTCGGCTTTGAGAGTCAACACAATCTCTAAGCAGAATATCAAAGACATTACATCTGTTCACATTAATGTATGCTGTGTGGTCTGATATTTGCGCAGGTATTTCCCCTCTTTGTTGTGATCAGTGTTGGGGTCATTACTCAAGAAAGTAACTCAACACAAATCCCTATCCCAACAAGGACACACACATGATCTTTCTCTTAGTAGAACACAAAGCTGACAGCAAAAAGCAAAGATGAAAACCAGCAAAAAGACACTTTAAAACAATTGCCACAGTGATTCTACTAAAACATGAGTTTATTACCTGTTAAAGTTCAGGGCCTGGTTGCTGGGCTGGGGTCAGCCTTTACTGAGCTTTATCAGCACTCTGGGTTCTTGGCTAGCTTAGTCTTAGCTTGCTGTTTGGCTAGCTTAGTGTTAGCGTGCTGTCTGTGCAGGTGCTTGCGAAGTGCTGACGTTATGTTAGCAACATAATGCAGCTGTTTCTGTCCTAGATGCAGTTTACACTTTACCATCACGCTCTTGTCCATGTGTAAGATAAAAATAAAAGTAATGTCCATAATGGCTACCAAGAACCGGTTCTCAATTCCCATCCCTAGGTATCATATCACTCAACACTGCCGCTTAAAAAACTGAGAAGTCTATTAGTCATTTAGTCTCTTCGTGTTAAAAAACGGTGATGATGGGATCTCATGCTTATACCAAGTCATCACAGTATACCAACTAAATTCATTGCTTTTTCTCCTTCAAACCAAATCAGGCCACAAAAAAGTCATGTTAGCCTTATGTAAAAGAAAAAAAAGTCCTTTCTTCATTTGGAACCAAAATGAACACTGTGCTAACAATTCTGTCACATTTAGGATCCACAACTGCTGAGTGGTGAGCTAAGGAGATATGTTGCATGCAGATGCTTTGTTGAGCTCTGCTCTCCATAGATGCCTTTACAGTCTCCCAGTTCCCCCCGAAAATGGAGCGCATTAAATGACGACAGCAGCAGAAGTCCTACATCATGCATGCTCCCTGTGGATGCGGGAGCAGATTAGGCATTTGACAATGTTTGAGCCATGTGTTAGTGCGGCTGTTGTTTGGGCCATGTGTTGCTACGGCTGACACCCGTGCGCCTGTGTGGTTTTTTTTGGCAATTCAATCCATGTATGCATTCATTTGCAGAAGATGTAGCAGGTTTGCGCAGATGTGGAAAGAAAAAAAATCACAGTGTGTGCTAGAAAAGACAGTCACCCTTTTGAGAACAAAGAGTCGAAAAGCCCCGTGCACCTATCAGAGACCCCAGGGTAAAGGCAGCATGTGATGGAGCTATTAAGCCTCTAAAGGCCGGGGTTAAATTGAGTTCAGGAAGTTGCATGCACTATGTTGTGAAGGGTAAAAAATTTAAGAGAGAGAACTCCTTTTGGCATCGACTCTGTGGAGCAGTGGAAATACATTTCGCAAGAAAGCAGAAAAAGGAAAAAAAATGCCGGGGAGAAAAGGAGAAGGAGGCTAAACTAGTGAGGCAGAGAGGAGATGGAGGAGAGAGAAAGAAAGGAGGAGGTGGCAGCTTTTATTGAAAGAAAGCCAAGATGTTATCCTAATTGCAAACTGGCCACAGCGAGATGATGGATAGGCTGTAAGAGACCAGTTGCAGGCAGTGACTGTGTGGCTCTGGCTGGAAGACCTCTACAGCGTTCCACAGATCCTATACAGACCCTATACAGACCCTAAAGTGATGCAGTTAAACCAAGAATGCTGATATGCCAGATTTTTTTTCCTCTATCATTTTCCTCATTGATAATTACCTCAGATGTTTAAGCCAATTTAGTTAATTGAACTGTTCCTTTTAGTTAAATGTTCATTTCGACAAACATAAAAATGAACTTGCAAAGACTTCAAGGCAAGGCAAGGCAAGGCAAGTTTATTTGTATAGCACAATTCAACAACAAGGTGATTCAAAGTGCTTTACAGAGACATTAGAAACAAGAACAAATAAAAAGCATGATTTAAAATTGATTAAAACAAGCAAATAAACTAACTAACTAATTAACAAACAAACAAACAAACAAACAAACAAACAAACAAAACAGTATATAAAATCAGAACAGATAAAATCAGAACAGTAGATAAAATCAGTAGTTAAAAGTAAGTTTTGAAATTTAAGCTTAAAAGTGTGGATTTGGTGCTTTATTCAAATGCAGCTGAGAACAGGTGAGTCTTCAACCTGGATTTAAATAAACTGAGTGTTTCAGCTGATCTGAGGCTTTCTGGGAGTTTGTTCCAGATATAAGGAGCATAAAAGCTGAATGCAGCTTCTCCGTGTCTGGTTCTGACTCTGGGAACTGATAAAAGACCGGATCCAGATGACCTGAGGGATCTGGAAGGTTCATACTGGGTCAGGAGGTCATTGATGTATTTTGGTCCTAATCCATTCAGAGCTTTATAGACCAGTATCAGAACTTTAAAGTCTATCCTCTGACGGACAGGCAGCCAGTGTAAAGACCTCAGAGCTGGACTGATGTGGTCCACTTTTTTGGTCTTAGTGAGGACTCGAGCAGCAGAGTTCTGAATGAGCTGTAGTTGTCTGACTGATTTTTTAGGTAGACCTGTAAAGATGCTGTTACAGTAATCAAGCCTACTAAAAATGAATGCATGGACTAGTTTTTCCAGGTCCTGTTGAGACATCAGATCTTTTATCCTTGATATATTCTTGAGGTGATAGTAAGCTGACTTTGTTATTGTCTTAATGTGTTTTTCTAAGTTTAGGTCTGCATCCATCACTACACCCAAATTTCTCGCCTGGTTTGTGATTTTTAGGTGTATAGATTGAAGTTCTCTGGTGACCTGTAATCGTTTTTCTTTGGCGCCAAAGACTATTACTTCAGTTTTGTTTTTGTTTAGCTGGAGAAAATTGTGGCACAACCAGTCATTAATTTCCTCAATGCATTTACCAAGAGCCTGTACAGGGCCTCGGTCTCCTGGTGACATTGTGATATATATTTGTGTGTCATTTGCATAGCTGTGATAGTTTATTTTGTTGTTGTTTATAATCTGTGCCAGTGGGAGCATGTAGATGTTAAACAGAAGGGGTCCCAAGATGGAACCTTGGGGAACTCCACATGTGATACTTGTCTGCTCAGATGTGAAGTTACCTATTGATACAAAGTATTTCCTGTTTTCTAAGTATTTTTTGAACCAGTTTAGTACAGTTCCTGAAAGACCTGCCCAGTTCTCCAGTCGTTTGAGTAATATGTTGTGGTCAACTGTATCAAATGCTGCACTGAGATCCAGTAAAACTAGGACTGACATTTTTCCGCTGTCTGTATTCAGACATATGTCATTAAACACTTTGGTCAGAGCGGTTTCAGTGCTGTGGTTCTGTCTAAAACCTGACTGGAAGGCATCGTAGCAATTATTCTGTTTTAAGAAGTAACTGAGCTGTTGAACTTCAAAAGCTTTTGACAGAATTTATTAAATCTAGTTACAGTTACTTGTCTGGAAACTCTTTGCCAGTATGTTCAGTTATCAAGCTCGAAAATCAAAAATGTAATTTAGGTTTCATCTTTCTTCAGGACTGCGGCTAATGGTTCTCATCACTGATCTTAATCTATTTTTCAATCATTTTTTTAAATGAATAAAATTTAACAAAACACTAAAAATCATTCTCATTGTTGCTTCCCAGAGCCCACAATGGCAAATATAAAGTTGATTGTTTAGTGTGAGAAGCCATTGAAAACCTAAAAACATTTATATTAAAGACACAAAATAAGAGGAGTGTCGGGTTTAAGGCTTTATAAATGTTTATATTGTCTCATCAATTGATAATTGATTGATGTGGTGAACTTGAAACTTCTCTGCTTTGAGGAATGATCAGTAGTAGTAACGTGGACATGCGTCACCCCTGATAGAGGATAAAAGTGAAGATCTATTGGACTACTCATCAGTCAGATCTGTTCTTTTAAAAGTCTGTCTCACACTGTTGTCAGCCATGTCAGGAAGTGAGTGATTAAATTGTTAGGGTGTCCCTTTTAAGTAACACTGGATGACACAAAAAAGAAAGCTGCTCTATAAAGTCTTGTCTGGCTTGTTTCAGCATCACTGAATTGGCAGCATTCACATCAGAGCCCCCTCTCTCTCTTACACACACGCAGACATAAAGTCATGCATTGCACCCGTCACACCTGCTCATATCCCCAGCTTCTTTCTTCCCTATCAAATTTGCCAGACTCAGTCTGAGATCAGTGAAGTGAGAAGAGGCGAGTCCTGGGCCCCGTCAACAACACAAAAAAGCTCTTGTCTGTGACAGAGAAGCACAGAAAGCAGGAAGAAACTAAGCACATGTGATGGAGTAGGGAAGTACAAAGATAAACTAAAAGTAGGTAAAGCTCGTGTACCTAACACAATGGAGGTATGATGTTATGGCAAAGTGACAGACATTGAACCACCACAGAGAGGAGGGAAAGTGGTTTGAGGCTGTTTGATAGCCACTTACAGTACAGCATTATTGAACACTCTCTGCCAGGGCCACTCAGGAGATGGTAAATTAAATGCATAGCCAGATCAGATAACTGTACTAGAAGGAATACAGTCATAAAAAGAAAATGAATTAAAGCATTTCATTGTGCTGTCAGTCAGACAGTGAGTGAGTATAAAAAAAGCGAGTGGAGGTTAGAGAGTCTGACTGTATGTTTATCCACTTTGGTACTTTGGTTCACAGGTTACTCGCTTTTCCGTTTGTCACTTTTTAATACCACGGTGTTGAACTTTACCTTGTTTCTGTGATGGGCTTTAATACAAACACATAAACATACCAGATGAAACACAAAATGAAAGTTTCATAAGTCAATGATTAGTCTTTATAATTTGTTTTAAATTGGGCTAAAGCTAAAGAAGATCCCATTTATACTCTGCTTTGAGTTCCAGTGAACAAAAAGTTTCACACATTTATTTATACTGAGGTTATCTGTCAGGGATTGAGGTAAATTCAAGTTTTGGTTATTTTGAAAAGGTTTGAAGTTCAGAAACTGCACCCTGTGACTTTGAGCAAAGCCGTATATATAAGTGACACTCGTCACGCAGTCAAAATCCAACATATTTACTATTTTCTATTCCGTACTGTGACAACTTTTTGGAGTGTGTAAATTAACTACTTGAGAAGCCGCTCAGGTCTGCACCCTCGCATTGGGAAGCCATCTAAATGTAGACGTAACTAAGATGACATGTAATCTAGCTGATAGTGACAGTAGACGTCACGCCTTAAACGTCTACCTTCTAGAAATTTCCAAAGCCCATGGTTACACATTTTCTAGCCAATCGTCATCATGAATGAAAATATCAGCAGCCCAAAGCAGCATGAGCAGTTTATAGTTTAGCGCTTATGCGTGATCATAATTGTTGTCATTATTGACTGATGAGTCTCGCAAAACTGTCATTTCCATCTATGACACAGAAAGGTTTAATCGGTTAGTCAACTGGCAGGCATTTATTCTGGCAAACTGATTAAATAAGAAAAAAAAATGGAAATCATTTGTTGAGTGACAGCTGAAAACAAGGCTTTCTACTTTTGTTACAGTGTTAGTGATTTTGACGGGATAGCGGTGACTAATTTTCAGACTAAGAATTCAAACTGTCAAACAGTATGATGCAAAAAGACAAATGGCGAGAGATCTCAAACTTGACTCTGATGTATTACACCAGGGTGAGTTTCAGCACCACGGACAGAGCCAGTCTTTGCATTGCGGCAGGCTGCTGAACTGAGCAGAGCCGTGTTCTGTGTGCTGATAAGTCTGTCCTGGATCTCAAATGCTTTGACTCAACTGAGCCCTTGATCTGCTGGGAAAGAAGCCCAGCATGTTTTTGTTTTTTTTACCAGTTTTTCTTTCTTTCCTCTTTTTTAAAATTTTATATATATACTTTTTGCAGCGACACATTAATGAGGAAAGCACATTGTGCAGTTTGAGGCACAAATTCCACTTAATGTAATCATCGGATACATCTACAGTTTGCAAGCCAAAAGCTCAAATCCAATCCCATTAAAACTACTATTAGAACTGTGGCCAGCCCAGTACGGTGACTTGGCTGTTATTGATAACTGAGTGGCTTCTAGCAATTTCTTAATAAACACAGATTCGTCATTGAGCCCACACCTTTTTTAGCTACCAGATACAGTAATGCCTTTTTTACACCACCACAGCGTCCCTGTGGCACAGAGCAACTGCTGTGAAGCTTGTGTGATCACACTAATGAATGTGTTTCAGTAACTGGACAAAATCTTTTGTTGACAATTTTCCTATGCTGCCAGTCCCATACAACTCTCTGACCAGACTGTACTGCAGATTTGATTACTTTTTGCTACAACCATGCTGCTTTTTTCTTCTTGTATTATATCATAGGAAATTTAGAAACCATCTTTCTATATGGTGAGCCTGCAAAACAAAACAACCCATGAAATCTTCTCAAAAACCAAGAAAGGAGTAGAGGTTTAATCTGCTAAGGTTATAGGGTTGCTGTTTAATTATTATTTTAATGTGCATATTTCATACCCTCATCTCTCTCTTCACAACCAAAAGGCAATGCATTTATTGAATCTTGTGCCCTTGAATAGTTTTCCATAACATGCATGAGATGATTGTTGACATGGCTATTTCTTGGAATAATGAAAAATGTGAACATGTCTGGCCTGTTTAAGTAGTCCATATGTCCATGGCAAATGGGGCTACAGGACAGTTAGCGCATTGACTCGTGTCTGCACAATCTGTCGTCACAAAAAAGTGCTGTTTTTCTACTGTTGATCCTTTGCCTGCAAAACCCTTTATGAAGTCCAGGACATGGGATGTAAACCTGCTTTCCCATCAATAACATGGTAGGAAGTGTTGTATGTTTAATTTGGTTTTGTGCTTCCCTTGAAAAGTTGCTGCTTTGGGCAAACTATTGTATACTGTGGTTCCCTGTTCTGCTTTCCATTTAAGCCCAAACCATCCCACACACACACGAGGGGATCCGAATGTGGGACGTGTTTGGAAATTACAGTGCTAACAGTGGTGAATTGTGCTGTTCCTCTGTGCACCTCCCATTGTCTTTCATGCTTGTGCTCTCCTCCCAGCAGAGCAATGAGAGCCCAGCGGAGACGGGCTAACAGCAAGTGCAGACAGAAAAACTTTGGGCTCTCCTTCTCCATCTCAATGACACACTCGACATGCTTTGTATTACATTTTCATGAACAGAGCCCAAATCTGTGGAAATAATGGCAATAAAGTTCACCCGCCTGTGTCTGCTGCTTGAGTTGCTAACTAACTGCACCTCCTCTGACACACCTGTGCAAAAACTTTTGTGGCGAAAAGTGTTACATCATTGAGTAAGCGATTACTCAAGTTATTGTTCAAGTTTGCGTAAAGCACTTGAGAGACGCACTCTATACTGAAACTGTGATCTTTTTAAACACGAGTCTTTCTAAACGCAAGGCTGCCTGTGAATTTGAGGCATTCAGCAGGAAGGGGAAGTTTAATTTTATAATTAAATAATCACCCTGTGAAGAGGAAAGTCTTTTCCAAGCAGCACTTATGAAGATGTAAAAGGAGCTAAAGGAGTCAATATGAATCTCCCAGTTTGTTAGATTAATGTGGTAGACTGAAGGAGCAGCCCAAGGTGCAAAGGGTGAACCAAGACTTCCATTACGTGATTGGAGGGAAGCTTTCTGAACACTGAAGTGACGTTTCTTGGGATCGGTATAGGGAACGTGGCCCAAAACTTAAATATGAATATGAAGCATGCCTGGATGGGTTCTCTTCCTTTATTTGGTAGTTCTCTGGAGTGAAGGTTGGCATGAAATTTTCTGAGGCTCCCCCTGTTGTGTGGGCAACAGGAAACACACTTTTAGCAGGGACATTTCCAGCCCACTGGGTGGATGCGATAGATACATGGAGGTTTTCACAGTCAAAGATAGCCTGGTTTGTTTTTTTGGGTTGCAGTTTCTACATTCTCTCTAACTTTACTCCTCAGTGACAACAAATATGTTCAAGCTTGATGATTGTCAGTGTATGTTGTGTCATTTGCTTGTGTTCTCAGAACATGGGACACAGTTTCAAAGGTGTGTTATAGTGATACAATATTTTAGTAAAGTTTTCAGCCCTGTGTACACCGATTTTATTAGAAATGCTCAGCTACACAGCAGAGTCTCAGATACTGTTAAAATGAACTAGGCATCACTGACACACATCGCTTTTGAGGCTCCAAGCTGAATCCACATAACCCTGATGATGTCACTAGGAGTCTTTATTTTCACACTTGACAAAGGTTCCTGTGGGACAATTAAAAGACGATATATGACAGAGTTTATGCTTAGTAGTCCTAACACTGAGGGAATGCACCTTTATTTAAAGGTTTTTTTTTAATAATATAATGTCACACAGATATTAGCATATACTCACTGGTAATCAGACGCGACAGGGAACCTTACAGCAATCAGCACCAAAATGCCAGTACGTTTGTGCCCAGTCTAACATCTGTGCGCCTGATAGCGCTCGTGTAAATCTAAACAGATGGAAGTAGAAACAGTGAAAACAGAGGAGCAGCCTTTCATCAGAAAGTGAAAATAAACTAAACTCTTAGTTCCTTGTTGATGATGCAGCAACGGCTTACAAGCAAAGCCACCCACCAGTCCCCATTCTCAGCTCTAACATATGGTAATAAAGAAGGGCCTCGGGCATTTTCTATTGGCTCCCGGACTCACTGACATCATTTCGCTCGCTTGATGCCCACACGCTGGTGTTTCACACTTTGGCTATAATTGCTTTGATGATCTAGAGACTTGACCTTTGCAGCTTTGCACCACGATACCCCGTTTCCCCAGACACGTTATATTCCCAAACAAGTTACAGTACACCACATACGCGTCAGACTGACGCTTTTATCTAATTAAACCTTTAGGCCAGAACTTATTTACCAGGGTTAAAATGGATCAATCAGTAGAGCATAAACATGCTAAAAATTTATTAGTTGGTAAAAATGAGAATACTGCTTCTTAGATATGGCTTTCATTACGGAAATGATGACTCTGTCATGTCTAATGAAGTGTATTGTATGAAAAATGAAAAAGGGCAAACAAGGAAAGAAGATAACAAAGACATGACCTCTGTGTCCTTAGTGGTGGTCGGGGTGCAAAATGTGCTCACTGTTGAAGCTATCGGCAAAACAAGAATGCTGTTTTGATCATTTCTAAATGTATTATTTAGTACTGCTGTAGGTCAATCAGGAGGATACTAATGTTGTAAATCTGCACATTGTGCCATTTCCTTTGAGTCAGGGGTCAATGTAGACGCAAAATATGTTTCTTAGAATAAAGAGAGCTAAGAAATAATCTGTCTGTGGCATGCCTGGGGAAGCATGAATAGAGTCATCTTCTGGACATGTTCATAATGCTTTCCTTTTTTCCTCTTTAAGTATAGCTGACCGCTGCCATTCTTGGTCTCAGCCTTTCCCTCTCATTCACACTCTGGTCATTGTATGTTGCTTCAGCCCTTCTGCTCCTCACTTTCTCCCTGCGAGATGATAGCTGTGTGCCCTGACTGTGGCCTGAGGCAGAGGGGCTACAAACAGATGGCAGCACAGTTGTAAAGCCAGGGGGGTAAAGCGATGAGGTTAGCTGGCGTGGTAAGGAGGTGCTCCATTCAAGGGCACACTGTCCGTTCACAATGAGACTCTGTATGGTCTGCAGGGATGATAGACACCAAGGGGGAGGTTTGATGTATGTGATAAGGCCAGTGAAGCTCACATATATTATAGCTGTGTGGTGACAACCAATGCTAAAGATTTGGTTCTGAGATGTTCACAGTATTTTGAGCAGTGTACTAATGAGAGTCATAATGTTTCAATCATAAACATGCCAACATACTAAAATGCAGACTATCAAGTTTTTCTAATTAAAATAGCATTTGGTGGGGCAGGTATTGGGCCTTTAGTCATTGTATTGTACACTCAAAGGACTCTTTTTTAAGCACACGTGTTTAGCTTCTCATTAGTGCAAGTATTTAAACAGCCAATCACATGGCAGGAGCATTTATGCATGTAGACATGGTCAAGACAACCTGTTTAAGTTATAATTGAGAATCAGAAATGGGGAAGAAACTTGATTTAAGCGACTTTGAATGTTGTTGGTTCTAGTCAGGTTAGTCTGAGTGTTTCAGAAGCTGCTGATCTACTGGGATTTTCATGCACAACCATGTCTGGGATTTACAGAGGAAAAAAAATTCTAGTGAGCAGCAGTTCTCGGGGTGAAAAGTTCTTGTTGATGTTGGCGGTCAAAGGAGAATGACTAGACTGCTTTGAGGTTATAGGAAGGCAAATATAACAAAAATAACCACTTACAACCAAGGTATGCAGAACAGCATCCCTGAATGCACAACGCAGTGAACCCTTAGCACATCTGCTGCAGATATGTTACAGCAGCAGATGACCTTACCGGATACCTTTTGTTGCCTGGTCTGATGAGCCTCGAGTTCTGCTGCAACATTCAGATGGTAGTGTCAGCATTTACCGTCAGCAACATGAAAGCATGGATCTATCTTTCTTGAATGAACGGTTCAGGCTAGTGGTGGTTGTGTAATGGGTTCGGGGATATTATCTTGACATACTTTGGGTCAAAAATGGGCATCATTTAAATGTCACAGCTGACCTGGTTATTGTTGCTGACCACATATATCCAATTATGAGCACAGTGTATCTATCTTCTGATGGATACATGGTAAAAAAAAATTTGATTCTGATGTAGTGTGGACCAACATTGTGTCCCAAATATTAGACACACACATTTTGCTGTTTGAGTTGTAACTTAAAATTGTAACATGATGGACAAACCGTATTTTCTCCCTCACTTCAAGGCCTTTTCAGCATTGGCATTCCAGGTTTAAACACCTGCCTGTAAAATAAGCAGTCTTAGCTGTAACGCAGTGAATTAACACAAACTATTATTGGCACAGTTTGATTCTTAGTTACTGTTGCCTTAATTGTGCAGTGCACTTCTATTTTGATTTGTGTCAGTGTCAGTGTCACTGAGTGAGCAGATCGGGTGTATTTAGCAAAGCAAGGCTTTGCCTCATGTAACCTCACTGCCGAAACTATGTCATTGATATTATCTTACTACCCAGAATGAATCAGTTTCATTCAATAGCTCACAAAAAGCTTCAGAGTTGTATTTATTGCTCACTGATGCTCTTTTGCTTCGTGGTTATCAGTGTGAGAGCATAACATTAAATGTTTGGGATTTATTTATAGTTGCACTTTAATTTTTTACTTTCTATTTTAAAATAATTGGTTCTTCTCAACTAGGGACTCTATATGTGTGTACACATAGAGATGTGTGTGTGTGTGTGTGTGTGTGTGTGTGTGTGTGTGTGTGTGTGTGTGTGTGTGTGTGTGTGTGTGTGTGTGTGGGTGGGTGATATCTTTTGCTCCAGAATGTGCTGACAAACTGGTTAAGTGGGGTGTAGTCCCCAGTGGCACACTAAAGCGCTGTTTTTTAGTTTCCTTTCCAAGTGACATTATCATATTGCCTTCCTTTTCCCACTCCTAAATCATTTCTGAATTCAGACTTCACTGATGCTGTTTAGAGTCTACCATTTGTAGGTTATATTTACCTGTACTCCTAAGGTCAGGAGGTTTATGAGATGCCGGCACATGATTGGAATTACACTGTGTGCAGCCTCGCGTTGAAGTTGCAGGCAGGCGCACAGCAAACGACTGACTGGTCCCCTGCATGAGCATGACACATGGATTTAATAAATCCTATTTACATTAGCATAGTAATTAAAATTGCGCATCATCCCCACACGGTGCATGTCGTCCATTCATGCTTATCTGACACACATTTCGATGCATTCCCATTCAGCGGATAAAGGAAATCTCAACGTGCACGCATGTGTTTTCACCTAATTCTCGCGCTTTCGCCAGACTCCTGTCATTTTCCCTGAATAACCACCCCCTCTATGAAAAATGAACAGTTACTTGATATGCATTATAAATAGCTGCTCTGTGATTGGACGAGGCCGGGTTCTACTGCAAGCTCTTCCGTATAGCAACAGACCCCCCTCTCCCCCCTCCCATCTCTTCTTTTCGCCTCTTCTTCTCCCTGGAATCCCCACCCCCCACCACCCCTCTCTCCTCCTCCCCTCATCTCCTTCCCTCTTTCAAAATGCAGACACATCTCGTCCTCCATGTGGCTTCACCATCTACCCACAATGCACTGGGTGCCGCCACTGGCTTTAGATGTGGCAGTGTCTGTATAGGGGGCTCCTCTCCCCTCTTCTCTCTCCTCCTCTCCTCTGCTTCGGCCTGACTTGCTCCTCCCCCGTCCACCCGGCACCCACTGCTGCGGCAGCATCTGGATGTGGTCGCCATAGCAACAGCAGCGGGCCTGACCCCACCTCCTCTCCCCTTCTCTTCTCTCTCCTCAAACACACACACACTCTCCCCCTAACGCAGACATACCCCTCCTACTCCCCCTCTCCTCTTAAGCTTTTTTTCTCTCTCTCTGAGCGACTGGGTGCATTTCCTTCCAGCTTGACCTGGATTTTGCGTGCGGCACCACATTTGCAACGCTGCATGTGTGACAGTGGTGATGATGAGACGCCGAGATGGATGGTCAACTGACCTGTTTCCAGGAACTTTTAGGGACAAGATGCCAAACTAGAAATTTGCTTCTTTCATATGTCCCTCACCATTGCCTTTTTACGACCCCTGTTCTGTCAGTGTTCAGTTTTTAAATTTGTTCTTTTACTGTTTTTCTAACCTCCTTCTCTTCTTTTTCTTTTTTTATTGGTCTTCTCTTGCTTCTTATTCTCCTTATTTTGCCTCTCCTCTTCTATTTTCCTTCCCCCAACCACTGCCTGCTTTTCACTTTCTTCTCCCTACCCATGTGCTTCAAGAAAGAAGCAAGGGCTGCAAAAAAAAAAAGAGGGTTGAAACAGAGTCAGCTGTATCCACCCTCCTCCATCACTGTACTCCACATCACACCCTGAGCCACTCTCCAAATCCCCCCTCTTCCCCCCAAACCTCCTTTATCACAAATCCTTGCCTCCTCCTCAGCTGATTGTTTGAACAACGCTCCCGGCATTGCGAAGGCAGATATTGCTTCATTTTTGTCACAATGACGCATGTAGCTCTTAAACACATAGCACATATAGCATATTTCTGCTTTCTTGGCTCTCTTTGTAAAAAATTGCAGGCAAGCCAGCAGCAATATGCGCACATGAATCTGTAGACCCACACTTTTCCAGACATGAGTCATAGCCGCCGCCGTTCATTCAAAATACAAACTTCCTTTAAGAAGGATGCGCAGAGCGCCACAGTCAATAGGGACAACTCATTTACCACAATAAATAAATCGTTACAGTCATGGACCGTGTCGATTGCTACCATATGTTTTAATTTGTTTCTAAAACTGTTTTTTTTTTTTATCTTTTAAAAATTAGATGTTTGTTTGTTTGTTTCATTCAGTATCATTTTTTGCTTGCAGAACTCAACACAAACACACAAGCACATGGTTCACCAGCCTCAGACACAATGTAAACAGACAAGAGTCTACATAGTATTAAAGTATCATGTCTTTATAGGACGATCAAGACAAAATACAGATGTACAAAATACAAATGAAGCATTTTTTTAAAATGCAACTGAAATATATAAAATCAAAGGAAAATGTGCTTGGTATAAATTAAATGTACACCATCCATCCATTCTCATTCATTTTCTCCTTATCAGGGTTGCGAGGGGTGCTGGAGCATATCCCAGCTACCATAGGGTGAGAGGCGGGGTACACCCTGGACAGATCGCCAATCTGACTCAGAGCTGACACAGAGAGAAAGAAACCATTCACACTCACAGTCACACCTATTGGTCAATTTAGAAAAACACCAATTGACCCAATCCTACTAACTGCATGAGGAAGCTGGAGTGCTTAGAGAGAACTCCACCCAGAAAGGCCACGGCCAGATGAGGCAACAGTGCTACCAAATGTACACCAATCAAGTTCATTTCACTTGACCATATCTTATAAAATGTAAAATTTTACACTGTACTTGTATAATAGAATTACATGGAAATTTTACATGTAATTAAATTAGGAGAAGCCTGTATTTTGGGTAGTAACAAAAAACATAATATACTGCATCTCAGCTGTATTTTGGACATTATGGAACATTTTGCAGGTATATACATACAGTGTGAGATACAACAAGTGACATATCAACATGAAGCACAGGAGTGGTTAAAAGGCATCTGATACTATTGTTGTTTTTGGGAAAAGAGCAAAACTGGCACACCTGTTGGTCTTTGGGGAAATGCTTCTTTTGTAGTTTTGTGAGGCTGTCTGTGTCTCTGTGCTTTCATATTTTGCCATATCTTGGACTGTGAGAGAGATTTATTTTGATGCATGACGTACGGCTGGGTGGGAGGGGATTCACAGGGAAATAGCAGCCATCAGGGAGCGTGCCTTGATCAAATTAGTCTTTCTAATTCAATCTGTTCACAGCACTTGGACTCTATCATGGTTTATTCACTAAGGTGAGCATACTAATTGGGCCCTTGCTCCTCTCTTTCCCTCTCTCTCTCTGTTTCATCTCTCACCTCCACCCCTTTTCCCCTTTGACTTTTCTTTGCCTTCTTTTTTTCTGTTTCATTCACCTTCAAATCCCCACCCACTCTGTCCTCAACTCATTTCGCTTGCTGTAAAACCTCTCCACCCTCTGTCATCATGCAGTAGATGTGGTGGACCAGCAGAGGGTGCTGAGGACCGGTTGCTTGGTGACTGGGGTGCACACACCGCCAATCCGACGTAACAGCAAGCTGGCCACCCTGGGGCGCATCTTCAAGCCCTGGAAGTGGAGGAAAAAGAAAAACGAGAAGCTCAAGCAGAGTTCCACAGGTAAGATGAGAACATGTGTTTGTATTTCCAGGTTTCGTACACGATGAAACCTGCAAAAAATGCATAATTTTTTATTTTTTTTATTTAAGCCACATAGATGAGAAGCACAACATGGTTCATACTAAGGAAAGACCTGATACATGTCTTTTAATCTTACTCTCACTGAATCAGATGATTGTTATAAGAGCAAAGCTGTAGGTGTGACATAATGTCAATTAGAATATTTTTTCTTGCATTGCATCACATATCAAAGTTGAATGTTTTAAACTATGTTTCAGTGTTTCGCATCAATAATCTCCTGTTTTTTATATCATATTTTTTACTTTTACATTTCAGTTAGTCACAGTGGTAAACATCAGATGTTGTTATTAGAAAACATATTACCAGAGTCCCCAAAGACTTGTAGCCATCTGGCTGGAATATTTTGCCTGCTGTACAAGAGAAAGGATTTTAAACTTTTTCATAATTGAATATATTGATTTGTTAGTAGAGTTATAGTTTCTATCTTTTAAAATCATTCATTTTAGTTTAGTTTTTATTACTCTCAACATTTGTTCAAGTCTCTTTTTAATAACACGGACAAGAATTTTTCAGCGGCCAGTTAAAAGTTCAGGGCAGACATTACAATTATAAACACTTTATGAAAGCAAATCACTTACAGTCATCCCGGTCTTACAACAATCCCAAAAGCTAAATACAAAATGTATAAAATTTCATTTATTAAACAATATTTAATATTTATTATATTTTGATTTATTATTTCTAAATTTTAAAAAAAATTGATACCCACTTTTAATTTTATTTAACTATTTTAAACTTAAAAAAAGTTAATTATAAACATTGTATTTTGTTTTAAAATATAAGCAGAGTGAGCAAAATCTGTATAGGGCAAATTAATAGCTGCATGACAACCATCTTCAAATTTCGAGGCTAAAATGTAATGGCTACGATATCAGATTGCTGCTGCTGCAAAAATGCATTTAATGTTTATTTTCTATTAATTTTATTAATTTATTTTTTTTTAGATGCGATCATAATGTTAGGATCCACTCAAAGTATACGGACCTTAATATTGATTTATCCCGAGTCACCTTGTGTGTCTACTTTTAAAAGCAGCATAATATTTGCTGAAGACAAGACTAAATGTGATGGCCTTGCTGTAATGGAGACTGATGTTGAATGAATGGTAAATGGTAAATGGCCTGTATTTATATAGCGCTTTTACTAGTCCCTAAGGAATGAAGGTGACAGAAAGAGTGAATGTCATTTAGGGAAATCACAGTTGGTCACATCAGAGGTGTGCAGCAGTGTTTTTCAGCCCATCCTGCTGATAACTGCTCTCTGATAACTGTTCTTATCTGGACACAATGTCCAGTTAAGAGCTGCAATCTGATTGGTTATTCTATAAATTCAAAGCTAATTTGGAAGAACTTAAAAACGAATTCTATCTAGCTTTATATCACGTGTGTGTATTCTTATGGGTGAACTACTCTCACCAACAAATGAACTACATTCAGTTTCATTCTCCATTCACAGATGTAGCATTATCGAGTGGCCTTCTATGCCACGACCCAAACTCCACCACCCAAGGCTGCTGCTCCGATGGTGCGGTCTTACTTGGAGGATTTGGGGGACCATTGAATCCAAACCTCACAGTAAGCAGTGTGGAATACCTTGGTCCTGAGGAGGAGCATCCCCCTTCAGGTAGGACAATCTCCTGCTGTACTCAATGAAAACTAATCAATGGATATTATGGAACTGCAAAAGCAACAGATGAGGGGGAAATGGATTTGTGAAGTGGACGTGGCTGGATGTCTTTAACCCAGCATCAAAAGATCAATATGGTATAATGTTGCCGCAATTTGATAAAATGCTGTTTGGAGGGAAAAACGAAAGGAAGAGAGGAACTTTATTTTGTTACTTTCTCGCAAAAGCTCACAAATGTATGTTGACTTTAGAATTAAATTATTGGTTTATGTATTGCAAGATATCATAAGGAAAGCCTTGAGTTGGATGTAAACATTTTGCAATGCAAGTGTAATCCACTGTGCTGGCTTTCTCAAATGAAACTGAGATGCTTGTTTATGAACCCGTTTTTGGCACTTTGTACCAGTAGAGGGCAGCAAAGGCAAAGGGATTTTAATCGTCATGCTCGGCTGGAATAATTACAAAACTAGGGAATTTGTGAATGCTTGGATGTGTTTGGAACTGGTGCAGCAAATAAGTACATTTTGTTAATTTTTTAAAGAGAGGCTTTGGCAGATTTTAAGTGTCAAGTTTTTAAATCAGGCGGAAACTGAGGAATTTTCATTTACTTTGTATTTAGCCAAAGTAAATGAGAGTTTGCATGGTTTCACCACACATATTAAGTATGATTTCTCTGTAACAAAAGTCCATAAACGAGCTGTCTCCAGCTTTTGGAATCAATCAAAATGACATTTTATAGATTATGTGCTGTGAAACTCTTTGATTGAGACTATTTGAATAAATGCCTTTTTTCCTCCTTCTTTAATGTTCTTCAGTAGCCGCTCCTTTCCAAGACTGTGATCGGGTGGAGGAAAATGTGCGACTACAGGAGGAGGAGGGAAATGAGGAGGTGCACCCTGCAGGGGATTTACCTGAGGGACTGCAAGACATGGGAGAACAGATGGAAGAGAGATCAGAGGAAGAGATTCCTCCAGGAACTTCCCCACCACAAGTACCTCCAAAACTTTTGCCCCAGCTGAGTACTGGAGATGGTGAGTGCTGAGTAAATAACTGTCATTTTCATCCACATGTAGTGGCGTGAAAACATATTTACCCTCTTCTTGATTTCAGAATTTGTTTTAGATGATCAAATACATTTTAATATTAGACAAATATACCCTGAGCAAATACAAAATGCAGTTTTTAAAGGATAATTTAATTTATTAAGGGAGAAAGGCGATCCAGCCTGTGTGAAAAAGTAATTGCCCCCTAAACAACCTTTGTTGCAAGAACTGCAGCAATCGAGCATTTGCGACAACTACTAGTCTCTCACGGTGGAGTGGAGCATTTAGCCACGTTGGAGGGTTTTTGGGTGGCTTGTTTAAGGTCATGCCAAAGCATCTCAATCTGATTTAAATCTGGACTTTGACTAGGTCAGTGTTTTTTGAGCCATCCAGAGGTACACTGGTGTGTTTCAGGTCATTGTCCTGCTGCATAGCCCAAAGTGTTTTAGCCTCAGGGCATGAACCGATGGCTGGATATTCTCCTTCAGGATTTCCTGTACAGAACAGAGTTCATGGTTCCATCCATTAGAACAAGTCATCCAGGTCCTGAAGCAGCAAAGCCGCCCCAGACCATCACTCTACCACCCCCATGTTTGAATACTGTTATGATGTTCTTTTTATGAAATGCTGTCATAGGTTCACACCAGATTTTACTGAAAAAATAATTCAAAAAGTTCAGCTTTTGTCTCATCAGCCCAGAGAATATTTTCCCAAAAGTCCTAGGGGATCATCGAGATGTTTTCAGCAAATGTGAGACGAGCCTTTGTGTTCTTTTTGGGCAGCACTGGTTTTTTCCTCAGCACACTTTTGCCAGTTTTGCCTATTTTCTTATTGTTGAATCGTGAATACTGACATTAACTGAGGCAAGTGAGGCCTGCAGGTCTTCAGATGTTGTTGTGGGTTGTTTTGTGACCTTCCGCATAAGTTGTCGATGGGCTTTTGAAGTAATTTTGGTAGGCTAGTCACTCCTGGGAAGGTTCTCCACTGTTCCAGGTTTTCTCCATTTGTGGATCATGCCTCTCAATGGAATCCCAAAGCCTTAGAAATAACATTGTAACCCTTTTCAGTCTGATGGATGTCAATTACTTTCTCATCTGTTTCCAGATCACAGCATGATGGGTTGCTTTTTGAAGTCTTTTAGCCAACCTCACTTTGTCAGACATGTTCTATTTAAGTGATTTCTCGATTCAGCAGGTCAGGGTATGGCTCATATTTTTAGTATTTACTTAAGTTATATTTGTCTAATATTAAAATATAAAAATTGTTTGGTGATCTGAAACATTCAAGTGCAACAAATATCCAGAAAATTATGAAAATAAGAAAGGGTGCAAATACTTTTTTGCAGCACTGTAAGAGCTGTATAAAGCATATCTCTATCTGAACTGTATGCTGGTAAATACAATTGAAGCAAGATAACAAGCAAAGACATTTATTTTTAATAAGTGTAAATGTGATGTGAATGTACCCTTTAGAGTCAACACAGTGCAATGCAATTAAACACCAATGGACTATTTTTGGAAGATGTGCTTGACAGTGTTTCCTCCACCATCAACACCACTCAGTGGTGGAGGAACTGTTTCCTTTCCTTAAGTAAAAGTACCAGTACCACAGTTATAAAATACTGCGTTAAAACTAATAGTCCTAGATCTTTAAATTAAGTAGTAAGGCGTACTGAATTCAAACTTATACTTTTGTCATAAAATATAATTCCATACAAGAGAGGTGCTCACATTTACTGATGGTCAGTTAATCAAATGCATGTGACTAGCAAAACCTAGCTGCTACTTATATTAATCAGTAAAAGTGTTTTTCACACACTGCTTCTGGATTTATGCATGTATTGTGCAGCTTTTGGTAAATGAATAATAACACACTATACCTGCCTGCTAAGGACCATATGAATTTTTTATTATGTCCTGATAAATTAAACCTTAGCACTGAAAGAGAGTGTACTTTCTTTTTCACATCACTGTGTGGTTCAATAAAAACTGCAGAGCACAAATATCAATCTCATTTCTTTGCACGAAATCCTTGCAAAAACCTCATTTCCTTCACACACGCCATTCTCTTGTCATATTTAGCAGATGTCAAGAAATAAACAAATAATAGAGAAATAAAATAATATGCTAAAGATAGATAAGAAGACATTAATTAACCTGCTCATCTTCATTTGTCAGATTCAGGTCCTCTATCACTCCCTATTCATCTGCCCAACTCCTACCTCCCCAAGGAGCCTCTACCCAGGGCCACAGAAAGTCTGGCCTCAATGACCCTGCCACTAAGAGGGCCTCTGGCCAACCCCTCAGGGTCCCCACATCTAGGCAATATGATACACCCTCCCATGCCCCCTAGCTGCATAATGGAGGAACTGCAAAGAGCTTTCGCTTCTAAGAACAGACAGGAGAGGTGAGTCTGAAGTGAACCCATACAGCTGTTTACATGTGATTTTGCCTTTTACCATTGCCACTGGATTGCTACAGAGCTCTTTTGTTGGTTTATCACTATTCTACTACGTCAATTTATGACTTCATCGTAATATAGTCTGCGTCTAATATACTGTGATAGTATTTTGTAAATTATAATGGCCTATAATTTCCTCAACTAAAATGTTGCCTTTAAATCCACTGTCCACATCCGCATCATGTTCCTCAGTGTCCACGATGGGTGTGAGCAGGGCTCACCCCCACGGATGTGGTGCTCCGACGGACGGCTCTCTCGCTCCTGCAGCTCGGACAACCAACACACATCGTCTCTGGGGGGAAGTTGTGTGGGGTTTGGAGGGTCTGACTGGCCCAAGAAGGAGGCAGAGGAGAACAAGGAGAATGTGCGGCTGGACCAGTGCTTCTCCAACACCTCAGGCCTCCCCACCGACTTGGACGGCTGGAACGAGTCTGTTATCTCTGGTGGGTTGGCCAATGTAAAAGTGCATGCAGAGTTTGCACATTCTGGTTTTGAACAGGGTGCACTTGTTTTACAAATGAAACATTTACACTCAACGGGATGAAAGTCTTGCATTTGCATCAATTTTAGGATTTTTGAGTAAGCTTACACTCATTATGGGCACAAATGTTTTGCTCATTTCAGGCTTTTAATGATTTCATTTAATTGTTCTTTTCTAGAGTGGAGTGATTGTACAGTATACATCTTTAATCGCTTTAAAAACAAGAATTAGATGCACAAGTTTGAATTCATTTCTCTTTTTTTTCTAATCCACACTGTCCTGTTCCACTTGTTCTTATTCACATGTTGTGCATGATAAGGAGACATGAGGGCTTGGTTATTGGTGATAAGAAATACCTGAACACTTAATTTTCAAGTATGAACTTTACCATGTGTAATCCACTGTCTTATACTACACAGCAAAACACCCAACAAGTTTCTGCCCAAATATTTCCAAACGCCACTGTAAACAATTATCTGTTAGTGTGGAGGTTTGGATGAGATAAAGTAGCCATTGGCAGCCATTGTTAGGATATGAATAGGAAGAAATCCCTTACAAAGTTCTCCAAAGTTTAAAAATAAGTGACAGCGCTCTGTGTTTTAATGCTTGCATGCGTGGTTGTAGGCACACTTCCTCGCAGGCTAAGGAAGGAGTTGCTGGCTTTCAAACTACGAAACAGGCCCAGCAAGCAGGAGCTGGAAGACAGGAATATCTTCCCAGCAAGGAGTGATCAGGAGCGCCAGGAAATTCGCCAGCAGATTGAGATGAAACTCGCCAAGTAAGCTATGAAATATTCTTTTGACTGCTGTCTGTGGAGTATTAGTGATTAATTTGTCATAATACCTGCAACAAAACCTTGGTCATTTTAGAAAAAGCAGTTTAGGTTATGTAGGTTGCCTTGTGAAGATATCTTTTAACTCAGTAACATCAACTTTGCTGGGGGGTTTTAAAGCCATGGTTCCATATTAGTGTCGTGTAGTCTCCATGTAATTCATTATGTAACAATGCACTGTAAGCCCAAAAAACATCTGGGCAGTGTCTTTCCAGGGTAAACGTATATTCTTAATTGCCTGGGTTACACAACAGCTAAGAGTAGGTGGAGGTGTGAGATAAACATTGGCTCTAACTGGATTATCCGAGTCTTTTGCACAGACTTGATTTATCTTGCACAATCTGCTCAGATTGCTTATGTGTAGTTCTTTTTTTTTTCTTACTAAAGGTCAGTTCTTAGTTTTGGAATGTTTTGTTATGTTCTTAGTTTTAAACTTAGAAGTTACCCATTGTGGTAATAGTACATCTATTCAAACAAGGCCAAACTGAATAAAACAATTTAATATATTCCGCAGAATAAAAAATGTACCAGAAATTCTTAGATGCCTTTAAAAACTTGCCACTCTTCAGCTTTCTGGAATACAACGGGTACAGACAGACAGTTCTTCCAGGAAATGTCTCTGTACAAAAGCGCTGCCAGGACATTAATTTTTTTTTTCTTTTCTTTTCTAATGTAAGTGAGAAACTTGATGTTCAAAGACTAACAGCGGAGGTCTCGTGTCACAAGACTGGGGCTCTTTAACACAGCCGTATCAAACAGGGGCACGGCACAGTGTTGCATAACCCACTATGCAATAACTCCCAGCCAAGCGCAGAGTGCCACCCACACTTTCTAAAGAACAAGATCTACAGTCTGTCTGCGGGAGAACTAATAATACTCCCGCCTCCTCATTTTCTTAGATTTACTGGAGGAAAATATATTATTATTTGGGGGAGAGGAAAACAGGTTTAAAGCATTCTCGAGCAAAAACACTCTACTCAAAGGTGAGGATGGAGCATGGCTGTAGCTTACATAAGCGCTTCAGGGTCTATATTTCAAGACAGAGAAGTTCCACTTGTAGCACAGCGGTTGTTACATAAAGACGTATATACAGAGCACTGGCTTTTGCTGAACTACTCCTTCTTGATTTCATTTTGTAAAGAATTTAGACAGCCATAAATCAAAGGAGCATCAGTGGGGATACCCAAAGCAGTCTTATTTGGGTGAACCTCTGCACTGCCCAGGTTTGTAGAATGATCTGGGTTCAATACAATTCATATGAGTTAAGCGGCAGAGAAAAAAAATCTACCTCTCTGTACTCATGCTGAATGATCATCCATCCTGTCAGTGATAAATGACCTTTCTATCTTTAGAATCGCACCACCTGGCACTTGTGCTGCAGTCATACTGTGCTGTTTCCAATCTTAGCTCCTGACACTGTTCAATAATGCATCTCCCCATGCGCTCCCTCCTCTCCATAAATGTCGGGGAGTTATAGCAGCAGAAATAATAGCAGGAGGGGGTGGGGGGTTTGCTACTGTACTTGAAACATGAAGGAAGCTTGGAATGGCCAATTTCGTCTCCTTGTTGCAGTTGGCAGCTGAAACAAAAGATCGAGCGCCTCCATCAACCACACATGGGCGTTTCTATTGTTTTGATTTTTTTTGTATTCCTCCCCCGGCAGGCATAGTTTGGTTTTCTATTTTAACTGATTTTCCTGCGAACATCTCAACTCAAGTGTCTAATGGAGATCCCTAAACCGATGGGCGTTTATGCGTCATTGCAGTATTCTGGGGGATCCCTTTTAAACATCTTACTTCTTCTCGTTCAGAAAGCGGTGGGTGATGTAGCGTTACAGTTATGAGTCAGAGTGTGGATATTCAGGGTTCCCCAAAATATAAAATCTCCTCACTTGAGAGCAGAGGGGTAATGTAGCTTTCGTGATTCATACATCTCACAAGGAAATCTCATTTGCCCACCAAAATAGCATCCAATCTTGACAGTAATGTGTTATTTATTCAACTCACCCACAAAGACCAAAAAAATATAATTAAGGGGCTGTTTCTAAAAATAGACACAGCTTCTGCATAAAGCGCATAGGGCTCTTTCTGGAGTAGTGAAATCCCCTCCCCTGTGTTACTAGGCAGAAGACAGAATTTGTGCAGGAAGACTGTATTGTCTTAAGGATACCAAGTATCGTTGCTAAGCAACAAGGCGATCAGGTCAATAATAGTGTGGCTGGTGGCATCCACTAGGGCATTGGAAGCGATATTCCTGTTCCATGTGTTTAAAATGTAATATCCTCGGAGCTGTGGGAACACTTTGTCTTTGTTTATCGAAGAGTCATGAGGCAAAGAAAAGCAGCACGTTGGGCTGTTTCCCCCCAATGAGGTTTTAAGATATTGGCATTCACACAAATATACATAAAAAAATTAAGTAAGGCTTAATAAATACATATGTGTGCATGTATATGTTTATAAAGATGGGATCCTCATATTCTGATGGAACAAAATGCTGTAATCATTGTAGACACCCTTCTGCTTTTTGTTCCATTTCTAATCACACGTCTCAGAGGAGACCTCACCAAGGGAGCCAAGCTATTGAATAATTCCTCATGCGACTCCACGCGCTGTGTCTGGTCACACATGTTAATTAACAAAGACTTGTTGCTTGAATGTACTCATTATCCTATGCAGCGTTGAGTAAAAACACAGAGAGCATCTGAAAAAATAAAAATCACACACCAGATTTTTCCACTATCTTTTTTTTCTGCCAGTTTTGTGTCCCTTAATTAAAAGGCATGTCAAGAAAATGAGTTTGAGCTTAATGCTCATTACACAGTGCAACAGAGACCTGCATAGTTTGTGCATGGATGGTGAAAACAGCTCTCTCACAGATGTGGTTTTCTATTGTATTAACAGACTTTTAGAATACAACAATTTAATTGGCTGCTATGTGCTCGTCTATCCAGCGATAAACATACAAAACCTCATTCAGCTCGTTCTATGTGACTTAACTTTGATCTGTTACAGAACAAGAACTATAAAGAGTCCAAATATTGGTTTGGTCAAAAGGATAAAGAGAGCCCTGCTGTGCTCTACCCTCTCTGTCCTTTCCACCTGTAGAGGTGCACTGTGATGTGTGCCGCACGCTGTCTGAAGCTGAGCCCTTTGTATAAATAATAAATGTCAGCAGCAGCAAAAGATATTGAACTTTGAAGACCTTTTGGGCTCTTTGATGGTGATGGGTCAGCATGTGGGAGCCTAAATTCAGTCATTTGAGCACCACCACTGAGAGATTGTATTATATCACAAAGTAAATTATGTTTTTTATAACAATATTTCCTCATTTAAAAAACAAAAACAAAATAGGAAAAACTGAATTCAACTGGTGCAACAAAGAGGGTGAGAGATGACTGTGGCAGTAGTCCAGCGCACATCAGGAGGAGGCTGGGGATGCCTTTAGCGAGAGCCCGCTATGCCCCGCCTCCATTAATTCGGCATGCAGTAACCAGGGAGACTGGGGGGAGTCGCGCACCAGCAGCTCATCACGACCCAGTTGAAAAGCGCGTGTAGCGAGTAGTAGAGAGGAGAGCCTTCACTGCTGCGGCGTTGTGCAGCAGATACTACCGCATCTGAGATGCAGCACACAGTACCCGAGAAATAATTAGCAGACTTCTCAAAATAATAATAACAACAACAAAAAAGGAGAATTAGCTTCGCTGATTGTTCCAGATGTGGGGAGCGCCTCCGCTGAAGTCTCACAGCCGCGGTTTGGATGCGAGATGGAAACATAGGGGATTCCTCTCGAGAACGCGCACAGCGAAGAAGCTGCAGCCCGTTTAAAGAGGACCGGACAGGTTATCTGAAGATACGATGGTTCAAAACGTGGTTTTGGTGTTTCTCCGCAGGAGGCTGAGCCAGAGACCGAATGTGGAGGAGCTGGAGAGTCGGAACATTTTGAAACGTGAGTTCAAACACCGCAAAACTACTCCCGAATATTTCACTCACAGCGAAGTATCTCACAGAGAGGCATGCCATATACATCATGCATTAATCAGCGCAGTAAACAACGCATGAGTACATTTTTTTCTTCATTTTTTAAAAATTTAATTATGAATTTTTAAAAGGAGCTGTTTTTACTTTCTTAGAGAGAAACGACCAGACAGAACAAGAGGAGAGGAGGGAGATCAAACAGCGGCTAAACAGAAAGGTGAGACTCCGTTTCTATTAAATACACTGTTCTGATGCTCTGGTTACTTCAATGTAAACAACAGACGGTGACAAATGTTTGGCACCTTGTCTCTTCCAGCTCAACCAGCGGCCCACGGTAGATGAACTGCGGGACAGAAAGATCCTCATCCGCTTCAGTGACTATGTGGAGGTAGCTAAAGCTCAGGACTACGACAGGAGAGCAGACAAGCCCTGGACTCGTCTGTCAGCAGCAGACAAGGTATGTATTGGATAGTGCAGTCACATCACGTTGATCTCTATGTCTTATTGCCACCACTCACTCAGGACTTATCGCCAAAATCAATTTCACTATGTAAGTCAGTTGGATTAAACAAATACCCAACATCTTTTCCCAAATTCCCCATTGACCTATTACTCAGGCTATCCAGCATTGCAAGTTGCTGTTATCAGCTTATCTCACAAAATCCCCTGTCCTCTTTAAACTTTTTAGCCTGATTTTATACACAAATATATATATTTCTTTCTTCCTGTTGTTGCTTTGCTGCTTGATGCACTGATGCATTTTTTTTCCTCTTCCCAACAGGCTGCAATCCGGAAAGAGCTGAACGAGTTTAAGAGCACCGAGATGGAAGTGCATGCCTCAAGCAAACATCTAACGAGGTCAGCATTTGGAAACGCCTGCCTGTGTTTGGAAGAACATGCATGCATGGGTTGATGCTCTATTCTAAGCTGCAGCAGTCTAAATTTAGCTCTCCTTGAGCATACAGAGGTGCATGCAGGAGCTAAAGATAGATGGGAGTGCTATAATGGGGAGGGGGAGGTTGTCCTCCAGAGAGTTCTCACTACCAGGTAGCAAAGCATGATGAAAGGCCACCGTGTCCTTGGCTTAATCATGTTTGAAAAGCACGAGACCTCATGAGTTGTAACAGTGACCTAGAGGGAGGGTAGGAGTGTACGTGCCTGGCTTCTCAGCACTGTAAATGGCTGTGCTAAAAATAGAGCCACAGAACTGATTAATGGCTGCAATAACAGAAGGGCATCTGGTAACAAAGGCACCCTCTTGCTCTCACCATTTATTTCTATTCCCTTTCTTTCTATTTGTCTCTCCAGGTTCCACCGACCGTGAAAGTGTGGAGTTTCTTCTGTGAAGAAATGCTGAGCTTTGACATTTCCTGAAGCTGCTAGAAGCTGCTCAGTGGCGACAGTTCAAAGAGCCCGGAGCCTTTCTGTCTTCGGCGCGCCTTTTTTAAAGAATCTTCCGCCACCCTTGACCATCATATTATCAGTATGAAGTCACGGGTATGGGAGAGATGATGATGGTAATGTTAGCACTGGCGTGTCCTGGAGACTGCTGAGTGCCAAACGTGGAAACTGGCAGGTGGAAGAGACTTTGGTGGAGCCTCTGACTCTCAGGACAAGAGCAGAGTATTAAAAAAACAAAAACAAAACAATCTTGTCATTCAGTCATTGGTTTTTTTTTCTTTTTTTTGTACTAATTCATGGACTCCTGACAAGATTGTGTGAATCTGTGTAGTGGGAAGAAGTTGTGCATGTGACCAGCTTCACCTTTTCTTAACTGATGAATAATGTGTCAAGACTGTGTAAAGACTGTGCAGCGTGGGGGAGGTGGCATTGGGGGTTGAATTTGATATTAACTGTACATACAGTATGTCAATCAGAATGGGACCGTCGACGTCTTCACTGAAAAGAGAAATACCTTTGTAAGCACTTACTTGTCTTCAAAATACAAGGCCTTTTTTTTAAACTGTGCTGCCTCATTTATTTTTAAAACAACTTTATTTTCATTTAACAATATGGTAGAGGAGTTATTAAAAAACAATCAATACAATTAAGATCTTGAAAGTTTACTTGACCATTTCTAGTACTTAACAAGCTTCAATGAATAAATCAAGAATTAGGGTTAAAAATAGAGTCAAGCCAATGAATAGCATGGGAGAGCTTACAATAACACCAAAACTTATTCAATTTATAAAAGCCATAAAATAACACCAGAACACAACATTTCCAATCAAATCCCAAACACTGGAACAAAGCACCATTAGAATAAACCAAAGACATCTGCATGGAATCAAAGCAGAATCCAGAAAAACAAACACTGCATGAAAATACTTTGACTGAGCACAGCAGAACTGCCTAGGACAGCACGAAACACACAACCTGCTTTATTGCGTTCCGGGACAGTGTTGAACTCAAACCCGGCTCCCTCATCAGGGGAAGAACAAAGCATGCAGTCCTTTCTTGACTCTCTGGAGCTCTCCCTCCAGCTATAAAGGACACAAAGAAACATTCGAGAAAGACGCTTAATTTGAGATCTTACACAACATCATCTGAGTCATACTTTTCTTTCAATGGTACGTGCTTACGCACAAGCTTTCACAGAACCATTGTTCTTTTGACAGAGTGATGGACACAACATTAAAGACACACAATGCAAGCCCAGCTCTTCTCTGTTTCCTGAAGTTTCACCTGTTCATACTCACCATCTCACTGAGGAATTTGTCCTGAACTGACTTCATGTCTTTTCTGATCGTGCACATCTGAAAACAGCACAAACAGCAGCAGGGTTTTTGGGAGTGGTAATAAAGAATATGACACAGTCAGGACACACAGGGGGAGAATAAAAGAGATAGCAAAATGTCACAAAGGCCACTCAGCAAAAGTCATATTTGATAGACAGCTTGACAGGCAGATGACCTCTTCTAAATTAAAACACATAAACACTGATTATTCAAAGCTGAATTTTGAGTTACAGCTACAGACTGCACTCAAGCAACACAATGAAGCAAATATTAGATATACTGTGAAGTCTATGCATGAGGATCACACCTCAGATGTGAATATTCTCTCCTCATACTCCAAGCTGTTGCACGTGTTACTCTGAAGCGCTCTCTTCAGGAGCTCATTTCTGGAAATAAGGAGACAGACAACCATGGAGCTGTATATCTGATTTCTTTTACACATTTTTAAATATTTTCGTGGCTATCGTGTCACTCAGGATGGAACTACCAAGATAACAAAGAACAAACGACAAATTAGTGACACAAGTATGGACTGCAGAGTATTGTGGCTAAAGGACCCATTTAATACAATCCCTTCTCAGATTCGAGGAGTTAGCAGCATAATAAACTGCATATGGAATTTTTTTAAAACAGAGGGCATAAATGGCAATTAATAAAATATATGTTTATCAAAGTAATAATACTGATATTGGTTTCTCATATACTCACTGAGGGACGAAGTCAGACATATCTGAAACGACTGTATAGATTATGTGTGTTAATTACCATATGGGGGAAGTTGATAAATGGGGGTGCTTTATTTTTATTTTCAGCTACTAGCAGTGTAACTATGGAGGGAATGCTTACGATAACCCCAGCTAAATGATAGTAGGAAGAATAGGATGTATAGGACGTGTATTTAGTTGATGATTTCAAGCTTAATGAAAAAAGCTTTTTTCAAATCAAAAGTTTTAATCTTTCTTCCAACAGAAAAATTTGATAATTCTGTGTATTCTTCTTTAAACCTGAAAGGACACCATTGATCAGAGTGTGGAAAACAGAATTATAAGACTCTTTTAGTACTCAAACACACACAAACACACGCTTTAATTTCACCTTGTGATTTCCTGCTTCTGGTAAGAATGGAAAGCCGTCATCTGTTTTTTCCAGTACATCTGTATAAGGAAAAACCATTGGCACTGGTCAAATCTACAACAGATCATCCTGGCGGCAGGTATTATTCAACAGAACATTGTATGGCTGGATATTTTGTTTTTAATATCGCTTTCTGCATTTTCTCTATGTGGCAGACAGAGTCAGAATAACCTACAGTGAGGTCATTATCCATGTTTTTCAGCACAGTGTCATCCTGCTCCAATTTGTGTATCTCCTCCAGGAGGACCTTCTGAATCTGTTTAAGCCTCTGAGTCCTGTAGAGAGGACAGACAATTAACCAGAAAAGTAGAAATCTACAAGGAAATACAAACAAAGATTACAGTGTCCTATCACACTCATGAAAGACCACTGTAGGGTTGTAGCCAATAAAACATAAAAAGGATTTATTAACACAGCAAACTGACTTCTAACTAGATTTCACATTTGCTAAGGACCCCTGTGTGAAGAAGCCCAGATACACATTTTTTTTTGAATAGATTATTCTGCCAAATCTTTCTTTTTCATATTCTCCAGTTATGAACACACAAGAGAAAATAATTTAGGTTAAAATAAAATGATCACTATAGATTCTCACTTGCCTTTCAGGACTTCTCTGTTAGTGTGCTATCGGCCATCAAATTAATTAAAGGTTGGCGATAACAAATGTTGCATATTAACCGAAAAGATCAGACTTATAGTTCATTTACACACTGACAAACTAACTGACCTGCATTTGGTAATTTGCATATTAATGGAAGAGACGTGTTGCTGGACGGTCTTCAAAGACTGCTTGTTGTAAAGCTCCATCATGCTGTAACGTTTCTGAACATGAACATATATGGTTATGTAGCAGTTTTGTAAGTAATCATTCAACAGCAGTACACACTGCTGTCTCAAATACATGTTTACCACATACTAGATTTCTCACAACATTAAGTGTTCCTTTAAATTGTGAACACAGCACAGATGCAATGTAGTGTGCAGCACTATTCTCTAACTATGTTGTATGTCTGGACACATTTCCAACCTGGAACTTCTTCTTGAGCTCCGAGCTCAACTGCTGACACATGTTTCTTGGGTTTACAGCAATTTCTGGCAAATCTAAACCTTCATCAATGTCCACGTCTCCATCTGTTACTTCACCCTCCCAATGACCAGAGGAAGACTTCACCTGGCTCAACTCATCCACAGCAGGCACCTCAACTGTAGGTAACAAACAGGAACATTAACATATTAGAAAGGACAACATTAGAGTCAAATTCTGATTCAAGAATGTTTCATAGTTTTTTTTTACCAGATCTTTTAAAGATGCCACTGATATCTTAAATATCCTCACTACATCCTAAATCATATAGTTATAAAAAAACAAAGATGTTTTGACTGTGCTGCAAGGAATATTTTGACTTCCTGTGTATCTCTTTTACATCACATATAATTTAACAACGTCAATTTAACAAAATAGTTCCAAAAAATACATTCAGATAGATCACCTTAGATTAGATTTGGATGTAGTAAAATCCTGATCTAAAAAAAAAAAAACACATGAAGAAACTTCCTGTGCCAAAGTTGAAACACATATTAGCTTGTCTGATTAAGGCATGTGTAGTTAAGGTTTTCCTGTGCTTATCTATGTAAGAGACTCTGAATATGTCTTACACGACTTGAATAATTTCCGTGGCTTCAAATGAGGAGAGTGATTCCCTCTCATCTTGCTTCTCATACTCTCTTCTGTCTCCTCGTCCTCTGAATCACTAGACAAGGAAATGTGGCGCTTGCGGCTGGGCCCTGTTTCAAAAATCAGATGTGACAATTAGATAGGATGCCATTTTATAATGAAGCGCAACTTTAATTTGGTGCAGAGTGGACCTAACGGTGGAATTAAACTGTAGCAACCAGGAAATTTATGGCAAACCCCCCCAAAAAACAAGTTAAACGTTTATTTTACCTGAAACATGAGACTGTGCGAGTTTTGAGTCTTGGTCTGACAGTGGCGTCATCTATCAGGAGGACAGTAATGAGTTAGTTAGTTTGAGTGATTTAGTGTTCTTAAAGTTTTTTTTGTTCTTCAGCTGTAAAGTTACATTAATCAAAAAAAGAAACCAAAAATCAGTAAAGAGCCAATACCTCTGCTTTAACAGATAGAGCCAGGGCAACAGTGGGACCGTCCTTAACTTTGCTGGTGAGTACTGATGAGTTAATAGATGATGAGCTTAGTGAAATCTGGGATACTGAAGACACATTACTCAAACTACAGCAGTGGCCATGGCTAATTGTGTCATTTGGAAATGGTGACTGAGCAGGAGAAGGCAAGGGTGGTTTGTCCAGCTCAAGGAGTGTGGATGTCAGCAGGGGTCGAGTGGACAAAGGAGAATGAGGTGCTGAAGAAAGATGCTGTTCGATTGTACTAATCTGGAAACAAATAGAAGATTGAAGGCGGCAGAAAGTGATGAGAAATAATGTCAAAAAAAAAAAATATGGTAACTCGTTTTGTGGTTAGCTAATGATCATGTCTGCCATAGATAAGTGACAATAAATGAAAAAGACATTTCACACAATGCATGAAGAAGCACAGATTAAGTGCTGCAAAGCCATTATCTGCTCTGTACGGCATTAAGTAGGTCATTTCAATCATCATGTGCATTTCCCCATAATTAAAAGATCTATTTATTAGGAATTCCTCACATGGCTAACTCATAAGAATGGCTTCGTTTAGCCGTAGCCATCTCATGTTAGAGAAAATAACTGTCTGGAGTAGAATTTAGCAGTTTGCAAATCAAACTTTCCAGTTGCTTATAAAGGACAAGGTTCAAAATAAGGTTTTTAAGGGGAGGGAGTTATATTTTCAGTCATCCCTATCCACATTTTTCTCGGACAGTCTGGGAATTTCAGCTTAAGTCATGCTTAAGTCAGTGGCCTACGTTTTTACTTCAGTGAAATAATAACTCACACTACGATTCAAGTTGTGCTACTGATTCTCACAAGACTGTTGACTGACATCAATAACATCTATGCAGAGTTAGTGCATGAATAGCTTAAAGACCTGACAAAGATGCCAAAATGAGTGTATAAACATCTTTATGGTGAGTCCAGATGAATTTAACAACTCAGCCCACGGCAGATCGCTACAGATGTGCAGTATACTGGACTAACTTTATACAAAGAGGAGCAAAGACAAAATTAAATCAATAAGGCCTCCTCACTCTTTCCCTTCTGGCCTTTTTGCTGAGTTAGGTGTGACTACCCTTTCCATCTTACTTTGTTATTTATTTTCTTTAATAACAGAACACCACCCACACTGGAATACTCCACTATTTGCTGAAGCAATGTTCAGAAATAAAAAAAATATGCTTTCAACTCAACAAATTAGAAAAAACCCATACTCATATATTTTGCACTGTGCCGTTTTTTAGGGTGAATGTGAAACAAGTATTTTTCTACCCTAAAACACTTTCTTTCTGTTTTAACCCTTGACAGATACCTTACCACAGTGCCATAATATGTCAGAAAGGTGATGTACCTTTGCTGCACTAAGTTCAGTCGGAGGTGCAGGGATTTGTCCTCCAAGTGAAGTGAGAGAAGGGACAGACTGCTTAGAATGAGTCTTGGATGAGCCATGATTCTTTTCTGCAGTGTAGAAAGAAGACTTGCACATTTCTTTACTTCTGACTTTAGGTTTGGGTAGCAGCAGGACTGGCGAGGGGGTGTCTTGGCAAGAAGGCTTAGGGGAGGCAGGCAGCGGGGATCCCCGCGGGGTGAGAAGAGGGGAGCAGGTCAAATCCAAGGTTGGGACTGACCTATCAGCAGCTGCGGGGATCCAAAATAAGCACAGATGTTCAAACAGCTGGCTTCAGAAGTTGGACAAAGAGTAGAAGGTCAATATACACAAGTTCCTCTACATAGAGGTTGGAGAGCAAAAGGTTTCTTTATGCAATGCTTTACATAAAGTGTTTAGAGTGAAAAGGTTTCACTGCCATGGAAACACACATTGCCGGCACCAAATTGTTTCACAGGGGTTTATACAAATATCTAACAGCTGATAAAGAACCAGCGTTACAAAAAGGGGGTTTTGTGTGAAGAGTATAATTTTTTACAAATATAAATGTTAAGAAAGATAACGAGACTCATCATTATGACTCGGAGTAATACGTTAAGTTAGCATTTCTGACGATCTCACCTTTTGAGAGTCAATGTTTCTACACAATAATGAAAATCAAAGATTACCATCCACTCTTCTGCTGAAGAAAAAATATGTGTCACTAAAGGAAAACTTTTTTTTTTCAATGTTAAAATGACTATTAAGTACAACCTGAATTCTGAAAAAATTGCGATGCAGTGAAAAATAACAACATAATCCAATGATTTGAAAAGTTCATAAACTTTTCAAATCATTTGTGGCTGTGGCTACAATGTAGCTTGCCATCACCAGTGTGTGAATGTGTGTGTGAATGGGTGGATGACTGGATATGTAAAGCGCTTTGGGGTCCTTAGGGACTAGTAAAGCGCTATATAAATACAGGCCATTTACCATTTTACCATAAACCCATATTTAATTCAGAATAGAAAGAAGTGAAAAATGTATCATTTTAAGAAAAAATTCAAGTTCATTTTGAAATGAATTTCAGGTGAACCTGTCATCTTTACTTCTGAGAAATGCACTTTTTACCCCCAAATCACGTTACTAACCTGTGCCAATCAATCTAATTAAGTGCATAATCTTTCTCCAGTGGTTTCATTTTAAGCACACTTAGTTTACCAGCCTTTTATTGCTTCCATCAAATCCAAAATGAGCTATTATTTTTCATGAAATAGTAAAATATCTCCGTTTAAACATTTAATATGTTATTTTCTGTGTTCTATTGTGAACAAAATATGGGTTAATATGATTTACAAATCACTGCATTCTGTTTTTATTGACAGTGTCTAAGGTTGTCAGGGGGGAATTGGGGTCATGATACATGTCACCACTGTGATGGAATTAACAAACCATTTGATCAAACATTAAACATTAAATAGACATTAGCAGCTGTCAGAGGGATCAAATGGCTCTTATCTAACTCTGACGCGAGAGAGTCGTTTTTTATTGTATCTTACATCTCATCTTTTCCATGAGAGGAGGGGATGGACAGAAAGAGGTCTGGCAAGTAACCCAGGAATCCTTCAATGAACTCATCTGTTCTTGGGCATTTGTCTTTTTCAATTTTGAAGTTTCTTGAGGAACATTTTCAGGCCTCTGCTGGAGAACAAAGTATGTTATTTATGACAACATATTATACTGTGAAATCCATTCAGAAACACAATCTGCAGGTGAAGATTTAAGACCACAGCATATTCTCAGCTAAATACAGCCAAAAAAAATTACATTTCTCCTTTTGACGTTAAATAATAAACTACTGAAATATATTCAGATCAAAGACTGTATAAATATGATAAACATAGCTGCCAGGTCTGATAAAAAAAAAAATCTGGGGTTTTTCTAGTGAGTTTCTGGTCTCAGCTGATAGTTTAACGTCTTTATAAATTGCTTTCCCCTGTTGAGTCAAAGGGGTAAAGCAGGGCATGGTTTAGGGAAGTTCTACCTTGTAACTGAGAAGCTGTTAGCCCATGGATGTCATCGTTTTTCATTTAAATTTACCACTTGTTCGTGATACATGTGCTGTGTAAATTCTGAATTACCCATCTATAACATATAAGTGTATAAACACTTAGTATCTGCAAAGATATAAAGCTGTGAGTTGAAGACAACAAGTAATAAGAACATTTCTGTGCAGAACTGATGTCCTACCTTAAGTACAGAAGGTTTTTTAAAATCTGACTGGTTGTTGTTGCGTTTTCTCCTGTAGGTAGCAGCTGCTCGCTCAGAGGTTTTCTCATGCTTCCTCTGCTGGTCTATAAAATATTTCTGTTGAAATTCAGAAGAAAAATAAATATGATATTGCTCCAGCCATTTCTCACATAACCACTTAGTAAAGATGACATTAAACACAAATGACCTTGGAAGTGGCTGGCTTCTTTGCGCATGGGTTTATATTGTTTTCCATTTGCTGGGTGCTGTCAGTCTTTTTCTTCTTTTTTTGAGTTGCATGAACTTCCACGGTTTTCGCAGAGAATGAGTACTATTTATAAAGAAAAGAAAGGTACAAAATATACATTATTATTGTTGCACTGGCTTGAAAGTTAGTTTTTTTGTCTTTTCACCAGATGAAATGTGTATTTTTAAAACTCACTATGGTTTAGTGAGTAGTTTATTAACACTGTGACTGAGCAATATATTTTCTACACCTGAGCTTAAAATTGTATACCTTTAGAGTATTGAAAGGACGGCCATGAAAGTCCATGAAAAAAGGCATTTTGATATTCAATATAATGTGTGGAGGCAGGATGAAGTTTGCCTTTTTACACTATATATATTTACAAAATGTTTTAATAAACATGTCTGCTTCATCTTTTGTTTACTCTTGACACTGTTGCCAATAGGATTACTTAAAAAAGCAAAGTGGTACCTGTTAACCGTTTAAAAAAACAAAAACAAAAAGCAGTAACAATGCTTAAGAAAAAGAAGTCTGTCTCCTGCCTTGGTAGCAGGAGGATCCTCAGGTTCTTCTGGCTGACTGTCATCAGTATCTGGCTCTTTGTAGCTTCTGGTAGAGGCGGCTGCAACTCTCTTGGGCCTCTTAGTAGCTGCATGTTGTCTGCTAGGTGCTGCTGCTAGCTTTACTCTCTCCTTTGGCTGACCAAGGTCCCTTTTCATGCGCCCGTTTTTCTGATACAACAGTGACACACTGTGGTTACTTAAAATAGTGCAGCTTGTAGCACACAATTTACAAAAACATTAATCATTCCTTACCTGAGTTGGTTTGTTATTACCCAATCCAGCTCTTGGAAAGGTTGGGACTAAATCTGGAGATTCAACTGTAATTAAACAAAACCTGTATGCAATTACTGATGTTTTCAAATAATTTTATTGGCATACAGTCGTGATGCAACAATTTTCAGACTTTGAGTCTGAATGTAACTTTAATGGCCTACCAGAAGCATGGTGTGGGACAGGTCTAGGTTTGATGGGCGCCTGCCTGGAGTATTTGATAACCTTGGGCTTGGACTTTGTGGCTGACTCTCTCAGCCAGCTGAGATCTGTTGTGGCATTTTCTGTGTCTGTGTCACTAAACAGGTGCTTTTTTACATGCCCCTTCTTCTGTAACACAGAATACAGCAGAGGACAGACATGAGTACACAAGCATGAAGAAAATGTTTCCACAAACATACAATGAATGCCTACTTTCGCCATAGGCTGCTCTTTCTTGGTTGTGCTGAGGAGTACCGAGGAGTGGATGCCACTGTCAAACAATATGGGAAGTATAGATTTAAGAAAGATTTGTAACAAAATATTAATATTTAAGACAAATAAAAGTCACAGAACATTCTCAATGGGGCCTACTTGCTCTGTATGCCACAGGTGTTTATGTTCTCCTTCTAAAATGAAATAAGTGAAACAAGACTGTTAACTTTAATCCTGAATTTTCTAAGTTCTCATGCTGATACATGTCAATACATAAAACTGACTCACATTAGTAACACTTACCTCAGAACTGAGGGGTGTATTGGTCCTGAATGCAAAAACGTCATCTCTATACAACAGGGGAAAAAACTATTACATTCACTGAAAGACAAATCTATCTTCAAATATCTTTGAAATGTTTTAATCGACTTAGATTACCTCCGCCTCACAGAGTTTGTTTTGGTTCTGCTGTAGGATGTAATTGGGTTTCTGGATGTTTCTCTCTAAAATACATCAAATGAATCAATAAATTATCTTTAGTAAAATAAATACAGAAAAGTGCTTTCAATGTTTTTTTTAAAAACTATATTTTAAAAATTACTCAAATTAATCCTAGACATAATTCAAATATTGATCACTTACTTTTCCAGTTGATAACCAGCTCATATTGAAGATTGTTCTACTACAAAAACAACTCCATTAATGACATTATTGAAGTGGAAATTTAAAATGGAAAAATTACAGCCCTAAATGTTCATACCTGTTGACAAGAGAAGGAAACCAGTTCTGAGTGAGCTTTTCAGAAGTGTGTTTTTCTTTAGATTGGCCATTATCCTTATAGCGGCTAGAGATGAGCTTCACCATGCTGCCTGCAGCCTCTGAGTCTCTCTGAGAGCAGAAATTTGAAGGAATAAAAAAACCAAAGAAACAAAAAAAACCTTAATTCTTAACAAGAATTTTGGACTTGACATTAAGCTGCATAAACTTCACAGAAGTCATACCTTTTCTTTGTCTAATTGAGCCCTCTTACTTTCAGTTTCAGATTTGAGTGTTTTTTTCTCCTTTAGAGTTTTAGTTGTGGAGGTCTGGAGAACAGCACTAGTCTCCAGTGACGTCTGGCCCTTGCTCTTCCTTTTTGCACGGCCATTGCTCTGGGCATGTTGCGGCTTGGAAGTACATAATGAGGAAACATACTGGTCTTCTGCTTTTGTTTCATTCGAGTCCCTTCTGATATCAGATGCTTCAGGAGGTGGAGAGTCTTTGTTCCTCTCCTTAAGGACCTGCTGCAGTCGCTCGCTGAGCTGGATATGCAGTTGCTTTTGGCAGACTGAGGTCGAGGCTGAAACTGACCACTTCGATGATAAGGAGCGCTCCTGAGGACGCAGCATAGCTGAACAAGGTTCTAAAGAGAGGAAAATAACTGTAATCAAAACCCTGATAATTGTTAATGGCATTAACATTTAACTAGCTTGTTTTTTGTATATTTTACTAGCTGTAATGTACAATGACAGTTTCATAATTTTAGCGATACTGAAGATATTTTTTGCCGCCTTAGTTTACCAGATCTTGGCAGGGAACTCGTTTTCTGTGTTGGCATCATCAGCATTTTTGAAACTGAAAATTTGTGCCAATTAGAAGCCCTGTAATTTAAATAAAAACATAAATATACTCAGATAGACCCATTACATACAGATATCAATCAGAACACTGGCTATGCAGCTATGCAAACAGACTGGAGGTTCTTCATGATACTTGCATGTTACTCCCAGTTTGGGGTTGGGTGTCAGGCACAAAATTCTCCTCTGCAAGTGAAAAGGCCAGTAATGGGTTGAGTCTTTAAACAAATAAAGCTGTATGTAACAAAGATAATACAGTTTATTTCTGAGTTAAGCAAAAAACAATGAAAATATATTTATATCATACCTCTGGATTTTTCTCCTCCTTGTTTAGCCAGAACCATGTTCACAGCATCTTTCAGTGGTATGCTCTGCAAATGACAGCAAATGAAACTGTATGATATTTCATATTTCGCAGAACACAGTTATTTACTTTGTGCCTCATACTAAATCCTCTGTTGCTTATAATTGCTGCACTGACTGCATTGTTAAGAACCCAACAGCAACGATTTTTACATCACTTTATTCTGACTGTGTGGAAATTATGTCTTTACATCAGGCTATGAGCATTAACCAAACAAACAAAAAAAAGAACAAACCAGTACCCTGATGGAAATTCAATGGTTAGGTGACCAGAGGAGGTCTAGATAAGTCTAGGTAGTTAAAACATCGAATTATTAAGAAACGTGAAAAGCAAAACCCCTTTTTACACAGCTGGATCATATTATGGTCTCCTTTAATCAAAAAGGTTAAAAAGATCATGCAAAAGTAGCAACAGTAGTAAAAAAAAAATTAAAAAATTAAATCATTTATAGATAGACTGTACCTTTTTGTATTTGTCACCTTTATTCTCGATGGCCGGTTTAGAGGCTGTGCTCTGTAGAGATGCATCACATCGATAGTAACTGAATAACTGAATTTCCTGGACCTGGTGTATAACTACTCCTAACTTGGCTAAACAGTACACATTACAAAAACATGAACATTTACTTTACACTATTTGTGCGGTATGCAAGGACTTACAGTATAAAGCAATATAATCAGAGTATAACTAAAACTTAATACTGAATACATTAAAGAGTAGCTGCTATGACTGCAGTTCTTAACAGTGGTGATATGTGAACTAACCACTTCAAGAGGTGACTTTTCTGTTCCAATGCCATTGGCTGGAGTGTCTAAAAAGGAGGACAAAAAATATCATACTCATTCAGGATTTATTCAGTGGTTGAGAATGATACAACTGAGCACAAATGAAACAACTGGACACATAATAACTACTTAGTATTTACATACGAACTAAACTAACCCCAAAGGACATGAGGAATCTGATTCAGCTCTAGTATCTTTACATGTTTACTCTATCCATACTCTAAAGAGTTATAATACAGTCTATTAAAAAAAAGCAAAAATTACTTGTATAGGGTGTTCTTTTTGTCTTCTTTCACAACTTGTATATTTAGTTGTTTTTGTGATTATGTTTATTCTTGTGATGTAGCCCATTTATTTCTCTCACCAATAAAATAAAGCCTGTAACTTAGTACAATTGCTGGAATTGGTGTGGCTGCAGTTCTTCACACTTTGTACTGTCACCTACTTGATGCAAGAGAGAAGGAACGATGCACACTTCCAGCTCCGCCGCTGCTAAAAAAGGCAGTGGCCTCAGAAATCTTCATCTTGGCTGGGGTGACCACCTGGAGGGAAAATCAGATGTCTATAAATCTTTATGATGGTCTGTTTTGTAGATTTTATTTCACATCAATAATAACACAGAAGTCTTTACAGAATAACTTCTGTGTTTAAGAGGAATTTAGTGTTTAATCCATGGTGAGGAAAATACTGCTCAATATTTATTTGGTGGCTTGTGTGCTCCCTCTGCTGTTAAGTTTCAGGTGTGCCTTTCTATTGAAGTATCACAACCAAGAGTTGTCTTACACTTTCGTTATATAACTGATGCCAGCCTTAAAAAAGATGTTAGAGTGTAGCTGTTAACATTTATATTAATAAATGGATAAATATTTGCAAATACTGACTTTAGCTGAGGAATTGTTTGTTGTATCAATCTTCGTTAACTTCCAACTTGTGTTTTGACTCATTCGTTTTCTCTGAACTGATCTTTTTCTGCTTTCCTTCTTATTTTGCAGGTAGTTGCATGTGCTGTATGTGTTGCATTGCTACATTAAATAATATTATACACATTACAGGGATTTTCCTGCATATCTCTAGAAGCAGCTAGTATTTTAACCGTTTTCAGTGGGGTTTAATTTATAAAGCAGAATTTTGTTCATACCCAGAAATACCAGGAAAAATATGCACACTTCTGTAAAGTAAGCTAAAACACTGCCTTCACTGACTTAACTTTATGTTGATATCAATCATGGTATGCCCCTGCTCCCACTCCATTTTCCTGTCTAGTCTAAACTGTCTGTAATTTAAAATTTAAATCTCTACCTGTGCTGGTGCAGCTGTAGCAGGTAAAACGTAGTTGACAGTACTTTTTTCACTTTCACCAAGAGACACCTGGCTCTCTGGAACAACCTAAAAAAAGATGAACATACAGGATGAAAAATCTTTTTAGACATTAACAAAAGATTTCTGATACAATAAAACCACATGAATAAAAAAAACCACACACAAAAGCTTGCACCCATTATAATTTCGATTTAAATTAATAATAAATATTATACATTTCAATATATTACACTACCAAATGTCCTTGGAGAAGATACAGAAAGCACTGAAGCATAAAGCGCTTTGAGAATCAGAGGACAAAAGCGCTATAGGAACCAGTCAATTTACCATTTAAACCCAACTCCAGCTCAAATATTGACAGTTTAATAAACACTGGAATCTGAGATGACAACTAATTATTACAGAAGTACAATAAGAGCATTACGTTGACAAACCAATGTTTACCTGAGTGTTGTTCTCCATTAAAGATCTAGCTGTAGCTTTCACTACAGATGAGCCCTGACGGAAGAAGAAAGTCTTAATCCAAATACTTAAATTCATCATGACCACAGTTTAGCTTCTGTTTGGAGCCCCATTCTATCAGTGGAAAATATAGACTTTTCCACTTGTTGTGAAAGTCTTTTTAACATTAATGTATACCTTAGAATTTACTTGTCATGTATCTATTGTGGTGTAGCAAGAAAATTCAGTAAAGACAGATAGACTCTACTTTATTTTTGCTGTGTCCATAGACATTTTGCACAGCCTGCAGGATGTCCAGCGAGGAGCTGAAATGGATCGTAAGAGTGGATCCTTCAGCTGCACCAACAATGACCACCTCTGACAGCTTGATCTGCAAGACCTGCCTCTTACCCTCCTCTGGACATTAAGAATTTTTTTATTAGAGCAAATACTTATACGAAATGGCAAAGTTGCATGCAAATAAAAATTCAGTGAATGCGAGCAGGCACATATGCATTGGCCTTTGTGTATACATTACCTTTTACAGTGTAGCTTTGGACTTCATGCTCATTGAGACATATAGTTTCCCAGTGGCTATCCTTTGAGGGTAAACCAAAGTTTGTTAAGCAGATGTTGACTGTGCTAAGCAAAAGTTGAGATTTTTTAATGTGTATATTACTATGTATATTGTATATGTGTGTATATTACTGATTTGAGGTATCTGTACCTCTTCATCAGCCAAGGAGAAGTAAAAAGAGATGCTGTGGCTGCCGAGGTTGAAGTCAATCCAGAATTCCTCAAGTTTCTCATCCGAGGGCATCAGCAACTGACAACATAACCACAACCTTATTATAACAGCAACTTATAGTATTAACAATACAGCATGAATTTGGACATAAGCTGTTATTAGATTAAACAGACTAGGACTGTGTGGTAAGAGATACCTTATGTGTGTTCAGACAATTAATAACTGAGTTGTTTCAAATTCAGTTTTGTTTTTCACATTTTAGAACAGAATCCCTGTTGATACTGACCTCACTGCTGTCCAGATAAGCTTCCAAACAAGGGTAGGAATACACCCTACAGTGCACAAAGAATTGTGTCATCAGAACTTTCAGTAAATCTTTCCAGTCAATATGGCCCAAATACAGAATGTAATTAGAGATTTTTATTAAAAGAGCTTGGCGAAAGAATTTGTAAAATGCAATATTCTTAGAGAAATAGACAAACATATGAAAATTCATATTAACTCAGGTTTAGAATGAAAGTTACAAATGAAACCACATGTGTTGTATAGCACTGAGCTCTGTTATGTATGTACCTTCTCTTGTCTCCCTGCATCCCATTCACCATGTTTAGAAATGTACGACAAGCCTGAAATCACACACACTTGCATTCAATTTTATGCAGCCTTTCAGCATAAACAACATCAGCAACAGCACCAGTACATCAAAAATCAAAAGCAAATATAAAATAAACCAAAACAGACTAATGTTACCGTCTCAAATTCAGAATCACGTATTTTGGCAAATGCACTGGCCACAAGGCTCATTCTGAACCATTTATATGCAAGTTCCTTCCTCTGGTCAGTTGTGGCCATTCTGCACAATGCCTCCATCAAGGATGACTGAAAGTCATAGTCTGAGGGGGAAACAGAAACGGTGTTTTACATATTTTATTTTTAATAGTAATTCTGGGTAAAGAGAAATGTATAAAGAAAGCTTACCACCAACATCCATTATATGATCAGCCAGTTTGATCCTGTAATCAAATGAGCAATCTACTTCTTAATAATTAGTAAATGTGGTAATTCATTCTTGATTGTGATCATTCATGTTTCCAATTGTATTACATTTAATGTTAATAATCATTTAAGAAAACTACAGTGACATACATGATATCAGAGGCCTCTTGTGACATTAGGATCTTCGTGTCTTTTTTAAGTTCCACTGGGATTTTATCCAGAATTAAGTTGAATTTCCGAATTGCCTGTTAAAACATTATTAGGCAGTTAATCAACTGTACCAAACAGAGGTCTTTCAGGTTCAGTGTTACTCTAAAAAAATTAGATAAACTATTGTACACCTCTTTCTGGATCAGGACGTAGATTCTAGGGTCAACAGCCAACTGGCCAATAGGATACAGAAAGGACTCAGTGATTTTGTATGTCCCTGCAAAAATAAAATAAAACATGGTATAGCAGACAAAGTCAATACTTTCTTCTTGTATACAGAGTCATCATTAAATTGCTGTAAACTTATTAGAAACCTCTTTTAAGTTAGAAACTCTTATCCATCTTACACTTAAATATGTCCCCATTCACTTTTTTAAACAGTATAAAAAGATGTCATTATCTACAGTACATAGAGATATGTAAATCCATACCCTCTTCGCATGCCTGATGAACCACCTTTAACATAGAGAAAGTAAAAACAAACCAAATTAAGAATACTGAAACAGTTGACTTTACAAAGTGTGTTTCTTATTAGAAGTTAGCTCACCGTTAAAGCATTTAAAAAGTCTTCAGAGAGGTTTATTAAGTTCTCATCCCACTGCAGCCCACACTGAATCCACAGTTGTCTGCATTTTTCAAACCACTCCACCATCTGCACAAAAAAGGGTTCAATCAGACTACATAAGTTTACAGAACCCACATAGTATGTACCTTTATGTATTATTACGTGTGTACTCATCTTTTTTATTAGACCCTGTGCTATTAACCCCAAAAGTCCTTGGTCACCACCAGGTAGTATTAGGTGTTTTCCACACTTGTAAAGACTGGCAAATCCCAGACTGGCCAATTTGGGGTCTTTTTGAGCCAAACCCTATGGAACATAAATATGGTTTCATTAATTCCACTGATAACGCAGCATCATATTGTGTAACTGGGTGTTTTGAGTTTTATCTCACCCTGCAGATAAGTTTATCCAATTTGCTGAGAAACTGTTGAGAGCATTTCATGGGAGTCTCTTCATAAATCTCCCTCTGCAAGAACACATCCAGTGCTCGGACATCTCCGGACTTTACCGCCTCACTGATTATGTGCTCCAACTAAAAGGTTGAAGTATACAATTTACTTTTCACCATTAGGCCTGAATATTGATTAATTAAGTGATAGGAATATTTACAAAGGGAGAAAGTGTATGCATTCCCACCTGCGTGTTCTGTGCAGGTGCCATACTTGTGAGAAAAGGTTTTAGCCTCTTTAAATTGACTGTAAACAAAAACAGCAGACATAAACCTACCAATCATAGGCCTATCTTAAAAGGCCTCACTTTATATAAATTATGTATTGACATGTAATTTTCAGAAGTTTAATTAATTTGCCATCAAAAAGCTAAACACTAAGTTATCTGTTATCTTCACATGAGCCTACATGAGATGCTTTATATAAATGTATTGCAGTACATGCAATCTGAGCTATGTCATGAGATATGCTGCTAACCTTTATGACCTCATCAGGCTTTATTGAAGTTAGCTAGCTTAACTTTGATGCTAATAGAAGCTAAACTTTCTCCGAGCCAACAATAATTTCAGACCATAACCATCAGCTAGCCCGGGATTACTACATACCTTAGGGAGATAATATTATATACACAGCTCTACTTACTGTGCTGTCAAATTTGGCACAAAAAGAGGACATGACAGGTTGCTTCTTATTTTAAGTTTTTCAGTTGATCCCCACAACGCGCGCGAAGTCTTTGCATTCTTTGCGCACGCGCGAGAGGGTTTACGTCCAGCCGGAACTGTCGACTCCGTTCATAATACAGTAAGACAACATTAAATACATTTTTAAAAAATCCTGTATACAGGCACTGTTGCTCAGCAGCTCTTTAGTCTGATTGATTTGAAATAGATCTGCTTATTCACCAGGGACAAGAGAACCATGTTTAGATTTTTTTTTTCTGTTTTGCGGTATAGTAAGTAATATTAAAGGGTAAACTGTAAGTATTTGTACTTAATTTTGTTCACATTTTTAAACTTTCTTTTCTACTACAGTTGTCTGACTGCTTTATTTATCAGTTACTTTTCAGGATCTTGCCTTTCTGTCCAGTTATACTATCCTCCCCATGTGATTTTTAACTTGATATCTTACTGATAAACTACACCTACAGGAGATGCTTGGCCATGAAACCCATATCAAGAAGCGCCTGGTGTTATGTTAGTGCGAGAGGAGTTTTGGAGTTCTGCACTTACTGAGTCAGCAGAGCGTTGCCAGCTTTTAGGGACCATGTGCCTCAAGTCTCAGCAACCCCGGTGTGTAACTTTATATGGTCTGCCACTTCGTGGGTGGCTGTGGTTTCTAAATACTTCCACTTTTCAAAAATACCGAATATCTAGGTGGGAAAAATTTCCAGGAAATGACTCTTTAAAAATGTGGCATTCTATTACAATACAACGCTCAAATTCAAATTGAGCTCTTCAAAGCTACCAATTATTTTACAAATGTTTGCTAAGCTTGAACACATGGCTATAGATGCTTGGTTTTATACACATGAATTCAAAGAGTGAGACATGCGACCCAATACTTTTGTCCTCATAGTGTATTTAAACACCTTTAAAAAAGAAAAAAAAACTTACAAAGCTAAAAACATGGTTGTTTTTCTGACAAGACAACAACACTACTAACTGAAAACGCTACGTCTAGATGAACAGAATCAATTTTTGGGGAACCCTACTAACATCTTCCTATAGAACCCATTGTTCTGCAATAAACTACGCAGCAGCAATTAAACTTAGCCCCATTTTCAACATTACAGCATCCATCCATTCGCTTCCGCTTATCCTTTTCAGGGTCGCGGGGGGGCGCTGGAGCCTATCCCAGCTGTCATAGGGCGAAAGGCGGGGTACACCCTGGACAGGTCGCCAGTCTGTCGCAGGGCCAACACATAGGGACAGACAACCATTCACACCTAGTGACAATTTAGATTAATCAATTAACCTATCCCCACAAGCTGCATGTCTTTGGACGGTGGGAGGAAGCCGGAGTACCCGGAGAGAACCCACGCAAACACGGGGAGAACATGCAAACTCCACACAGAAAGACCCCGGCCTGATGGTGGAATTAAACTCAGGACCTTCTTGCTGTGCGGCAACAGTGCTAACCACCGTGCCACCGTGCTGCCAACATTACAGCAGTGAAATGCAATACACACAGGTATCAGGGCAACAGCAATTCAACAACAACAACAACACATATAAAAGGAAAACACAATCAGGAAGCATGTTTCCTGCGATAATACTTGCATATTCACACCTAAGTAAGATTTAGAATACAGGATTTTAGCTGGTAGTGGGTATTTTCACAGTGTGGTAGGCCTACTGCTACTTAGAATCTGCCACTTTTGCAAATATAAAACATTACATTTCCCTTGAGAGTAAAGTCATTTATTCTCTTATAGCTGAAATATTTACAAAATATGTTTGTTCGAGTATTCTGTAATTAGGAATGTACATAACAGCTTTTTTTTAGAAAGGCATCTTCAAGCCCATTTGAGATGCAGGACTCCTGCATTTCAAGAGTATGGCTTAGCACATGAGAAACATGTACACTGTATCTATGGCATGTTTTGACAACATTTGACTTCCAAATACAGATCCTAAAAACTCAGCAAACTGGTCCAGAAGACCAACATCCAGCTGGTAGAAAGCCTGGACTGTGAAGTCCATTAATTTCATTTTAACCCAAAAATTTTGTATGGGATGTTCCCACACTGAAGTGCAACGTTTATTAGGAAAATATAACAATTCAGTGCAATTTTTACAAACAAAAATACAAGTGGCAGTAAAGCTGGCACCAGGTGTAAGTGCACTTGTGTGTGTGTGTGTTTTATTCAAACTGCTATTATGCCAGCACTACTAAGAGCATCAACAGTTTCCTGTGTGTGGTTATGCCTCCATCAGTGCATTTTATCTTATTGCCATTAACATTACACATAAAATACCCCCCAAAAAGACAAATCCCAAAGGATTTTATGGCAAGCTATAGCACGCTCAAAAACGTATTTTTTATGCAGATTGGTTAAAAATTGCAAAAATGACCCCAAACGGCCTTGACAGATGTGTTTACCGAGTGTTTTTTGTATAGATATTGCTACATGTAATCATTAAGTGTTCTAATGCTCAAACTCTTCTCCCTTTTGTGTGCATACTAAGTGAAGTGCACCATGCTATCCTCGCATTCTTTGGGCACAGAGAGCTTGTAGTTCTTGCAAATTAATTTATAATTCTTTCCATCGTTGTTGTCCCAGTACTCAGCACCACAGACTTTGTACTGAATGGCAAACTCTAACACTGCTTCTGGTTGCAGGAATGGAGGTACAGGCAGATGAAAACGAAATGTATCGCAGCTGATTTGGCCCATTCTGCCCTCACAGTTCTTAGTGATGCTGGACACCCAAGAGGCCTTAGCTTCTGCACAACTCTTCCATCCTGTAAAAGAATAACGAGCCGTCACATCTTTCTCAAAGTCCAAATTGAGGACTTGGGTGATTCCGATGACCCCCAACTCAAAACACAAGACTCTTTCAAGACAAACTTTCTGCTCATGGAGACGATGCAGGAATCCTGGATGGTCTCCAGGTTGCTGGGCAAATGCTGGCTTCAGGTATGGCAAAGAAATCTCCATATGCCTTCCATCTGCCATCTCTGCACTCATCAACAGTCTAAAGGTAACATGATGGGGCACAAGTGGATCCTCTCCCGATTTAAAAATCTTGACGTCTTCCAGGTCCAGTCCCAAAGAGTCAACAAACCGTACGCCAACACTTCTGCACTGCTTCTTCTTGTCAGTGGCAGAAGGCAGCGAGTGCGACCGCTGACGGATGATGGGTTTAGGCGTAGGTTCACAGGAGAGACTGCGGTGAAACTGTTGTTTTGGGAACGAAACTCTGGGGCTCGGGGGACGGATTGGAACTGGCTTCTTCTGCACATTAGGCTTGTCAGCCCGGAGCATTTCAGTCAGGTTAATAGTAACACATGACCTCCTCTGTTCAGACTGTGCTGGAGGAATCCTCTCAAGTCCAATAAACCACCCTTTATCCATGTGTGGTGAGAGCAGGGGTTCAGTTCACCTGTAAAGTTGGGAAGTAAAAGCATAAGCTTCAGCGTCAGCTTACTAAATGCAACAAGCCATGAAGCAACTTTCAACAGAGCAACTTTGACGTTTAAACAGTAGAGAGTGGGCGTGTACTCGGGGAGTACGTGCCCGCATGCATGCATACGGTCTTTTTCTGCCTCTCTAAATGACTGCAGTATTCCTGAAACTGCCTTTAACATCACTTGCTGCAATCAGACGTTGACATCACCTCACCATGTGAAGATGCGAAGAGTCAGTCACGTATAAGCTGTAGGAAGCAGCCCAATCTCGATCCTCCATGTAGAGTAGTATTATCAGTGCTGCGTGTAGTGCCTGTTATTGGTTGCAACCGCGTAGCCTGATTTGTAACTGCTAACTGCCTTCATCGCTCTCCAACATCCCATACATGCATTCAACGTGAGGTCTATACAGATCAGCTGACGTGCTCGCAGTTAACAGGAAACTACACACGGACCAGAATGACGTCGCATGGGTGATTGAGTACTTTAAATGAAGCGGGTGCGAGTTCACGCTGTTTAACTCCTTCTCTGGGACACGGTCCTCATCGGATCCCATCTTGTGCACTCCATTTGCTTATCGACTGCAAGCAAGACTCTGCAAAAAAGGGGCTTCAGCAAACGCTTTAAAATGAAGCCAGCGCGCTTTTAACTGCAACTCCCATGATGCACCGCTGACGCTCGCTTCGACACGAACAGGCGAGCCAGTCAGCAGCAGGTAAACAAACCTATCTGACTGGGACGGCGAGCCAAACAAAGCGTTTGCGCCGTGTCACCGTCTCGCATTTGTAATGGTGATGAGGACGACATCGGGGAAGGAGACGCGCCAGCTGTCAGCAAGCGATTCAAATAAAAGCTGATCTGCGATCGAGCAGCGGGGCCATACGACGGAGATTAGGAGGACGCGTTTCAACCTGCGGATACAGGGGACGCTTGACATCTACGCACGATGCACTGCAGCATTTTTGAGAAAATGGGTGTTTTTAGCCTAATTATCAGACTGGAATATGTGATCCGAGATGTCGGTTGGGTTCTTTAGCTACCGTGTGATCTAACTGCGTCGGACTCGAAAGCAACAATCATCCCCCACTGTGCTGCAACATGGGGCCCATCATGCAGGAGCGCACAGCATCCACGACACTGAAACGCGTCGTTTCCAAAGAGAAGATTCGGGTGAAAAATACCGAAAATAGCGGAACAGTAACCAGGTAGGCCTTGTTTACGCTGACGGGTATTGCACGTTTTTTTCTCTTTTTTTTCGTTTTATTTGTATCCTTGACGCGAAGGCGATCCTAACAAACCCGTGTTGTGTTTTTGCAGTTCAAAGAAGGGTAACAAGACGAAGAAATCTGTGGGCCAAATGAAAAATGGTCTCCCAGGACCAGGTCAAGATAAGGACACGGTGACAACAGTGCACAGAGTATGTAAATGATAGCCTGATAAATTAAAGGGATGTAAATGTATACAACGTCATTATTATTTTTATTATTTGATAGCAAGATAGTGTTGCCTCATGAGTTCCTACCTGTGTACAAAAAGCAGAAGTAATGAGAGATTGTTTTACAGGGTGCACAATCAAAAGGTGCCAGAGTGAAGCCTTGCACTACACGCAATACAAGCAAAGTGTCCAGGTAAGAGTGGAGTTGGGGGTGTGCATGCTTTGCGATTACTTTGTAAATCCCTAAATCCCCAACAGCTTTTCCCCGTCTGTCTCCTTACAGCCCCGAAGAAGAAGGGGATTTGAGACCTCAGCTCCGCAAGCAATCTTATGCACACAGGAAGGAGGAAAAGCGAGAAAATCAACGTGTGTCCCAATGCACCAGCGAGCTCCAGCAAAACCGTGGGGGGATGGGAAAAAATCGGCGAGCCCTCTCGCTGCCTCTCTCTCCGATATCAGGAGTACGGCAAGTGCCGGCTCAGCCCCTGATGCACTCCCCAGCTCCCACCCCCGAGGCACTCCAGCAGCACTACAACCACAAAGATGATGACACAGACAGTGCAAGTGATCTGTCGGACTCTGAGAGGCTTCCAGTTCTGCCCTCCCCATGCACTCCCTGTACCCCTCCCCATCTCAACCTCCGGGCAGAGATCATCAACTCTAGCGACTTTCCCCCAGACTTTCCGGGACCCCATGGGGCAGTGGGTGATGAAGATGAGAATGAGAAACCCAGCTACAGTTACCCAGACTTTCTTCCTCCTCCCTTTAACAGTTGGAGTCTGAGACAGCTGGCAGTGTTTCTGCATACAGAGGGTCGTGGTGCCCCCCGGCCTAAGCCAGTAGGGTCCTTAGAGAAGTACCTGGAGAAGCTCCTCCAGCTGGAGTGGCTCCAGATTCAAACGGTGCAAGCAGAGAGCAGCCGTCTGCCTGGGAGCCGCCCAAGGCCACAGGGCTTCTCCTCTGCTACTACAGCTCATCAACCTAGGCCTCACACAGCTCCACCATCCCGACTCAACTCCCCAAAAGGGCTGCGGCACACCCAGCGAGCATTCCCATTTGCACCTGTCAACAACCCCCCATCACCTGCCTCAACCCAGCACCAAGTCTCCCGCCTTCCAGTCTGTCCTCACTGTCACATTCGCTACCCATTGTGCAATGGAAGCTGCTCTGCTTATGTCTACCAGCGCCACTCACGACTCAGCCCACTGCTTGAGCGCAGAGCCAGACCCAGTGCACCGACAAAAAGGAGCAGCAGTGAGACCCGAGCTCCCTCCACAGAAGGTAGGAGCCCAGGAGGGCAAGGTGGAAGTGTGGGAGGGGCTCACACCCCAGTTAGCCCCTCAGCTGGAAAGAGTCACCACAGGCAAATGCAGGCTGCAGGCAATGCCCGTAAGCTACCCCAGGAATCTGGCACTAACCCAAACAGCAGAGGTCAGGCGAGGAAAAGCCGTGTCAGAGCTAACTCTGAGACAGATGTTAAAAAGGAGGCTGGTGGCATGAAAGCAACCGGTGCAGAGAAACGTGCTTTTGCTGCAAGTAAGAGAGAGACCATGACATCCAAGAAAGAGGAGAGGGACTGGCAGAAGACAGAGGCAGTAGGCCAGGCCTCTAAAACAGCCATGAAAAGAGCTGCTAAAGACCTGTCCTCTCTCCCCAAAGCCCCAGTCAGTAGTAAGCAGTGCGGCAAAATGAAAAATGTGCACTTTGTCGCAAAGTAACCCCTGTAGACTTGCAATATAGTGCTTTCCTTAGAGGTTACTCGGTACAGGAGCTTGAATCTATGCTTGCTTTCTGTGTAAACTGTGTAATACTAACATGTTCTAACTGTTGTACAGCTAAATCAGTAAGTGGTGTACAGCCTTTAAAGGTCGAAACCATCAGCAATCGTGCAGCTAGAATACAGAAAATAAACAGCAAAGATAACTCGACATTTAAATAGAGCAGAACTATATACGCTGCATTTAATTCCGAATGTACAGTTATAGTTATATGGCTCACTATGAGCCTGAACACTGCTATTATTCAAAAAAGTAAAGCTTTTGTGTACAATAAATAAATAAGTAAAACTATTGCACTGCACAGTCATTGCTCAGTAATCCTCTAATGTTAAAATAAGCATTTACTGTCCCGCTGGCCAGTTTTCAGCATAAGTAATTCACAGTGAAGATAAACAGAGGTCACTATGTTTCAACCATCAAATACGACCATAGCTGTTTCAGTGCAATTTTTGAATGTTGGAATGTATTTGTTTTCAATGTTCTTATTTTTTTTTTCCTCAATGTTGCTTTTTATTGTTCCTTTGGTGCCTCCATGTTTTAAGACACATTTTAAGTTAAAGCAAGTTTAGGTGAAAAGGAGGCAAAGTAAGTGGTGGGGTACTGCAGTAATGTGGTCTGTTCCAGATATATTTGTGATATGGTTTTAAATTTTTGGTTACAAGGGCTTTTCATGTTTGAACAGCTTGAATTGTAGTTATGATAATATACTGTATTTTGCATAGAGCTGAGCTCTTTCTATCATTGAAGACGGTGTAATGTTTGCTACGAATGTAAATGCATATTTTTCCAAATTTTATATGCCATAGTTATATTTATCAGAAGTGCTGTGGTTGACTTGTACTTTCTTCTTCTTCTTCTTCTTTTTTCCCCCCATCATCATTGCTGTTTACACTGTCACGCACAAAAACAAAAACGCAAAGAAAAAGAGCTGAATGTAACTTTGTGTCATTCCCAGGATTCAATGGAAGTTCAGAGGATCATAGCTACTAAGCTGTAATGTTCTACATATCACCTCCATATCCCATACTTGATGTCTGTAGGACACTGTGTTTACATGAGTATTTTATCTGTTTCTTGTGATTACTATGTGCACTTGATTCATGAAAACACGACACCACTGTAAATGTGCTACTTATTCTGACTGCACCTCTTAACTTAAATATCTATGTAAACTATCAAAGCCATAGATAAGGGGCCTGGAGTGGCAGTGTTGTTCTAAATGTGTACATTACATCGACATGCACGCAGAAAGATTGTGGTATGTACAGTATTTTCTCAATGTTGAATGCGAGTATTTGTAAGGCATAGAAATAAATGTTTTGCACACAAGCGGCACTGGTCTGTTGGTCATTCTTTGAAGCACCTGAAGAAATGGTGCCAGATTCACAAGTGTTTTTGTCATTGACATTGTGCATGCAAACATGCAAACACACGCTGCCATTCAAGCACATTGATTACAGTATTGGATTCAAAAGAAAAACCCTCTGTACTGGTGTATTTCTTGTTGAATGTAATGTAGGGTTGTTACATGGTTTGTAGTAGATTTTAAGCATCAGATCTGCACAGATAACTGTATAAAGCATTAGAGATGTATTTCCCCATAGCTGGCCGCTTAATTAGACCCCTCAATGCCACCCTGATTATTCAATCTTTAACACTAAGTACTGGAGTAGCAGCATTGTAGTAGAAAATCTCAATCTGATTATGCCTTCCTTTGGCATGGAAATGGTTTTAGAAGCTGGCGAAGCTGTTTCTCTCTGTCGTTTACACACCCTGCAACAAAGAAGAGGTTCTTAGAATGGGAATTACTGTTGCCTCGAAAAGAAAAGGAAAAAAAAAACCAGGAGCAGCACATTTAGGCTACCTAGGTGTGTGTTGGCTGTGAAACCTGAGCTGCCAAATGTTTGTAGGTTGGCATCCTCTCTGTAGACAGGACCATCATTCCACATGAGATCATAGCCACCCACTCTTTTCTCCTTCCCAGTGAGCCTAAGGAGAAAACAGTCCATTAGAACACAGTATGCAAAAAAAGGAAATGGAAGTAAGCTTTTCAAAAGTGCTTCTTCACACTCACATTCTTAACTTTTAAATGTGCTATAATCCAGGCTCAGACCATATAAAATGACTGCAGGGAGGGGAAGTCCTCGAACTCTGCTCCCTAATGACAAAACGGAAAAACATATGAATGAGGTCTTTACCTTCCCTCCATATCCACAACATTCAAAGTGTCTTCCAGCAGTCTGCATTTCATCTCGTAATCCTCCTGACAGCTGGGCGTGTGTGATGGAGAGGCATTCACCTCAATTAACCACCTGTGGAAAGATGAAGGGTTGATTATGTTCAGCAAACATTTACTTTCATGCCACTGTGGGCCAATCCACGAGTACAGCAGACAGTTCATTAAGGATGGCTAGTATTTGCAGTGGACAGAGGTGCTTTAATTAATCCGTGCGCTGTAATTTAGCACAGCCCAGCTCTCAGCTTATCAGATATGCTGAGCATTTCGTTTGTGGTTATTCATGCATTTCTAGTGAATTCTCCTACCTTAGGTATTTATTTCAGTTTTATTTTATAAATATGTAATACAAGTTATTTCAGGCCATTGAGAAACCCAAAAATTCTTAAGCATAGACATGCATGGTTTAGTAGTGTATGTTTAGAAATACACGTAAATATGATAGTGCACTGTGTTGGCATGTGTTTATAGACTTACGGTTTGAGGTTCTGATCCAGTAGTATGTCATAACCATAGAGCTCAAAGCAGTGTTTGTCATTAATAATGACCTTTTGTACACTCTGCAGACTGCGGACAAAGATGTTGTCCATCTCTTTAAACAGGGTTTCTACCATCTCTCTGCCGTGTTTTGCAGTCAGGTATCTTCGAAGCTGTTGCATCTGCCACTTGCATCCCTGCTTATCATTGGATGAAACAATGCAGCAATAAAGAGATAAAAGCTGTTTAAAACAGACATGTTTCAGAACATAAAAGTAACATGAGCTCTTTTTCTTTGAGGTTCCTGAATTACACACCTTCTCGTGATCATAGTCAGGTGCTGTTTTTTGAACAGACACATTGGTGAGATGCATATCTGAAAATAGGTGCTAAGGAGAAAACTTTACTGATGGGATTCAACATGGACAAAAGCAAAAAAAAAAAAAAAATTAGGATGTGACAGTCTCGGAAATGTGGCCAAACTGAGCTATTTAAAATTTATTTTTACATGACAATTCATTAGACAGAGCCTAAATTTATTATGCTGATAACCCAGGGCTAAATGTATATTAGTAAATGTATCAGCATTCAATTTAATGCAAAAAAACCCCAACAACAATAGTAGAAAAAGGGATACACTTGTCATCAATACTGCTGAGGGAAAAGCGAATGCCTGAGAAGCGCGCAAAGCCGTCTCGATACAGCCAGGCTTTCAGGGGTACATACTGAAAGAGAGACAAACTGATTTTAACATGCAGCAGATTTTTCATTTTATATAAAACTATGCAAGCTACAGGGATCAGTACATACTGATGTGACCAGCACATAGACCCTCATATCAAACTTTCTGCCTGTTGGGGAAAAAAGCATAAAAGGTAATGAAGCAAGGATATTTTCTCATCGACAACAGTCAACATTGCTAAACAAAGTATTGTCAATTTTCATTGTATGTTAAATGAAACTGTAAATTAATTATATTAAATTGTATTATTTTAGCATGCTCATTACCATTGATTAAATAAGGGTTCTCTATATAGCGCTGTGCCACATAGCTTTTCACTTGAACTCCGTCCTTCTGTTCCTCTGAGCGGGAACCATCCTGTGTGAGTATTATCAATCAGACTCTCAAAATGTCTCCTTTTAGCAGTTTAACTTACAACCAGTTCTTTACATAACCCCACCTTCTTCCACTCTATGATGTCTTTCAGTTTTCGAAACAGAAAAATGCCTTTGCCTTGAGATTTTCCAACCTAGACAAAAGAGATATATTTTCATGGTATCGGAGCAGCATGGTTATAACTTATTTTTACTTTCTGAGGTCATAAAAACTTTTTTTTGTTGTTTTTGCACCTGGTTACTTGTTTTTTTCTTTGCTTGTTTTTTAACTAACCGGCTTCATGATCCAGGTGTTGCCAGGGCTTCGATTGAATTCCTCTACAAAGAGATGATACTCACTGGGCATTGCAAAAGTGCAAGGGAAAAAATCACAGTTGGATGCTTCTATGCAACCAACCTCCCTTTCAAGCTGTTTCTGGTATCTCTTGAGGTTTTTCACCATAAGATTTTTGCGAGTCAGCTGTAGTGCAAAACATAGAAACAAAGGAAATGACTTGTTTACCACTAAAATGTCCATTTAACAGTTACATGAAACCACAGGCTGATGATAACTCACCTCATAATGGTTGCGAAAGTGGTTTATCCTTACGTGCTCCTCCATGTATGTATGATCAAAATTCTCCCTCAGCCATCCCACATCACACCAGTTGAAGTCCCACTCACCATCACTGTGAGGAGGAGAAAAGAAAGCTGCAGGATCAAAGACACCGCTGCCATCCATCCCTGGTGTAGCATTCTCTGGGGAATGTTCCTGATTTCCTTCTATATATGCAATCCTGCACATAATTCCACAGAGTCTTTCTAAAATATCAATCTACTCACTCTTTAACTTCAATCCAGTTTGGTCTTTGGTGCAAGACATCCTGTATGGTGTTACAAGGCAGGCCACATTTGTAGCGCACACAGCTTCTTCCTTCCCTGAGGAAACATTGCATCACAGTACATGTATTTTTAAATGTACAATCAAATTACGAACAACACTTACCGCTCTTCATATGAGCCTTTGTATCCATATGCCTGTAAAGGTAAAGGAAGCAAAAAGAACTCAGTGGCTGTGAGGAGTGAAAAAAGTTAGCTTTACAAACACTTGACAACTTCCAGCTTAATTGGTAATTGAGTGTGAAGTTGTAAGATGTTGAAAAATGTTGTCAATAAGCAATTTTTCAGAATTGGCAAATTGCTGCTTAACCCCAACTTCCTCCTAATTTGTGGCTCTCATGTGTTACTATTTTATTTCAGTTTTAACACCACAAAGTTGGGATAACCCAAGGTCAACGAGTGTGTTTTTCAGACAACTGAATACTACGCTGAACAGCACTCTTCTGCTTTGATTATTAAATTATTAGCATGTGTATCCCGTAAGTAAGTTATAACTCTAGCAGCTAGGCAATGCCACATCCACATCTTTGTTATGGGAACAATGTCGCTTCTTTCTTTTTACCTTATACTTTGACATGGATGCCCTGACCGCGAAAAACAGAGGAAATTGTCGAAATTACTATTATTACAAAAGTATTTTTAAAAACACGTGAAAGTAACGCGTACTGGCTACAATAGCAAAAGTTAGCTACTGTTCAACAGTGTTTAACAACTGCTACCATGGCAACCTTGCCCCGTACTGTCGGAAGAATGTCCTAGTGTACTTCCCGTAGAAGACGGAGACTTATTTTTCAAGCAGAAGCGCGAGACATGTAACGAGACATAAAACGCTCACAAACGTTATAATAATGTGAGGTTTTCATCCAGCTCATTTAAATCACAATCATGCACCAGCATCTATGACAGGGTCTCATGAGCTGCTTGTTAACCCGATAATATGGAGAACATATTAAAAATAACAGGCATACAAAAGCTTCTAAAGAATGATGGAAACAGTAATCATTATTATCTTTATTATTAGGAATCTGTTCTATCAATTCACCACTTAGTGGCGCCAAAACTCCAATGAGTGGGCCAAATGATGCATTTGTAGCATATGCTAATCAATAATAGTATTTTGTTTAACAGCATTTAATATTTATTTTTCCCTGCTAAATTAAATGAATTAATGTGTAATTGCATTATTTACATATTTGTATTATCTATCTGTCAACAAATATATAAATGGAAGCTAATACTGCTATATTATTATTATTATTATTATTATTATTATTATTAGTGTATATATAATCCTGCCATTAATAAAAACCAGAGACAGGAATTGCACTTAGTGAACTGTCATCACTATGGATTGATCTTTAATCCCTTGCTTCTTAAATTGACAGAACACAATGCTCTGTCAATGGTTAATTGAGCTCAGTTCAGTTCGATTTAATTTATATAACGCTAACCAACAATAACAGTCACCTCATCGTGCATATACACTGCAAAGTAAAGACCTACAATATTAGAGAGCAAAACACCAAGCAGAGGATTCATGGATTGTATCTATTATGCATATTTTTCTTTGTGATCGAAGCCTGCTCATTTAAGTGGTCATTACTTTCCTCGAATTTTTTTTAATGTCTCTGTGATATGATCAGGACCCACACTGTGTTCAACACCCACACCTTTAAAAATAAAAGTTCTCAAAGTGACACACTCTGAGCACCTTTATTTTTAAATATAGCATCACTGCTTCGGCACCGAATATATTTTCCAGCTCCTTCCCACAGAAAGCACACCGCTCGTTCCTGAGTCCGGGCACTAGAAAGGGGCCGAGTTCATTAGTTGTAATCCATCTCACCTGTCCTCTCCGTCCTCCCGGCACAGCCCCGTGATCTTACCGTACCTCTCAAATTGTAAAATGAATGGCACTCAAGCTAAACCAAAACCCAGCCTCAAAGCCTCATTGAAATGACAGCTGTTACAAAACGCAATGAATGATTTAAGGAACACATTAGACTGTGAGCCATTATGAGTTTTATTGTAATTATTGGGTCCTTTTTTTATCACAAAGATGAAGGCCAGATCAAATCTGCTCAAATGGCAAATTTTTATGTTTCAAATCCAAAACAGATGGCTATAAAATGGCATCAGTTTTCTTTTAACCTTCATCTGCTTGGCTGAGGCACAGAAGTAAAAACATGCACGTATTAATTTGGTCTCCAAATGGCAATAAATATTTGGAGCACCCCCGACCGACTGTGCATGCCATGTGTAATAATTAAATGAGAGTGTGATTATACCGCAATTACATGTAGGATGACTGAAAACTGACAAATTGCTTAAACAGAAATCCTAACGTGATTTAGCGTTTTCAACCTTCCTCTGTGAAAAGTAAGCGCAGATACTGAAAGCTGTATGAAACTTGAGCCATCTAAGATTTCAATGTTTCCTGCTTTAGGTTACTTCTAATGCCTTTTTACATTTTTCCTACAACCAGCAACCTTACTGTTTTTAAACAACACTAAATTATAGTGTTCTGTTGTCCGTTTTAGTTCTTTGTGTTTCTTAAGAAACATCCAAGCTTTACTCTTTCTCCTTGCTTTTCAAAACCCAGTGTGTGCAAAAAACTTTGTTTCCTTATCCCTGATAATAAGTTAAGCAGTAGATGCCAATCAGAGGGCAGTGTTTCAGCAAGCTTTTATTCTGAGACACATTTCCTGCATTTGTGTCTGTGCAACAGTTTTGGTTTGGCACTCACTGTAGAGAGACTTTCTATCAGTCTCCAATAGTAGCTGTATGCATGTTGCCTGTAATTTTGGCTAACCGCTTATGTTTAAGTCTTTATGCAACAAGAAAAAAAACAGCTCCATCACAAGTGTCTTGGAATGCAAATTGTATTTGGGGGTGAATCCACATGGGTTTCTCTCTTTTAAATGTGCACCCTGTGTCTTCTGTGGATATAAAGTTAAATTCCAACTTTATTTTCCAATTTAAACTGTCATCTCAAATTTAGGTCATTCTTTCACAGGCCCTCTGTGACTGTTTTAGTTTGACAATATTGATTCAACCACTCTGTGGGTTTTGCATACCCACAATACCGCCAACTTAATGTGAAGCATCACGGAGGTCATACAATTTCCAGCAAGTGCTAGTCATCAGTCATGGTAAACCATATGCTCTTCAACAACAATACCGCAAAGCAGGAAATCTCTGGGGTAGACGGGATCAGCTGCTACTCATTTGAGCGCTATCTTGCTGTGTTTAGTGTTATAATCCTCACCTTGGAAGGATGTTCCGTTCATGGAAAGTTCAGCACAGCCATACATATTTCTGCAGAGTCTTACAAAAATTGGTTGAAACCCTTGTCTGCATCCAGACGAAACATCTTAAGTAAGTCACCATGACCGGTCAGAGGTGATGGGAGAGACACAGGACAAAAATTACCCCGTGGAAGTGAACCAGACATTAATAATAGGGGTGGGTTTTTATAATCGATTCATCGATTAAAATCGATTCTGGCTTGGATAACGTAAAATCGATTCATTAAAATCCTGAATCGATTTTTTAATATAAATTTATTTTGTCCGAAATGCCAGAATCTCTGGTGACATCTCACAAAATTTCAAGAACCACCAAACAGTAAATGAGAGCAGGTACAGGGATTCTTCACATAGACTTAAACACAGGGCGTGACCCCCGGATCAGAATCAGTTAGATGTCGCCTTTCTCACAGTCGGGGCTGAATGTGAAAGCCGACAGCTCGCTGATCCGGGTCCGCGCTTTGTGTTCACGCCCTTTATGCGCTGATTCTAAGGCTGTTAGTTTGATCTCTCTCCAAACAATATTGACCGAACCAGCAGCAAAAGAAGATCCAAACGCTTCACATAAACATCGTCATGAATTCACTCTTTTACTGTTTTGCTTCCATTGCGATGTGCAGCTCTCTCTCTCTCCCTCTCTCCCTCTCCCTCTCTCTTTCTCTCTCTCTCTCGAACAGTTTTGCTTTCTTCATTATTCGCTTGCTTGTTACGCACAAGTCTACTGTTGCTTACAGGCTGTCGGCCGCTGTTTTTTTCCCTTTTACATTCTTCCGAAAAGAAAACCTCATTTCTGCTGTTCAATACTGAACAAATTTAAACTTTTTAAAATTATTCAAAATGCAAAATGCTTAGCCGTGTCTCTAATAAAACCGCTGTAACGTCAGAGGTAATGTTCATTAATTAATGGTTTTCTTTCGTTTTTGATGTACTGCAGAATATTTTTTATAAAATCCCAGGCCAGGAAAATCACCTACATGTTTTTCTGTGTTTTATCTTCAGCTACTTTGACACAAAGGCATCTGCTGTGATGCTCACAGCTTGGATAAAGTCTTGCGAGTGTCAGCTTCCTTTTTATAGATACAAAAATATGTAAATGTACTGATCTGAATTATATTTCTGACTGTCAAAATTTCCCAGATTTAAATTGAATCGAATCGAATCGAATTAAATCGAATCGTGGATCGAATCGATTCGGGACCTTGTGAATCGGAATTGAATCGATTCTAGAAATCAGTGACGATACCCAGCCCTAATTAATAATAGCTAATAATTAAATGCAGAGTAGGCTACATAAGCACTGTTATGCCTTTTGGTCAGAAGTCAATAGTTAATGCATAGTCTGATTAAGTTACATAAGCAAAGTGATAAATAAGTTCAAAGTTAAGAAATATTATAAGTAACTCATGCTAAAAACAGTTAAAATGTCTGGGTTCGAAATTTGCTCAGAGTGAGACATCGTTATCACAAGCAATCTTTGTATTGTACGTGCGGAAACGGGAGCGAGGGAGCGCTCTGATTATTCGCATATCTTTGACGTGTTTTCTCCGTTAATGCTGTGAAAAGTGCTTCGGCAGTATTAAAAGAGTGAACGAGTTCATGTACACGCTAAGAGTGCCCTACACGCTTGTACCTTGGGAAACGTTCGTCTTTGGAGTATTAATATGTTCAGAAACAACCTTTATATGTGTTTACCTGGAGTGAACTGCGATGCTAATGTAACGCACGTGTTAAGCTAGGCTAAGTTTGTCATTAAGATGTGTATTAGCTAGCAATTTATTTTCATTTTCTGTATATTTCAGTTACAAATAAGAAATAGCAAGGAGAAGCCTTGAGAGAGATAAGGCTTTAAAGGATCTTCATTAAAAGCAAGAAAAGCAAGCCTTGTGTGGAAGATCTCCTCTATTTTGTTCGCTTGCTGTCTAGCTTCACATGGTCACGTGTCGTGAGGGCAGGATAAGCACATAGAGAGAAAAAGGTGAGTGAACAAGAAACAGTAGATCAATGGAAGCCCCTCGTAGCCTAGGGTTATAGCAACATAACTAAGGGAGGATTCAGGGTCACCTTATCCAGGTCTAAGCATTCGCCAAAAGGAAGGTTTTAGGTCTAATCTTAAAAGTAAAGAGGGCGTCTTTCTCCCGAATTCAAACTGGGAGATGGTTCCACAGAACAATGAAGGCTCTACCTCCCATTCTACTTTTAAAGAATCTAGGAACCCAAAGTAAACCACCAGTTTGAGCCTGAAGTGCTCTTCTAGAGTAACGTGGTACTATGAGGTCTTTTGGATAAGATGGGGATTCAAGACCCCTCTTAGACTTGATTCTTAAACTTGATTCTGAATTTAACAGGGAGCCAATGAAGAGAAGCCAATATGGGAGAAATATTCTCTCTATTTCTAGTTCCTGTCAGTATTCCCGCTGCAGCATTTTGGATCAGCTGAAGGCTTTTCAGGGAGTTTTAAGGATTGTCACAAATTACTTGTCAGTTTTCTCACACATATGGCTAAAGATTCACCAGTTAACATAACATGCATGTCTTTGGACTGTGGGTGCAAAACCAGAGCGCTCCAGGGATATCCATGCAAAAAACTGGGAGAAACCCTTGAAAGGCCCTTAAATCTATAAAAGAACCTCCCTGTTGTGAGATGATAGTGCTAACCACCGCTCATTTTACATGAGTTCATCAGATTCATTTCAATAGGCTTACATATCCCTATCCATCTTAATACCACCTGTTTATTGTTTTTTCCACTCCTTACCTTAGGAGCTCCACAGGATAATGAGCGTGGAAATCCCCAGATTTAGCACACACAAAATGTTTTCTAATAAAACATAGGAGGGCAAGAAAAACAGGACAAAGTGTTAGCTGGAATGCTTCTTTAATGTATTATGCTCCCTCATGTCTCCCAGGTCAGGCTAGAATGTGCTGCAAAGAGATTCCCTCTGCCAAAAGCACAGCTATAATAAACACTTTTGGCAGGCTGAAAGTGAACATAAGAATACACGTGTTATAATATGTAACTATATGCATGATTTCTTGAGTCAAAGCGAAGAGAAAATAGATGTATTATTTACAATTGCTACAACAATTTGGGAAATAACAGAAATTTCCAATTGGGAAAACGGGGTAGGTTCGGGGTGGATTTTTAGAATGGTATTGGTAATAGACTGTTATGTTTCATGAGTAAAATTAGAAAAGTTTAATTAAATAAGGCCTGCTATTAGGTTTCACACTCCACAGCTTCAGTTTAATATCCATGATCAGCTATGCCAAACCAAGGTATCCAAGGAGATTTTGTAACATGCTTATTCTGTTTTGACTGCCTAGTTCTTGGTACATAATCAGCATCATGAAGCCAGAGTGCAACATCAGATTCATTCACCCAGATTGCAGAGATCCTTCACAGAAAACCCAAAATGATACCTTGAAATCATGGGTACATTATGTGACTCCTAAACCACATATTCAGTTTTCTGATAGCTTTCTGTCTCCATAACACTGGTCAGGAAAAAGAAAACAGAATATGGTCTTAATTAATCTGGAATTCTTTCTGTTTCCCAGCTTGGGGATTGTGCCAGAGAACTGGGATATGGCACAAAACCTCAGCCTTGGGGAATTTGGGAAGGAACCAGAGGGCACTCAAGAGTCAGACAGATTTAAGTTTGCTTGGATGCTTCAGTAGGAAAGTTCTAATCCAGAATACTTAATGCAGACTATCCAGAGAATTAGAAGGTAAACATGATATACTTTGGATCATTACACCAATGTATCTAAGTAAGTTTTTCAGTAGTGTTCATATAAATGTGGATGCATTTTCTAGGTTTAATGACACCAATTCCAGGAAGAACTTTTAAATCAAGCCTAATCATAATCTACACTTTATCTTATAGTTTATTTTTAGACAGCTATTTCTGCAAATAGGAAAAAAGCACTTCCATATTTGAGAAATGAGCATTTCTTTGTGCTCCTTTTTGATATGTAATCTGATTCAGAACAGGTGAAGTGATACTGGAGTGTGTTTTGCTTTATTTTGTATTTCCTTTTTTTTTTCCTCTTTTTCCTAAATGAATCATCTGTGTATTGTTTATATGATAGAAAGAAACTGAACAATACAAAACAACATTGATACACACCGTAATGTTTAAGAAACTATGAAGATATTAGCAGGTTTGCTCATGAATGATCGCTGCCTCAAGATGGAAAGCCAGTTGAAAGGAAATTGGAGTTGGAGCCTCAGCGAGATATGTTTGTTTTTATTCACTTGAGCACCCTCATTCACAAACCCTTTGTGGTCTGTGGGGTTGATTTGGTTGGGTTTGCAATTTTTCAGCATCCAACATCTTAACTGACTATTTCTGTATATGATGTACATCAGTAATGCGCCCCCCCCCCGGCTGCTTTCTTGATTTCAAATTCAAATTCAAATTTTATTTGTCACACACACACACAACCATACACAGTATGACATGGGGGTGAAATGCTTGTAGCTGTACAATGCCCGACCATTAAATGACAGAAGAAAAGTTTTACAATATTTACAATTTACTACAAAAATTTACAAATTAACTTAGGAATTTACAGTAAAGAATGTGCAAATAGCAGAAGAGATTATAAAGATAAGGATTATAAATTATAGGAATTATAGGATTATAGGAAATGTGTGGTGGTGCGTGTGGTGACGTGTGTGAGAGTCCAGTCTTATAGTGACGTGTTTGGGAGAGTCCAGTCCTACACCTGGTTCAGGGCCCGAATAGCCTGGGGGAAGAAGCTCCTCCTCATTCTCTCTGTTTTGGCCTTAAGGGAGCGGAAGCGCTTCCCAGACCTCAACAGTGAGAAGAGTCCATTGTTGGGATGGGAGAGGTCCATCATAATCTTCCTAGCTTTGGACTTGCACCGCTTGGTGTAGATGGACAGCAGGACAGGGAGCTCTGATTGAATGATGCGTTCTGCCGAGCGCACCACCCTTTGCAGATCTCGTCTGTCCTGCTTGGTGCTGTTCCCAAACCAGGTGCAGATGTTTGACGTCAGGACGCTCTCGATGGTGCAGGAGTAGAAGTTCTTGAGCACCTTCAGTGGCAGATGGAAGTCTCTAAGTCTTCTGAGGAAGAAGAGACGCTGACGGGCTTTCTTAACCAGGGTGTTGATGTGACAGGACCATGACAGGTCCTGAGTGATGTGGACACCCAGGTATGGGAAACTGTCCACTCTCTCCACTGGCGTGCCACTGATGATGAGGGGTAGAGCAGGGCGATATGGCCAAAAATATTTATCACGATATATATTTGAAAATTTGCGATAACGATATAACAGACGATATAATTGATGCGAGACAAAATACAACTCCACAACATTACTATCACAAAAAGACAACCTTCCATTTATTTTCACGTAAACAAGAAGCTGGTTTTTATGTACATTAAAGCTTTATAAAAATGTAACAGTGCAAATGCAAATTCCTTGCTGAAAGTTTAACCCAAAGGCATTTCCAGTAGAAATGGGCTGACATATCCTGAGCATAACCATGTATAATATCCACTGAAGTTAAAAAGAGGTGCTTTGCAACATTAAACTGCAGTGTGCAGTACGCATTTTTCGGACCATAAGGTACACGGGATTATAAGGCACATTAAGCGAAACAAAGCAGTCAGATAAATCAAACTTTATTAAACTCATTCTTCTTGCTTCCTCCACTTCTGTACCAGCTCCTGGCTTCAGTCTCCTAGTTGGGGTGGGGTCTCTGTGTGTTGAGTTCATACCCTCAACTTATGGATAATATGCGCCAGTCAGTGGGTGGCAACAGGACAGCACTGATTAGTGCAGCTGAAGGACTTATTTCACTATCAAGACCACGTTTGTCTCTTTTATCCATCACTGAGCAATACCTTTTTATGGGTTATAAGAGCATTACTATTCAAGAGTATTAATATTCATTCATTGATTTATTCATAAAGGTGTCCAGTAAAAACGAGTAAAAGCATTAAATAAATAAGTATGAATAGGCATATATGTAAATACATACACTGCTGCTGCATCTGACAGAGGGTGGGTGCTAGGAGAGGTGTGGGCGTGTACCCTCCGAAGTCCCGCATGTCTTAAAAGGCAAAGCGACTTCAAGGGTTTGTTCCTCGCCTCGCTCCAAAGACCGCACTTGTTTTGCGACTGCGGCAGTCTGAAGCTTGGATTAGAATAAACACGTTCCCTTCACCTCAGTGTAAAAATTGCAGGTGCAGGATTTACGGGATGAAGTCATTAGAATGAAAGACGACGTCCTCCGACACTTGTTTTTTCATCTGCGGACCACATGAACTGCACACGGACACGCGCCAAAGTTAATGGATCGATGATGGTTGGAGATTAATTTGCTTCCTCGTCAGGCGTTTGCTTTATTTTGTGGAATATATTGAGACATGGCAAAGATGCTGTCCATCCTCGCAAGAGTCGTGCTTTTCAAGATACTGGCAGTTATTGTCTTGCAAGGTAGGCAATAAGATATATTTATTTTTTAAGGTTGTTTATGAATGCACTCAGTACCTTTTTTATTTATGAAGAACTTCTGATTTAGCTGTTTACTATTATTTTTTATTGTTTTGTTTTTTTAAACATAGCTGCTTCTAATAACGGTATCTTGGCGTCCCGCGCCATGGTCCAATTGGACTCAAAGGTGTCTGGCTCCCGGGGTTCCGCTGACTCACAGCTGTCTGAGACAACAGAAGCAAAGTCCAGACAAAAGCGCTGCACCTGCTATTCCTACAAGGATAAAGAGTGCGTCTACTACTGCCACTTGGATATCATCTGGATCAACACCCCCGAGTAAGGCACGCTTTATTAAGTTCAATCCGCTTTTGTGCAAGAATCCCAGAGGTTGCACAACGTCTCCTCGTTTGTCAGGAGTTATAAGAAGTAGCAATTTAGTCTTTCAGACGAAGATTGGCACGTGGCTTTTTTTGCAACTGAAATAGGAGCCGTGCACTAGAGGCACCACACATTGCAGTTACACCCAGTTACCCACCCCGAGGCACCAGATTCAAGTGATGGCAGGCCCAACAGATTGCCAGTGTTCCTGCAAGAGTTTGGAATCAGGCAGGTGGAGGATATTATTTACCAAAGTTAGTGCATTTATTGTGTTTTCCGTGCACGCCATGAGTCATAGCCTAAGTCTGTCTATTGATAAAATGCAATGACAGATTTCTTCATTGCGCTGGCTGAAATAGTTTGACAGATATATTTAGGATTGGGTAGTAACAGATTATGTGGGAACAATTAAGTAAGTATTGTTACATCTTTAATGATTATTTGATTCTATGTTAATTAAGTTATGTATTTAGCTTTATATAGCTATAGCCTTTACTATTGCTATTAACTGGTGAAAAACACTTGATAAGGGGTGTTTCTTAGACAAGTTGTCAAAGTTATGGCAGGAGAAAAAAAGGAGTCGAGTTGATGTTTGCTGTCAGCAGCAAACATCTCAACTACAAATACAAAAAGGGGCAGTCTAAGATGCTATACGTCTACCAAGGATTTGGTTTAGTTTCAGATTTTTTTTTGTTGTTGAAAAAATCTGACGTGAAGACATGGTGTAAAGCAGACCTTCCCTAAGTGTGGGGCCCGCCCCCTAGGGGGGGCGCAGAGCCATTGCAGGGGGAGCGCGGCATGAAAAGGGAAACAACAAAACAACGCTTGGACACTGCTAGCACGGGGCGCCCACACAAACGCAAAGCAGGAGATGAAGCATCGCTGAATATGTTTCCAAACCAACTTCATTCTAAGCCAAAGACTAGAAAATATGGTGAAGCATATCTTCTCTTTGGTTTCACCTGCACAAGTGCCAAGGTAGGTCTCCCCTGCAGAATTGGTTTTCCCTGCCTCGAGAGCATGCGCTGGGCTCTTCAAATCACGGACAAACAGTATCCCACATTCTTGATTTTTAGTTCACAAACACTTGTTGTAATAAATACCTACTCCTGACATTTTGGCGATATTAGCTCTTTATACAGTAAAGTTACAGTGGGATACAAATAATATCAGGCCGTACCTGCCACGATTTGTTCCCTCGGTTCAAATCATGGACAAACAGTATCCCACAGTTGTTCATGTTTTTAAACCCATTTTGCACAGAGAGGCATTTTTTGAAAAATGTATTGATAGCAATGTTGAATATTATTACACAGGACAAAAAAACAACTACAAAAAAAGTTTGGGAACCACTGGTGTAAAGTGTCTGATCTCGCAACAGTATCAAATTCTGCACATCAAATTCAGATTTCCTTTTAAGTTAGGCCAAGCACCACATTTAGTAAGATTTTCATAACTTTTTATAACTTTTAAATAATCCTGCTCAGGAACGGACAAACAGTCAAACCAATCTAGTCACAAATCCTCTTTGGCTGAAGTCTTACAGATAAATATTCTTCTCAGTTAGTTAGCTGGCTTTTTATTTCCAGCTATAGGACTCATCATCTAACTTGTGGCTGCCACTTGCAGTTTGAGTTCAGCTAAAGATCTGTAAAGTAAGGTAAAGGCAGATGCCCAAACACCTGCCAAAGTTCTAAAACCTTTTTGTTATGTCAGTTTCTCCTATAGTGGGTGTGTCCTTACACACATATTTACATGGACACGCACACACACAAAGGTGAAAATAATACCAGTAACTCTATTGCAGCAAGTATTAGGTGCATTATGTGCGTGTTGAAAACTTGTTCTTACATGGTTGGAGCACTGCACTGAAACAGAAGATTCCCAAAAGGATTCGATGCTTTTGAAACAAAAACATAGCAAACCCTTAGTTAGAGGAGAAATCCCAAATGTTCCATCCTTTTGTTCTTGCTTACAAGACTAACTTTGAAGTATTTGTGTGTACAAGTTTGATCAAAAAGATCCTACACATTGTAAGAGTGTTTAAAGTAAAGCTTTCCTCAAATCCCTTCTTTCACTTTGGAATAACTGCCCCAGCTGACAACAGCATTTCGCTACATTGAGCGTGATCTCTGACTCACAGCCCCGACTTTAGATTGAACAGGTATTAGGTTCAAATGCATTTCACCCTGAAGTTAATTACACAGGCTGAAGTTCCAGTGGAAAAAGACACAGTAAAGGCAGCCCAGCAAGATGCCAGCAACACTGTAGGTACTCAGTCAGTTATAAGCAGCAGGCAGTCTGGCATAATCTGTCAAATCTACAAAAGAAAGGCTTTTATCTGTCAATTCAACGAATCTTTTATTTGTCATACAGAAATGCCCAGACAATAAAATGTTGACATTGTCAGCAGACCCCCCCCCCCCCCCCCCCCTTCCCCAGAACCTCGTAGGTCCTAAAGATATAAAGGCCTCTATATAGATCCTTATTTTTCACAGAATCAATCACACATGGTTGAAAAGAGATGAGTGGAAAGAGAAAGAAAAGAAGTGATGCCTACCTGGCACTTGGAATCTAAATGTTATCCAGATGCGAGGATTAGGGCCAGAATAGACAATATGGTGATGGATGCTGACATTATAAATGTGATATATCGAAGTCATATGTCAGGTTTGTTTTTTATTCAGTTTCACTGACCTTTCTGGCTGCATTTTCCATTGTCAAAAGAACAAATGTTCCCTGGTTCACTGGAGAACATAAAAATGTAGTTGTTTAAAAATTGCTTTAAAATGAATAATTAAAACTTAAAACAAATTTTTTTCTGCGTAGGGTTTGAGCACTGACAGTGTGAAGGTCCTGATGTATCTGCTCCATTTATTATTTTTGCTTTGTTTTGCTCATCTGTTGCTAAATGCTGAAAAAAGGCCTCTCTCTGTCCTTCTAAGGCGCACTGTGCCGTACGGAATGTCGAACTACAGAGGACGTCAGCGAAAACGACGTGGTGTTCAGCCGTCCCAACACGAGGGGGCAGAGACACCGCGCTGCCGTTGTGTTGTGACCGATGCAGACCCGGAGTGTCGTGATTTTTGTCTGTCAAGGTCAGTCTGATTATTTCTGTAAAAATGATATTGAGACAATCCTTTTTCTCTCTCTACTTTTGTGAATTTTGATTGCATCCATAAATGAGCCTAAAGAGTGACAGAAGTAAACCTTGTGCTGACAAGAGGCTTATAATAAATTTAACATGAACTTCAGAAAATGCCCAGACAGAAATGTTGACATTGTCAGCAGTTCTACTTTCTGACAAGCCAGATCCTGCACTTGAATTACTCTGGTTTATCTGTACGGTGCTGCCTTTAGAGCCCACAGGACAAAAAATATGTCCGCACAGTTGCTTTGGACAGCTGTGCTATTCTCACATGGACACAGTTTGAGAAAAACACCCAGACTTTTCGCTTCGTGTAAAATATGTTTTCAGCAATGGCTTGCACTACCTAACAAGAAAATCAGTATTGAGTTAGGTTCTTCTAGGTGGACATCTTCTAGCATGTTGGCAAGGTGGTTAGCACAGTTGCCTCACAGCAAAAAGACCCTGGGCTTAACTCCACCCTCTGACTGGGGCCTTTCTGTGTGGAGTTTGCATGTTCTCCCCGGGTCTATGGGTTCTCCGACGTGCAATTATTGGAGTTAGGTTAACTGGGAATTCGAAATTGATCCTAGATGTGAATGTGAGTAGTTGTCAGTCTCTCTGTGTTAGAGATTGGCGACGTGTCCAGGTGTACCCCGCCTCTCAAGCTATGACACCTCCAGCCCCCTCCAGGCTCCAGCCCCCCTCTCAACCCTGAATTAGATGGAAGAAAATAGATGGATGGTTTCTCTAGAGCAGTGGTGTGACTGGTACTTTTTTTCTTATAAATATAACTGATAGGCACATCGTCTAGCCTGTTATCAGACAGAATAGGTAACTTTTTCTTCCAGTGGTTCGTCATTGACATTTAATTTATTTTGGGCTTACCTTACGTTTGTTTTTTACGTAGTGATAGAAATCGATTTTCTCCTGCTGATGATTCAAGACCAGCTAACACAATTTCAAGTCAGCTCTGATGAATAGCAGTTTGTTCAATAGCTGTGCGGAAAACATCCCATGATAAATCACTGGGCGAAAAGCCTGAACTTCAGCAGCATGCAGCACTTTAAATCGCCACATAAGTGCAGGGTAATAGCTGTTCATAAGTTTCATAGGCTGCACAAACAAGTGCTATCAGCTGCTTCTTGGAACTGCCCGTAATTGTTAGGGAGCTGAAATTTCCTTCAGTTTGACAAGCCTGGACAGTCAAAAGTTAACTTTCAAGCATGAGGGAGGTTCTCATACTGAAAGGAAAATGCTGTGACATTTACAAATCTAAATTAGGATTGTAGTGGGCCACCACAAATCCAGAGCAAGCACTTTTCTCTAACAAACTGTAGCTTGAATAGATTCCTGGTGTTTAAATATGCTGTGATCAATGGACAGTGTGCTAATTTATAAAATAGACACAAAACATATACACAAGTGTTTGACTCTTCCTACTTATTTTAAGCAGAAACTTGTAGTATATTTTTAGTAAATTGGGCATTTGTTTAAAATGGGAAGAAAGAGGTTGGTGAATAAATCTGTCAAGTATCTGATTTTACTGTACTGTGTGCTTCTGGATACAGCACATTTGTCTAAATAAGGGCAATTTGTATTACTGTATAATCCCACACTGGGGACCATGAAGTGAAGCCACAATGACACAGTCTCTTTTGAGTCTCCTAACTTTATGGATCTGCAGCACTGAATTGCAATATTTGCTTCTTCAGTATTACTAATTTAGTCTGATATGTTCTCTTCAAAGCTCCATACAGATCCTCCCAACCTGAAGTCGTCATAAAATTCCTGGACTTGGATGACAGTTTGATGCACCTCCATCTTCTTCTCTTCTTCTTGGGTGAATGGACCCTTCATTTCTTTCCGTTTGGCACTTTGCCTTCCCAGGTACGCACAGGGAAAGAACTTTGGAGTTTAACACTGCCGACATTCCTCAGCATCATAACTCTTGGAGCAAGTTGGTTTCAAGAACTCAGAAACTTCAGCAAATGTGATACAGACCGCGGAGCCTATCCCCTTTCGATCCCATCTGAGAGCCTCATGAGGAGAACTTTAACCACAGCATACTAGCTGGTGACCTTTTGTTATGCAAAGCTCGTTTAGACCCACCCTTTGCGTTCATATGTAGTTTTATGAACTGCCTTTGACTCAGTCTTTAAAAATAATGAGATCATATCAATGTATATAGGAAGACGGAGGCATTTTTGCAAAAATGCTGTAGAGGGAAAAGCGCCAGGAGGAGCTATGTAAAGCAGGGTGAAGCCATGATATTTTGATGTTTTGCCTGATACTTTGCCATTAAAACACCATTCCACAATGGAGAATACCACTTGTGTTATGAGGCATATTACTGAGTTTTGGTTTATAATATTATGTAGCCTGTATGGAGGGCATTTAATTATATTATTTGTTAAAACCATTATTGATGTTCATCAAGCTTTCATCTCAGTTCCACAGCAAACTCAGATTAATAGCAACTTCAGAGCCAGTGAACTGCTTTATGGTGTATAGCTAGGATTCATGTAAAAAACAACTATGCGATGCATCTTATTATATCATTAACCTTCAGCTGAGCAATAAATACATTTATTCAGTGTCCTCTAACAGATTCTGAGCAAGCAAACTTTGCTTATTTATTCTCTAAAATGTTTGCACCTTTCAGAATTTAGAGTAAAAGTAACAAAAATATTCTCACAGCAGAAAAACTGCAGTTAGTATAAACTAAAGCCAAGTCAGATTACGCAGACTGCTCTAGAAAATCAAACAGGAAAATTACAGGAGTAAATGTTAGTGTCTGTTGCTTAATTTATGGAGTTTAAAATGAGGAAGCTCTAATAATTGACTTATATTAGGCCCTCGAGCTTAAACTAGCATTACAGTGTTTTTCACATATTTCATGTGTAGTCACAGGTTCAGGAATGCAGCTCCTAAATTAAACTTGTCACAATTGGCATCTGTGTGCAAGAAAGATAAGAAAAAGGATGAGAGGCCGTGAACATTAAGCAATGTGATAATATTGATTGTGGGGAAAAAAGTAGTATTGTTACACTTAAAGAGCTACTTTTTAATGTGAGGAGAACAAGACCGTGTCTATAGTTTTATAGTTTAGTTTTGTTAAAGAATCCAGTGTTGAAAGCAAGCATATGATATGTAACATATTGGATGCACAGAGTCAAAACTATGCATACATTTTCCAAATTACACATAGACTTTCAAAAATCTCCTCACTTTGTGTTGTATGTACAGTGTGTGAGTGTGTGTGAATTGTATTTACATTTAAAAGCTCGTATTCCCATTCCTTAATCAACCGTTAAACATAGCAGGTCAATAAAAAAGAAGCTTACTCGAAATAGAGGTGGGAGCCAGGATTTCCTTTAACAGTATGACAAAACATCATTAACACTGGCAGTAACAGTGGTTTATTATAGAGATGAAATAACTTTTCTTCCTGTAAGACTGGTAACTTTATATAATCTGTTAGCAAGTAATAGTGACTATTTTCATGCTATTTACTTGTTGTACGCTTTTTATTAAAACAGGTGTGACTCTTAATCTTTGGACAAGATTTCAGGAGATATGAGGAGCAGTAAACAGAGTCATTTACATGTAAATCCTTTCAGTTATATAAGTGAACCTTTTTATATGGTGTGACAAAATTTCGCACTTCTTTTTCACCATTATGTAAATCCTGCTTTTTCTTTAAATTCTCTTTCTGTGTATTTGGTCCTCACACCATACAAATACTTCATTACACACATACAACTGCCTCAGACTGCGTAAATGTACAATAAGTACCCAGACCCGGTGAAGTGAAATTCTTTCATCAGAAATGGAGCTTCTCTGGTCTAGAAAAGTGGTTTGATGTGGGGAAGTACTGAGAACAGCACAGCTGAGTAGCCTCAGGGTTTATTGTCTGTTTATTGTCTGCACAAGGTCAATCACAGTGCTTTAACTCTTTTCACCAAAAATTACTCACTCGTAGCGATCACATGTGCTGAGTTGAATTTATGATATCTACGCTGTAGCCCAACTCATGCTCAGATTGTGAGATGGGAACTGCCGCCACATGTATACAAATATTTTATCTCTCTAAGCCAGTCCACCATTGTACAGTATTTAATACATTTAAAATCTAAAACTTGATATTATTAATTATACAAGTTTCATTACCTGCTTTTTTCCCTTGTGCTAAAAAAAAGATGAGCAATAAATAAAGCGAATACCAGGAGTTACAAAGTTTTTCAGCAGATACTGTTAGAAGCTGATATAAGCTGTGGTTTGTGACGGTTTCTTTCAATCTTGATATCTTGAAATAACAAAGTTATCCAGATAATAGGATAATGTCCTTATAATCTATGCAAAAGAAAATATTTCTCCATGTGATCACGAGATAATTTTCTAATTAATTTGAGTCTTTGTTTTCTCAAGAACAGGAGGAAAATGTCTTTTCATTATAAGAAAACATGTTGGCTATCCTGAGATTGTGAGATAATTTGCCTTGTGATAACATATTTTTAAAAATCGCGACCATGGTCACTTTTTGCTGTTGTTGTTGTTTTTACATTTTTGTTTTACATTTTATCCATTAAGGCATTATTTTGTGTGAAATTTCTATCACACAACACCTTTCCCTTGTAGACAGACTGAGGTCATATGGACCCTCTGAAACACTAATACCACCTATCGTCTTGGAATGTCACTCTAAGTCCACCCTAAATAAGCCTACCCTGGAGCCTCAGTGTAAACCTACAGTGAGCAAGGTCTTATTCCCACAGTATACCATGGGAAATATTTCCGAGCAGACATCCTAACTATTCAACAGCAGGTCCAGGGCCCCTGTGTGGTTTACAGTTTGCTGTTTGTGTTCTGGCTCATTAAATAAATGAGCCCGGTGTGTCGTAGAGTGAACTTACCGGTCCTAATCACTGATAATAAAGATTGCTCCTTTCACAACAGATTATCCAGATATGATAAAATCATCAGGATATTTAATTACATTTATTGTTTGTTTATGTTCAATTTATTTTGATCATGTAAACAACATACAGAAGCTCATTAAGGAAAGAAAAGAAAAAAGAAATGCTTCACAAAACGCACGTCAATATTGCTTCACCTATTCTGATTCAGTTACATGTAGAAAAGTACGGCATCTTATCAAATATGATATGATAATTATGATATTATGTTGCTCAAATGCACACTAACTGAGTCTAATGGAGCCCACCTTCCACATCGAACATGATATTTGTTGTCATTTTACAGTTGTTTGTAAACAAAATGTAATGTATTGTGATGTGAATATGCATTAAAGTCTTTTATGCTTTGATTAAATAATAACCAGCTTTTTAAAATGCTGTTATTTCATTGTTCATGAGACGACAGCATATTTATTATTATTATTATAATAGTAATAATGTTATGAGCAGGCACCATTTGGATGCCAACATCGGTATATCAGAGTATTTCAACTGCTGCTGAAAAATGAATTATTAATGCCAGAGGTCAAAGGAGAATAACCAGACTGTGTTAACCCTTTAAGACCTACCATAGAACCAAGTCCGCCAGAGCTTATATTATATTTTTACATGCTGTGGAGCCATTTTTGGGAGCATTTCAAGTTGATGTACATCAATACAACCATTATAGCCCAGATTTTAATAATATGTATTCATTAAGTGCATAGTAATTACATAAATTGCAAAAAAGTGCAATAAACTACAAAAAAATTGAAAATCGTTTTTGATTTTTTAACATATATTTGTAGTTAGAGAAATTTAAGAGGCTTATCCCTCAAAACTGTAAATACAAAAAAGTTGCACAAAATAGTTTCCCACCACAGGAAATTTATTTTGAGTGTCTTCATAGTTTTATTTTTGAAATACACCAATTTTTATACACTGCAGGAAAAACGAAAATAAATATTATACTGCAAATTTGCAAAAAAGCAGCATATGCATCAAAATAAACTATTTCCAGCAGTGCAATATGAGTCCTAAGCATCCCAGAAACGACACAGAAAGTCATAAAGTCAAAGATAACTTTTAAAAAGAGCAGTATAGGCCCTGAGGCCCTGATCGCAAAAAAGACTACATTTCCGCGAAAATGACGTCACTTCCGGTTACGGCCAGGTAATGGCGGAAATGCAAAAGTTCGCGCTGACGTCTATTCCAACGTAGGAAGTGTTTTGAACAGCTGATCGGACCGGCAAAGCGTGTTTCTGGAATATTATGTTTTTGTTCTTGCAAGCGCTTTTTATGCAGTTTTTGCAAAGCTTTATGTGGAAGGAAACCGTGACCTAGGACAAGCTGATGGCACAATATGTAAGTACAACTCCTCCGGTTTCATATGCAAAAAAAATTTTTGCGCTAGCTTACGTGGTTGCAGTGCTACCGGGATTTAAAAATAGTTACGCATAACAGAGCGTTCCCGCTCCGATCGGCTCTAAAGGGTTAAGCTGTAAAAAAGGCAACAGTAACTCAAATCAACACTTGTTACAAGGTATGCAGAAGAGCACAACACAATACAAGGAAAGTTAAAGCAGATGGGCTACAGCAGCAGAATGGCACCAGGTGCCATTTCTGTCAGCTAAGATTGGGAAACTGAGCCACAATTCAAATGGGATCATCGAAATTGGACTGAAAAACCTTGGACAAACATTGCCTGGCCTGATGAGTCTCACTTAAAGGTGCAACATTCAGATGGTAGGGTCAGAATTTGGTGTAAACAACATGAAAGTATGGATCTTTTTTTGGCATACTTTGAACTCCTTAGTACCAACTGAGCATTGTTTAAATGCCAAGCCTAGTGAGCTTGTTGTTGACCATGTTCATCCCTTTCACTGTACCCAAATGACCCCCACAGTCTCACACATAGCTCAGTCCAACAGAGCATCTATGGGATATGTTGGAATGAGAGACTGGCATCATGGATGTACAGCCAACAGATCTGCATCCACTGTGTGATGCTATCATTTTAACATGGGCCAAAATCTCTGAGGAATGTTTCCAGCACCTTGTTGAATCTATGCCATGAAGAATGAAAGCAGTTCTGAAGGCAAAAAGGGTGTTCAACCCAGTCCTAGCAACGTGTAACAAAGGAAGTATCTGAATGTATTTGTGTAATTAAAAAAAGCACGTATAATATTTTAAAAAATGACGAAATGCTTCTCTACTTTCCAGAGCAAGTTTAAAACTACATTCTTTCTTGATACTTCACACTGAGGGGGCTTTATTTCTTTATTTCTTTTATTTATTTATTTTTTAAAGTTTTTTGCATTCCACTTAAACCTCAACCTGATGTTTCTAGATCTGAAAAATCACTCTAAGATGAAGCCAGCATAAAAGAGGTTGAAGCCAAAGTGTGAAACATTTGGAATCAATTCCTTGATTTATGATGAAGTGGTCTACTGAATCATGCCTGACATAAAGGCCTCCTGGCATGTTTATGAGTCACACTGTATTCCAAATGATACTTATAAGGTATTGGGGTTCTAAAGATTGTAAGTCATCTCTGTAAACCGGTACAAAGCTCAGCGCTTACAAAGTTCTTATGTGCCACCTGAAATTTAACTCAGAGTTTTAAACTTTCATCAAGTATTTGTATGTTTTTTGTTTGACCCCTTTAAAATATCTAAACATTGATTGAATTCATCCTGTGAAAATCTAATCTAATGTTATTGCTATGTGCCAGTTTAGTTTTGTTGTTAATCATAAATAAAATAATAATAAAAAAAATGTACAAGACATAAAATTAAATGATAATAATATAATAATACATGTGGCATGCAATTAAAAGCAGTTACCTAACTATATATATGTATGCATATAAAAATTCATATGAAATAACCTTTGGCTTTTGCAGTCACCAGATCCTAAGCTAAAAGGACAGCTGTGGGAGATTTTAATCGCCCTCGTCATCACCAATATTAAAACACCAAGTGCAGGAATATGTTTTGTTCAGTGGATTTTTGCTAAGGTCCAATGAAGCTTTTCTGTAGAGACATGGTGCAGCCAACACCTCAACGCCGCAACTTAACTTTAATTTCTATATTAAAAAAAAAAAATCGATTGTGATTCTCCAGTTGTTTTAAAGACCACTGAGTACTAACAGCCAACATTTTCTGTGTGTCTGACCTTTTGTCGCGCACTTTTTTGCTAATGTGAACTGTGAACTTTAATCTTGTTCCATAACATGCAACTGTACATTATGGATGGTAAATACATACATAACACTGGGGAACAAAGTCAGTCAGGCCTTTACAACAAAGGTTTGTGTTTCAACTTGAAAGACAAGGGGAACATTACCATGCTGCAGACAACCAGTACCTGCAATTTATTTGCACTGCGGAAATCAGAAGTTAAAATACAAAGAACAAAAACCAACAACCCAAAGCATTTAAATACTTTTTATTTACCCTTTTTCTATCTTTGAGTGTACATTTAAGCTCCTTTAAACAACATCTGACCAGTTGGGGGACAGAGAGATTCATGGCCTATAAGCAGTCATTTCCCTATTAAAATATTAAAACTGAGCAATGTGTTATTAATCTAGAACAAGGACAAATATCTTCACAAAATGGCACTGTCCATGAAATCTAACTACAAGCGAAATAATTCAGAGCAGCTGCAGCGACATCAGACCTTAGTATTTTAGTTAGCTTTATTGTTTTGGTTTACTGCCTCCGCAGCAGTGTAAAAATAACAAATTTAGGGAAGAAGCTCTAAAAATGTAGACTGTCTGCCCAGCGCCAAACTGCAGGATATTAGCAGAGAGCCAAGTGAACATATTAAAGCGTAGCATCTGAATAACAATGAATTTATTAATATGTAAGATCCAGCTGTGGTACAAATCTACACTAAAGAGAATGTCTTTAAACAACTGGCAGTAAACTGAAACCAGCACTTGATTTACTTAAAGAGAACATACATCACACATACAGAATATGATCTCTTGGTATTCAAGGATGAGGAAGTTTTTCTCATACGTCTTAAGAAAAATATACTGCTACCCAGAGGGCATGATTATGTAGAATTTTCCTTTCTTTTTTAAACCGCAAGGTAAATCATGGGAGGAAAAGTCTTTCATAACATTTGACTTCTTATGCAGCTGAGAGTCAAATCTCACCTCGAGGAAGAAAGTAACATGCAAACACTGGTTTGTTCTACTGAGGAATGTGAGGAGTGTTCCCAATTGAACTGTTGTTCCCAGTGGATGACCTCAACATTCAACTGTTGCTTTAGTAACATTATTATAAACAAACTAATGAAGCAATCCGTTGTTTGGTGATTAAACCTGTTTTGTACATGTATAGTTAGCTTATATGCTAACTACAGTTTTTCTGGTTTTTTTGTTTTTGTTCAAATTGAAAAGTTTCCTAAATAAATCAACTTACTTCTGGTTGTGTCAAATATGAGAAATCTTTATTTTATCAATTTGAGTGGGCTCAAGCTCACCTAGGGAAGGCTGATGTATAAAAAAATCTTGCGCTTTGTAGTCATGATCAATTAGATTGTGTGTGTGTGCTTCACTGAACTTCTCATAAATTGACTTTTATTATATTTCTAAATACTTGTTGTTAAAAAAATAATAAAAGGAATATTTCCAAAGAACTGCTTTGCAGCCTGCTAAATAAATTGTCTTCTGTTTTCCAAATTATTAGTCGATGTCACAGAAGAGAAAGTGTCTGTTGTGTGAAAGAGAAATGGGCACAACAGAAGCAGCAGGAGTCTTCAGTCTGTTCACTTTAGTGTGAATTTGTTTATTTAACCATGGACGTTAAACTGCACTATTGAACAATGAAGTTAATTATCTTTCAGAAATACCATCGATTTTGGTCCTTTCTGTGTTTTTTATTTTCACTTTTTGCTTTTGGATTAAATAAAATGCGCTCTGATCAGTGATCACTGCAGATACCTGCAGAACTTACATAACTGAAGCAAGCATCTCATTAATTGGCCTAAATAACACCTCAAAGTGAAAACATGTTTATTAGCTTGAGTAAAAATGCTAAATGTTTGTACCTGTAAAAAAGCAGGCCGCTTTGGAGGATGATTACTTTCTCATTTATCAGAATAAAGCTGGAGAAGTGACGGAGCAGGTGAGTAAGTGACGGAAGTGACGGACAAGGTAAGCGACTCATGTTGTAACTGACGTCAGACGCCGGAGATTTTGGCGGAAAATTAAAGCAAATGGTAGTTTAGATTTGAACAAATTCATTTAAGCTTCAGCATTACCAAATACACTTATCAATTGTCTTATAACTAACACTATTTGTCTAAATAATCTCCAACACCCTGGAGAACAACGAGGAGAGTTTAGAGACTCTCCAAGATTACATCGATCAGTGCTTTCAGGATCTCGTGATGAAGAAGACCCCGTGTGCAGCTTCCCCGGCCAAAGCTGAGACGCCGTCGTCGAAAAGACAACGCCCGGCAGATTCCCCCGGCTCAACATCGCCAGCCGGCAAAGATATTGCCGACATATTGGAGTCAATCGACAAGCGATTGTCCAGTTTCGACGCAAGGCTGTCCTTGGTGGAGATTCTTCACCGAGAATTTAAATGTTTCCTCGCGGTTTCCTCGCGGCTGCGTGCAGCGGGGCTAGGGGAGGGTCTGTGCTGACGGACGTGGGTTACTGACCTGGTAGCCTGGCTGGCCCTGGGTGGGTCCGGGATGGGCGTGAGGTTCTGGGGGCGCTCCGTCTCTGGGCTGGGACCCGGACTGGGCCTCGGGGGCTTGGGTCCTGGTTGGTGTGTTGCCGGGGTTGTGGGCGGGTGGGTGCATGGGGGCCCAGCCCTGGAGCAGGGTGCCGCCGGTGCGTCGAGCCACCTGGGGGGCTCTTCAACTGGTGGGGGAGATTGTCACATCTTGCAGGAGCTTTCCTCTCCTCAGGAGCTCCCTCTGCAGGAGGGGGAGATACAGGAGAGGTGGAGGAAGATCTCAGCCTGGGTGTTTATTGTCTTATGTAGTCTGGAAGATGAGTGGATGGTGGGGTGGGTGCAGTTTTCTCTGTGGTGGGGTTGGGTGGACTGTCCCGGGCTCTGTGGGGCCGGGCGGCGCTGCTGCACTGGGCCCGGTCTGGATGGGCCTGGGCCCCCTTTCCCTGGCGGGTCGCGGAGTATGGGGGTGCCTACTGGGGTCAGCGGGGGAGCTGGCCCCAGGGAGGGGTCACTTGCCCCTCCCTTCCTTCCCTCCCCATCTCCAGCTGCCTCCCTCTTCCCGCTCCTCCACAACCACCCACACATGCAGGGCCTTGGAGTAGGGGTATGTCACCAGGGTGCAGAGGAGGCTACCCCCCCCCCCCCCCCCCCGTCCCCTTCTGGCTGCCTCTGCCTCAATTTTATCCCACAACTTAGACATTCACATTACTCACACTCTCATTACACATACATATAGGATCTTGGGGGTGGGCACGATACACGGAGTCCAAAGTACCATCAGGGTGTACACCCCACCCCTGGCATCGTTGCCCACCTCTCAATTTTAAATACACGTAGACATTGAGGGCTAGCAGGAGGGACCATGCGCTTACCTGCTGCTCTCTGGCAGGTAGCTCCATGCCCTCCTGGGTTTTAAATGCACCTTAGAACACACATGCATCAACATTACAATGAGCGGGTGGAGGGAGGTTTGGAGTCTTCTCTCACCCCCGTTCTCTGCGACCTGCTGGAGCAGGGGGGCTAGGAGGAGGAGTTGGCCGTCCGACTGCGGTCTGGAGTGTGGAGCCTTCCTGCTGCTGCGGAGTCGGGGCGGTCTGCCTCCCCCCACCGCAGGGAAAAGGGAAACACCACCTGGTCTGGGTGCAGTTCCCCCCTCCAGGGGCGAGGGCACCTAGACCCGGTTTGTAGAGTACGCTTGGGGAGTGTGATCGTGTGTACAACGTCTCTTTATGTCTGTCTCCACGTTGGTTGAGTGTGGAGTAAGTGCATATGAGAGCATGAGGGTGGGAATGGATGTTTGTATCTGTGTGTGCCTGTATGTCTGTGTCTATATGTCAGGTTGGGTGTCAGGCGCCACCTCTCTGGGGACATCTCAGGCCCTCCAAGGTTTGGAGGCCTATCTCCCCCTACCACCACTTCCCCTGCCAGTGGCGGACCCCCTCAGACATCGGTGCGTTGGTGGTTCTTTGTGTCCGGGGATGGGCGTCCAGGTACACACCGGCTCACTCCTTGGCGGCCGCTTATCGGGGCCTGGAGCCTGGGGCTCGCTCGGGCCACTTCGGAGGTGGGGTGCCCCCGGCCTCTCGGCCTGGGGCTCGGTCACTCAGGCGCAGCTGGCTGCCGGCGGAGCTCACGGGCGCGTCACTGCAACTCCCCCTGGCTTCTGCTCCGCGGCTGCTGAGTGAGCCCTCATCTGGGACTCTCCTCAGCTCTTTCCGGGACAGTGGCGCAGCTGCCCCTCTGTTGGTCTTCCTTGGTCTCTTGTGTTCTGGGGGCCTCTGGATGTCTGGAGTTTTGATCTCCTCCACACCTGCTTCACGCCCTGGAGGACGGGGCTGTGGCCCCCCCACACCCTCTAGCAGATTATTACATGAAGGAACCTTTTAAAAAAACAAAAAACAAGCGCGTCCATGCTCACAGGTGTACACACGGGTGATCACACCCACAAACTACACCCTTTTTGGCTCCTACCTCAAAGCACACTGTGTTCTGTTGATCTCATGTGCTGCACAATAATGTTTAACATTTAGTATTTACTGTCATATTCCCATATATCATTGTGATGTTGTTTATTCTATTACTCTTGTTCTCTTCTGCTTGCTTTCTTTTTTCTTTCTCAGCAGGTGATCCAGGTGATTGATATATGCATTTTTTTTCTCTGCCCGTTCTGTTGGTTTTTGTCTTTTGCCCTTTTCCCCCGTCCCTCTTCTCAGCTGTTTCTCTTTCCCTCTTTCTTTCTCCCCTTCTTTCCCCCAGTCAAGTCTGTCCCGTATTCAGTAAGTGAAAATAAAATAAACAATAAAAGGTGAATCAAATGGACCATTACGGCAAGGCTGGGATGGTCAGTTTGGTAAAGTAAATCCGTTGGGCATCTTTCTTTGCCTTGGCAAAAGAGCCAAACGGGACAGGCCAAAAAAAAAAAAAAAAAAAAAAAATCAGAATAAAGCTGTCTGTCAGAGCTTTATTTGATGATGTGCCCACAGGGAGCCAAGAAGTGCAGTGTATGAGTACAGGCTGTAGCACCACACCAGGTGCACGTAGATGTAATTATGTGTGAAGATTCCTTCAGGAATTTAATAACATGAATGAACAAACTATTGGCCTCTGGGCTTGATTACTGCTCCCCTCTGACAACTGAATTTTTAGAACACGACATTTTACGATGTAGAGTTAACACCTACATGTCACAGGCTGGGTCTCTGACCCAGCGCTCTGAGTTCATGTTTGTATTTGTCTCATTTTGTTATGTGATTTAGTTTGTGTTATTTCCTATCTGCCTTTAGTTTAGGCAGTTATTGTTCCTGGGTTTTCTATGTTTTGGGGTTTTGTATTTATTCATCACATATTAGGTCTGTTAAGTTGTGTTGTCATGTTTTAGTTTTAGTATTTCCTGTTTTATTCTGACAATGTCATGTGTTCTTTGTTTATTGTATTTAGCTTTCCTCTCCTGGTCCTGTCATTAGGTTTATGTCTGTCAGCTGTTCCCCCATGTGTCTCCACCTCCCCTGATCACCTCATGTATGTATTTAAGCCCTTTGTTTTCTGCATGCCATTGTCAGGTCGTCTGCTCATCCATGTCTCATCTCCAGGTACCCATGTCAGTTCACTATGGTTAAGCTTTTTCATGTTTTGTTATTAGTTCACCCAGTTTAGGTTATTGTTTAGTTTTCACCGATGCCCGATTATTTTTACCCTCATTGCTAGCCTCAATAAACGGCTTGTTTTGTTTATCCACACTACGTTTTGGTCTGCGTTTGAGTCCTCCTCTGCAACACATACGGTCTGCCCCAGCCAGACCGTGACACTACAGTACTGATCGGAGAAATGATTGTTCCATTTCACTGATCCCCATTTTCATTCCAATGTGGTTAATTTCATAGGGGTTTTCACAATTTTGTCAAAGAATGATAACTATAATTATTGCAGAGAAAGACTTTATTTATTTATTTATTTTTACTGTTTTTCTTAATAAAAGCCAAAAGCGGCGAGCTGGCTGCAGACCTGCAGTTTTCACTCTGAGTGACATTGATGGGACATACTGAGTACTGTATGTGGTTATGTGCAAATGCACATTAAGTGCAATAAAAATGATGTGGCCTGTAATTTTAGCCTCAAGGGTTTATTTCTGCTTTCAACACCTTTGGACATTTGCAACATTAATCATTTAGTTAATGCACTTGCAGTAGCGTCATACTTTTCTGTGTGGGTTTTCTCAGGATTTAGTGCAAACTCATTGCCCTGGTCCCTCACGAACCTCTTCATGCCTCCCCACAACTCTTACGATTAATTAAAACTAATTTAATAAAGTACATTTATCCAAGTTTTAAAGCCTAATGCGAGTGCTGTACTTTAGGCTTGCACAATAATTTTCAATTTGGCTAACTTTTTACATTAGCTTTACAACATTTCATATGGAAATATTGCACTTGTTACTTAACTGTATTAATATTTCAGCAGTATATTTTGTAATATACTACTTGGGATTGATTCTACATATAGCTGAATCCATCTTGATCGACTACAGTAGCTACACATTAATCCATCACAAGCAATTGCCAGACATGGTTAGAGTGCATGACTGGGTAGGTATTGGTAACATACCTATATGTGCATCACTAATGACACATGCATGATTGATTTGTTTGTCTTTTGAATTTTTGAGTCAGACTTTATATTGGCACCTACAGTCAAGCCTCAAGGATGAATTTTCCCATCAGAAGTGAAGTGATTATGTGCAGCCGTGTATTGCACATCAAAACGTTTCACACTTCTTGACATCAAGATTACCAACTTGACTGATTTCAACTTGTCACATAGTTTCCAAGCTGTCTATCCGTGACACAACAACAACATCATTCCATGGCGCAGTGGAGCAATTTGGCTTTTTCTTCCTTCTTTGCTGTGTAAATCTGAGCAACAGTGATCAAACCAAATGGCAGATTTATGCTTCTCCAGACAATACAGATGTTTGTCTGCAGCGTGATATGGTAAGGTTGTTGCAGCTTGCAGATCGGTTTAAATGAACACCTTCCAGACCTCAATAACAGGTTGTGTGTCAAGGCCCCGGGATGTTTGAGCCATACTGAGCATTCTAACAAGCTGATGTTTAGCAGGTATAATGTTTTCCACGTTTACCAAAGCGAGACCCTATAGATGGATGGGTTAAAAAAAAAAAGCAGAACAAATCATTTCCCCTAATTATTGTAAGTACAAAGTTATTGTGTCATTTCATTGACATGTTAGAGTCAAACATTTTTAATAGAGAGCAGTTTGGAAACTTCCAAACTGGAGAAAACTGCCACCAAAAGTCATTTTAAAATGTGATATTTGGGTTTTTGTCATATAAATTAATGTCTGAATAACACATGAACAAACTCCCCACAGAGACAACATAGAAACACTACTAAAGTTTTCAGGGTCATAGTACAAGAAGCAGCTGTTTTAAGTTAAAGGGGTTTAAATAAAAATAAGTATTTTATGATTTTACACATTTTTATTGAAAAGCACCATTTAATCACATTTAAGATAAGATAAGATAAGATAACCTTTATTAGTCCCACACGTGGGAAATTTGTTTTGTCACAGCAGGAAGTGGACAGTGCAAAAGTTATGAGGCAAAAATTAGAATACAATAAGAATAAATACAGTACACAACTGTACAGAATAGAATAAAATAAAATACTATATACAGTAGAATAAAATAAAATAAATATACAATAAGATAAAAATAGAATACAAATACAAATACTATATACAACTGAGTAAAATACAACGATGACAGAAAGGATTATTGCACTTAGTATTATTGCATATGTATGGATGTGTGTGCTTGATCAGTTAAAGTCTTTATTATGGAGTCTGACAGCAGTGGGGAGGAAAGACCTGCGAAATCTCTCCGTCCCACACCGTGGGTGCCGCAGTCTCCCACTGAAGGAGCTGCTCAGTGCTGTCACAGTCTGCTGCATGGGGTGGGAGATGTTGTCCATCAGGGATGACAGCTTAGCCGCCGTTCTCCTGTCACTCACCACCTCCACTGGGTCCAGAGGGCATCCTAGAACAGAGCTGGCCCTTCGGATCACCCTGTTCAGTCTCTTCCTGTCCCCAGCAGAGATGCTGCCACCCCAGCAGACCACGCCATAAAAGATAGCAGAAGCCACAACAGAGTCATAGAATTTCTTCAGGAGTGGGCCCTCCACTCCAAACGACCTGAGTCTCCGCAGCAGGTACAGCCTGCTCTGCCCTTTCCTGTAGAGGGCGTCTGAGTTATGAGTCCAGTCCAGTCTATTGTTCAGATGAACACCAAGGTACCTGTAGCTGTCCACAGCCTCAATGTCCATACCTTGGATGTTCAGTGGTTGCAGTGGAGAATGCTTGTGCCTGCGGAAGTCTACCACCAGTTCCTTGGTTTTACTGGCGTTGATCTGGAGGTAGTTCAGCTGGCACCAGTCCACAAAGTCTTGAGTCAGTCCTCTGTACTCCTTGTCGTCCCCATCAGTGATGAGGCCGACTATTGCAGAGTCATCAGAGAACTTCTGCAGGAAGCACTGGGTGAAATTTAAATTTAAATCAAAAGCTAATAAAATTTAAACTTCCCAAGTTGATTTCTTACATAAAGACAATTATTATTATTTTAATTATATGTTTATGTACATAAATAGTTCTAATATAATTAAACATACAAAAATGTGCATAAATTTCCCAAACAGTATTTTAGAATACTTGGAAAGCAAACACAATACCAAAGCCCAGAATCTCAATGATGATCAGTACATCAAAAAAACAAAACAAAAAAACAACAACACTAGTTTACTTTGAAAGCTTGTAAAAGCATGTTTGCTTTTAAACAAGAGATGCTGACAGAAATCTTCTCAGTGTTTATTTGGTCACAAGTCAAACAAACTGCAGACAAACAAAAAATCATGACAACCATCTCACTGTATAAAACCTTATTTATTACTGTGTCCAGCAATGAGCTAGATTTAGATCATATTAAAGAAAACAAGAGCTTTGTTATTTCTGGGTTATAGAAAATCAATTAAATCCTTTTTTTCTTTTCAGTGTTTGAAGGCAGTGATCAAAGCTGAACAAGATGAAGACAGAATGAGTGGAAGAGTTAGTGCAACTTCCCTTTTCACTCGATATGTGTAAACCACAGCAACCAAGATTGTAAATTCACTCACCATTGTGGATCGGCAGAGAGATGAAGAGAATAAGCTCATGACTCTCACACCCACGGGGAATTTTATGGGAACAGCAATGCCCTGTGCACCTGCGCTAGAGTTTTGCTTTTATTCCTTCATAACCATTTTCTTTTTTAGTTCACCCAGAATCTAGCAAAGCAGAAAAAGACACTCTGTAAATGCAAAAATGTTTAAAAAACAGTGATGTTACAGTCTTTTTTCTTCTTCTTCTTTTTTGTACAAGGTATAGCCTGTAGAGCTGTCTGATTTGACTTAAAACATCTGGAGGCCAAGGACGTGCCTCACAGAGGACGGTGGAAGGTACACTGACTTTGATGTTTACAGTTAACAGCTAATTAGATCCAGGCAAGAAACTTGGCTGCCCGTCATTGCCTAAATATTATTTCTCTGTCTCTTGTAATTTTCTGCAGTGCCGTCACTTTCATACTATCCCATAAAACAGAAATGCCATGTCAAGCATTCGTGGCCCGACAGCAAAGCAACGTTAATTTTTAGTTTTTTACATTAGTAATGAAAAAATGAATCTTGTAGACTAATTTTTCATTCATGTTAAAAATTTTGTCAATGTGATGGCATGCCACACATGGTAAGCTCCACACCTCATCACCCGTTGATTCACTTTAGTTTAATTTACAGTCACTACTTTAAAATATTCTATTTATTGTTCAATATCATTTCTTTATTAAATGTATTCATTTTTCCATCACACCTTCCAATGTTTATATGGCGTGCACACATATTAACCTTGCAAGGTCAAAGTTCTGTTTTGTTATATTAATACATCTTTCTTTGTTTGAGTTACCTGGGGGTTGGTGTCTCCTCCTGTCTGGCAAAAGGTGTGGCAAAGGGCTGGGAGACCTGAAGTACTGCTGACAGCCTAATTGGATTGCACCACATGCTTCATTGCCTGGGGGGTGTTTCATGTTTGTTTAAATGTTTTGTATTAGTTGGTTATATGGCAGCCATCTTGTTTTCCCCCGTGTGTGTCATTTGGTTTAGCTAAACCAGTATTTAAGTCCCCCTGTGTGTCATTTCAGCAGGTCAGTTTACCATATGTTTGTTTGAGGTTTTGTTAATTATTATCTTGAGTTTAGTCTGTTGAGTTGACCTCTTTTATTGGTCTGCCTGTTTAAGTTTTGGCTTTGTTAAATATATTTTCATATTTTTGGGTCAATAAAACCCGTTTTTTGAATTAAAACCACCGGTGTCCTTTATGCTTTACTGCTTGGTCCCTGACAATTGGTGGCAGCAGTGGGATCATCCAGTATTGGACACAGGTCTTTTTTCTTTTTCTTTTTTTCTTTCTTCTGTTTTTCCCCATGAGGAGGAAGAATGCATCGTGGTGGCAAGAATGAAAAGAAAAAGGGATCTGCTCAGCAAACCTGTGAAGAGGAGGAAAATGGAGCCTCAGGAGTCACTGAAGTTGTGGAGAGAGTTGAAAAGGAGCCTACTTTGTCTGATCTAGTCAATATGCTACATGCTCACATGGAACAACAGGACATCCGGGATGCAAAACAGAGTGAGTTAAATGCACGACAAGAACAGCGATTTAAAGCCTTTCAACATCAGTTTAGACTTTTGCAGTCAGAAATCCAAGTCAGAACATCACCATCAGATTCTGCAGAAGCTCGCTCTGAATCATTAGAGTTTGATATTCATCCTTCTTCCTCTGTTCAGCAGGCCCAGGCTGAACCAGTTATGACTAATTCCAATCCAGCCATTTCACCAGCATTTCAGTTTCCCCTACAAATAGAGGGCAGATTGGAAAGATTAACTGAAGCTGATGATATTGAACATTTCCTGATCACATTTGAACGTATGGCTACAGCTTATCGATGGCAGAAGTCAGATTGGGTTTTTCATTTGATACCCTTGCTTACTGGTAAAGCTAGAGGTGCCTATGTTCACATGGACATTGATGATTCATTAGACTATGATAAAGTGAAATCAGCTATTCTGTCAAAATATGACATTAACCCTGAAACATATAGGCAAAGATTCAGATCCCTGGACGTTCAACCAGATGAAAGCCCTCGTGAGCTATATGCGAGACTGAAGGAGCTTTATGGGAAATGGATCCAGCCAAAGGGTAAAACTATTCATGACATTGGTGAAACTATAATCTTGGAGCAGTTTCTCAGAATGTTATCTCCTGAGCTTCAGGTTTGGATCAGAGAACACAACCCTGGTTCAGCAATGGAAGCGGCTCGGTTAGCTGATGTTTTTGTTGCTGCCAGAAAGAAGGGGCAAGCATGGAGCCATAATGCATGGAAGGTATCGAGGGACACCCGGAAGATACCTCAGCAAAACCATCTGGATTCAGCAAATACAAGCACCAGTAAGAGCTCTCAGTCTACCACTAGACCACCAAAGGCCTCTGGTAAGAAGCTCATTTGTTATCTTTGTGGATTAGAGGGCCATACAAAACCTATGTGCCCAAGAAATTCTGCTAAAATGGTGCAAATGTGTTTTGCTCCTCGTTCTAATGCTGATCCTGAGCAGGAGAGTGACAAATCCATCAAAATGAGCCAGATTGAAGTGAATGGGGTTCTACTCAATGCCCTTCTTGACTCTGGCAGTTCTCGGTCTCTTATTCACTCAGATTTTGCCCCACCTAATATTGTTCGCACCAGTGATACAATTTCAATCTGTTGTGTCCATGGAGATGAGAAAAGATATCCGACAGCTGACATCTACATTAAAGTTCAGGACCAGATGTATCTGCTGAATGTGGGTGTTGTGAACAGTTTGCCTTACTCTGCCGTGTTAGGGCGTGACCTTCCTGTGCTTTTTGATTTGTTGGAGTCTGAGCAGACTGAGGAGTGCAATGTAGCTGTTACCAGAGCTCAGGCTAAGCAAGTCAGTACCCACTCTGAGACCCTGAGTGCCCTGCCTTTTTTTAATGAGGAGTTTGAGACAACTGTGGTGAAGCCACGGAAGACCCGCAGACAAAGAAGGCAGGAGAAATTCAAATTTTCACCTGTGGATACACTAACAGACGCTGAGCCAACACTGTCACCCCTAGGGTTTAATATTCCAACTGAAATTGCTGAACTCCAAAAATCTGATCAATCTTTAATATCTCTTTTCCGGAAGGCCAAAGAAAAGGAACCTGGAGTGGAGCAGGTTAACAGTGAGTACATCTTGCAAAATGACATTCTCTATCGTCAGCAGGGGTCGGTGCTGCAGCTGGTGGTTCCCCAGAAGGTTAGAAACGCCATTCTCACCTTAGGGCATTCTATTCCGTGGGCTGGCCACCTTGGTAAACACAAGACCACAGCTCGCATCAAACATAATTTCTACTGGCCTGGTCTTAGCAAAGATGTGGCTCAGTTTTGTAAAAGTTGCCCACAGTGTCAGATAACATCTGCTAAAATCCCCCATAGAGCTCCACTCCAACCTCTCCCTGTCATCGGCACTCCTTTTGAGCGTCTTGGAATGGATATTGTAGGGCCTGTTGAGAGGCGCAAAGCAGGAAATCGTTACATGCTTGTTGTAACAGATTATGCCACAAAATATCCTGAGGTGTTCCCTTTAAAATCTATAAAGGCCAAGCCCATTGCATTTTGTTTAGTGCAGTTCTTTGCAAGAGTTGGGTTTCCACGAGAAATACTAACTGATCAAGGCACTAACTTCATGTCTACTCTGTTAAAGCAAGTTTATCAGTTGTTGGGCATCTGGAGTCTGAGAACTTCACCATACCACCCTCAAACTGATGGGCTGACAGAACGGTTTAACCAGACATTGAAACAGATGCTCAGGAAGTTTGTCAACGACAGTGGTAACGATTGGGATCAATGGCTGCCATATCTACTCTTTGCTTATAGAGAAGTCCCCCAAGCCTCCACAGGTTTTTCACCTTTTGAGCTGTTGTATGGTTATGAGGTTCGTGGCCCTCTAACTCTGTTAAAGGAGATTTGGGAGGGAGACAAGGTGGAGGGGGGATCCAAGAACATTTTGTCTTATGTCATTCAGATGAGAGAACGGTTGGAGAAAATGGGTGAACTTGCTCAATCACATATGGTGGAGGCCCAGCAGCAGCAGAAGTCTTGGTATGATAAATCTGCTCGTCAGCGTGCGTTTGAGCCAGGACAAAAGGTGCTCGTGCTCCTCCCCAGTGACAACAACAAATTGTTGGCAAAGTGGCAGGGGCCATTTGAAGTCATGAGGAAGCTGGGACCCACCACATATGAGGTGTCCACCCCAGGGCAGTTACGCTCCAGCAAGGTCTTGCATATAAACCTTCTGAAGGAGTGGGTGGAGCGTATTGAACACAAGGCGGATGCAATGCTCATACGGCGAGTGCCTGAAGAAGATGAAGCAGATGAGCAATATCTACCACCTGCTGGCTCTCTAGATTATGATCTCAGCCATCTCCCAGAGGACAAGCAGCAGCAGGTGAGAGAAATGTGTAAATCAGCAGTCTTTCAAGAGAATCCAGGGAGAACTGACATTGTCGAACATGATATTGTGGTACGAGAAGGTGCCTCTGTGAGACGATTAAGTTACAGGATCCCAGAACGTCTGCTGCCTTCATTGAAGAAGGAAATCGATTTGATGCTATCTCTAGGGATCATTGAAAGATCTAAGAGTGAATGGTGCAACCCTGTGGTCTTGGTACCCAAAAAGGATGAGAGTATGAGGTTCTGCATTGATTTCAGGTACCTGAACTCCATATCCATGTTTGACTCCTACCCGACACCAAGAATTGATGATCTACTTGAACGTCTGGGAAAAGCAAGGTACCTGACCACAATAGATCTGTGTAAGGGTTACTGGCAGGTCCCACTCACTCAACGGTCCAGAGAGTTCACAGCATTCAGAACACCATGGGGGCTTTTCCAATTTACAGTCTTGCCATTTGGACTACATGGAGCTCCAGCAACTTTCCAACGGCTGATGGATCAGGTATTACATGACTGCTCTGACTTTGCTGCTGCTTACTTGGATGATATTGTTATCCACAGCAACACCTGGGAGGAGCATGTGGAACACCTGCGAACTGTTCTGGACCACCTGCACTCAGCTGGGTTGACGGTGAATCCGTCAAAGTGGGTTTTCGCCGCTGCTGAGACAGAATACCTGGGCCATGTCATCGGCAAGGGGGTTATCAGGCCACAAGTCAGCAAAATCGAGGCCATGGAATCATCCCCCCTGCCCCAAACAAGGAAGCAGCTGAGATCCTTTTTGGGCATGGCAGGTTTCTACCGTCGTTTCATCCCTCAGTTCTCCAACAGGGCAGCTCTGCTCACAGACCTGACGGGATCACGTTCCCCCAATTACATCCAGTGGACAGAGGAGGCAGTGGCAGCGTTTCATGACATACAGCAGTCACTAAGTAAGCAACCGGTTTTGTACAGTCCCAACTTTGATGAACCATTCATATTACAGACTGATGCTTCAGATCGGGGCCTGGGAGCTGTCCTCCTTCAGGAAACCATGGAAGGCCGCCATCCAGTGGCTTACATCAGCCGGAAACTGTTTCCACGGGAAGTTCGGTATTCCACAGTAGAGAAGGAGACCTTAGCGATCAAGTGGGCCCTGGACACCTTCCGCTACTATCTACTGGGAAGAGACTTCACCTTGGAAACTGATCACAAAGCACTACAGTGGCTTGAGCAGATGAAGGACACAAATGGGCGAATTACCCGCTGGTACCTGGCCTTACAGCCATTCCGATTCACTGTCCACCACGTACCAGGCAAGGAGAACCTTACTGCTGACTATCTCTCTCGCTGTTCCAGCGAGAGCTCTGAAGAGGGGAGGTGTGTGATGGCATGCCACACATGGTAAGCTCCACACCTCATCACCCGTTGATTCACTTTAGTTTAATTTACAGTCACTACTTTAAAATATTCTATTTATTGTTCAATATCGTTTCTTTATTAAATGTATTCATTTTTCCATCACACCTTCCAATGTTTATATGGCGTGCACACATATTAACCTTGCAAGGTCAAAGTTCTGTTTTGTTATATTAATACATCTTTGTTTGAGTTACCTGGGGGTTGGTGTCTCCTCCTGTCTGGCAAAAGGTGTGGCAAAGGGCTGGGAGACCTGAAGTACTGCTGACAGCCTAATTGGATTGCACCACATGCTTCATTGCCTGGGGGGTGTTTCATGTTTGTTTAAATGTTTTGTATTAGTTGGTTATATGGCAGCCATCTTGTTTTCCCCCGTGTGTGTCATTTGGTTTAGCTAAACCAGTATTTAAGTCCCCCTGTGTGTCATTTCAGCAGGTCAGTTTACCATATGTTTGTTTGAGGTTTTGTTAATTATTATCTTGAGTTTAGTCTGTTGAGTTGACCTCTTTTATTGGTCTGCCTGTTTAAGTTTTGGCTTTGTTAAATATATTTTTGGGTCAATAAAACCCGTTTTTTGAATTATAACCACCGGTGTCCTTTATGCTTTACTGCTTGGTCCCTGACAGTCAACAACCAAATAAAAAAATGGGAATGTAATGATCTAATAGCGGCCACTGTATTTTCACTTGAGTCTATGTTAACATATGGAGAATATAGACATGCACCACTTCAGTATATTTAAATTATTTATATATTTTTTTTTTTTAAAGAATGCATGCTGGGGAAAAATCAGTTTGTGAAGTTCTTTGGAAAGTATGAAAAAAGAGTGCACTTAATTTAGTTTCATGGCTTTACTGTGATTTTGTTCACCCCTTCTTCAGGATCTTTCAGATGGCTTCTCATCCTGTTTCCTTCCCATGCTGCAGAAAACAATATGCAAGGGTATTAACAATGGTAAAGAATACACACCAGACAGACTTTTAGGTGAAGACCAGCTGTGTCCAAAACACAGCATTGCTTCAAGCAACCATACATTTTGATTCACCCACCAAATGCCTTATCACGAATAAATTATCTTCCAGCGTTTTCAGATGCCAACACATGCCAAGCATCTGCTTCTCACACTTACTTTAATTGCTGCATTCCTGAACTATCTCAATCCCTGTCATTGAGGCTGAATGTGAGGACTGCTCTGTGGTTACGTGACACAGTTGAAATTTTCCATTTTCTGGTCTAGTTATTTATCAAATCCTCACTTGGGTCAAACTTGGCAAAGAGCACGGATTCGAGGCTATTTCTGCTCAAGATGTTTTCAGTAACATATTGTAGGAACAGCAGATGTTTGGAGCACTGCGAGCCTAAGCTGAATCCTCCTTTCTGTTACCACATTACTTCAATAAACTAAAAAAGGAAGAAAACATTTATTGTAGTAGCAGTTTCAGAGTTATATGAGGACATTTATATTAGCTTAATCCATAAATGCTTATTAAAGAGTTTATGATGTATTATTCAGCATGTATACAAATACTTATGCAATCAGCCTTTGAGCTTACATGTACAGTTCACATGTATGACCTGAGAAAGCCCTTTAACAAAAAAATGGCCCTCAGTAGAAGCACATTATTGCCAAAATGGAGCCATATGGGAATGAGCCATAGTGTAGTCTTTTTTTGTTTGTAATTTAACCTTTTAAATTACTGGCAATTCACTGTGGGATTGTCCCCTGTGAGATACATGAGTCTGAGAGCTCTGGAGAAAGAAAGGAAAAAAAAAAAAAAAACCCACTAGAATAATCGCTGGCTCCTGTTTTTAACTTATTTTCATTTCAGGGTCTACTGTCACCAGTAGGTCAATGCAGCAGTGACAGGAACTTAAATTGCAGTACAATGAAAATAAAAGTTATGTTAAAAATGTATTTGCTTTAAAGTTGGATATTGGCCCATAATCATTTTTTTATATTACTAAAATACAATAAATGTTTCCATTTGTCGGTTTATTGAATTACATGGATAATGCAACTTTTATAATGTGAAGACAGACATGTGCAGTTATTATATTAATACTGGTTGGAAAGTGTGTATTTACAAGATTGCAAGAAACATTTTGAGGTTTACATTTTTGTTTGCAGTTTTTTCTTTGAAGAAAAATATACTGAGCTGTGTGTATTATATTTTCACAAAAGAAACTCGTAAAGTTGGCTGCCTAATATTAAAACAATCCAGTAAATATATAATACATATAACTGTACAGGGACATGGTCATGAAAGGATTTTATATTTCTCATTTATACCTTTTGATTTGTCAATCAGGGAATGTCATATAAAGGAATGTTGGGACGCGGTAACTTCCAGAGAAAACGGTGAGTAAGAGTGCGCAACCAGGCCATTAAAGCATGGCACATGCCAGAATACGTGTGGTTTTACAGAAAAACTGCAGGTGCAGAGCAAATGAAATAGTTTTAGGAGTTTGATCTGTTTTATATGCACCTTGTTTATAGGGGAGCGTTTAAATTTTTATAGTAAATTCCAACCATTGTGGCGGCTGTGACAAGAGTAAAGCTGGTAAATGACTGCCACCAAGTGGAGGAATATTATCCTAACCACTCTGCATGACTTAAGCTTATTATAAAGACAGGTAAATAATCCTCTGATAGCCAATAAATGTTGATGCGGGTACTTGGTCACTGTAGAGACCACAGACAAACTTGGCAATGAAGCATCAAGACATATCCTATAGCATTAGTTTTTCCTCCAGAAATCTTACCCCTCCTTTATGCATATCCTGTAACCAGCTGAAGCAGACCCAGCGAAGCGTGAAAGGAATTGATTTTCCTGTATGCATATTTGCATTTCAACAGAACACACTTGTGCATGAAGCCAAAGAGGGCGTTCAGCACAGAAGGTTCCTATGACTCACCATTGCAATACATCACCCACAGAGCCTCCATCCATTCAGCACAGTGCTTGCTTTGCACAGAACAGTGTGGCAGTTTTTACTTAACCTTGTGAGATATGGGCTTTGAAAAACTCCTGAATATAAAATAATATGAGGGGTTAAACCTTGTCACATATGTTTGTAATTGTATCATGCAAAGATTAAGGGAGCTGTATTTGCAGGTAATGATGAAAAAGGAAAGGCAGCTCTCTTCAGTGGAATGACGCCTGCCAGAGAAAATTCTGGGATCATCTTGTGAAGATTGCTTCCCATCAGTATTGCCTTTACACTTAACCTGATCTCAAACTAATCTTAACACAGTGGCTCAAACAGAGGCGCCCTCTGATGGGCCACAGAGTCACTGCAGATTGGGCGTGGACGACCAGCATAAAAACGCTAAGTCCAATTAAGTCGAACGAATATGATTTTTGAAAGGAAACAGCAGCATTTACTATGTTACTGACTTTGAACAATATTCAACTTGGTTTCTTTTTCTTTATTATTATCTGTTATTGACTTATTTAAAAAACAAAACAAAACTGGAGGGCTTGGGCCATTAACTTTTTTCAGCTGCTGAAGGGAAGAATTGAATCCGTTTCTTATTAAGCCTAAACTGACCCATAGTGTTGGTATTTCCAGCTTTTAAGTGATCGTTAAGTGTGATAACATATGACTAGACAACACGCATATAATTCCTCCCTATAATGCAGTAAGCATCTATATTAACTGCACTCAATTCTTTTATAATCTTCCAAATTTACTAATGGCTTTTGTAATTTATTAGATTACAGTGAAATTAGGCTATAGAATTAATCCTTTTCCAGCCAGCAGCCCCCCACCCCCCATTACTGAGCCTTACAGCGGGATAAGATGACCCGAAAACCAGTAAAGCAAGTGATAAGACACGCTGCGTGTCACGAGCAGAGCGGTCCTCACATTACGCACGACGTTAGGAGTTCCCTTGCTTACACCGCCTCTCCTCTGTCCTCCTAGCCGTTCCGACTGCTAGCCATCCCTGCCGGCTTGTGCCTATCTTCCGTCCCAGCCTGCAGGGCTGCATCTCCCGAGGCAGAGAAAAAGGCTCTCCGGGGCGGTGGCGGCGTCCGTCTTCCAGTTCCCTTCATCTCAATGATCAGAATCTGGGCTGAAGCCTGACACCCAGCTCTGACAGGACAGGTATGCATGTTTATTTGTTTGTCTCATACGACGCGGATGACAGCGGAACAGGTGCATGCTGCATTTACCGGGTATTACGAAGTGACATTGGAGGCGAGAAGCATCACACACACCGGTGATTATAGCTTTGCGCGAATACGCGTCCTGCATGCTCCGTAAAGACACTGCTTTTGTTCCTCAAGTGTCATGGGCGGATGAAGAGGGTGTTGCCACATTAGCCTTAATACGACCAATATGGTCGGCAGGCTGGTTTAATAAGCTGCATGGAATGAGGGCACCCTTTATTCCATGCATATCAAGGCCCAGCAAGAAGCAAGTGCACCTTTATCGGCTTACTGAATCATATAACGTCTGGTCAGCTCCCTCGCTAAAAACATACAACCCACGTACAATTGTTCAGACCTATTCTTGGAAATGCCGGTGTGTGTGTGTGTGTGTGTGTGTGTGTGTGTGTGTGAGAGAGAGAGGATTATTATTTCTCTATGTCTATGGAGCTAACAGCTGATGCTCAAGATAATGAGCTAATTGAAGTGTATTGTCGCGGGTGTGGCAGAGGGGGCAGGCGTGGGCGCCGAGGCAAGGGAAAGGTCTCCTGAATATGTCAACTGCACTGTTTAAAAGTGGGCTATTTAATGAAAATGCTCGGAAAGTAGAAGGACGGCAGTTGTTACTTTTTTCGATTGAAACGGCACATTTATAACAATGAATAAAGAAAAAAGGTGCAAAGTGGCACTGATTCAAATTGCGTTTTCAGAAAAAGGCAACAGGTGTAGGGGGTAATTGTCCATTTTTATGCCATTATTTTGAAAATTTGGGTTTTAAAATTTGCTCACTTTCGCAAGGTGAATCTGTAAACTGCACATCAGAGCTAAAGATTGATTAAAACAATGAGTTATTACATCACCCCTCCCCCTTCCCGTCTCCTTTTCATAGAGAACTTAATAGCTCAGCTGCTACAGTAAAAGTTTGCCAAGCAGAGGAACAACAAAGAGAATTCACCGAGGCAAACAGTAAAAAAGAAAGGAAAGCAAAATACACACAAAAACATAAAATAACCACAACGCAAGCTTTATTTTAACACTTCCAAAAAGTTATCATCATAAGTAATGCCTCCTTCTGTTCACCCACATACTCAAACAGACTGCCAGTCCTTGTGTCTCTGGCTTGTTTGCAGCCACACCGCAGGCTACAGTATCTCCGAGACTCAGAATTTCAGAAACTGAGAAGGCAGAGTGAAGAAGGGGGGAAAAATAGATCTAAAATCCATCCATCTGTCCATCACACCTCTGTCCCTTCATGCATCCTCCAATCTCATTTTCCTTTCACCTGATCCACTTTTGGTCTCCCTGGTGCATATAACAATCGTAACTATACGCAGTCATAGTGGTGCTCCTCGCGTCCCTCATTTAGAGCAATGCCTCTTTGTGTAGATGTATGTTTAGGTGAACACTTACAGGAAAAAAATATTGAATAACTGTTATATAGGTTTTTGTCATGGTGCTGCTAGAAGTTTGACTGCAAGCAGTACAGTAAGAGAATTACATGGTACATTTTCCACAGAGCAACTTCCTCTAATGTGTGACAGGTAGCAGATATTCAAGCGAACTCCTAAACTAAGAGTGTGAGACTTGCAAGGTTATATGCAAGTCTCACACTTTCTGGTTAATGTGCAGCTTCTGTGCAGTCTGTCACCAATCAATACACACACGCACGCACGCACGCACGCACGCACGCACGCACGCACGCACAAACACGCACGCACGCACACACACACACACATCCTTTTAGGTCATCATGTGATAGACTGACGGGAAACACCTTCGTATGTGTCTTTTTATGCACCTAAATTCAGCAAGAGTGCTTGTTTAGACTAGCACACATTGATGCAATTCTCCCTTGAGTCCTATTTTAAGTCATCCTATGATCGATTTGTAATAGCTCATTGAAGCATAGCCAGTGGTCTTTTCACAGCCAACGGGGAATTCTCCACAGGATAAACTCATATTGCTTCGAAGTAACAGGAGCTTTCAAAGACATATTATGGATAACAAGCAGCATGTAATAAGCTGTCACTGTATTATCATCACAAATGATGTGCGACAGTAGACAATGCCCGATCTAGGAAGACATCACATCATTTGTTTTTCTTTTGGAGATCCCTCCTTTAACAATTGGTTGCACAGTTTGACACAGGTACAAAAAAATCAATAATCATCATAATAATCTTAGAACCTGCATAAATGCATTTTCTGAGGTAAAGCATTGTAACTTCTAAAACCTAACAGACACTGTAAAGGTAATTCAGTTCAGTTCAATTTTATCTATATAGCACCAAGTCGCAACAAGTCACCCCAAAGTGATTTATATTGTAAGGTAAAGATCTACAATGAGCAAGCACCTGGTGACAGTGGGAAGGAAAAACTCCCTTTTAACAGGAAGAAACCTCTGGCAGAACCAGGCTTAGGGAGGGGCTATGACCTGCTAGGAGTGAGGGGAGGGAGACGAGACAAAAGAAACACTTGCAGAGAGCCAGAGTTTAGTAATAATGATTAAGTACAGAGTGGGGTATGAAGACAAAGAGAGTGAAAAGAGGTGAAGAAGAAATGCTCAGTGAAACATGTGATGTTCACAGCAACCTAGGCCTGTAGGGGGGTTTTAGGATCACCTGATCCAGCTCTAACCATACGCTTCATCAATAACAAAAGCTTCAAGTTTAATCTTAAAAGTAGAGTGGCTTGCTCGATTTTGCTTGGGCTGAAAAAGTGCTGTACAGCTTTATTATAATCATGAAAGTGAATTTTCAAACTACTCATAAAGACAGACATTTATTTTGAGGTATGATCAGATGAGAAGCTTGAAGACCTATGACATGTACTGAGAATACCATGTTGCCATTTACAGTGTATTGAAAGCCATAAAATAATCACTTTAACAGCCGCGTTGTATATCACATTTGATATGGTTAGATCAGATTTGTAAAGCAAAAATATTCTCTTCCCCAAGGGTGTAACGCGATTAAACACTAGTCTAACTTATTTCTGTGTCTTGTATGATCAAACACAAACATAATCCCTCCAAAGCGATACACTGCCATATATCTACATCTTGTTCGGCTGACCTCCTGTGTTCACGACAGGCATTTGAATGCAGACTACAAGCCTGACATCCAACTTGAAACTGTTGGTCATCCTCTTCCACCCACCACTTCAGCATGCCTACCTCTACACGAGCTGTCACAATCTTGAGCTCAGTGCCATGTGATGGTTCACCTCTTCTTCCCTCTCACGCATTGTGTATGTGTCAACTAGCAAAATAATCCCTACAGGCTGTTCTCTCATTTTTTGTCATTTTCTTTATCTTATTTTGATACGCTTGACAGACGATGTTAGGCTAGGGTTCCCATGGTAACTGAATTTTAAACAGGCACGCCTGATGCCTCAGTGTTAACTATCGTTAGTGGAGACACGCTCCTTTGTGGTCAATTAGGAAAAAAAAGATTGTGCTGTGTACAGCGTGCCTGTCATTTTCCTGTGACAGTGAAGAATGAAGCTGTGTCTTGTTTTTATCCGTTTAACCTTTTTAGTAAAGGTTGCTAAAATACATGTGAATACATGAAATGGGGAAAAGATTTAATTTGGGTGGTGAAGGGGCTACATGCGTATGGATTAAGTTGCACATAATTAAATAATTACTTTATTCAGAACTGTAGTTATCACGATGCCCACACTGCTTAATTATACGGAAGGTAAACATAATGAACATACTCACAGGAATACCTACAGCATATGAAGTCATGCACTCAGCAACCTGGGAAAACAATCAGCTTCTCTGCTGACCTATCCCTCTAGGAGCAACAGTCAGTATTTCTGGTGAAAGCAGTCAATATCTGGAATAGTGGATAATGGATACTGAGGCGCAGACTTCCAATTTTGTCAACCAGCCATTGTTTACTAAAAAAGGTATTTTAAAAAAATAATAATAGAAAGATGAAGATCCAGTTTGCATTTTGGCAATTAGACTTTAAGTATAAAACAAAAACCAAGTACGTTCCTGCAGATCTGCATACAACATATAGTCATGTGAAAATGAAAGTTTTCACAAGACTCCATTCAATTATGTGGAAAAACTAAGCACACCCCTACTGCTTTCATAGGAATTCAGAGGGTAAGTAGCACCCTGGCATGGCACTTTATAAAACTGATATATCAGCAAGTGTGAACATCTCTATAAAAACTGTTCTTTGGTCCTGACCTCTTGAGGTGGGCACTAACACAGTGCTGCAGTCTTCCCAGAAGCAGACATCCCAGCAAATTCGCTCCAGACAGTTAGATCATGCAGTTTTATAGGAACTGCATAAAACAGAAGAGCCGCAATTTAGGTTCTGCAGGCCTCTGTTAGCATGTTAACGTAAAAAAATTAATGACAGCACAAATAGAAAAAGAGAAAAAGACTAACAACTATGTCTTGCTTGGAAGATTTGCCAAGAGCCTCTTTTCTCTAAAAAAAACATGGAAGTTCTGCTTAGGTTTGTAAACTTGCATCTGGACAAACCACAAGATTTTGGAAGAATGTCCTTTGAACAGACGAGACCAAAGTAGAGATGTTTTGGCAGAACGCACAGGCGCCGTTTTTGGTGAAAACCAAACAAGGCGCCTGTGTATCAGCACAAACACCTCATACCAGCTGTCAAGCATGGTGTTAGAGGTTTGATGATTCGGACTTATTTTGCAGCCACATGAATTGGGCAACTTAAGTTGACCAAGAACAACTCTGTAGACCAAAATGTTCCAGAGCCAGAAGTGAGGCCATCTGTTCAACAGCTAAAGCTTGGCTTGTATCGCTTCACGGAGGAGGACAATGATCCAGTATTTAATGGTCCAGTCAAGGTCCAGGAGAGCTGTGCATAAACAAATGCCCACAAACCTCAATGAACTGAAGCAATGTTGTAAGGGAGAGGGGGACAAAATACTTCCAAAATGATGTGCGAGACTGATAAAGACAGGAAAATTATTGTTTGCGTATATTTTGGCGTCTGTTAAGTGCAGAGAAGATAGGAAAGCTAGGGAGAGATAACAAGGGGAGGTACACAGCAAATGGGATCAGGTCAGATTTGAACCCAGTTCTTTGTATTAGCCTTACAGCAGATGGGTCACCTGCTCAACCTAGTGAGCTAAACTGGCAGCCTCTCAAGTGACTACTTCAAGTTATTGCTGCCAAATGTGGTTCTAAAAGCTACTAAATCATGGGGTGTACTTAGTTTTTCATAGGACTGCATAGAGGGCTGTGAAAGCTTTATTTTCCACATAACTGTATATCTTCAGTGGAGGTGTGTTATCAGTTGAGAGATCCAGCATTTAGAGGGAGTAAATGATATGCTGCTAAAAACGAGCTATTTCATACTCTACACATTCTGTAGAAAGCTACATAAAAATGATACGTAGAGTCTGCAATCTTCCTTTCTCTGTCTTATTGTGAATGTGAACCAGGGCAGCATGCTTGATTGTTTGGACAATTTGTATGAATCAATGGGATGTCAACATGCCTAACAGTAGGTGTCACCTACATAAGCATCTGTTCAGTCATGTTTTTTTTTTTCTCAAAATAATGTTTATCTAGTAGGTTGACAGTAAGAATTTCTAGGTTAGCAAGAAATATTTTATTCCTGTTCTAGGAATTCAAACAGCGTTTGACCTTAAAACTATTCCCAAGTTATGTTAAGTACATTGACCTCCTTTACTGAGTATACATAAGAGTACATATTAGTGTTGAATGGTAGGCGGTGCCTGTTTTACTCATGTAAACTGATTAATCTCTAAGCTAGTCATCGCATAAATCAAATGATGCATTTTGACAGCTCATTTTGAGAGATTTCCCTGCTTGATTTGTTTTAATCAGCGAGGATTAACTTTACAGTGACCCGCCCCAAACCCCCTGCTCTAATAATTTTGCTACACACATTCGCCACCTTCTTTGACTCCAAGTGATAATGAAGCACACACAGATGAGTTTCCAATCACACAGTCTGTCTTTTTGCATCAGCTCGAGAAAGTGGAACTCTGCACTGAAGCACAGCATCTGTGCTAAACCCTGTAATTCCCTTTGTTAACTCTTCCCAAAAGAGAGTGCTTATGCTATGTAGATGCAGGTAGCATCACTCCCTCTGGGCTTGCTTTCTCTTTGGGAGGATGAACTTGCTGCCTCATTGATTTGGATGTCGTATCATTTATCTCGGCTGTGGTGTGACATGATTTGCAGCAGACTTAACAGTCGTGCTACGCAATCTGCCTCCAAGACTGCTGAGTGCCAAAGGTTTGGAGAATGTGTGTATGTGGTTTCTCCTGAACAAGGACATCTTGCCACTCCCTCTTTCCCAACCCCCACTGTCCTATACCTGGTTTCCCAGAGCCAGCCTCTGCCCTTAAGGTTTGATGAACTGGCTGTGTATGCCATTAGAAGAGAGCCACTGATTATAAAGCCGAGATGTGGAGGGAGCAGCTTGGAAAAAAAAAAAAAAAGGCGAAGCTCAGTGAGGAATGAACGGTGATTGGGTAATACAGTGGGTGGCTTCTCTGGATTCCTGTGTAGATACAGTACTTTAGTTTATGCTACTACAGTGCATATTTTTTACAAGTGAGTGTGTAGATGCACATTGTTAACATAAAAGGCAGTTATATTGTGGGTACACTGTTCATTATACACTACACGAGGAAGCATAGAGAGTTTTTTTTTTTTAAAGCATGCAAAACGTATTTTATTTTATAAATGGTCTAGCAGCTGGAGGCATTTTCTACACGGTAAAAATTACCGAGCTTCTTGTGGCTAAGTAATGATTTCCAGATCTAAATATGTAAAAAGAAAAAAGAAAGATGTATGAACTCATGTTTCCTTACAGCCAGACCACTAACATGGACATCACCTAAATTAAATACGAAGTCCATAAACCCAACAGAGAAGTAACAGTGGGGTGTCACTTTTATTTTCCAAGAATCCTCACGCTATTAGCTGCAGGTGTGTCACCATGGTGAATTACCGGTCCCTCTGCACGGGTGACATCTAATAATAAGCACTGAGTGGTTTGCTGTTGTTGTTTGTTTTTTTGTTTTTTTTGGGGGGGGGGATTACCTCCAAAAAAGTGCCAGAAAACCATTAAGCTAGCAGCACAATCCAGTTTACTCCCTGAGGATTTCTTGCACACTTGAACAAAAGAAGAGACCTGAATTCATATTAATAGGCGAGAAAATGTTTCTCCTAAAACACTGCACAAACAGACAGGTTGTATTTGTTTTAGCAAAATAATATTTCATCTCAACTCTAAATTGATGTATTAAAAAATGAGTTAATAACTCATATCTAACAATCAGTGAATTCAATTAATTGAAGTGTTGCCCATCCCTGCCTTTCATTTATATAATTTCTATTAATCTTTCTAGTATCTATGCAAATGTTTTCATATGTATTCTAGAAGGACATCTTTAAATGCTTTTAAGTACCACCGATGAAATTCAAGGTCAGTTTCTGTGTAGGCTGCAGGCCACATGCTTCAATGCTGGAGTTTTTTTTTTTTTTCTGTTTAGACAACCTTTTAAGCATCTGTGGTCAATTTTTTTTCATGCCGCTAAATCACTGGTCGGTATGGAAACACATTACATTTGCAAATAAGGCCGTCAGTGCAAAGAAGTAAAGTCTGAACCCCTCGGGGGATGCTGCAAGAAATGCTTGAGAGGATGGTGCATTTCTTCCAGAGACAGCGACACCGGATTTGATTAAATTGAACTGGGCGACTAGGCCTCTTTACTTATTCAAGTAGGCAGGTCTGAGCTACATATTTAAATGCTACCTTGGTCTAAAACTTGAAAAACAGAGCCGTTGGCGGCATTCAATCCGCTGTCACAGGCAAACCTTATGTTTTTGGAAGTATTTCTTATCACAGTCTATTGTTTTGGTTAAAACCACAAGCATGAATTTAAAAATGTGTTTTTGTTTAGTACAGGATTGTGAAACTTCCTTGAGCTTCTTTGTTGCAAAAGAAAAAAAAATCCCAAATCCCAAAACAAGTTTCTTGCAGAGCTTTGATATTGTAAGCAAAAGAAGTGCTGATGACACTGTTTGCTGCTTTTGTCACTGATTTGTTCACACACTAGACTTATTTTTTCCCCAGTATACTCTGGAGGAAGGCAAACACTTGACGCTGTTAGCACATGCACAATTTCCTGACAGCATACTGTGCTTGAGAAGTGAAAGGAATCCACAAGCTGTCATTCCTGTGCTTCCCCTGCTCTGCTGTGACATATTTTTGAGACGCTATATTTGACAAATTTCTTCTGCCCATCTGCAAGTGAAGGATGGGCCTGTGGGCAACTAATGCCTGCCTGAAGACATCAGTTTTGGGGCGCTTCTAAATTGACAAGCTTTTTGAAAAACTGGCATGAAGACAAATGAACTCAGTCAGGTTGCAGTAAATGGCGCATTGTGGACATCATTTTGCCCTAGATGATCAGCCATCATGTGTTTTACTATCTGGCAATTTATCTGAGCTGCCCTGCTGCAGATGATGAGTGCTCGGACTGTCACGTTGTCTGCTTTTTGCTTCTTTTTGTTGGCGTGAAGTTAATACTCTGCAGTTTGAGACTTTTTTCAGCTGAGTGAGTTTGAAACGCTTGCAGTTGATCCAAGCATTCGCTAACACATTTGAGGTGCTCAGTAATGATTCCTGTGTGGACTGGAATGTAGCACAGAGGAAGTAGTCTCCAGAGATACAAAGACATGGTGAGTGAATTCTGTCTGTGTATGTGTACGTGGGACTGTGAAGATCGTGAGTTTGACTGTGTGAATTTTGCTTGTCTGTCTTGTGAAAGAAAAGAATTTCAATAACTGACTGATAAGCTAAATGCAGCTAATCTTATTGATACGTGCTGTGTTTTGGAACACATTTAAGCTGGCAGTGTTTCTTGTGCAGACAAAGCATATTTCATTTGAAGATAAGATCCTTTCTTTTTGGCAGTCAGCGCTACACTTAATCATAGATGTTAGATGTTTCTCATCTTTAATTTGTTAGCCAAAAAGAAAAAGTATTTCACAGACATGTCAAATGTGATTTAAAAAAGAAACAACAAAAGAAGAAGAAAAACCACAAAAAATAACACAGAAATGCAGAAGCAAGAACAATTAAAGTCAACTGTCTTGGACCATATATAACATCTAATGCCGTAAGAGCTACCCTTGGAGGTATTACTGAAACTGAGTTATGGTTCCCAAATTATTTGAAATTTTATTTAGAGTTAACAGTTACGAGTCAGCCGGATAAAGATGTAGCTTCATCCTTATCAGAGGATAAGGATGAAGCTATCAAATCAAATACATAAGGTCTATAAATCAGACTCACTTTGTATTGACAACAGTAAAATGCAAATAGTATGCAACTAAACTGAATCAAAACATCCCATAGCTAATGTTTTAAGGCAAATACCTAATAATATACTGTACCTTTATGAAGGTCAACAATTCTTACTGACATTATTCACCTTTAATGGTCATTAAAATAAATATTGTTACATATTTATGTTACCTGTTAAAGTTCATAACAGTACAATTAGAAAAAGGCTGGAAGATTTGCCAGGAAAAAGCTTCTTCCCTCTAAAAAGATCCTGGCAGCTAATCTTAGGTTTGCAAAGTTGCATCTGAAAAAACCACAAGACTTCTGGAACAATGCCATTTAGACAGAAGAGACCAAAATGTGCAGCTCTACGTTAGGAGAAACCCAAACATAGCGTATCAGTGCAAACACGTAATGATGAAACTGACAGCTAGACCGGCTGAAACCAGGTCATGCAACAGGGCAGTGATAACAAGCACAGCAGCAAATCTGCAACAGAGTGGCTCAAAAAGAAAAGAATCAAAGTGTTGCAATGACCCAGTCAAAGTCCAGACCTCAGCCTAATTGAAATGCTGTGATGGGACCTTAAGAGAGCTGTGCATAAACAAACCTCTGCAAACTTGCTGCTAAAGGGTTTTCTACTTGCTTTTGAAACTTGTCTTCGCCAGGCGACTAAAGACAGAAACATCAGAAGACTCATTTTAGACATTTTTAAGATTATTTTCTTTTTACACGACACTCTCAAGAGAAAGGGAATGAAAGGAAGTGTGAGATGGATTTGATGTGTTTATTATAGCAAAAACTCAAGTTACTACTAGCAGTGTAAAAAAAGTCATTATTAGTGACAAACCCATGGAGATCATTTTACCATTTTATACTTATGTTACCTGCAGAGCTGTGGAGCTGAAGGTAAAAGCACCTCATTCTTTTTAGTGTTTGGTTGACAGGTTTATTCTGACTTTCATCACTTTTATAATGATATACAATCCAGTTTACACTGCCTGCCTTGCAAATAGCAAACGTGGTCATGAAACAGAGAGTTTTTACAGAACTTTGACAGCAAAAACTTGAAGCAATCATGTTTTGTTTTTTTTATCAGTTGCTTAAATTGTGGAGGAATTTTGGCCCACAATGTTACTTCAGTTAACGGAAGTTCGCAGACATCCATTTATGCACAGCTCTCTTAAGGTCCACCACAGCATTTGATTTAGGCTGAGGTCTGAATTTTGATTGGTCCGTTGCAACACTTACATCCTTTGGCAGATTTGTAGTTGTGCTTGGTTTCATTGTACTGTTGCATCACCAAAGTTTAGCCAAACTTCAGGTGTCAGATTCATCTAGAATAGTATACAGAGGAATTAATAGTTCAACAGCAACATGCTCAGCAACATGCTCATGTTCTGTGGCTGCAACAACAACAAAGCCCACATCATGACCCTTCTATCAGCAGAGGTTTGGGATAAAACAATTGTGAGACCTTGCTTCACCTTATCATGTGACCTGTTGAGATCACCTGAAGCGAGATGTGAGTGGTGTTTGAGGTGCCTGGGGAGGCAAACTGGATTGTAGATGGCAGACAGATGGTATTGTAAGAAACCCCTTCTATTCAAAGATTGCTGCTCACAGTAGACATAGATGGCCTCTTTAACTCTTCTTTCAAACCATCTGTCTCCTCTGTCGATTTTTGGGCACAATTGAATGAGGCAAGGTCTCACAGTGCTTTTACCCAAAACCTCTGCTGATAATGATCCATGCTTTTTTTCACGCTTTGACTCATGTGATGCAGCACATAATCAATAGTGGGTCAACGACCCCCCTAAGGGACAGCTCCCACTTAGGTTTAAATACCTGGGACTCTCCACCATTTGGTTTTAGGACTAAAGAAGCTTCTCAGATGAGGGGTGAAACATCTTCAAGAAACTTGAAGATGTTCAGTCGCTTTCTTTCCAAGCTCCTTAGATTATGTCCAGACATTTCCACCACTTTCATTGTTCCAGATGTTCCAAACCTAAGCCATACTGCCATGTTCTTTTTAGAGCAGGGGTGGGCAATTCCCGGCCTCGAGGGCCGGTGTCCTGCAGGTTTTAGATCTCACCTTGGGTCAACACACCTGAATCACATGATTAGTTCGTTACCAGGCCTCTGGAGAACTGCAGGACATGTTGAGGAGCTAATTTAGTCATTTAAATCAGCTGTGTTGGTTCAAGGACACATCTAAAACCTGCAGGTCCTCGAGGCCTGGAGTTGCCCACCCCTGTTTTAGAGAGAAGAGGTTTTTATCCTGGTAACCATTCCAAACAACACATACTTGTGTTTTTGTACACCGTATTGATCATGTGACTTCATGGTGATGGTGTAGGATCAAGCAAATAAGGCCCCACCCACACAGGCCTAGTGTGGGTGGGGCTTCTGTGGTGCATGACCATCTGACAGCATGTGGATCATGACTAGTATTACAAAGGTGCAACATACTTTACGGCAACATTTCTCTATTTCTGTCTTGCGCTGCACATTTTCAAGTTTTACTACAAGTACAAGCACAGTAGTTAGTGAGTATTTGTAAACAAACATGAAGCACTACAATTCAGACACCAGGAGGTTTTTGACACTGTACCTTCTATTGATGTGATTTCACTCAATAAGAGCCAGCAACCTCTAGGAACCACAAGCACCCATTTGGCAAATACAAAATTTTTCCTTGCAGCTGGTGGTTGTATTGTCCAATATGTATTACATAAGCATATCATGCTCTGACCTCTGCCAAAACATCTACTTTTATAGATGTGTTCACATTCGTTAATGATCATTTTAATTAGCAGCTCCTGGCTGCCTCTTACCCTCTCAGTTCCTATGAAAGGAGTAAGGGTGTAGAACTGCTCAGAGTCATGTGAAAACTTTCTTTTCCGCATGAAAAGAAAAATGGTGAAGATAATGAGGCATGTCAGTATCTGACAAGATCAGTAGTACAGCACTTTGGGCCTCTGCAACCTTAGTTAGTTGTAGGTGCAGTTGTTTGGTTAGCCTAGAAAAACATCTGCATCACACCCACTTCCACAGACGTGTACCACAGTGCCCACATAATGCGAGTTTAATAGATAACTGTGGAAGCAGAGAGGAAGAGCTGTCTGGGATTATTTTAGTTGTCTGACTCAAACAAATGCTAAAATCTGCAGAACAGTGATATCTGTGAGTACTAGCGTACAGTACATTAGTTATATAACCAACATAAGCACTTTTCCATATTCACTGATTTTCTGTTTTCTTTCAGATTAATTCAGTCACATGCTGTCCAGTAAATGTTAAAGTATAAATACCACAAATTATAAATAATAAAAGGTATTTCTGTAAAGACACAAGTTATGTAAATGCAACTATTTTTGGAGGCCCTCAGTCCTGAACAATGTTTTCTGAGCTTCTGAGCTTCACCTGCGACATACTGTCATAGTTCACAAAGACGTTCCCTGATGCTCGCTGTTTGAAGTTCAAGGACCAAAGAGCCCCAGATGATTTTGCAGAGAAAGACCTTTAAAAGGAGTCTGTGTGAAGATGCTGACTGTCATTGGATTTTTGTGTGTAAGAAACAGCAACGGCTCACACCTCACACACATCTCAGCCTCCATCATCTCACTCACACAGATGATTAGGTGTGCGGAGACCAGAACTGATGTGGACTTGCAGTGATTGAATCATAAAGTGACCCAAATGAAAAAATTGATTGGCCTCACAATCATGATGTGTGTGAAATGAGCGGCCTAAAGTCTCTGACACTGATCTATTAGGATTCCTCTCAAGCTCGCTTGTGATTCACAGACACATTGTTCTGACAGCTGCCTCATGGGGATGACATTCACACTGAGTGCGTGTATTACAGTGGGCAGATCTGATTGGCTCACGTGAGTGGATGTACAAGTTGGATTACATTAGAAATAGATGTGAGAGTAAAACAATGGACTTGGGGATTTGAATCATCTTCAGTTTGTTTCTGAGTACAAAACAGCAATTGAATCTTTTTTTTAAAGAAGATTGTATTTCTAATAAGAAATGTCTAAGAAGCTCATCAAATAACCCTGAAGCCTCCTATTTGATTTGGAGGTGTTTGTTACATGTCATCCACCTTTCTGTCCCATATTTCCTGCCTGCACTGTCTGAACAGAATTTTTTGTTTTGTTATTTATCTGCCCGCTATGTGTATTTATGTCTGACTCTGACGTCAAGGCTTTGCATTAATATAAGTTTTACAAGGCAAATTTCACAAATATTGTAGAAAATACGTAAATCTGAACAATGATGTTGTTACCCATTAGCTATATTAAAGTTGTGTTGTGTTAACCTTGCTCACAACAAGGTTAACACGAAGAGATGACCCACACTTATACTTCGAACCAGTTTAGAAGCGCAGTGAGCTTACAGAAGTGTCTTTGGACCGGACCGTGGAAATAAAGCTGGAACTCACCGAGAACAAGTTTGAAATCAAAACCTTCCTGCTATGAGTGAAAATGCTGCCCTAATGAGAGTACATTTTGTAACCAATTATATTATTATTCATTAAATAAACTAATTAAAAACCTGCAGGCCCTTGAAAGTTGTGGAGATTCACTGCATAGAGCGTGTGACATCTGCAGCCGTCCAAGAGCCAGACTGCACTCCTCTTTGATCTGGCTTGATTATGCAGCGTGAGACTGACCTATCATGAAAGCTGAGATGTGCTGTGTTCGAGACTCCAGAATTGTAAACACAGAAGTGTCATCAGGCAGCTGGTTGAGGGAAAAAATGCAAATTAGTTCCCCCACCTCTTTTTTTTTTTTTTTTTCTTTTTTTTTCAAGAAAAAAATGCTACTGTACTGTAATACTACCACCACTTTAATGGTTTGCAAACACTTTGCTGGCCATTATAGGACCAAATATACTTCTCTTCTGCACCTTTATACTATTTATCAGTGCTTCACATGCCTCTTTTTCACTAATCCCTATTTTTATTTACTCTACTATAACTATACTAGTAATGAATATTAACTGCTGCATATTCTGGAGTTTCTTAAGTGGGAATTGTTACATTACAGAGTAATGTATGCACTCCTTGCTTGCAACTGCCATCTTGAGATTGAAAAATTCCAGCGCAGTACTTCAAGATAAAGTATATAAAGGGTCATCCCTAATAACTCGGCAATTATCATCATGTATGTTTAAGGACAGGGGAAAAGAGGGACATTGTTAAAACTCGGCACTGATACTGGCCCGTCGCAGTCCAAATTAGCTCAGCTTAAGAACTTAAACAGCTCGTATTTCTGTAGAAATTTTCCAATTTAATCTTCAAATTTTACCCTGAATCTAAAGCTCACATAAACCCATGACCCCGTCCTCACCTTTCAGAGAAAAGCTATAGTCTCCCTCAGGGCTTTATCTTACCTAATTCATTCTTCTTATCTGTAACACCCAATCTGAATATGAGCCATTTTCCTGTACGTCACGTGGAGAAAAAGCACTGTGCAGGAGTCAAACTGGGTATAGCACTGGTCACCTTCAAATGACAAGCTCCATCTGTCTGTAGCTCTCCCGGATATTGTAGCAGCAGTCTTGTATGTTAACTCATCTCTTTTCCTCTTTCTGGTCTCTTTTGCCTCATAACCTTTTTTCTTTGCTACTTTGTCCTGTCTCATCGTCAGACCGATATCAGTGTCCTCTTTCCCTCCTTTCACCTTATTTTGATTGATTGATTGATTGATTGATTGGTAATTTATTTCAACATGTGAACAATATACAAGTACATTTAGAAAAGAAATGAGAGAAAAAAAAATATACTATACAAATTACATACAAAAAAACATTCTGATTAATTTACATGTTTTCTTTCTCATTCTCCTATCACAGTGTGTCTGTTGTCCTGTGTGTTGCTGCGGGACTCTCTGGTTGATGTAATTTATGCTATCTCCTTTGCTAGCATGAGAAGGAGCGTCCTGAAGCCAAACGCTCTTCATGCAGAGTGCTCCTGTGGGAGGCTGTGAGCCAGCACTGACTGAGCTGCCCCTTTTTTATTTTTTCTCCTCCCCGTCAAGATCTCTCTGCACACAATCCAATAACCATACACATTAAAAACAATGGTCATTCTCTGCAGCCGTAAAGGATAATTAAAGATACCAAACATAGTAGCTGTCAGCTGCACAGGAAGTTGAAATGGATGCCTGTGGTTGTTCATTACACCAAAGTCCAGCTTAAGTGAAGATTCAGAATGCTCTGTGCAGTTTTGCTTACATGTCATGAGTGAAATCCATCAGGACTCTATAGGCAGTTTGGGCTTTTAATAGCAGTGAACACTTCACACTAGTTTTTGGAGCATGAAGAGATTTGATGTTGACAGAACATGTTTATGTGTGGTTGCAGGACTGTAATCCATTTCTATGACAACAGAGAAGGCTTTGGCTGGGGAAATGAAGACTGCGATGGAGGGTGACGCCAGGAGAACCAATCAGGTGGGAGCACAGCTGTAGATCATTTTATTCAAGCCTCTCAATCACTCAGGGGCCTTCCGGCTTTCTCGTTGATATGCAAGGCAGTGAGCCCATCCTGCCCGTGCCACTAACTTAACATCTTAGAGCAGCGGCTCACACGACATGCATTTGATGACTGCCTCATATGATCAAATAATTTAAGTCTTTTTTTAAGGGCAAGACTAAAAATTCAAACAGTTAAATAAAAGACAAAATGCAAATTTTAAGCTCACTCACTGAGAGATAGGATTCTCCCTCTCCCAGGTTCCAGAGGACCAGGGGGATATGGACGATAACTCAGAGAAGACCCCCAGCAAAGCCTCCAAATCCCCCCAGAAAAGCTCCAAGCGGCCCAAGACTGTCCCTGTCAAAGTCACCCTACTTGACGGCTCTGACTATGAAACCGCAGTTGAGGTATGCTACTTAATTTTTATTACTGAGAAGAAAATGATACATCAGGGGGAGAAAAACCAAGCAAATCAAATTAAAAAGAAGCCTAAATGGTAAAAATCTTTCTTTACTCAGCTTTGGTTGGTGTATCAATAGAAGCAAAACAATAATTTAGTAATGAACAAAAACACGGTGGAAAAAAATCAAGACGCACATGAAGCATCTCACTTACAAATGACTCAGCCTTTCCTTTATGGAACAGATCAACTAAAAGCATCAGATTTGTAGGAAGAGATAACGAGATTGGTAATGACATTATCTGATGTTGTCCTTGCTTTAACATACAGCGTAGCAGTCTGACTGTCTGACTACACAGTCTGCCTTCAAATGCAACGATTCCCGTATTTTGGCTAAGCTGTTGTTGTTGACTCTTAATGCATATTTGTCATAGTAGCAAAGAGGGTTCTCATACCTGCCCTTAATAGTAGTGACCTTGCTCTACTGGAATGTATCACACTCCTGTTACTTCATTTCTGCCATTTTTGCTTATTGGTGATTATCACAAATGAAAATGCTCCCACCCTCCTCTCTACTCTAAATTCTTTCTATTTTACTTAAGTCCAGAGTACTTTACTTTGATGGGCTATTTACTGCTACATATGACCTTGCTGTTGCGGTGCTCTCAGGTATTATTTGATAGGTACAAAGTTATTATCTTTTAAACTCATCTTTTCACCTTCACAGTGAAAGACACTGCTTCCTTCCTAAACTCTTAAGTATGTGTTTCACCAGCAGTAATTCTTCAAAATATGCAGAAAACGGATCAGAAAAACGCCATTTTAAAAGGTTGCTTTGCAGCGCCGTTGACATGCAGTGTGGCTGTTTTGCCGTGCTTGAAAACACACGTGCATGCGTGATTTTTGCTGTGCAAATTATATTTTTATATATATTTAAAAAGCTAGTGTTGAAAAAGAGCTCTTGACTCAGCAGACCACACTACGTTACACCTCCATAGGATTTAGTCTCCCTTGGTAATACGTGCTACTGAGTCAGGAAATGCAGCACTGTTGCTATTCTCGCTGAGAGAAGGAGGAGACGGATGGATGGAGGTGAGACAAGCTCCGCATTGTGGGGGACAAGGCTTCCGTAAATCGTGACTCAGTAGCCTTATGTGTTGGTAAATAGATGATTCTAACTCAGTGGATCCCCATCTATTTGAATTTCACATGCTTGTCATGATCAAGTGTTGCAGAAAATTTATCTGCTCACTGACTAAACTGACTTCTGAAGGGTGTCAGAGGAGGTGTTTTACACCAGCGGGAAACCCTGGGCAGGAATCACAAAGCTGTTTGGAGCCCCACTGGCACCTGCTGCTGATCGAGTGTGTTGCGGCTGGGAACGAGGTTCCTGTCACCCTCAGTCATGTCAACTGCATTCCTTTTAAAGCTTACTGCCTCCCACCTGACCTCACATATTTTACTTAAGAGAGCCAACGAGCAGAGAAATCTGTCAGAAATCCCGGTGTGGCACACACACACATAGATTTAACTCCAGCTTAACCCGTCCATCTTTCCTTCTGTCTTAGTTACGTGCATGCATACGCACACACACACATTTCTTCAGGTCATCTGGGCTGTGACACTAGAGGTAGTGGGCTTTGACAGGAAATCCATGCAGGTGACAAATGAGCGCTCTTATGTTTGACCGGGGAGAAAATGGAATGGGAGAAGGAAAGAGGAGGAGGAAAAGATGAAGAGTGGGGTGGGAAGTGTATAAAAAAGATGGAGAGGAGATAGATACTGAGGGTGCTGGTTGTATTGTTATATGGATAGGAGTGTGTGTATCTGTGTGTTAGCAGTGCATAAAAGGCAAACAGGGACAGAATGATGAATGCTGGGAGACTTCTTCTGTAATTAGAGTCACGATGTCCACCAAGCAAACCGACCGTGATAATAAAAAATAAAAAAAACAGAGAAATAAAAGGGAAGCAATTTTAACTTCCTATTCATAGTGATGTTGACTAAGCTCAGTTATATAGTTCTGCTTTAACCAAAGCTGTACTATTAAAGCAAGAACTCCACCACCCGCTTATAACACTTCACTGCCTTCAAGATCTCAAAGCCATCTCAAACAGCTAGGTTTTGGAATAAAAATCCAGTTTTACTCAGATTTTAACCACTTAAAATTCCGCTATACAGAATACTCTCTGCTGTTCCAACCCAACAAATACTGTTAATTTTCACGGTCAACTGCATGAGATTGTGAGTTTGAAAAGCTGCTCAGGGATTGCTTTCCTGTACTCGGTGCAGTCTCTGCTGACATTTCAAGAGCTCATGCTGCTCAGATTTGCCTTGTTTTTGCATTATCTGAATGACTGCAATATTTTTAAAAAGTCTTCCATTCAATTATCCCATACTTCCACTGTAGAAATGTAGTTCTTGTTCACATTAGCAAAACTAAACTCTCATCCAAATCACTTCAATTCAATTCAATTTTTTATAACGCCAAATCACAACAGTAGCCTCAAGGCTTCCTGTATCTTAAGGTAAAGACCATACAATAACACAAAGAAAACACAAAACCCCCCAACATAATATGACCTCCTATGAGCAAGTGCTTTGGTCTCAGGGAGGGGTGGCCGGTTGGGGGTGAACCAGACGTTTCTAACTTCAGAAACGTCTGGTATAAACTGTACACCTATAGTTCCGAGTTTTCGGAAAAGAGCAACTCCAAAAAGAACCATCAGCTCATGAATGTGAGGTTCATGTGGTTGACTCGGTCAAACCAAATAAAATATTCATGACAGTAGGATCAAGCTCTGCCCCCTTTAGGAAAGCTGAAAGCTCATCTGCAGTGTATTCTCCATCGTTTCTTCTAACATGCAGCATGACACAGCCCCTCACTTGCTCTTCTAGACAGGTTGGAGTGAACTGTGGGTGGATGTCACCCACATCCACCTTTTCTCTTACCACACTCTGCATTATTAACTAATTCAGTAACAGTAAATGATGAGTAACCTTTCAGAGCTTCAAAGATATCACAGCAGCAAGAACCAAAACAAAATTGGACTTTACTTTGGTTCTTGCTCAGGTAATTTATGCAGCTGCACAGCAGCCTTGCTTAGAAGTATGAGCAGTAGTGCAGGAACAGTCATTTTAGAGATGGGTAGACTTTACAGCACACAGGGTGCTCTGGAAGTGATCGTGCACTATGAGTGTGAAGATGGCACCTCATCCTCTTCTGAGGACTCTGAGGCTGACATCGAGGAGGCTTCAGAGGTAGAAACTTTGGATGGTATTTACAGGCTAAAAAAGGAATCAGTTCAAATCTGCAGGGTGCTGCAATGTTAAGGCAGTGTGACTTTTGCATGGTTAGAAAGAGAAGTGCTGACAGCACCATGTGGGAAACCTATATGCAAAGACCACAGTCTGTCCATTTGCACCTTCTCCTGTATCTCAGCTGGAGACCCTCTTCTTTAAAAGGGGTATAATCTAAAAACTATAATTAATAATTGCTATTTATATTTCCGGCTGAAGTAGTCTTAAACAACTGTGTGATTTAACCTCCTACGACCTGGCATCCACATATGTGGACATCACATTGTGGGTTGTCTAGACCACAATACTAAATTTTGCTCTGCAAAGGCCTGATATCTTCTTCTCAGAAACTACATCAGGTAAAAAGATAATTCTTTGTTCTTACATTCAGGTCCCAATCAGCCCAAATAGCAAAGAGAAATTAAAAATGCATGCCATGAAAAAATTCAAGTCTCAGCAGGTTAAAGTGGGAAAAAATATTACTATATAATACTTTTAAAGTATTGTGAGAAGGTGGCATTTTTGGGAGGTAGGACCTCAAATATCAATTTTTGAAAAAAAAAAAATCTGACACTGTACAAAAAATAAAAATGCATGAAAATTAATGTTGCTGACAATCACTGACCCATCTGAGGGCCTAATAAAAATAACAATTAAAGTTAAAAAATAATTACTATATAATATTTTGTATATTTTGGCAGTAAGGTTGAGGGTGAATTGTGGAAATTCACTTTGCATGTTTGAAAGTTCTCACATGTGATATTTGTTCAAATAAGCTGTTATATTCACAAACAAGAATTGTGTACATGTGTTTGTTACAACAAAATGTTACATGCTGAATTAGGTTACATAACTGCTGGCAGCGTGATGGTGCAGCAGATACACTGTTTCCTCACAAAGAGAAGATCCTGGGTTCGAGGCTGGTTAAAGACTTTTCTGTATGTAAGCAAAAAAAAAATCTTGCTTGTGTTCTCTCTGTGCCTGCATTGGTTCACTCCGAGTACTCCGGTTTCTTCGCCTTCCTGCCAAAGACAAACATGTTATGTTATGTTAACTGATGATGGTAAAATAGATAGTGTGGAATACACCAGGCACAGACACACGCACACACAGGTAGGTACAGCCAACTTCCACATTTATTCAAGTGTTGTTGTTTTGACAGCTGACTCAGTCACACAGTCTGACAGCTCACGAGCCCAGCTGATCTCTTTTCTGGCCGCTCCTCCTCGTCTCACTATAAACACAGCGGAGGGAGACCATCATCAGTCCATAAACAACATCAGCTGTTCTTACCGGCCTCGCAGCGCCGCCCTGATGAGCCTTCCGCTCCACTCCTCCCCTGCAGCTGTGCCCGGGGCCACGCCTCCGCCACACACCCCCACCGCCCGTTCGAGGCCGGGGAGCCGTCCGGCCGAGCCAACTCCCCCCCCCCCCCCCCGCGAGCGAGAGAGGAAATCGGCCACTGCCATTTGCGCCCCCGGCCTATGGATCACCTTGAACTTAAAGGGCTGCAACGCCAGATACCACCGGGTGATCCGGGCGTTGGCATCCTTCATGCGGTGGAGCCACTGCAGCGGGGCGTGGTCCGAACAGAGGGTGAATGAGCGTCCCAGGAGGTAATAGCGCAGGGAGCCGACCGCCCACCGGATGGCCAGGCACTCCTTCTCCACGGTGCTGTACCAGCGCTCGCGCTCTGCTAGCTTCCGGCTGATGTATAGGACAGGGCGGTCGGCCCCCCTTACCTGCTGGGACAAAACGGCTCCCAGCCCTCTGTCCGAGGCGTCAGTCTGCAGAACAAAAGGGAGGGAAAAGTTAGGAGCGTGAAGCAGTGGCTCCCCACAGAGAGCCTTTTTCACCTGCACAAACGCCGCCTGGCACGGCCCCGTCCACTGGACCAGATCCGGGGCACCCTTTCGAGTGAGATCGGTCAGGGGGCTGGTTAGCTGCGCAAACCCCGGCACAAAGCGACGATAGTAACCCGCCAACCCCAAGAACCGTCTCACCTCCTTTTTCGTCCTGGGGCGCGGGCAGGATGCGATAGCCGCCGTCTTCTCCACCTGTGGACGCACCTGCCTGCCCCCCAGGTGGTACCCCAGATACTGCACCTCCCTCCGTCCAACCGCGCACTTCTTCGGATTGCCCGTGAGCCCCGCCCCCCTCAGGGACTCCAGGACCGCGGCCACCCGCAGCACATGCTCCGCCCAGGTGTCGCTGTGGATGATCACGTCATCCAGGTAGGCGGCAGCATACGCTGCGTGCGGACGCAGTACCCGATCCATGAGACGCTGGAAAGTGGCCGGGGCCCCGAACAGGCCAAACGGAAGTGTCACGAACTGGTACAAACCGTACGGAGTGGAGAAGGCCGTTTTCTCCCTGGCCTCGGCAGACAAGGGAATCTGCCAATAGCCCTTGGTTAAGTCCAGTGTCGTGAAAAAGCGGGCCGTGCCTAACCGGTCCAGGAGCTCGTCGACCCGAGGCATGGGGTAGGCATCAAAGCGTGACACTTCGTTCACCCTGCGATAGTCGACACAGAACCGTATAGACCCATCCTTCTTCGCCACCAGAACGATGGGGCTACACCAGGTGCTGTGCGACTCTTCTATTACTCCCATCCTCAGCATTTCCGCCAATTCCCTCTGCACGATTTTTCGCTTGTGCTCCGGGAGCCTGTAGGGCCGTGAACGCACCGTCACGCCAGGCTGCGTCACGAAATGGTGCTCGATGAGGGACGTCCGGCCGGGCAGGGGGGAGAACACGTCCGCAAAACGCTGTTGCAACGCGACAACATCCGCTCTCTGGGCCTGTGTGAGATGGTCATCACAAGGGAGGGAGGCGGGAATGATAGAATTTGGCACCTCAGGCCCCAACTCATCTCTCTCCTTCACCAAGCTCACCAGAGAAGCGGTTTCAACCTCTCGCCACAGTTTGAGGAGATTGAGGTGATAAATCTGCGTGGCTCCTCCCCTGTCCGACCGAGCGACCTCATAGTCCACGTCCCCGACTCGCCGTGTGACCACAAAGGGTCCTTGCCACTTGGCGAGCAACTTCGAGCTGGAAGTAGGGAGTAACACAAGCACCTTATCTCCCGGTGAAAATTGCCTGAGCCTAGCCCCTCTGTCATACAGGCGTTGCTGACGCTGCTGAGCCTGGAGCAAATTCTCCCGTGACAACCTCCCCAAAGTGTGGAGTTTTGCTCTCAGGTCCAACACGTACTGAATCTCATTTTTGGCGGGGCTCGGACCGTCCTCCCAGCTTTCTTTAATCAGGTCGAGCACCCCACGTGGCCTCCTGCCGAACAGCAGTTCAAAGGGAGAAAATCCCGTGGAGGCCTGGGGCACCTCCCGCACTGCGAATAACAGAGGGTCTAGCCAGTGATCCCAATTGCGTTCATCCTCGTTAATGAACTTCCGAATCATGGACTTTAAAGTCTTATTCAGCCGCTCCACCAGCCCGTCAGTCTGAGGGTGGTAGACGCTGGTCCGAATAGATTTAATGCCCAGTAATTCGTACAGTTCCCGCAGTGTACGAGACATAAACGACGTGCCCTGGTCAGTCAGTATCTCTTTCGGGATTCCGACTCGGGAGATGACCTGAAACAGTGCCTGCGCCACACTCTTTGCAGAGATGGTGCGCAGCGGAACTGCTTCCGGGTACCGCGTTGCGTAATCCACCAGGACTAACACAAAGCGGTAGCCGCGTGCACTCCGGTGAAACGGCCCGATGAGGTCCATGCCGATGCGCTCAAACGGGACCTCAATGAGGGGGAGAGGGCGCAGCGGCGCCTTCGGTATGGCCGGCTGGTTAACAAGTTGGCAGTCCGGGCAGGACGCGCACCAGCGGCGCACATCCGCTCGGATGCCCGGCCAATAAAATCGGGCCGTTATTCGCTCCAGAGTTTTCTCATAGCCCATATGCCCTGCCATGGGGTTATAGTGGGCCGCCTGGAAAAGCGTTTCCCGGCGGCCCTGCGGCACCAACAACTGGGTGTGTGTTTCCTCTGTCTGAGTGTCACGACTTACTCGATATAGTCGGTCGTTTAATAAGACGAAACGCGGGTAGGTCTGCGCGGCCTCAGGGCGCACCACGTGACCATCAATAGCCATCACTTGGTCAAAGGCTGAGCGTAGGGTGCCGTCACGAGACTGCTCCAGTGGGAAATCACCCATGGGGGACACTTCCGGGGCCGGCGGGACGTCCCGTGAGGGACCCGCCGGCTCCTCCCCCCCGGAGTCAGTGTCGGACGACCCCGCGTCACCGCTGAACGCCGCGCACACGCTACACCCCGCTTCCGGTCGTGATCGCACCCCCGCGTACTGTCCCAGTAGCTGATGAAACCCCGGCCAATTGGTACCCAGAATCAGGGGGTGCGACAGGCGCGGGCTAACCGCCGCCGTTACTCTATGCGTTTTGCCCTTATACTTTAATAACAGCGGCACTATGGGATACCTGTGAACGTCACCATGCACACACCTCACCTCCACCCATTCTGCCTCCAGCAATGCCCCGGGGCGAACCAAGCTTTGGTGTACGAGGGTCTGCGTGCAGCCCGTGTCCACCAACGCCTGGCGTATACCCCCTCGAGTCCTTACCGGAATACTGTATGTCCCTCCTGGACCGGGGGAGGGTGCTGGGGCGCCAGCAACACGAAACACCTGCCCCACTTCCATAAGCGGACAATCCCTCCTCAGGTGCCCCGGCTGCCCGCACTTCCAACACTCCGGCCCCGGCGTCTGTGCTGCTCTCCGTGGCTCGGGGGCGGCTCCACTTGGCTCGGCTGCCCTGGACGGCACCAACGCCGCGAAAGGGTTAGTGGGGCTCAGCGCCGGCAGCCGCTCTGCCTGCCCTGGTGCCGGCACACGGCGCCTCGGGGCCGGCACCGGGGCCTGTTTGTTCGGCTTCCGTCCGGCGTCCCCGGGTTCCCCTGCTCCAGCGGCAAGGTGGTCCTCCGCCAGCGTCACCGCTACCTCCAAGCTTGCGGGCCGGTGGCACCGGACCCATCTCGCCGTCTCCGCTGGCAATCCCTCCGTGAACTGCTCCAGCACCACCTTGTCCACCAGCTTCGTCTCCCCCTCCGATGTTCCCGGTTGCAGCCAGCGTACCGCCGCGTCGCGCAGCTGCCGGGCCCAGGCGAATGGTCGGTCCGTTGTAGCCAGCCGACAGGCCCGGAACCGCCGGCGGTGGTCTTCGGCGGTGAGCCCTAGCCTGTCCACCACCGCCCGGCTCACGTCCGCGAAGCTGCTCCTCGACGCCGGAGGCAGACTCAGGGCCGCTGTTTGTGCCTCCCCGGACAGCAGGGGGAGCAGCCGCGGAGCCCACTCCTCCCGCGGCCATTGGCAAGCCTCCGCCGTGGCACGGAAGGTCTCCAAAAAAACCTGTGGGTCGTCCCCGTCCCCCATCCGGGGCACCGCCACCGACAGTGGCGAGGGCTTCGGCGTGGCAGCGGCCCCGACCAGCTGCTCCAGAACTTGCGTCTGCCGGTCCGTCTGCTCCCGCAGCGCGGCCAGGTGGGCACGCTGGTCGGCCGCCTGATCCCGGCTCATCGTCGCCATCTCTGCCAGCATCTGCGCCAAGAATTGCAGAGGCTGGGCGGGTGGCGCGGCCTGTGGGTCGGACATTTCCCCACCGGCACTTTCCTGGGTTTCGGCACCACTTGTGGAATACACCAGGCACAGACACACGCACACACAGGTAGGTACAGCCAACTTCCACATTTATTCAAGTGTTGTTGTTTTGACAGCTGACTCAGTCACACAGTCTGACAGCTCACGAGCCCAGCTGATCTCTTTTCTGGCCGCTCCTCCTCGTCTCACTATAAACACAGCGGAGGGAGACCATCATCAGTCCATAAACAACATCAGCTGTTCTTACCGGCCTCGCAGCGCCGCCCTGATGAGCCTTCCGCTCCACTCCTCCCCTGCAGCTGCGCCCGGGGCCACGCCTCCGCCACAGATAGATATGCACAAGTGGCCTGTTTAGGATGGACTCGACCTATGACATCTGGAATAATCTCCAGCCTCCCCCCAAACTGAAATTGGATAAGTGGAAGGAAATGGATGAATAATATTTAATTGTGCTCTTTGCTTCCCAGTTCAGCCATATAGATTCCTTGGTGATTGTTAGAGCAATTTCAGTGCGATATAATGTGGGGGGACCACAGAATGCAGTAAGAGAAAGTTGGCGAGTGATGTTTTCACTGAAGTGCTCTATAAGGGTGCATAACCAGAGAACTGGAAATGATTATCTGTATTCGTGATGGAGCTGAAAAAATGTCTGAATCCTGTCTTTAGCAGTTTTTGTTCATACCTTGTGGGGGAGAAAAGAGAAGTCTGTGTCACACATGTGTGACTTTGTAGTAACCCGCAGTGTTTTACCACTTGCTTGAACTTGAAAGACTTTCAAATACTTTCAATCTATATTATTTTGTTGCACTCACTCCACCCTCCTTCCAGGATCTTAAGGTGCAAAAATTACTTTTTATAATATTTGGCACTTTTCAAACAGTTTTATAATCTTGGCTGTGCGGCACGAAAACACTTCCACTGGAATAGTTGGAAAAATGAGCATCCAAATGGGAAAATTCATGCGAATGCCCACTCAAGTAAGAAAAACAAGATTAGAAAACTCTGAGAAGTGAGTCATACAGAAAAACATGGCAGATGGAAGGGAGTAGTTAGTTGATAGTAGGAAAATATTGATTAATGGTGCACATACTGCACAAATCATTTTTTTGCTAACATGATATTAAGTTGTAACTTTTAGCTAATGCCCACACAAAGTGTTTAGTTATTACTGTAGATTTGCTAGTGGTTATAACGTGGAAACAGCCGACAACCCAAGCAGTAAAATACAACACTAATCAAAACCTGAGAATCTATGATGCCTTGCATCGGCTGTTAGTACTATTAGCCACACAGCAACCACGCTATTTATCAGAAAATTTGGACTGATTGGATACACTGACTGGCGTTAGCTGAGGTGAAACCTAGTTATTTAGTCACTTGTGTTAGCCTCTACCCATCAGTCGCCCATCAATTGCATAATGCACAATATATAGTTAAGAGCTGGTGTCTGTTTGTAAAGCTCTACAAAGGAAATTTAGCACAGAGCATGTAGCCCCATGGCAATGACACCATGCTTAAGCAGAATGCTGACTGGGTAAAAAGTTGTGTGGAAAATAAAAGGGAATGACAGTGAAGTGTACCATCAAGAGAAGGAAGCATGGAAAATACATAAAAGTTTTTTTTATTTTATTTTTTTTTATGTTTCCCTGTGAAACCGTGACTGGAGTAGACACGTTCCTTACTTTCAACACTCAGTTTCACTTCAGCTCACAGAAGTTTCACCTGATTAGAAGACTATTCCACATATGGGGAACGCATGGTCCACATATTTTCACCACTGCCCACTAATGATAGCACACAGCTACAACAAAAGCTCTCTGCAGCACCTATGGACTACCAGCGCACTGCCATGCTGCTCGCTTAACATTAAGTATACACTTTAAATGACTGTGTTATAAAAACTTTGTTTTACATGACAAATAAAAAAGCTATAGTAACATGTTTTTCCTGTGAGGCTGTTACATTAACTTCTCTTTTACTGTTCTGCCAGTTGATTTCATGACCTTTGTTGGCACAAATTTTGCACTACAATACTGAAAATCACATTAATAGAGCATCTATTTGCCATTTCTTAGAACCACACATAATTTTAAATGTCATTTTATGCTAATAAATGATAGTGGTGTTTTACTGGAAAAGTCTATTCTTCTTAAGACAGAAAACAAACAGAGCGTTGTAAAAATCAGTAGCGATAGCTGAAGCTATACCAACTCTGGCCACATCTTTACCATTTCCCTTCAGCTTTTTGATTCCACAGTTCAATGGATTTTCTTTCTCCTTGCCAGCCATTAACCCATTCACCCAAACATGTTGCTCTTCGTGCTGTTTGCATGGGTGAAGCAATCAGCAAAGGGGATCTCTAGGATTAAGCTAAATGGCTGCTAACACAGAAAGGCCACAGAACTAGCTACAGAGATGTGATTGGATCCAATTGGAACGACAACAAAATCTCATCAAGAGCATCTGAATTGATCGCCATGCTTGGGGGGACCACCTGAGGTGTCGCAATTTCATTTTGTTGGGAAATCAAATATATGCACTAGCCGCCGCCCCTCTATCCCCCCCCCCCCCCCCCAAAAAAAATAAATAAATAAATCTCACTGACAGCACCCTCTGCCTGTTAATCAGTGTAACGGTCTTTTGCATTTGATGTTTTGTTAAGGAAGAAATCCATACGAAGGAAATTCAAAGCCAAGAAACAGAAATAGCACAAAGACAAAAGGCTCTTGAAGCTAAGCGCAGAGAAGTAGAGCGACTTGAGACTGTAAAAAAGCTGAATGCAGCAAAGGCTCGACAGCGGGTGTATGAACAAAGTGAATGTTCAGATGAAGAAATATACAACCTACTTCACCACAGATCTGACAAGAAAAGTGAAGTCAAGTCTGAAAACAATGACCAGCATATGAAACGGTGTTCCTCGCCACAAAATGTGACACCGCAACGAGAAGTGAGCACAGAATATCTGGTCAAAGCATTTGCAGTGTTTCTTAATGCAAGTCGTCTTCCGGTACCAGAGCCAACAATATTCAGCGGCGACCCTATCAGATATAATGATTGGAAAATTTCCTTTCAGACTCTGATCGACAGGAAAAATATACCAGTTGAAGAGAAGACTTATTACCTGAGGAAATGTATAAGTGGACCTGCAAGGAAGGCAATAGAAGGCTACTTCCCGCTTGGCACAGAGTCTGCATACTATACAGTTCTCGAAGAGAGGTATGGCAATCCCTTCCTCATAGCAAAGGCCTTCAGAGACAAACTTGACGCATGGCCTAAGACAAGCTCTAAAGGCAGTATGGAACTTCAAGCATTTGCTGACTTCCTTTGCTGCTGTAAGACAGCCATGTCACAAATGACGGGGCTTGAAGTGCTCAATGACTGCAATGAAAACCAAAAAATGCTTGCAAAACTTCCAGATTGGCTGACTTCAAGGTGGAACAGAAAGGTTACAGAAGTGCAAGAAGAGACTCACACCTTTCCAAGCTTCAGCCAATTTGTAGATTTCATCTCACGGGAAGCCATAATTGCCTGTAATCCCATAAATTCTCTCTTTGCTCTGAAGCCAAGTGAAACTGAAGGGGCAAAAACAACAAGGAACAGAGGCAATGGAGCAAAGGTGCTAGCAACTAACTCAAATGAAAGGACTGTTAGTGCTAGTTGCATGTACTGTGAAAGGTCGGGTCACAGCCTACTTAAGTGTAGAAGGTTCATAAATGTGAGCATTGTTGAGAGACTAAAGTTTGCTCAAGACAAGAAGTTGTGTTTTGGCTGTCTGAACTCTGGTCATCGCTCCAAGGATTGTGAAAGCAGAGAAACCTGTGACACATGTAATAAAAGACATCCAACATGTCTTCATGACAATCACACTAAGGAAGAGAAAACAAGGAGAAATCAAACCAAGAACAGTGACAGGACAAGACAAACGAACTCGGATGTCTCACAAGACAACAGTGTCACACCAACAACAAGTGAAGCAACTTCTAACAGAGTCACGCAGAATGTCGACGACACTCACACATCTTCCATTATTCCAGTACGGGTGTCAATCAAAGGTGAGCCAGAGCATGAAATTCTTGTGTACGCGCTCCTTGATACACAGAGCGATACAACCTTTATTCTTGAAGAAACGGCACAAGCTCTGCATATCAAAGGTGAATCGACTCAGCTAAAGCTCACTACCATGTCTTCAAGAAACACAGTTGTGGCCTGTCGCAAGCTCGCAGGTCTACAAGTCAGAGGGTTCTACTCAAATAAGACCATTTCCCTACCAGTAACATATTCCAGAGACTTTATTCCCGCAAACCGAGATCACATTCCATCGCCTACAACAGCTAAGGTATGGCCTCATCTTGAATGCATTGCAAGTGAGATCGCTCCACTACAAAGCTGTGATGTTGGTCTGCTGATTGGGTACAACTGCCCCCAAGCACTTGTTCCTCGTGAGGTTGTGTCTGGAAGGGAAAACCAGCCGTCCGCCCAAAGAACTGATCTGGGATGGTGTATTGTGGGTTATGGCAACCCATGTTTCGATTATGGAGATGCCTTCGGAATAAGTCACCAAGTCATTGTGAAGCAAGTGGTGCCTGACATTCAGCCTTCTTCAAACCTCACTAACAAGGTTCACTATGTCTACAGAACTTAAATAAAGGAAATGATCTCTCCCACAGAGGTCCTAAAGATGTTGGAGTCTGATTTTGTTGAGAAAGCACCAGAAGACACAAAGGTCTCTCAAGAAGATCTCAAATTTCTAACAAAGATGAAGACCGGCATTAGGCTCAAGGAGGATGGTCATTTTGAAATGCCACTCCCATTCAAGAGTTAAAGGCTGAACCTGCCGAACAACAAGGCATGTGCTATTCATCGCCTCAAATGTTTAGAAAAAAGGCTCAAGAGTAACAAGCAGTACTACATGGACTATAAGAAATTCATGGATGAGATCCTAGCCCATGGAGATCCTGAAAAAGTCCCAGAGCAAGATATTGACAAGACACCAGTTTGGTACATCCCACACCATGGTGTGTATCATCCACAAAAACCCGGAATGATTCGTGTTGTCTTTGATGCCTCTGCCAGGTTCCAAGGCACTTCACTAAATGACCATCTCCTGACTGGTCCAGAGCTAACAAACACCTTGCTCGGAGTCTTGTGTCGCTTCCGAAGCGGCCCAGTGGCTTTCATGTGTGACATCGAACGCATGTTCCACCAATTTCATGTGCATGCTTGCGACCAAGATTACCTACGGTTCTTGTGGTGGGAGAACGGTGACCTTGAAACTCCATTCACTGTCTACAGGATGAAGGTACACCTATTTGGAGCAGCATCTTCTCCAGGTTGCGCCAACTATGGCCTCAAGCATCTTGCAGCTGAAGGGGAAGGAAGTTTTGATGAAGAAACCATCAAGCTCATCAAAACCAACTTCTATGTTGATGACGGACTAGCAAGTGTTGACACTGAAGATCAGGCAATACAGCTGGTTAATGAAGCACGCAAACTCTGCAGCATGGGCAAACTTTGGTTGCACAAGTTCATCTCAAACAGCACCCAAGTTCTAGCTTCGCTTCCGAAGGAAGAATGCGCTGCAGCTCCCAAAGATCTAGATGTGGCACTCTGTGAAGTACATATGGAAAGAGCACTTGGTGTACAATGGTGTGTGGCATCAGATCAATTTCAGTTCAGAGTAGTTGTTAAGGAAAAACCACTCACCAGAAGAGGAGTATTGGCCACAGTCGCCTCTGTGTTCGATCCACTTGGGTTTGTGTCACCTTTCATTCTGCTGGGAAAGCAGATCTTGCAACAAATGTGTCGAGATAAACTCAGCTTAGATGATAACTTACCTGACAGACTTCGACCTCAGTGGGAGTCTTGGTTGCGTGACCTGGGAAACCTTGCAGACATAAAGGTTCACAGATGCTACATTCCTTCGAACTTCAAGGCACAGCACTACAAACTTCATCATTTTTCTGATGCAAATGCATCTGGATATGGAATGTGCACTTACCTCAGAGCAGTAAGCACAACTGGTGAAGTCCACTGCTCATTGGTGATGGGAAGCTCAAGAGTTCCACCAACCAAAGTCACAACTATACCTCGGCTTGAGTTGTCGGCGGCCGTTGTTGCTGTGCGCACTGGTGACATGCTGAAAAAGGAATTGGAAATGGAAATTTCAGAAGAAAGGTATTGGACTGACTCGAAGGTGGTACTCGGATACCTCAGCAATGAAGCCAGAAGATTTCATGTGTTTGTTGCAAACCGTGAAATTAAGGTGGGAGAGTTATCAACCAGTGACCTGGAGGTTAAGAAGGTTCAAGTCCACAAGATACAAGTGGAGGAACAAAGGTCCTTGTTAGATCGCCTACACAAGTTTTCCAACTGGTTGAGAATGATTAAGGCAATTGCTAGACTCAAGCGGTATGTGAAAGGAGCAAAGGATCACAAGAATAGATCACACGACATCAGTAGCCTACAAGAGAGAAAGGAAGCAGAGTTAACAATCATAGAGATGGTTCAAGAAACAGCCTTTGCTCAGCAAATAAAAACCTTGCAACACCATGATGTGATGCAGATGAAAGACAAGGTTAACAAGTTAAACAAGTTATGTCAATTTCTTGATGACCAAGGCATTCTTCGGGTAGGCGGACGCTTAACACATGCAGCTTTGCACCCCAATGTCAAGCATCCTGCGATCCTGCCAAGAGGCAGTCACGTGTCGGCATTACTGGTCAAACATTATCACAAGAAGACATACCATCAAGGACGAGGGATCACCATGAATGAACTTTGAGCTAAAAGATTCTGGATTCTTGGATGCAGCAAGATTGTGTCATCTTACATCTATAAATGTGTAAAATGCAGAAGGTTCAGAAGGCGCACAGAGCAGCAGAAGATGGCAGACCTCCCAGAGGATCGGATGGAGACCACACCACCATTCACCTACTGTGGGATGGACTGCTTTGGTCCTTTTTATGTCAAAGAAGGCCGCAAGGAGATAAAGCGTTATGGTTTGCTAATCACTTGCATGTGCTCCAGAGCAGTGCATCTTGAAATGCTTGACGATCTCTCTACAGATTCCCTCATCAACTCCTTACGTGCATTCATAGCCATCAGAGGTACAGTTCACCAGATAAGATGCGATCCAGGCACGAATTTTGTCGGCACTAGAAATGAGTTTATTGGAGCATTTAAGGAAATAGATCAAGCCAAGCTAGGGAAACTGGACTGCGAGTTTCTCATGAACACCCCAGCATCTAGTCACATGGGTGGTGTCTGGGAAAGACAAATTCGCCCCATAAGAAGTGTTCTCATGTCCATTCTGGAACAATCAGCCAAACAACTCGACAGCTCCTCTTTGAGGACATTCCTGTATGAAGTCATGGCAGTGATTAATAGCAGACCATTGACTACTGACCAACTATGTGATCCATCAAACCCAGAACCTTTAACGCCGAATCACATACTAACCATAAAGTCCACAATCATCTCTCCACCTCCAGGAAGGTTTGTGAAAGAAGATCTTTATCTCCATAAGAGATGGTGTCGTGTTCAATTACTTGCCAACACTTTCTGGACAAGGTGGAAAAAGGAGTATTTGTTAAATCTTCAAGGCAGACAGAAGTGGACCAAAGAGCACAGAAATGCTAAGATCAATGATGGTGTCCTCCTGAAGGATGAGATAACTCCACGCAACCAGTAGAAGTTGGCAAGGATCAATGAAGTGTATCCTGGAAAGGATGGAAAAGTGAGGAAGGTGACATTGCTGCTGAGTGATCCAACCCTGGATAGAGCAGGAAAACGTACCTCCAAACCTGTGCACCTGGAAAGACCCATTCAGAAAACAGTCATTCTGATGGAAGCGGAAGAAGATTCTCCACCGCACTCTGCTTAAAGGATAATTCATGATAGTTCATTCAAAAGCCGTTCGTTAGTTCATAGGCAATACTTTATTCTTTAAAATCACAAGTGATTGGTGGGAGTGTGACGGTCTTTTGCATTTGATGTTTGTTAAGCTGTATGTCTGGATTTTGTTCTTTTGCACCCTCTGGTGGTGAACTGTGTAGGGTACAGTTTTGCTGTTTGGGTCTCCTCCTAGACACTTTTTCTTTTGCTAGCGCACATGGTGTCTGCATGCTGCAGTTCACAGTTAGCTCCACACATGGAGAAAATATCGTTCAAAGAGTAGAAATAATTGAGAAAGAAAATGGAGGATAAGGCAATAAGGCCATAAAGGACTATTTAGCACCTCCTAGGTTTGTGTGTTTTAAATGTTTTATTTTCTGTAATTAAGGACTTTTGATTGATTGGCACTAAGTAAAAGAGCACATTTTAATGTGATGTTTTGTTTATTGTTTGTCCGTGAGCAGTTCTTACGGGTTGCCAAGACCAGAATAAACTACATCGTGTGTACGTCAATCCTTGGTGCTACAATCAGCATTATTCTTTCTGCTTCAGCCATGGCAGCCTCAGTGCAGCAAGATCTAAATTATTATTTATTTGACTGGCAGAGAGGCAGATTAGCTTCCAATGGTTAATTCATTCCCCTTCTTAATTTTTTAAAAGTTGGCCTGATGGCACTGCCAGTTTTTTTCACAAGAGCCGAGCTAAGGTTCGTGGTGGCCTTGTAGTAACCAGAGATAGAGAACGTGTGAGGGCACCCGCGCTATTACTTCTGTTTCCATGGTAACAGCTGCTTGGTTGCTTTAGGAGCCAGGTTTCCCTAGGAGATGAAGCTGGTGTGTGTTTGTGCATTCGTTAGTGTGTGTATGTGTGCACATGTCCGTGCATGTGTGTGAAAAAGGCGTTTTTGCCAAGGCCGTCTGTGCAACCCGCAGAGGCCCTGATTTCAGCCCCGAAGGGCTGGATAGAAAATAGGTGTGGTCTGGTGTAACGCCACTGATGTGAAACGCTCTTCCTTCCCTTATAAAGGCATAAAGACTATACAGGAGCTCCTCCCACTCAGCAGAGGGGAGGACAGGCAGGGAGAGTCTCTCAGACCACAGTTGGGGTGGATTTTATGTCACTGATAATTCAGACTCCTTATCATTATCATCATCATCGTTTATTTATATAGCACTTTAAAAACACACAAGGCTGACCAAAGTGACTCCTTAGTGTAATGAAACAAGGACAAAGATGTTGCATTAAATGATATCTACTTTTAACAGATTCTCAAGTGCTTATCTTTTTTAGAATCACAAATGTCTCATTACAGTTTTACAGATTGTACATTTTGCTTACACTTTCTGAATCGTAGTTTAGATATTGATTGGAGAACAAGTTGGGCTGTGCAGTAAAGGATTCCTGATGCAATCATATCAGTAACATGTGCAAATGATATGGGATCCAAAGTAACATTTATGTGTTTTACTCTGGCCTGTAGTGCCATTTATCTGTCTATATTGTTTGCGCGTGGGTGCACCAGTTTTGGAGCTTTTGGCTGCAGAGTAACCAGGTCATGATTTCTGGAAAGAAATACTGATACTTAGTTTTTGTGACTTTTTTGGCTCCTTAAGCACCACAAGTTCTGTTATATTCAAGAGATGGCTGACATGTCTGCTCCCCAAATTGCTCACATTGGGCAACTCACAACACACTCGCAAAACATATATCTAATTTTGTCCTCCAGTTCAGCTGTCTCTTCAAACTCTAACCAGCAGATGCCACCTTAGTCTTCCACATCTTTAAAAAAAACAGTGTTTTTACACTTTTGTGTGTTTGTTTGTTTGTTTTTACACACACACACGTGTAAATGTGTGTGTGAATGGGTGCATGACTGGTTGTGTAAAGCGCTTTGGGGTCTTTAGGGACTAGTAAGGCGCTATACAAATACAGGCCATTTACCATTTATCCTCTTCCTTTTGTCTTTTGCAGTATTTGCTGCTCATACAACTTGGGCCTGCACCTTTATGCTGTCCCACTTACTGTGTGTGTGTGTGTGTGTGTGTGTGTGTGTGTGTGTGTGTGTGTGTGTGTGTGTGTGTGTGTGTGTGTGCGCGCGCGCGCGCAACAGAAATTTGCCAAGGGCCAGACTCTGTTGGACATGGTGTGTGGCCATCTGAACCTGCTGGAGAGGGACTACTTTGGCTTGACTTTCCAGGACACAGACAACACCAAGGTCAGACACACAAACACACACCCACCCACACAGATATGCATAGATGGGCACAGCAGGACATCTTACTTGTGCGTTTATTTATTCACTTTTACAGTTTTACATGTGTAACTGAAACTCTGTAATGATCGCCAGATGCAGCTGCAGTTAAATGAAATGCAGACTTCATACACACACACATGCACGTGTACACTGGGTGTTTATTACACACTTTATTTCCTAAAGTTTGAGCTGGTGATTTTTGATAGAAAGACTAACTTTAAATAGAAACCCCCCCATTTCTGGTTTCTCCACAGTCTTCTGCTATTGTCAAGCTATTATACTGAGCTTTAATGTCATTTAATTACATTTTCATTACCACAGTGACCGTTAATTTGGGGGTTTAATTTGGGCTTTTTTGTGGATAGTTTTCAAGTGTTTTTTTTGTGGTTGCTTTTTATGGAGTATTTACTGTTTTGTTTGGGTTTTTGTCACTGACTTCAGAAGAAATGTCAGCCAGTCCTTTAGTCCATTTAACTCCTGCTTCAATGGTTTTTCCAGGTGTTATAAAGCAGTGAACCTCTGGCTGCCCTTTTAACTTTGCTTAACCACTTACAGCCTGAAAGTGGCACACATGGCCTTTAATATTTTAGAATGTGATTAGATAGTATGGCCTTTGAAAAATAGTGCAGAGGGTCTGCAGTCCACCATGAAAGCTCTAGTGGCATTAAGCAGACAGAACTGAATTCAACTGGCATTTATCAGCCTTAATATTAATGCTTTCTGTGTTTATAGAAGCCTTCGAGTTTCATGAATACAGTTGAATCCAACAAGGGAACAGAGTTATAAAAGGGAGAGCAATCAGCGAGGTCCAGTTCTTTAAAGGGCTCTTAAACATGAATATGGAGATGGAATTTCTCAAAGGGGATTGTCTCTTTCTTTCTTTATCAGAATTGGCTGGATCCCTCTAAAGAGATTAAGAAGCAAATCCGGAGTAAGTGCAGCAGATGCACGCATACTGTACACACATGCACACATATGCACACACATGCACACGCACACACAGTCGAACAAGTCCTCGCAAAAAACAGCAGAGGCACAGAAATCCTTCACTAAACAACCTTTGCTGGGGCTTCGTCCACAGTTGGTCCCTGGAATTTCGGGTTTGCTGTCAAGTTCTACCCTCCAGACCCATCTGTGCTCATTGAAGACATTACCAGGTAGGTCTGACTGCTTCTGTTAAGCTTGCTTGTCAAATCAACCATCAACTATATCAACCACTGCACTCAAAAAATAGTGTTCTGGTCATTGTTAACTTCTCTTGAACCTTTGACCTAAATTGTTTAATAGGACTATAGTAGCCTGCTATCAAAGAATTGAGGCTGAGACTCATTACAGTACTCGATTCCTTCAGATGTTCCAGTTAGGCTGACACTTAGATCTTGAAGAGAAGTATTACCAGCATCTCTGCCTCTGTTTTTTTTAGGTACTATTTGTGCCTGCAGCTGAGGGATGACATCCTGTCTGGTCGTCTCCCATGCTCATTTGTCACGCACGCCCTTCTGGGCTCCTACACAGTCCAGGCGGAACTGGGAGACTATGAGCCCGAGGAACATGGTCCAGACTACGTCAGCGATTTCCACTTTGCCCCCAACCAGACGCGCGAGCTTGAGGAGAGAGTGATGGAACTACACCATAACTACAGGTCATAGAAAATATGACTTCATTAGTAAACTCAATGCTCTTGTTTGCGATCTGAGGAATTAATATGAATAATAAGAAGTGAAGGATCGGTTGTGGCATTTGCACTGTAGGGGAATGAGTCCAGCAGAAGCAGAGATGAACTTTCTAGAAAATGCCAAGAAGCTCTCGATGTATGGAGTTGACCTGCACCACGCTAAGGTACAGGGATGCTCTCTTTATTGTTTCTCAGTCTTTTTTTATCTGTCAGTACCTCTTCTTCTGGCTCTTTGATACTCTGTGAATTTGTTTAATAGGATTCAGAGGGAATCGACATAATGCTCGGTGTCAGTGCCAACGGTCTGCTCATCTACCGTGACCGCCTCAGGATCAATCGGTTCGCCTGGCCAAAAATCCTGAAAATCTCCTATAAGAGAAGCAACTTTTACATCAAGATCCGCCCTGGAGAGGTTAATAAAAAACGTTTTGTTATCTGTTCTTTAGTATTTTGCTTGGAAGAGCTGGAGTTCACAAGTACTGCATGCACAACCCCACCAGAGCAGCTCCTTGTCACTTTGCCAGAACTGAGGCGAGTGAAATAAAGAGTCGTTTGGTAAAGAGCTAGCTTCACATTTCTATTTCATGGTTTCACAGTTGTTAAAATTATATCACCGCCTTTCTTGACTCGTCCAAAGCAGCGCAAATAGTCATTTCATGGTTTGATAAAAGTGTTACTTCTGAGATGTATCTTGCTGCACACCATGTGACAACTGCAGAGAGTATTTTATCAGGCATTATTTATAGACTTTAGAGATGCCGTTCTTAAAGATTTGGCTGATAGGTCATGTTTTTATTCTTGTCCTTCTCTCTTTCTCGACTTTCGAGTGTGATTAGCCAGTCGGGAGGATTTGCATTTTCATAAAGGATTTTACTTACAAGTGTAGCAGTCACGTTATGCTCGCTCTGGTTTTTCAACTCCCTAAAGTTATTATGATTCCCCTTCATTCTTTGGCCTTGAGGGTATCTGCAGTGCTTTATATCCACAGTTAAACTGACTTTGACATCTTCATAGTGAATACCAAGTCCATTCTGTGCATACACTTTGTTCTGCAGATGTATCCTCTTAAGTCAGCTGTCACTTTAAATTTGCCTGGAGGGTCATCATTGTGGTTTAAAACCACTTTTATTCTTATCTGTCCCCATAGTGTTTTTGTGTGGAACTAAAGTGCTTCCTTTTGTGAATGGACTCCTCCCAATGTTTAAGGACCTGTTATATTGCTAATAACCTATTGATCTGAAAGCATTTTCCTCCCTGTTCACACAACTGAATGTCTGATGGACTGAGTGCATGAACAACTAATTTATAGGTTGGTTAGAGATGGAAAATCTACCCGTCATGGTAGCAGGAGACACAAGGCGAGTAAACAGAAAACACTGATTTTTCCATTGCTGCAGAGTAAACACATTTCACCCTGCCGCCCTCCCTCCATCTTCCACTTCACTTGCTTCCCTCACTCTCTTTTTCTTCTTCACCTCCCCGCCGCCTCCTCCTTTCACCACCTCCACTCATGTCCCTCATCACTCAGTATGAACAGTTTGAGAGCACCATAGGCTTCAAGCTGCCCAACCATCGGGCCTCGAAGCGATTGTGGAAGGTCTGCATTGAGCACCACACCTTCTTCAGGTAGGCCTTAATGCTCACAGATACAAACAGCACGTTTTCTGCACTGTGCTCACTCTGACCTGCATGAACCTTGGCACAGTAGACCTAGAGTATCCCTAAAGTGTTGATTTTCTAACTATTGATTGTAACAGTTTTCTTAAAGAGTCTGTAGATGAGTGATAAAAAAAAATGCTCTCAAAAAAGTTTGGAAAATTTCTTTGATGGTTTGGAGGTAGGAAGAAGAAAACAAGTCTTGCAGCAAATACATCAAAATGAATCATAGGAAAGTAATTTGATATAGGTCATACAGTGTGAACACGGACCTTATTTGTAGGATTTGTACTGAAAAATTGGATATTTTTAAGGGTTTACACTGATTTTTTTAAAACTTTGTTAGTTCCTAGAGTCAGCAAATATATGATAGAAGAGAGAGCTTTCTTGTCTGCATGGTACAGTTGTGGTCATAATTTTAAATGCACTCATGATGGGCATTAATTTCATGGTAATTTTGACCTTTTAATGAACTGTTCTTTTTTCAAGAACAGCATATATCTTAAATGAATAAAATGAAATAAAAAAAAAAAACCAAGTATTTGGTTCCCAGGTTTACATTTATTTTAGATTTTCTCTAATCCAGATAGGATTAAAAGTATACATGCAGGCTCAAATATATAGATAATTGGTTAAATGTCTCTTAGCAAGCAGCACCTAAACCAGATGCTTTTGGTAGCCATCAACATCTTCTTGTATAACTCTGGCGGAATACTGAGCACTGTTCATGGCAGAACTGGTAGAGTTCATTTACACTGGTTGGTGTCCAGGCACACACACACACACACACACACACACACACACACACACACACACACACACACACACACAGAGCGAGAGTAGTAAACAACTTTATAATATGGTTGTGGTCAGTGCATTGGAAAGGGGATTCCAGAGGTTTAATGTTAGCCTACTTTATCAGTTCCAAAACTAGTTTGGGATCATTTTCTTGTTTTTTTCCAAGTTTTGATCATCTAGCTGTTGAGATTAAGTTGAAAACTTTGGAGGTAATCCTCCTTCTTCATTTTTGACATTCACTTTGTACCACATACCATTACCACTGGTGGCAAAACAGCCCCAGAGCATGATGCTACTGCCACCATGCTTAACAGCTGGTGCAGTGTTCTCAGATTTGCAAGCCTCACCTTTACTCCTCCAAAGATATGTCTTGTCATTTTGGCCAGATAGTTCAATCCTTGTCTGACCATAAAAAGAAGGCATTTGTCCATGTGGGCAGCTGCAAATTTCTGTTGAGTTTTTGTTGTCAATTTAGGAGCTGGAGCGTCTCTCTTTGTCACCACCCTCTCAGTCCATAGAGATGAAAAACTGTGGACAGTGATGGTGGCGTTACAGTGGTATCCAGTTCATGGCAAGCTTGAGCTTTGGTAGTTTCTGAACATCCTAACCAATTTCCTCTCATCTGAGGGTGGCAGTTTGGGTCTTCTTCCAGATCTCGCATGCAAAGTGGGGGACACATCTCAATAACTTGTACGCACGTGCAAGTGTCTAAATGGAAGATCCTGAAATCTGCAATTGTTTAGAAATGGTCCATCATGCTTCTGGAATGGCCTTCATAAAGACCTTACCTCAATCCTATTGATGATTTGTGCACTATGCTTAAAGGCCATGTCTGTGTCAGGAAACCAACCAATTTACGTGAATTCTATCAACTGTGCCAAGGTCAGATATCCAGCCTGGATTATGTCAGAAACTTGTTGATGGCTACCAAAATCATCTGGTTGAGGTACAACTTGCTGAGAAACATTTAATCAAATATTTGTGTGGATTTATGTATACTTTTGAGCCTGTTTGGATTAGATAAAATCCAAAGCAATTTCAGACTTGTGCACCTAATTCTAGGTTTTTAAAATCTGAACTATAAAATAATTGCTGGAAAATTCTATTTTTTTTTTAACTTTCTGATTTAAAAAAATATGTATCAATTTGCATTGAGTTTCTGCATTAATTTGCATTGCTTTTTTCTACAACCAGTATTTTCTTTTACAATCTATTGCTTAAATTTAGTCTGCAATTTCAGGTTTTTCAGGAAAAAAAAAAGACTGATGACGTAGAGGTCTCAGAAATTCATTAAGATTCATGTAACATTGTAACTCATAATACACTTAGTGTTAAAGGGTTAAAGATGTATCCAGTGCAATCATTCCATCCTAGAAACAGAACACTTTAAAGAAATCACTAGAAAGTCCAAAATTACCACAACAAAAATGCCCATGATAAGTATAGGTAAACTCATCAGACAGGATATGATTAGCTTAGATGAAGAGAAACTGTTATGAGAGTCAAAAGTTATGATTTAAAGACTTTAGACATGCTGTTAATGAAACACAGGTGGGCTTTGATGAAATCATGAAAACTCATGAAAACATACGAATGTTGGGAAAACGGGAAACACAACGAGGTCAGACTGGATGTCAGTCAGACAAACTGATAAAAGACTGAGAGAAGGGCAGGACTAAATAAAGCACAGAGTGCTAATTGGGTAGCAAGACACAGGTGGAGGCAGGAGATTCTTTAGTTAATTCCAGTAAATTTCCAGAGAAATCAATAAATAATGGTTCCGCAAAGCCCTATCGAATATGTGCCACATATATTCATTTTTAAGTGAACTGAACCTTCCTGCAGGTTGGTTTCCCCAGAGCCACCTCCCAAGGGCTTCCTGGTGATTGGCTCCAAGTTCCGCTACAGCGGGCGGACCCAAGCCCAGACCAGACAGGCTAGCGCTCTGATTGACAGGCCCGCTCCACAGTTCGATCGTTCTGTTAGCAAGAGGTACCTGCTGCCTCGAAGCATTGACGGAGGTAAGAACCCAGACTCTTTCACTGTCGGTATGGACATTTGCCGTGAGGCAGTTTGTTCTCTCCACAGAGTAAAAATATTTCAGCAAGAATGTTTGTTGATTTTGTGTTGCAGCCCTCAAAGTGAAAGGGGCCAGACGTTCCTTGTCAAAAACAAGAATTAACATTAGATTTAGATATCATTTTATGCGCAGCGCATTCAAAAGCTTAACCTAAAAACTCCTGGTGTTTTATGGTTACCCTCCACTTGCTTTCAACCAGCCTCGGCTCTTGGTGACAGTATGGACCAGCTGTCCCAACGAAGCTCCAGTGAGCGCACACAGTTCATGTCTAGAGAAGATCTGGACCAAGAGGGCAGCCTAGACCTGGACCACGATCAATATCATTATCAAGACCAAGATCAGGACCACTACACAGATCAGGAAGACGATCAGAAGCCGACACTGGGTGCCAATATCTCACCACCGACCAAGACTTTGGAGCTGAAGGTACCAGATGAGAGGACAGACTTGAAATGCACAGAAATCCGACTTCATTCATGCTCTGATTTTCATAGTTCAAAGCTGTACAAACAAATTACATGTCATTGTTAAGAAGAAGAGAGTTTCTATTTAGCCACAACCGATCAATCAGCAGTGCAAATGAAATCAACACATCTGTTAAATAGGATGCTGTAAATGTAAAAGCTACATCGCAGTTTTGAGGACACTGCAGAGAAATAAACAAAAAGCAATTAATCTGATTCATTGGGAAAGGTAAACAGCACACTGTGCATCACAACTGAAAAATATCTCACATTAACTCATCTTCTCTTTCCTCGTTCCTTTTTTATTTAAGAATGTAATCACCTTTCCTATTTTTCTCTCCTTGGCTTAATTAACCTGATTCCCGCTCTTCCGGTTATGAGACTTCTCAGTATGCACCTTCTTTTCTCATCATTTTTCTTAAATCATCTCCTCAAATCTAACTCGACCTCTTTGTAGTACATAAAACGTCTCTAACCGAGCACCCTGCCTTTAACCAGTAACATTCTCTTTGTATCACCGTAAACTTAACAATCTTAGCTAACCTCTTCTTACATTTCTGTCCTGTGCCTTGTGCTTTCCTTCAGGGTGAGGAAGCAGGCTCGCCTGTAGACTCAAAGCCAGAGGTATTTTGGTATTGGACTTTGGTGTCTGTATACGTGCTTTTTTTTTGGTCGTTCAAGGTCATGTGCTCGTGCACTGTGTTTGTTAAGCACGACCTGTCTTATGCCTGTGTTGTTTGTCTGTAAAAGAAATGTTATTTCTTTTGATTTCATGGTTTCCAGGATTTCGCTAGGTATAATCCGTGGAAAATGCATGAATTGATTTTCAAGAAAAGACGAGAAATATTATATATAGATTTAATCAAGCTTTTTGTTTTATTTCGTATTTTCCTGCTGGAAATAGTTGTTTCACTGGAAAGAATGATTCAACTGTAATAAGCATTTTGATGCTAAAAAGAGTAAGACGTCTATTGAAGAACTGACTTATTTTTCTCGACTTGCAGCACAGTTTCACCAGCATGCCTCTGCAACAGTGTCCCCGTATGACATTAGAGGGATTGTTTGTCACCAGCAGGATAAACAGATGGCCTTTAGGCACTGTAGACGATTCAGTGAATCGGTGTTTCCCCACTTTGCAAATCTACCGATCCACCAATTAAACTGCCCCAAAATCTACATCTTTGTTTAATTTAGAAATATATTTATTTAAAAACCATCTTTCTCTATGCTCTTATTTGTTTTGTAAAAGTCCTGTGCAGGTAGTTGTGGTGCTGTTTTCTTGACTACTGCAGGAAATATTGGCATCACATTAGTGGCTTAATGGACTCTTTGTTTGTGGTTTTGTAATGCCTTCCCATCAAATCTTTGGATCAAGAAGTATGGGAATAATCCTCCTCCAAACCCTTAAGTTCAGTCAATAAATGTCTTCATTAATTACCAGTTGGCTGAGACTGAAATGGATTGTCCCTCTCTTCTTGGCAGAACATTAAGTGGCTTAACAATCACAGTCCAAAGCCTCAGTGGTGTCAACTGTTTCTGTTTGTCAGTCTGGCTGCCTGCCTTTTTTGACTCACCTGCAGCATTTTACCTCTTTGTCTCTGCACGCATCTGCTCTCTTTCCCCACCTCCACCACCCCAAACTCCTAACCCTTCTGCTTTGCTCGAAAAAAAACCTTTCACTTCATGTCGCTTGCCCCACCTCATCTGTCGGACAAGGAACTGGTCACCCTTCGGCCTAAACAGGAGGTACAGCTTGTCATCTCTTTTTGGCATGAGACGTGTGTGACTCTCATCAGGTGTTCAGTGTTTGTTTGTTTTGTTTTTTGTATTCATAACTGTACCACTCGCAGTTTGAAAACAGGAGTCAGCAGTGGAGCTCCTGAAAACAGATATATTTTCCTACAGAGCACATAATCTTTTATGCGCTTTGTACATTTTCTGGTCATATCTAAAGCCTTTATTGGCCATCCACGTGGTACAGTTTTTACTTCATAAAGAAAACAATCCGTCATGCTACCTACCTGATCAGACAGAGCTTGGTTACGATTGTTCATTTTCCAGTTAAATCCAAATCGACTTCATTGTGCTGTGAACCAGAAATAGACTTAGAAGCTTTCTATTTATGCTGTCTTTTTTTTTTTTCTGTTTTTCCTTTCACTGTGTGAGTAGCAGTTCTTGGACAAACCAGAAGACGTTATACAAAAGCACCAGGCCAGCATCAACGAGCTGAAGAGGGCTTTGAGGCAGCCTAACAGCAAAATGGCCCAGAGAGAGAAACGCATCTCTTCAGCTACTCCTCCTGGAGGGACTCCGGAGCGGAAACCAGTAAGAATGACATTCTGTTTCCAAGTTATGGCACATACTATCATTGTTGAAATATATATATTACCATTTTCTAAACAGGTTGTATTGGTCCTAGGCCAACATATATATATCTTCACAGAGTATGCCAAAATTTGGATTCCATTAAACCAATTCACAGAAAAAAAAACCTAAAAATGCTTTAAAATTTACACAGTGATACCCCCCAGTTGTTTTTCTTTGGGATTTTTTTTTTTTGTGTGTGTGTGTGTGTGTGTGTGTGTGTGTGTGTGTTTTTTTTTACAATTCTTCTTTACAATAGCAATGTGGGGTAACAGTAATGAATGGAAGAGCCGTTTATCTAGTTAGGCTAATGAAACTGTCTACTCTATGTTAACATAGGCGACCACTGACGCCAAATTGATTGACAAGCAGGATGCTTATGAAGGAACACTGGACTCTTACTCTTACGTGGAAAAGAGTAAGACCTCTTCAGAGGGTAGAGACACATTTGCAGTGACATCTTGGACTGAAGCGAATATGAACAATTGCCAGACACGCCCAGACTCTGGAAGAAGTCGACATGGAACATCTCCAAAGCGGGAAACTGAGTTTATTGCAGCAGGACTAAGAGATATGAACCCCATGGCTGGTACAGTAGCAGCTAATGGGCATCATGAATCTGTTCAAATTCGGAGAGCCATTCAGGAAAATGGATATGAGTCTCCACCTGAGAAACAGGCAAGAGAACTGAAGAAGGATTTAAGACATGGCCACTTTGAGCATCGAGAGAGGCCCAAGAACTTTGAAACTCCAGTGGCTTGGGATTCTGTCCCAAAGGGCAGTGCTTCAAGACACAGTGAGGCTTGGAAAATAAAAGACCCAAGCCCTGTGGGAGAAAAGGATTGCAACAAAACGGGGAACTCACACACAGAAGTAACAAAAATAGTTCCTCTCAAGCCGCAGAGATCAAAGAAGTCTATAAATAAAGAGAACAAAGATTTAAACCCTCAAACGCACAGCCAGCCTGACAGAGGCGTCTTTGGTGCTGCCGGGGATGTACAGATGACAAAATCTTCCTGTGAGTCAGGAAGGAGACTGGATGATAATGCTGTACCACTGTCTGCCACAGATGTTGTCAAGGAAAACACAATGGACACCAAATACCAGGGTGAATCTACAGCGTTGTATCAGCAGCAAAGTCAAACACATCAGCAGATTAGGAATGAGTTTTTCGGACAACAGGAGCTCAGGGACTGCAGGGACTCTGCAGGCCAGTGGACGAGAGGAGGCGTTGCATTTGAAGAAAATTCTCAAATCACCTCAGAGTTTAGCGCCAAATTTCCAGCAGCTCCCCCACGCACTCTCCCCCTGAAAACACAGTGGTCCCGAGACAGACTGAGCAACATGGACAACAGCCACATCCACCACAGGACGCCCAACCAAGAAACAGCCAAGAGGAAGCAAGCGGTAAACCATCTGCCCCCCTTCCCCCCCCAACCTGTTTGTCAGTCATCGGAAAGTAAAGCATTGCATGAGCTTCAGGCGATGTGGTGCAAATTGTTTTTGCCATCTAAAAACAAACCTTCCAAAAAAAATAAAAAATCACACACACGCATAAACTTCAGAATTCATGTGGCTGTGTATGAGAAAGCAAAAGTTCACGTTCCTTCGCATCGCCTCATTGACCGACTCAGTTCACGTCCATGGCCTAGGGGGCATTTTGCTTTCCCTTCTTCCCCTCCGCAAATCTTGACATCTGCTTGGCCATTTCAGAACGCTGTGGGCCTTTAAGCAAACTTCCCATTGCTTAAGCTTCAGGCGTCCCTTCTATCCCACCTTAACTTGTCACGTTAATACCTGGTCTCTCCTTCCAACACTCAGAGCGAGGGTGACTGCTGTTGCAAGGAGCGCAAGACCTTTTTCCACCATTTTTTTCTTTGAAACCTCTTTTTCTACATAATTTGAATCCTTTGTGTAAATGGCTGAGGAGGCCATTTGAACCAAATGTTCTACCTTGGCACCTCTGCAGCAAAGCAGAAAAATGAAAAAGACGATTAGATGTAATCACTGGCTGCAGAGCTGCCAAACCTCTTCAGGGTTCAGGCTTTCATATGCCGCATTTAAAAATATGAATACCTTTTCCCTGAAAGGGAATTTTGAAAAATCAAACCTTTCAGTGCATGGCATTACCATTGCACTTGCAGTCATTTTTAATGATGTCAGCCTGTGAAATATACCCAGTTTGCATGCTTTTGACTGCAGCTTAAAGGCTTTGGAGTTTGGGGGATCTCTCACATTGTGTGTTTATCGTGCAGGTTTAGGAAAAGCCCCAAAGTTTATGAATGACTTAGACATGTTTGCTTACAGATAAGAACTCAACAGTGCTAAAGCGACATGCTTAATAGCGGTGAAGGAAGAACACTGCAAACTCGGGCTCTCCAGATATCAATTCTTTCATCATGTGCAAAAAGCAGAACTCGACGTCAAAGCAGTTTCAAAGAAAACTTTTTCTAACTTTTATTTTTGGATATGCTTACACACATTAGCTATAGGGAGACGGTATAACTTCTGGCTGCATTTCGGTGAATTCACGCATGCTTTCATATCGTTGTTTGCTCTTTGTTTGTTTGCCTTTTCCATAGGAGACACCTCCCACCCCTGCTATCCATGAGGAGCCTCTCAGTGAAGCTTCAGTGAGTCATCCCTCGGCTCCTCTCATATTTATTATGTAGTCACACCTTGGGAAAAGAGTAAATAAACTACAATTAGATATTTGACAGATTTTATTCAAGCTGCTCTTTGAGGCGTGTTTGTTTTTGTATCCAAAGCGTGGAGATAAACGCACAAAAGCACAGCCCATAAATTCATATTTAATCAAACGGGGAAACTGAATATTTTAAAGTGCCAGCTCGACATCATGCCTAAATCTGATATCTAATATTTTGTGCCGCTGTTAAATGTTCAATAAGCATGTTTCCATGTTTAATTGTGATCAGAGATCAGAGTAGAGAAGCTAATGTATGTACTTTACATGCTGTACATTGTCTAAAAGTGCAGGAGATAAACCACATCGAATTATCATCTGTCTCCTCTATAGAGGGAACCATGGGAGAGGCGCCTGGGCTCCGTATCAGAGGATGATCAGGACCACGAGATCCTGTACTTGAAGGAAACCCACCTGGGCATTGAACGAAAATGTTCCAGCATCACAGTCAGCTCTACATCCAGCCTGGAAGCTGAAGTAGATTTCACCGTCCTCACGGACCTGTACACAGGCATGGAAGAGTTCTCCAGGGGTATGTCGGAGCTGGGAGAGAGGGATCTGTCACCTGATGGGGGTCTGCGCTTTGGCATCGACATGCTCCAGCAGCAACAGCAGCAACCCTCTGAGCCACCTCCTCCCTTAGTATCGGCTCCTCTGTCCAGAAGAACCAGCAGCAGTCCTCCAGCCAAACAAATCCAGGCTGAAGAAGTCCGACCAGAAGTCAAACGGTCCGATGTCCAGGTAGATCAAAGTTTTCAGATCAGCTGTGTAGAACCACTGAGAAGTGTCTACTTCTTTGGTTTGTTTTGTTTTCACACTGCGCTATTTTTAGGCACCTGAAAATATGCATCTTGGCTCCTTTTTAAATTCAGATGCCAGTGCAGGAAAGAATGGGTGTTAATTTGATCTGAAAGCAAGTAGCATGAAATCATTACTCCACAGTTTTATCTCTCTGCATGTTTGTAACCGGGCACTTGAGAAATAAATAAAGCCAAGCGTGAATGCAATGGAAATAACAGGAAGAAAAGAGCTGAATTCCTCTCCTCCCCAGCACTTTTCCCATAACACCAACCACATCCATGCTCTGCGTCTTTCCCAAGTTTCCCAACAAAGTGTGATGACAAGGTAGTTGTGGGTGAATTCATGCAAGTTTATTCACAAGGCTGTGGTTTGCCTGTGCCAGTGGGTGGTCAGAGGGAATGTAACAAAACAGAAAATTATGGGTTCATGATTTGAGTTGTAAAAAAGCTGGGCGGCTAAAAGTATTCAAGCTTCTGACACCTCTAATGCACTAAAATCCACAAATGAGCAGATGAAGTGACTGTCATGAAATATGCAGGAAAGGGATGTGCTTTTAGTTTGAAGTTTTAAAGAAGGTAAACGAAAGAAAACCCACTTTGTTCTTTTCCTCGTTTTTTATGTTTAACTTTTTACTAAAGTAAGATATCTCTTAAGCTTCCAAACTTCAGACTCTCAGGTTGTCTTTTGCTTTCTGTTCTGATTAAATTATGTTCCTTTTCGCAAACAGGGGGCTTTCAAGCCTTTTAAAAACCTCCGTTTCTGCACAGAGTCTCAGAACAACACTACGAACTATACACACTCTTAATAATATAAACATTCCTTCTCTTAAGCCTGTAGTTCCCAAAAAACCAAAGAGATCAGTCCCCGTGTCTTCATCAGTGGACCGAGATCAGTCACACAGAGAAGGCAGTCGTGTCTCTGCCGCCACACCACTGAGCAGGGAGGGCAGCGATATCAGGCCCACGCCAACAGTCAGAAAGACGGACATCAGGACGGAGACTCAACCCAATGGGTCAGAGGTCACCACGACCATCGTGGAGTTCACGGATCAGGTTAACTTCATATTTCACTGCTAAAAATGTACAGAAAGGTAGACCTGTAAAATATCTGGACATAATCCAATCAATCTGTCTGTTTCAGGATCACGGCATCACTGGACTAAGTGAAGTTTCTTACTCTACAAGACAGAGCGTTTCTCCTGTGAGTACAGACAGGGGGACCTCTCCAATTTTAACTCAATCTGCAGCACACTCCTTCTTGTTCTCCAGGGTTCAAACCTACTTACAAAGCCCAAAGACACGAATTCAGGAACACACATCTGACTGAATGTCATAAAATATGGTTCATGTGTCTTTGTAATATTTGCCTCATGCCTCCTCAGGTGCACAAAGGCAGTCTTGGCAGAGAGACATCAGGCTCTCCCATCCTCGTCTCTGAAAATGTTACCTCAGCTACCACTCATGTTACAAAGGTAGAGAAGCTCAAGTAAAACTCACAAAGTGCACATTTAATTTATAATTTAGTGCCGCTCATCTCCTTTAAATGTTAAGGCTGTTAAAAGAAAAGCTGTTGTCTGTATGCTGCAGACAGTGAAAGGAGGATACTCAGAGACCAGGATCGAGAAGAGGATCATAATCACAGGAGACGATGATGTAGACCAGGAACAGGTGAGCAGAAATTGACAAATGAGCTTTGTTACCTTGGCACCCCAGTACGGTTCAGTCTTTATATTAAAGTGGTGTGATTAGCTCGCCTGAGAACAGTGCAAGAGACTAATCAATTTGTACATGACTGAAGCAGAGGAGTAGCTAACTTCCTGGCTACGTTTTCATAGTGTATGCATCCCTCATTGTTCATCAGCTATAAAAGCTTTTTGGTTAAAGACGGGCCCTTCTGAGTTGCTAGACAGTTTTTAAGTGTGTTTTGTGATTTTATTACAGCAAATCAACTTTTTAGCTGATTTTTATATAAGAACTCACAAAGCCTAAGGCTAAAATGTTAGATTCTTTAAGTGGGCAAATACATTTACTGACTAGATAAAATATAAAATGAGCATTTGGGTATCTAAAGACCAATTTTTAAAATGAATTGTAATTCCAGCTCCCTTTGCGAGCACAAATCAGTATTCAAAGGAGCTTGCAAAGAAAAGCGTCTGGACTGTCCTTACGCTTTTCTTTGCAAGCTCCTTTGACTACGATGACCTGGATTACTGAGAACCTTCACAGACACAAATTGGTATCTGAACCTGTGTTCTGCTTTTGTAAGATACAGAAAAGTTCCATAAGGTACTTGGGTGGAGGGGTTTAAGCAATTCATTTCATTCAGGACACACACTTCACTCTTTCCTTTCAGGCTCTGGCTATTGCCATACAGGAGGCCAAGCAGCAGCATCCAGACATGCAGGTGACTAAGGCAGTTGTTGTCAGGGAAACAGAATCATCCACTGAGGACCGACACGGTGCATCAGAGGTACAGCTGGCATCTTGACGCCATGCAACAATGGATGAGATTTTTACATCCTCTAAACTCTTTTGAGGTTAAGGGATTTAACATCCACGTCTCCTTTCTTTGCTGCAGTCCTGATTTCCTGAGACGAGAGTGCCCCCCTTTGGACAAGAAGCGTCAGTGCCCGACTTGAAATTGCCGCCCACCATCCCAGTCGATTAAGGACTACTGCCTGAGGCGCTCTGCCAGAGCCTCTTATACAAGTTCACACACAAACCTGAAACAGGACTCTTCAAACGATTTAATTTGTATTTGAACGTTTCATTATAGAAATCGTCATCATGTTCAACAGAGTGACTTTTTTTTGCAGTCAGGCTTCACAAGTAAGAGAAAAAGAAAAAAAAAAACATTTATTAATTTTACATGGTTGATAACATGCCACAAGAATTCCAAACATGTGGAAAAATTTCAGACATAATTCAAGTAAATTCCCTGCAAAAAATCTCAGGGTCTATATGTTCAAATCACTCGCTTTGGTATTTCTAAACAAAAACAGAGAACACAGGGAATTCATTGGGAAAGGGTTTTATTTAGATATGAGTGGCTTATACTCTCATCATGTAATTCCTGCTGTGTGCTAAAAAAAAAAAAAATGTGTTCACATTGTGTCACTGAGTAATAGAATCTAGTACATGTAGCTCCAGTACTGTTAAAGCATCCAGTCAATCGCAGGGTTTAGTGAAAACTGTTTAGTTTTCATAGCTAGTCAAATAAACAAATATCATCCCATCGCACTGAATGATGAAAATGCACTGATTAGAGACGACTGCGGTCCTCTGGAGGCGTTTATTCGAGTGTTAGCTATCTAGTAATATTTGACTTCCTTTAAACATATCTCACCTCGACGTGTGGGTGGTAAGTATGCATATCTGCATTTATGTCTTGACATTAGGAGCTGTTGATACACAGTGTACCTGTTGTATTTATTCAAACAGTGGCAATGTAGTTTCTGAGCATGCTGATGTTTCAGAATGAGCCCAGTCTCTCTCCTCTCCCAGCCTTTAGATACGCGCTCAGAACTCACCTGGATTTAAATCCTCATTGGCCGTTGTGTGTGTAGTAAGTAAGTAAGTACATAGAGTAGGCTTACATTCCTTGTTCAAGTCACAGAACGGGCTCCTGCATCAGTAAAAGTAGTGTCTGAGATAACTTTTGCATGATGATGATTTCTTTTGGATGAATGGACTGTAAATGACTTCAGTGGATATTAACTCATCATAAGGAGCGATGATTCTGTCAACGACGGGAACACCCTGAGAAATTACAAAGCTGCAGAGACTGAATTGTTAATAATCTAAAATCTTGAAGAGAAATGATGCGTGTTGGCGAGGGTGGAAAAAAAGTGGGAAATGTCAAGTACACAGTACACTCAGTTATGACAGCACACTCGATTATTCTGTTGCAGCCCTCTTACATTCTCATCTCTTCTCAAACCGCTGGTGATGTTCATCTGGTCCTAACCTAGCCGTTTTCTACTTATTTGCCAGTGAATGAACATAATGTGGCCCACATAATGTGAGCTTACGTTCTGCAACCAAGCTGAAATGGCATTATGCATCAGAGCTCTGCCGACGCTCTTTCGTGTAAAGTACCATGTTAGAAATAAGATACACAGTAGGAGACGCATCTTTGGACTTTTAGTTGTGTGTGATTTGGTACATGGATGTTAGAAGGATGCTGTAGAGATGTAACGTGCCAACTGAGGTAGCAGTCAAACTGTACAAACCCTGGTTTTGTATGAAATAACTTTATATGAGCAACTTTTAATTACAAAGTGTCAGAAGGTCAAATGCACACATTTTTTGGTATGACATGGTTTCCCTTTAAGTATACTGTCTTTAGCGTTAAAAACAATATATAACTTCTGTATCTTTTTCAGAACTCATATTTTATATATAGACCAATACATGCAGCAGAAAATTCAAACAATTGATAAAAGAAATGTCAAAAGCTGCCACTCAAGGTTTATGAGGAAATTAACAGGCTTTCAGACACTAAACTATACCGTCTATGTTCACGTGTCTAGTGTAACTCCTTTTGTGTTCCTTATTTTGGTTCCAAAGTGATGCTTAGTCATGGATGTGGGTGTCAAACTGAAAGGTGGAAAAAAGAATAATGCAACCACGCATACCTTGTACTGTATATTTGGTGCTGTTTAGTGGATCGTGAAGATGTATAGTAGTTAATGGAAATGGGCTTGATGTACACTAGGGGGCACCTGTTACCTAAAAGAAGCCAGCTTAGCTGCAACATCAAGCATACCCAGCTGAAGTCCTTCTCACCATCCTTCACTGGATCGACCAGCATGGTCTGACTTACCTCTCTCTGTCCAGAAAAGGCCCACTCACGGACATGTGACAATGACCAGACTGTAATAACCAGACTGTGAATAATCGCAGACCCTCGACTGTGGCTGAGACACCTGGTGCCAAAGTCTGATTGAATGACCTCTGGCAGACCCTTAAACCTAACCTTGTCCTTCTGTACAGAGTTCTCCTTCTTCTCCTCCTCCTCCTCCTCTGCAGCTTCATCTCTTCTGCTCTGCTGCTTTCCACTGCTTAGTGCTGTATCCTTGCTGTACATTGTACTTGCATTCATTTGAAAATGAATAAAGACAAGAGAAAAAAAACAAGGAGAACAAGATAAATGACAATCCCTCTGTTTGATCTGTGTCTCTAATACTATACTAGTGCTGTAAATGATTAGAAAGACACGGTTCAGGCATGCGTTTCTTTTTCAGGCAGTGAATATTGCATATTTACCTTTTTTGCATTTAAGTAGTTTCTAAGTTTTAGTGAGGAGTTTAATGAGGAGACACAATTCAAATTTTAGTTTCTGCAAAAAACACCTGTATTTGGAAATCTGGGAAAGTTATCCATAAAACAGTTTCAGGAACATGCTTACACACACACACACACACACACACACACACACACACACACACACACACACACACACACACACACACACACACACACACACACTAACATAAAATATATTCTCTTTGTTTTTTACTCACCCAACACACATACATATACCTTGCTTATACCAGGTTGGATCCCCTTTTGCCTTCAGACCTTCACATCCATGTTGACATGATAAAATGGTATAGATCTCTCGGCTGCACATTCATAATGTGAATCTCCTATTTCACATCCTGAAGGTGCTCTATTTATTTGGGAATCGGTGTTACGGCCCTAGCAGGGCCTCCTCCTGAAGGTGCCTGTGTGGGCGTGTCCCACTACCTCTTCTGCCTGAGGTGTCACCTTTCCCTTTTGTGCAGCTGACTCTCGTCAGTAGTTAAGGAGATTTAAGCCCAGGGAAAGGTGAGCTCTGGGCCAGAGTGCCAGAGTGCGGTTACAGCTAGTGAGCTGAATGTTTGTGGTGTTTGCAGCTAGTGAGCTGTGTGTGTGTTTTTGGTGGTTTTCAGCTAGTGAGCTCCTCTTTTTGTCTTACTTTGTGCTTTATTGACCAACGCCTGAGAGTTGTTTGTTTCTTAAATGGTGATAGCGGCTTGTCCGTCTCTTTTAGTTAGTATTAATAGAAACTTTAATAAAGCACTTTAATTTAACCCTTTTGCCTCCTTGACTCCTTTTTCTGACCCGGTCACTTTTTGTTACTTCCCCCTCACCGCCTAGACCCCCCCCCCCCCCCCCCCCCCCCCCCCCCCCCGGGGGGAACGTAACATCGGTGACTGGAGGCCGTTTGAGTACAGTGAACTCACTTTCATATGTAAGAAACCAGGCTGAGATGACTTGATGTTTGTCACATGGCACATGCTGGAAGCCGCCATGATTAGATGGGTACACTGTACATAACAGGATGGAAATTGTCAGTAAAATTGTTCATGTAAACATACAAATGTCAAAAGAATGCAAATAGAAAATGAATGGAGCTTAAGAACTTTTTTAAGTTCCTTTTTTTGTTTTTGTTATTTTTTTTGCTACTCTTTTATTCAGCTTTGACAGATGTGGTTGCCAGCATCTCATCTAAGTTTCAGATTCCACTTGGTGGAACATAACAAGTGGAGGTTTCCAACCTAACTTTTATTAGTGGAACAACACTAGAAAATAAACCTAACACTCTGATAAAGGCTTGCATTGCACAAGAACAATGGTGTTTTATTGAAGAGCTTGCCTAGGGTGTTTGTTCATCCCAATATACCTTTAAACAGAACTCCTTTTGGCAAGCTTCCTAAATATAAAGCAATACTGACCTGATGTGAGCAAGAAACTCTGAAGAAAAAGAGTCCATGAAGCTCGTGCAGTTCAGATACACCATTACAGGTTGTGTTTGGTTAAGCTTAATGCTGCACAGTTTCAACCAGTTTATAGAAATCTGTATTCACAAATGAAACAATTACATTTCATTTAACTGCATGCATGAATAGATGTATGAAATTCAATCAGTCATGTGACTGTAGGTGATCCCACAGGCTGATGAATAACAGGAACTGATAGATTTTGGTGTGATGCAGAAAGTAGAACCTGTTCATCTGGACAACTTTTTTTGTTTGACCTCATAACAAATTAAATAACAAATTAAATATCAGATTTTCTGCTTGGAAAATAGATCAAATGAAAACCTGAACTTTCACACTTTTCCAGAGCGGTGATAGAGTTGAAAATTCCATAGAGAAGCAATAAGTGGGTTAGGCTGGTTTTTGTTTTTTTGTTTTAATTTTATAAGGCTCTGTTAGAAATGTGAAAATTATACCCATATGGGTAGTCTGATGGAAAAACCCAGCACTTAGATTTTGAAGTATGCAAACTCTCCACTTCAGACATCAATAAAAGAAACAAGGAAAATGACTTTATGTTTATTAAAAGCAGGTTGTTCCGTTTCAGACACCCTAAGCAAGGTACACACACTGACTGATTTCATGCCTAACAGCGGCTGACAGTAAAGTACTCCCGCTACTTTGTAATAAGCTGGAAACGTCAGTAAATATCTGCCACTTATTGTATTACAATGCTCATTATGAAGGACAGAAGACAAAGGCCTGTTATGTCCTAAAACCGCCTAAAAAACATGATCTAAATTAGAGCATGACTGAGCCAAAATACAACGTGGATAAAGAAAAGGAGTATAAATAAAACCTCTTTTGAATAATAACAACGTGGGATATAACCATAGGACTTAAGGCTCAATTTGGGACCTGAGGATTTCATACATACGCGACATGTGCGACAACGCAGCTGACATTATTCGGCGTGCCTTTGTTGCACACTTTTCATAGATGAAAGAAGAAGATGAGACATCAATTAGTCAACAAAGATCTGCTGTTTACAGTGGAAGTAATACTGGGATGGACACGCAGCATTTTCTCACAATACAACAGGTATAACTGAACCTTGTAGGCTCTGTACCTTTGGTTCCACTCAGTTTCATGGCAGCTGAGGTTTTGATGTGACATAAAAGCATGAATAAAATACAGGTAAAAGTTACAAAGGTCTCAGATTCTGGTTGTCATAAAGCAATGAGACTTAGCTCCCTGCTTTTTAGCAGGGGATGACTAACAGTTGTTTTTTCCTCATTAGAACGCAGGAGGTTTTTCAAAGACAGCAGGGAAATGGCTTCAACCACTTCCTGTCTCAAATTAAGCTTAATGATACTCACTTGCTTTAGAACTCCTTCACTCTCTGTCATGTTTAAATCCCATCAACCGAGAAGAGTCCAGTGGAACATACACATCTGTTTAATAAAACCTGCACAGCCTCTTAAGCAAGAACATATACACACATTCTATTGTGGCCTCCAAGATGAAAACCATACGAGAACATCCACTGGTTAGAAAGAAGGTGAGTGAAAAAAAAAAAAAACGTCTTCAAAGAGACTGCAGTCGAGCCACAGTGTCCTTTCAGTTCCATAAAAGCAACTTATGAAAGAGCCAGTTCCTTTCAGTAACCACTTTAGAAAGGTGGAGGAAAAGAATCTTCCCCACAAAGCGATATTTGTAGAAAGAAGAGGAAAGACACAGTAGTGCAGGAAAGGGAGCAGGTGGGAATGTGGCTGTCAGCCTGTTGTTGTCTTTGACCTGCTTTTTCTCCTCTTAATAAGCAGCTGCAGAGCCTGGTTCCTGCAGACATTTGTCATAGCAGCGTTCTGGCTGTGATGATTAGGGCTGCAAGATTGGCCGTGGGGAAGGCCGAGAACTCCGAGGCTGCTCCCGCGGCTATGACGTCTGAAAAACACAATCAAATCAAAATCCAACAGGCGCTTGGTCTTGCATTTAAAAAGTCTGGCGTGGTCTAGAAACGCATGAAAAAATGTTAGAAGGTCATTGAGTGCAGACTTTTACGTGATAAATTATCACAGAGCAGAACGGCTCTACATTGAAGTACAAAGAACTGATGCGAGATGCGAGTGCGTGCACTTATCAATAGATGGCACTAGTATAACATATTCCGTTATGGGGGCGACCCGAGTTTCAAAGAGCTGGACTACTGAGGCAGGCAACAGCAACACACATAGTTTGATCCAAATGGCACATCCACTCTCAAACAACCTCCTGGCCATACTTGGAGAATGCTGGAGACCATTATGTTGTTGATAGTATGTCTCCCGGTCTGCGGATAAGAGACTATTTTAGAGGTAATGTGAAAGAGGAAATTACTTATTTGAAGACTAATATTACATCAATTAATTTGGGAAAAAAAAAGCTTCCTAAAAGAGTTTCTCGGATAACAATTTATCTATTTAATGCAGCTGCAGGGTGTGTTTGTACAAGTGCCAGGCTTGCAGTATGTGCATTGTTAGACTCGCACGGCTTGATCAAAAGAAGTGCTGTCACAGTGTTTCTCTGCAGCGAAACTAGAGGACCTAAATTACTTCCACTCAGAAAAGGGTGCTGAAAAGCTAAAGTGGATATAATTCTTTCCTGAGCGTGCACAGGTATATGCAAGGGCCTTTTTCTGTATGTCTCAACCCCAGCTTGAATATATTCATTCTCACAAAAAGAGAGAAAGAAATGTTTCAGGACTGTCCTACCTGCTATCTTGGGGATGGTAATCTGGCGGCTGCTGATCCCTTCACCTCCCTCACTGAAAGGTTTAATTTGGATTACATAGCCTTGGTTGACCGGCAGCGACAACTCCAAAGAGGTGTTGTTGGTCTCCACCACGTTGGGACGACTGTGTTTGTCCTGGCTGTACATCACCTGAAGGAAACAGAGTGCGAACGATGATAACAGAGTGTGGCGTGGCATGAAGGCACTCACAATGCGACATATGAGTGTTTTATTTTTCCTTCCTAGCGCGCTGACAGGAAAATCTAAGTGTGAGCTGCAGCTCGGCAAGTTGGAGTGAGCAGTATCTGAAAGTTAACAAGAACGAGACTCTTGGAGGAGAGGGCTCAGTAGAGATAAGGCAGAACTGCCAGAAATCTTCAGTCCTGACTTTTCAGCTGCGGTTTGGATGCATCTGCCCATTTTAACGCACGCTAAGCTCTCCACTTTCACTTCACTTGTAACGGGAATAATGCGACTAAGACCAAGTCTTCACACTTTTCGCCTGTTTAGCGTAGGAGGCTGCAAATTCGTGCTCCTATTTATTTACATTTACAAGCCAAGTGACACTTGGAAAGACAGATGAAGATAAAAACCCTGAAGCAGTTATTATAATATCTATTGTGCACTTGATGCTGCAGTGGCAAGTTAAATGTCACAATACGGGAAGATGAACGCCAATAAGATTTTACTTCGTACATGCTTTTCCTGAGATGACTCGCTCAGAACAGTTGTACAGTTTAAACTATGTGGCTAAAAATAATGGGTGCTGTGGGTGTTTGGGTTATCACAGGACCGCTGGTTTAAGGCGAGGAGGCAATTTGTGTAGGACTTCCGAGGTTAAACTGAAATGCTGCAGAATATTACACCAATGCAGGGGATAAAATGAGGCTCCCATTTATTAATAACACTCTGAGAAGTTCATCAGCACAACCAGTGTGTTCATAAATAACAGCGTGCTCTAATGAAGCAAATGGACCAAGTAACAGTCTATCATTCTCTGTTATGTTACTATCTATAAAACCCTTTACTTGTCAGCTTTGAATTGATTCTTGCTGAGGCAGTCTACCGTGGAAGTGTAAAACTTTACCTTATATCCTGTGACTTCTGACTCATTCTCCAGGGCGTGCACTTGGTCCCATTTCAGGATGACCTTGGAGTTGGAAGTGTTCCACATAATTTTAACTGGGGCTTGACTGGGTGCTGAGTGAGGACACAGGGAGCAGGGTAAGGGGAAGAGGGAGAAGAAAAAAAGAGGCTGTCAAGTCGATAAACAGTCACGAACCAACTAGGGCTGAACGATATATCGCATTTGCGATAATATCGCGACATGATCAAGTGCAATTTTCTAACCGCAAAGGCTGCGATTATACTCTGGACATGTCCAAATTCATGGGCTGCATCCTCCTGAGGCCGCATTTGTAGACCGATTACGTCACAGCGACGCGCCGAAGGCTGTCCAAATTACTACCATATCCCAGAATTCATAGCGCGGCCCAGCCAAACTCCAGTTTCCAACAATGGCGGCCGCTACTAAGTTTTAAAATTACTCATACTAATCTTTCTGGGTCACAAAATAAACTTTTAAAATATTTTCAGGCGAGAAAGTAGTTGTGTAAACATCAAATATCTGCTCGGTTTATCAAGATATCCCATATTTGCAAAAGTGCTTCGACGTTTTCAGAGGCGTCTGCTACCCACCAGCTCGACAGCTAGCCGGGAGCTCGAGGGTTACTGATGCGGCCGAGAACGGCACAACTCCCGGCACATCATTTTCAGATCACTGCGGAGTTTCGCTGCTCGGGTTAAACGTAATATATAAGTCACTTAGACAACCTAAAAATGTTATTGTTGGGCTTTTTTCAGTGTTTTGTTTGTTCGTGAGTAAATCGGTTTGGCTGAGATTAAAGTTATTAGATTAGATAAAATAAAACTTTATTAATCCCCCGGGTGGGTTCCTCCTTGGTTTTCACACAGCTGACTAAACGTCAAACAGAAAACTTATTAAACAGAAGTATGAGACAGTCGAGAATTTACGCCAGTGTCTGGTTATATTTTAGATAGCAAGAAGCAGACGGCCGAGTTTAATAAACTCCACCGAGACAGCGGTGATGCTAATCAGAACTAGCCTTCTGATTCAGAAGGCTAGACCGTCCAATTTCACGCCTTTAAACTTTAAAGGCGTGTTTGTGTGTGTTTATACAATTGCTATTATGTTTGCACTTTATGTGTAATGTTACTGACTGCAGAGATCAGTAAGATGTGTGTATTTTTTATTTATTAGTTTTATTTATTTAATATTATTTTTTAATTGAATGACTGTCTAGTAGTTCACAGATGTCGAAAAACTGAGTGTGGTAAAGCCACTGATTTTTTTTATGTATATTTCTGCAATCTGCACATTGTACTGACTTTCATTTTAATGTTTACACCAGGGTTCCTTGTCAGCACTTTATGCTCAGATGTTTGTAAGCTAAAAATAAACTATTGTGTATGTTCAAATATACTGTTGTGATTGAAGAAGTTAAATAAAAATGTCAGTCATCAATTCATGCATCACCTCATGTCATCATAACAGAGGTCTGTCTTCCAGGAAAGAAGTTTAAAATTAATGTAATATAGTATTGGCCATACTATATGATGTATTGCTTGTCTTTGTTTAATAATACAGAAGACAAAGACCTTAAAAAATAATCGCATATCGCATCGCAATCGCAATATTGGGGCAAAAAATCGCAATTAGATTATTTTCCATAATCGTTCAGCCCTAGAACCAACTCAGCATGAAGGAGATTTCTCATTATCAGTTTATCATCCCACTGTTAGGAGTGAGCAGTGAGAACAATCCTATTTTTTTTAAGTTAATGGGGAAGTAACAAAAAGCCATGAAAGATTTGTATCATGTTATAACGAGAATACGGCGATTTATATTATTTGCGCATGTGAGCATAAGATTAAAGACATATGTCTGACAATTAACGCTTTAAACCATTATCCACAACTTCAGATTTTCTTGCTTCTTTCTCAAACGTTTGCATTCACATGACATGAGATGCACTGCTGCAAACGGCAAACAGGGACTCAAGTATAGATGTCATAACATAATAACATAAATAACACGGTGTGGCAGAAACTTACGCCGACACCTGCTTTGACGTCTGTTACTTTCACGCTCTTTGCATCAGTAAGATGCCAGGACACGAAGCAGCGTATCCATGTGCGCGAGAAGAAAACCGTAAAACCCACCAAAAATATTTAGATGTTTGGAACAATGTTTTTTTTTTTATGTGAGAGAAAAGCCTTTAACGCATTTCAAGTCTCGACAACATAAAACACAATTCGGTGAAAAAACAGCGACACAAATGAAAGCGCCACATTGTTTTGCAGTGAATGGTTCCTTCTTCAGTTACTGGTGAAATCCAATACACTGAATGGACCATGCAGCTACAGCCAAAAGAAAAGGAAGAAGAAAACAAAAACAAGAAAAACAATACACAAAAGAAGACTGTCATTCGCCTTCAGTATCTTAGTCCTTACGCGGTTTCTTGGTTGTGACATTGACTATGTTGCTCTGTGGGCCCACTCCAGCGCTGTTGTAAGCCCGCAGACACACGTAATAGGTACTGCTGCCTTCCAGATCCCTGATGAGTACTGAAGTTTTATTCCCTGCTGTCCTGATCACCGTAGCTGCCTCTTGCTTTTGCTTCTCACTCCAGTACTGCAACTAAACACACACACATAGAATACACGGATTACGCTTGCATCTATTTTGTTACTCAATATTCTCTGTGGGCATGAAAGCCAGAGGGCCCTCATATACTGCAGTTTACTTCATAAATGAATAATATAAACACTAATGCAAAAAGGTCACAACGCTATTCTGCAAAAATCAAAAACAGATACATTGCCACTAGCTATTCGTGTTGCTGGTGCTGTCCAACATGTTTGTACAAGACCTATTGTGTGGGCTTGTGTGGGTTTGACCTCATAGCCTAGGATGCGTCTGCGGTTGTTGCTCCAGGGCAGTGGCTTCCAGGTGACCTCTACCTCGGTCGCTGATACGCTCCGAGCCCTGAGCCTCCCTGGAGCTCTGCTGGGCTCTGAAACACAGACACCAGGGGCACCGGGGAAAGAGAGGAAGACATGGATTTATTAAGCCTATAGACACTGTGTGGCTTAATGAATATACAGAAGCGATAAATTTACCCTGTGGTTTTAACAGACCATAATACCAACGTTAATGTAATAATATGGGAAATGTTCTCATGTAAACATCATTAGCATTTCCTCCTTGATTTATTGTCATACATCTCCATTTCATTTATGTAGGTCCGGTTCCGGCCATCTGCAGTCGATTTATACTGTAAGGTAAACATCCTATAATAATAGAAAGAGAAAACCAATGATCTGATTATCCCCTATGAGCAATCACTTGGCGACGCTTGGGAGGAAGAACTCTGTTTTAGCAGAATGAGACCTCCAGCGCAACCAGGCTCAGGGAGGGGCAGCCATCTGCCACGACCGGTTGTTGGGTTGATGGGAAGGAGAAGAGAGAAAAGAAAAGCACAGAGGAAAGGATTTTTCTTCTTTAACTGTGTGACTGACAAACTTTGGGTGCGAAAACATAATTACATTTCAGTTATTTCTGGCCGCCTTTTATAGATAAAATGACCTTATTCTGGTGTTTGTGTATGTGTATGGGTGTAGGTGCCAAAGTTACACACCAACTAAGACTAGGGATGGCTGTTGGAGGTAATGGTCTATCAGCCGAAATGATGTTAAAGACCAGTAATGATGCTCAAATCTCAATAGTTGGTGTAGTGTCCTGTTACATTAAATATTCATGACAAAATGTGCAATTAGGCTAAAGATGCATGAAGGTAAATTACCAGCCGTCTCAGGACTCAGGATCAGGGACTGTGAGAGTGTGATTTGATCAGCCCTGTTTTTTTTAAAACAGATATTACAGATAAAGAGCAGAGCTTCCAGATACATATCGGACAGTCAAGTAGTCATGCCCTAAATCGTTCCTTGCCTTATTGTATTTCTCCTCCAATGGAGCCATGATTTACTACATTAGCATGAACCTGTATTCATAAAGGCTTGAATTTAATGAATGAGGCCATAGATTTATTAGGAAAGTGTTAACTGAGGTTATTTTACTTTAAACTTCTTTATGAAAACAGGAAACTTGCTTCAACAGTGTTTTAGACTAGGAAGATCATTCCATCTTTTATATACAGTCTATGTTTAGGACCAGAAACCAGTGTTATGAAGTACAGTGTTTATTTTAAGCAATAACATCCTTGGAATTATATTCAAATTATATTATATTAAAATGTGACAAAAAGACTAAAGTCTGTCAGAAAATGTAGTATTTGTGCTTCTGATCACTGACACAGTGTTTGTGCTTTAGGAGTGCACACCTTCCTCTGCTGAGTAGATAGTGGTCACAGGACTGAAAGGGCCTTCTCCCTTGTTGTTGTAAACCCCGACTTTGACTTGATAAGGGGAGAAGGGAGGGATGCTCTCATTCTTGAAGACATATCTAGAAGCATCTGGGGACGTGACAGCAGCCTGCATCCAGCCCTGCGCCCCGAGTGGGCGGAAAGCCACCACATATCCAAAGCCCGGGCCGCTCTGCATCTCCTCGGGAACAGGCTAAGAAGGTACAAGATGACTCAGAGCAATGACTCAAGAGAGAAATGCATGAATGATCCCGAAGATATTAAAACCTAAAAGAAGCTGAGGGCATTACTGTACATGCAAGACTTTGCACGAAATGATCATCCTGTCTGGTTAAAGGCACAATAAGCAAAATTCAAGACCACAGGATGTCACACCACAGGCCACACCTCACCCTCTTTTCTATTCTGTTTACAAGCTAGAAAGTTTTTGAGCAAAAAGTCAAGCGAAGGGCAATGGAGGGGAGCAAAACAGCAGTAGAGACTTACAATGAGCTGAGATAAAACCAGCGCATGTAAATTAGGGAAATAACAAAAATGAAAACATTGTTGTTTTTAATTCTTTTGTTTTAGCTGATGTCTGACTGCCCTCTGCAACCTCACTCTTACTTTGACCTTTACTTTACATTCAGATGTTAACAACGACAACAGCAACAAACTCTAAATAACATTTTCCTAAATGCATTTAAATACATGCTTACCTCCCAAGTGATGACCAGCTCTGAACGTCCTCCACCACCACCACTCACCCTTGCTGGAGTTAACCTGGGAACTAACAGATTCGAACAGGGTTAGATAGTCATGTCCAACACATACACCCAGTATTCTGTTTCTCACCATGAAATAACATAGCATGGAAACAGGTTTTGATATCGAACGTGTTCAAAAAAGTTGCAAATTCCTTAAATACAGACTTATAAGAGTACTTCACAAGTTTGACATTGCACCTGTTTGAGATCATGCCAAAGCAACTCAATCTGATTTGAGTGCAGACTTTGACCACGTCATTCCAAAGCCTTCTTTTTTTGAGCTATTCAGAGGTGAACTTGTCAGTTTGTTTGTGATCATTGTCCTGCTACGTAACCTAAGTGAGCTTTAACTTCAAGGTATGAACTGATGTCTGGACATTCTCCTTCAGGATTTTCTATTAGAGAGCAGAATTCATGTTTCCATCAATTACGGCAAGTTGTCCAGGTAAAGCAGCAAAGCAGCCCCAGACCATCACACTACCACCACCTTGTTTGACTGCGGGTATGATGTTCTTTTAATGCAATTCTGTTATAGTTTTATCCAGATGTAACGGAACTCAAACCTTCCAAAAAGTTCAACTTTTGTTGAACTACTTTATTGTTTAAACTTTGGCAAAAAGTGTGTTGATGTGTCAGTCCAGCCCTGCTGTTTAGTGTGCTAAAGTGGAGTTCTTTTTCCTTTTCAATACTGTTGTACTAAAGCTTCCAGGCATCAGTAATTTTATTAGTTCTGTCATGCTTATCTTGCAGAAGCAGAAAGTTTACTGAAATAAAATAGGACAATAAGGTTTTTTTTAAGTATTCAGTACATGATGAGAATGATCCTGAAACCACTTTTCCCAATGTTGGCATCAGAAAAAATGCAAGGAGCTTCTGATACATACGCGTGTCTTTGGTGCGGGCCTTTTTGGAGGGTTTGCTGGGCTCTCCTGTTCCGATGCTGTTGATCGCCAAGACTCTGAACTCGTAGTCCACCCAGGAGCTCAAGTCAGTGACAGTGGCTGACAGCTGCTTCCCCCCCAGCAGCTCAGGAACTGAAAAACATCACAGAAGTAACCTTTCATTGATTTCACTGATAATTAGCCAAGAGGGTGAAGTTTTAGTTATCTGCATTTTATGTGTGGAGTTTGGAAAGGACAGCTACCAGTTACCCCATCGCTCATTTTTTAACCTTTCACTAAACTTTCTAGCCACACAAACACATTTAAATAAGCAAACCTGTGGTAACAGCCTGCCACCCGAGAGAGAAGGGCGTTCTGGCCTGGATGGTATAGCTTAGGATAGGGCTGTGGTTGTCCGTGCCAGGACCCCAGGACAGAGAGGCAGTGGTCTCTGTCATCTTAGTCACCTGACAGTCCACAGGGGGGCCTGGAGGACCTAAAAAGACAGTAAGTCACAGGTTACTCAAATATATTGATACATAGCAGCTCAAGATTATAGGTGACATGAGAGACTGAGTAGACAGTGTTTGTGGAGCTCGAGTGCAATACTGAATTACACCGAGTCCAAAATCAACACTCACAATAATGAATGCGTATCAAAAATATAAAAACAGAACATTGATTTTTTTTTCTGGAAAATGTAGACTTTCTACATTTAACAAGATGTTTTTGTGGCTGCGCTGCCACCAGAATCTCTGCCAGGGATTGCAGAGATAAATTAGAGCATGCACAATTTAATAAATAGGATAGAAAAAGGGAGAAAAAAAGGAAAAAATGCTTTAATTATACACACAAGAAGTAATTATTTGCAATCTTTTATTTCATTTTTGGTACGTTAACATAGACGATAAAAAGGAAAGTTTGTTTCAATCTCTAATCAGTCGACTCATGAATCAGCTGTAATACATGTGTTCACTTTAATGTGAGTGTAGCTGTTTGCTACTCAAGTGAACTATTGCTATTATCTTCTCCTTTTCTCTGGTGTCTCCGAAATGGAGGTCAGTGAACATTTTATATTTCCTTCTGCTCCACAGGAACATTTGGTGAGCTCTTCCAGTCCACTTAGAATTTACTGCCAGCTACAAGAAAACCATCTGCAAATACTAAGGAATAAGGAGATAATGTGACTCTTTACGCGACGCATGTAGTGCTCATTTCTCATTTTAAGAGGCCGATCTTCCACAGTATAGCCCCAGTTAAGAGCACAGCTGCAGCTGCTCCGCCTGGCTGTGACAGGTGAAGCCGTGGATGCATGCGGTTTTTCTTCAGACCTCGGCTGCTGCTGTGGTTCAGTCTATGGTGGCACTATATGAATATGTCCAGCTGCTACAATTAACTACTAAACTGTCACTGTTGGCCCCATTAAAAAAAACCATAATGTGTCACAGCCAAAATAATAACCAAAGCACATCCACGGCTGCTGCCACAGTCACAGAGCCAGCTGTGTTATCCCAAAGCTGCGATCGTAATCAGAGCTGGTCTGTCTCAGCAGCGGTAAGAGGGAGAACTGATGAACGAGCTCCATTTATCTAAATGTGACGCTTTAGCTTTGGCCTGAGCAGCCCCAGACTCTCGCTGCAAACACGACCAAAAGAGGTTCACTTTTCTCAATAGTTCAGACAAAATCATTACTGGGAAGTATGCAAGAATACAAGAAAATACAACGACTTTGTACTTTGGATCTAACACAATACTACTACATAAGTCCATACGCACATTGTTTAAATGTTAGACAATAACAATGATAAGGGCATTGCATGCCCTGGTTCAGGTTTGGAAATTCTGAAAGAAAAAAGTTATTAAATAAACATATCTGGGTTTGATCTTCTGCTTTTTTCCCTTACCTCTCACAACCACATCAGTGGCAATAGAAATACTGTCCACCTTGGTCTGAACAGCACAGGTATACTTCCCAGCATGCCTCAGTTGAATATTCCGGATCATAATGTCACCATCCGATCGCTGCTGGTCCAGATGTCAGGGGAGAAACAAAACAAAAAAGGGAATAACACAGAATCTTGTGTTATAAAGTTGCAAAATCAAGGAAAAGAGCTTGTCGTGATTTATTTTGGCAGTTCCTTGCATTATGAAGGAAAAAGGTACAACATGAATCCAGGGACACACCAAATGACTGAGTGCTGCTTTTCATCATTTCATCATTTATGAGCACAGGTCTTTGTGAGTAGGGCTGGGTATCGTCACTGATTTCTAGAATCGATTCAATTCCGATTCACAAGGTCCCGAATCGATTCGATCCACGATTCGATTTAATTCGATTCGATTCGATTCAATTTAAATCTGGGAAATTTTGACAGTCAGAAATATAATTCAGATCAGTACATTTACATATTTTTGTATCTATAAAAAGGAAGCTGACACTCGCAAGACTTTATCCAAGCTGTGAGCATCACAGCAGATGCCTTTGTGTCAAAGTAGCTGAAGATAAAACACAGAAAAACATGTAGGTGATTTTCCTGGCCTGGGATTTTATAAAAAATATTCTGCAGTACATCAAAAACGAAAGAAAACCATTAATTAATGAACATTACCTCTGACGTTACAGCGGTTTTATTAGAGACACGGCTAAGCATTTTGCATTTTGAATAATTTTAAAAAGTTTAAATTTGTTCAGTATTGAACAGCAGAAATGAGGTTTTCTTTTCGGAAGAATGTAAAAGGGAAAAAAACAGCGGCCGACAGCGCTGTAAGCAACAGTAGACTTGTGCGTAACAAGCAAGCGAATAATGAAGAAAGCAAAACTGTTCGAGAGAGAGAGAGAGAAAGAGAGAGGGAGAGGGAGAGAGGGAGAGAGAGAGAGAGCTGCGCATCGCAATGGAAGCAAAACAGTAAAAGAGTGAATTCATGACGATGTTTATGTGAAGCGTTTGGATCTTCTTTTGCTGCTGGTTCGGTCAATATTGTTTGGAGAGAGATCAAACTAACAGCCTTAGAATCAGCGCATAAAGGGCGTGAACACAAAGCGCGGACCCGGATCAGCGAGCTGTCGGCTTTCACTTTCAGCCCCGACTGTGAGAAAGGCGACATCTAACTGATTCTGATCCGCGGGTCACGCCCTGTGTTTAAGTCTATGTGAAGAATCCCTGTACCTGCTCTCATTTACTGTTTGGTGGTTCTTGAAATTTTGTGAGATGTCACCAGAGATTCTGGCATTTCGGACAAAATAAATTTATATTAAAAAATCGATTCAGGATTTTAATGAATCGATTTTACGTTATCCAAGCCAGAATCGATTTTAATCGATGAATCGATTATAAAAACCCACCCCTATTTGTGAGGTATTAAAAAGCTTCTTTCAGCTTCGTCCCTTTTATTCTCTCTGATTCCATTTACTCTGCAGACAACCATTCAATGCCAAATGCATTATTAGCTTTGAACTTTAAAGTTGGAGCTAATGTTAAGTTGATGTCTTATCTGTGAAAGTAGGGAACTGTGAAACAGGATGATACTTGGTAACTACTTTGATGTATAATCAGGGACATTTTAAAGAGATAAAAATTCAGTTGCTCCAAGTCATCCACTCTTTGATACCCATTATTAAAATAACATAGGCAAGAATATATTAGGCCACAGATCTCTCAGTATGCAAAATGTTATTGTGAGATAACCTTGCTTGCAATATCAAGTGAGACTGCTAGAAAAACTCATAAAAAGTGTAGTCATGGATACAAAAGATAAATACAAAGCAAGATTTCTGGTTTTGCTTGTAGTCCGAGGTTTGATTACTAATCATGTCTCAGCAGGTTTTCACTTCTATTTGATTTAATAATTATTTTTTTTAAAAAGTATTTGTTCCAGCAACAGAAATGGAAGCACAGGCTCAGATATTCAGAGCTACACCAGGAGGAGGTCTTATTTTGTGCCTGAAATGGCTGTGAAAGCTGCAGCTAGGAGCATTCATTTCCATTTAGGTCCATAAGTATTTGGACAATAACTCTGCTTTTTTTAACCTCTATATACCCCCACAGTGGTTCTTAAATCAAACCTTCAAAGTGTCCTTAAGGCCTGTGTAGTTTAATCTAAGACATTTAATGAAACTATTGTATTGACTGTTTGTTTTTGAATTACTACCATTTTCATAAATTGTCCCTGACCTTCAGAGACTGGACAATTGACTCGCAAGCTGTTTCACAGCGTGACATACATAAAATACTGTTACCACAGCCAATGCTTGTGGTTCTCTCTGCCTTCAGTTTTGTTTTCTGCATGATCTATTGTGTTGAGGTGACCAGCTTAGTCATTGGGAAATATGGGTCATTATCTATTTGCAGAGATTTTAGATGTTTTCTTCCCAGTGCATTTATTATTTTCATGAATGTGCCACATTTAAAGTTTTTACTCCTTTTAAATTTATTTAGGTTATTTTTTTTTTTTACTTTTGTTTGTTTGTTTCAGCCCATTGAGTCCTCCTTCACTTGCACTGGCTTCTAATTGGACCTCATATTGGAAGGACCAAGTGCAAATACAATATTTTGAGCCAGCAGACCTTTTATCTGCTTGTCATCAATCAAAGGAACAATCAATGGTCCAGTTACTTTTGATCGTCAGAAACGCTAAACTGCATATTAAATGTTTACCTTTTAATAAACCCCTTGAATTAAAACTGAATATCTGCACTTCAATTTGTGTTTGATTCAAAATCAGAAAAATTCAGTCTGGCCGTAACTTTGTGTCAATAGAAAGAATAATATGCACCTTAAAAGTCAGAGAGGTTTACAAGGGAATCTGGAAATCATGAACTGATTTTATAAAAGCTGTTTCAGAGGTTCTGAAGGTTGAAATCTACAGATATTAATAAAAACCGTGTCAAACCCCACAACAGGGTGATGTCTGATGTTTTTTTTTTTCATTTTAGCTAACATTTCTTTTTCTTTTTTCCATGAGTGACACAATTTATCAGTAACATCCATTCATTTAAAGCGATTGCCTTTATAAGACGCAAGTAGCACAGCTTTTCTTTGAGCTGTAAAATGTTGGCAAGTTAACAAAACTCACAGTGTGACATAAAACTTTACAGTTAACTCATTCAGCGACTTGCAGTTGACATTTTTCAGTTCACTCTGAGCTTTGCTGAAAAAATGTCAGCGAGGGCATCAGAAAGTAGAAATCAAATACTGAAATTCAAACATTTAGTGGAACAGCACTTGGATCTTAAAGTATCTACAGTTGTAAAGCTTTTATTTTACGGATAAGGTCACGACTCGCTTTTATTCTATGTGGAGGCTTCACTCTCTTCGAGGACTCAATGAATATTAAAAGGCAGACAGCTTTGCAAAAAAATTAATAAATAAATAAAGCATATCCACAAAGTCACATTTATGCAAAACACATGAGGTAAGTTAGTAACGTGACTATTCACAACATGTCAGCATATTCGGTGTATGCAAGAGTCTGATTTGTTTGCTATATTGAACCGCAAAGTTTCTTGTCGTTTATGATCATGCCAAAAACAAATAAACAAACAAACAAACAAAAGCAAAAAACGAAATAGAAAAACAAGAAGCCCGGGCCTTATAATTGCTTTTCCTTATTAAAAGATGATGATCACACGTAGCACATGGCTGAGCAATGCATTATGAGTTTCTTGGTTGCTGCTTTTGTCAATGTAGGAGGTGTTATTAACAAGCAGAACAAGCAAAATAGCGTCCTCCTGTTCTGTTATAATAATTAAAAAGACACAAAAAAACAATCAAGGCTGCATGATTCATCATAAATGTGAAAGCTGAAGCTGGAATACAGTTGCTAAAAAATGTGTTACTTTTAATGGATCACAAACTACTTCCCTGTTCCCACATTACTCTATACACAGTCAGGTGGATATACGTAGACTTGGACACCACCACAACTAAATTTAGCTAGCTGAATATGGCTAAACGTAAAGATTTTTGTCTTAAATTTCAGATTAGTCATATTGAATTTGGAGGAAAGATTCTTCAATATGCGTCTAACTTTTTTTTCAAGGAAGCAAACACATTTGTACAACTCAGAAGCTGGAAATGTTAACGACTCCTTCATTATTCCGTTCACCAGGTAAAAGGTAGTACTAGAATTGAAAAGGCTTGCTGTAAACCCATAACATTACAAAGATGCTCTCTCAAGTCTAAGGTAATCTTATGAACAGATGAACAAAGTATGGAGAAGACTCCAAAACACACATGATACTATGTGAAACACAGTGGAAGCAGTGTGACGCATGCTTACAATAAGATGCAACAGAAGATAAGCACAGCTGAATTAATTTTGAACCTAAACATTTCACTGATATTTCTGAATAAAAGCTAAAAGTCTGTGCTCACTTCAGTTAAATCTTTTTTATTTCACCACAGACCTAAAATGACCCAAACCGTGTCAATGTCCAAATATTTCCAGGTTCAATTATCTGTAGCTTTTCATCTGTAATAAAAAAATTAGTATGTAGAGAATGTTGTTCTTATATAGAGAGTGAAATGCTTCCCAAGTGGCCTTTCTTTAAACTCCCCCTCTGATGGTATGCTTTTGATTTTAGTTTTACAAAGTCACTGCTGTCAAAAGAAAACATAAAAAGAAGGGGATGACATAAAAGTACTTGTTTTACATCTCAGAAGAGTTTAAAACATCTAGGCAGGAAATCTGTGCTTCATCTGTTTTGTAGTGCTTCTGTAATGAACGTCAAACATCATTTAAACAACTCAAATCAGATAATTGTGTGTATATGTGTGCGTGGCTTCTGAAGCTCACATTATGATTGTGATCTAAAGGGGATGTTCGTGTTCAGCCTCTAGCCGATAGCTCGTGCTTCCATCATTTTCTACCCTCCAGCCACAGCCTGGACCTCCCTTCAGACCCGGAGTTGTACTTACCCCACCAACTTTTTCAAAATAAGCTCCGTGGCTTCCAAAGTGAATGAGCTGCTCGTTGAAAAACCAGGTGAACTTGAGGTCAAGAGTTGGGTCGTGCGATACCTGACAGGGCAGGACAATGCTCTCACCTACAGTCACATCCAGATGACCTGCTGGACTGGTAATCACAGTTGCGTCTGTAAACACAGAGAACCAGTTTACCATTCCATGTATACCTGCTAGTTTCCCTATACCTCCTTCCTATTTGATGTATTTATACTTCAAATAATTTAGATCCCTGTGTCAAAAACAGGACCATGGTCTTAAATATCAATAACCAACAGAGAAGAAGTAAAATAAACAAGTGCAAAGAAAACTCAAACACCATTATGGCAGGTCAGCTCTGAGTCTGCAATTTAGCTCTGTTTATGTGAGACAAAAAGCCATCCTATTTCATCCCCGGTGTGATGCGCATCAACATAATCTTTGGTCGTCTCAGCTTGCCGTCTCATTCAGCGGCAGGGATTGTGGTGCAGTTCAGAGTGTGGTTCAGTGCGGTGTAGAGAGGACCATAAACCAGGCTGAATGTGAATTATGCATTCATGTCATAAGCATCTAATGGACAGGCAAGCCAGTGCAGCATGTCAGGAGGAGTAAAGGTCTATATTCTCTCTGTCAAAACAAGGCTGTTTGTTTATCTTCACCCCCTTAGGAGAACCGAATGGTCATGAAAGTATATTCCAGGTGATTCTTGGGAAAGCTTGGCTCTCGATGCAAAATAGGTGAAGCAAAACTTTCTGCTTCCGATTTCCGAAGTGTCACGTTTATTTCCTGTTACAAATGGAAGGAAAATCATAAACCGGCCGCCTCGTTTCCATCGGTGTGCTCTGCACATGGTAATCGAGAGTGTGTAAACGTATCGAAAATCAGTATATTCTCAAACGCTCATGAGGAAGGTTGATAAGTTTAGAAATTAATTCAACGTCTCGGCTCGAATTAGCATAGGAAATACAGAGATCCGTCTGAATATCAACATTATGAGGTGCTGAAGCCTAAACAGCACGACTGAGGCTCAATAGAGTCAAAATAACCCAGAAGTGGAACATCAGCCATCAGCTCCTGGTAAAATCTTAGGAATGATTTACCACTGAGCAGCCAAGTGAAAGCCAATTATCTGCAATTAAGGAGACAGGAGGATAGAAAGCACACACAGATGGAACACCTTTCATATTGATATGGAAAATTAATTAGGCTGCTTGTTTACCCATCCAGCAATTACACACAAAGATTTATTAATGCGCAGTTGTATTTGTGGGCAGATGATAAAGTCCAGGATTCATTTTCAGTCATCAGGACTGGATCCTTAACTGGTAACTAACAGTGTTTTTCAGCTGCTTGGTGCTGGGAAGGTAATGCAGAGTGATTAGTGGATTGACTGACAGCCAAACAATGAACTGAAGCTCAGCATGAACCTCTGTAAAGCAGAGAAGGAGAGACTCTTTTTTTATAAAAATAAAAATGATTCCAACTTTGTACTAATTGAATGTTTCAGAAATAACAAATGTAAGGAACTGGAGCATGTTCTGCTTTCCATAACTGAATACACCGAGATTTTAAATATAGCAGAGGATCTATAAAATTGCCATTTCATGTATTTTCATTGGTTGTCAAAAAAAAACCCTAAAAATGACCAAACCAAAACACAAAACAAATTATCTGGACATATATTAATTAACTAATTAAGCATTACTATAGAATAATTACTGATTAATATCATAAATCTGCATTTTTTGTGAATAAAATTTCTTTCACAGACAGAAAACACATACAGGCACACACATGCACACACACACACATACACACACATATATATACTGCATTCATTGCTATGTGTAAAGAGGCTGTGGGGGGAAAAAGACAGCAAAATTGGGCTTCTTTGCAAAGCAATTTGCAATTTAAAGTACTTGTGAAGAGGAATCACCAAAAGGCATTTTAATAGAGCAGTGTTGTTGACTCTGCTTTTTAGAAAGACCCAGAAAATTCCTTGCTCGGCAAAAGTGCCCGAAATAAAGGGAAAGGAATCTTCAACAAACTAAACATGGCTACGTGCCACTCTGCAAAAAAAGTATGAATTAAACATAATGGTGCAAGAATTCAATGGGCCTCATGTTCCAATTCCTCCAGCCACCGTCAATCAGCTAATTGGACTGTATACAGTTCACCAGGAATTCTGCCTTGCTGTTTGGTCCTCAGCTTTGCAGTGATGCTCAGTGCTCATCTAAAGAGTAACACTGTGTCTCACAGCTTTAAAGCAGACGTCTATTCGCTTGAGGTTTTTCCATAAAGTAAATGCTTTACTTTAGTGCAAAGGCTAGATGGAAAAAACTGAAGAAAATACAAATACAAACAGGTTCAACAAACAAAAGCTAACAAACTCATTAATGAAATACTTGTTGGGGGGGGACATAGACACTGTTCGTGTGCTTAGGCATAGGGAACAATTATTTACCTTTTACCAAAAGGCTGCCAGCACTACTCGCTACTCCAAACTGGTTTCTGGCTACACATGTGTACATTCCAGCATCCGATTTACTAACATTGGAGATCCGCAGGCTTCCATTATCCAACACCATAACTCTGTAAAGGGTAAAACAAAAGTTAATTACACATTTTTACATGCTGTATATTTGAAATGCATAAAAACATCAAGTTCATTATCTGATTAATTTGTTAGCCTTTCAGTGCTTTTACATAAGCAGGAACCTAGCATTAACAGTGCCTGCACGACCTGTCGCTGTTATTGTGGGGTGGCTATTTGCTGTTTTGGTAGTAGTAGATGCTTTTAATTTTTGACTATAAACCAACCAACTGTAAACAGAAATCAAAGAAATCAAGAAATATTTTCTCTGCTCTTATTGGCATATAACAAGCATGGAAAGCTGAGAAATGGGGAAAAAAGGAAAGCACAAAAATGCTGCCGCTCACTCCAGCAGCACTAAAAACACTCGAAAACAGGTCTTAAAAGCATGTCGGTGTCAGCAAGGCCTTGAATATGCACTGAAAATGTGGGCACAAATAACATGTTACAAAATAGGCTTAACGAAATTCATCTTGCCACATTACGGTGTGTTTGAATGTAGTCAAGGACGGAGGATAAAAGAGGGAGAAAAAAACCATGTAAGTGGGAAACTTGTTTGTTGAGATCCACTAACGCCTTATGCAACCAAACACTTTAGAAAAGTACGGCCGCGCAAGTGATTGAGGTACAAAATAATGAAATAAAAGGGTTTGATTCATTCTATTTATTGTGATGCCAAAAATGCACCCTTTTGCCTTGGTGAAAAAAAAGAAAAAATTGGCCACAAGCTGGAGAACAAATGCTCAGATTAAAAGCTAAAAGGATTTATTCATGTGTTCAGCATGCAGGGCAACACAACCATTCATTTCAAAACCCATATTTCATCATGGCATTATCATATATCACTCACACGAGATTGGTTTGATATGTCGCAAAGCACCTACAGTTAGCATCTAACCTTTCTGCTGGGTTTTAAAAAACACATTTCCACTGCCATCTCTGATTTTCCTTTAATTACTAGATGTAATTTATCACATGCCTTGCTTACTCAAGACACTTAGCTTGCCATGATTAGAGAAAGAGGATATCTGCTGTTTTTCACTTATCTTGATTTCCACAGAAAATAATGAAGGCGTAAACTTACATTATTTATTTATAATTGTCGCTCATTATCTGTTGTACTTTGTAGAGAGAAGGAAATTAAGCACAGAAGCATGACAAACTACTTGTTACAAAAAGCTATCTCTCAGTTGTCACTCTGAATGTGACTTGCTGAAATGTCCACACTGTCTCCACCAGCCCTGATCATCCCAGAGGGGAAGCTATATAGAAAAAGTCCCTGCAGTCTTCAATAAAATAGCAAACTGTAAAAAAAAAAAAAAAAAGACAATAAAAAAACTCAACTTTCTCGGTCGTGCAAGACAGCCACTGCTGGTTGAACTAATTTGTTCGGGTGTTGTCAAAGTTATTACAAACTCATTAAGCCTCATGAGCACAAATTAAAATTTCCTAATGTGAAACAGATGTTACACTTAGATTGGGATGAGATGGTTTAACTGACAAAACGGAAGACATGATTATTGCCATGTGTCAGGATTTCTGCGTTGAAAACTAATTTGTCAAAGGAAGAGACTACAACGCCGAACAAACACTCAGCGCTCGAAGGCAAAATGCGTTATTGACATTTTTGATGGATGCAAAGGAGAAAATCCTTCGGCGTCATCTCTTTTACAAAGCCGAACCGCAGTGGAAAATCTGTCTTCGGTTTATTTCTTCGGTCGGAAAGGTCATGACAATTTGATTAAATTATCTCCCAACAATTTTTGATACTGCCTTTCAACAATCTTCTGACCATATTTGTATCCTTACAAATCAATTATCCTGTCAATAAATGTCTTGCCCTGCAAACCCACACTAGAAGCTCCCACATCATCAACTGAACTGCACATTATGGAGTAACGGTTAGAGGCCAGGTTTTCAGAAATAACTGGTATGAAACGGGAGCTTAAACGCTGATTTTTAAAAGGTCCCTTTAAGGCAACGTGGATCCGTTAAAATGTTTTAAAATGACCTGTGTCGCATCAAAGGCTGAAGGAGTTAAAATACATTAGCCCCTTCAACGGTGCCCATTCCCCACGGAGCTGGGGGTGTACTCTCCAAACTGAACTGAGGGCTTTCCTTTGTAATGGGCTATAACAAAGAGTTATGGATATGAGATGTCACACGGATAACACTTGCCATTAAACAGTGCAGCAGACAATGTCAGGCCTCGTCTTCACCAAAGCTACAAAGTAAAGGTGTGGGATAAAGATGTAAGGAGAATTATCAGCCTGAAATGCTTTTGCTTGGTTCCCCTTCCTTTAAAAGGTTGCCCTGGAGCAATTAAGGCACTGGGGAAATTTGTGGGGCACATAAAAGCTTGAGCAGTGTGATATAGTAAACAGACACTTTACTTCAACCTTTCTTGCTGGTGTTAAAGTGAGCTTCTGGCTGTGATCTAAAAGCCTGCACTGTTTCTCCATGGTGCAACAAAAATCAAGAGGCTGTAAATGAAAAACATTACTTTAGCCAACTTAAAAAGCGCTGCATAATTAACTCAGCGTATTACTACGAACTTGCAGTATACTTGGGTACTACTTGTGTCACTCACAAGTGAAGCACATTCTGGAAACACAGCTGGAAAGCTCTTTGAGTACTAGGATTATAAATTGATTGCCATTACATGATAAAGTGATACATATACTACCGTTTAGCATAACGATCTTAAGCACCGTGGTTCAATCTAAAGGTAATATTCCTGAGAGCTATTTCCTATATCCGTTTTGCAATAGCTGGCAGTGGTCAGCGCTGAAATTAAATTAAGGTAAGCACTTTATCGTTGACCTCAAAGTTCTCCACATAAGTGCACAGAAACCCTGTTATAAAATTATTTCGTTATACTGTGAATACTAGGAACGCGAGCTGGAGTAGGTATCACCCCTGCATGATTTCATTAATCAGATCCCGCATTGTTCTTAGTTGATTTGTTTTCTCCTACTCCAGATCCTTGAAAACATTATCCCTGGAAGATTAGAAGGAATTATGGGTACTTTAGTTGAGCCAGTGGGATGGATTAGTGTTGTGCCACTGCTGTAATAGCATTGGTAACAGCCCCCATTTCGATGTGGAGCAAAGTAAATGCTAATGAGCCAGGAACAAGGGAATAGGCTTGCAAGAGATGTTGCAATAATGTCAGAACCTAACGTCTTGCATGCATCTTTCCCACTTCAGGGCAAGGCTCTAACGTTAAATCCCACAGGGCAAATCTGGCCTTTATAGGTACAATTGATAATGCAGTATGGATGCAATTTCCTTCAATACTTAAGAGGGTGATAAATCTGCAAGCTGGTCCCAATATTTATCAGCCATTTGCAACCATTTGCTGCTGCAAATAAAATATTTCTCTGAAGTGATGAAATCGAACCCCATGATTTCCAAACCTACACTCTTGCAGCAGAGAGCCGAGACATGACAAAACCTCCGGCACCCCCCACTGCAGTGTCAGTGGGTATCCCAGAGGTTAGATGTGGAAAAGCTGCTGGGCCAGGTGAACAATTAATCCCATGTCAAGAGAGAAATGTGAACCCCTGCTACATCACTGGATTTGCCAGCAGGCGAGCTTTACCTACTGCTGGTGCACTGCTGTTCAAAATACAGATGTTGTCAAACAGAGAGCGAGTGATTTACTATCATACAATGGCAGATTAAAGCAGTACACCTAAAATATTTGCCCCAAAAAACACATTATTGAGGAAAAGTGAATGTCTGCATGCATCCATTTGCTGCATTGTGTGAGCAAACAGTAGAAATCTCCATCAGTCACTAACTTTACTTCCTACTTCTACCTTAGCCAGTATTATGTCTCAAGGGGAAGACTTGTTTTTCCTTCTTGTCTGATTAACATTTGTTTTTCCTTTTGCCTTATGCTCTCCAGCACACAGCGGCATCACATTGATCTGTACTTAACCTGACTTTTAATAAAACAAGTTGTATAGCTGGTTTCCCTTGTGTCACCAACACTATCATAAAAGAATGTATGTCCAGCAGCCGTCAATTGATCCGTCCTTTTGGGGATTCACTCCTTCCGTGTCTCGCTGGTGGTCTGGCTCATCGTCTAACTTGTGCTCTAATGACCCTCCAGGCCTTACATGCAGCTAATGAGCTGATGGATCAGTGCATCGATCCAAGTGCCGCAGTCTAGGAATGCCCAATTACCTTAAGTAAACAGTGCAGAAACTCAGCTTTGAGCACAGCCTGAAGACTACAACAGAGTTCAGGAAGGAAACACAGAAAGCAGGGAGAGAGCACACTATGCAATTCAAATTGCATTGTGTCACACTGTGATTTTACTCTTTGCTATTTGTCACTTGAATATCAAGTAGGGAAAAATTGAATACATCGATAAAAAACCATTCTGCAAGTAAAGCAGAAAAGCTAAACAATAGTGATCCCCCACTCAATACACTTACAGCTCAACACAAAGAAACCTGTTACCTGTGGCTCTCTCTCAGGGCTTCCTTTCCCTTCCGCCATGAAATCATGCCTCGAGGAGACATCCTGGGCTTGCATTCGATTAGAACGTCGCCACCCTGTCGGGCCAAAGTTTGGGCCTTCAACAAGTTCTGGGAGAAGTCTGGAGCAATTGCTGGTGGACAAAAAAGAAAAGAAAAGTGGAAAGGCATGTGAATACTGTGAGGGAGACAAGAGAGGCGTAAAAAAAAGGAAAGGGAGAAAAAGAGACCGATGAGCAAGGTGGAAGAGCTAGAGTGCCTGAGCTTCCTAAAACACGCAGGTCACTAAATCCATTAGGCAGGTCAGCCCATACAGAAAAGAAATAGTAAAAACTTATATGTGATTACTCATGAAAGTGGCCACTTTCATGAGTAAATCATATAAGGCTTACATGATTTACTCATGAAAGTGGCCACTTTCACATTACTTTCATACATTGTTTTAGTAAGTATCCAAAACATACAAGTTTCATTGTATAATTTTTCAAGGGATCTTATATCTGTTTTCACACTTATATGCTTTTCATAAAAGTTTCACACAAGACAGATACAAACTTTATAAGATTTATATATATCTTTTCCATATGGGAGCTCTCACATCCTTTTCTTTCAACACACACATATCCACTGTAATGCATCCGTAAATGCAGGAGAACAGACGTGGGACATTTTATTTGAAAAGAAAGTGATTTTCCAGATTTCCTTGGGACGACATTATGCATTAAAGATAAAACCGCGGGACTCTGAAGCAAAACGAGCGAATGTAAAACAAGAGGGAGGCTTTGCTGCTGTTGCTTTAGGCCTTAATTACTAAGGCGCCGTCGTCCGGAGCTGTTTTGTATGCGAAACTACTCAGCAGAAAGCTCTTCAAAGTGAATACACAGCCTGGCGCCAGTGACATGGCTGAGCACCTGCCAACATATGCCGGTGCACATGCGTATGCAGCACTATACAACAATGTACGCTTGCACCTATGCACATATTGCCCCCTCACAATTATTTCTTGACACTCTGTGTGAAAAGCAAGCCAAGAGTTTCTGTCTTCCTCGTTTTCTCTGTTTACATGGGTGGTTTATATGACCTCGGGACTTTCAGTACAATCTGTTTATAATGGGTAACTTAAAAGCAGGTCGCGTAGACCAATGTCTGTCATATTCTCTACTTGAGAAAAGAGAAAAAGCAATAATAATAATTGAATTTAATTAGCCAGGCAAGCTTAACATAGTTAATTATAAACAAATCCACCTACTCAAGTTTCCAACATATTTAGATGTCTTATAACTGAAACTATTTATTAATTATTCATTATATTTCTGATGCAATATGCAAATCCAGTTAACTTTCTGTGACAATACAACAAGTTATTGGCATTAGGTATTAGTAATCGCTGACAATTAGTGGCCAAGCTCTTGTGTGGTGACTGTTTTACTGCTACAGTAATTTTAGACCTTCGCACCAAACATTTAAGCCGAGCGGCTCTGTGACCTTTACATCATCAACCCTGTCTGCATTCTTGCAGTTACTTTATGTTCAGCTGACTGTCAGCGTTAGATATGTTTCTGAACAGAAAGCGTTTAAACCTCATCTGTCGAGCCGTGGCATTGCTCCTGAGAGTTTTACAAATGTTATTGCATCAAACTCACACGCCAAAGTACTTAAAATGCAGTTTGCAGGAAAAGGATTCACTCTGTTTCCAAAACAATAGCCCAAATGTGCAGAGCCAAATGAGTAAGTATACCAGACAAGATATGGAATATATTTTTTCAGCTCTTCGTACCCAGACGATTTCAGCATCTTGTTTGTTTTGTACTACCTTTACCTGTTGACCTGAATTCCTGTTGCCAATTATGTGCCTGCCTTTTGACAATTTCTCCAAACCAAAAGCCTTTTACTCTAACTCTACAGTATACACTGCATATTGTGTCAGCTACTGCAGCTGTACTTTGAGACATGCCTCATCTTCCATAATTACACTGCATCTACCGAAAGTAACCATACATCAAAAACACAAACGCATGTGATCCATGAACTTCACAAGAAGTGGAGGTTTTCTGGTAATATTCTGGAAACTGTGCATAATGAGCATATTTGCATAATTGACAGTAAAAAGTTGTTCTTATTTATGTTATGCTTGGTATCAGTGCACCCTCTAAGGTCATCATCTGTCTGAAACAAGCCATTTTATCATGTGCCTCTTGACGATCTAGCTGAAAACTCTGCCTGATGATATTTGAATAACATAATATATAACTATTCAACATATAGTTGTTTTATCCTGGTATACACAAACACTCAGTCCAGTAAACATGTCAGTCACTTCGGCCTTGCTAGGCATGGACAAGCATCAAATAAGGTCATGTGCACAGAGCTAGAGTACTACTGGCAACAGAACTTCAGAAATAATTGTGTTTTTTCCTCAGTCTCCTTCACAGAGTGAAGAAAACTCATATTTATTGTATTGCAAAGACTTTTCTGAAAGAGTAAAAAAGGAGAATGTTACTGGAAAAATGTATTTAGCATTTTTATTCTAGCAGGTATAAGAGATATAGCCTTGGGTTAAATTCTGTTTTGTTAATTTAGACAAATGAACAGCTTTCTATCTTTGGTCTTACCTACAACTCTCAGCTCGGCATTGGTAAAGATTCGACCGTGCTTGTTCTCTGCCACGCACTGGAACATGCCAATGTCAGCCAGGTTCAAGCTGCTGATTGTCAGAACTCCATTATTCACCTGAACTCTGTCCTGTTGGAGACAGAAAGACACACATGCATGCATCAAATACTTAAAATGATCTGAAATGAAAACTGCTCAACAGCCAGACAACAAACAAGTTTAGAGAATATTCGAGGAAGCAACTGAAGGTTCTTGCCTCAGGTGCAAAATATGCCCCAGTACACTCCAAGGTTCGCATCTAATCAGGACCACCATCTTTGTAGATGGTATTCTGGTACTCCACGTACTCTGCACTTCAACTGGTGTTTTACTGAAACCGAGGAGAACTTGACAGCACGTCTCTAACGGTAAAATTTGTATTTTAACAAGTATATGATACAGTAAAAGTGCTAGACTGAAAAGATTTACATTGGGCAGAGCTATATTGAGAGATTTAATTAATATTCATTACAGAACAATAATTAAAATCAAGCACATCAAACTTGCTGCTGACTCTTTTTTTACTCCACCAAATACTCAGTACATAGTTTATAAATATATATAGATATAGATATACAATGCTATTAATTGTTTTAAAATGAATACATATACCTTCAAAAACACCTTCGTAATAAAACTGATACAAAGTTCTTCACTTTCCACTGCTCGTTTGACCTTTACAAGGTTTGGCACCTCTTGTTTCTCCCGTTTTATAGTTACCCCAATTTAATTGTGGCAGCACTCATTGTTCTTGCCCTTGATCTTTCCATAGAGTGTAGCTGGACCTTTTAATGCCTCTGACAAAGTAGTCCAGAGGGTCCTGCCGTCAGTCTGTCTGTCGTCTGGAATCATTACAGCACTGGCACTTGAAAAGACAAGGACTGTCCCTTAACGTCAGTCTGTGACACCGCAGAGGACTTTCAAATAGAGTTCTTTCTGACGACTAGTAACAAGATAAGAGACATGGCTGACCTAGCAACTAAAACCACCGCCAGAGGATGTCCTGGGTGTTGATGCATCCAGCAGTTTCCAGGTGGAAAATAAGCAGTCCCATAAATTTGGCTACGGCTGGGTGCATGTATGTGTATTCAAGGAAAAAAGAAAATGATAAAGAGAGAGGGAGAGGACCACAAAGAGAGGGAGGATTTTGAATAGATGATAGATGGTTCTTTTCAGGTTACACAGTGCACAAGCCCAGGGCTGTGCACTTACGAACCCATAAAAGCACAGGTTGGTGCCATTCTGCACTATTCTGTACCCTGACACTTAGTGGTAGCTCTATCACAATCTCCTTAGCACTGAAGACAAATTGTGGCATTGTCTACTTTATCAGCATCTTTAATTATGCTTGACTCCTGTCTGATATGAACACTTTATCAAACTGAGCTCTGAAAAGTTAAGTCATGGGCACCTTGTTGCTGCTTTCTCTGTATCTTGTAGTGATCCTATCGCTCACCTATAGTAGCTAGACTGTCGCAGGTATGCAACTACACCATTAGAACTGCGGAAGGCACGTAGCAGGTTTTGAGGGTCGTAGGCAGAGAAACCATCTCTCGTGTATGTAACTAAAAGGCGGAGCTGGTAGTGTAGTGAAAAAAGTACAAGCATGAGTGGGTTCTTGTTTTGCCGGGGTGACATTTTGAAGTGACAGCTCTCCTCTGCGCCATTTAATTCCCTTGGAACAGACGGAAAATGAGGTGGAGAGGGAGGAAAAAGCTTGAAAGATAGCTTAAGAAAGAGAAAGAAAGCGCCGAGGATGCTGAGACAGAGAGGAGGGAGAGAGAACTGATCCATTCTAATGAGGAATAACAAATGGCCCCCTTGGCCTTCCCCTCCTGCTCCCTCTCCTTCTACACTGCTGACCTTTGGGTTTGGAAATTGATTTACTGTTGCCGCGGTTGACGGTGGCATTTTGAAAATGGTAACACCCCACCTCATTAATATAGCCACATGTACAGAGAATATGTTACCTTGGCTACCTGCCAAAGGAAGTTTTACAGTTATTTACTAATCAATGCTGCAAATGTACATGTGGAATGATAAGGGCTTCCTGTGGTTAAGCATGTGTGGGCTTTCAAATAAATAAAACTTGAAATGGCTCAGAGATAAAATGTTTCAAATAATATTGCCTATTTTTACAGATTCAGACTTAAGCTGCTCCTCATACAGACTTTGCAGATTAATACTTTGGTGTCATAATGGCAAAAACGTAATCTTCCTTGGTGCTTGTGTGTTGACATTAAGCTCTTAAATTAAAGTGTCACATATTTGGGGTACCTATCTCAGTTCCAGACAACAAAACCCCACCAGCCCCCCCTTTAAAAGCATGTCCAAACTAAATAGGAACTGTCCAGTTTTGAGCCCATTACACCCAGCCCAAATTCTGACACAATCGGTGACTGTGATTCTCTAGAGCTGGTCTTTTTAGGCAGAAAGCACACTCACTCCAGCAGCACAATAACACAAAACAAGGCAAATTGCCTAAATGTGAAATGCACTTTGGATGATAAGGCATTTCTCACCCTCCCCAGAGAGGAGAGACTTAATGATAAAATTGAGAGTTGCAGATAAGAGTGAGATTGAGCGCTAAATTGTCGACAAAGTCCCCAGTTGATGACAGGCAGAAAATGGCATCACTTTGGCTCCTTTGAAAAACACATACAAACACCCACCCCCGGCACATACACACACACGTTTGATGCCAAATTTAGTCCCAAGCAAATAGAGGCATTTCAAATTGACATGTTCTTGCCAAGTACAAGCCTATGAGTTGGAAGCATTATTTGCTTCGAAGCAAAGTGAATCCCAGCAAAACAGCGCAGTAACACGCAGTGCATCCTTTAACCAAGATGCACTGCGTGTTACTGCAGGAATCTGCTGTGATCTTATCATCTTTCATCTTACACATTAAATTACGTTCATCTCCACCCAATGAACTGGTTAAGGGCTGTTGACGGAAAAAGAAATATTGCTATGCTGCTAACAATAACAATACCATTTAACTACTAGCCTATATACTTCAGTCTTTCAGTAGTCTTAATGTGCTTGTTTTCAAAGCACACCTTCGTACTACTTGGTATTGATTAGAGGTGGAGAGGACAAATTAGTATGTTTTTATGCTGGTAATTAAATGCATCTTTTATGGAACCAAATCTAAGGAGAAAAGTAAGCACACAGTGCATGTTTATTATGTGTGTGGTTAAAACGTGTAGATGAAAAAATAAAAAAGCAGGATAGCTAAACTGTTCTGTTTTTTGCTGCTATGTTGCAAAGTCTTACAACCAACCACCTGAAACAGCAGAGGAGTTTGGCCAGCAAGTGATTTGCACAACCACAATTTTAAACTGATTTTCTGGCATGAAAGTAGAGTTATCATTTGATTATCTTGTTTCAAAGAATCTTCAGTGTTTGACAATTCAGCCAAAGTTAATTTGACAATTCAGTCTGAAAAGGTGATGCTTCTTTGTTTCAGACTGATTTTGTGATCAAAGGTAAGATCCTTTTCTTTCTTTCTTTTTTTTTTTTACCCATTTTGTATTATTTTAATTTATTTTTCATTTGTTTCTTTCTATTTTTGTTGTGCTTTTTTGTGGGGGCCAGTGCTGCACAGAGGAGGGAATTGGCTTTTTTATGTGTCTTTGCAGCAATGTAAGAAATCTCAGTTTAGGAAGAAATCCATTTTACCTCCATGGGGTCCAGAGGCTCTCCATTCTTCAGCCAGCGGTACGAGGGTTTTGGTTTGCCACTGGCCTTGCATTCCCACACCAGAGTCTCATCAATGGTCTTCTGTACATCCTGAGGCTTTTCAGTAAAGTGAGGTGCAGCTAGAAAGTCAAAATACACACACACACACACACACACACACATATATATATATATTTTTTTTTTTAAATTAACACTTTATACCTAAACACATGCCTTAGCATTACCTCAAGCAGCGGAATTTGAAAAAAAAAATCTATGAATTAGCCAAGCACGGCAATTACTTCTTTAAAAAGCATTCAAGGGCACAAATCATAAATGTACTCCTAATTAACTTGAAGCTGACCTCGACATGGAAAATATATAAATAAGTAATGCTTTATAAGGTTAGCACAGAGAAAAATCAATAGTGAATAGGTGAGACCATCCACGGTAAAGTGTAGAAGTTTAAAAAGATGCGGGTCCACTGACACTAACAATGGCTCTCTGCTTCTTTGCTTTCCGCAGTGCAGTTGGTAACATAGGCAAGTGACTTTTTGACACTTGTCATATCAATTTAAAGACATAATGGTGGTTTTCCTGCCGCACAAATAGCCAGCACCTTATATAAGATTTATGGACCCCAGGAAGCACCCACGCAAATGCATGACACCCTGCCAGGGTCAATGAGAGTCAGTCAGGCTTGATTAGGTGTGCTACTTTAATAATGTAATAATAATAATATCATAAAGTATTAGCACCTATAGCACATTCAGTGCCAAGGAGGTTTTTTTGCAAAGGAGCTCCTCACCCACGTACAGCAACTTCAGCCAATCATTTTCCATTTAAAATACAGTGTTTTATAAATGGTGTCATTTCAGATCAAAATGTGATTATTTAATAAGACAATCAATATAAATTAGTTGTACCGCATTTTATGAACCTTAGCATAGGGGTGGGGTTACTGCCATATAAAAAAAATTCTGCTGTTTAATAACATAAAAGACAAACAAACAACAAATCTTTATATGGAAGAAAGGATGGCTGCTTTTATGGACTATTGTGTCTGTGAATACAACTCTTTGTAAAGCAATATGAGTAGCTATGGGTGCATTTCCTGTTCAGTAGAGATCCGATAATATTTTGTTATCAAATGGTTATTTTAATGATCATTTTGATAGAGGGAAGTACATTTAGTATGGTAAATGTGCAAAGTACTGAAAATGTGTGACTATAGAAACAGGAGTGCATGACAGCCTGTTAACAACATTACAAATGAGGTTGTCTGAGATAACATAATGGAATGGAAGAAGCCATGCAAGTGACTTCTACACAAAGTCAATCTGATTGAGACTGAGCCCATTCGAATGCAGTAAACCATGATCTGATTACTTAAAACCCCCTGGAACTGCAGAAGGACAATTAAGCGGGGAATGAAAGGAGAGAGGCCGACCCTTATTGTTACTGTGCTCGTTCTGTTTTGTTGTCACTAGCGCCACATCCCCGTATTGATTCTTCTATTCTTCTGCAGAGTTGATGGATGTCCCACAAGCCCCTGTCTATGGGACTTTAAAATGAGATTACTGATTTTTATCACCTGGCAGCTGGTCAATCTGTGGGGCTTTGAGATGAGACACGACTTAAATCTTACAAAGAGAAACATGACTTACCCACAACTGTAGCTGAGATGAGGCACAGAGGCCAGCGCTCTAGCTATAAGTTGCTGAAAAATCACTACCTTGTTTAGAACATGACCATAACACTTGATCATTTTACTTATTTTAAGCATTGTCAGCCATGCTACTGCTTGGAGTAATGCATATTCAGTCCTCAGCCTACCAACAGGTACTGTGAGCATTTCATCTAACCCACAGCTCCTGCAAAAAAAAAAAAACCCTATTATCATATCAAAGACATCCTCCTTCACAGGAAAGAAAAATCTGGATTTGATGATTTCACTCAAGCACAACCGTATTGGGACTCGTGGGCAGATATCATCAATGCATAAACTGCAAAATAATGGAGAGAAAAACCATAAAAATACTTAATCAAGGACTGCTAAAAGCTTTTTCAGAATATGGTCCATAAGTCCAGTGTGGTGAAGGAAAAATCACGCCTCTCTGAAAGGTGGTATAAATCTGTGTGCCCCGTCTTACCTGCTGGCTCAATAAGGAGCTTGTCTGAACTGTACTACTGGTAATAGGTTAATTTACTACCACATCCCACTATATGATGCAGTTGTATACAGGCTCTAATAAAAACCACAGATTGCATGACAACATATAAAACTTTCTGTTACACTCCACGCCAATGGCGCACTCCTGTTCGAAAGATTTTCAATCATACTTCAGAGCAGTGAACCTCTGAAGAGGTTTAAATAAGGTTATGAATCAGTGGGTAAAGGATTTGGTAAAAGTCTCTGAAACTACATGACATATGAGGAAGAAGACTGACAGGTTGAAGGCATGAGATATTTTTTTAATCTCTGAGAGGTGTGAAGTAAGGTAAGTTTGAGATCAAACACAGGCAAACCGCGCTCCTGCTCACCGTAATAAGACAGCTTTCCTTTCACCGAGTTTTTTCCTCTGCTGTTCTCTGCCACACATTCGTACATCCCGGCATCCTCCTGCTGGAAGTAAGGGATTTCTAAAACTCCACTGGCTTTATTTATGTCCACCTTCCTGGTAAAGGAGGCTCCATCCACTTTTTTCCAGCTGATTGTTGGCACAGGGCTAAAACCACAAAAATACACACACACACGCAAAAACAACATATATCAACACTGGTGTTTAACATAATAAACTGGTGACAGTCCATGCTAATATATTCATTGGTTGTTGATTGTTTATTTGACTTATATGGATATGGAGCCACCTTTTTGTGACAGAAAAATGAAGAAGGCTTGTACAAATATTACGTGTAGAATTTAAAAATCTTTCTACAATTATTGAATTTGCACAATTTCAATTATACAAATTTATGCATTTCAAAAATGTCTTTGAAAGCAACTTTCAAATATTAGAGCTGCAAAACTAAAAATGGCCAATGAGTATTTTGGTATATTATTGAGATCTACCTTCACTTAATATATGAGAAAGAATAATGAATATTAGCAATAAAGTGCTTTTAAGTAGAAATAACATGAAACATGAAGTTGTGAGTGTTTCTTTTCTTTACAGTCTGTGAAACAAGAAGAGTATTTTTTTTTTTTTGCTCTTACCATGCAGCTTACAATGGCAAAGCAAACAGCTCAGTGTGTAGTTATGAAAGTGGCGTAACAATTCACAGCGGGACGTACTTTCCAAGTGCAAAACATTCCAGTTTGACAGTGGAGCTCTTAGCAACGGGGACAACTTCAGGAAACTGCACTTCAATCTTTGGCTCATATTCGCCCATCACACCTGCAGTTACAGAGAGAAAAAAGGGAGAGATGCCTCACATATATGAGGGGGGATTCTTTCAGCTTAAGGACTGAAAAGGTCACAATGAAAGAAAATCAAAACATACTTTAGATCACTATGTGATGATGCTGTATATGGGCTCTAAGAACTTCTACATCTCACTCTGGGAGATGTTTTTGATTGCATTTGTTGGCTTGTAGATTTAAATTTCAATTATTTTCTATAAATGCACAGTGAAAACGTTTAACTTAATGAGTCAAGTCAAAGTCATAAATGATAGAAATGATTACACTCATGTATTTTTCATCCAAAACAAGTACTGTTGCACATATAATTTGTATAATTATACACAAAAACACATTCTGTGAAAGAAAACTAAATAAAATAAAAATGTATACTGTTTTTGTACAACATGTTAAAAATATAGACACAAACGAGTGACCCCAGGACAGTGCATATATTGCTATGTAGGTGGGCTGACCTCCTTTTACATATTCACTGTAAACACCTCTTACTTATCCTGCCATCATCTCTTAATCTAAAAACAATGACATTAATTTCTATGTGATGGTAACGTTGTGCAAATTAGTCAAGCTGAGAAAAGTATATGTACCTTAAACAGTGACAGAATTACTTTACCTATTCCTTAATGGTATCACACACTTTTTAATACATGTCAGTATATCGTATTTGTATATTGTATTCTATATTTGTATTTATGCTACTTAAGCTTTTATGCACCATGGGAAGAAAATATTGTGTAATGACAATAAAGAGTTTGTTCTTGAAAGGTCAGTTTTCAGATGTGCAGGCATTCTAGATTAACTTTAAAACTACTTTAAAAAAAGATTCATTTACCACTTTCTAAAATAACATCATGAAATGCACAGTGCAAAGAGGTTGCCGTGCCTGGAATGTATAAAAATAAATTCATCTGACTTTGACAATAGTGTTTCCATCTTTTCAACAATCAGATCAGAGAATATCAAAACACTCTGAAAACACTCTCAGACTTGGCTGTGAAAATTGCCAAGTTTTAATGAAAGTCAATTAAAAAACAAAAAAGCCTTTCTCAATTTTACATGTCTCAAAACACAGTCCCTGTGTGTATTTTTAGTAAATAGCTTCTTTCATACCATCAACGCGCAGGACCAGAGGTGTTGGTGGACCTTCAACGCTGCTTTTGGTGACCGTGTTGGTGACTACACAGGTGTAATTCCCCACATCAGAGGGTTCCACTTTCGCGATGTAGAGATTGCCCGTCTTCTGGGACACAAATCGCCGCGTGTCCTGGGTGACATACGAGGGGTGCTCATTGAAGATCCATGTGAAGCTAAGTTCTGTGAACGCAATCAAAAAGCAGCAGATGAAAAACACATGCTGTGTTTGAGCATCGCCTACACCCATATACAGATAATGTGTGCTTCATCAGCAGCCTCGTCACTTCAGAGGGTAAGTGGATGCCTTCAGGGATAAAGCAATTAGTGGATTGGACTGAGCACCAGCCTTCCTTGATTAAAAACACAATTTATAATTGAAGCGCAATTACTCTTACTCACTGTTGAATAAATGTCCTCAATATGGTAAAAGTTTCATACGTCCACTAATCTGAAGTCATGATGCTGTGAATATGAATAATTTGCTATTCAGAGAGTAAGAATTCTGTCATAGGAATCCATAATAACACATAATAAGTGAGTTTTCCCGATTTAAACCCAGCTTAAAGTAAAATTCAACTGTAAGTGGACCATCCTTAATTTTACGTATGCTGTTTAATTTTTATTTCCTGTTCTTTATTTGACTAACCTTTTCTTTCTGGGATTTATAATCCAATAAGAATTCAATTAAGCAACAGTGGATGTACACAGAAAAAAAAGCATCTCCCCTTGTGGTTGTTATGTAGCTACGGAAGGCCCTAAATCAAACTTTAAGCTGCACCTCCTGCATAAAAAAACAGTTCAACGCCCAATAAAACCAATTTATTACAGATTTGGTTATTTGGTATTGTGCCACCTCGTCTACTATTCATCATCCATGATAACAAGCTTCTGGAAAAGCCTCCCAGTACTATCAACCAAATGGAGTGCAGTCAGAGAGGCTTTCCACTAACAATCAGCAACATTATAAAAAAGGAATGATGGTGTTTTGACATATTGACACTAGGATAGATTGCTCTGGACCATATTGCATCCCTGTCCCAAAAGCAATCTTGGCTGTTGGTAAAAACTTGTCTAAGTGATGATTCTGCACTACAGTACAGGGAATAATTGAGATGTGAGTCGGACACTCATCTACTGACTCAGTATTCTTCACTTCTGCTCATTAGGGGTCAAGAGGATGTGTGGGCTTTGGCATATTACTGCTAACCTTGCAGATCACAAAGTGATACAGAGATCATAATCTTGACAACGTGTGTAACAGCTTTGATTATTTTATTCGTACTACCCTGGTCACCTGCATTCTCTTCTTTAACTCCTAGTCACAGGAAACTGGCCTGACGTCTCGCCAGATGCAACCTGTAGGGCCCTAATCTGAGAGCTGAGTGGTAAAATGCAAAGAAAAATCCTAAAATTATGACATTTTCAAAAAATCCCTGTACACAGCTAGGAAATCCAGGTAAAGATAATGGCATCTTAGCCCTTAAGAGAGTTATTAAGGTGAAAAACTGCCAGGAGAAGGGAAGAATTTCAAGAGTTTTAAGCTTAAGAGTTTTTTAAGGAGTTGGAAAACCAGCAAAGACAATCATCACAGAAACTGATGAAAGCTGAGCCAATTTCTATTAATATGTAGGTAAATAAATATAAGCAAAGACATAAAACAACTTTCAGCACTTTATAAAAAATGCACATCTGTTTTCATACTGTGTGTTGTAGGCACTTTTAAAGTAGTATCTGTCGCTTCTTTGGTCAGAGTACCTCTGAGAACATTCCTAACTAACACCTTTCTAGAAATGTTTACACTAACTTAGTCTGTTTTATATTCCCTGTAATTATGCCAGCCTCTTTCCTGTGACCCTGTAAGTGAGTTTTTGTTTGAGTTCCTGTATAATGAGCATGTGAAGGTGTTCCCTTTTTACCAAGCACAGAGCAGATTTTTATATGCATTGGAGGAGTAAAGGACAGCCTGACCTTGTGATCAACACAACTGCAGATTGAAACTTGGACCACATATTTCAATCACACCTTTCTCTCCAAGAATGTGTCAGTGATGCCCAGAACTCCAATATGAGAAATAATTTTTACAGTATGTAAAATCATGCGTGTAAGCACCCTCTTTTTTTGGCCTTGGTGTGTGGCTTCTTCTTTGGATTTACCTTTTGAGCATACTGTATAATGTACATGGAATTTGTTACCACCATACATATTACCTCATGTTTCAAAAAATTAAATACATGAAATAGTCAGTAATTAGTGAATAACAGAAATATGGACAAGTGCATATTTTTAAAAAACTTGATTCAGACAAAAACAAGTACTGCCCCCAACTGGTTCTTCTGTAGGTTTCTTCCTCTTAAAAGGGAGTTTTTCCTTCCCACTGTCGCCAAGTGCTTATTCGGAGGGGGTTGTTTGATTGTTGAGGTTTCTCTCTAATATTACAGGGTCGTTACCTTACAATTGAGGCGACTGCTGTTGTGATTTGGTGCTATATAAATAAAAATAAAATTGAACTGAATAGAATTGAATTGAACTTGTATTTTGAATTATTTAGCAAAGCTAAGCTAACAACCTTCTGACTGTACGCTTATATTTAAGAGTGGGATTGTTCTTCTCTCATAACTCTTTGCCAGAAAGCAAAGAGGTGTATTTCCCATAACATTGAACTAATCATTTAATTATAGCCATAGCACTTCACTTTTAAGGCATCTCCTAGCCTCTATGACTTACCAAACATAAATTCTAGCTCTATCCATTCAAACCGCAAAGGGAATCATTGAAATATCCTCCTCTCTCATAAATAATACATGCCAGCTCTCATCCAGGCATTTCCATGTATATTTAATGTCTGTTTTTGAAACAATACCCTCTGTAGATGCAAAGCGTGACACAGTGAACAGCAAATAAGAGATTACTAATTGGTTAGTTAAAGATTTATGGTGAGAAAAGGAAGCAGGAAATAGAAATTGGAAAGCACCATTGGCTGTATCTTATGATTTGACTTAAGAGCCTACTATGGATGGGCAGTAATGGAATAATGCAATCATGACTGACAGTGAGTGGCAGATTTTCATTTTGTTTCCATTTAGCCTTTGTATAATGAACAGGCAGCATCAATTCCCCCTTAATGATCTGAGAAGAGGAAAGAGAAATGGAACATGACAGGCCAAGGACATACTGAATCAAGAGTGGGTTTTTGCACAAGTGTGTATTATATCAAAGAAAAGTACATGCTCAACTTTGTGTCAAAGTTTACTCTCACAAATCTTTTACCTCAACAGAAACAACCATCAACCATGGCTTCCTCTCTGTATTCATAATACAAAAGCTCACTGAAAAGGCTTAGGTCATGCACACGGGAAAAATCCCTGCAAGCAATGTGGGCTGTTACTAGCCAGCGAGCCCCCTCTGTTTTGGACGAGATGCACTGGGTTGACAAAACAAGTGAGTGGCCTTGAGTAAATCTGAAAGGCCCATTTCCATTAGGGAAAGGAGGTCAGATGCAGTAGGTCCTGGACTAACCAGAACAGCCATTCAAACTGTCTCAAAGCAAAAGATGATACAGAGTGACGTCTAATGCTAATACAGTACAGCACAGGGAAAGAATTATGTCGGAGCCCCTCTTGGACACTTGACAATATTTCGATCATTTCGAAACGTGCATCAACACTCTCTTTCAGCTTTAGAACATCCTGGCTGCACCACACTACTTCCTGCTGCGGTCTGAAGGGTTTCGAGGCGTCGTTAAAGTGAAATAATGGCTTCCTGAATCATGCATGGGGCACTGAAATCCTTTACAGGAGAGATGAGGCAGATCCGTGTCCAAGACCACATTTTTTGCTGATCGTGAATTATGTCCTGTCACCCTTTATGAGAACATGCCTTACTTTCCAACACTATGGCAGTCTATTTAAATGCCAGTCAGGATTTTCTGTATCAGATGAAAAACAATACAGCCACAGAGCCATAGAGCATCCCATTATATGTCTTTGCATATTCATTTTTCAGACCTTACCAATTTTCAAGTTTTTGTTTCTTTTATTCTAAATAATCTTTTTTTATATATATATATTTGACAAGATCAAACCAAATTTCTCCAGTGAACCTAATCTAATTTGAACAGCTAGATCAGGTACAATATAGCCATGCAGTGAAAATGAGCAGCCGAACCAAGATGAGAATGTGTGGGCGTGTGTGGATATGTATGAATGTGTAAGCATTCATGCATACTGTGAGCTACCCTTTCAGCGAATATGTCATAAAACTGAAGGTGATTCATCCTATAGCACATCTTAACATCTCCGTCAATCGCTATTATCCATGATGACAGCTGAATTTGACAAAACGTTGCCAGAAAATAGAGTATAACAGGCACTGGGCAAGGCCTCTAGAACGGCTATCAGTCTATTTGTACATTACTGGTTTGGACAAATGCAAAGAAAACAGCAGAGAAACAAACTGGCCCAGCTGAAATGAATTTGACCAAGTATAGCAATTACACCACTATAAAATTATGTTGTGACAGTCTGAAAGCACTTAATATGAAAATTGGATTTTTTGGAGATCCCTCTGTTTCACATTATCACAAGACATGTCCCGCATTCTATTTGATTGTGTTTATTTCATTCAGCAGCAGTTTAGAAATTTATCAGAAAACCAAAAAATTAATTTCTGTTTACTTGAAAGATGCCTGTTCTAGCAAGAGTTACGAGTTACTTCAACATTATTTTGGAGTATTATTATATTCAAAATAGAAACTTTTCAAGAAATGTTTAATGGCTTTTATCCAGCAGGTTCTTTGTTGCAGTTAGTTGTTGAGGAATTAATAAATAGGCAAAACAAATGTTAACATAAAAAATGTGCTCATCCATTTGACATGTTTATAAAACCACGATAATTACTTTAGCTGGTGCAGCCTTGGGTGTGTGCACTTCTTCACCAATTATTCTAATAAAGCCTGTTTTGTTCAGTAAAAAAAATAGCGTGTGTGCTGAATTGGTGTCTCCACTTGGTTCCTATTCAGCCAGTTGTTCCGCCTACTCCTTCCTTCATCCAACCTTCCACCCAGACTGAATAGACTGCTGCCCCAGTACTCAGGCTTGCTCCATGTCGTCACTCACTTCATTAAATGATAGCCCACACCACACTATTCAGGGTAGCTGTGATTTAGAGTGGGCAGCTTGCCTGAAAGCCTCATGTTATGTGTTGTGTTAATGCATTAGTGGTTAGTGTATCCCAGTACTTGGCTTGTTAACTGTTGTACATAAAAGCCTTACTATCTCTCACTTAGTGACTGCTAATTATTTCGTGAGCTATGTTGCTTTGTTATTTATCCATGCCATTTATAGACTGAGGCTCTCGGAGGCTGCACCAGAAAGTAGTTTCTCTTGTTTGCCACAATTATCATTCAACTACATGTTGCAGTATGCCGAGGCAAACAAGTTTTTGTGTAGTGGTGCTCCGTCTTGTACCTCTGTTTAGCCCCTTTTTGCAACCTATTTCACATGGCAGCTGCCATCAGCCTCCAGCAACTGGTCACCAACCCCTTAGGGAATACACATTTCCCCTGGTGACTGAGGGTTGCCAGATCATCATCAGCGGATTCCTAGGGCTGTATGGCTGGGGCCCATGCAAAGGGAATTTGTAGGTAGGTAGGTAGGTAGACTGCATTTAGCTTAATTTAAAAAAATGGGTCATGCCATTGCTGTGCATCTACTTATCATTCCTTTTTAAAAGTAGGTAAAGACTCTGTATGAGACTGGATGTGACAGATATGGGCTTGGTACAATGTAACACACTGACAACAATCGCTTCAGGACTCCAGTCCCAAATGATGGGCGTCACGTAGGAAAGAGTAAGAAAGGCGTGTGGAGTTTATCTAAAAAAGATTGCATGTGGGAAAAATTGACATACAATATCAACATGAATTATTGAATAGAATCACAGAATAAATCTATTTACATTTGCCTGAAGGAACCCCCCACATCACCACCACCATATCTCCAATGATTTAGTAATTTTTTTTAGCCAAACATGCTGGCACTCATCTTAGCAAACATCTATGAAAAATGATGTTGTCACAAGATCCGAGATCACAGTCACAACAAAGCAGCTGGAGTTCTTGAACAAAGTGAAACATCAGAAGACTAGAGAACCTTCTGAATGTCATGCAGAGGAGTTTATAATCAGAGATGTTACATTTCGGATTCTAATTCAAATGAAATGGTACCCTGGTGATAAATGGGAGCGGAGTCACAAAGATGAGTACAGAAGTAGTACAGAGTACAGTACAGAAACCCCTGCTGATTTCACCATCTGTTAGTTAAAAGTAAAAACAATGTATTTCTTCACTCGTAATAAAAATAAGGCATAACATACATATATCTATTTTTTTACGAAAGCTGTGAAACTAAAAGAGTAACACTCTACGCATGCGAAGAAAAATTACCAAGTTCCAAAAGCTTTTAAAAGGTGCACATATTGTAAGATTTCTCACGTATCTCGCATATTGTGAGAGTGAAACTCTCAGTCTCAGCTGCTGTTAATGTAAATAAAGCTGGATTATGTATTATAATTATTGTATGGTTCAAGTGCAGACTTTCAGTGCAGACATAATTTTATATATATATATATATATATATATATATATATATATATATATATATATATATATAGATAGATAGATAGATAGATAGATAGATAGATAGATAGATAGATAGATAGATAGATAGATAGATAGATAGATAGATAGATAGATAGATAGATAGATGAACTGATTTAATACTAATCTGGACTTCCTATTCTGTGCTACCTAAGGCTTTTAGATGTTACTGAGGTTTGTTTATTATTTTTAAGAATGTAAAACATTCTGTTGATTTAGTCACTCCCAAAGTTTTATTTTCCCATCTTGTGGGGTTTCTTTTAAGCCAAATAATTGCCTCCCTCACTTGTTCTGCCAGCTCTTTAGGTCTAATATTTAAAATTACAGTGAAAAGTTATAAAATACAAATTCAATACTTTGAATGTGCTCATTTGTCATGAAATACCAGTGAAAGGGACCAGACCTCACCTGGCCATGAAATTGCTTGTCAGGCAATAGTCCAATTAAATTTGAATTTGTATGAATGTGGTCTGTAACCAAAAATGACTGTAATTCCTAAATAGCTAATGCAAGTTTTTTGTAAAGCCCCATGAATTAAAGCTTGAAGTCTATACTTCTGTATGTGACTCATATCGATACCTTTTTTTAAGTAAATGAATGTAAATGTCTTTTTGATTAGGTGACTGTACATACAATCAGTACAAGGAGACGTCAGTCAGGATTAATTAAAACCTCATTTTTGTCCTCTTACCCAAAGAGAAGACTGCCCACAAAAGGTAGTCAAAGCACTCACAGTGAGACATTGGGCAGGTGATTTTACTACAGATGGTGCTGTAGCTGAAACTCGAGACAAATATGCATATCTTCCTGATTAAACAAGCGCTGCTGTCTTCTACATAATGCATAAACTACTGGATTAAGATTTCTGTGCCCAGTTTTTTCCAAAATATTTTTGGACACCGTCATGACACTGCTATTACAGCTCAACACTCCAGACAATGCTGCTGTTCAGAATGTGTATTTTGGCTTGTGGACACCTTAGAGTACTTGTCTGTAAAAGAGCTATTACATTTCAAGTCTGCCAGTTGTGTGCATATGGCTCATTATTTTAACTTGTCTTGTTACGACAAGGTGAGACATCTCATTTCAAACACAAAACATAGCACAACAAATATAGGCCTTCTCTTCAGTTTGCAAATGAATGAGACAAAATAGCTCCATTTGTTCTGCAGGTTTAACGCCCCAGTAGCATAAATGAGGGTTATCGTCTAAAAACCAACACCTTAACAACGTCTTTCATTCCAGTCCCAAAATTAAGGACTTGCAACTTCATCTGGATGTAAAACTTGGCGTACTTGTACTACAGAGTATTAGGGCCATAAACAGTGTTCATTTGGGGAATAGAGTTGAAATTTCGAGATTAAAGTTGAAATACTACTTTGAGAAAAAAGTCAAAATGTGGAGATTACATTTCAAGCCAGACAACTGCCACATCTTCTATACCTGCTACGAAATGCCTCATGTAGATGAGTTAGTGAAACAACTTGATCAGCTGACTTAATGTGTATTGCGAAATAAGCCTGAAACCTCTCCTCTGTTTCACAATTTAATTTTTAACTAACCTGTGACTGGCAGCAGGACAATACTATTATATTTACAGTAAAACCCTCTGTCATGTGCACTAACATTACATCCACGCAGTGGATAATTACATTCAGCCTTACTGGCAAAAGTCAATCTTAAGACCAGTGTGTAGGAGTTAATAGCACTGGATGCTAGCTCGCATTGATAATGTCATAGATGAAAGCAGATGATGTGAAGCCAGCAAGGTATCTTCAGAGAGAGGCTCAATTACTCAGCCTGGCGGGACCCCAGCCGCAGTCAGCCTCTCCAGTCTGTATGCCAAAGATTTTCCTCGCCCCCATTGAAAATCAGGCTGACAGACCAGAGTGTCCCAAAGTAAAAATAACTCACTTCGCTGACTTTAAAAACACAGACAAACAGACAGGGGATCTGAGCTGGAGAACGCAAACACTACTTCCACTTTGTTCAAGTAAAGGAGAAGATAAGGAATCAGAGAGATGATACCACAGTATTTCTACGTTTCTAGTAAAAAAAACGAAAAAAAAAACAGATTTATGTAAGGAGGATATTAAAGGATATTTAAAGAAAATGAAATGAAATGGAAAAAACATTGAGAGCAGTCCATCTTACCTCCAGAGTGGGGGGGAGGGCCACAGAGCAAGACCACTCCTTGACCTTCACGAACCCTCACTGGACTTCTTCTCTGAGTCTTGAAATTCTCCAAGTCTGTTTACCACAACACAAAAGCAATAAAGCAAAAGTAATCATTTCATTTTTCATGAAAGCCATAAGCACACAAACACAACAAGTCTGGGTGTTTATAGAGCTAAAATAAAGAAATGCACTGCAACTCATATATGTGGTTGCTCAATAATTTCATATCTAGTTAGCGCACGGCAAGTGACCAGAGTTTAACGGTGTTATATGATATGCATGCCTGCTGTGAAATACTGGTGGTAGTTTTGCATAAATGCAGACATGGTTCTATAAAGTCCTAAACACTTCTGACTGGAGCAGAAAGCAATTCTTCAAGTATAAGTCACACATGAGTGAATTTAATTGGAACGGCGTATTGTTATCACTTTCTGTGTTTCATCCACTGCACACAGACCAGCAACAATTAAATGACTAAGACTGAAACATCATTTGTATGGAGGCCGATTACTTGTTGACAACCTGCTGAGAGAAAGCAAATAGAGACAGCAATCCTTGAACACTTTGCCTTTTCTTGCCTGCTGCGGCTCTTGGAGATATCGCAGGCGTAGCAGCCAAATACGCAGCTGCCATATAATGACATAATCAAGACTGAATTCAAAAACAGGGCGAAAGAATACAAAACTGACACCTCCTGTGTGCGAGCACAGTAGGATGAGCGTTCGCAAAATAAAAGCAGAGCGTGATCTTTTCAGACCTTGTGACTAATGGAAAAATTGCATCCAGCAGAATGTTATCACAACTGAGAGCTTTTGTTTCGGTTCACAAATGATTTTATGAAAATCTCCTGTATGGCTTTCACAAATTAATTAGCAGATCATAACTTTTTTTTTTCATTTGGAACAGACAGGTTTAATGGATGCTTCGTGACCATCTTAAACTCAGGATGAGCTATGGTTGACAATTACATGCAACAACATTTAGGTTCTTTCTGGTCATCCAAGACATAAATACTACCACAAGCTGCTGAGGCAATCTAGAAAATATTATATTATATTATATTATATTATATTATATTATATTATGCAGTACACACTGTCATATTATATAAAAATAATAATTCATGCTAGTAATCACTGTAAAAATCCATAACAAAATAATAACTATAAGATATAATTTCACTGAATCTCTTCTTCTTCACATCTATTATCTATTTCACACTGAACAGAAACGAAACTTTTAAGACCATTGCAATTTAAAACACTGGTAAGCCTGGAAAAATGACCGTTTCTGGCTGATCCGAAAATACAAGTTTCATCTAATTTTATCGGCTTCACTGAATATATTGAGATTTAGTAGAATCTGAACAACACAACTTCACAGGCATGCTTTTTTCTCAGACTATACAATGAGATAATGGCTAGTGTCAGAATGAAAACATGCCTGTTGCATTAGCAAAGGCATTTGTTTAGGAGACTCAAGGTTAGTTAATCTTGTTTCAGGATGTAGGAATGCACACAAGAGTTATTAGGGGGTTTTTTTAGTGCAGGAACTGGACAAATGAAAATTTTAGTGATGTAGTGATTTTTTTAAATGGACGTGATTACAATCCATCATGAACAGGACATGAAAGTCATGTGGAGTTCAACACCTACATGAGTGCAGACATGAAGCCTTTTTTCACAGCAGACATTTTCAAAGTGTTCTGTCAGACCATCTCTCCCTTCTGCTACACCCAATATACACACAAAAGATCAAGAGCACTGGGATTACAACCAAAACCGTGAGAACATGGCCGCAGGATGCTATTCCGATGCTTCAGGACTGTTTCCACTGCACAGACTGGGATGTATTCAAGGTGCAGGACACTGACAATCGTGTCGCATTGGACAGTTACACCTCCACTGTCTTGGACTACATCTGTTTCTGTGTGGACAATGTAACAACTTGGAAACAATTCCGTGTGTTCCCTAATAATCCACCCTGGATGACACACGGAGTTCAACAACTTATTCGAACAAGGAACAACGCTTTCAAATCCGGGGACCAGGAGGCATACAGTGCTGCCAGGGCCAACCTGAGAAGAGGCATCAAGACTGCCAAGCAGCAGCACAGGAGGCGTATCGAGGCCAGGTTTGAGAACAACACAAACCCAAGGCAGGTCTGGGAGGGCATCAGGGCTATCACGGACTACAAAAGAAGAACACCATCACCCTCAGCCGACAGTTCTACTCTGGCTGAGGATCTAAATCTCTTTTATGCCCGTTTTGACAGGGAGAACACCGACCCTGTCCTGTCCCCTCTCCCCTCAACCGACCCTGCTCCGGTCCTGAGCACTCATGAGCTGAGGCGTGTGTTCCGGAGCATTAACACAAGGAAGGCGGCCGGGCCGGATGGAGTGCTGGGCCGGGTGCTAAAAGACTGTGCTGCGGACCTGGCGGACGTCTTCACCTCTATATATAACACCTCGTTGTCCTGTTCACTGGTACCATCCTGTTTCAAAGCAGCAACCATCGTTCCCATCCCAAAACAGTCAAATGTCACATGTCTGAACGATTTCAGACCTGTGGCACTCACCCCCATTCCTGCCAAATGCCTGGAGAGACTGGTCATTAAACACATCAGAGCTGCTTTTCCACCATCCCTGGACTCGCACCAGTTTGCATACAGGGAGAACCGGTCAACCGAGGATGCGATCGCCACAGTGCTGCACACATTACTGAAGCACTTGGAACACAGGAACACCTATGCACGGCTCCTCTTTGTAGACTACAGCTCGGCTTTTAATACCATCCGGCCATACAAACTCCGTCCCAAACTCCACCAACTGGGACTTAACTCCTCTCTGTGCAACTGGATTGTGGACTTCCTCACTAACCGTAGACAGAGTGTCAGAGTGGGTAAGAACACCTCTTCCACCCTTGTGGTCAACACCGGTGCCCCTCAGGGGTGTGTTCTGAGCCCTCTGCTATACACTCTCTTCACTCATGACTGTATTTCCTCCTGCGCGTCCAATCTCATTGTTAAGTTTGCAGATGACACTACAGTGCTCGGACTTATATCCAACAATGATGAGACAAACTATAGGACAGAGGTGCAACAACTAGAGTCATGGTGCCACGACAATAACTTGGTCTTAAACACCAAAAAGACCAAGGAGATCATTGTAGATTTCCGGAAGAGGGGTCATAACAACCATCTGCCTCTCTTCATTGGCAGTGAGGCGGTGGAGAGGGTGAGCAGTTTTAAATTCTTGGGGGTAACTGTGACCGAGGACCTGTCCTGGGGCAACCATATCACCTCAGTTGTACGGAAGGCCCAACAGCGCCTCTACTACCTGAGGAGACTGCGGAGCGCACACATTCCCAGATCTCTGATGTTGAACTTCTACAACTGTGCCATCAGCAGCGTTCTGACGTATGGATTTCTAGTGTGGTTCCCCAGCTGCACCAAGGCCGATCAGCAAGCACTCCAGCGGGTGGTGAAAGAAGCTGGCAGAATTATTGGAACAAGTCTGCCAGAGATCAGTAATATCTTCCCCACTCGCTGTCTGAGGAGGGTGCACAGTATCCTGCGGGACCAACATCACCCTGCGCTCCACCTTTTCCATCTGCTGCCCTCAGGGAGAAGGTACAGGTCTATACAGGCCAGAACATCCAGACTGGCCAACAGCCTGTATCCACAGGCTGTGAGGCTCCTGAACTCTCTGCCCCCCTCTCACGGACAATAACCATATCCAACTTCTTAATAGCAATGAACTGGTCTGCATTGGTGCATCATATCTTTATTCTCTTCCCCCTCCTGCCCCCCCCCCCCCCTCTTTCTTAAATAGATAACTATCATATCTGATATCATATCTCACAGTACAATAATATTGAATGGGTTGCATTGTTGTATTTTGTCATGTTTCTCAGGTCTTTGTCTGAATTTCTACGAACATTATTGCTAAGGATTGTCTTATTGCATTGGAGTCACACTGGGTTAAATATGTACACTTGGGTTTTAAGGGGTATTTATTATTTTCTTCTTTTTTTGGGGTTGTATGGAAGCCCCAAACGCAATTTCATTGTTCTTGACAATGACAATAAATAAATAAATAAATACTAAATACCAAAACATGGCACAATGTAAGAACGACTGACCGCGAGCAAAAGAAGGATCCTGATAGATATAACAGTTTTTATGATTTACACCCATGGTTCTCGTAGGGATGATTATCATTCTTAAGACGACAGCGCTAGCAAGCTGAAAAGCAAGGAGCAAAACTTTTACATCTACCTAAACTTCCTACATTATTATAGTGAGAAAGGTAACCAACTATCTGATGACATTTAAAGCTAGACCTGCTCTGATAGCCTCACAGCAGGAGCAGGAGCTTTTAAACCTGCTCTATGTGTGCTGTTTGCACGTACTCACGTACCCTGTGTTTCTGGGTGTTGATTCTTCCAGACATGCTCAGTAGGTTAGGCTCTATTTAGGCCAGAGGTGTGAGTCTGTCTCTGTGTAATTGACTTCACCCTGCCTTTCATCCATTGTCAGCTAGGATATGCTCCAGCTGATCATTCAGAGGATAAAGGTACAATTAATGGATGTTGGATGCCCTGCCAGAGCCACTACCACTGCTGGACTGGACAGTGTATCACAGCAACTTCATTTGCAAATACTTTGAATGATTTGATGCAGTTAATAGTGTGAGGAATCACACATTATTAAAGATAAGAAATATTATAATTATAAAAATTATAACACCCTGTGGACTTGCAATGATATTAAACAAAATGAGCCGTTTTCCTTATAGTTCCTATAATACAACTTTTCGAAATCTTTATTCTCCCACGTCGTAGGGCTTTATTAGAGCACAGCAAGTAATAATGTACCTTTAGGAACTTTTCCCCCCTAAATTCTCTAAAAGTAATGATGAAAATTAAAAATAACATTTTATGGTAATGTCCCGATCACTATAAAATGTAGGTGCAAAACTCTTTCTCCTTTGTAAAGCAGTTTAAATTTCTTTTTCTGAAAGAAGATGTGAAATGTTCGAAACGCACTAGTGTGTCACTTTTCTTGTCAATCTAACTGTGATTTAATTTACCGGCTACACAACGCTAAAAAAAGAACTACTTACTGCATTCACATTGTTAAGAAAATAGTTGCAAGGCTGTAACTGTTGCAAGTATGGTGGATATATAAATATATTCTATTTATTTATAATACTATGTTTCAAAAATTTCTGGGCTCATACATTAGGAAAAAAAAAACAGAGGTGCTCAGCTCACACTGGGAGTGAGTCTGTCCTGATCAGTATTCCTTTGGTGTATAGCGGGGCATAAATGAGCTAGACGCACTAAAAGCCAACAATGCCTGACAACCCAAGCTGTTCGGCACCACGTGCATCATCTTATCAAGCCCATCACACTGCACCTCCTTTTGCTTCTCCGTGGCAGGGTTCAGGCTATTTGGAGTGTTTTCAGATCCATGAAATTGGATATGAATTTGCATTTTTGGGCTAACTCTTTCATTGTGACCCATTGTAATGAACAAGAGGAAATTATAGAGAAACTAAAAAGTGAAACTACTCTGTCAGAACTGCAGCTCAATTTTTTTCCCCAGCCATTAGACAAAAGGCATAACAGAGTTTTTATTGTCAGAGAAATTGCACCTACCACCTCACACCTGGATTTAGGATTGCAGTAACAAATGTCACATGTGATGCTGGCAACAAATGTGTCACCCATTTTGCATTTTGACAACAAAGAGCATCTTTAAACTTCTGGAAGACTAAGATGAAATGTCGAGGTAAGATAAAATCCTATTAGCTAACACAATAGTATATGTGATGCAAAGCCATAACATAATGATGTGCCTTGCCAAGATGACTGTTTTTTTTTTTAAATCTTGTTAATGTTGGAGAAAAGATTGAAAAAGGGCGGATTAGTGTTTCCTGGTTAAAGTTCCAGATTAGTACATTCAGTGGAGTTTGGCATCACTACCATGTATGAGTCTAGCCAGGTAATAAGTTTGATGTCAAGCTATAAAAATATTATACTGTGTTACCATTTCTCAGCCCATTTATTTACTTTTTAGCACTGCCATTAACATTTAGTTGTTTTTGATGCAATAAATAATATGCTATGTAATTACAGCTTCACACTACAGTAAATAGTTTTATACTGTATGATTTTCTGTTGAAGAATGAAAAAACAGAGCGACTAAAAAATTATTTCAACTGTAGAAAGATGGGTTACTCATCAGTATAAATTCTTTCTATCTAGTTGCTACATAATAAGTGTTCAACTATCTTGCAGACGATGAATTGCAAGTTACCAATGAGGAAACCAAATAAATAACTAACTGCGATGACCACTGCTGTGAAACCGTCATCTTCTCTCATTTTGTCTGCGTCTTTTCTTGCCTCCCCTCCAATCTCTGTTCTCAGAGAAGAATCATTGAGTAAAACCCTAACAGCGTGTGATGCATGACATTTAAGGAGCGATAAACATCAAAGGAGCCTATTTCTCACCGCTGGTGTCTCTTGACAAGTACAACTGTTAAGTGCACATGGCCTTTCTTCTGCAAAAAGAAAAAAAAAGAAAAAAAAAAAGAAAGTCTTAATTTTCACCCTTGTCAAAAGCAGTGAAGAAGCCACAGAGCTGATGGAAATAAGAGGAGCAAACAAAAGAAAGACACGGAAATCTTAGAAGCTCAGAGAAGCTGTGAGACTGTGTCCTCACTTTTTTTCAAAAGTGGCAGCACAAAGAAAGGACTGTGAGAAAGTATGAAACTGTTCCATGGGTTTCCAGTTATATTGGCAGAGAAAACATGTAGTGATTAGTGTAACTAGTTGCCTCATAAATATGAAATTACGGTCACAGTTTTGCAGAACAGTATGATGTCACAGTGACATTGAACTATTAAGGCTATTCACTCCATCGACATATTCAATTACACGTCTGTGTGAAAAAGTAATTAGAAAATTCATTCTTGGCGGCTTTTTTTTAAGGTCAGACAGGAAAGCAAGCCAGGTGGAAGCGAAGGTCTGCTTTGTGCCCAGACCATAAAAAAGGAGAGCTATACAGCATCAATAAATTGCTAAGATTTACACTGCTAAGATAAGCTGTTACTGCTGCACAGAATGGTGCAGAAATGGTGCAAAGCCCAGGAAGACAGGCTGTAAGGAAAGTCATTGTTAACTAAGACTGTTTGAGAAGACTGCTCAAAATCACTGCGCCGCTAGCTTACGTAGCATTGCCTTTATGCCACAGGTGGGCTGCCATTTACATGTGGCTCCATTATTTAGGCTTAGTGATTGTATGTGTGAGATTGCTGGTTTGTATAAGCACAGGGGAAGGTGACCTTTGGGTAAACGCATCAGTCTATTTCAAGCGAGGAAGCTGCACATACTTAAATAACTTGACAGACACCTTGATCTCCGAGAACCCCATTCTAATCAATTCATGCTTGAGTTTAAGGAAACATCTGTCACAGATGTGATGAAATTCGCTGCAAGTGCTTCTAAGAATAGGATAAAGTGGGGTCACAGAGACCTTGAGCTTTGGCCACAAAATCTAGGAACTTCATACTTGAGTACAAATTAAACTTTATGATAAAACTTGAAGAAATTCCCTGAAAGACTCAAAAGATATTGCCCTGATGGACAACCTAAAGACAACTCCGGTCAGGGTTATCTCCATGAAGGAGGCATGTCGTATGCAATTACAGACGTGAATCTGCTCAGAAATCACAGGCACCGCGATACAAGGGAAATACATCCTAGATTGCGGTCATAAATACAGCTATTTCACTCTTCATTAAACACTGTGTTACCCTTGTGGCTCTATAAGCAGCAAAGAATCTAGGCAGCACCATGTTCCGTCTTCAGGACACACATTCAATACACTTTGTTTCGTTTGCAGGCCTTGCAATCTGTTATATAACGTTGCATCTTGCATCAGTGGAAATCCTTTCACTTACATAAAAAAAAAAGCATCCCTTGGGGATTAAGAAACTTAATCTGGCTCGATCACCAACTAAATTATTCCTTCCAGCACTCCCAGCAGGCAAGCAGAACCTTTTAAACGTGAACTGTGTATTGTCAACAGGATCAGGACCCTTTTCTACTTTTAGAGATTTAAGCCCCTACCAGATGGTAACAGAAACTGTTACATCATCCATCTTTCAAAGGATTAAAAATGTAGGCCAGCTCAATTATTATATATGCAATAAACTTCCATGAAATACAAATTTGATGATATTAGAACCATTAGATGGTGCAAATCTAAGACTTTAATCTTGTTCACCAACAACAAAGACTGATTGCATTGTTAAAGAGAGCAAAATATTCAATTAGGAGAACTCTGCCGTCACTGTTCTGGATTTGTTTCAGCGGCAGTGCCTTAAAGCTCTGTGTGCAACGTTTATCTTTATATTCACTCTGTTCACGCCATTACCTGGTCTTTGTCTGCTGAAGTTATTAGAAGAAGGAGTGCAATCCCCTTGATTTCTGAGAAAGCATTTTCAGCAATTCTGAGTCACAGTCTGTTACAAATGACATGATGCTGACTTTCATAACAGACTGCTCCTCTGTGAATGATTCCCTTGACCTGAAACCCACTCAATCACACAGCACACTTAATTAAGTTAAACCAAGAGCAATAAATAAGATGTACGACACATCACCACTGATGCTTGTCCTCATCCGTTGACAAAAGCAGCAGGTCTCAGGTCAGGCCCGGGCGATGGATGAGACCAATAACAATGACATACAGTTCAAGCCTGTCCCCAAAAATTGATAGGAAATGTGAATATGATCAACAGCCCACTGGCAACTCAGCACACAGATTTGCTCTATATGCTGAAGATTTAATGCTGCTTTGCGACAAAGAATTGCCAAATAGTTGCAAGATGAATATCTCTGGTGCTCTCCCGCCAAGGATCATCACTGTGTCTACTGTGGCAGAGAAACGGACATCAGAATCCAATCTAGCCGCACCATCTGTTCCCAGATATCAGGGTTGTCATTTGATATGGGCTGCCCATCAAGAGTGGAGGACTCAAGTTCACCTTGCCACGAGAGATGCCTTAGACTGTGGTCTTATAAAATGTGATGGATAAAAGCCGTAAAGAATCAGCTATAAGGGATCTGTCAAAGCCCACAACGCGACTGCAGTCTTCATCACAGCAGTGTGAGAAGTTTAGAAACACCTAGCAGAGTAAACACTAGCACTGGAGCTTTAATCAGGGTCAAAGGATTCAATCATGAAAGGACATAAAAAAATGGCCCATTCATTTGGGTTTTCAATTAATAATTTCAACATTATGAGCCTGCTGTCTCTTGTTGCTGGCTGTTTTTGTTAAAAAAGCTCAGGTCTGCCAACAAACAATTTCCAGAGAACTCTACTGGGGCATTATACTTTTCAGTGAACCGCAGGGTCTGATGTTCAATGAAGCTTTTACTTTTCTAAGGCAGAATAGACTGAACTAAACTCAAATGAAGTGAAGTCAAATCTGAGTGACCTTAACACAACAGAAGAGAAACAATAAAAGACTAAAGAATATAAACTGTTGACAAATGCTGAATTAAAGGCTTTGTTGGACGTAACCATGCCAAAGTTGCACCCGGTATCCTGCAGCTTTCTTATAAAAGTACTCTACCAAGGAGTGCACTTCTACTCACAGTATATATGCCATACTCACAAGGGTGTTATAGGATCAACAAGCAGGACCGGCTAAATTACCTTTTTCAATCTACGTTCTCTTATTAACTGTGAAAATAGCACCTACATTACTCACAGCAAATCCTGATTGCCAGATTCAGCTGCAATGTTTGGGCAGAATCCAAATTGTAGTCTTCAGATCCAACCTCCACTGAGTGAAACGACTGGCAAATCCGGACACGAAAAAAAACTGTGAATATACTTACATGCAACATGAAGGCTGGCCTCTCTGCTCACGATGGTGCCGAAAGAGTTCGATGCCATGCACTGGTAGATGCCGACGTCCTCCTGTTTATTAAGATGTGCGATGTGTAAGTTTCCTCCCATGAGAGAGTAACGAGACCCCGGTCTGGGCGTGATGAAAGAGTCGTTTAGCTTCCACCTGTGAATGCAAGCGCACGACGCATCACAAAACCCTTTGTAAAATAATTTGATCTGCATAATAATGTCATGCACATAAGAAGAGTGTCTGGTGATAAGATTATGATAAAGTCACAGACTGTTAGGGATTCAGAAACAAAGCCATATGCATCCATTTAATTCATACTGGATTAAATAAATATTAAAAGAAATGACAGTGACTGATGTTTGCTGCAGGAAACCTGAATAAATATACTTAAATGAGAAGCAATCATCAACAGTTATTTCAAACAGCTGTTTATTTCTATGTCTTTCAGTTCAAATGCTTCATGATCATTTTTTTTCTATTCCATTTATTCCACAAGGAACATGATCGACTTTCAATATTTAAAATCTTTGGGCGACTTAAGTTGATTTGCATAATTAAGGTTTATGTACTAAGAAACCTGTCGAGTTCATGATGCATCACATGACCATTACCTCCTCAATGATTGCAAAGACTTCAAGGTTAAGTTTCCATTAAGAGTATCCCCTAAATGTTCTACAATCGATGTTTTGCAAAAAAAAAAAAACAGACCCAAAGGATAAAATTGTTCCACTCTGTTTCATAGCTACTTTTACATTTAGATAAATGTGGTCAGTTTAAGAGTTGATGATGATGGTTTTTGCCTTATAGTCAGCCAATGCTAGTGTACACAGGGCACTTAGAGTCAGGAGAATAACTGAGAAAAATAGGTATTAAAAAATTCTAATAATGCAGAATTGCAGATTTGATTAGATGATCACAGCTCGCAGAAAGAAGGAAGTTTGAGGTTTCTATTTTAGACTTTCTTGCTACGGACAGTGTTAAGGATTAAGGCAAACGGAGAGAGGGACACCACTGAAGGAGCGAGGGAACGGGGCCATATGCAGCAGTGCGGCGTTCACCAGCAGATATGTTGGCTGGACTGATTAAACGATTTGTTTTGCAGCTAGAACAGAAGTCCAGATGACACAAATTTAGGGGCCACGTGACATCGTGATAGCTTGGTAGTTATAGACAAGTTAATTTGTCCTTGATACCTTGAAACAAACTTTCAACATGTGGCATCTTAAACCTCACTGTAGGTTTCCTTCTAATGGAGCCTTAGCTTGACGCTCCGCTTGGTCCCTCTTTCCTTATCCACAAAAAACAAAAAACGAAACCGCAGTCCTTGATAGCTTCTCAATATTTACTTCAAAAGTCCAAACAGGTACACAGCAACAGAATTCCAAATTACAAAAACTTATAAAGGTCAATTCAAAATGGATGAAGAGAGATTGCGAGGTCAAAAAACCATATGGCTCCACTCTCCTCTCGCCCAACTTCCTGTTTTCTGCACTATCAAAATAAAAGCATACATTTCAAATTAAACTGCATGTAGGCTTCTACATTACCGGCCCCTAATTGTTATCAATGTCTTTGAAACAATTACTACAAAATCTTTAACTTAAATGAAAAGATCTATGGCTACATCACTTAACTGAACTTCAACTATCTTAAAAGAATCTTCTTTCACTTTCCTCCCCTCAGAGGAAACTAGTTCTTGATTTTCGAAGAGTGCATCAATTATCTTCAGCTTCTTGCAAAAGGCACAGCTTTGTAACTGGTCGACAAAGCTCATTGGTCTTGGTCTTTACTTTCACCTGACGCACCAGACCTTTCTGGTCTGGAAAGGTCTCTACGATTCTTCCTAGTGGCCATGAATTTCTGGGTGCTGTGTCATCTACGATCAGCACAACATCACCAACATGGAAATTTCTCTTAGGTGTAGTCCATCGTTGACGCTCTTGGAGCTGCATGAGGTATTCCTTGCACCAGCGTTTCCAAAAAATGTCTGCAAGATATTGGATTTGTCTCCACCTGCGATTTACATACTGGGCATCCTTGTTGAAGATTCCTGGGGGTAATTCTGGCTTAACCTTCAGCAACAGGAGATGGTTGGGTGTTAAAGCCTCCAGGTCATTGGGATCTGAAGATTCCTTTGTAATAGGCCTGCTGTTTATAATAGCCTCAGCTTCACACAGCAAGGTGTGGAGACCTTCTTCATCCAACAGTTGTTCTTTTACTGTGACGTTCAAAATTTTTCTCACTGAGCAGATGAGTCTCTCCCAGCTTCCTCCATGGTGAGATCCTGCTGGTGGATTAAAATGCCATTGGATCCCCCTTTGCTGCAATGATTTTATGATCATACTGGAGTTCCATTCTTTAATTGCTTTCTTTAACTCACTGTTAGCTGATCGGAAGTTGGTTCCATTATCCGAGTACATCTCTTTAACTTGTCCTCTTCTGGCAAGGAATCTTCTGATGGCGTTGAGACACGCATCAGTGTCAAGTGAAGATGCAACCTCCAGATGTACAGCTCGTGTGGTAAGACATGTGAAAATGACACCATATCTTTTTACTTGACTTCTTCCCCTTTTTACCAGGAATGGACCAAAGTAGTCAACACCTACTTTGGTGAACGGAGGGTCATCAGGCAGGATCCTGCATTTTGGTAAATCTGCCATTATTTGTTTGCCAGTACTTCCGTGTAGCCTTTTACAGGTGACACATTTTGACAAGAACCTTCTAATGGCTCCATTTGCTCCAGGGATCCAAAATTTTTGACGCAGATGAGCCAACATGTGATTCCGTCCGGCGTGAGCTGTAACATCATGGGTATGTCTTAACACAAGCTGTGTGATATGTGACTCCTTTGGCAAGATGACTTGCTGCTTAGCATCATCTGGCATCGCTGCTCGACTCAACCTTCCTCCAACTCTTATGACTCCATCTTGCAGTACTGGAGTCAACTTGTAGAGAGAGCCTTTTTTCTTCACCCTTTGATGTTCTTTCAGCATTGCCAAGTCCTGTTCAAAACTTTGCTTCTGACAGTACTTCACAATTTCCATTTCTGCTTTAGACAAATCATCACAGGTTAGATTTTTTCCCTTGAAAGCTTTCTTGAATTGGCTCATCCTGATTTCCTCACTCATTGTGCTTGCTTCCTTTCTCTTTGCTATTAATTCCTTAAGCAAACTCTTCAGTTTCATGAACCAGGCTACAGCACGCTTTAGCTTTGTCCAAGATGAGTAGTGATTCATCAGCTGGTCTACTGCGTCTTTGAGCCCTTGCATCTGAATGACATGTGTCTGAGCTTCTCTTTTGACCTCTAAGTCATCAAAATCCAGCATTCTGGGATCTGGATTCTTCGGCCACTGATCTTCTGAGCAGAATAGGAAACTTGGTCCCGAAAGCCAATCGCCACATTTTAAGAATGCTGCAACAGTCTGTCCTCTAGAGACATGATCTGCTGGATTCAAAGTGGTATTGACATATCTCCACTGCCGAATGTGAGAATGGCTCAAGATTACTGAGATCCTATTAGAAACAAAGGTCTTGAATCTTGTGCCTTCACTATTCAAGTACTTTAGCACAGCCGTGCTATCTGTCCAAAAAACAGATTCATGCAGTTCTACTTCTAGTTCCTTCTTTAGAAGTTTATCCATCTTCACTGCAACTGTTGCGGCAATCAGTTCCATTCGTGGGATGGTTGGACACTTCAAAGGTGCAACCCTTGCCTTTGCCATTACCAAGGTGGACTGAGTCTCGCCACTTGCATTGCGCAGCAACAGGTAGCTTGCTGTGCCATAAGCGTCTTCGCTTGCGTCAGCGAAATGATGCAACTGCGCAAAGACTGGTGCACCAAACTGCTTTGACTTGATGCTCCTGTCAACTCCAAAGTCGTCAAGCCTTTGCAAATCTGCAACCCACTTATTCCAGCTCTTAATGACGTCCTCCGGTAGGTATTCATCCCAGCCGTATTTCCTCCGACATAAATCGTGCAAGATTTTTTTCGCACACAGAATCACCGGAGCAACAAATCCCAGTGGATCAAAGATGGAATTGAGAAGGGAAAGCAGTCCTCTTCTAGTGTTCGGTCTGTTTTTAAGGTTGATCTTGAACTTGAACTGATCTGATTCAGCACACCACTGAATTCCCAATGCTCTTTCCATCGGCAAATTACTCTCGTCCGGATTCAGAACTTTAAATCCTTGTGCTCTTTCTTCATCAGGAATTGAGTTGAGCAACTTTCTGCTGTTGCTTGACCATTTTGTTAGTCGAAATCCGCCTTTTGCCAACATGTTCCTCAAGTCAGAACACAGGGTGATTGCTGCATCTTCCTCTGCAATTGACTTAAGACAGTCGTCCACGTAAAAATTTTTCTTGACTGTCCTTGCAGCTTCTTGACCAAATTCCCTTTCGAAATCAGTAGCGCATTTCTGAAGTGCAAAAGATGCAACACTTGGCGAAGAGGTGGCACCAAAGATGTGGACCAACATTTTGTGTTCTGCAAGCTTCTCCTTGTAATTCCCATCAGACCACCAAAGAAACCTGAGGAGATCTGTATCTTCCTTGCTGACTCTGACCTGGTGGAACATGGCCTCCACATCAGCCATTACTGCCACAATCTCCTGTCGAAACCTCAGGAGGACTCCCACCAGTGAGCTTGTCAAATCCGGTCCCTGCAAGAGATGCTGGTTCAGCGATGTTCCTTGAAAGCTTGCCCCGCAGTCGAAGACAACACGTAACCTTTGCTTGACCGGATGTCTCACTCCATGATGAGGCAAATACCATGTTCGTCCCTCCAGTGACTTACATTCAGCATCGTTCAGTTTGATCGCGTAACCCTTTTTTAGGATATCATCCATATATGCAACATATTCCTCGTAAAACTTGACATCTCTGGTGAATCTTTTCTGTAAGTTCAGCGCACGTTGCACTGCGACTTCTCTGTTGCTTGGCAAGCACAGCGCCTTGCTTCTCACTGGAAGACAAATACTATAATGGCCATCCTCCAGTTTTGCAGACTGAGACACCATGTTCAGAAACTGACGATCTTCCTTGGACATTTCAAGATTTTCGTCTTGTCCTGCATCAGGAAAGTCCTGCTTAAACTGTAGCTGCCAGAGCTCTTCCAACCTGGCTACTGATATCCTATTCACAGTCACTTGTGCCGATCTGTTTCTCCCACTCATGTCGCCTCCACTCCTAAGTGGTCCATTTACTGTCCAACCTAATATTGTTCTCACTGCGTAGGGTCCATTGTCCACGCTGTTTACCACCTTAAGCGGTTCCATGGCTTTGGGAACATTCACTCCTATGAGTAATCCAACATCCGCTTGGATAGTGGGAAGTTTCACTTCCGTCAGGTGTGACCACCTGTCAACATCTTCTTGGCTTGGGATATTGTTTTTACTTACAGGAATGTGGTCTTGTGCATACACCTCTGAAAGTTTAATAAACTGGCTACCATCCAGACTACTGACTTCCAGTCCAGTCACAATGCAGGTGTTCACAACAGATTCATTTACCATCGTGCGGAGTGAAATTTTCGTAATTCGTCCATTCAGGTTCAGTTGTTTTATCAGTGACTCTGTCACAAAGGTGGCTGAGCTGCCTTGATCCAAGAATGCATATGTTGTTACTGTCTTGGTTCCTTTCTGGGCCTTGACACATACTGGAACGATTGGAAGAATACAATCTTCCTTACCGGCCCCAGTCATGCTGAAAGTTGCTGTTGTTTGTACAAGAGCACTTGATACGAACTGTTGAGCAGCCCCCCTTGCTGTTTCTTCTTGTGAGTCCCTATTGGTGATGTGCAGCAGGGTAGGATGCAGTCGAGAGCATTCTTGACAATGGAGCTTGTCTTTGCAGCTGCTACTCATGTGGCCATGTTTCAAACAGGCAAAACACAGTCCTATGCTCCTTAAAAACTCAATCTTGTCCTTGTGAGGCTTGTCCTTGAGCTTTCTGCAGATTTGGAGGTTGTGTTGCTCTCCCTTGCAATAAACACAAGGTTTGCTGCTTGAATCCACTTGGACGGTCCGTGTTTTTGATGCCACTTGTTTGGCACTTTCTGTCTTGTTTTCCATTTGAGGGTCAGTGATTGCTGTTGTAAACACTTTCTTTGGTTTGAATGTCTCTGCATATTGTGGCTTTGCTCTTTGTCTGAATGAGTCCTTCACACCTGTTGTAGTTTCCCTTATATTTCCATAAAGTGGGTGTAGCACATACCTAACTTGCTTATTGATAAAGTTGACAAAATCCTTAAACTTGACCTTTTTCTTAGTTTTGTCTTGCAGGTCACAAGCATATTTTCGCCACGCTTCTTTAAGTTTGTAAGGAAGCTTGTTAGCTAATGCCCTTAGGTTAGACGTATTATCCAAGTCTTCCATGTAGTTAACATCTGTCATTGCATTGTAGCAGCCGGTGAGAAACAATGCAAAGGACTGTAGTGCAGTGCCGTCTTCTGGCTTAATTGTCTGCCAATCCAAGGCCTCCTTTATGTAGGCTTCAGCTATCTTAAAGTCATCTCCAAAAAACTCTTTGAGCATTTGTTTCGCCTTTGTATAACCCACTGAAGGTTCCATGTGGATGCAACTTTTAACCAACTCATGTGGTTGTCCACTCGTGTACTGAAGCAAATACTGTAGACGATCACGATTATTATCAGTGCGGTTTTCAATTCCATGTTCAATGGAACCGATAAAAGAGTTGTATTCAAGTGGATCTCCGTTGAAAGTTGGAATGGAGATGTCAGGTAATAGAGAAGCTTTGTGATTCTTTACCAGGTACTCAGTGACATTAACTTGCTGAGAAATGGCTTGACACAAACTATCGAGCACAGGTTCACCGGCCCTTTCAGTGCTTGGCGCAGGCACTGTCCTTTCATGCATTGGTGTCTGCACATCGTCGCCATCGTAGGGTGCTGATGAGACGTACTGCGATGTTGGGTGGAATGTGGTTTTAATTTCAGTTTTGCCATTCTGATCATCATCTGCAAAAATGCTCATGTCTGGCTGTGTATCTTCATATTTTTGCAAAACTTCCAGTTTTGCATCTGACTCAGCAAGGGCAGTCTGCATAGCATGCATTTCCTTTTTAGCCTTTATTGCAGCCTCTTTTCCTTTCATTTCTGCGTACCAATCCGCTTCTTCCTTTTCTATTGCCAAACTCTTCTCCAGAGCTGCAGCCTTTGCCTTTAATGCAGCACGCTCCATTTCTACCTTTAATCTAATAGAGGAAGATGTAGAAGAAGATGTAGAGGAAATGCTTCCGCGCTGTGATCCAGATCTACTGGAGCGTTTGCTTGCCGACTTTGATGACATGGACCTATTGTCTGCCTGCTTTCTTGTGTCGTCCTCTCTGTTCTGTTCAGAGAGTTTCATGACTTCATTCATCCACCCTTCACATTTCCAAAAGAAATCATTCAGGGACTTGTTCTTTGGATCAAACCAACTATTTTGATCTTCCAAAAATTCCTCTTCACTCATAAGTTGTTGCAGTTCAGAATTTAGGCTAGCAAAGTCTTGCTGCAAAGAGCTAAAGTCAACTCGTAATTTATTTTTAACGAGGTCAACGTTTGCATCATCTTCCATTAATTGCTCAATTTCTTTTTTCATGCCGGTTAATTGAGAGAGCTTATGTCTACGTGTGTTGACATTTCTAGTCTTGCAGTCTTCCATAGCCTTCTCAGTCATTTTTACAATCCTTTTTCCACTGTTTTGTTCGTCCATGGGTAGCAAAATTCCAAACTCAATCAATACACATGCACCTCAGCAAATTTAAAAAAAAAGGCAAGGCAATTTAAGACTTACGGTTTTCCATCTTCAGTTTTTCCTCGGTTCGGTATTTCCTTCTTACTTTATAGTCAGGCGTTTCCAAACTCCATTAATCCGTGAAGAGCAGGTTTTTTGACTAATGTAGGTTTCCTTCTAATGGAGCCTTAGCTTGACGCTCCGCTTGGTCCCTCTTTCCTTATCCACAAAAAACAAAAAACGAAACCGCAGTCCTTGATAGCTTCTCAATATTTACTTCAAAAGTCCAAACAGGTACACAGCAACAGAATTCCAAATTACAAAAACTTATAAAGGTCAATTCAAAATGGATGAAGAGAGATTGCGAGGTCAAAAAACCATATGGCTCCACTCTCCTCTCGCCCAACTTCCTGTTTTCTGCACTATCAAAATAAAAGCATACATTTCAAATTAAACTGCATGTAGGCTTCTACACTCACGCTAAATCAAAACCACCGCTAGCTGGCACACGACAATAACAGGCCGTAACAATGCCCCCGATATGTCTGTCTAAATATCAGCCCCATCATCAAAAGAGATATCACAGCAGCTGTCATCAATCTGGAAATCAGTTACTGATGTGGTGTACCAACTGCCACAGTTGGTGGCACCTGCTATAATTAAAGAACTAATTAAAACAAAATTTGATTTTATGTGAATCCAGGCGTGCCCTCAGAACTTAAACTAAGAAGGGCAGAACAATTTGCAGATCTGAACTCGTAAACGAGTTTTCGTTTAAAAACTAAAATGACCAATTGCTTATTAAGTATTCCAGCCGATCCAAGTGATAACATCTTGTACATTCATTTCAATTTGTATCCATTAGGCATAACACCAAGGATCTTCAAGCTACATTAACGCCCGCATATGCTTATGTATGAGGGATCATTTTGAGCTATTACACATTAAATGCTTGGTTTTTGCGATTTGTATTTAATTACCCTGCCAGAAAACAGCTATGTAGCCCCATTTGATAGATTATAAATTAATAGCTTATGTGCTTGATGCACTTTAAAGTAAATCATTGCTTCTCATTTATTTTAATTTGTCAACATTTTAGAACTGTACATTAATTTTTTTTTTAGCACTGGGACTCCTCAGCTACACAGGGTATGTGTACTGAACAAAGACAACCTGCAGCAACTGTTTACTGCACCTCAATCCGTCAAGTGATTTGCATCATGTTTATCATAGTGATAACCTCAGATCAGATGCCCCGTGGCAGTGTCTGTGCATCTTTACCAGTGGGACTGTAAAGAAAGCCTACAGCAGAAAGACAGTTTCTGTCATATTATTCCTATTGTGTGAAAGAAACTCCATTAATGTGTCGCTCTATCACCCAGTCTCAACAATGACATCAGAGAGGTGGTGCTTGACTCTCTTGATCTTTTCACTGGTCAGGGATAGCAACGACAGGAAGCTCTTTCACTGAACTGTATAGATCAATGTCAAGCTGTCAATGGTAAATGGACTGATTCTTATATAGTGCTTTCCTATTCTCCTGAAGCTCCCAAAGCGCTTTACACAACATGCCTTATTCACTCAATCATACAAGCACTTTTTCTATGCTCAAGTGTTTTTTTGTCTAACATTCACACACATTCACACACCAGTGGATGCATTGGAGAGCAAGTTGGAATCAGTATCTCAAGGATATTTGGCATGCAGACTACAACCACAAACCTTCTGCAGATTGTAGCTTCTACCTTCAGTCTACCTCCTGAGCTACAGCCACCCCAGAGCAAATATACAAAACACCTGCAACTAAGGGCAGTTAATTAATAATTAATAATTTACAAAGAATGAGCAATGACATCAAATCAGTTTTATTAAGGCGATAAATCCTTTTACCATAGATTAATATAAGCCTTATTATTAATGTTATGTTGCTTTTGAAGTGAACTATTTGAATGACAAAATAGAGCAGCCAACACTCGTGTGCTTGGTTAACAAGCTGCATTTATAAACTGTATGGCTGTGATGCAAGGACCTCTTAATTAGGGCTAAGTAACAGATTAATAGAATTTCACTTACCCAAAGTGGAACATAGAAATTGTCATGGTCCTGGGTCGGTGACCCAGCGCTTTTAGTTATCATTTTCTAGTTTATGATGATGATGATTATTATTGTTTGAGTTCTGTGTGTTATATTTGGTCTGCCTTTGAGTCTGTCTCTGTCTATGGTGTCACCCCATCTGTTTGTGAATCTGTCTGTTTAGTTCAATGTCTTGTCTGGTTCCATGTGTCTGAGTTTCCTGTTTTATTGTGAAGGTTTGTGTCATATGTGAGTGTGCTCAGTCTCGTCAGCTGTGATTTCTCCCAGGTGTGTTCCCCTCCTGTCTCTCATCCCTTGATTACTGCCGTCTGTGTATTTAAGCCCTGTGTTTCTCTGTGTCAGTGTCGCGTCGTACCCTCAACTAGCTGTGTGTTCTGCTTCTATGTTCCCAGTGTTTGGTCTCCTGCTCCAGTTTAGTGTTTCTTTCCAGTGTTTCAGTCCTTGGTTCCTCTGTTCTGACTTTTGGTTTTCTTTTGGTGAGTTTAGTTTGTACGAGGTTTTTTCCAGCAATAAAGCTGCGCCTTAAGTTTCACTTCCGTGTCTGAGTTCTGCATTTTGGGTCCACCACTCCTGCTTGCCTGCCACACAGCGATTCATGACAGAAATGGTTTTTCTATTAGATTCTATTAAAAAGGCTCCAACAGGCACAAACAGCACAAAAATACAAGCGGTCCAACTCAGTTACTGGAATTTACTGGAATTAGGGGAGATGAAGCTTAGGAAACTGTAATAAGCCTGTACTGGCTGTGACTGAGAGAGACACAAATGTGTTATTGCAGGAGGCAAGCATCTACAAATCACAGTGGTCACAGTTTATAAAAATAAAAAAAATATCCATACTGTACAGTTTTTAAGAAAATTTCTGGCTACCTTTTCCGTCTCTGGAATATTACTTGGGAAGCATGCATAAAGCCATGTCTGCAGCTGTTACCTGTAGAAAGGAGGTGGGTGTCCCTGGGCCTCACAGCTAAACACCACCTCCCTGCGACTTTCGCCAGAACGAATGGGAAACACCACACTGCCAGGTTGTTTGGTAAACATGGGCCTCAGCAGGACTCCGCTTCCTGGGTGAAGAACCAACAAAACTAGATCAGCTTTGATGTCCTGCTAAACTGAAAACCACTTTGCACAGGGTTTTTTTTCTCTGCAAGCAAGTGGATATTGAAGTCCTAGCGAGGGAGCGAGGGAGGAAAATTCTACGCAGGAGAAGCATAAACAGTACGCATTTCATGCATGGATCTTTCGATCATGTGAGTAGAACTTGCTTGATCCCTGCAGTACTGCATAATCAGCTGGTAACCTTCATAAAACTTTAATGCAAACATCTGAAGGTACAGACTTGTCAAAAACAAACCACACTGCCACCACACTTAAATTTAATTTAAACCCTTCAAACCTATTGCAGCCTTCCCAGGGGATGTCAGCCAATAAAAGATCTGAAGTAAAATGCCATAACAAACACTTAATTTGAATCTTTCTCTCTCATTTGACATGTCAAATTGTACCCTCGTAACTTAAAGTAAAAGACTCTCTGATTTCCAAAGTTGAGAGGGAGGAAATATTTGAGGGTGTGAGTGTGCTTTTACACATCACCTTGAATTACACTTTAAAGTATTTGTGCACTAATGCACTGTGTTGATGGTGGAGAACTGTTACAATACTCATTCCTTATGTGTTGCTTTATATGGACGAAACACCCAATACATATATATTAATTACAACAGTGTATTTAAATTCCTGGAGTGATAATAGAGAACCTTGATTAAAAAAAAATTTAATACAAGAACAAAAAACATAGACAACAAGGACAGGAGCATGTGTGACATTCGTTTCCTGGTTAATTACTAAGGTACAACAGAGATTACATGTTATTCATCAAAAGCATAAGAGTGATTCCTGTGGTAGTCAGTGCTTCATTACAATAAACATTTCTTTTTAAGGTGGAAGGGGAATTCATTTGTGTTTACCACAAAGCATTTGCATTTCAGTAATGGCACAGAAGTTGGAATATTTCATCATTAGGGCAACTAATCTGTATGAGAGACAGGTATCATCCTCGCGTCTCTGGAGTCCTGGGAGTACTCAAGATTCAAAATAACTCTCTGAAAGGGTGGAGATGTTTGACAAGGGACCTCATTGTTCCTTTCTGCAAGCATAACCCTTCAAGAAAGTTACACAGAACAAAAGGCTGTCTAATTATAATCTTTGTTACATGTAGCATGTCCCTCAAAGCAGAAAGGAGAGATGAATGATTACTAGAAGATCCTTATTGTGCAGCCTTTATTAAAATAAAATTGCACGGGAACTTGAAAGGAAGACAAACATGAGATGAATCATTTGGCTTATTAAAGTGACTATAAAGGATAAGAAAGTTTAGCAGTTTACATTTAAGAGTAAAATCCCACATTTTTAATATCTGTAATATTCTGAATATTTATAATTGTGCTATTTGTGTATAGTACAGCTATTTCTTATATTTTGTAACTTTGTAATATATTTTATTATTTAATTTACTTCAGTCTGTTACTGTTTGTATTGTCTTGTAACAATCGTAACTACATAATTTCCTTAAGGATTAATAAAGTATTATGATTCTGATTTCAATAAGATAAACATTTATCTTCAACATATGTCTTAAGCCACCTCACATTTCTTTGAATTTGCAAGGAAAATGGGAAATGGATGAAGTAATTTACTAAAGCATGTGCAAACATCCTTGGAGCTTGAAAGCCAACTGCATTTTTAAATATAGCATGAAATCTCTTAAGCAAACTTTCTTGTAACTTGCATAAACAGTCTTCAGGAATATCTTTCCAGATTTCTTCTTCTTTGGATGCTTTTTGTTCTCTTCTCAGTCACGATGATCCTATACTGTTTCAATAATGTTCAGGTCTAGGCTCTGGGGAGGCCAGCCCAGTGTTCTTCTTTGTGTTTTTCTATCCAAGTCCGCTTTTACTCCACTGTTAGTGTGTTGACACTTTTTTCCTAATCCCATTAATTATGACAAGATCCTCAACAACACTGGCTGAAATGCAGCCCCATATCATAACAGAGCCTCCACCATGTGTCACAGATGGCTGCAGGCACTCACTGTCGTACCTCTCTCCTCACCTCCCTACATGTTGACAACGATTTGAATCAAATTTTTCAAATTTGATTCATAATTTAATCAAACCTGTTGCGACTGATTTTCAGTTTAGTTCCCATGTAACATCTCACCTGTTTCTCCTGGTTTCGCTTCCTTAAGAATCGCCTCTCAACTGTCACCTTTCCACTGAGACCATTTCTGTTAAGGCTTCAGTGAACAGTAGATGGATCAACCGATGGGGCGGAATTTATTGTCCTATTTCTTAAGGACATGATTTCCAAATACTGTTCATCTGCTGTAGATGTTTGGGGTTTTTGGGTTGTTGTTTTTTTAAGTATGCCACTTCTTTTTCTGTCCTCCACTTATCCAGTTTCCTCATTTTTTTAAAGTACACTTTGCACACCATGGCGAGATATGACAACATTTCGACCAATAGCTCTTTGAAAATCACCTTGTTCGTGTAAAAAAATATTTTATGTCTCTCAAACTGTGTTATCTTTGGCATTTTTTATACATTCAACTGTTTTTGTGACAGGCTGCTAGTATTAAAGTTGCTAAAGATACCATTTAAAAAATATTCTTTGCTCAGTTGTCTGTTATGTGTGGACATAGCATTGGTTCATAAATTGAGTTGGGTGCCTTTTTCTCTTTGATTGATTCAGAGGTCAGTGTTAAGTGATTTAATAAACAAACAAAATTATTCTTCTGAATCATTTCAGGTACAAGGACTGGACTGAAAATGAGTGAAAAAGCAACAAAGGAAAACTCTGAAAGACCTTCACAAAAGGCCAGAGAACTTGTTTAACACCAGTTTAAAAATTGAAAGAAAGTCTGGCTCTTTGGGACTACAATACAAAGAATTGGAGGGTGCCTCCAGACTTTTGCACAGTACTGTATGTTTGGTTATGGTGCTAAACTTACCTGATCGTTGCCAGCACCATGGCAACTGTTATTAAAAGGGTGAATAAGAATAATGAGAAGGGATTGAGTTCCTGGGGCTGTGCCTAGGGGGCTCAGTTCAAACTGATGCAAACTCTCTGAAACTCTTTCGTTGCCTTAACGGGAATGAAAGCAAGATGCGGTAGGGAATGCAGAATGACTGTCAAGCTTGCTTTCTGGTAATCGAACATTAAGGTTCTACACGCTACACCAGTCTGAAATCCACAGGCCCAAGAAATCAGTGAGAAATTTCTTTTCTTCCCAGGAAGGCGTTATTTTGGAGGTATACTTGCTGGCCTAAAAAGAGAACAGATACATATTGCAAAGACATCTGGACAACAGAAAGTTTTCAATTTAAAATCAGTACTGACACTCTGGTTGACAGACTGTTACGCCTTGTAAGACATAAAAAAAAAGTCAAAGTCATGCTAAAACCAGGCTGTCAAAATCTGATAGCAGGTCCAACACCAAGACCCATAAAATACAGAAAGTAAAAAGATAAAAGTTCTCTATCAGAGAAGCGCAGTGATCCAGAATCCTAACAGGAAGTTGGCTGGGGAATGCCGCAGGATAAAGCTGGAGGTCATTATGAAATAAGCCGGCTTTGCTCATATCTGTCACCTGCTGCCAGATGGTGATACGCGCGTGTTTTCTAAGACTCCTCAGACAACACAAGACTCAGCATCGGAGCAAAAGTGGAAGGCAGAGAGAGCTGTTTCAGAGGCTGAAATAAAAACTAATCTCAAATTCAATACTAGCTGACAGCAAATGAATTCCTCCAGCTTACCTCAGCATGAATAAATAGGCATATGGGGAGTCAGCTGTGGGGGAGGTATCGGCCGTTTGTGAGGCCCCAAATCCATTAGTTTCAGCTCAGGGTTTTATGCATCAAATAAAAAAAAAATGAAAAAAAGCCAATCTTGCTTTTTAAGGCATCTTCCCCGCTGTCCAGGCCGATAAGGTACATCTTTAAGGTCTGTCATTTAGGAACAGCAAATGCTACTCAGTTTGGTTCAGGTTATTTCAAGCACAGTATGAGTTTGATCAAATCTTATTCAAAGGCTTGAAAAATGTGGTAGTCTTTTTTTTAATTCATGAAAAACCGAAATATTGAACTATAAAGAATAAAACAATTAGAAACTTCACTAGAAAAGAGAGGGAAAATTAACACAGTCTTGTGATTCAAGTGCTACAAACTTACAGAGAAATACTGCAAATACATAAAAAGAAAAACAGGAGTTAACAGAGCTAATAAAAAAATGTGCCAGCCAATACTGCTGTGACTATCAGCTGGGGTGTGCTGTGCTGTGCTGCATTTTCACTTACACTGTCTTTGTAAGAGAAATGTGACATGAATGTTCCAACCATGTCACCACATCTTCTAGCAAATCAAAGCTACTGCATCTCAAATGCAATATCACCAATTGCACCAAGTGTTTCCAGAGCTGTGTACACTGGGGAAACAGAATTGATTAGGTCCAAGCCCATATACGGGAGTAACAAATTAAAGTTATTTCTTTGTTGTTCTCTGTTGTATATTGAATGTCTACATAAAGACAGGTATATATTGTTTTGAGAAGGATATTTTCATCTAGTTTAATCAAGTTTCCTCCTGTACATGAGTAAGAAGGTCATTTGTCAACCATCAGATGTCAAGATATAGTAATAGGGATATTTATTATAAATGTGTAGAATGTTTTTAACCACAGCCACGAATGCCTGACCATTTTTGGTTTTAATTTTCGTCAATGTAGTATAGATTTCTTTCTTTCTCTACAGACTAAAAACCTAATATACAGTGATAACCCATATGGAAAAGATATATATAAATCTTATAAAGTTTGTATCTGTCTTGTGTGAAAACAGGTATAAGATCCCTTGAAGAATTATATAATGAAACTTGTATGTTTTGGAAACTTACTAAAACAATATATGAAAGTAATGACAAAGTGGCCACTTTCATGAGTAAATCATATACGTTTTTACTATTTCTTTTCTATATAGGAATATAGTGTGAAATCTGTGTAAAATATTGTATTTGTCTTGTTTATGATTGCATACGCTCTAATTAAACTACGCTATATGAGTCAGTGTTCTCCTCCACAGGTTCTCCTCAAGGGTGCGTCCTATCGCCCTTATTATTCACTCTCTATACAAATATGTGTCAGAGCAGACATGAAAACAGGGCCATCATTAAATATGCAGATGACTCTGTTATTGTCAGCTTACTGAAAGAGGGTGAAACTAACCACGGTCCAGTCATTGATGACTTTGTTCAGTGGTGTGAGGAGTCTTATCTCCAGCTGAACATATCTAAAACAAAAGACATGGTTGTTGATTTTAGGAAACAACAAAATGGGCAAGCAGTCACTTTAATTAAAGGTCAGAAAATAGAGCAAGTACAATCATATAAATATCTTGGGACCATAATAAATGAAAAACTGAACTTTGATCAAAATTGCAAATCAGTTTGTAAAAAGGGTCACCAGCACCTTTATTGCCTTAGGAAACTTGTTCATTTCCACATTGACCAAAAAATTTTAACTTTGTTTTATCGTTCTTTTATTGAGTCTGTTTTATCCTTTTGTTTGGTGGCATGGTTTGGTCAGACCTCTGTCACAGAGAAAAACTCTCTAAATCAGATAGTGAGATGGTCCAGTCGTCTGATAGGTGAGCCACAGTCTTGTTTAGCCTCCCTGTACTCTAAGCAGGTACAGAGGATGGCTTTATCAATCCTTAATAATGGTTCCCATCCTCTAAGGGGTGAATTTCAGCTTCTTCCCTCAGGACGGAGGTTTCTATTTCCGAGATGCAGGACAAAGCGTTATAAAAATAGCTTTGTCCCCGTTGCTGTCACTGAATTAAATAAGAACTGTTTTTGATTCGAAATATTAAAGTATGTGTCACAGTGAGTTTTATATATTTACTAGGTATGTGTGTTTTTAAAGGGATGTCAAATGCTGTCATTTTTCTGTAAAGCAAATTTACCTTGCCTTTAGGTATAAATAAAGTTACCTTACCTTACCTTACCTTACCAGTTATGACAAAGAAATCCCTGAAAATAAATGACTGGGGAAAACAATCATTTTCATTCATTCTTTCAAATAAAAACTAATTTGATGATAATTTAAGAAAATAAGTACAATTGCATCTTTGCTGCTACACAAGGTAACAAACATAAGCTGTTTACATTCATGCACAGGAATGCTGACATGCTGTGACGCAAAAAGTAAAGTCAATGTCTGCTCACAGCAGTTCTCCAAGCTACTGTTTTTCTTCCATCGCAGATATATATTACTGGTAATGTATTTATAAGATGCATGTAAAAAGAGGGAGGGTTGATGTGATCCAGTTATCAGGGAGTCATACAGCTTAGCCTCACTAAAGTTTTATTCCAGGGTGATGCAAAGGAGGCTTCAACTGACTGTCAAGCTGTGGGCTCAGGAGAAGCAGCAGCCATGGAACAGTGGGCTCTTTTACACTGTGGGAAGTTTTGTGAGGAGTGCTACAACTATATCCACCCTGGGAAACTTGTGAGTGGCATGAGGTATTGCTGACACTGATATGACCCCACTCTAGGGCTGTGCGATATGACCAAAATCTCATATCCCGATATAACAATTCTATTGCCCTGATAACGATATAAATCACAAAAATTTAACATTTTCTGTAAATTCTGTGAATCTCGGGCAGCTCGACTTGCGTGAAGTGTTTCCAGCTGGGCGTCATGTAGCTGGAGTCGAGTGTTTTAACCGATGCATGAAACTATACATTTTTAGACATAAGTTGTAAAGACGTGCTGCGGGGAAAAGCCTGTTCTAACGTTTGAGTCTAAGGTTTATTTTTTAGCACCTGGCGGCTCTTTTTTTACTTCTCATCTGTAAATAATCTGCTCTTTCATGTGATTCAGTTTATTTTGAAAAAGTCTCAACAGGATCTTGAGCTTTATTGTGAAAGGTTTATGTGGAACATAAACAAGCGGACACGCGATGGTGTTACCGTCGTTGTTGCTAATGACAACGCATAAGTAGTGTGGTTATATAAAATATAAGAGAATAAGAGAAAGAGAGAACTTTAGGAAATTAATATAGCCACTACAGTGACCATCAAAAAGATGAAAAAATATTGCTGTAAACAGTTTATTTTGCGACACCACGAAACAGACGATAGCATAAATGAAACGATAGATGTTTTTATATCGTCATCCGATATATATTGTTATATCGAACAGCCCTACCCCACTCCTTGTGTAACCAAAGTGGTACAAAGTCAGGTACATTTCCAATGGATGATAGATTGTCAGGTTTTTAACTTCTCTCTCTTCATGATGGTGACTAAGGATATGCTCTGACTCCAAGTATTCAACAGGCTCCTGGGCCAAGGATCGCTTTTATGTTCCTGACCTAAGATCGTGACCTTTGGGTTCAAATTGATTTTATTCCATAATGTTGCGGGTACCAGCTTTCCAAAGGGAGTTTACAGTAAAGACGCTGCTTTTTTTCCAGGTAGTATAGGAAGCTGATTAGGATAGGGTACTTTCCATTGGAGGCTTGCTGAGCACATCCAGCTGGGAGAAGACCCCAGAGTATGACCCACAGAACATTTAGGGTTCCCGAAACAAAGCTAGAAACAGGTGTTTGGGGGAAAAACTAATCTCAAATTCAATACTAGCTGACAGCAAATGAATTCCTCCAGCTTACCTCAGCATGAATAAATAGGCATATGGGGAGTCAGCTGTGGGGGAGGTATCGGCCGTTTGTGAGGCCCCAAATCCATTAGTTTCAGCTCAGGGTTTTATGCATCAAATAAAAAAAAAATGAAAAAAAGCCAATCTTGCTTTTTAAGGCATCTTCCCCGCTGTCCAGGCCGATAAGGTACATCTTTAAGGTCTGTCATTTAGGAACAGCAAATGCTACTCAGTTTGGTTCAGGTTATTTCAAGCACAGTATGAGTTTGATCAAATCTTATTCAAAGGCTTGAAAAATGTGGTAGTCTTTTTTTTAATTCATGAAAAACCGAAATATTGAACTATAAAGAATAAAACAATTAGAAACTTCACTAGAAAAGAGAGGGAAAATTAACACAGTCTTGTGATTCAAGTGCTACAAACTTACAGAGAAATACTGCAAATACATAAAAAGAAAAACAGGAGTTAACAGAGCTAATAAAAAAATGTGCCAGCCAATACTGCTGTGACTATCAGCTGGGGTGTGCTGTGCTGTGCTGCATTTTCACTTACACTGTCTTTGTAAGAGAAATGTGACATGAATGTTCCAACCATGTCACCACATCTTCTAGCAAATCAAAGCTACTGCATCTCAAATGCAATATCACCAATTGCACCAAGTGTTTCCAGAGCTGTGTACACTGGGGAAACAGAATTGATTAGGTCCAAGCCCATATACGGGAGTAACAAATTAAAGTTATTTCTTTGTTGTTCTCTGTTGTATATTGAATGTCTACATAAAGACAGGTATATATTGTTTTGAGAAGGATATTTTCATCTAGTTTAATCAAGTTTCCTCCTGTACATGAGTAAGAAGGTCATTTGTCAACCATCAGATGTCAAGATATAGTAATAGGGATATTTATTATAAATGTGTAGAATGTTTTTAACCACAGCCACGAATGCCTGACCATTTTTGGTTTTAATTTTCGTCAATGTAGTATAGATTTCTTTCTTTCTCTACAGACTAAAAACCTAATATACAGTGATAACCCATATGGAAAAGATATATATAAATCTTATAAAGTTTGTATCTGTCTTGTGTGAAAACAGGTATAAGATCCCTTGAAGAATTATATAATGAAACTTGTATGTTTTGGAAACTTACTAAAACAATATATGAAAGTAATGACAAAGTGGCCACTTTCATGAGTAAATCATATACGTTTTTACTATTTCTTTTCTATATAGGAATATAGTGTGAAATCTGTGTAAAATATTGTATTTGTCTTGTTTATGATTGCATACGCTCTAATTAAACTACGCTATATGAGTCAGTGTTCTCCTCCACAGGTTCTCCTCAAGGGTGCGTCCTATCGCCCTTATTATTCACTCTCTATACAAATATGTGTCAGAGCAGACATGAAAACAGGGCCATCATTAAATATGCAGATGACTCTGTTATTGTCAGCTTACTGAAAGAGGGTGAAACTAACCACGGTCCAGTCATTGATGACTTTGTTCAGTGGTGTGAGGAGTCTTATCTCCAGCTGAACATATCTAAAACAAAAGACATGGTTGTTGATTTTAGGAAACAACAAAATGGGCAAGCAGTCACTTTAATTAAAGGTCAGAAAATAGAGCAAGTACAATCATATAAATATCTTGGGACCATAATAAATGAAAAACTGAACTTTGATCAAAATTGCAAATCAGTTTGTAAAAAGGGTCACCAGCACCTTTATTGCCTTAGGAAACTTGTTCATTTCCACATTGACCAAAAAATTTTAACTTTGTTTTATCGTTCTTTTATTGAGTCTGTTTTATCCTTTTGTTTGGTGGCATGGTTTGGTCAGACCTCTGTCACAGAGAAAAACTCTCTAAATCAGATAGTGAGATGGTCCAGTCGTCTGATAGGTGAGCCACAGTCTTGTTTAGCCTCCCTGTACTCTAAGCAGGTACAGAGGATGGCTTTATCAATCCTTAATAATGGTTCCCATCCTCTAAGGGGTGAATTTCAGCTTCTTCCCTCAGGACGGAGGTTTCTATTTCCGAGATGCAGGACAAAGCGTTATAAAAATAGCTTTGTCCCCGTTGCTGTCACTGAATTAAATAAGAACTGTTTTTGATTCGAAATATTAAAGTATGTGTCACAGTGAGTTTTATATATTTACTAGGTATGTGTGTTTTTAAAGGGATGTCAAATGCTGTCATTTTTCTGTAAAGCAAATTTACCTTGCCTTTAGGTATAAATAAAGTTACCTTACCTTACCTTACCTTACCAGTTATGACAAAGAAATCCCTGAAAATAAATGACTGGGGAAAACAATCATTTTCATTCATTCTTTCAAATAAAAACTAATTTGATGATAATTTAAGAAAATAAGTACAATTGCATCTTTGCTGCTACACAAGGTAACAAACATAAGCTGTTTACATTCATGCACAGGAATGCTGACATGCTGTGACGCAAAAAGTAAAGTCAATGTCTGCTCACAGCAGTTCTCCAAGCTACTGTTTTTCTTCCATCGCAGATATATATTACTGGTAATGTATTTATAAGATGCATGTAAAAAGAGGGAGGGTTGATGTGATCCAGTTATCAGGGAGTCATACAGCTTAGCCTCACTAAAGTTTTATTCCAGGGTGATGCAAAGGAGGCTTCAACTGACTGTCAAGCTGTGGGCTCAGGAGAAGCAGCAGCCATGGAACAGTGGGCTCTTTTACACTGTGGGAAGTTTTGTGAGGAGTGCTACAACTATATCCACCCTGGGAAACTTGTGAGTGGCATGAGGTATTGCTGACACTGATATGACCCCACTCTAGGGCTGTGCGATATGACCAAAATCTCATATCCCGATATAACAATTCTATCGCCCTGATAACGATATAAATCACAAAAATTTAACATTTTCTGTAAATTCTGTGAATCTCGGGCAGCTCGACTTGCGTGAAGTGTTTCCAGCTGGGCGTCATGTAGCTGGAGTCGAGTGTTTTAACCGATGCATGAAACTATACATTTTTAGACATAAGTTGTAAAGACGTGCTGCGGGGAAAAGCCTGTTCTAACGTTTGAGTCTAAGGTTTATTTTTTAGCACCTGGCGGCTCTTTTTTTACTTCTCATCTGTAAATAATCTGCTCTTTCATGTGATTCAGTTTATTTTGAAAAAGTCTCAACAGGATCTTGAGCTTTATTGTGAAAGGTTTATGTGGAACATAAACAAGCGGACACGCGATGGTGTTACCGTCGTTGTTGCTAATGACAACGCATAAGTAGTGTGGTTATATAAAATATAAGAGAATAAGAGAAAGAGAGAACTTTAGGAAATTAATATAGCCACTACAGTGACCATCAAAAAGATGAAAAAATATTGCTGTAAACAGTTTATTTTGCGACACCACGAAACAGACGATAGCATAAATGAAACGATAGATGTTTTTATATCGTCATCCGATATATATTGTTATATCGAACAGCCCTACCCCACTCCTTGTGTAACCAAAGTGGTACAAAGTCAGGTACATTTCCAATGGATGATAGATTGTCAGGTTTTTAACTTCTCTCTCTTCATGATGGTGACTAAGGATATGCTCTGACTTCAAGTATTCAACAGGCTCCTGGGCCAAGGATCGCTTTTATGTTCCTGACCTAAGATCGTGACCTTTGGGTTCAAATTGATTTTATTCCATAATGTTGCGGGTACCAGCTTTCCAAAGGGAGTTTACAGTAAAGACGCTGCTTTTTTTCCAGGTAGTATAGGAAGCTGATTAGGATAGGGTACTTTCCATTGGAGGCTTGCTGAGCACATCCAGCTGGGAGAAGACCCCAGAGTATGACCCACAGAACATTTAGGGTTCCCGAAACAAAGCTAGAAACAGGTGTTTGGGGGATTCTTTGAATACCCTGTTAAGTCTCTTGCTGCTGTGACTTGAAAATGAATGGATGGATAGATTCTCAAAATTGTTATTTATTATTCTTGATGGGAGGAATATTCACAGGGAGGAACAGTCCACATCTTTACATATCTGTATAGAAAACTTCAAAGACACTCTGAGATCTTGCTTGAGGATTCCTAAAGGCTTTGCCATGTACTGATGAATCAGTGAGTGAGTCAATATTTGAAACTCCACTCACGTCTTAGATTCATACATGAGGGTACAAAGGAAAGTGAAAGATGTTCCATTACTTTGTATTAGACTGCTAGCTAAAAGTTTCATTTTCACTTGCGTCACTAAGCCATTTGGAGTCAGTAAAATGTGTATTTTAAAACATGTTTTCAATTTAGAGTAATAGCTGGCTGTAACGAAAAACAAAATTCAGGTTTATCTTAAAAAATCTTAAAGAACCCAATCTACACTAAAAAGTTTTGTTGGGAATACAAATCCATATTTCAGTCAAACATTTTCATTATGTGAGCTTTTGTTGACTGCCACTATCCTATTGGCAAATAAAATGGCAATTGCAAACACACTGGCTGTTGTTTAATTTTTGTATCAGATCAGTTTTGCACTTGTCATTTGTTGCTAAATGCAGTAAAGAGCAGTATTTACAGCACTTGGAGCAATCAGTATTGTTATCTTAATTTTACCAGTCGTCCTCTGCTTGTTGTGTCAAGAGAAGGGGCTTTGCACACTTGTCAAAGTGCACAGTGAAACAAAGAGCTTAGGAAAAATCCCAGCAAAGACTCCCATGAAACAAATGCATATAAACGAGGTAAGCAACATTAATGTGTGTGTGTGTGTGTGTGTGTGTGTGTGTGTGTGTGTGTGTGTGTGTGTGTGTGTGTGTGTGTGTGTGTGTGTGTGTGTGTGTGTGTGTGTGTGTTTCTTATTTTCCCTTTTGTTTTTTCTTAATAAAAGTTTTTTTTTCCCTTCTACTTAGCTTAGCTATGCAGCAAGCAGAGCAAATGGATCCCCCGTTACACAATTAGGGGAGCGCAGTTTTGCTAAAAATCATAAATATGTTTATAATGATATGCTTTGAAAAGTAAACATATCAATATGCAGTCTGCAAAATCCTGATTATATTTAAGCAACCTGTGTCGGGCATTAGTTTACTATTCTCAACTATGAAAAACAAGTAATAAAACTGATTTTTGGGTGAGCCTTTAAGTTGGTGCACTGAAACCTGTTTGGTGTTTGTATACCACATCATGCTTTGGCTGTCAAACAGGGATTATAAACAGCTAAAACTCTGATTTTAGCATGGCTGAAATGCCCAAATGATCTGTGAGCCCAAATTAGCCAACTTTATCAACTAACCTGCTGATCAGAGAGTATTTGTCTGTGGTTACTCTTATATCAGGTAGGACTCCAAGATGCCCCAAGGTAATTATGTGTTCATTCAAACCTGGTCCCTCAATTTGAAACACAATCCCTCATAACTGTTGTTTTCACTGGTTTCTTACAGGTTTCCACAACATATAAACTAAAGAAAATCGTGTGCAAGCCTCAGTGACACCACTGCTTTGCCAAGCTACTGGCTGTGCATTTTGGCTGTGACAATAAAAGTCAAAATATATGACTTCTTAAAAGGTGAAGACACCCAATTTTATACGTAAGGCAGATTCTTCCAATGTTATTTCTCAGTTATTGTGAAGAGAAAAAACAAACAAACATTTGATTGCTGGTTAAACCTTTCAGCTTAATGGGATTATGTGTTTTTGTATCCAGCTTTGCTAAAATTGTTCTCCTTCAATGCCGACTATAGATGTTTCTAGGATTGTACTCCTGCCAATTATTTTTAGGCAGATGCTTGTAAATTTGTAGAACTTTGAATAAAGTGTTCAAATTAATATTTTGCATCAATAGAAGATCATTTTTGGCAAGCTGCTATCCACAGCAAATGACAAAAGACACACGAGTATTTTTTTTCCCTAATGACCAGATTGCTGTACACTACCCCTTTGATTCATTTGAATATTTCAGAATTTCGTTTTTAATTAAGCAGAAATTCAATCTTTTCCTTCAAGGCTTTACGTGTAATGACTTACTTCATAATAAAAATGGAATTTCTCAATAAAACATGAGTAATAAATTTTTATGATGCTCCACTGACTGTTTTAAGACAGTATGGCAGAACCACAGAGTCACATAAAAACCTTTGACCCAGTGTTTGAAGTTGCTTGCTGTGTTAAGTAGTGATACAACAATCCAGCTTCATCAGGTGTAATCTTTGGCTTTGGGTATCTGTCAACGCTGAGTATCAATATGATACAAGGGGACAAAGTAAGGCATAAACCATAAAAACGATCATTTTGACTATTAATTACATATTATTTAACATAGTACATGGATAATTTTACATGTGATTTATTTGAACTTCAAATAAAAGCAATTTTAAATTAAAGCTGAAAGCAGAGAGGGCCGTCGCATTGCGGTGGAGTCGAGCCCTGCCCAACATCTCCTATGCCCACTAGGTGACAATGGAGAATACCATTTACCAACATGTCACACTGATGCATGCCATTTGTGGAATCACCAGTTAAACGTTCATCTAGATCGAATGATGATCATAACCTACTGTGCATTTCCACTTCACACTAGCTGGTGTCCTAACTATTGCTGAGAAATGGCATATCAATGTGTTCAGGGCTCGATTCTCATCCTGCCTGTGAAGTTTGGGAGACATTGGACAATGTGCCTTTGAGTTACAGCAGTTTAGTAGTTCATGGCGGCCATGACCACACCATTTTACAAAACCCCAAAAGCTTCACAATTTAACATGACCAAGGTCTTCAGGTTCCGCACAATATCATGTTGATCTGATGAAATCTCTAGGGGGACTTCTTCGTGAAAGATTGAGGCCTTAAAATGGCGAAAAATGTCGCCAAATTTGCTAATTAAATTTTAAATACATGATTTCCTGTTAAGTTTAGTATGTGGTTCCAATAGACTAATTTTTACGTCTTCATTTCTTACATAAGGCTGCCAAATTTGAAAGCGACCATAAAACATGAAAGCCTTCATCACATTGGAGGTCTGTGCCAAGATTCATGAGTTTTAGAGCTTTCCAAGTCCTTCAAAACCTATGTCCTATTTCATGGTGATTTACATGGCAACCACGGTGCGCCGTTCAATGAAACCTCACGGTTTTCACACTGAAGCATCATAAAGGTTCACTGTTTTTTTTGGTGGAGGGGCTCAATCTAAGTGGAGCAGTAAGTGCTCCCACTAGGTGGCACTCTAACCACTGCTGGCAATGGTCATATGAATCTGTTCAGGGTGGGACTCATGCCTGTGAAGTTTGGGGGAGATTGGCCAACATTTCTTTCAGTTCTAGCAATTTTGTGCTTCATGGTAAAACATCAAAATTCACCATGCCGCCAGGGCCACGCCTTTCGACGAAGGCTCACAGTTTTGAATGTAACCTAAGACCAACTCATTAAGGCTTTCCTGGACAAATTTGAGGCTGTTGGGATCATCCGCCTTGAAACATTACCCCAAAGTGTAAAACATGACATTTCCTGTTCCCACTAGGTGATGCTGTGAACACTGTAAAATATTGCAGTTGAAATGTCTTCAGGAGCAGAGCCGCAAACCTGAGAAGCTTGGTCCAGATTGGACAATGCATGTGGGAATATGAACAAATTAAAATATCATGGCAAATTATCGAAATTCGCTATGGTGCCACGTGGTGAAAATTGAAAAGCAGTTTAATGTGGCCCAGGTCTGTAGTTTAGTCTGACCGAATATGAAGTTGAAGTTGATCCCTAGGAGGAGTTCACAAAAGTACAATGCCTGGAAATTGCAAAAATTTCCATTTTCAATTCAAAATGTTGGACTTCGTGTTGGGTTTGGATCATGGGGTCTCCATGGACTCTTTCGTCCATCTTGGCATGTTACATACATGCAATAAATTTCGTTCATTCAGCTCAAACTGTGTGTCTGTAGTACTTCAACATAACCTGCATAGGTGGAGTGCTAGAGCCATTCTGAAACGCCCAAGTCCAAAGGGCAAGGCAAACTGAAAGAAAACTAACATTAACCTAAACTGGGAGAAATAAACAAACAACATGAAAAACCTGGACATGAAACCTAGAAACATGGCGTGAACAACAGATGACCTGACAAAGAATGAGCAGAAACACACAGACTAAATACACACAAGGGTGATTAGGGGAAGTGGAAACACATGGGGAAACAGCAGACACTAGTCTGACATAACCAGACAAAGGAAGCAAAGCTGACTACACTGACATAGGACACAGACCTTCAAAATAAAACAGGAAACATGAGACGCAGACAAGACAATATAAACTTTGACAACAGAAGAGGGAAACAGGGAGAGGGAAACTTAAACACAGGGGTAGAAAACACAAAGAGAAACTAATAAACAAAACTAATAAACAAATGAACTTAGCTAGCCTAAAGAACTTAAACATAACATCCAAATAAACTAAAACTCAAAACGCTGGGTCAACAGACCCAGGAACGTGACAGAGCAGATGCAACAAATTACAAAAAAACTGTGGAAAAAACAGGTGGACATGGTGGAGGACATAGTGTACGCTGTATGGGTATTTTTGACCTAAAAGACCATTCCACAGGAGCAACTGACATTCTGTGTTGGTCCCTGCTAGCTTCCCCCACCTCAGATGTCAGACCAGAAGCTGAGGCAACATGCTCGTGCTCCTCATGAAATCTGCACAGTAATCACACAGAGAGCGATGCAGAGCGGACAGCCTACCAATAGCTCAGCGGCACCACACCAAAAGTCCACTCCGTGATCCAGAGACAGAGGCAGCTGCAAATATAACTCATCCTTTAACAGGGTCACCTGTGGAAACCTTTTACAGCGTTAACTTCTTTCTCTTAAGGAAAATTGTGCAATGAACATGTAATGAAAACCATCTGATTGATTAATTAAACAAAAATAAATACAATTTAAAAATATATATTATTCACATGTTAGAGCTCAGTGTGAGAGTCATTAGGTTAATGCAGGCCGCTGCCATTCATGATCATGCTAGTTCCTCATTTCCTTACTCCTAATCTCACTGCGCTCACTTGACCAAAGTTTGGCATCAAGTCAAAAACCTGTCAGTACTGCAGGTGTGAAATACCCTCAACTGCTGACCCCGTCCCTATGATATGATAGCTCTGCCTTTAGCAACCACATGCAGTGCTTGTGGTTTTACTTAGCATAGCTTCGTAAACACTGAAATCCTAGAATTCAGTTTAGCCCCATAGACGATGCAAATGTGTTTTCTGAGGATCAGACCAATCCAAATATTGGACTGGTGTATCCCTAGTATGAAGGTTAGCTGCATCTATGTGGGCAAACTGCATCATGATTGCTCTCTTGCTCTCTGTCTTACTCACTCACTCCTGCATATAGTGCACACCCATGCAACCGGACATTGAAACCTTCAGAGAGCAATAGGGGGAGAGGCGGTTAACTTCAGATAAACTCACTATGGGAATAACTTCCCCTTGGCCCTACTGCTCTCCCACACAGCCAATGCTTACTCTTAAAAAGAACACAGAGTCTGGATAAATAACCTACCAAGTACTGTCTCTACCAAGTATTTCAAGTCTGCATGCTGAAAGAATGATCATGTCTTCTGTAGAACACAGAGGCTTTGGAGGTCTGTACTTACATTGCACCATGCTTTTCTATCGTAAGCAGAACAATGTAATGTAACTCCACACTGAATATTAATGCTCAGTTACTCTGTGTTACCAACTGTGAATGTCAGGCTCAGGACTGAAGCAAGGGGCGTGCAACACAATGCTTTTCAGAAACGATTTGCCCTCTGCTCCTTTGTTAAGCGTTAAATTGCTTTGAATAGCAACGTCTGAATGTGGGTTCTGCAGCTCGTGATTGCAAGAGCAAATTTTGTGACTGCGCAGACTGCAGCCCTAAATTGTCTCCTGTAGGCAGTTTGTCTGACATCAAAACTCTTCCAGGGTTTCCATCGATGTCAAAGACACTGTCTTGTCTGTATATTTAAGAGAATGCCTAAGTAGGCCATAATATGCAGTCCAGAATTGTGGTATAGATTGTAATCCCATAGCAAGTCACAGCTCCCCGAGGAAAGCCTCATTAGACGTCCACTGATGTGTATTGGAATTAGTGATAAGTGGTGCTAATTGCCATGTAGGCAATTTTAGGTGCCGACATGCCGTCGCGCTTTTGAAAAAGAAAAAAACAAAAGACCCACGTGTGCACGTAAATTCACACAGTGACAGTCACAAACACATGCACGCACACTAATTATTTTAGGTCCCAGCTGTGAGGAGGGGCTGCTGATTTTGAGCAAGGCAACATGAAAGATTACTCATTCCTCAAGATACTGTGCTCATGCAACAAAGCCCTTATTCATCTTGCTCTCAGTTTCAAACTCTGACATTCTGCAGAGAGCTACCATTTGACCCCGAAAAATTTGTAAGGGAGGAAAATTAGGTTTCTCATTAAAAGCAAGATCACAAAGCAAGATTCCAGTACTACGACCGGCGCGATCTCATTTAGGTAACAATTGAGACGCTATTTAAAATGAATGACTGCACGCTCAACTGATAGAAAGAGGCTGCCTTTCAGAGATGGAAACCTGGCTGATTGTTTTTTGCAACAGGATGCAATGCCTGGGAAAAAACAAAAGAAAAAGAGAAAGAGAGAAATAGTTGCTATGCACAACTGAGAGATTGTCGATTTTCTTGCCTTGAGCTGCCAATGAAAGGAACAGCAACATGAACATTTCCTAACATTTGTAAAATTGTTCAAAGCTTTGGGCACTCTTTTCCTTAAAAAAATCTTTTATTTTTCTCTTTTAATTTTAAGAGCCATCTGTTCTGAATTCAACATAGACCATAGGCATCAAGACAAGAATACACATTTGGGAGGCTTACCTGCCAGGCGTTCCACCAATGACAGCAGCACTATAAGTTTCCATAGCAACTTCATTTTAATGGTCTCAGGTCAATAAAAGCTCACTTCCAATCACAGGTGTGTAGAATCACAGCTTTGTCCTTTCCAGCACTTTCACTGTTGTTCTGTCAAAAAAAAAAGAAGAAGAAAGAAAGCAAAGGGGTGGAAACCATTAAACATTCAAAATCTCTAATCTCGATTCAAAACAGTTGGATGGATTTCATGAGAACCATTACTGTCCATGTTTGTGACATATAAAACAAGAAGTTAATGTTAACATGTAGAAAACGTATTTTAGGTAACAGGTAATATTTGGCAGGTGCTTTTTGTTTTAGCTGCAGATCTTGTGGTGCACAAAAGGCTTCCACTGTTGCAGAGTTTGCTTAAGTGTGCTCAACGTTTCATAATAGGGATCATGGCTGCGAGAGAAACATAAAGGGATTGCTCACTTGTGCTCAAACTTACTGAGACAAAACAAAAAGCACGCTGGTTGTCAGACACATCCCTAGCACGTAATAAAGTAGCGTCCTGGCTCCTGGATTCTGCCTGAACGAGGGGGATTATGTACGTCTGACACAAAGTGCTGACTGTACACAGTACAAAAACATTTTCAGTCCCCCTGGGAGACTTGCAATTGATTTTCTCAAAGGCTAAACTGTAATTTATCTCTCCTTCTTACTTAAATGAAGTCCCAAACAAGTTGTGATATGAGAATAAGTCGCACTCCTCCCGTCACTGATAAACAATGATGCAGCCTGTTTATTTGTTTAAATACACATACATCCCTAACATGGTGATAGCCAAGATCCTTTCTGATAAAGCAGCAGATAAATGTTTGCGTACGTGAGGCTGCGTATGGAGTGAAAAAGGATGAAGGGGGGAAATTAGCCATTGCCTTTGTTCAAACCGACTCTCCCTGGAACATTTAACTGACTGATGGTAAAGCTTCCTCTGACTCCAAACCATAAGCATGCTGAAATAAATGAGAGGGGGGGAATTAATAAGAACATACAGTGTAGTCTATCAGGAGCCGCGTGCCAAAAAAGCAGAGACAACTGAACGATTACGCTTTCTCAGTTATATGCGCGCCTTCTATCCTTGCGCCGCTGAAAAGCATGATAGAGCATACTGATGCTTATGTGAATATATCAACTGCGTCCCTGACACATTTGCCTACACTATTCCTCCTTCTGCATGTACCTAACCATTAAAGGCAACACCCTTCCCCTATAAATCTCATTATGGAGACTGGGTTTAGAGAGTCATCTTAGTTCCAACTTATCCCGCAGTTATTACGATGCAAATGTCAGGAGTAAATGTTGGCTTTCATTAATAAAACAGAGACACTTCAAATCCCTCCAAGGGCTCCTGGATATTTTTGGAATGTGCCTCCTTTGAGTGAATAATTGTGAGAAATGTGCTGATTAAATTACTCAACATTATGTCTTTAATTGAAAAAATAGGAGTCTTTAAAAATTCCAGCCGCACACTTGCGCATTGCTACTTCAATGTCCGGGCGACATCTAATGTAACGTGCATGTGTACAGTTTTAATTTGACTACTAAAGTAAATGTGTGTGTCACCACGGGCTGCAGATTGAACTGTCACTGCAATTTGACACTCACATTTCGACAAACACTTCATGTTTTTTTAAAAAATGTTCAAGTAATTGTTTTGTCAGCCATTAAACGTTTTACAGTCTGGTCATCTAAAATTAATTTATCCTGCCCTAACAGCAACACAACTGAACATGACCGGAATGTGTGAACTACTGAGAGGCCCCATTCAAAAAAGCTACTATCTGCTGGCCTCTAACACCAATCTTTTGATCTCTATTAGGCTGCAAGCCTCGAGACACGAGACATCAGACAACAGGGTTAGTGGAGGGACAAAAGAAAGCCTTTTGATCCAAAGAAGCTCAGCACTAAGATGATGTCTAGGGGAGTTGAGTCGTGGCCAGCATTTGACTTCCTATTCAGTGCAAATTGATTAGCCTCGTGGCCTTAAGTGGTAGCGACAAGGCCAATGACTTACTTTCATCACAAATTGATTCTCTCATTTGTTTGCTTTATCAGATGAAAGTTAATGATAAGGAAGGCTTTCAAACTTTGCCTTTCAAGTTTCAACCTCTTTCATGTTGTTGGAAAAAAAGCCCGTGTTTGAAAAATGGATTATGATCAAGGCCTGGAATGACAGTCCTGGCCTAAACATTTCCTGACCCAATTTGCACAAACTCAACAACACTTAAATGGAACGCAGCCGCAAAGTCAGCCTCTCACTGCACATATGCAGATGAAAGTAAAGGAGAATAAAACAGGTGCAGTGCATGTAATGAAGAACACACATTTGTATGGTTTCTTTCTTTTTGACTAATGCCTTAACCAGTTTTTCAGTACAAATCCAATCAGAATATTTGAAATGGTTTGCATACTCATTTGCCACAATAACCTTATACCAGTACCAGCTGGGGGACCCTGTTATTTCTTCTCTCAAGCAGTGAGATGACACGCAAACACTCACTAACAGCGCTGTCTTCTTCTTGTCACTCGTCAAGTTATTAGCCTGAAGCTTTCAGGTCGGCTGACAAGAGCTCATCCAACCAAATCGTCCATGTTACTTTGATAAAGAGAAAACCCTGCAAAGTTTTGAAGCTTTGAGACTGAAAATATCTGAATTGACATATTTTGCTGTTTGGTCTAAATTTGTTCTACACAGCTTTGAAGGCTCAAGAGACTAGAGTAGCAGCCGCGTTCAAACCAAGCTGGACGGTTTGCCATCAAATGGAAAACGATACACAACAGGAACTGTTACGGCTCAGGACATGAGGCTGATTAACAGTTTTACTCAAAATTATTGTACTGCGATCCAGAATTGAGTCTGCATTATTATATTTTTGGTAATATATACAAATATGAGCCAGAATATGTTGAGTTTGTTGTTATGACTGAAATAAAATAACTATGTGGAAATTCTTTAATATACAACACTGGATTTTGTAAATTATTTAATTTAAGCTAAAAGAGTAAGGCTCTACATTTAATTAATCTGCAATGTGGCAGATTTAGTTAAATACAGACAAAAAGCTTCTTTTTTTCTGTAACCAATCAACCAACTTAGGCATGACTTCACCAAGATTTTCTTTAGTCAGCTACATCACTGTATATCATAGCAAGGCAATTGAAAGTGGTTGCTGGGTGGGAGACAACCTTTCTCCAATCATTGTGTGACTAAGACAACACATTGCAATCAATCCGCACTAATGAGCATAATTCATCAACGACTTGGCTCAGCTATCTGCCAGCTGGTTGTATTTCCCTACGTTAAAGCAATGTTGCTGAGCACCTATGTTATCATACAGTTAAACTGCCAGCTTACAGCAACTATGTCACTATTTGTGGAGGAATTTCTGAATCTCTGTTTTATTTAACTATGAGCTTCTGGTTGGACTCTTAATGTAAGTAGTTGGTGTGATTCTTGCCATATATAGACAGCAACAGATTTGTGTCTTTTACTTATTTATCACAGTTAATTGTCATATTATGACAAGCGGATTGCAATAATTGCCAACTTGACCCCTGAAACTGATAGCAGACTGAGTACCTTATTGCTGTGGTAGCACCATCTTAAAGAACCAAAATCACTTTGAAGATGGCAACTGACTGCAAGTGGGCAAAGTCCAGATCCCTGTCTTCAAGGCAACCATTTCAAAGACAGTTAGCAAGTTCATTACACATGGCCACAATAATTTTAATGAGCTCCAACCATCGTTTTCCTTAGTGTGTCTCTGGCATATGGTATGTCAAACCAGCAGTCTTATCAGCAGCCAAATGCTCAAGCATCCACCCACCCAGTGAACTTGTCTGTTTTAAAACCCAAGGAAACGGAATTTATTTGCGCATATAAGACGGGAAAAATCAGCTAATACCCACATTTAAGAAGCTACGCCCATCAAATATTTGCCATCTTTGCTTAAAAATTTACTTCAGTGACTAAATCGCGCTTGTTTGGTTTCTGTCAATCAGCTAATGAGTTAAACTTGAAATCTTCTCTGACTTAAAGGAGCTTATGAGAGAACAGCAGAAAGAACTTTGAATGCAAAACCGAGTGTTTCGTTTTACTTTTGAGGATACGCAGCTGCTTCCAGGGAAGCTTCAGATTTGTAGAGACAAAGCACTCCTCCAAATTTCAGCGTTGTCAAAGTGACACCACTCATCCTCTTGTTCTCTGACAGCACCAGCTGGAGCTTATAAACCATAGACTACAGTTCAGTAAACCGCACACTTTGACAGTGATGGCAACTGATTCGACCCTCTCCCCTACACCCGATCTTTCAGCTGTCATCAGTTTTTAGGGCTTAAAAATATATTAATAGAAGGTTACTCTGGGTCCCTTTGTGGTTGGAGAGTCCAGATGAAGATAAAATTCACACTAAGAAGCAAGAGCATCCCCCACACACACGCACATGCACTCCCTCCAGCCCCTCCCGGCCCCCAAGCTCTGAATCATGAATGAGGCCAGACTCCCACACTCTGCAGGAATGAGACAAGACCAGGAGGAATGGCATACAATGCTGCATCTTTAATCACCTGAGCTGTGGCTTCACTTAATCTGCAGACACCAGCTCGATCAGTGTTTTCCTTGCACGTGTGGCTCATCTCACAGCTCCGAGTGCCTCCGGTCATTCAAAATTTATTTTGTGGTGATGCTCAACTTGAGACTGGTAGTAGTAGCAAATGTGAAATTATTTCTATGTCCTGCATTCTTGGATTCACCACACACAAATCAAAGTTTAACAAGCACCTCCCAGACAAGTGCCACTAATAATGGAGTAGATAGTAGTGCGGTGAATAAGTCTTTGGCCCCTTCTTGATTTCTTTTTGCATATTTGTTACATTTAAGTGCCTCACATTATCCAGCAAGTTTTAATATTGGACAAAGATAACCCAAGTAAATACAAAATGCAGTTTTAAAATGATAATTCAATTTATTAGAGAAAAAAAAAGCTGTCCAAACCTACCTGGCTCTATGTGAAATAGTAAATGCCTCCAAAACCTTCTACCTGGTTGTGCCACCCTTGGCAGCAAGAACTGCAATAAAGCTTTTATGATAACTGGCAGTGTGTATTTCACATCTCTGTGGAGGAATTTTGGCCCACTCTTCTTTGTTATAATTCAGCCACATCAGAGGGTTTTCAAGCATGAATGGCCTGTTCAAGGCCATGCCAAAGCATTTCAACTAGGTTGAAGTCCAGACTTTGACTCTGCCACTCCAAAACCTTCATTTTTTTTTTTTTTTTTTTTTTGGTTTTGTTTTTTAGTCATCCAGAGGTGGACTTGCTGGTGTACTTCGGATCATTGTCCTGCTGCATAATCCAAATAAGCTTGACCTTTAGGGCAAAAACTGATGGCCGGACATTCTCCTTCAGGATTTTCTGGTAGAGAGCAGAATTCATGGTACCATCAAGTCATCCAGATCCTGAAGCAACAAAGCAGCCAGGCCATCACACTACCACCACTATAAATGGCTGTTACTATGATGTTCTTATTATATAATGATGATGTGTTAGTTTTACACCAGGTGTAAGGGGACTCAAACCTTCTTGTCTCATTAGTCCAGAGAATATTTACCCAACAGTCTCGAGGTTATCAGGATTTTTTGTGTTCTTTTTGGTCAGCAATGTTTGTTTTCCTTGGAATTCTCCCATGAATTCCATATTTCCAATTTTTTCTGATTATTGAGTCACGACTTTAACTGAGGCAAGTATGGCTGCAGTTCTTTAGATGTTGTTCTGGGTTCTTTTGTGACCTCCTGGATGAGTCATGTAATACTAAATTTTTGGTAGGCTGGCTACTGCTGGGAAGGCTCACTACTTTTTCTCTAGTTTTCTTCATGTGTGAGTAATGGCTAGAAATGGCTCTGTAACCTTTTCCTAGCTGACAGACGTCGGTGACTTCGTGTGTTGATGTGTCACTTTTTTTTTAGATCTTTTAACCTACTTATTAATGAAAAGATTATTTCAAAACTGCATTTAGCTTTTTCACAGGTTCCTTTTGTCAAGTATTAAATATACTTTTTCACTGCACTACATGTATTTTAGATGTTTTTTTACTTTATTTTTATAAAGGTATGTAGATATTGACTATGCTTTGTTTTCATTGTCACTATGGGTTTTGCTAAATTTTAACATGGTGCCATATCTGTATTTGTAGCCCCTTGCACAATTTAAATGTGACTGTACTTCTCACTGTATTAATTATTGTACTACGTATAAGAATTCAACACAAGTGCAATGTTGACGAAGCACAGAAGAATCTATTTGCATATGATGAGTAACAACAAAACTTTCTTTAGCTAAAGATTTTATGTATGCCCAAATATTTTTTTCCGTCTTTCCCACAAATGGCACACCGCAGGAGGCAAAGGAAGTGCCAGTGTATTCCCCAGCCAAGATTCTACCTCAAATAGTGGCACAAGACAAAGAGACTAATAGTGTTTTGATCTAAGCACACAAGCTGCAGGCGTGACATAACACATGCCAGCTTTTTCATTTCTCCAGACCGCACCAGGGGCGCTCCACTAACGCGCTCATTCCAATCTCCCCTGTGACAAGAGCAACTGAGCATGTTGAAAGGTTCTCCCTGCTTGCATACATGCTCCAAGACCAGATTTTAGCATAATGAGCCAGTGTGTGGTAATAATTTAGAACCGAGAATAGAGCCATGCATCTAAATCCATTTCAACATTTTCTAAAAACCCTTAAAAACATTGCTGCTTACGTGGTTAAACCCATAGAAACAAATTCATTGAAAAAGTCTGAAATTAGTAAGATATATACATGGTTTTGGGAAACAGATATGTAGATAGATAATAAGTACTGATTATGTACTGTCTTTAATTTTACCTCATGTTTTTTTTAGATCTTAACGCCTTCTTGTGTTTTATAACCAGAGAGTCAAAATTTCATTGCCTCGAGCAAATGAACTCTACAAATCAACCTGCCTTGCCTTCTCTTACAAGTAATTTTAACACTCTATAAATGTTTTTAGGCACAAGCTGACAATCCCAGTGCACATGCTTTTACTAAATTACCAATTAAGGATGCCAATTAGGATAATAAAAGCCTCCCAATTAATAGTTCTTTAAATACACTAATTTAGCACTTGCTTGATCTCAGCTGTCATCATGGGAGGTAATTTTCTGCCCTTGATGGAGAAAAGGCAAACTGCTATTACTGCAAGGAAGACAGATCCTCTAAGACAGATTTTAAGTCTCCGTAAGGACCATTGTTTAAAGCATAGATAGATAGATAGATAGATAGATAGATAGATAGATAGATAGATAGATAGATAGATAGATAGATAGATAGATAGATAGATAGATAGATAGATAGATAGATAGATAGATAGATAGATAGATAGATAGATAGATAGATAGATAGATAGATAGATATTCACAAGCCAGTGGTCACACAACACTGTAATTGGTGCTGACTTGCCGTGACTGACTTAAGTTGACCTGACTACTGCCATGATGGCAGGTTTGCATGTCCATGATAGCGGTACCAACATGAAGTGCTCCCATCTGTACTTGTGACATTCTTGCAGCAGAACCCCGCCCTGCGGCTGTTTAGAAAGGACAATACCTGCCTGCCCACAGTGGGAATAGTGAAGGACTTTCAGGATCACAATCATATCCGGACGCTTCATTAGCCAGCAGTTAGTCCGGATACGTCTTTTATTGAAGATGCCTAGGACATTCTGGGTTGATGTGCTCAACAGTGGTAGCTTCGATGAATGACCACTGCACAGCTGCAGGATGCACTACTCCAGGAATGGAGACACTTGTGCAGTCCATGTGTGACCTGCATCACATCCAGAGGAGGCCAATTCCCCTTCTAAACATTTTACACATGCATATATTATAGTGTTGGTCTAGAAAATATCTTTAAAGCACAAACTTGCACTTTTTTTTATCAGTGTGGACATATATTTCCTTTTTTAATGATAAGCAATTATGTATTTATGTCAATAAACTACAATTGAAAAAACTTGCTTATTTACTTAATTAATTTTCTGAGCTTTCTCACAGTTCATGTCTAGCTCATTTTTGTCACAACCACAGATTGACAGAATTTTGTCTTTTTACAGATTTGTCATGTTTAAAACTAGTATATAAAATGTCATTTTAATGTGCTTGTTTGCTGCTTCATTGGGGTTCATAATGCAGAAAACTTTGCTTCCAGTTCTCAGAGCAACTGCGCCTTGTCAATGTAACTTCTCGTATACATGCAAGAATTCTGCGTTATTTCACTAAACTGAATACTGATGTATTACAGTTGTCATTATTAATATTCCTATAAGAAGAAATTCAAGCAGTCAGTTCTTTTGGTTTTGTTTTTTTACTTTTTAATGCAATAGGTAAGCATATTGTCCACACAGATTAGCTTATGCACTGCTGGTGTCCCACTTACTTATTGCATAGACAACTGAATAAAAGATGAAGACTAAAGAGTTTAGCTCTGCAGGTAAAATGTCCATAGTCTGCACTTCTTTGCATGTGAACTCAGAGACAAGTATGAACAGCAGAAACACAAAACTGAAACAGAATTTTAAAGAAACCAAGTGACTCATCCAAATAGATTTGCTTACTTGTTAAAGTAATAATAATAAAAAAAAAAGGCAACCCCTACTTGAACCAATCAGAATGCACATGCGGTACTTTTGTCTTTGCCAACTCAGACTCCTCTTTCCTCATCCAGACCAGGCTCAGCGGGGTACTATGAACTTCATGTTCACCCTCCTCCTTTTTCTGTCCCGGTGACATCATCAGAAACCTGTCCAGCCATAAGCCCACTTCCCCAAGGAGATGTGTAGTAACTCTACAATTCCAGTCACTTTAATACAAATGTTTAAAAAGGAGATACTGCACTTCCAGTTCGGTGGAAACAACAAAATCAACAAAACTATACCCAAACATGCAGTTGAATGTATGCCAACATGAAACAAAAACAGTATTGTGAAGCATCCCCTGAGGCATCCCTAAGAGAGGGGCAACACTAAACACTGACAAAGGGAAGAGTTAATAATCAAAACCACCTCTAATACATTTAATAGCAAAAGCACTGTAATTTACTTAATAGCAGAATCACAAGCAAAGAAGATCCATATGAAACATATGGACGCTTGATTTCACGAGATTAACTATTTCCAGCAGAGTCGGATGCTAAAGGACTTTAGACAATCCGAACCAATCAAGCGAGGAGCGCGGTGCAATCAAAGAAAAGGAGAGATGATGAGACTGGACTGATTCCAATCCCCTGGTGATCACTGACGGCAATGTGTTCTGCCAAAAGGTTTTAAATGAACGAGGAATGATGGTCTGGATTTGTGCCTCACAGAAAAAGCTGCACGGTATAAATGATGGCCATGGCCAATTAGGAGACGCAGAATGTGATTTTATCTGATGAGAAATGGCACCAGTCAGCTGGGATTTCAAAGCTGTTAGTTTTCTAACTCATGCATGGCAATAATGGCATGGACACAATGCCGTCACTTGTGCAATTGAGCGCTGAATGTCTAATATGTGGGTGTGAATGTGTGCTCCGTACTATTGATGGGATACTTCAAAAACAAATGCATATTATAAAATGAGCAAGGCAGTTTCTTTGACATCACGTTTCGGTAAATACCTAAAATATTCAGCTTTACTCCACTTTACTGTGGTTTATTTCAGAAGTGGAAGTTGTAGACCGGTGATAACAACAACCTCGTAGCACAGGCATAAGAAATAATCAGTACTGTATCGGGAATAGTGAATACTGCAGCTTCCGTAGAATACCGAATAAAGTAAATAAATGTATTTCCTTACCGGAATACATATCCTCTGGTGTTTGCTGTCGTTCATCCCTTCTCGTATATCCATGATACACCGCGCATCTCCTCACTCCTTCACCCAAGCAGGTCCCCAGATCGAGTAGACGACTACAGTTTAGTTGGTCTCTTCAAAGTGCGGGTGTTGCTCTCTCTAAATACACCCAAACTGCTTTCTTTCTCCTTTCTTGAGGCAGACTACCCTAAATGTAAGCGCTTACTCTTTTCATCGTCGGTCCCAGTGTTTTCAGCGTCTGAGTAATTACCAGCACCTCGGTCCTCCGCTCTCCTCACTGGTACATTAATGTAGGATATCCCGATGGTCCCGCATGCACCGCGGGCAGGCGGATTTAAACCAAGCCCTTAGCGGTGGTAGTTTGCGTAGTGAACGTTTTGAGGTTGAAATAATTGTTGTTGGGTAAATTCGTTTAAGGAACACAAAGAGTTCGCGAGCAGCTTAAAACTGGTTTTTGAATGCGCGAGTCCAGCTCGTCTACACGGTGAGGACTCCAACTGCCTGCGCGCGCGGCGCCGCTGGCACACGGGACATCAGAGGTGGATGCAGGAGGGTTTGGTCTGCGTTTTTTTCCAAGCTGCAGGTCTTCGACATTTCCTCAAAATGTCATGATCACCTATCCGGGTACAGCAGAACGGATCTGTATAAAGTAACTGTAGTTTTATTGTTTCTGGCTGATAAGGCAATAAGGCACGGGAGTTATGTATGCACACATTCATTTTATTTGGGGGGATAATGAGGATTGTCTAAAAAAATGTATTTCTTAAGCACCAAAATTGCTAATTACGCAGAATTGACCTGTAAGCTATTGCCGCAAATTCGTGGGCTAATGGTTTCATTCTGATGTTTAGTTGGTACTTATTATACATAATATGGGTCATATTTTCTAAAGTGATGCCATTTATTGTACGCAAAATCTTAAAATGGCTTTGAAGCCAATTTAAAAAAAAAAAAAGTTCAATTATGCAAATTACGTAAAAACTGATTTCATTGCTGAAAAGTTAATAGAATGAGCTAACATCCACAGTGCCACACTTTATAAGCTCACCTTAATGGAGTAAATTTCAGTATCAGTTCTGAGTATGTTTTTCCTGGTGGTACCACAAGCCAGTGTGTCTGCTATAAAGCGAGCTACAGATCTGCTCCATATACGTATCCCAGTAAGCCATAACATTTCTACTCTAAAACCTGCAAAATGTGATGACGCCATTGCTGATGAATCAGAATACCTGAAAACACCTGCGTGCATGTGAAGAGCACGCTTTTATGAGTGTGGAAATATTAAATTATTCTAATATATAATTATTTAATGTAAGTGGAGGCACGACTTGTAACCCTTTTTTTTTATTGACTTACAGTCTAAGGCCACAAAGAACACACAATTAATAGTTAATGAAAGAGAACTCAAACACAGAAGTAACTTATAACTGTTCTGTACAAGAGCATCAGGTACAGTGGGGCAAAAAAGTATTTAGTCAGCCACCGATTGTGGCACCGGGAGTTGAAAGTCCGTGTTGCTCGGCGACAGCCCCAAAACATCACTGCTCTCGAGAAGATCTGCATGGAGGAATGGGCCAAGATACCAGCTACTGTGTGTGCAAACCTGGTAAAGACCTATAGTAAACATTTGACCTCTGTTATTGCCAACAAAGGTTATGTTACAAAGTATTGAGTTGTATTTTTGTTATTGACCAAATACTTATTTTCCACCCTGATTTACGAATAAATTCTTTACAAATCCTACCATGTGGATTCATGGATTTTTTTTTCACATTCTGTCTCTCACAGTTGAAGTGTACCTCTGGTGCAAATTACTGACCTCTGTCATCATTTTAGGTGGGGGAACTTGCACAATCGGTGGCTGACTAAATACTTTTTTGCCCCACTGTAAGTTCATTATAGTCAGGCACTGTGTCAAAAGATGCTCTGTGTGTGTGTGTGTGTGTGTGTGTGTGTGTGTGTGTGTGTGTGTGTGTGTGTGTGTGTGTGTGTGTGTGTGTGTGTGTGTGGATTGCTTTTTATTTTCACTATGTAACTCTGAAAAGAAACTTCGTTGGAAAAGTTAAATTCTCACTTTTGCCCTCGTTGTTTCCCAGTAGCTTTCCCCAGGTAGCTGAAATAGCTTAAGGTGGAACAACCAGAGTAACTGTGTCAAACAATAAAGACCCAATTGTTGGAAGAAGCGAAGAAGATAAAAAGGGTAAGTGATAGAAAGGGACAGGAAAACAAACAAGAGTGAACATGAAATAGAATTTCACCTGATTTAAAGGCAACATTCAGCTGACATTTTTTTTAAAGAAATCAAACCTTCCTATTTATTAGAATGGTAATGCTGGATGTTTTTAAACCAAAAACTCACAGGTGAAAAGTTGCTTACTGCCACTTTAAAGAATTTAGAGGTCCATTTACTATTGTTGGTGCATTTCTGTGTACAGTCTACCTCATGAAAGGGACCATCTTTCACAGTGACTTTTTTATATATACTTTAAGTGTATTCTGATGTACTTCAGGAGACATTAAGCTGTCTCCAAGATTTTTTCAGTTAATCATACATCATTACTTGTAGTATACAAAACTAGAAAGACTGCCAGCTCATAAAGTTCAGTCAGGACTTATTACAAAAGCTACGCCTCTGGCTCACAAGCTGCTCATAATGTTGAGGGGGATTTAAAAGATTCTACTTCTTTTTGAGCCAATGGTAAAATGATAATTACAGACAAAATTAATGAATGCCCCACTAAGCCTTGGAAAGGCAATGGGGGAAAAAAGAATATTTGGATTAACCTACTGAATGAACATTTAGTATTCCTTAGTCATTCATGCACGCAGCTAATAATGGCACATCAAAGCTCCAAGGAACACTTAATAGTATAGCCACTCTAAACACAAATATCTGCAACTAGGCTTGAATATTTCATGAATTCTTTAATGCTCATGGCTGGAGGGAAATTTTCAAATCGTTTTACTGTGATGATTTCTCTCCAAAGAAAAACTAACTGAATTTTACCTCATGTAGTTTTACTCATTTCCCTGTGCTCTCCACTGAGAGAAATACGTTGAGAGAAATGCCACCATCTTTATGCAACGATGAACTTTTCATTGTTGTTTGGAAGGTGTCAGTTAAATACATGAATTCTGTTTGTCCCGAGGCCATAAACGAGATGCTGAAATGAGAAACTTGCCAATACTGTCAGGAGACTGAAGAGCCGGAAAAGGTAGATTATTCTCTATCTTTTCTTCCAGACAAATAAAAAGAGAAACAACGCTTAAATAAAATACTGTCTTGAATCATAAGCAATGATACTTACTAGTATGTACCGTATTGTTAATGTTGTTAGTATATTTTGCAATAACAGGAACATAGTGGTGCAGCTGTTTTGCCAATTTATGCATTGTGATGACTGGGAAGGTGTGAGGTATAGATTTGTTTCATAATTTTCACTTCCCAAATAAACCAATTAAAAAAACAACATTTAATTTATCTAAATTCTTGTATCTTGTATCTGCTTGATCTCTGAGATTTAATTTGTTTGTTTTCTTGTTTTAAAAAAAGGCAGTAAGATAAGATAACCTTTATTCGTCCGACACGTGGGAAATTTGTTTTGTCACAGCAGGAAGTGGAGAGTGCAAAAGTTATGAAGCAAAAATTAGAATACAATAAGAATAAATACAGTAAACAACTGTACAGAATAGAATAAAATAAAATGCTATGTACAGTAGAATAAAATAGAATAAAATATACAATAAAATAAAAATAGAATACAAATGCTATATACAACTGAGTAAAAATACAACGATGCCAGAAAAGATTATTGCACATTAGTGTTATCGCACATTTGTGGATGTGTGTGTTTGATCAGTTAAAGTTAGTACTTTCATCATTAGCAAGTACTGCCTGTTTCACAACATACCATTTGTTACTTGAACATAAAAGCAACAAAGAGAAAAGAAATCATGTGTGTAGGCTGTAATCTAATTTATGTCTCTTGCTGTTACTTCAGAATTCTGCTTATTTCACAATCTTGTTAAATTGCATTTTGTTCAGACTTTTTGTGCTTGTGTGAAATGTTACTGAGGTGAAAGCAGATTTGAAGTCTCTGTTAGAACAATATTACTGCAACAGATGGTGGATTGGGTGTGCAGTACTGACTTAGGGCAATCCTCCTTGCCCTTGTCTCGGCATGATGTCACTCAGTTTGAATCAAATGCAGGACAGCCAGCATCTCAAGCAGCTGCTCAGCAATGCAGACAACACACTGGAGTTTTTTTCTTAAGGCCAAAGGATGTACAGCTAAAACCAAGACATATACCTTGTGTCAAGGTACTCTCTCATACTTACCCCCAAGTTGTTGTAATGCATTACAGTGCTTGTAAGGCATTTTACTACAATGGGTAGAATATCCTACTTGATCTGTTTAGATTTTCATCTTTATTTTATGCTGGTGACAGCAGAAACCTGAAAGGCATCAAGTTTCTATAGTTATGTATGGAGTAAAAGCTACAAAGTGATAATTGGATATGATAGAAAAGGCTGTAGGCACTGGACAAGCATTTTGGTACTAGAAGCTTTCCATTCGTCAGCTGACTTCTATTAATCAATCACATTTAATCAAACTGTCTGCGCAGGCCTTTAAACCTTTGGCTATCATCTGATGTTGACTGAAGTTCATGTTTGGATGTTTAAATCTCCATCTGACTGCACTCAAACTCACCAGATAGTCCACATCTGCCTTCCAAATAACCTGGCTACACGTAAAACCATAAAAAAATGGACTGTTGTCCCTACAGGCTTAATAGTTAGCAGTTAGTGTAGTATGTGTCTGCATGTGTGTATTCATATTAATTGTATTTTAAGTTTATATTATATTTTATTGTAGTTATCCCTAGCTTTGAAAGCTTTAACCCGCAGTGATCAGGCTTTTTAATTCTTATACAAATAGCAGATGAGCCATGTCAGACATATGAATTTCCATCTGGGATCAATAATTATTTTTATTATTATTTTGATTATTCAGTGCTTTGTGACTGCATGTCTGTGAAAAGTGCTTTGTAGATCACCTGTACTTACTCACTTGCAGCAGATAGCATGCAAGAGTGCATTTGAAGCAGCAGGTTGGTTGCTAGAAAACACTGTAATGCAAAGTGCTGAAACAACCAGTTAACTACACAATTTTTACTATACAAAAAAAGTTAAAGTGTTTTTTAAACAGAAAAATTGCCCATTTCAGCTTCTTAGATACGAAAATTGGTTGCTCTGCTGCTTCTGCTGTAGACCAGCTTACAGAGGATGAATCATGAAAACTGGGAAAATGAAAACAAATGGTGAACACTCACTAGTCATTAGTTACAGGCATAAAATTCTCTTATTTATAGTTCAAGTCAAAGACACAGTGTACTCATCTTGACTTTTCAGACTTTTTAGTTTTTTTGGAGCTGACACCCATTGTTCATAAAACTGTTTATTAACAGAAGAAGCTGGATGGACACACTAGGACATATATGCGCTGATGTACAGTTTGAGAGCAAGAAAACACACATGGCTGTTCATCTGTTCTTGTAGCCTGGAGTTTGACAGGTAGCTGCCTTCAAACTGTCAGATAGTCCTATAACCGCCCACTCATTGAGGGAGCAATGCACAGCTGCAACACATTGCCGTGGAGCATATTCAGGGTAATGCTGTTGAAAGCACAGGTCCACAGATGGGATTCTGGCAGAGAAACAAGGAGCAAAAAAATATAGGCTGGTGTTGACTGTATTATTCAGCTGGGAGATGTAGGAAAAGATGGGCTTGGAAACACAGATCTATATCAGGCTTTGTTCTGAAAAAGGTGAACGCCAGGGGTCCGTAGTCACAGAGGTACAGAATGAGAGTGTCCTTCATGTGTACGCAGCAATAGCAAAAAATACACTTTATTTTAAAGTAAAAATTGATTATGGGCAAATGCAGATACTACAATCAACACGTGTTCAGGAGACAGCACAGTTGCTGTTTGGCCTCCGTCGCGTGCTGATGCTTTAAACCTAATCCAACACATTTTGAGTCTTGAGTGCTGCTTTGACTTGTTTCAAGGGGGGCGTCATTGATTTGCAACATCAAAGTGTTTACACATTTTGAGGGGAAAAGAACCACACGTGGACTACAAAAGACATTGACTGTGCACTCTTGCATTGACTTTCGAAAAAATGTCAATTGTGAGGGAAATAATATAGGTGTGTGCTGCTGTAATGAACATGAAATGTAAAAGTAGTGCTTATACATTCACTATTAAGAATGTTTCTTTATTATATTGTAAATGAGCAAAAGATGGTTGATTTTTATATTTTAGAAAGCACGCACCTGTCAAAGAGGACACGCCCCTAATAATGAAATCTTCTTTTTCAGTTTGTGGGGATTCATTTGCTTTTGGAGCCAGCATCAAGTTGCCAATCTCGTACCTGAAGTTTTTGAAACTTTTTTTTTGCCTTCATTCTTTAACCCTGGAGATTTCAGGGTTGGAATCTCCCATTCATTGCCTAGCACCACAAGTTTAAAATGACTCCAGCTTATTCAATCAACCTGAAACTTGACACTTAGCTTGCTCTGCCACATAAATAAACTCCCTTCATCCAGGTGGATTGGATAAAGGGTTATTGAGAAACATGAAGAACACACAGACACATGTACTGAGATTCCTTGACTTATAGCTGAGATGCACCTGACGTAGATCATGTGATAAGCAAACCTAAAGGAGTCACATTATTTATTAGTTTGTAATTTGCTCATAACTATTGAGTTAACACGCTGAAAGAGTACACCTGAGCTCCGTGGCAGTCTTTATGAATGCAGCCTGACTAAAATGATCTTAGTTTGGCAACATTAGTCTTCTGACAGGCATACTTGTTATCTAATATAGTACCAAGCAAGTACTTAGAAATAAGTCAATGAATGCACTTGACTCTTATTCTGTAATTAGTCCTGTTAGTTTGAAATGGTTTAAGGGCTTTCAGATTGACTTGTGACTTGGCTCCATGGGCCAAATTGTCTGTGTGGGAGTTATCTCGTAGAAAATCAAGAGGTAGAGGCTTTCTCTCTGGCCACCAGCCTTCGGTTGCTGCACACTAATGACCATCTTGCCAAAGCATTTAACCTTGAGCCAATCTGTCTTCTCACTTAGAAAAGCTGAGTTCTTGAACCATGAAATAGAGGTAGTTGTTCCTGTGAAAGGAGGTTACAACCCAGACTACTTCAAGATTAATCAATTATTGCCATTGCAAATGTCACGAAGGATAGAATCATTATCAGAGTTTAGTTTTGGTTTTTTTTTTTATACCGTAAATGTCGGGCTATAAGCCGCTACTTTTTGCACAAGCTTTGAACCCTGCGGCTTTTAGTCAGGTGCGGCTTTTCTATGGATTGTCCATGATTTTTGTCATATCGTAAGACGATTTGTTTTGTGTGTTCCGCTGTTGTACGGCACTACGTTGCCTGGCGGAAGGATCGGGGTTCAAGAGTGGTATGTTAGTCACATGTCCGTCCGCCAGGCAACGTAGTGCCGTACGAAGTAGCGCGAAAAACAAACTTCAAAGTAGCGCTACGCATTCAGCGGGAGGCGTGGATGATGAGCGGCGATAAACTTGCAAGTTATGCCCAAAAAGCAAGTTATGCCCAACTCCACCGGTGGATTCTGACAGCGTGGAAAAGTGTGAAAACATCCACGATCACCAACGGATTTTGAAGGGCTGGACTGCTGCATGATGGAGAGGAGGACACCGCCACGGCCCTTCTGAGGGTGTTCGACTCTGACACTGACAATGAGGATTTCTTTGGTTTTGAAAGTGACAACGAAGGAGAGAAGAAGAGTGGATGACGAAGCCATCCTGAGCCTGTTTGTATCCGACACTGGAGAAGAGGACTTTGGTGGTTTTAGTGCGCAGGAAGAAGAGAAAGATGGTGGTGAATGACTGACTTTTCTTCTTGTTAAAGCTGTGTCACTGCACCTGAGCCTAAAAGGTAGGCCGAATCTATTGTTCTGGTGTGCTGTAGGCTACTGTTATGTACTACATGTGCAAATATGTACCCATAACTTGTTTTTCAAAATATTAATAAAAGTGATGTCTCCAAACAGCCATCTCTTTCCTGACAATTCCCTTTGTGCATATTCTCTTACATATGATAAGTCAACATTGAAACACCTGCGGCTTTTGGTCAGGTGCGGCTAATGTATGTACAAAACAGGATTTTCCCCTGATTTTAGCTTGTGCGGCTAATATTTAGGTGCGCTTTGTAGTCCGGGAAATACGGTAGTTGTTGTTTAAGTTTTTTGTTTTTTTAAGGTTTACTTTCAAAACTGTATCCTTACATGAAGAAAACACTAGGCGGAGCTAACTGTGATTTAAAGAACTTTAAATGAAATGTCCCGAAGCTGTTGAAACACAGTTGATGCAGTGACAAATTAACAGTTTAGTTCATTTTACTTTAGTCGTAAAATAGTGGGAGCATGAGATAGCTGGAAATATGAAATGTGGCAAATCACTGATGGTAACTCAAAGTGAACCTGCATGAAGACGTTCTCTTAAAATTTTGAAGTGTGCAAATTAAACACATTGCCCTCAGTTTGCATATGGATTTACATGATACCCATCCCCTTGAGGTTTTTGTCACTCTGGTAGGTAAGTAATACAGATTTGAAGTGACAGATACCATTTCAAAGAACAAACTGACACTGACAGAATGACAACTTCAACCTTTACTGAGCATAAAAAATGTGTGAGTGATTCCCTTGAGGTGTTTTTACTGATCTGTAAGTATTTGCTATATATGTTTTTGGATATATGCCAATCTCTTGGAGCATACAAAGGGCACCCACTTCCTGGAACATTTTGTATAGGAGCAGCATGAATAATATGTTCACACACTGTATTTAGCCTGAACTTAATGAGCTTAGGTGACTTCAAACTGAATACAAAATAGATTTGTCTGCTGTTGTAGTGAATTAGCTACATGCTCTGTTTTTGATTAGATTTCTTCTTCTCATCTCTGAGCTTAAAATGGAGCTATTGGCAGGGCAAATTAAAAACTGCTGTGATAACACCTAGATTCAAGCAGAAATTATGTCAGTCAACATAATTACGTTAAATAATGCTATTTGATGAGATTCAAAGTTATATTTTATTTTTTGTTTTGTTTTGGGGGCTTTTTTGCATTACGTTACCCACATTAAGTCAGTATACTCTTCAGGAGTGCAGCTGAAGAGGATGTTTTATTTCCAACATCCTCAGAAACTCTGCCCTCACACTAAGCAAGCAGGACAAAACCCAAAACACCAGGAATTACAATATTCTGGTGATTTAGGGAGTCACATGGCTAAGCTAATTCGTATTGTCTAGTATAGCTCTGCAATGGCAGAAGTCGCAAGTGTCTCTCTTCTGTCTAATGAATAATGCACAATAAGACACCCGGAGTTATCCAAAACCAAGTCCTTGTTATCCCTGTTTGAGTGGATTGATTTCCTGGCTCTCACGAGCATCTGCGGAGGCTCAAAGACTGCCCTTGTGTGTGGAATAGGGGAATAGGGGAATAAAAGAACAACAGCAACAAGGCAAGCATCAAGCTTGTAGTGCTCTCGTGGATACTCGGGAGTTCATTACCTGCTGTTCAGATGAAAGCAGAGGCCACGTCATCAATGCGCTTATGGTATCTCTAATTAGAAATTCAGCTGTACAGATCTTGATCCTGGCTAAGCCCCAGTTTTGCTGTGATCATTTTCAAAACAGCTAGCTGACCCATGGCCCTGCTGTGGCTTAAGATATTTAAGTTGAAGGCTTGCAGTAAATCCTGTGTAATATTCTACTGGCACCCGGAGAGAGCTTTTAATGAGCTTTGGACAAGAGCGCTGAAACAGCAGATGAAACCAATTCTCATTTTTCCACAATCAGTTACGTTGCTCACCCAGGAGAAATCATTACATGTAACATCTATTGCAATCATAGCACCATATTAGTGAGAATAAGAGCAGCTTGTTTGTTTATTTGCGAGATATTAGAGCTACAAAACTCTATTTGGTCAGAAATGTGTTTAAAGATAATGAAATCTTATATCTTCTACTCTAGGTCAGCAATTTCTAGCAATATCATTTATTGTTGATTTAGTTCAGTACTCTGGGAACCCTGAATATTGTCCACAGTTTCAATATGTGACAGAAATGTACATAAAAAGGACAAAGTAGTGCACAATTACACCTTGTCTACGACTGCTCCTGGTCTCTGTGTCACATCGCTGTCTGAGGAATGCACTTTAATAGTCTACAGAAGCCTTGCCTCTGTGCAAAAAGGCAGACACCAATGTATTGTAACAGACAATGCTGTCAGAATTCAAGGTCTTTCTACTGTCACCGTGTGCCCTATATTTAACAATTTTAGATTAAATCAATAATAATCTTCTGCTGACCAAAAGGGATGTCACTGCTATTCAAATAAACCAATCCAATTTGATAAGAAGCCAGACTATTTGGATAAGCATTGCAAGAAAATCAGAATGAGATACCCTCTTGGAGATTGTCTATTTTCTCCTTATCCTTGATTGCTTTAAAGGACTTTTTGCTCTGGGAAGTAAGTTTAGTGAAGTTTCATCTCTACTAAAGGGACAAGTCATAAAAGAAAGGCTTGCTGAATACTGAAATAACTGAAATGTTAAAACAGAGTATAGGGTATATTCTAACCTCTCGAGTCAAATTACAGGAATCAGAAAAATGATGAGTGGCCTCCAGTAACGCCCCATATAATCCAACTCGAGAGAACATTTTTCACTGTGTTCCAAAATGTATAGAAATCAATATTTAATCAGCACCAAATATTGGACAATGCACAAAAGAGCCTGAGATGCTAAATGCAAGACAGTTACAGCGGTTTGCTGTCAATGGAATGACTAATCTTTTAGAAAGGATTAGAAATAAACATTGCGCCTGGAAATGCATCACTGTAATATTAAGTGGATTTCTGGAATACCACCATTTGCGTTTACAGTAACTCAAGATCTCCAGAGCCCCACACCCTCTGTAGTAAGCAGAACAATGGGCCTGCCAGTGAAAATCCCATAGATTCCTCGCAGTTAACAAGAAATACATTTTCCAAGTTGTACAAAGAATCACAATTGCAGACAGCCTAATACCACATCCAGACTTGGCTTGATGAAGGTGACCCCAGCATTAGACAGAACAATAAGTTTGCGTGACATAACGACTGCCGTGGGTATGATCAGGATGGTAATTCATGCCTGCTTTGTACAACGTCTTGTCTCCCTAAAATAGGTTTGGGTGTGTTTGTGTATGTGCATGTGTGTGTGTGTGTGTTCTCAGTTCACAGACTGAGGGATATGTCTTATGCTTGTTCTAATAGGCTTTGCACCAGTGAGTGCAGGGCTTACAGGTGTACTTCCTCCTAAATACACACATGCATGTGCGCACACACACACACGGTCACATTAGCTTTCATGAGTCACCTCGCTTTTCTAATTTGCATGTCACTTAGTTTTTCCCTGCCTCTAAGAGGAAAGTTGTTTTTACATTCCACAATATGCTTTATTTTGAAATACACATTCTTTTCAGGAAACAAATGGCGTGTTGTTTACGGTTTCCATGAAGTGTTACTAGTGATATGATTCCACATGAATGATTACATATGTATTAAATATTTTTTTTTAAAAATAGCGCACAGTGCTAGCATGATGCTGCACTGGTGACCGCTTCTCTGTTTGACCTATTCAGATCTTCAAAGACACAAAAAAATAGGTAGGCGATAACTCACCTTGAGCACACAAAAGCGCGCCCACCAACCAGGCCACATGGCAATCCACCTGTCACAAATATCTCTCACGCCTCCTGGACGCAGTAACAGAGTGAGCAGGTGAACCCAGACCACAGAGCTACCAAGGCCCTGCATGGGCTTCCATTTCTGACAACACATAAATCTGTTCCTGAGCATTTTTTTCCATTAAAGAGCAGGCAAAACAACATTTAATGGCACAAATAAAAATGTGCTGTTCTTACAGCGAGCAACGTCAGCATAAGCAAGATTATGCTTCCGTGAAACCACAGTGTGATCTTCATTCTTCAGATTAATAAAACAGCTGCTTTATCTTGGCAAGAAAGATGTTGTCATGGAAATGCATTGGTGAACCCTTTCAGATATTCTTCCTCTGAATAAAGGAATGTGCTGGCAACATTTCCAGGCCTGTCACCTACAGACACAGACCCAGTGAGAGACAGACAGCCGGCCACACAGTTGGCCATAGCATCATCTAGCCAAGGTTAGCAAAGGTCAAAGTCACCACATGCTTCTTAACCAGAGCCATATCAATGACGCACCTCCAAAATTCCACATTATGCATAAGTAGGCCATTGCATATTGTTCTATTGTTTCTGTCCTTGATTTTAGCAAACTTAATGTGACTATTTATGTTGCTATGTCAATGTTCAAGATGGATATGTAATTATAGGCTGTATGTCATTTGGTGGAATAATACTTTTAGTATATATCGACGTCTGCCCAAAGCCATGCCTGACTTTTCTTGGAAGATCATCATTATGAAAAAATCACAGAAGACCCAAAGCGTTAATTTTTGAAATCTGCAGGAGACTTTCTCAAAGCCCAGTACTGCTAATGAACACTTAAGCCCCCAACAGACTCTGTGACAGTGTGTCTCTGATTGCCCATGGTTTAATATTTCATGCATATTAGTCCCTTACATTTTAGAAGGTACTAATTTACATTAAGCAGCAGGCCAATACGTGTGTAACACTCAGGTTTTTTTTAAGGATTAGTTATTCATGCACTTTAAACTATAGCTGCTGCATATATAATAGAAATATGTATCACAATATCATTTGATTTAAATAGTGGAAAAGCACTTGCCTCTTATCTGGTAGTTTATTTTGTCACAAAAATGACGAGAAAAGATCTCCACTGGACAAATTTGCAGCAGATTTGTAAGGTGTACCTGAGATTTATTTATCTATTTGTTTATCTTTACAAGGTAAGTTATTAAAAATGCCACTGCACCACACTCTAACCTTTTTGTTCTGTTCATACGCGACTGTACAAATAAGCTGTGTAATTCTCAAAATATTTGTTCTTAATCATATTTTAAGCATCGTTCTTGCGTCGTTGTTAGTTGTATCTTAGGGTTTAATGTTTGCTTCAATGGCTGACTTAGATAAAGGAAGCGCTAATAGCAGTAATACTCTTAATTCTTAATTTTCATCTTTCTGGTAGTCATTTTGACCTCGGCATATTATTAAAAACTATTTTGCACTTTTAAGTAGTTTATGTTCCTTAAAAGCTTCCCAAAAAAGTCTAAAAGAAACAGAAGGGGGGTGGGGGTTCACTGGAGTGGACAATCAAAACGCAAGCGCGGGTCAGCACAAAGATCCTCCCGTAGGCTACAACATTCAGCTAAAGGTGGAGCACTCATTGAGGAACATTATGTCAGTGCCAATGATTCTGCTTGAGTTGAGAACAAGAGGGGCGAGAGTGGCTTTAGACTCAATAGAGCAGAAGAATGGCTGACAGAAATGGTGGTGGTGGTGGGTGAAAGAGGCACACTTGTGTCGTGGTGCTGTACTCTAAGTGAGGCTGTATTGAAAGGGAAGTCAGTGTGTGGTCGAGGGGAAAGGTGTGTGTTGGGCAGAACATCCCTGTTGATGACCTCATTACGTGAACATCAGCTAATGATTTAATGGTATGTAATTAAACAGATGTTGTTTGGGGATTGTGTAACACTTTAGCTCGCATCGATGAAGCTGTGGTGGTTGCTGTGGTGGCAACTGTTACTGGGATGGATTCATATTATCATTGTCTGGGCGTAAATGTCAGATGCATCCTGTTTTGTTTTCATTTCAGCTGGAGCCACAAAGAAGTCATAAGATGTGCTTGAGTGCATAGCAAAGGCACAGATTTGGTGTTTATCCCAATAACCTTCCTATTTGACCCCATTCAGTCCGATCAGCTGTTAGTTAAACCAGGCATGGGGCGGAATAGCCTGAAGGCTCTGCTGTGGGATCACTAAATTGACCTTGCAAAAACATTACAGTGAACAATATTTTTTGAATTTCTGAAAATATCCGAACCAGGCATTTAAACTGAAGTCTGCAACATATGTAGACAGCAGTGTTTTTTAACATGTAACAAACATTTGCCTTTTCACATGTCCAGCAGTTGTTTTTGCTACTTGGATAGGTATTCATATTTTTTTGCTCTGTTTTTAGCCATTGCTAACTCTGAAAGGACCTATCTGGATCTTTTACAAACACCCCTCCCCATCTCCACTGACACAGCAAGAAATATCTTATTGTAAATTGTCCTGAGCGAGAAGGAAAAGTAAAAGTCTCTTGGATGTCAGTGTGACTGCTACAGTTGGTCACAACATTTCAAAGAAGAAAAATTGGATAGCTGATTTGATGTTTTCAGTCCTGCAATGTGAAAAGGCAGAATAATTTGTTACATATGATTGTGGTGTTGGAGGGCTGTTGTGTTAGCTACTCTGAAGAGGTTGCACCTGGCCACTTGAATTGGCCAGGCTTAAAGTTAGACACACAGTCAAGGAAAGTGGGATCAAACAGTGAATGATAAAAACATCCAAGAAGGATGCGGAGGTGTTTCCTTTGAGTGGATTGCGTCTATGCATGTGCACACGGCACGAGTGTTCATGAGTCTAAGAGTGTGAAATTGTATGTTACTCTTGGTGTTCTTGTTTCATGTAACCCGCGGTGCAGATGTAAATTGTTGCCACACCTCAGCAGCTGTTTTGGTGTCATTTGGTTTACTTGTCTCAAACATCTTGCCCCAACAGCTCCATTAGTTTTCAAATGCAAAGCTGTAGGACGCATGTTGTTTTGCTGTTCAGCAGAGATTGACCAGCATGTCTCTTGAAAATTACTTTGCAGCAGTAGCAGCAGTGGCCACCGGTTTCCGTCTGTTCTTTTGTGCAGTTAAAACCAGTGAGGCATGGCTAATGTAGAATTTGTAATTTACATTTGTTCTCCTGCTTGCAAAAAATTGCCAGTCTTCACATCATCTAAATGAGGTGAAGCTCTGTTGTTAAGGTGAAGTGAGTTATTCCAGGATTTTAACCTTGTCTTTCACAGCAATGAGCTTAATCAAGAATAATTTAGCAGAACAATCTTATTGAGAACTGCTAATAAGGTGCTGATGTTTTGGCAGTTTTCTAAATTTGCAGCATTCAGAGATGTCTTAACATAATGCCACAATCTTCCCAGGAGTGAACTTTCCAGCAAATTGACCCTAAGGTCAGACAATGCTCAGACAAATTGCAAAAACCCTAAGAGCCACATCTCAGACTCTACAGATCTTACATTTAGCATGTCAAATGTTAAAATTCAACTCTTCCAAAAAAAATGTGGCTTTTTTTTTGGAAGGGTTTCCAGCACATGTCAGACCAAAACCATGGCAGCGCAGCTTAAGTTTGCAAAGCTGCATATGAACAAAACCTTCTGGAACTATTTCCCGTCAGCAAACAAGACCAAAGTGGATAATGCACCGTTCCATATTTGGGCAAAACACAACACAGTATACTGGCACCAGCAACCGTTAACTGATAAAGCCCAGTGGTGGAGGAGGTGTTAATCATGGCTTGTTTTGCAGCCACAGCACCTGGGTTCCTCACAGCTATTAAGTCAAAGATGAACCTTTCTGTATACCAAAGTATTCTCGAGTCAAATGTGAGGCCATCTGTCCCATAGATGAAATTCAGCCCACATTAGATCATGCAACAGGACCCTGATCCCAAGCACAGAAGTAAATGCCGACAAAATGGCTTAAAAAGGCAAGTCAAGATGCTGCAATATGACCGAGTCAAAGTCCAGACTTCAACCTGATTGAAATGGTGTACAGGGACCTTATAGGTTAACAAATGAACTCCAAACCTCAGCGAAATGAAGCAACAAGAAGAGTGGGCCAAAATTCCTCGACAGTGATGTGAGAGCCTGATAAAGTCATACAAAAAGAATTACTTCAAGTAACTGCTGCAATAGGTGGTTCTACTGAATCATGGGGTGTATTTAGTTTTTTATGGGACTGCAGAGTCAATGGCACTACAGTAAGCTACATCAATAAACCCCAATAACAGTACAATTAAATTGGGGAAAAGATATTTTCTAGTAGCCTTTTAACCTATTCTTCAGCCTCTCATAGAAAATTTAAGATCTTTTCATGGTAAACAGTGTAAGATGCCAAGACTGAAAGCCTTTGAAATCTACATAGGTATCCAATCTGGTTCACTCCTGTGCAATCATCTGTTGCATAGGAATGACAGGAACTGTATTAAACAGAAATTTGTTACCCAATAAGGAGGTTAAAGTTTCAGTGTTATAATCTTAAACATTTTGTGGAAGAACACAAGATGGAAGAAATTTTACATTCCTTTTTTCAGTCTACCCAGAGTCAGTTAGGTTTATGGAGAGAGACACTAGTCATGTAAGCACTAACTGTTATTATGAGATGAGAGGTGATCTAGCTGTCTTGAAGGCAAATGGTTATAGGCCTTCCATCACCCTGTCCTTCACACCCTTATTTTCGCTGCGCTACAAATGTCACATTACTTCCCACACTGGATTTGACAGTTGGCACTGAACATAAATAACTAATGTACAATATCTGCATATTTGGAGCCTTTGGTAGAGTCTTTATACAGTGCAGCACATGCTGCTTTTTCTTTACTTTGAATATTCTTTATGGAGAACTCTTATAAGCAAATAAAAATAGATCAATTTCTGAAATATAATTACTGCATGGAATTCAAGTGCCTATCAAGTGCAAGTAAATAACCTTAGATGATTGTTGATGTCAACTATGAAATCTATTTGGAAGGAGCAGGGCATTTTTTTTATTTGGATGAGGGCCTGATATATAAAGCTAAACTACAAATATATTCATTAAAAAGGCTGGAATGGAGCTTTTTTTGAAGTATCTTTTTCTTTTCTTTTTTTGCTTCGTGGATTACTCGGAAAGATGGTAGGAAAAAATTGTAGTGGAAAAAATTGTTTCAGGTCACAAAAAAGGAAGCACTGACAGAAAGCAAAAAGGAGCAAAGTAAAAGTCAGAAATGCACCCACAGGCGATATTACACAGACTCAGCCGTGGCAGTTCCAACAGAGCTTGGAATGGCTAAAATGTTCAAAACACAGTGGTGACACCACTTCAGCAAAAGTCATCTCCGCCTGTCAGAGTTAATGATAGTCATCATGTCACAGAGTCGCTAAACAACTTTGAGAACGACATTTGAGAAATGAAAATGTGTATTTTCGTTGATGAGCGAGAGAAATATCTGGCAGTGCTAATTTTCTACAACAAGCTGAACACTAGCATGAATGGATAAAAATGATGGAAGTATGCGTAGCATTTATGCTTGTTTTATGTAGTATTTTAATACAATATGCGCTCTCTTCTTTCGAGCCTTATGCGCTGAGCTACAGCATATGATATGATAAACTGACAAAGAGGAGAAGCCAGTTACTGTTTGTTTCTTTCGTAAGTCGAAGATTTTTGTAAGTTGAAGCACCCATCGCGCCTTTTGAGTGAACGATAGGCTATAGGTTAATTGCTAACTGCAACAACAATACGTTGTTGTTCCAATGCACAAGGCATTGTGGCCATTGTAGGCTCAGCCAATCAGAGCCAGCGGATTTCATACGTGGGCATTTTGCCGTAACACGGGCAGAAATATTGCTGTTAAGTGCCTTCGTAACTTGAATTTTTTGTTAAATGGGGTATTCGTAAGTCGGGGTTCCACTGTATTTACAACCCCCCCCCCCCCCCCCCCCCCCCTTTTCTTTTTTAGTTTTAGAAATACAATATTGATTATATGTCTGAAATTAAATACAATGAGAACATGATAATAATAATAATAATGGATTGGATTTAATTTAACACTCAACAGTGTTTTATTTAGCACTCAGAGGTGTGGACCCATATAGACACTCTCTAGTGTTAATTTAACACTGGAGATTTTGCTGTGTAGAATTATTCTCGTGTTACTCAAAAATTGGGAAAATGGTGATTCAGCTGAAGCCAAATCACATCCTGGATAAATACTAACCTAAAAAAAAGACCACAAATATTACATTTACAGAAGTCTCTTAGATCTGTCTGGTTATGACTCATATGAGTCTGACAGTACATTCCCAGTGCAGGTTTAAGGCTGGTGAAATGTCTCAGAGTTCTGACAAGCTCATAGACCCTCATGTGCAGAACCAGAGGAGTCCCCCTACAAGCCAGAACAAACAAACCTGCAACAGCCCCACCAATGGCAGGAGTGACATAATGAGGACAATGAGAGCACTTCTCTTACAAGTTCTCTTCTCTTATCTGCACCCGTGAAACATGGTTGGAGTATTGAAATCCCATCAGCTGACCTTCACTGTTTTCAAAAACAATTGAAGTGCAAATCAGACACCATTTGTGCTAAAGTGTGAGTAGTAAAGTACTGGCTTGAGCCTCTGTCTGCTTTTGAAATATGACTCCTACAAATGCTCAAAACATCTGAGGTTCAAGATTTGAGAAATTACAGGCATTGCGGTCATAGCTGCCAGTGGGTTTGCACCTGTCCCAACAGTTTAAAAGACTGGAAAAAGAACTTTTGTGGGGCTGCTGGGACTTAAAATATATGACAATTAAGGGACTAGAACTATCAGTTTTGGGGTCAGTTATTAAAAAACAAAACAACAAAGGTACAAATTACACACTCATTACTTCAAAATAAAATCATACGTTATACTATTTAACTACTCAGTGGGGAAAATAATATACTTGTTATATTACTTTGCTTTGTAACACCGACTGAAATTCACAGGTACATAATCAGCAGCAAACCTTGGGCTAGAGTGCCACTAGCTCACACAAATCCCTACACTAATGAAGAAATACTTTCTTTTAGTGTTAAAGGTTGAAATCAAAGCCAACAACACAAAGTAGAGTTGAAAACCAACCAAAGAGACTTCAACGAATCATCCCTGCAATTCTACTGTAGAAACAAGTGCAAATAGAAAAATGGAGGTTAAAATGCTATAAAAATGCATCTATTAAGGCTGTTGTCATTTTAACTTGTGGAAATGCTTCTTTTTTTGTTTGTTTAATATAAACACACCCCCTAACAATAATCAGTGGTCACTGTAGCCCTCTCTGGCTTTTTATTAGCACTATTCATGTGCAACACATCTTTCAGCTCAGTTTTTAAAACAACTTACAGTAGACTATGTGCACCTCAGCATATGCTACTTCCGGTGGGGAAATTCCTGTAGGGCGCTTTGTTTCCGGTGTGATATTCGCGTCTTGTTTACGGTTGGGTTTTCAAAAAAAAAGTCAACCAAATTGACGAATCAAGTGGCGAATTACATTTCTCAAGATGCCTTGGGCATTTACCGAATATATCTGTAGATGATGTTCATCATTTTTCCCTCGCGCCTCAGAGCAAAAGAGAGAGAGGGTTGACATTTCTCAGTATTTGTATATAGATTTCCCGCGTTTATCGCGGGTGTTATGTTCTAAAAATAACCAGTGATAGGTAAAATCTGCGAAGTAGCCAGCTTTACTTTTTAAAAATATTTTAAGGCTGTAAAACTCGTCACTAAACACTTTATACACTTTTCTCAGACAGGCATGAACAGTTTCACACTTTTCTGTCTTGTTTAAACACTCTCAAAGTTCAAACCTTCGTAAAAAAAACTCTCAGTATATTTGTTTTTCTATAAATAATAATGACAGATTTTAGAACTAATGAATTTAACTTTAAGCTTAATTGCTTAATTTAAGCTTAATGCACCTTATAATCCAGTGCGCGGTATGGTAAAAAAAAAAAAATACGGTAACTTCTACCTTCCTTTGGCATGTCCAGAAGTCCAAGTTTTTGTGCATGGTGCTACCGCAGGTGCCTTTGACGGTGTAAAACGTTTCGTTGACATTGTTGCGTTTGTTGGGGAGAAAACTTACAAATAGGGCTGGGCCATATTATACCGTTCACAGTAATACCGGTATAATGTTAGGCAACGATAGGAAAATGAAATATCGCGATAGAATGGGAGTAAAACGCGCGTGCGCAGTGCCTTTGTTTTCATACGCACATGGCCGATTGTTGAGTGAAACAGATGAACCAGAATTGGTTTGTAAAAATGGTGCAACTTCCGTGATGTGGAACTGGTTTGGTGTTTGTCCGTCAGATACACAACAAAGCACATTTTTTTGCAGAACATGCAAGCGGCCGTTGTTATTGTCATATTTGTCAGACTAAGATGCTCTTAAATCTGGGAGTAATCTGGGTCCTAAACTCCGTAACTTCAGGTCAAACAACACTGCAGCATCACTTAGAGTTAAAAACTGTCTAAATTCTTTCATCTTTAATAAAACGATCAGCATTGCTGCTTTACCAGGTGTAACTATGAAGTTTAACTTCCAGGCATCCATGAAAACAAAAGTTATTACATTTAACGGAGTTAGAAGTTAGCAGGAAGCTAGCGGAAGTTAGCTCGCTAGTTTCGCTAGTTACCTAAGCATGATATAGCATGTTCTGACTGAGAGATTTCTGAAAAAAATCAAACGTACAGCTCTGCTATCACTTCCAACATAAATGAAGACAGGAAACTAAACAGCATTGACGTTTGTAGGGTTACTGAAGTTGGGCTAGCTGGTATATAATGATGTGCTACGTGATCGCTAGCGACACAGCTATGTTAGCATAACATAAACAGTGAAGCTGGAGGACGAACACTAACACTTTTCCACTTATAAAAGTTAACGTGAAGGTTCTTCATGGTTAGAGACAAATGCAATCGCATGGCAGGATGCTGTAAACGGACCAAACTTCAGTCAGGAGAACAACTGAGATAATCCATCCACAATACGAGGTTAGTCATTAATATACTGCAGCAACATGGGAATAGAGCAGCTGCCAGAGAATTCAACATTAATGAATCAATGGTACAGAAGTGGAGGAAGCAAGAAGAATGAGTTTAATAAAGTTTGATTTATCTGACTGCTTTGTTTCACTTAATGTGCCTTATAATCCCGTGCACCTTATGGTCCGAAAAATGCGTACTGCACACTGCAGTTTAATGTTGCAAAGCACCTCTTTTTAACTTCAGTGGATATTATACATGGTTATGCTCAGGATATGTCAGCCCATTTCTACTGGAAATGCCTTTTGGTTAAACTTTCAGCAAGGAATTTGCATTTGCACTGTTATATTTTTATAAAGCTTTAATGTACATAAAAACCAGCTTCTTGTTTAAGTGAAAATAAATGGAAGGTTGTCTTTTTGCGCTAGTAATGTTGTGGAGTTGTATTTTGTCTCGCATCAATTATATCGTCGGTTATATCGTTATCGCAAATTTTCAAATATATATCATGATGAATATTTTTGGCCATATCGCCCTGCTCTACTTACAAACATACAGTACAGCACTTCAGAGTCACACTGCTAGTGATCGATGTAGCGATTCTGTACTGTACAGGAGAGCACGGCATGGAGGAGATCGACAATGATCTACAGCCGATCGGGATGCAGAACACAAGGCGCTTTAAAAACAAACAAACATGCAAACTTGCACTAAAAGAATCCGCAAAACAGCGAAGCTGCAAAAGATGAACCGAGTTATAGCGAGGGACCACTGTAATTGTGAAGATAAGTCACAACATACCCTTCGTAAATACTAACATATAGAGACCCTTACCTGCAATCATTCATTTTATTTTTTTTTAACCTTTTTTTCACGGTTTGTTGACATGCTGTGTAGGTGTGTACTGATATCGACATAACGGGGAAACATCTGGCTTTGACTATTTTTCACCTGTAGTTTGAATGCTGGACATTTTCCTGCTTAAATCATAACAGCTGTCACTATACAGAGATGTGCTTCTGAATGTGGACGATGTGTCTTCTGCATGCAGTGATGCAGTTCTGCTTGTGTTGAGTGATATAAACAAACAATCGATCTACGCTCTTCAAACATCAAAATTGATCATTTGATTTTTTTATGACACAGCAATGGTGAGTGTTCCCACCCTCTGCTGTTTTTAACTCAACGTAATCTTTCCGTTTTTGTATTTTGGACATGATGTTTGAGTCCACCTTCGCAGTAGCAATTGACTGCAAAATAAAGCTACCGGAAATGTACAACCCTACATCCAGTCTTTAAACAGGAAGTTAGCGTTTTCTCGTGCACAGGGTCTAATTGAAATTTTTTTGATAACATCCTATTTCATAGTGCAATCTTCATGTGCTTTAAGTACCCGCTAATTGTTTTCACAGTATTCATTCACTGTGTCTTTAGAGATTTGCTATCTTTTCTTAGCTAGTAGCTGCCTCTCTAGCAACACGGCCTCTTCACCTGTTCCTCTTGCACTTTCTTGTTCATTGTGTCAGATGTTTAGTTACTCCTCGGCCTCCTTTAGCAAAAATGATACTTGTAATAAATGTAGTCTATTCACAGCTCTGGAGGCCAAGATCACTGAATTGGAGACTGACAAAACGTTAGCTCTCTGTTGAGCCAACCATTCCTTTAACATTAACCAATAATGACTTCATGAATTTCTTCACAAATAAGATTTTAACCACTAGAGAAAACATTACTCATAATGATCTCACAGGTGTAACATTATGTCGGCTACTTTCAGTACCACTGACATATCGTAAAACAGCTAGCTAATCATCTGCAGAGAAATGGCTTATTTGAAGAGTGCAGCATTCAATACTGTTGACCATAATATTTTATTAGAGCGATTAGAACATGCTGTAGGTATTACAGCTACTGCGCTGCAGTGGTTTGAATCATATCTACCTAATAGACTCCAATACGTTCATGTAAATGGAGAGTCCTCTTCACACACTAAGGTTAATTATGGAGTTCCACGGGGTTCTGCGCTCCTTTAGGCAGCATCATCAGAAGGTATAGCATATATTTTCACTGCTATCCAGATGACACATAATTTTATCTGCCCGTGCAGTCTGCTAAAACATACTAATTAGTTAACTTGCAGAAATATCTTATAGATATAAAGACCTGGGTGACCTCTAATTTTCTGCTTCTAAATTAGATAATACTAAGGTTATTGTACTTGGTCCTAAAAATCTCAGAAATATGGTCTATAACCAGATTCTTACTCTGGATGGGATTACCTTGGCCTCCAGAAACAGGAATCTTGGAGTCATTTTTGACCAGGATATGTCCTTCAATGCACATATCAAACAAATACTTTTATTTGCGCAATGTCTCTAAAATTCTAAATATCCTGTCTCAGAGTGACATTCAAAAACTAGTTCATGCATCTATTACTTCTAGGCTGGACTACTGTAATTCATTATTATCAGGATGTCCCAAAAACTCCCTGAAAAGCCTTCATTTGATCCAAAATGCTGCAGCAAGAGTACTGACAGAGACTAGAAAAAGATATTTCTCCAATATTGGCTTCTCTTCACAGGCTCTGTTAAATCCAGAATCTAATTCAAAATCCCAGCAGTGCTAATATGCTGTGCAGATAGTAAGTATTGACAACCTACAGAGCAAGAGGTGACATGATAGTAGGAGCTTAGTGATTTTGTTTGTGTTGGTTGAAAGGATGTTGGTTCAAAAGTTCAGATGCTTGCCCTGTTCCCAAACCTGATGGCAAAATTCAGGCTGACAGCATCAGTTCAGAGTTGGGACTCTAATGCACCTGGCAATATTTTTAACCTTTCTCTTGAACTCGTGGGCATAGAATTTCTCCATTGCTAACAATCTAGACTTCATGTTGGCCAGGTTGTCCTGTTCTTACGTCTGCATTTTAATTTTGCTGCTGAGGTGCAATGCCATTGCATTACAAGGTGGTCAAACATTCTGTAAGTATCTTCCTAATGGTGCATCAGTAAAAGTTGCACAGTGTGATTTGTTCATTTAAACAGGGACCACTGACTCATTATCGTGCAGACGATGAAATGAGTGAGGAAAGGACCCCACTAACATGAAGTCAGGATTCTGAAGCTGCTGACTTGTTCCTCTAAAATCCAAAATAAGGGTGTGCCATCCTCTATGTAAGAGTGTGTGTGTGTGTGTGTGTGCGTGTGTCATTTAACTGCAGCCCTCAATAAGCACCTTGGAGGTTGTTGTCATGGCACATTGAAGTCTAGGGTTTAAGTTGTAGAATATCTGTTTTTCAAGGTCGTGACAGTGCATTTAATCATGGCATGTGAGTTGCACATGTCTGTGCAGTCATGTGTGAACGGTGAGTACAAGATGGGGCTGAGGACCCATTCCCAAAGGGGATCCAGCATTGAGAGGCAGCGCTGAGCCAGTGGAGCTGCTCATCTTCACATCCTGGGGTCTAACAGCGAGGAAGTCCAGGATCCAACTGATCAGGGAGGACCTGAGTCCCACATGTTTAAAATTTTTTGGTGTCGCCTATCATAATTTTCTGTGTGTGTGTGTGTGTGGAGGGGGGGGGGGGGGGGGTAGTAGATTAGGGTTCCTACGTTATAAGTTATGTAAATGAAAATCCACTTATTACTGACCTCTGGTGCTTATGCAACAACCAATTCAAACACACTGAAGAAAATGTTTTGTTCAATTTACTCAATTTTTTTATGACAAGTGGTTGCACGAAATAAATTTGTTTGAATCCAGAAATATTTTTTAAGTACACTGAATTTAATTTAAGCGAGTAAAACCAACATATATTTTTAAGCTACTTTAACTTAACTGTTGTGGATACGTCTTAGTCAAATATTATTAGTAAGTCCAACTAAGGTCGTGTTAAATGTACCAGAATAATTTGTTTCCTTTACACTTATGTCCCAAACTTATATTCAAATCAATCAAATTGTTAATTTCTCTCTATTTCAATTAAGTTAAGTTTACTTAAAAAATATTGCTTACCCTGATTTGTAGTTTTTAAAAACGTCAATAATGAAAACTACAACATTCTTTCACATCATTTATTAATGCAAAATTTGTTGCAAACAGAATAAGAATCCACATCTCTAAGGGAAATTGCTGCAATTTGTATAATACAAATTACAAAACTTTTGCCTATGAACTAGTAGCTTTAAAAAGCTGTATTCAAACAAAACAGAAACAACAGACAAGAGAAATGTTAACCAATGTTTCTCTTCCTCTAAAAAAGAAAAAAAAAACCAAACTCCTTACATAAAAGAATAAAACACTACCAGCAGTATAATGTATCACAATTAGAAACTGATGCATCCACAAACTAACCAGTTTCAGACTTGCTGTTCTGCAATCCATATTTAGAAATTGCATTTTAATAAGGTAATTAGACTTAAAATTAAACTTGTGTTTTCCTTACTGCTTATTGACCACTGTCTTTCCATTCTAGTCCTTCCTTGAAGATTCTGAATGTTTTACATATTTTCTGACCTAACATACTCGCTTCAAAACAATTAATAGTCTTTAAAGTGTTACCAGTGTGCTGCAGTGTGGTAATCATGAATGTTTTTTTTTTGTTTTTTTTATCCGGTTGAGTTAACACTGATTATACGCAGGGCAGCAGCTATAACTGAATAATTACAAAGTTGCTCTTCAAGCTACTCAAATGTACCACACGTGAAACATTCATTATTGAAAGTTAAAATGTTCAATCGAAACATAACACAGAACAAATGATGGTTGTACAAGAGTTTCACTCCTATTCACAAGAGCACCAGTCATTGGTAATTTACATAACAGCATTCTCTTGATGTGTTATTTTAGAAATCTTCCTATCCAGTAGCAATTTTGTTCTTCAGCCCAAAGACTTTGGGGGAGAGCTTTTCAAATTCAAATTCAAATTTTATTTGTCACGTACACAGTCATACACAGTACGATATGTAGTGAAATGCTTGGACAACTGCTCGTGACCTAAAGAGAACAAAAAAGGAAAAGGCTATGAATAAGATAGGAAATAAATATGAAAAATTAAAAAGGGTAAATTTAACTAGGAAGGAATAAAATATAAATTAAGGTTAAAAATGAAATAACTGTACAACACAAATTAGAATGAAGGGTAAATTTAACTGGGAAGAATAAGATAAAGATAAATATATAAATTAAAGTTGAAAATAAAATAACTGTACAACAAAATACACAATACACAATATAGAACTATATAAGAATGTATGAAGAAATCTAAATATAAATAAATATATACACAATAACAGCAGCTGTACAAGTATTAACCGGAAATGAAGAATATAGTGACCAGTGTTGTGCAAAACCAAAGTCCAGAAAGTCCAGTGTGTGTGTAAGAACCATATGTGTGGGTCAGTACTGTGTGGTGGTGTGATTGAGAGACCGTATCGCCTGCGGGAAGAAGCTCCTCCTCAGTCTCTCTGTGTTGGTCTTCAGGGAGCGGAATCGCTTTCCTGACCTCAACAGAGAGAACAGTCTGTTGTTGGGATGGCTGAGGTCCTTCACGATCTTCACCATCGAATCCCATCAACACTTTCTAAATGAATTCATAATAGTCCTTCAATTCCTTGGGGAAGGCTAGGTTTAGTGCATAGATTACTTCAAGCATCAATGCACAAGCTTGGGCCAGAGATCCAATGTTGTCCATGACTATCTCCCCTTCAACAAATATTCCAATGTCATCATAATGTCCATTTTGTCCATCCTCCCTGTTGATGACATAAATGCCCATGGTGTGCTTCTTCAGGTCTCTCTGGATATCATCTCCTTCAATGTCCTAAACATTTAATAAAAAGGTAAAAGAAAAAACAATTAACTCTACAATTAAATTCCAATCTAGTCGTTTGTGTGTGTGTGTGTGTGTGTGTGTGTGTGTGTGTGTGTGTGTGTAATACACACACACACACACACACACACACACACACACACACACACACACACACACACACACAGAAAAAAAGAAGACTGGTGCTTAATCATTGGTATGATTATTTTGTTATTTCTTCATTAAATGCTACAATGCAATTGCCATCACTTCATAAAGCATGATTATCATATGGGTTAGTATACAGTGCATGAAGGATGTCACTACTGTTAATCAAAGAAGAAATGAATGGCATCAGTCCATTTAACGGGTTTAAAGGGTTTTAAAAAGCAGATATTTGTCTGTTTCAGGTGGTTGGCAACACATTTTCCTGTGCTCTTTGTCCACTGGTGGGAGTGTCTCACCTGTGAGGTCAGCGGGGCAGAACTCTGCCATCAGCAACAGAGAGCAGAGAAAATTTAGATGTGCAACTAAAAACATGCTTGCCATGTAAGCCCCAAACATCTCTGAAATTGCTCTGCAAACTTCAGAGTACTTATACTTCAGGAGTCCTGTGGGTACCGTAAAGACTCATGTATGCAAACAAACCACATTTTTTTTTGCAATCTGATCCTTTTTCTCTTGGCTGTTTCCTTCAGGGATCACCACAGTGAATGATCCACCTCCATCTAACCCTATGCTCTGCATCCTCTTAACTCACAAGAACTAAATTCCTGTTTTTCATTTCACTTTCGCAAGTTTTTTTTTTCTTTTGTCCTGGATAAAAGAAATTTAATCATATATATTAATTGATATTAATTAATATCAATATTAATAATCACAAGAACCCTTAAGATGAGATAGATAAACTTGTCCCTGCAATACTGTGACAAATACTGTTGTGATAAATATGTAAGGAATTTGCATGTACTTACCAAAATAACACCATCTTCTTGAATAAACAGTAACACATAAGGGGAAGAAAATCTGCCAGAAAAGGAAGACAAATAAAAAAAACAAAACTTTAGAAAGACAAACAATTACCGTTTCCAAGCCATTAGTGCATTACTTCATGATACTCCCTTGTAACAAAACAAATCTTACTTGTGCCTCTGTGCAAACTACAGATGGCACGATACCACTTTTTTATGTCCGATACCGATATCATAAATTTGATTATCTGCCGATGCCGATATGAATCCGATATAGTGTATTTTATAATAAATAAAACTGTTTTTATAAATATTTTACTGCATTTTGTATAAGTTCATACTCAGTTTTAAAAACAAAACATTAAAGCTATTCTGTTATACCTGTATGCAAAAAATACACTGCACCCAAAATATTTTATACTTCAGCAATACTGATCAACCTAAAAAACTTACACCATCCTCCTTATTCAGGTATTCTAAACAGTACATAGAAATATTAAACTAACTAATAGGACTGCCAACTCCCAGCAAAAATATTAGGAAACCACCCCGCACCCTTCGCCTGATAATGCTTAATTGACGTAATGCACAGAAATCAATTATTTTTCTATAATAATTTGATTCAACATTTTTCTTCAATACAGTTGCAGACAGCGCAGACAGCGTACCTTCCCAAAGGAAAAAGTGCTATATGTACTACTATTACTAGGGCATATATTAGACTTAATATTTACTACATACAATAATGGATCTCTATACATTTAACCAGATCACCACTTTGGTAGTAAGATTTAGAATAATTATTTATTAAAAGCTAGACATTTTAAATGAGAATAAGAAAGAAAATTATGTCTTTGTGTCTCCCTTTCCCTGTTAATGCCCTACCTGGCCCCTGGCAAAACTTTGCTAGATCCGCCCCTGCACAGTTACCAGCTGTCAGCTACCTAAAAAAGGATCCTGGAGTTATTTGTCTCTCAGAAACAGTTCATAACTTCCCTTCAACTCATTCATGTGACCTAAAATGTAAACCTGTTTCTTCATTACCTGTTCAGCTCTAATGATTCAGTAAAAACTTCTCCTGGTTTCACCTTCATGTTTCCTTCTCACCACATATCCAAACTATCATGACCAGCAGCTATTACGGCTGTGGCTCCAGAAAACATAAGCGGATACTAGAAGTAATATTAAAAAAATTCTAGCAACAGCTTATCAAGCTTAAACGTGCTGCTGTTGTTTATCTGCCGTTTTCCTCTTTCTAGCGCAAACTGGGTGACTAACAAATGAGAGAGACTAGCGACAGAAAAGCCGATCAGCTGATAATCGATCAGTTTCATGATTGAAGTAGCAACAGGAGAGGGAGGGGGGAGAATGAGGGAAGAAGTTTTAGCTGTTCAGCATGAAGACACCGAATAACTCCAGCTTTGTGTCTTTTTTCATTCTAGCTGAAGTATAAAACAAATCGCTTCCTTTCCCCCTCAATACAAAACTCCGACAGCCAGTCCAGCTGTGGCTCCATACATCGGTTGTTAAGCTCAACATGGAAATACTATGCAAACATAAAGAGATGAACTTACACACTTGCTTTACTTCTCTGTGTTAGTTTTCTCTGAGATTAAATGCAGCGGTTTGGAAGCACGTAGCGAGGCTTTAAATGCTAAACCAGACCGCTGACAGGTCTTGCACTCAACAGCTCTATCAAGTGAAGCAACTTCTTTTCTGAGTTAATTTCAGTTTTGACAAACATCACTCTCAGTGCCTTTTGATCTCACATTTTTGGCAACCACTGAGTTATTCTCCTCCACAGTTTACAACCATTATTTTTTTCTGCACAAAAGACGTTGTGCAACGCCAATCCTACTTATTTCCTACTGCACCCCTGACTGTGCAGGTGCGTTCAGAAGCCCCCTCCCCCGCCCGACTATTCCTTAATGCCAATGTTGTGGCGGGAGGGACGATTTCTCCACTTAAAACTGCAGGCGACTGTACAGTGAACTTTACAGCTAACTACAGAGAAATTGCCTCGTTCCATAATTTGTTAGTACAAAGTGTGCCACAAGAACTAAGCTAAAAACATATGACATTTTAACGCATCAATACAATTACTCTTTTAATAGAGCAGTAGCTAATAGAGCACATAGCTAGCTTAAGTCAAATTCATGACAAAGTTCAGAGGTGTACAACTACTTAGACTTCTTTCTCCATGTGCACACGTCTTAAAGAGTCAACATGCTTTGACTGAGGTAAAAAAATAAAACAAAAACGACCGTAAAAGGTTTACTTACCGAAGCTAGACCACCTTTATATGAAGTTGTGCGATTAACTTGAGCCCGCTTGCAGCACACAAAGAGTCCGCTTCTTCAGTCCGCGCGCAAAATGGTGGCCTGTCCTAACGCATGCGCAAAATGGCCCAGCAGGAGGCTATGAAAAACATACTTAAGCATTTTGAGCTACATTTAATTAACTAAAATTAATTGGATTAAAACGCAGGGAATGTATTCTGGAGTTACTCGAATTATATATGTAGACAGGAATTACTCATTTGAATTGAAAAGATATACCAAAATATAATATGCTATATTTAAAAGGAGACAATATCACTTTTTTCAGTGCATGCGTCAATACATTTGACATCACAATGACTATGTGGCTGCTGTGGTAATGTTTCAAGAATAGATGCTACTGAATAGTGGGGCTCTTAAGCCTTTTGTAAAGTTTTTCTTTAGGGTGAACTTTCCAGATTGAAATGATGGTTTAGTTTGTCATTGATGACAAAGTGGTCTAAGAGTATAAAGAACGACTGAAAAAACGATGTGATTATAATCTAATAGAGGAATATATCTGTGAAATCTTTACATATTACAGAACAGGCAACTCTTCTCATCTTCCCACACTTATTGGAAATGCTATTAACAACAATAGATTTCTTATTGCCGGAGGGTTCTTATTCTTATCTTTTTTTCCCAGTTCGTTAAATTTAATGTAATTTTGCATAAAACAAGAAAAAAAAATCATTAACTTCCTAGACTGTTTTCCAATAATTTATAAAACATCCCTGTGTAAAGTTTTGTATTTTTGATGAGATTACAGCCAGTCTGTTCACACAGCAGATATATTCACAAGACATTAAAGTACAACATATCTCATACTGATAAATCATGCTCAATTTACAAACTGCAAGAAAAATATACTCCTGATGCATAATGTATTTGTGCTGCCTTGTATCAACAAAATGCCATGGACCTGCCTTTAAAATCCACATATTTTTTGTGTCAATCCTGTAATGTTCTGCAAAAAAAAGCCTGCAACATAGCCAAAAAGAAGATACTGTTGGATCAGGCAGTGGTGTGCACACAGAGGAAAATCAAACACTCATCTAAAGCATGGCTACTTTCTTCCGCACTTTGCTCTCAGTATGTTTATGAGCTTCTGAAGTGAGTGAAATGCACAAGGCTGTGCAGGTTAAAGCTCGACAAGGCAGGATTTCATGTGGGGTTACAGGAGGGAGGAGAGGAAGCAGCAGGGTGAAAGTTATGTTGTCAGGGAGGAGAACAATGGGAGAGGACAAGAGAGGCACAGAAGGTAAGAAGCACAACAAAAAGCATCATCTGTTTGTGAGGATGCCTTGCTGTATTGGTTTTTTCATTTCTTCAGGCAGAGCTAAGGCAGCAGAGAGTGAGCACACAACAGAGCAAGTGAACAGCCTTTCTGTGATGTTTGCACCTATAAATAACTTTTTTTTCAATCTTGACATCTTTGTTTTTATCTCTAAATCCTCCCCACGGTGCAAAAAATCTATGAGATGTAACCTAAACATAATTTACACTGCTAATTATCATATCCTCAATATACTGAAAATGTGCCTGCCTGTGTGCGAACTCTGATTTAGTATCCAGCACATCTAACCTTTAATGCACAATTGCCATCATTAAAGTCTCCAACCAAGCCCACATGAGACCATTTGAATGGGATTAAAGTGGCGATGTCAGTTTTGGTTTCAAGGGAGGATGCCTTGACTTTGTGTGGGGCAAATTGATGTCAGGAATGGTGGGGAGGAGAGGCAGTGGGGGGGTCTCCTGATGCATTCTAAAGTGGCAGTGAGTGGACCAGCATCTATTATTTATCCCCCCTACCCACCATTAAGCCTGTAATGAGCTGGTTTAATTCACTGGGCAAACAGGCTTACAGCAGTCATGTATCAATAAATGTTAATTATCCTGGCTCCTGGTCGCATCTTCGAGTGCCCCAACACTGCAGTCTTGGCCTGATTGCTCCAGCATGGAATCCAATATGTTAGATGTCAATGCGGTATCAACTGAGGAATGTGGGGTGTGTTGTTTAGACAATTACTGCTGCCCTCCCAAGTCTTGGGTTTAGCATAATGGAGCAGGCCCTGTACTGTTAGGGCAATGCTGGCTCATCTGGATTCTCTGTCAACAAAGCTATTGATCCAGCATTGGAACAGTGTCAAATCATTGTCTGTCTTACAGCACTAAATCATCATCATCATTTGCAACCCATAACAATGATCTAGGTAAAGTAAGTGGGAAGCAATGGAGATTTGATTCAAATGGATAGGAATGGTTTTTTTTTTTTTTACTAATCAGATGAGAAATTACAATTAAAATTACCAACTTGCAAGTGCTGTTTTTAATGCCTGTGGATCTTAATTGGGAATACAGTCTTATACTTTAAGAGGTGTTCAGTGCTTGAACAAATGAATTCTTAAAACAGGCCTATCTAAATCATTGTAACTGTAGCTTTAAGGAGTAAAGTGTCTCTGGTGAACCAGGCCAAGCCACCTGTCAGCTCATGGTTTAACCAGTGTAAGCCGACCCTCCTTTGTGACTTGTCTCTAAAAAAGAGTATGGAGTGAAACCCGCTTGAACTGGAATCCCAAACAAAAATGCAGATGAAACATCATGAAATTTAACCCAACTTCAGAAAAAGATTTAAATAATAATACGAGCATTAATTTACTTTCATCCATGAAACAACAGCGCAATAACCTCATGCCAGGAAACCAAGAAATTGACGTTTAGTCAGAATTCTGACTTTTTTCTCAGAATTCTGGGGAAAAAAAGACGTCCTCACTTCTTTTTTTTCCCCAGTGGCCCTTATCCTCTTCCATACATTCTTGATGCTGTTCAGTTGATCACTTTTTCGATGACCAGCAAAAATAATGTGATATGTCTGTGCCCACTTTGCCTCTGTGAAACAGAATCAGCAAGGGTGGCCACAGTGAGGAAAAAACTCTTTGGGATTAAGAAAGCACTTCAGAAGGAATGACATTACTAAAAGCCAAGCATATCCATTTGGACAGTACTGCTAGTTAAGCCAGCATCACAGCACTTTAATGTCTCTCTTGTCCCCCTCCACACACACACACACACACACACACACACACACACACACATACATAATTTTCTTAAGACACGATTTGGTTCATCTGCTTGAACTGCTTTATTACGTTTTTTTCCAGTTCAAGTACAGTTCAGTCCTCTGATCCCCTCAGCAATCCCTGGGGTACAGCCGGAGAAGGACGCATGACGTGATTAATGGGCAGCAGAGGTGGCTGATGGGACATTGGGAGAGGGTATTTGTGTGGTAGGGGGATGTCAGTGGGCACGCCAATATTGAATCATTGCAAGCAATTGTAACATTTCATTTTAAATGAAATGGATCTCTGAGTGCATTTGATGCTATCACCTGTAGAAAACAGTGACATCATGCAGATGGATTTGCTTCTATAATCATGAAATGCCTAAGTCTCAAAATAAGATGCATTGTAGGAACCAGGTATGACAAGTTGTCTCTGGTTCTTCGGCCTAGATTTGACCATTTCCAAAAAGCTGTCCTTTATTATAATGGTACAGAAATACAAAAGTGGCTGAAAAATGTATAAAGCACTTGGTTGAGGTAGGTAAAAGTTAGCAGTATGTGAAAATGAGATTCTGAGGTTAAACACTGATATCCAGACACTCTGACACTAAACCACTTTGGCCTTATTTTCTGCTGTTCCACGTTTAGTATGGGCAGAAATCTGTGCCATCAGAAACTGAATTTGAATAAGTTCAATTTGAATTTGAATTGCTCCGATTGAATCTGAATTGTAACTTGAATAAATGCTTTTGAAAACTGAATTTGAATTAGTCTAATTTGAAATTGAATTTATGGTTTGAAAATGATCATCACTAAATTGAAATTGAATTTATATTTTGAAAATGAATTGATTTGCTTTGAAACTGCATTTTATCCTTTAAAAATTCAGCTCTCGAATAATTTCAGTTTCACTTCTCACCATTCAGTTTCAGTTCTACAATTCAATTTCAGTTCCAAAATTCAGTTTTTTGGAACTTACATCCGGTTCCGGTTCAAGCGCAGATTAATAGAACTACGTTTTACTAGTGGACCGAAAGTGTTACCGACGGGAATCTACAGCGTCTTGAGCTGAATTAAGACTTCAGAAGTCATTCGTCATGTCGAATGACCAGCGGATAAACTCTCAGGTTGGTAATAAATGTATTACATGTATAAGAACAAGCGTCATGTTAACAAAAGATAGCCGTAAGGTAACTGTTATGCTTATTGTAGCTGTTAGCTAAAAACGCTAATTTAGTGTAGTTTGCCCTGAATTCAGCTTTGACAACAAATATGATCGACTGTTTCTAGTAGAATTCCAAAGTTGTCATCTTGTACCCTCTCAGAGTGCCCCTCTGTATGCTTGCAGAGACCCCTACAGTAGGGAAACATGCAAAACGGTGTCCAAACCTTTGTGTTTTAGCTTTATTTATGTCTTACACAGCATCCCAACTCTTTAGCTAACTTAATAACTTTAGCTAAAGTGAATAGTTAGTCTAATTCATTAGTGCAGCATTACTGGATCATCTCTGTTTGAAGTGATATAATATGATATACAACTATCACTGTGTTTAACTACCATAATAATTCTTAGGGTACTGAGTGCATGCTTAATTAGATATATTTTTTAAACATGCTGCTCCATTACTATGTTTGACAGGCTGAAGTTGTCGGGTCACCTCCTAAATCGACCATCTTTTACAGGTGTTTTGTGCCAGAAATGGAGTGTCCACTGAAGACTGAAGATACTGAATCTCTACGCCTTGCCATTGATCCCTATTGTGCCTTCATCTAGACAAGAGACATTAACTTAACCACTCTCATATGCTCTGTACCTACATCACATTCCCTGACAGTCGTAGCTTGGCTCATCTGAGGGTGAAATTATAAGAATGTGTTATTTTGCAAAGTGCTCTCTAGTGTTCCTAAATAAAATATGGCATTGAGGTCATTTCTTTTGAATTAATCCCTTCTTCTGAAATATAAGAACCTCTTCTGGTTTTAATGGCACTTTGGATTTCCTGACTTTCCGTTCCACTTCCAAACCCAAATAGATGCTGACAAGCTGACACAGTAACATGGAAGAGGGAAAGACGTTGGAAAGGACTACTACAAATAAACCTAATGCCTAACCATGAAAAGTGTAAAATAAGAACAACAACAATAATAATAATAAAGATAAAAGATGAAGTAACAAGTTTTTAGTTTATTCCAAATGATCATCCAGATGTCTGTGACATGTGATGACAAACACCATAATGGAAGGCCTTAGTCATCACATGCTTAAACTCATATATTTTTGCATATGCTGAACAGGCAGTCAGACATGCTGTAACTGTGGGGTAGAAAACAGCATGAACACCATACGGCAGGGGTCTCAAACTCCAGTCCTCGAGGGCATGGAAAAGTTGCATGACTCCAGTCCACCCTTGAGGACTGGAGTTTGAGACCCCTGTCATATGGAATATGACAGGTGTGGTTGAACTGCATGAAGACTCTGAAGTTTGTCTTCTCTTCTGGCAGGACAGGAATGTGGCCTTGTCCTGTGAGCCACAGTAAGGATGTACTTAGAGTAGAACTGGACTGTCACCGGCCTCAGGCTCTTCACCCTTTTCAAAGACAAAGCAGTCATTTAGATAAAATATTAGATATTGTTTACCTGTAAATGCACAAAGAGAATTTAGAAATGTAATTATTGTCAAGAGTGAACAAGCACTGATAGTGTAATCTACAGCTGTGGCCAAACGTTTAGAGAATGAGAAGTGTTGTTTGCTTATTTACAAAGTTTGCTGTTTCAGTGATAGTTGTATATCATATTATATCACTTCAAACAGAGGTGATCCAGTAATGCTGCACTAATGAATTAGACTAACTATTCACTTTAGCTAAAGTTATTAAGTCAGCTAAAGAGTTGGGATGCTGTGTAAGACATAAATAAAGCTAAAACACAAAGGTTTGGGCACCGTTTTGCATGTTTCCCTACTGTAGGGGTCTCTGCAAGCATACAGAGGGGGCACTCTGAGAGGGTCCAAGATGACAACTTTGGAATTCTACTAGAAACAGTCGATCATATTTGTTGTCAAAGCTGAATTCAGGGCAAACTACTCTAAATTAGCGTTTTCAATTCAAATTCAAATTTAACTTATTCAAATTCAGTTTCTGATGGCACAGATTTCTGCCCATAGTTTAGGGCTCATTTTTTTCTAATGGCACTAAATGTAATCTGACTGTTGATGCACGACTGGTTTGAGGTTTCTCTGTTTCAGACAAAACATAACATCATTGTTGGCTTGGACCTGCCAGTTTTATAATCTTGCTGTCATTTAGCTCCATTATGACAGTAAATACAAGAGCAGAAGCAGATACTTCCAGGGTAAAAATTCGATGACCTAACTTTTCAAAGCCTGACATGAAATGAACAGGCAAAAGGTCACCATGTAAATGAGGCCATTTCCTCTAAAATGTCATGATATGGCATATTTTACCAGTGCCTCCTGAAACAAGCAAAAGCAAACAACAACAAGCAGGTATTATGGTGGAACTGGAGTTAAAGGTAATTTCAGTGTCTACCTGTGAACGCTGCACAGTGTTCCTCCTGACATGTCACTGTTGCTTTTGTGTGCGTGTGTGCACGCATGCCTGCTCGTGCGCGTGTGTTATATGACAGAGAGAAAGAGACAAGGGTAGACAAAATGTGCCCCTCTAGCCTTTGTAATTATGTGCCAATTTTCTCCCCGTCAGTTGCCTTTATCATCCCTCTTAGATCTCACCTAGGGGTCGGAGACTGTCACACTCTGGCACCTCCATCTCTCAATGTGTACCGGATGAAATGTAGAAGTCCTCCCATTGACCTCTGCCTGCCAGCTCCCGCTTCCCTCTCCCCCTTATTTGTTTCCTCGTAACAGGAGACATTTGGAGATAAGAATAATTATCAATCAGCAATCTCAGCAGCTTTTTATGCAGCCACTGAAGAGGAGACAGTGGATGGGTGTTACTTTCTGACACTGACTTGAGATGCCATGATAGATAGTCGCTGTCATGGCTGCACATCTCCTGCTCTCAGAAAATGATCTGTAAGAGATTTCAACATGAGGACAAACAACATTAAACTTATTTTTTTATTAAAATTGACTAAAATGCATGCTATAGGAAGTAATTTTATATTTATATTTTAATGACTGTGAAATATGTAAAAGAAAAAAAAATAACATTTAGGCTTCAAATCACCAAGAAACCTGACATTTTGCAAGCAGACCCTTGGGTTAAATTGATGTCAGTGGCCTTAGTGTACACTCATGTGACATGATGCTTCACCCTAGCATGGAAAGAAAACTAGTAATAACAATCCCCCATCATATGTGACATTTGGGCAAGCAAAACTATAGGATAGGAGACAAGAATAAAGAGCATATCACTGGGCTGCACACAGCCTTCCACCCTAACATGCAAGTTACGGTTGCACAAGAGAAGGTAATCCCACTTAAGCCTTAATTGTCTGGCATTCCTCATTTTTAAAATGTCACAACTCTATTGCTCAGAGAACATTTCTGTCAGCCCAAGGGGACAAGGCATAATTAGAAAATATGTTCAACTCAAGGAAAACATGATTGAGCTTAGATGCCTCTCAAGGTTTTCAGCATCACTTGTTTTCTAAGCCACGTGCGAGGAACATTGTGTTTTATACAGCAGTGAATTTCCATGTTGGAGGCGGCTCTGGTTAGTTCACTTTCTCATTTGATTCTAATATAAAATAATAAAATAACTTGCCAACGTTTTGGAACCGTGAGGCTTTCTCTCGGCTTAAAGTGAGACAAATTGTGGTTTTCTGATAATAGACATTGACATGCCAATTAGGTCGGCCCCACTGCGTGGTCAACCAAATGGACCCCAGCTGTCCCTATTAAAGCAGATTGATTCCTGCTTTAGCTGAGTAGAAACACCAATTGAGTTTAACAGTTTGTTGTTGTTGTTTCGGATTCCAAAAGCAGCAATCCATGTGAGATAATAACCACTGGTCTCATCTTTTTTTTCTTTTCAGCAGACAGTAAAATATCACATTTAATCAAACTGTATGCAATCTGCCAACTGCAGATGTCAAATTAGGCCAGTGTGTCTGCATGGTCCACCTTCTCATTTACTGAGTCTTACAACATGGTGAATAACAGATATTTTCCAGTTTTCTGCAATCTTCTAACTTTCTCATGCAAGCTGAATGATTGATTAGCCATGTTTAAGTATAGATGTGGTTATTAAAAACCTACCTCGCTGCCTTTCAGGTAGAATTGCCTGTCTTGACACTGAGACTCAGCTGGACATTTGACAGGTCGGTGTAGTTCATGCATGGGGGTGTTATTTCTCCCAGAAGTTAGAGCTGCATCCACCTACGCCATTTCAAGTCAGGGTGACAATAGACTCGATCCTGGTGGCAGAATTCTGTTTTTTAATTTCGTCTACAGAGTTTGTTGAAAGAAGGAAGTTCACAACTTTCAGCTTTAGGGACCTGGTGTCAAGATGTTTCAAAGCACTGAAAAAACAAGTTTTTAAAAAGCCTCTAAATGTCTGTAATCACAACACAGTAAATGAGTAAGTCTGTACAGTAAGCAGTAATTGTTTGCTTCTCTCTCTTTTTTTAATTCTTAATCTAGCACCTCATTGCTTTGTTTTCGAAACTGCTCAACTAATGATTATGAACCTTTTTTTTAAAAAACAGACTAGCAAAACACATTGCTTAATTGTGTTTTTGCCTTAATTGCCAAACAAAGAAGTGCTTAGCATGTGAGTAAAGATGTTTTTAAACTACGCTACAATGACCCTGAATTTTGAGGGTCTATTAAAACATGATTCCGTACCCCCGGTGTACAGCTACAGCCTGAAGAGCTCTGTTGTCTCCACATTGTGTCATCACCATCTGTTTTTACATCTGGGACCCCATTTCCCCACAGAAAAGCTGTCGAACATCATCTCATCTATATTTAGTGAGGCTAATATCAACTGGTGTTGACATTCCCTTCTCTCATTACACTGTTATCACAACCTTGCAACCTTTGAATTAATTAGCTGCTGCAAGTCAATTAGCCTCCCCAGCAAATGCACCCTTCAAAACCTTGAGACTCCAAGAGTTTTAAAATAACTGCTTGGGGTTGAATCTCGCTTGTTGGCAATTGTCAGCTCGGCTTGCATCAAATAAAGAGTAAAGCTAATAGCTTTTTATCTTTGATGAACCTTCACGCAAGCTCAAAAACTGTTTAATGACTTTAAATTGAATTTAGGTCAGATACCATTTTGCTCACAGTTGTTTTGCAGGCTATATTTTGGGGCATTATGCCCTCTAATTTTTTCTCTCTCTACAATATGACAGCATGCCAACCAGAGCATGAGAATGAATGCTTTATTACTCACTGGTACTTTTACTTTGCCTAAATCCAAAAGCATATCATTGCAGCATACATGTACTGCACAAATGTAATTTACTCACAAATCACATTACACATTAAATCATAAATGAATACATATAGTCTCGTGTGTAAATGTTCAATTCATGTTAAATTCATTTTAGATGATAGCTTCCAGCTGGCATTTTTGTCCGTTTAGTTTGTTATTTATATCATGTCCGTTGTTCCACTTTTATTTATAGTACACCAATATTACAATCAAGCCAAAACCTCCGAGACTGAAAACTGCAGCAAGAATGTAAGTGCCAAAAACATGTGTTTGATTGGCCACCTGAGGTTGGCTCCAAACGTGAGTCAGTTGATTTTAAGATACCCATTTTAAAAATAAATACATTTAAAGGTTGGTAGAAAAAGTAAACATCCTGAGGTTAGTTGGTAACTTAGCATCCTCCTGTCCAAATATGATCACCTTTTCTTCCACATGACCAAGATGTCACTGCCTCAAAACAGGACTTTACAGACTAATGGCTTATGCTGGGTTGTTGCATCTCTTATTAACATATGTAAATGTATTTTTTCTATATTTCACTGTGTAAACTCATTGAAGTTTGCAGACATTTGTTCCTGCCACAGCATTTCAGTCTGGTTGAGAACTAGACTTTGACTGGGCCACTGCATCACTTCAGCCATTCTGTTGTAGATTTGCTGCTCTGCTTAGGAACATTGTCTGGTTTCTAAACCGAGAAGGATAATTGTGTTAGACGGATGGATACAATACTTTGGTATACAGAGAAGGTCATCTCAATAACAGGAAAGTGCCCAGGTCCTGTGGCTGCAACAAAAGCCCAAATCATCACCCCTCCATCAACATGCTTGACAGCTGGTGTAATGTGTTTGTGCTGATATGCTGTGTTTGGTTTTCTCCAAATGTTGTGCTGTGAATTATGGTCAAACATCTCCACTTTGGTCTGATCTATCAAAGGTTACAGAAGTCTTGTGCTTTACTCAGATTCAAGTTTGCAAACTTAATCCATAGTAACATGTTTTTTTCTAAGTAAGAAGGTTTCCTCTTGGAAACCATTCCAAACCAGCCATACTTGTTCAGTCTTTTTCAGTTGTGCAGTCATGAACTTTAGCATTAAAGTTGCAAACTGTGGGCTGTAGAGTTGTTTTTTGGAGTTTCTTTGAGCACTTCATGCTCTGGCCTTGGGATGAATTTGCTGGAACGTCCACTCCTGGGAAGATTGCGGCATTGTATTATCATCAACCTGAATGCTCCAGGCCAGCAAGCTGGCACAACTTCTGCTTTTAGAGGTGATGATACTACTACCTACCCTCTCATTACTGTGTAGGCAGTAAGAGTTTTCCACAAGACTTTATCCATTCCTGGGAAAACTTTTTTTTTCACAGGAGTGTAAATTATACTCTAAGAATATTTGCTGTGCTCTGGATCTTAATGAATAATGAAACAAAACAAAAAGTAGTTGTGGTCGTGGTCGACATAGTGATGAATATAAAATGTAGCCTCACATTTTGATGTTTCCACATGGGCTCTTGTTCCTGCTGTGAGCCAAATTTTATCAGGTACTTGCTCCTGAAGTGAAACAGAGGACTCTATTGATTAACTGTGCCCTTAAAGGCACATTTAAAAATAACTATTAAAAATGCATATTAAAAATGGTGCTCAGCAATCACCTAGTTTCTCTGTTGTTAAAAATAAATAAATAAATAATAAAATAAAAAAAGAGAAAGCTTCCATTTTGTTTTATTTATTTATTTTTGGTTTGCTTTGTTTTGTTTTTCAACTGACTAGACTGTGATTTATGCTGCTTGTATAGAATGACCTCAAAAACTCTCTTTGAAAAGGTTTTCAGTGAGTCATTTATAAATATAATGATGTCAAGGGCGTGTGTCTGCTGTGGGCACGTTTTTTGTTTGAACTCCTATTTGTTTGTGTTTATATATTCATATATATTCACATTAACCCCTTCTGCTGGGATTACATGCGCAGGAGCGTTCCAACATTATATAAGGAGACACTGTCCAGCCACATTATTAGGTACACCTTGCTAGTACTGTTTGCTAGTTTGCAATTTGCATCATAACTGCCTTAATTCTTCGTAGCATAGATTTAACAAGGTGCTGAAAAGATTCTTCAGAGATTTTGGTCCATATTGACACGATAGCGTCACAGTTGCTCCAAATTTGCCGCTTGCACATCCATGATGGGACTCTCCCATTCCACCATATCCCAAAGGATCCTCATTAGACTGAGCTCTTGTAACTCTGGAGGCCATTTGAGTACAGTGAACTCATTTTCATGGTCAAGAAACTCGTTTGAGATGATTTGAGTTTTGTGACATGGTGCATTATCCTGCTGGAATCAGAAAAGGGTTCATTGTGGTCATATACGGATTTACACAGTTAGCAATAACAATGCTGGTAGGCTGTGGTGTTTTATTTGAGTTACTGTTGCCTTCCTATCAGCTCGTCTGGTCAACCATTCTCCTCTGACCTCAGACATCAAGAAGGCATTTTTACCCAGAGAACTGCCATTCACTGGTTATTTTCTTCTCTTTTTTGGGACCTTTCTCTGTAAACCCTGCAGATGGTTTTTTGAGAAACTGTGCCACATTCAGAGTCATCAAATCACCTTTGTCCCCCATTCGGAAGCTTAGATTGAATTTCAGCATGTGTAATCATGACTACATGCCATGTGACTGGATTAGATGACAATCAGTTGAACAGGTGTACCTAGTAAAGTGACTAATTAAATAAGTCTGTGGTAAATAAATGGCAGAGGTGTTGGGGTGGGAATAAAACCAACCAGGGAGCTGAAACTCAAACCATGAACTCCAAATGCAGGCAAGGTTCCTCCCAGATCTTTTAGGGGCACTGAGTGGCTGCTCTGGGTTTCAGGTCATGCTTGAAATGGATTTTTCTGGCTGTTACAGTCACTGAGAATATGCCTCAACTGCCAAGAGGTAGATGAGAAATAGAGTTGTTAGACCTACAACAGAAACAATTATTTATGTCCCTGTGAGTTTCGTGGCTGGATTTATGATTCTTTTACCCGTCTCTTGAAAATGCAATGCTATCTAAAACTAAGATATTATAAAAACACTCTGCACTCTGTCTGAAGTCCCAGATCAAAGTTATACACACACACTTTTTAGTGATGTAAAATTGCAAATCAAGTTTTTTAATTGTAACTTTTTCTTTTTCCTTTCATGCACCTTTACATTACATCTTGTTTTCATTACATTCTACTCTGTACTACTTCGATTTATTTTTTTCACAGAGAATTGAGTAGAACATGTTTGTTGTTCTGGATCCCTTCTACTCGGTAACGCAGTTTAACTTGCCTTTGTGCTTTTGTGTTTGAAAGATGCGGTACAAATAAACTTGCAGTGTTTTGCCTTGGCATACAGATAGTTTATCACTTAGAGTAAAGGGAAATATAGTGTGAAAAACAACAGAGGGAGTGACAGACAGTTAGAGGTATTGATGCATTTCGGCAAAAGCTACAATAAATCTTGACCTGCTGTCTACCTGTCAAAACAGTGGTGCTTTTTCTGAGAATCGCTTCTGTAAAGATGTGAAATTCAATTTAAAGCAAACCGTTTTGTTTGAGCAAATTCAGTGTTTGTGTGGTGTATGATTTGTGGGATTTCAGAAATGATATACCGACTGGCGTAGCCTTGCATATCCAGGTTTTATTTTTCCATGCAGCTTTTTCCCAAGCACGTGCCTCGTGTTGCTTTTAATCAAAAGCATTGTCATGTAGGATTCATATTCATTCCTTTTCCACACTAGCGGATGCAATCGAAACGGCGCCTGTGTATAAACAGCAAATCTCTATCCTGGAATATAGATCAACACGGGGAAAATGCAAAAGCACATGGATGAAAAAATGGCGGGGGAAAAGAGATAGATTGAGTCATGAATTTGAATAAGTGTGGAGGGAAATGGCACAGGTTAATAACAGGGATAAATCATATCTTTCTCACGGCTTGAGGCTGTGGCTTGTCAATCCTTCTTTGTCGTTAGTCATCCTCTCTCAAAGACCTGACAGAAATACAAACGCATAAATAGAGGAGACAGAAATCTCTAGCAGCAATTCTGACCTTGCTTCTCAGAAAAATCAAATGAACAAAGTGACTTAGATTCAAAAGCAGACAGTGCAAAAGCGCTTTGCTCATATCTTTACACCAGTTTCGTCTGTTTTCAAAACTCAAGAACACACACTTTTTAATTAATTATTATGGGGATGCTCAGAATGAATACAATGCATTCAACCACCCCCCCCCCAAAAAAAGAAACGTATCTATGAGACAATTCTATTCTTGTGAAAACGGTGTATGAAATACATCTTTACATATAGTATGATGTTCCAAACTTAGCCACTACCTAGGTCAATATTCAAGTCGCCTATTAATTTTTCATGACCAAGGATTCACAGGTAGCAAATTTCACAGCTCGTCATTGGAACGATTGTGTTTCGAGCAGGAGTTAGCCTGAAACACAATAGCTCCGAGGATACCCGAGCTCCTCTGGGGTAAACTGAGGTTAATAACAATAATATGCAGTGGCTTTCTTGGGTCTTGAGGTCAGACATTGTGTTCTCACAATGTTAGGTTCCGCTAAACATTCATAAGCCCAGTGAAAATTGATTGATACGGGCATATAGCCAATAGTTCTCCTGTGGCTGATGCAAAGAAAAGCTTGGCTCATCCATTAATGAAAAAGGAAAAGCATGAACAAAATGTTAAAATCCAATGTAATGATTTCAGATAGTTAGTGTTTCTTTGGTGAGGTTTAGCGCTGTTTTCGCTAAGATTTTCCCACTCCATAATTAAGTGAGATGTTGATATTTTTGAAATGTCAACATTACTGCTGTAGTTAAAGGAAAAGAAGAATGAAGCCAGGTAATGGCGCATCAGTCAGCACAGGAAATGTAAGAAATTTCTATCAAAGATAACAAAGCAAGAGCGTGAATTACACGACCTGGGGAACGTGTTAAATAACATGCGCCGTTGCAAAACGTGTGCGTGTCTGTAGAATTTGCACTCGGGCTAGAAGGAAATCAGGAACACTGATTGGTAGCGAGAAGAAGAATGGAGATGAGGCACAAAAGTAGCTGAAACTTTTAACAAGCGAGCAGTGTGATAAGATGGGACTCCAGAATGATGTTTGAGCCATTATGCCTGTGAGACAGACTTTCAGTCACACACACTGATATGCACAGTTTCCATAGCGACACACGTTTTTTTTGTGCCGAAAATATTACTTTTTTGTCCGATAAAATAAAACATAAAGGTTCAGTCAATGGGAAGGATTGCTGAATTTTAAATGTGTGAGTGTCAAAAAGGAAGTATCAGTCCAACTTTTTAACTCAGATGGATTTGCCAGATGTCTCACTTTGTGGCTCTGAGTGTTAGCTTTGTTTTCTCAACTTGCAACACATCACAGTTAATGTGACAGAAAAATATTCAATTATGCAGCAGGTATATATTTTCTGAAATGTTTTTGTATATGGACTATATTTTCTTCTGCACTCACAGGTTGGGACACATCCTGCACTTCTCTTGCCTCTGATTTTTGGCAGTTAAGAGGAGCTTAACAAAATTTATTTTGAGTGTTTATGAGGGAACCATGATAACTGGTTTGAGAGTAACTGGCTTAACTATTAAAACAAGTGTAAAACCAGACAGGAGTGTAAATAGTACAAAAATAAAATTAATCTACATAAAATTGACCCTTTAATGAATCAGATATCAGTTGTGTGACTTCTGTTATGTTGCCTGGTTTGTGAGTGCACACGATTTTACACACTTTCGCCCAAAAGTGTCATCTCCAACTAACAAACACACAGAGACCCGACTCTGCAGATGTTCCTCCAGAGAAGCTGCTTGTCTGTTTGTGCTGCTCAAATATAAACTGTGTGAAGGCTGACAGCGACTGGGAACATCCACGGCGCCACAGTGAAAGTATTTTATTGCCACTTTAACTTGCTGGACAGTTGGCCCTTCTGCTTTGGCTTCTTTTAGTGATCACTAGAGCTAATATTTCTACAGATACTTAATTTTTGATCATGGGGTTGCACAAAGACAGCTATCATGTTATTAGAGGAGATGGCAAAAGTACACAAGTAGAAATACTTGTGTTTAAAAAATACTCTAGTTAAAGTTGAAGTGCTGATTCAACATATTTATTCAAGTAAAAGAGGAAAAAGTATAGGCTCTGAAATTTAGCAGACACATTTAGTAAGAAAGTTGCTCTCTGAAGGGCATTTCTACCAGCTAGTTTTATCCAAAGCTAATCCAACCTGATGCTAAATTAATATAATAATAAAATAATATTAGTAAAAAACTTTTTTTCTCTTTCTTTTTACTGTGCCTCCACACTTCAACAGTACAGGCTGTGATCAGCTGACCTGCTCTTACTGCTGCTCTGAGGTTTACTGCTCTTTATTGATTTACACAGCTGAATTTAGCAAGATGTAACCCACTATTTCAATTAGTATCAAGCTCGGCTTGCCAAAAAATATATCCAGCAAAATTACATGGTCGGTGTAAATGGCTGCATTAATAATAAATGAGTCTGGAAAATAATACACAAAATTCACAAAATATTCACATAAATAAATAAAGTGTCCCGGGTACTTAAATTTAATAATCGAAATTTTAATCATATACATAGTAGCTTAAATATGAATGTTGCAAAAACTTATTTTTACTCAATGATTATTTCTCATATAGATTATTGTTTGACGTCTTGGTCACTTGCTTGTCCAACAACACTTAAAATTATTGAAAATATTTATAAAAGAAGTTTAAAATTACTTAACAAAAAATTGACTTCCTATCCCCACTGTCATGTGTTAAAAAACATAAATTATTGAACTTCAATAATTTAGTGAAACTTAAAAGAGCGTGCTTAATATATAAAGTTTTACACTCCCTTGCTCCACCACCACTAAAGGAGTTCATTAGGCGTAAAGAAAGCTTAGAAAGGACCACTCGAGCCACAACCTGCTGAGACTTGTTTATACCCCACAGACGGACAGCATTTGGGCAGAACGTCCTCTCTATCCAGGGTGGCCACTGGTGGAACAGTCTTCCTCAATCCATTAGAGAATGCTCTACATTCAAATTGTTTAAGATACAGGTTAAAAATTGGTTATGGACAAATCAAGTGTGTGATCATGTATAAGTTGTATAGTTTTAATGTTTTACTTGGGAATAGAATGGTATGTATGTGTGAGTTTGGTGATGGAGTTCTTATTATGTATAAATTATGAACTTTTTTATGAATTAATATGTCCATTTTCTGGACAACAGATGGAAATTAGCCTTTGGCTATAATCTGGTATGTTTACATTCATGTAACTTCTTTTTTACATGTATGTTCATTAACATCCACTGTCCCAAATAAATAAATTAAATTTTATGTGTCCTGTGTGTAAAGGCCTTAAGAATTAGCCAGCTATTGTGACTAGCTATGCTAACCTGCTGCACTCAGTTTATTATGGTGCTTTAAAGCCACACTGCTGCAGAGACAAAGGAAATAAACAACCACAAATATTTTCATCACCTCCAAAAGTAGGAAGAATAAAATACACATGAGCAAAGACAACATTTTAGGCACTAACAACAGATACTCAGCACCACTGTAGTTAGCATCTGAGGGTAGTTGTTACAATAGTAATAGCCTACATAATCAACAGTGTTGGGGTCTTTACTTTAAAAAGTTGTGTATTACGTATTGCTTGTTGCCTTATTATTATAATACAAAACGTAAAACACATTGCAAAATAATTTATTACACTACTTTCATGTTACTCTGTAACACTTCATATCAATTACCACTTTAATTGTACAAACAAGTACAGATACTGCTCATCGTTGCCTTTGTTGAACATCATGCTGAGCTGGGGTTGGCATGCATTCACCTTTAACATCACTCTGGATTCTTGGTCAGGTTTGTTTTAGCATCCTGTCTGTGCAAATGCAAATAGCTGATCCTGTATTTGCAGTGTAATGCAGTTGTTTCTGTCTTGGACTTGGTTTGCACTTCACTGTCACAGCAACAAGGTAATGTTCATATATCCATGATTCAAATGTTACAGACTGCTCCTTTTTCCTCCTACCTGGCAACACACTGAACTCTGCTGAATAGAAAAAGCATGGCTGATGTTATTTTTGTTAGTTTTTTTATTTCTATATGCCCAATCCTGCAGATAAATGGATAACCTGTGTAACACAAGTAATGACATAATAACTGTATACTATATAATTACTGACATAATAACGGTAATCTGATTGCTAAATTTAGTACAATTATCTGTTACAGTACTGCATTACTGAAAAGTAATCTATTGTTGTAACATATTGTAGCATATTACACTCCACACCGCTAATCAAAACTTGCTTCCAACCACTGACCCATCACTGTCAGTCTGAGTTACTCTGCAATTAAAGGGATCATTGCAATCTGGCCCACACACCAGTGCTAGGTTCGGTTTTGAAGTAGTGTATTTGCATGCAGCGACATACTCTAATTTTGACAGCAGCTGTGAACAAACAGAGTGGCTAGTCGTTCATGCAACGTGCTGAATTCATATTGCATTTGGGCGAGACAGACCTTACAAAGCTAACTGGCAGACAGAGTAAGAAAACCTTGTATTGCCCACTAAGTCGGTGCTCCTAAAAGGACGTAACCTCATGTCAAAAACCATGAATAGCCTGATATTTAGCATGCAGACATGAGCGTGATATCCATCTAACAACTCTTAGCAAGAACACAAATCATCATATCAAAGTGGTCCCTTTCTAAAAAGCATTCAAAGACATCAACAGGTACAGTTTGAATTTTCCAGAGTGAACAAGCTATGAAGCGTGACAACGTGAGTGACAAGGATGTGATAAATTCTGTGCAGTGATGTTTGATTAAACAAATGAGAGGAATAAGACTGCAAACAGAGTGGCGGTTCTTTTCCAAGCTGCTATTTCACCTCATGAATGTCAATGAGGAGGTGGTGCGAGGTTATATATAGTCGAAGATTGAATGCTGGGTCTATCCCTCTGCCTGATAATGCCCCTCTGTTTGTCTTCATGTGTAGATGGAGAGATGTTTACGCTTACAGCTACAGAGCCCTAGCATCACGCTCAGCTCTCCCATACAGAAAGAGGCAGAAAGAGTAAAGAGAACGAAAGGAAGGTTTAGAAATAGAAGGACAACGAGCCTGAGTTATATTTGTAGAAAATGCCTGTAGCAGGCACGCAGACACAAATACACTCACATGCAGATAACTCAGTAGACAGTGTGTGGGCCATGCCCTTCCTGTGACGCCAGCTCAGTGGACACACACAGCATGCAGGAGTCATCCCTGGCTGCCATGGATAATTACCATAATGACTGTAAAGGCCCAGACCTCCAGACCACTGTAAAAATAGCCCACGAGCATATACAATACCAAAATACTAACTGATGTCTTATTGAAATAAAAATTAGACAAGTGAGGCATTGATGTGTGGCATCTCACTAATCCCGCCATCTTTTTGACATTGTGAATATTATTCATGGTCAGCAGTCAGAATTAATGATGATGAAAAAGCCTTCCATAAACTGTATATAGTACAGGCTCATATACACAAAAACTTGTATTTCTTCACAAATGCTGAGATATTACCTCAGTGCTCTCTAGGACATACCTGCAATTGCCCTGCCAACGTTTTTCAAAGGGTAAATAATCTTGAAGCTTCACAGATCATACAGAGCTGCTGAATAATGCATGCTCAAAATTACAGTTGCCGCGATAGCCGCCTCAGTTGTATCACCGCACCCTCTCTCTCTCCTATTGATCACGGCCCATAATTCCCTCTGTCTAAAAAGCGGGATGTCACAGGAAAGACTCCGATAGGATATTCTGCTTTGTCATCCTTGGGAGAAAAAAAATGAGTCCCCCTGTCTGCAGTCGCACTGCAAGTGAGCCTGTGGTGGGAGTGGGAGTGAGCCTTCAAGAGAGTGAACACCAGGAAAGCAGCAGGACCAGACGGCATCCCAGGTCGTATCCTAAGAGACTGCGCATACCAGCTAGCTCCTGTGTTCACTGAGATATTCAACATCTCTTTATCTCAGTCGGTGATCCCCACATGCTTCAAAGAGTCCATCATTGTTCCTGTCCCGAAGAAACCCCACCCTGCTTCTCTCAATGACTATCGCCCTGTAGCCCTCACCTCAGTAGTGATGAAGTGCTTTGAACGCCTGGTCAGAGACTTCATCATTTCTTCACTACCAGACACACTGGACCCACTACAGTTCGCTTACCGTCCAAATCGTTCCACAGACGATGCCATCTCTCATCTCCTCCACACATCACTCACTCACTTGGACACTAGAAGGGGGAATTATGTTAAAATGCTCTTCATAGACTACAGCTCTGCATTTAACACCATAATTCCCTCCACACTCACCACCAAGCTGGAGCATCTGGGACTCAGCTCATCTATGTGTCAGTGGATCTCCAACTTCCTAACTGGCAGACCACAGGCAGTAAGGATGGGCGGACATGTCTCAGCCTCCACCACTCTCAGCACTGGAGCCCCCCAGGGGTGTGTTCTGAGCCCCCTGCTGTACTCTTTGTACACATATGACTGTGTGGCCACTACCAGCTCCACCACCATCATCAAGTTTGCTGACGACACCGTCGTGGTGGGCCTGATCTCTGATAACAACGAGACGACCTACCTGAAGGAGATTAGGAATCTGGAGAACTGGTGCCAGAGGAACAACCTCCTTCTAAACGTCAGTAAGACAAAGGAGCTGATAGTGGACTTCAGCACTAAGCAGGAGAGGAACTACCAGACCCCCGTCATCAACGAGTGCCCAGTGGAGAGAGTGGACAGCTTCAAATACCTCGGAGTTCACATCACGCAGGACCTGTCATGGTCCTGTCAACACCGTGGTGAAAAAGGCCCGACAGCGTCTCTACCACCTCAGACGCTTGAGAGACTTCCAACTGCCCTCCAAGGTGCTCAGGAACTTTTACTCGTGCACCATAGAGAGCATCCTGGCGGGAAACATCTTAACCTGGTTCGGGAACAGCACCATGCAGGACAGACGAGCTCTACAGAGGGTTGTGCGGTCAGCTGAGCGCACCATCCGCTCCGAGCTCCCTGACCTGCACTCAATCTACAGCAGGCGGTGCTGGACCAAGGCCAGGAAGATCGTGAAGGACCTCAGCCATCCCAACAACAGACTGTTCTCTCTGTTGAGGTCAGGAAAGCGATTCCGCTCCCTGAAGACCAACACAGAGAGACTGAGGAGGAGCTTCTTCCCGCAGGCGATACGGTCTCTCAATCACACCACCACACAGTACTGACCCACACATATGGTTCTTACACACACTGGACTTTCTGGACTTTGGTTTTGCACAACACTGGTCACTATATTCTTCATTTCCGGTTAATACTTGTACAGCTGCTGTTATTGTGTATATATTTATTTATATTTAGATTTCTTCATACATTCTTATATAGTTCTATATTGTGTATTGTGTATTTTGTTGTACAGTTATTTTATTTTCAACTTTAATTTATATATTTATCTTTATCTTATTCTTCCCAGTTAAATTTACCCTTCATTCTAATTTGTGTTGTACAGTTATTTCATTTTTAACCTTAATTTATATTTTATTCCTTCCTAGTTAAATTTACCCTTTTTAATTTTTCATATTTATTTCCTATCTTATTCATAGCCTTTTCCTTTTTTGTTCTCTTTAGGTCACGAGCAGTTGTCCAAGCATTTCACTACATATCGTACTGTGTATGACTGTGTACGTGACAAATAAAATTTGAATTTGAAAATTGCACACTCCACCAACCCAAGGATACGAGCTTTGGAAATAATGCCCGTGGAAAAGCCTGAAATAACACTCGGAATACATACGTACCTCTGCTTTGGTGATTCTCTGTGTTGAACCATCCTCATTGCTTGGTTTACTACACATTACTTGTGTCCACGGTTTTCTATAACCCTCAGCAGGATGAAGTCCATAAACAAAGCCATTATTTATGACTGTGGGCAGCTCACGACCAGTTCAAGTGAACATGGAAACTCCCCAGTTTATTTAAAAAGACCAACTGATGATGATATAGCTTGAAAAATAGCTCAAATCCAACTAATTCCCATAAAATATAAATGATTTTCATGATGTTTGACCTTGTTTTTATTTGTTTGTGTCAAAAACGTTTCAATAACATGTATTTTGCACTTTTTTTTAAATGCACAGTAAGCTTCCTCTTGAAATGCCTGAAATTAAAAGGACTGTGTGGTAAAACATGGGGTGGCTTTTATTGTTAAGCATTCACTGCAGAAGCAGTGGGGTTTTTTGTTGTTTGTTTGGGGGAGATTAGCAGTGAAAGGTATTTGACCAAACTGAAAAGAAAAAAATTGCAACCATTTTCAGAATCTTTTTATTTATCTTTAATAAATGTTTTAATAATAATTGTAGGAAACTGCATGAAGGATTGGAACTCCTCAGCAAAATAACCAACCCCCTTCACTGTGCTCTGCTGTTGTGTGGAAATCGGCTTGCACTGCGCAGCAATTATTGATCGACTTCTTTACTAATACTGTGAGTTTGTTCGGTTGTCTTGTAAACCGATACAGTACTAGTTCTTCTGTTGTATTCTGACAAATCAACTGCTTGCAGGGATTGTTTTCTGCCTCCAGAATTGCCTTCTGTTGTAGCTACCACAAACCACCGGTACTGCTAAGGGATTATTTTAACTATGACTTTGACTGTGCTTAGACATTTCAAGTTGCTAATAAAAGAAACTTATTTATGTACTGTCATTTCTGATACAATTACCAAAAAAAATAAAGAAGTCTTTTGATTTAAGCCTTTCAACTATTACATCAGATTTTTAAAATTGCTTTTTTCTCAGTAACAATGCTGGAGATTTACAAACCTACCTACCTGTTGACAACACATGTAATACTTCGTCTTCTTCTTTTGGCCTTTAGGAGTTGCCAAAGTGGATCAGCTGCCCCCATCTCAGCCTATCTCTAGCATCTTCTTCTGCCACAACAGTCCTCTACATGTCCTCCTTCACAACATCCTCAAGTCTTTCTCTGCGATGGTCCTATTTTCCTCCTGTCTAGTAGCTCCATCTTCAGTATTCTTTGTCCAGCATGTCCAGTATCCCTCCTCTGCACATGTCCAAACCATACATCACATCAGGTCTCACTTCAATCTTGTAAACCTTCCCTTTCACTCTTGCTGCTATCCTTCAGACACAAATCGCTCTTTGCACTTGTCTTCATCCACTCCACCCTGCCTCCACCCTCTTCTTCATCTCTTTCGTACACTATCACTTCTTTCGAAGGCGTCCATTTTTTTCACTCTCCCTGTGTTTATACACCACTTTGCATTTAATCATTTGTTACTATTAATTTCTGTTTCCCTTTTAAAAGGGAGTTTGTCCGTCCCACTATTCCTTCACCAAGTTATTGCAATTTGGTGCCATATAAATAAAACTGAAGCAAATTGAATTGAGTCCACCTCCCTCCCTCTCATTCACATATATTCTGTCTTTCTACGTCTGACTTTAATTCCTGAACATACCTCCACCTCCACAAAGACTCCTGCCGGCTCTCGTCTGTTAACCTGTACCCACGTTTAATTTAGGTAACATTTTATGCCGTATGTTCTTCCAGACACAACCATTCCCATATATCCCAATTCAGATATAGTACTACAGGTGCTGAATCCACTGAAAAGTTTTCCCTTTACTCTGCAGAACACAAGAGAGCACGACATCAAGTTTCTCCCTGATAGAATTGTGATTTTACGATCTGCTGTGTTGTTTTCTGATTACACTCCCCACTGTGTCATGGATGCCTTCCAAAAACTTTATATACCACTGAGCTACCTACTGTCTGGGGAGACAGAAACACATGGTCCTTCAATAAAAGATAATAGAAGTGACAATAAGATTTACCATCTTCATTCATCTTGTTCATTACCATCTTCAGGATACTGGAAAAAAGCCAAACCACAAAGCCCACCAGGTATTCTGGAATAACGCTTATGTGAGGCAGCTGGTAATTCATTACATGTAATAGGATGCTACAGTGTAGTTGTGCTTCAGGGCTACTACTTATTCAGTCTTTGATAAGAGATATAAAACCTATTCCTTATAAGTTTCTCTGTGAAAGAAGCTTAAAGTAAAAACTCTGAAGAAGGGCTTCTATAACAAATACACCAGATGGACAATAAATCCAGTATAGAGGATGCTTACACAATAAAATAAAAATACTTCCATATAAATATATACTTTCATTCTCTGTGTGTGGTGCCTGAGATCAGTGTCACCATAGAAGCTCTTTTTTCTCTCAGACTGCAGTGAAAGGCGAAAATTGGTCTCTAAGGACAAAAGTAGTATTAATATACTGTAACTTTAAAAAGGTGTCGAGGTACGGTGAAGTAACTTTTTTGAATGCGTGGCCCCGTTGAGGTGTTATTAGCCACATAAATGTCAAGCAAGTGCCTTACCGTGGAGCTTTGATCCATGTCTGAACATGCTGCCTCCTTGCAGGAATCATAACAAATTAATGATTACACCACGTAGATGTGAGAGTGGGGCTCTTTACTGGGGCGAGAAGAGCTCACAGGGCAATGAGATCAATAATAGTCTATGAACAGCTCATGACCCTTCATTCCCTTTTAAGCTTCACTCCCTTGATAGGGTCTGTTGGCTTCCTATCATTACTTTGCATGCTGTTATCAATGTGGAGTCACCAAAACAGCGTGGTCATTAGATGTTTATACACATTTTACTTTTTTCCTTTGCGGGAACAAATATAGAGGAGGAAAAAAAATGACTGACTGGCTGAAAATTGCTGTCCCAACGAGCAAAGTTCCATCCAAATACAGCAAACGACATATAGAAAAGAGTGAATTTCACACTCCGCCTTCTATAGAGGCGAATTAGGCTCCATCACAGCTGAATAAGTATGATGGGAAAGCACAGTGAGAGGCTTTCTAGTAATCGTGCATGTCAGGAGAGATTTCTCTCAGGCAGAAAATATGGAGTTAAGAAGAAGAGTGAAGTGCAGATAAATGAGGTAGGCAAGGCTTGATGGATTCCAGAGGAGGATGACTGACCACTAATTGAGGAAGAGGCGCCCCTGTTGTGTCTTACTGCATGTCGCTGAGACAATGTAGGGCAAATTAGGTTTCTCTGAAGACATACAGGAGATATAAGGCGTGATGGAGTATAATGGAGGCAAATGAAATGAGGTGATTTAGACTGAAAGATGCAGAGGATGCAGCTCCTTAGGGGAGCTTGCAACCACTGGAGTGTAAAACGTTATAAGAACTTAGGCATTATGAGTGCCGACAAGTCAAACTTCTTATCATAGGCTGTAGAGATGTCAAATCCAACAGCGCAGGTAAAGTTTGACATGGAGGCCGATTTCACCAAGTTCACGCTATGTGAACACTGGAGGATGAGCCATGAATATGTCATTGAATGTGTACGCTTGTATGTGTATGGAGTGAATGTCAGAAAGTCAGGTTTATTTCTGTTGTCTCCAAAACAAATGTGGGATTCTGTCACAGTTTGAGGGGTTTTGTAATCCTCTTGTTAGCCATTTTTGGTTCCAAACACTGCTTCGGTTTCTAAAATGAACCAAACGCTGAGGGACCACTGATTGTTAAAAATGTTTTAAATTCTACCAGCTCCATTAAAATGATCAGTATCCATGAAAAAGAGGATTTATGAGGTTTAGTGGAATTAGATGTTAGCAGGAAATTAGCAACCTAGCTTCCACTTAAAGATAATATATAGTGTTTTTACTGAATAATTTCTAAAAAAAAAAAACCAAAACAAAAAATACAAATCTGCTGTAACTTTGCAAGTAAACAAGGAAGAAAAAAATGAAATAGCAGCAAAATATGAAGAGCTAGGGAAGTTGGATTAGCTGACATACCAACTCCGGAAGACGATCAAAGCAGCCAAACGTGAGTACAGGGACAGGGTGGAGCAACAGTTTGACAACCCTCGGAGTATGTGGCAGGGACTAAACACGATCACAGACTTTAGAGGGAAAACCAGCACACCGCAGACCACGGCCTCTCTATGTGAGGATCTAAACGTATTCTACGCTAGATTCGACACAGTGAACACCATGAGACCGGACAGTGTGCGCACCGCGGATGACGTCAGTGCGCACACTGTGTCTGAGGAGGATGTGCGGAAGTGCTTCAGGAAGGTGAACGCACGCAAAGCTACTGGTCCGGACGGGATTCCCGGCCGCGTCCTCAGGTCATGCGCGGCTCAGCTGGCTGGAGTGTTCACGCACATCTTCAACCTTTCCCTCTCTCTGTCTGTAGTCCCAGCCTGCTTCAAAATGGCCACCGTCGTCCCTGTACCCAAATCCTCCACCATCTCCTCATTGAACGACTGGCGACCTGTAGCCCTGACCCCCATCGTAAGCAAATGCTTCGAGAAGCTGGTCAGGGACTTCATCTGCTCTGCACTACCCGACTCACTGGACCCTCTACAGTTTGCATACTGCCACAACAGGTCCACTGATGATGCCATAGCCCTGACACTACACACTGCCCTGTCACACCTGGAGAAGAGAGACACGTATGTGAGGATGCTGTTTGTAGATTACAGCTCAGCATTCAATACCATCGTTCCCTCGAAGCTCGACAGGAAACTGCAGGATCTAGGACTGAGCAGCTCCCTCTGCAGCTGGATCCTTAGCTTCCTGTCTGACAGACGCCAGGTGGTCAGACTGGGCAGCATCACCTCATCCCCCATCACACTGAACACTGGTGCTCCACAGGGGTGTGTACTGAGCCCTCTCCTGTACTCACTCTACACCTACGACTGCACAGCCACTAACAGCTCCAACATCATTGTGAAGTTTGCGGACGACACTACAGTGGTGGGTCTTATCACCAACGGTGATGAGACGGCTTACAGGGAGGAGGTCAGCGCCCTGACCCACTGGTGTCAAGACAACCATCTCACCCTCAACGTCGCAAAGACAAAGGAGTTGATAGTGGACTTCCGGAGGTGCAGAGAAGTACACACCCCCATCACCATCAACGGCGCTGCTGTGGAGAGAGTGAGCAGCTTCCGGTTCCTTGGAGTACATCTGGCTGAGGATCTTACGTGGTCAGTACACACAAACAAAACAGTGAAGAAGGCGCAGCAGCGCCTCTTCTTTCTCAGGAGACTGAAAAGATTCGGCATGAGCCCCCGCATCCTCAGGACCTTCTATCACTGTGCCATTGAGAGCATCCTCACTGGATGCATCACCACCTGGTATGGCAACAGCACCGCCTACAACTGCAAAGCTCTCCAGCGAGTAGTGCGGTGCTCTGAACGGATAATTGGAGGTGAGCTTCCCTCCCTCCAAGACATCTACAGGAAGCGGTGCCTGAGGAAAGCGGGGAGGATCATCAAGGACTCCAGTCACCCCAGCCATAAACTGTTCAGACTGCTTCCATCAGGAAGGAGGTTCTGCAGCATCCGGTCCCGTACCAGCAGACTGAGAGACAGCTTTTTCCATCAGGCCATCAGACTGCTGAACACGTCATAGACACCTCAGCTTCACTACTGGAACTTCAACATTATGCACTCCACACTGTATATAAATGCCACTTGTTTTGCACATATTCAACTCTGTATATTTTATATATTTTATTATTATTATTATTATTATTATTATTATTATTGTTTTTTTTTTGTTTTTTTTTACTATTTAATTTGTAAAAATGTGTATACACACACACACACACACACACACACACACACACACACACACACACACGTAGGAAAATATTTAGTATACACATCCAGAAATGCATACACTATTATATATTGTACATATATTTATTAGTTTCAGGTTGGCCATTCTTGTATTTTGCTCGTTTGTGTTGTTGTGTTTGCACATCTCTGTTGCTTGTGGGGCTCGCACACAAGAATTTCACTCGCATGTGCTGTGCCAGTGTGCCTGCACATGTGATGTGACAATAAAAGTGATTTGATTTGATTTGATTTGATATAATGATGTGCTATCTGGTGGCTAGCTACGTAGCTGTGATTATGCTAATGTGAACGCATTTGCACAGAGATGTTATGAGTTACCGGTCAATGACCATTGATGGTCCCTGATGGGCACAGCCAGATGCCATCACATAGCAGGAAGAAGACGCTGAAAATAAACCAAACCTCAGCCAAGAGAACATCTGAGATGATCCATCCACAACCAGAGTTAGGTGTGATGTATTACAAAGTAATCCCGTAGTGTAATCACAGCATATTTTTCAGTAATACAGTAATGTAATGTGATACTGTACTAAACTGAGTAATTACATTACATTTACAATTATGCCATTGCTTCCATTACAAAGGCTCTTCAGTTATAGAAAACTAACAAGCTCTTTTTACATCCTGCTAGCTTGTGCAACAATCAGCTGATTTCAGTTTGTGTGCCTGGAGGAGAAAAACAGTGGAGTGGCTACAGATTCTGTAATTCATTTTATTACATTACTTTTATTTTTATTGCATACAAGGATAAGAATGTGATGGTAAAGTGCAAACTAGATCCAGGACAGAAACTATTGAATTATACTGCTAACACAACTTTAGGTCTCAGTAAGCATCTGCACACATCGCATGCTAACAAAAAGAACCCAGAGTGATGTTAGAGCTGAGTGCATGCCAACTCCAGCCTAGCAGCCAGTGCCCGATCTTCAACAGGTAACAGAGACAATTAGAAGCAGTCAGGCTTGCAAGATTTTTGCCTCAATTTCTGCCTGTTTCTGCGGTAGAATCACTGTGTCTCTTTGGGCTTGTTTCTATCTTTGCTCTGTTTTGCTAGTTTTGTGTTTATATGCAAAAACTAAAAGAAAGATCCTATTGGATGGATTTGCGTTGGTGTGTTTAGCTATAGCGTTATGTTTACTTTGTTAATTGGTAGTTATGTGTATGCCTTTGAGATCATTTTAATAAGTAATGCGCAAGTATTGCAACAGCTATTGTAACAAATTACCTTCTCCAGCGTGTAATTAAATAACATAGTGCATTCCTTTTAAGAAAAGTAAATTACTTTTTTTAGTAACAACCCTGACACGGTCCACAACACGAGGCTAGTCATCAGTATGTTGCTGCTGCCATATTTTTGTGGGGCTCGTTTGTATTAACTAAAACGAAAGCACAAGACACATTAAAACGATGACAGCCTCAATGAACACAGTAATCACTTAGACCCAGGATCATCACATATCCAGCAGATAATTTTGATTGTTTTTTTATATGTCACAATCATCATTTCCTTTATGTTTCACTCTGTGCTTTCTGTTTTCTGTGCCTTCCTCTGTTGTCTGGGTATGGCTCTGTGCTCCATATCTATCCATTTCTTCCTGAAGAGTCTTTTCTTGTGTGGCTTGTGTTTTCCTTTCCTCCTTTTGTTCTTTTTCCAGCCCTCATTAATGTCTGATTGAGTTCACCTGTTCCTGATTACCCTTCTTTCCCAGATGAGTATTCAGGCTGTGTACCTTCCTCTAGTCTTTTTCAGTTCACCAAAATGCCATTCTTCTGCCTAGTGTTTCCCTTTATGTTCCCACAATCTATCAGTGATTACCATAAAATATTATCAGTATCAAATACATGATCTGTAAGTATACCAGAGCATACTGACACCTGGCTTATGTCCTCCACATCAAAAAGTGTTTTGCTAAACAATAAATCTTTTTCTGGATGGTTTGCTCTAATTCCCATTCTGAAGATGCATGCTGCTGTCATTTCGAGCTCTGTTACATCCAAAACATTACAAATTATCCGCAAGAAGCAAGGTAAACAGAAGGCGCAAGTTTGTCAAAGCAATAACACTGTCACTGCCACTGTCACTGACAGTGGCAGAGAAAAGGACATTAAAGAAACTGATGGACATTATGGACAATGCTGGGCATCCTCTGCACACGGCCATAAACAACCAGAAGAGTCTGTTCAGTGACAGGTTGCTTCTCCCCAAGACAAGAACTAACAGACTTAAAAACTCCTTTGTCCCACACGCCATCAGACTGTTTAACTCCTCTCTGGAGGGGAGAGGGAGGGGAAACAGGAGGACAAAGGAGGGGGGAACAACTAAGCTGTAGTGCCTCTGCACCTCACTGTACAATACCTTGTGCAATACTTTTTGTAAATAGTCAACAGTGCAATAGACTCAATACTTGAAATGTGCAATTCACTTGTATTTTTATTTTTTATTCCTATTTATTCTATTTATCCCCTTTGTATATTTTATTTATATTTGTCTCTGTATTTATATGTGTGTGTGTGTGTGTGTGTGTGTGTGTGTGTGTGTGTGTGTGTGTGTGTGTGTGTGTGTGTGTGTGTGTGTGTGTGTGTGTGTGTATATATATATATATATATATAACAGTTCTGTAACTGTAACTTTGGTCGTTGCTGTGCTTTTTTTGGAAGTCGAATTTCCCAGAGGAACCCACCCGAGGGATTAATAAAGTTCTATCTTATCTTATCTTATCTTATCTTATCTTATCTTATCTTATCTTATCTTATCTTATCTTATCTTAACATCTAGTACCACTGAGCTTGTATCCTAGAAGTGTTTGAAAGGTGCCTTCAAGGGAGATCACATCATTATAATAAATGTTGTAATAATGAAAAACACATTAAAAAGAATAGAAAACCCAGTAAACACATAGTACCCATCTGTGCTCATTGCACCAGTATGTGACTGTGTGTGTACGGGCATGCGGTTGAATTCTCAGTGGTAAACATAGCATGCAAAAGGATCAAGTAGTTTCATGGTGTAGTGCTGAAGTGTTGAAGGGAATTGAAGGAACCGAACATGCAGCCTTTTCTGTTCGTGCTCCAGCAGGATTTGGAGTCGATTGTGTGATTATGTCTGGCCAAATGATGCCTTTTGCACCAGTTTTATTTGCCATTTTCATTCATTGTGATGTTTCTCAGTTTCACAGTGAATTGAGATATTAAAGAGCAGCACAACTGGGAGGGTGAAATGGAAATCACACATGTATATTGGGCATTACCCCTGGGATGTAACTTTAATACACGTAACATGAATGGATAGGTCGAATCCACAATTGAATAGTTCTCTGTCTCTCTGTGTTAGCTTTGCAGCGGACTGGTAACTGTCCAGGGTGTACCCCACCTCTCGCTCTACATCTGCTACCCACACACAAAAAGCTCAAACTCAGCAGATTAGAAATAACTAATATGAACACAGTATCAGCTATTAATAAATAAAAACAAGATAATGTTTTTTATTCATTTGAGCATTGGGCCTTTTAGATGTTGTTTTCCTATTAGATCAGATCTTAGATGGAAGTATATGGTTCTAAATATTTTACTTAATGAAAACCTTATTTATTATTATGTGTGAATTTGTTCATATGTCTGTCCTGATTTTTGGGGCAGCACAGTGATGTGTTAATTATTTTTGTTACTTCAGGCAGAGCACAAAAGCTCATTATCGGTGTGTGTTTGAAAGGAGCAATAACAATGAATGGGGCCATTGTGCAGAAGTCGGCTTTCACTGCGTGTATGCATGCATATTTTATTTAACTTCTATGACTCTTCAGATTTGCCTATATGGAAGTATCTCACTATTTTGAAAACATGGAAAATAAATTTAGGTCTGAGCAGAAGGAACAGCCATTGTTAGCACGCTATGTACTAAGGACAAATTAAAGGAGAATGTAACATAAAGCAGTGCAGTAAGGTTTTAGGTCACCATGATATACCAGAAGAACTACAGTGTTCTTTGGCATTTACTATACAAATCTCTCTGTAAGGGATAAAATCCACTATTTCTAAAGATAATTTGGCATTTTATTCATAATAGTGCTAATAAAAGTGTTGGATTGAAAGTGTAATTGTGAAGATCATAGCATGTGATTCACATCATTTTCATATGCCTGGAACACACCACCTTCGCAAGGATAAAAATGTTTCCTCACAGAGCACCATAACAACTTGATTAGTGCTGATTAGTGACCTTTCGCTTCCTGGAAGAAAGTGGACCTAAACATGCTAGCAAATTACCGAGCTTGCAGCTCCTATCACTAAAGAAATCAAGTATTCATTTGCTATGCTGTTGGTGTACGTTACAAATCCACGCATCCACTTGTCAAGAACAGGGTGAAGCTTGACTCATATATTATATACTCCATATCGCCAAAAGTATTAATTCATCCACCCAGATGTTCCAATCACTTGCCATCAGTCGCGTTGAAATATTCCTCAATCGACTGTTAGTGTGTCCCTCAGATTAGCCTACGAACAGTGAGTAGAGATCTTCATGGAATGGGTTCCCATGGTCAAGCAGATGCATCCAAGCCTTACAACACCAAGCGCAATGCTAAGTGTCGGATGCAGTGGTCACTCAACTCTAGAGCAGTGGAGACGAGTTCTTTGTAGTGACAAATCACGCACAAAGCCAAATCCAAAAAGACATGAATGAGCGAGTTTGGTGTGGAAGAACTTGACTGGTCTACACAGAGTCCTCACCTCAACTCAATAGAAGACCTGCGGGATGTGGGAAGACTAAGTCAGGCATCCTTATCCAGCATCAGTCTCTGATCTCATAAATGCCCTTCTGGAAGAATAGTAAAAAATTCCCATGAACAAATCCCTAACCCTTGTAGAAAGCCTCCCCAAAAGAAACTGAAATTAAAACTGTTATAGCTGCAAAGGGTTCGCTGACATCCTCTTAAATCCTGTGGATTAAGAATGGGATATCACTCAAATTCGTATCTGTGCACTTTTGGAAAAATACTCTATATAAGCTATTGTCATTATGTTGAAGTAAACGTTAACAAATGTTCTTGCTGACAGTATGCTCAACATGTCACTTTAATCACTATTCATGCTGAAATACAAGCCAGCTGAGCGGTGTTTGTGGCTGAAGCTCCTGCCATCTGCGCCACAACAATGTATCCTCTTCCAAAGTCACTAAAGAGCTTTTCCCCCTTGCCACAATTTAATTCCTGCCACAGAGCGTGATTTGATGTTAACTGTTTAATTGTACCGTGGCGTGCACCTGTGTGGCAGAACCTGCAATTATTGTTTCTTCACTCATTTATTCAGGATTTTCTTTTAATTTTCCTCCACCATCAGCAAGTTGTTTTAGCACTGTTGCTAAAGCTTGTTTTCAAGTACAATATGTGACATTACTTTAAATTAGCAAGGCGAACCTAATGCACCCACAGAAACATTTCCCCAGTTAGACACAGTATTAATGAAGTTCATCTGTAACTGTGTTTTGGGCTCAAAGAAAAGTACTTACACCTGTCTTTCGTGCATCTTTCCACAATTCAGTCTGTGCTCATTAGATTTATTGTCGCAACCAGAGACCAAATGCAAGCAGCAGACTTAAAATGTGATGGGTAGGTGGCAGTCAGGTCAGGTCGACATGGGATTGAGGAAAATTTGCACAGTCATTCGCAACACATCTGGAAAAACACATTTGCCAGACAACAGTCACTGCCTCCATCAAAATAGTTAAGAAAAATAAATGCTACAGCTCCTCCAGTGAGACGGTAATGTCCCCACGACTCATCACTTCTTTATCATAGTTATTACACCACAGGGATCTTCACTGACCCACTTACATCTCATCGTTCAAACTTTAAGCCCAATAACGTTTATTATGAGATTGCTTTTTTCTTTTTCCTTTTCTTTTTTGAGACATTTAAAGACTTCCATGTTAGTGGTCCAGTTAAATTACTTGACATGTACAACAGGATCAAAAGCCCTAATGCATCTTACGCGGCCCCGGTGTGTTATGCAAATAGAAGTGTTTTAATGAAGGCATCATGAATAATTCAGGAGTGGTGTTCCACAACAAATACACCACAGGAGCAAATTCTCAGGAAAAAAAAAAAAGGATTGCTTTGGAAAAATAAAAAGTGAAGTATCTCTGGCTTTCGCTTCATATCCACAACTGCTCATCACTTTCTTATTAACAAATGTCAGCAAATAGAAATAACTCATTTAACTGATTTGTAAAGTGCAACAGATGCACTCGCTGCATCCACTCAATTTTTCTCTCGCTGCCACCTGCCTTTTTGAGCATTAATTTTAAAAAAATGAATGTAAGGGCAAAGCTTCAGACTCAATTTGTCTTTTCGCAGTGTTGCTTGTATAATACCAGAGTGTGATTACTGCCTGCAAAGCAAAGAAAAGAGGGACGCTCTCCAAGCGAACTGAATGATTATTAACAAGCTGCTGGCGTCCTAAATATAACACCAAAAACATCAACATTCAAACAAGAACAAATTTTTAAAAAAGACACGTTTGTTTTACCTGTGCTAGTTAACGGCTTGGCTTAGCTGGACAACACATGCTTCAACCATGTGACGTGGCTGTGTCACATGGTTCCAGCAGGCTATTGTGTACGGATTGTCTTTGATGCCAAGTTGTTGCCTTGACAGCCCTGAGCTAAGCAAGAAAGGTGAGAATTATTCTCCACCCACACAGCACTTAGAAGTCTCTTATCTAATACTCCAGCAGTAATCAAGATGAAATCCTTCTCTGGATCAAACTCAGGACATGTTGACCTAAAATGACCGGGGCCGCGTTCTTTAATTTCAAATTCCGCTTCGTCATGCTTCGTTGTTTTTTTTAATGTGTTTTCATTATCTAAACGACAGCCAGCGTGAGCATCATTTTCTGCATCTCCACCCACTGCCACTTCGCTGTCGCTCACAGTGATGCGGACGCACCGCAAATGAATATCTCAATGTCCACTATGACCTGTGCAGATGTCTCCGCCAAAGCGCCCCCCTGGTCAGTGACATAGCCAGGCTGACTTTGTAATCATATTACTAATGCATGTCTCATTAGTTTGTGCCAAGGCTGAGTGTCTCTGCTTCCTCCTGCTCTTCTCATCCTCTCTCTCTCTCTCTCTCTCTCTCTCTCTCACACACACACACACACACACACACACACACACACACACACACACACACACACACACACACACACACACACACACACACACACACACACACAAAACCACACACAACCATCTAGTCAATTGCTGGCTGGCATTTGAGAGTGTCTGGGCTTGCATCTAAAGCAGTTTACTGGGGAAATAATAGCCCTCTAAATGGATTCTCTGTATGCAGAATCATCCCATTCTATTTGAATTCTGGTGAGACAAATTAAATTTTGCCAGGTGAGTCTTGCACCATGTTGAGACGACAAAAGAATGAGAGGCAGGGGAGGAAAAGCTAAATTAGACGAGAGTTCTGGGTGCGACTGTGACAGATCTTGTTTGAGATATCGATGCATTTAGATTTGATTTATTTTCGTTCTTTCAAAAGTGAAATCAATAGAAGGTATGCGTTAGGAAACTTAATGAAAGACTGAGAGAGAGACAGACAAAATGCATCTTCAACTATTCCCATTAGTTTCTTGAAAGCGTGTCGAAACGATGACTTGCTCCACAGCTGTTCTTTTTGTCTCCTGTTAGTTTGCATTGGATTTTGGTAAAACAGTAAGCATCCCACATCCTCCTTAAAAAAAAATTCCGACCTGGGGAAGGCCATTACAGAAAATATTACGCTGTCATTTGTCATGAGCTGCCTATCTTAGCTACTTTTCTCCCCCTGCACTGTTGCTGAAAGATGCTTGAGTGAAAGTAATGTTGCCAAGGAACCTTCAACGCTCGCCCACCTTTCTTTACTTTTAACCATTTTCTCAAGCAAACCTCTCACAGATTGAACATGCAAACTTTTATGTGTTGCTTTAAATAGGTCCGACTGGATCTAATGCTGAGTTAACTCCTGATATTGATCCCATGGAAAAAGCTTTAAGTGCATTCCTTCAAAACAACAAAGATCTTCCTTAAGAGCATCTTCAGAAACAACTGTCACTACTGCCCTTTCCATGAACCACACAGCGTTCAATATTGATGAGATCATTCTTTTTCACTTGGTTTTTGTAGCATAACTGCAATATGTGGCACCCCGAGAAAACGACTTGTTTTCGCACAGCATCCTGTCCTTGCAGCGTCAGTCGGTTTAAAGTTGGTACCATGCCGAGGCAAACACGCAGCATGCATGAGCATACTATCAATTTCCTCCCACCAGGCAGTTTCCAAGGCACTTGGCCTAAATATCAACTCCAGTCAAATCGACTGAAAGGGAGTGATCTGCTTCGGGCTGTGATCTATAAGTTTGTGTGTGAGTGTGCTGCACTCTCCAGTGATAACAACAGCAAAATGCTTTACAACAAGTACTGGCAGTCCTTTGAACGAGGATTTGAATGATACTAACGGCCTGACCTGTAATCGTTCCAAAACAGAGCTAACATAACTTTATTTGCAAGGGTCACTTATAGGTCCTCAAAATAGATTTAGTAAAGCCCAAAAAAAGGAAAAAAAAGCTGGCTGTGTGACACTCGGAAGAGCTTTGACTAGAATAATCTTCTGTTGTTGTTTAGAGGCTTTAACGTTTCACTGAGAAAGCAATTTTAAAACGGATGAGGGCGTAATCCCTGACAATACTGGGATTATCTCTTTAAATGACCTTTATCTTGCCATGAGCATAGAGTGCTTTTCAACTCCACTATCCCAAGTCTGGTTTGATTACAACATGAATGCCTCTTTAAAATCACAAGGCTGTGGACAGGCTATATAGCTGCATGGAACCTGTGCATTCAAAAGGAAAGATAAGGGCATCAGGTGTATTTCAGAGATATGGAACAAGCCAAGTGGAACGCTGCTCCAAAATAATAATAATAGAAAAGTTTACTAAATGCTCAGATCGTGACTTACAAAAATGTGTAACTACTACCCATCTCGCTGTCTTGTGAATTTTAAACTCACATTTGAAGCTGTTGATTTTTTTTTTAGTTACTTATTTTTTGATTTTGAAACAAACAAATATGGTAAATACAGAAGAAAGCTGTTGGCTGTTTTTTTTTTTTTTTGTTTTTTTTTGAACAGCTCAAAAATAACAGAGTGAAGCAGAGGGGTAGCTGGGCTGAGTGATTTAAAGAGGCTCCCACCAAATGACAGATTAGTCGATCATCTCCCGTCTTCGTTAGTTGGAATTTCTGCCTCATCAAAGGTGCAACATTTTCCCCTCAGAACTTGAAGGGAAGTGCAAGTATCGCTTTGGTTCAGATAATTGGAGCCTTGGGACCTGGTACAGTAATGGGAAAGAGATTGACTAAAAAGTTGACTATATTTCACAACTTGTATTGTTTTTAAGTCTAAGGCTCTCTTTATTATCCACTGTTCTTTTCTCATGTTCTTTAGTACGTGTGCAAATGTTTGTCTTTAATATATTTGAAATAGTTGCAGTTCTATAAGTATAGGTATGTAAGTGATATGCTTTCCACAAGGATCTCCTTTAGTTTTCAAATGGTCTTTGTACCTTAAGAGGGTTCAAAGGTTAATCTTGCACCTAAAAACGAGCATCTAACCAAAGAAACCTTTAGCACTGCTGTATCCCAGTTTTCTTAGTTCTGCTTATCGAATAGGTCAAATTTCAACTTTGAGTTATATTCCTAATGAATATTTTAGCAACATGCATTATGCATGTGGCGATTTGCAGCACGTACTGCAGAGATAACGGGAAAAATATTGTGGGGATTTAGAGTGTGTTTGACCTTTCATAAAGTCGAGCTTAATTCAGCCGTGAGTGTATCATTTTTCAGTGTTGCTTTGTGAACGAAATTTCACAAAGAATGGGTTTCCATCATGTATTTCCATCCCTCGTCCAATGAGAGGACATCTCTCTTCAACTTCAACGGGATTTTTTCTAAGTTGCCAAAAATGAACTGATGCTGATGAGTCACCAAGTGGAAAAAGAAGAGAACGTACCCGACATTAAGAATTTGACAGGAAAAAAAAAGTCTTGCTTCCTGGTAATTCTTCGAGGATGTAGAGTGATTCATCCTGTTATATCCTGGATATTTAAGGCACATAACTGAAAAAGTCCCAAAAAATTACAAATAGGTTTATGACAAATTGTTGTGAGTGCTGAGGGCTTGAGGTGAAACCTTTTTTTTTTTTCATGATTGCACTCCACTGCAAATGCAAGAAGATAACTCATCTGTCTTTCTAAAAACGAATAACTGCTGCTGAAACATTTGTCTGTTTGATATGTAAAAGCAAGAAAGCACACGTTTGATATATTGACACAAAAAGAACATCAACATTTTGATTATAAAAAAATTACAAATGATCAACTTTGACATTTGCATATTAACAACCAAACTGTACAGTAAAAGAACAGTATTGTAATCATAAGAGTGATTCTGTCTTCAATAAATATGACACCCTGCGTTGAACTATACGGCATGAATATGTAAACATGCTGCAAACACATAAGCATATCTACTGTATGTGTTAGTTTCATCTGCTGTGTAAAAAAATGTTTTGACGTTTAAATGCACACTTACTCTGTGGAAAGTGATTTATCTTATGCCTTTGTTACAGTAAAAAACAAAAAAAAATTAACAATGTAGATGTAAAACTGTGGCTGAAAGGTTAAAAACACTTCATCATTAATAAAATTATCAAACTTTAAAATCTTACATACAGGATGTACAAAAACACACGTTCCCCCCTTTTTTCTTACCATTAAAGGCTGTGGGCAAAACTTCTACCCGCTTTTTTTTTTTGCTTGAGTCAGTTCCCTTATTTGGGTGTTTGAGCTTTACTGAATGTTGGGAATCTGAATGAAAAAGTATCCTGAAAGGATCTCAAGTAGAAGTCAGTTCAGTTGGAGCTCGGCTTTTATACGTTCACAAGACTGGGTCCGTTGGGCTCGCTAACAGAGCCTCTATGCCTGTGTCCAGAGTACTCCCCAATAAATGAGCCGTCCTCATTGAACTCTCTTCCACCGTCTGCATAGTCGCCTAGGGTGTATCTGCTGACACTGTCCCCAGTTGCATCATCTCCTTTCAGGGAACACAGGCTACCGCCCTTCAGTGGCTTTTCATCGCTGTCGCTGTCATTAAGAAGAACAGAGAAGGATGGCTGAGGTCAGCGGTGCAGTGGGTAAAATAAACTCGTGGTATAGCACATCAAACAGTTTTGAGCGCAAAACATGTCGCCTTAAGAGGCCGTCTTTGACACGAGCACACTGCACACTATGTATTTCACACGAAATTAAAAGCTACACACACAAACACCAGCAAACAGAGAATAATCAGCACATATAGCCTGCCAAATACTTGCTAAGAGAAACACGGGCTCATGAAGCAAGTTCTTATGGTTTCAATACATCACTAGAGGCAGTAGGCAGGGGTGGATCCAGCGGCTGCACAGCAGGAAAGGGAGCACAAGGGAGGCAGGAACGGGTTGGTACAATCACTTCACTAATTGCTAATTGCCAGGGCTTCAGGACCGAAGGCAATTTCAAATCTATTTAGAGCCAGCAATGGAAATTGCCAGAGAGCAGTGAGAAAGAAGCCGAGAGGGAGGTGTGTGTGTGTGTTTGTGTATTGGGGTGGAGGGCGGAGTGGAGGGTAAAGGCTGAGAAAGGGAGAAGGAAGAGAGGAGTGGAGGTGGGGCATATGCAATCCCAGACAAACAGCCTGTCATTCGTAGTATTCCCATGGGCCCACACTCCGGCTGAGGAGATTAGATGCCAATTTAAGGCTGGGCAACTGGCCAACTTGCAGGTGTCTTGCTACAAGACGTGGGGGTCACCTCAAAGCACTGAGGATATTTTTCCTCCCTGTCTTTCTTTTCAAATTCCCTAAACGATCAGTGTTTGGCAACACCTCTATCCCTCTCTCACGCGCGCGCCCGCTCTCTCTCTCTTTGTATTCATAACACAGAGCGTCTGCGTTGCTCAGGTGGCACATGCATGATAGCGCCATTTGAGGCATATTGCAGTTGACACCTGTGTCAAACAAAAGCTCAACATTTTGAGCAGGATTTTAGCACAGAGACCCGGTTCAAGCTGAGATTTTAAAATGGCTCTCCTTCGCAGGGATTTTTTAATAACAAATCTTATCTGCCCGTTTTCATGAGGCCGTTTACAATGCAAGCCACATAAGGTCCACATTTCAGCCCTTATCAAACCTTCTTTCTCTGACGACTCTAGAGTGCTGCAGATAAGTGGCTGTTATCTAAGAGCAGTGGAATGCCACCGCCGCTGCAGCCCGCCCACAGTGACTTTGAATGCCATGATAAAATGGGGCTGAGTGCTTTTGAGCCCCTCACTCAAAAGCTACAGGTGGAAAGGGGGGGGAGGTAATTAAATTTGTCTTCCTGTTGACCTATGTTGACTTGGTTTTTTGGGGTTGGGTAGAGTGGGGGCAGCAAAACTTCAGGTGCAAGGTGTATTTTTCCCGATCGTGAAGCTGAAGTTGTTTGTATTCTAGTTTCAAGGTGTCTGGAGAAATAACTTCCCTGCATCTGCTGCCTTCTCCCAAATTGCACATAAAAATATGAGCAGTATGAGAACATGAGAGCTTTCACCAGGCTAGGAAGGGGAAAAAAAGAAACACATAAACCGGCTGAGGAAAAAATTGCATCACACGCTTGGCTTACGGCCTGCTCCAGCCATGACACCTGCTGTTCTTGCAGTGGACAGAGGGGCAAAGCAATAGAGGGCTGTCTACAAAGAGAAATCATCTGAAGCATAATTACCACTTGTCAGCTCCCCAGACACGTGGCATACCGGTGGGTGGTCTATTGCCTTTAGAGATTCAAAGGGCACTACAGAGCCCTGAATCCAGCTCTAAAGCCAGGAAAACAACATCATAGTAAGGCTAAGGGCACTCTGGGGGACAGTAGTCAGAACAGACTCATGAAACTAACCATGAGAAGCATTCTAAACAGATAGTTGCAGCAAAGCATCTGCACTGGCTCACAAACAAACACCAGGGTTTCTCCTGCCCTGCGAGCTCCGAAATAAAGTTTGTCAGAAAGAAATTCAATATCACAGCATTCTCCGTTTTTTGCCAGTTCTTCACATGTGGAAAAAAATAAAAATAAAAAACTTGGGCACATTCTTGAGACTTTCTCTACCATTTCATCAACCTTGCAGAAAATAGTACTTTACCAAAAGGATGCCTGGAAGTCTTGCAGCACCTATGCAGAATCGTAGCCACCACTTCATTTTTTCTTTTTTTTTTAAAGCATGCAGCCCTAAATGAATACATGTAACCTATATTGAGCCAATTAATGCATAATACAGTCGCAAAACTACTAGAAATGAGTCACTCAGAGGGTGTGGACACAGTTATTTCTTGCTTGCCCTCACTGTGTGAGCGTTTCTCTTTCAGAATACAAAATCTTCAGAGTACAGAATCACACAAATGTGATTTATTAAAGTTTGTGGCTAGCAGTTTACTGCACGTTGCACCATTTCTTATCTGGCAGCTGATTTGGCTGCGATAGTTGCTGCTAAGAGTGTTAATTTATTTGGAAAGTCAGGGGGAGAAGTTATGAGAATGAGCATATAAATAGGACTGGTGGATGGCCCAAAGCTGTGAGTGCTGTGCCAAAGCTTTGGCTCTGTCCTCTACCACTTCACCGTGATTATTTGGAGCTGTGCCCCAACATATTTGTGGTCGTCAGTAATACTGCTACTTTGATTCAACAGAGCAGAACTTCATGTGGAGCATCAGGAGGAGAACAGCTGTCCAGGAAAAAAAAAAGAAATTTAATTAAATTTTAAAAACGCATATGTGCCAGGTACCTTTACAACTGTTTATACTGACCCTGTAATAGAGGTGACGTGTCCACTGCATACCTTGTCTCTTGCCCTATGATGGCCAAGAAAGGCCCCAGTCTCCCATGAACTGGATAGCAGGTGAACCAGGGCTGTTAAACATAAGGCCCGGGAGCCAGAATCGGCCCACCAAAGTCTCCAATCCAGCATGTTAAAGAGCTTTAGAAAATGTGAAGGAGTGCATAGATTTAGCACTTTTAAGTATATTTTTTTACAGTTTTAAGTTTTACAGTGTTTCCTGACAAAGACTGCTCCCTTACACCAAACACTAACAGATAAACACTGAAATAACAGGGACGTTCTTGTTTTCCTACTATTACAGTAAAATGAATTTTTACTCGTTTTTATAATGAATTTTCTGTGAATTAATGAAAACTTTATATTTTATAATTTTTATAATTACAGGCCAGCTGTGGAAATGGAGTAACATAGTTTTCTGTAAATTTACACATTTATCATAAGTGGGTCCCATATGTGGCGCACGTTGTAAATTGAGTTTGACAGCACTGGGTTAAAAATAAATAAATGGATGGATAGTATCAAAAATGTCTCTAGATGCTCAGACCTGGAGCAGGTTAGAATATGTCCTTGTAATTTTAACTGTAATCTTACAGAAAGTGATTGTTCCCACAGCTGGCTGAGAGTAAGATTCCTTGATTTGACTTAATAAATAGCTGCAGCTTCACACGGCATGCACGAAAAAACAAAAAACAAAACAGGGATGCCTACTCTGGATAAACACTCCGACTGAGCGATTGGATTTACCAAGAGAACAGCTGCCACAGCCTCTGAGACCCCACAGGCGTTTCCCCTTGCTCCAGAACGAACAGCTTTCTCAGGAAACGCATGGATGGCATTTTTTCTTAGTCAATTTCTTGCTCTATCATCAGGTCCGCTCATTTTTGACCTGCTAATTTACACGTCTCTTGCTAATTTGTTTTCATTACTGAAACGAACCGACTGCATCTGTTCATTTAGTAGATTTCCTGCAACACTTTTCACTCCCATTGGCACTTTTTATCACAATTGCGACATCAAGCAAATCTGAGCCACAAAGTAACTGTGGTCCGTAATACAAAAACAGGGTCATGGACACTGGACAATCCATTCTTTCCTGTTTAACAGAATTACAGTCTTGGCAAGAAGCACAGGAACGCAATTGGCAGCAACCACACAATTGTGAGTAATCATGTTCTGAATAATACGATGACAAGAAGAATCAAAGCAGGCAGAAGAGGCTATTTTAGGTGCTTTCTGCACAAACAAACACACCATTGTCACACAGTTGCCGCAATGCTGTCAAGCAAAATAGGATTCGCTCGATTCCCCAAAATTATCACCGTAGCAGCTAAACAATGCAAATTCAACAGCTATTATAAAGTACAACAGCTGCCTGCCTCAGGCTCAAAGGCCTGGTTTTTCACCGTATATTTTCCATCAGCAATTATCGTGTATCCAGAATCTGTGCGTGTGCAGTAGGAGCTTCCTCTTTTTTAAAACTACTTAAAATTATTTAAGTAAATCTGCAACTATTAAGTTCCCAAGTAAGCTGAGGCACTACAGACAGGAACTAGTTATGTTTCAATAACCTTTATTATCCCTAAAGTCATCTTTCCATGTTAAAGTTTGCTAAACTATTTTATATATACATATGAGCAAGCACTTGGCAACAGTGGGAAGGAAGAACTCCCTTTAAACAGGAAGAACTATTAGTGGGTCTAAGACTTAAAGCTAAACTGAAATTAAAACTTCCTTTTGTAAAAACAAGAAGCATGAAAGAGAACAAGACTTGCAAACTAAACGAGCTTCCTGTTTCTAAGTGGAATCCAGTCTTAACAGTATGGCGTGTCTTTCACTATGCGGCCGACTGCAAATGTCTAACTTTTTACGCAACACAACTGTATTTGAAAGGAGAACTTTGTCAGTAACACAGGCTCATGTCAGTAGTGTGAGACTGCAGTGAAATCACAGTTTAATTGTTGTCTAGATTTACCAAAAAAAAAACAGTTTAAATAGCTGGTATCAGAGCTGTTGTCTGAAAAAGATCTTTTAAAGACTGATCATATCTATAAATATTTTCTCTGTTGGATTTTGAAGCCGTGCAAATGCCAAGTAAACAAATGCATTTCGAGGTTTGTTGATGCCTCCAGCCTGCCCCAGCTGCAGTCAAGGGTGTTTGTTAACTTTTTACCTGAGAATTTTCATAAGGGAGGGCAAAAACTATGGACATTAGAAGTCTATGGAATAATTGTAATATTTAGACCTTTTGACTAAAATTTGCAGCATTTATCTCAAAGAAATATATGCAGTAAGTTGCGTTACATAGAATGACAGCAAGTTAAAAAAAAAAAACACCAATAAAACACTCAAACGCACACACAAAAGGAGGCAAGCAGTGCACAAATATCCCCCCCCCCCCCCAAAAAAAATATTAATGTCTATATAAAAGCATACACAGACTAGCACACAAATGGCCTACTGATGCCTAAAGCAACTACGTGACTTAAGCACTTTGCAGAACAGACACATGCACGTCATCAGGAGTAAAAGAACATAATTCCAACTAAAAGGGAACAAAGCTTGTGCTGTGTGTTAACCACTACTTTTAACTACACCGTGTGATTACCTAGCCCATTAAATGACGAGAACACTGGCTTCTAGGTTCATCCTGGTAAAGCTCATGAATGCGTGGTTTGCTTTTAGGTTGGGAGGGAAAGACATCACAGTGATACATGACAAAAAAATTATTTTTCAGCCAGAAAACATTTAACATATTAATTACAGCATAGTGATTTTTGAGATAATAAAAAATAGATATTTCTCATCAATCTTTGGTACTGCAGCGTGCAGAAAAGGGGTATAGCTCACCTGTAGTCACAGAAGGTGTCATCATTCATTTTCTGTGACTCCGTGTCAGAGTGGGGCTCTTCCTTTTCTTTCACTGCAGAGAGGGCAAGACAGGCACTTCAGCACCATTGTTAGTGCAGCACTTTCACACAAAGATGCAATCACATTTTACTCGTGTGTGCATCCATAAGTCTCCAGATTCAGATTTATTTTAGAAGATCTTGTCTTTACCATCCTACAAAGGGAAAATAACTCAAACAGCAGTATTTCTGGAAACTGCAGAAATGTCAAAACTGGACATATCTAAGCTTAAAAGATCCACTTAGCGATACGCAATCTCAACACTGTAAGATTAGAAATTGAGAAGTCACGACCAAAAGCATCTGAGAACAGCTAAATCTGTGTAAACATTACATTAAGTCTTTACATGGAAACCCTCTCTTCTGCGTGTCTAGCACAAAGTGCTAGATGTCAGCTCTTTGTGCAAACAACACTTTGAAAAGACCAGTTGCGTTTGAGAAAGCTAAAAGAGGGGTTCCTTGAAAAGAACTGGATGGGCAAAAGGGGGGAATCCAAAGGAGCTGATGAAAAATTCAGTACTTTTTGTCTACAGCTACAGCAGGCAAAGAAGTGGAGTAGGCAGAAGATGGGGAAGCATAAAGGTTCAGAGGAAAGAAACAGAGTGAACAGACACTTTGCAGGCAGGCCCATTGTGAGACTGAATTTGACTCTGATACATGGCAGCACAATAGTGAGATGGAAGAGCTCGGAAGGTCTCCTCAGGTGAGCAGTGGAGAGGAGTGCAACAAAGGCAGCTGATTCCCGCTTGTCTGTCTTGACAAGTATGAAATCAGCGGTACTAAGACAACTAACACGGCCGCACCAATTGTTTGCAGCTTGTAGCTGCTGTGCAAAGGTGACCCACATGCATAAACAGGTTTGAGCTCAGGGTTGAGGCCCAAGTTATAAAAAAAGCATCATCCTGATAAATTGGTAGTAGTTTTAGGATTTCAATTTTAGCTCAAAATGACTTAGGGGACTCAACCCTGGCTAAGGACTAACTGACCTTTTTCCATGGCGAGATTTTCTTGTCGCTGTGGCGATGGCGTACCTGCATACTTGCCACCTTTGTTTTTCCGCAGAAAGCAGGCAATGACCACAACAAGGGTGAGCAGTGCCACAGCGCACATGGTCCCAATCATCCAGCCGTGGGTTGAAAAGCTGCTCTCCTGACTTGCAGCACCTGAAAACAAGTGAAAGAGAGCTCAAGAACCAGCTTTACACACCGACTCTATTAGGTGGGCCCAACCACTCGAGCACTCTTAAACAACTTGATCTTTGATTGAAAAAAAAATGTGATGAGCTCAGGTTTGATGTCACACTGACTCTTTACTCAGATGTTAGACAGGAAGAAGACAAAAGCAAATGTGCATGGATTCATAAGAAAGAAATGAATAAATTCACACGTTCAGCACAGTCAGTCACTCACTCAGTCAGTTTGATAATGATATGCTGGTGTTGTTATCACTAAAATCTACTGACGCTGACAGTCTTTGCTTCTCTCACCTTTGGTGCGTGTCTCGATAACGTCTTCGAAAATACTAGCGTTATCGAGCAGCCTCTTAGCCATGAGGCGCACAGTGTACACCGTCCCCGGTTCGAGCCCGTCAATTATGTAGAAACTTTGAGAAGCGTTTACAGCCTCTGAAATCCGCCAGTTCCCATCACCTACACAGCCAAGCACAGGAAGTGCACAAGCAGCAAGTCTGTATTAGCAGAAGAGGATGTGCTGTTGGCGACTAATAAATGGTTCTCCAGTATTATGGTTACACTAAATATAACTTAAACACATCTGAATCCATTTTTAAAGGGAAGGGATTGAAGCAACCAAGGAGGCTTACGCTATATTTTTTAGGTGTTAATATAAAACATCCCTAGGTGTACCTGAACATGATACAACCTTAAATTCCTATCAATTTTTAGCAAGGCGGGGACAGGAAAAGTAGCTTACGGTTATTCATATAAGCCACATAAAGCTGCAAGCTCCGCTGCTCTTCTCTGGCAGTCCAGCTGATTTTGGCAAAGGTGTCACTCACGTAAGAGCTTATGTTCAACAGGGCTGGAACTGATAAAGAAAGAAGAAATAGGGGGAAGTAAATAAGGAGGAAATGAAAACACAGACAGGCAGAGAGAAAAGGAGAGAGAAGGCAGGAAAAGAGGATTAGCAGAGGCAAATAGGATCCCCTGCAGCTTGAGAACAATCCGTCTAGCAGAAACCCTTCAAAAAGACAGTTCAAAAGGCATTTCCCGGCCCCAGACTTAATTGAGTGGAGTTGGATTTGGGCTCATAAAGGGTAGATATATAGATCGTGGGCGGGAGTGACATCTAGTTTTCCCTCTACGTTAAATAAAGATGGCATTTCGTGGCGCACCCCCCACCACCACGAGTAGATATCAGAGCAGATTGAAACAACTCCATGCCTCGAATACTGTTGTTACTTGAAAGTTCAAGTACATCAAGACGAGCTCACAGGCTTAATATTGGCTGCGCATGTGTGAGTGTGAGCTATATACCTAAAGGAGGATGAGTAGAATTGCCTGAGATAGAGCTGGGAACAGAGAGAGAGCAGTTGTAGCCTGGAATGAAAGAGAAACCTCAGATGTTAGATTCCTTCTACAAAAGCTGTCAAGTCTAATATATTGTGCAACAAGCGAGACTACATAAAGGCGGAATTTGTTAGAGCGACTGGGAAAACTGCATTAATGGCAGTAACTGCACAAGCACAGCACAACTTATACCGCGGTAGACACCCTGTAACTGCAGCACAACAATAAATCTGACTTGCAAATTTAAACCACAACTGTCACTTTCCGGCAAATGATTTGCACAAAGAAATGTCTTTCTGTCTCTCCCGAAGTGGTATACAGGACTCACCCAAATTATATTTGTACAACTATAAAGGACATGTTTTTGCTGAGGCTATGGAAAGCTACTTGCTACACCAACACGCCTACAACCTCGTCTGTCTCTACCACCACTTCTATGTTGGCTAGCTACACCAGCTGCAGGCGGTGATACATACTGCTCTGAGCAGGGGCCACAGCTGGAGTCTGGGACAAATCTTCAGAGGGATAAAAAGAAATCGAAGAAGCAGAAGATTACATGTTTATGAAAATCCCGCTTTAAGGTTTATAGACCAGGCACACAAACACATGCTGACACATTTGCAGGGCCACCGGAGAACAAAAGTGCATTCTCACAAACATATACAAGCTCTGTGTGTGTAGCTGCATCAAGTGCTGTTTGGATTTGAAGTCTGGTTGACATCTGCACCACTAGAGGGCACTGTGCAACCAAAAGATGACACCTATGTTTTTTTTCTGACAGTTACCTACGGAAAATTACTAATAACCTTATTCTAGTGATGATACGTGCATATATAGCAAATAAAAACAAGAAAACACAAATATTTTTCGTTTTTTAAAAATGACTGAATTCCTGTTTTTTGTCTAAATTTGATCTGGTTTCTCTAATTCGTCATTTTAAACAAAGCGCTTGCACATACAAACATAAAAAATTATTTTGGTAATAACCAGTGTTATAATTTAGTCCCTTATATTGAGGGCTGGTCTTCATACGATGAAGCTAAACATGTGCTACAGAGGTGTTTCCATGGAGAACAGAGAAGAGGATAACATCTGGAGAGGTGAAAAGCACCAGCAACAATACCAGCAAAGTATATAATTATAGCTAGCAATATAGTTATTGGTTAATTGAGGTTATTTAACAATTTTGACATTTTTCACCCTTTTATGTCTGAAATGCTGCATTGTTTATTTCAGAGCTGTTTCTTTAAATATATGGAATACACAGATGCAGATGCTCAGCCTCAATTAAAATGACCTGTCTTTATTTATAGCCAGCTAAACTCTTCATGTGTTTAGTGAAGCAATTAAGTATTAAATGTAGGATATAACCTCAAACTAAGCTACAAAGAAAACGAAGCTGCGCCTTGTGTTTGTGGGGTAATTCAAACTCCTCATCATCAGCTGTCAGGTAATGAGTGATGTGTCGGCATGTATGATGGGATAGTCGACAGCCGCACATCACCTCAGCAGGAGAATAACAGTGATTGCTGAATGGCATCGAAAGGGTTTATCCCGATTCAGCTTGAGCCCAAAAATTTAAAAAGGAGGGAAATGAAGATGAGTAATGTGTACAGGGTAAAGGTAAGGCATTTGTTAACAATGTAGATTCGCTTGTGAGGTGGAAAGGGGAGCTAGTGTTTGAGCCGCCTTGCTAAAAAAATGTCAGCAAGCAGACATGTTGTGGATGATAAAGGCTGTGTTCACAGTTACACGTGGTTCCTTTTAAACTGCAACATAAACACTGCTCTGCCTGTGGTTTTACTACTTGCACTTCAAAACAGATGCTCGTTTATTGCATTTTAATATGCTATTTTGTTTTCATCTTGTGTTGCCGTCCGCACATTTGCAAGAACGCTGGTTACATTTTCATTCCAAGTAATGGTTTCATTTAGTTTGTGTTCATCTGGACCACAGCCCAGTTTATTTACTTATTGTTTTATTGTTTTCTCATGTTGAAGAATTTCGTTTCTTAAATTTAAAAGAATAACAATAATTTTTCTGATTAAAATGCAGCACCTGGAGCCTCACAGTTTACCTTTTATTATCATTTTCTCGGTCAACCGGAGATCGTTGAATTTAGATTTACCAATCTAGCCGCACCCCCCCCCCCCACACACACACACACACATCTTGCATTGGGCCCACCAAACAGCTAGAACCAGCCCTGCATGTTTACATTATTCATAGTTATATGAATTTAAACAAGGTTTGAATTTCTAACTGGGGAGGAAAAAAGGTATCTTTACCTGTGGCACACATATTACCTCATTTGTGAATGCGGTGAATTCCTGAATGTATTATCTCTCACATCATTTGGTGCGAATTAAGTGTGCCGCTACCTGAGCTTACATTAAAATATCCAGGATCCAAAAACAGAGCGCAGCATGCAAGCAAAAGTTTAAATAACAAGAAAATCTGCAGACTGAACACTGGATAGCCGGGGGGGGGGGGGGTGTACATAGATATCCGAGGTATAAGTTCAGACTGTGATTGTTTTTCTAAAGAAACTCAAAGTAAATAAATAGATGCGTTCGAGCCATTAGCAAATTTGTTGCCGATAACAACTTAGGTGTTCAAGTGCTGTGTCGGGGAGCAATAATTTAATCTCCAGAGAAACTGGTTATTTTTGTGTTACTTTTGAGGCATGTGCTCCTCTGTGCTTTTTGTCAAGTTTGCAGCCTGCTTTATCTTTGCTCCTTTGTTATCTCCTGAGACCTGATGGAGAAAAATAGATATTTCTCCTACTGTGTGCCACGCTGTTCTCTGTGGCTGTTAGCTTTGTTTTTTTCTCCCGTTTTTTTTCCTGCTCGTGTTTCTCATGTTTCAACACATTCTTTTACCCTTTTTTCCCCCCTTTTTTTGGCTTGCCCTCCAGAAACTCACTGGCATTGCAAACTTTTCAAGCACAGACATGTGGACGCGTGCACGGGTCTGCGTAATTGTTGTAGTTCAGACATGTCACTCTGTGATTTGTCCAGAATATTTTCAAGGCAGGCAGCTGTTTATCCTAGCTAAATGGTGAGAGGCATTAAAAGCTTATTCAGTCAAAAAGGTGAACTATAAAAGGACTACTTCAGCGCCTGACCTCACTAGCTCCCGTGCATTCATCTTTCTTTTTTGCCCTGCTGTCACTCCATCACTCCCCGTTAACGTCTCTAAATTCACTCTGCCCCTGCTCTGTGCTGTTGGTCTCCATAAATCTCCTCCACTGCATTGTGACTAACGTGCCCCGAGGACAGCTCTCTCAAACAGAGCTATTTTATCTCCGCATCGAGCCTCTACTCAACCATATTCACAAACAATGCATCTAATGGCTCTCGGGCCGGACATCCACCTACAAGATGCAGAGCTTCTCAAAGGAAGCATAAAAGCTCAGGAAGACTGAATAACTTTTATCAAAATATGCAGAGCCAGCAAATGGATGCTAAGCACTAGAAGGAGGAGCTCGTGGAGAGGATTTTATTCAAGATATAAATTAAAGCCACCACCATCTGTGTAGTTATTTGTGAATTAGTGAGCATTTTTTGTCAAATATAAGCTTTATTATGCTCTCATGTGACTGATTTGCTTCTACCTGACATCAAGGCTAAGCAAGTGATCTGCTCCAAGTCTACAACTTCTGGCTCCTCTGATAAATTCATTTGGTATAACATGAGTCAAGTTAGCCCTTAATTCTAAGACTTTTGTGAGGGTGCAGGCATTTCTTAGTTAGCAAAGTGGCACCAGCTTAATTCCTGCTTTCACTTACAGTATCTTTAATCACATTATTGTAATTTCTCACATCGCTTTATTTAAAAGAGTCTTTAAAGCATAAAATATTTGCACACGTCCGCCGCCAGACTTCAAAACAAAGTCAAAAAGAGGAACCACAGCGCTCCGGTTTTAAATGAGCTGCACTCAATATGCTCAGCGTATCCTTTCAAAATTTCCAAATCGTCGTTTTGCTTTTAAACTCTAACTGGCTCAAGACTAAACCGCAGACTCGGAGGTTCACTCGGATCCTCTGCTCGCAGGTTTGTTGAATATTCACAGCCGCTGTCACACGAAAACTGGAGATGTACCTTTTTATATGCAAACTGCGGAAAGCATTTACAAGGACATTAGGGAGGCAATTTCACCGAGCTTTTTAAGGCAGCAGCTTGACACTTAATTTGCCCGTTTCGGTTACAGTAGCTCCCTCATCTTATATATATAATTTACAGTCTGAGGGGGCTTGTGAAGATACTTCTATTTTGCATTTGCTTCGCGTTCAATATAGCTTTTCTCATTAAAAAATGATATGAGCTTATAAATTTGGGTAAAAAGTTTAATCTTCAAAACATGTACATAAATTCTAGAATTCTGTAATATACTCAATGCTCTGCCCAGCTTTTGCTTTAATGGCATTGTGCACTTGAGCTGGAATGGACAAGCTGGTGCAAAGCCTGATAACCTGGTATGATTCGATGCTCCATGGCTTTTGAGCTTCTTTTAGTATTCAAGTAGTTCTACAAAGCTTTGAGTTGTGTTGGGCTCATTATCCTTCAGTGGTATGAAGCCTTCTCCACAAAGATGCAAACCACAGAGTACAGCATGTCATGCTGGAGTGCTACGTCATCTGGAGTTGATGCAATGCAGGTGCGGGTTTGATAAACTGCTTTTTCATCCTCTCTTCTCTTCATACATACACATTTCTGATTGAAGTGGGATTCATTAGCAAATAGGATTTGTTTCCAGTCATCCTCTGTGCAGTGCTGGCACATCTTAGCCCACCCCAAGTATTTGGCTTCGTTTCCCCTCCTGAGAATTGGTTTAGAGACGCATTAATGATCCACTAAGACCACAACAAGACAGATGTTTTTGATAGGACTTTTCTGATAGGGGTCTCGCTTTCTTTAGTTAGCAAATGTATTAATTCTCATTTTCTCAGTGAACAAAGCGTCGTGTATTGATCCTCTGATGGTGTGGTCTCTTTTGGTCTGCCTGATTGTGTTTTGGATACATCTGAGTTCAAGCAGTGTTTTAGCCCCTTTAGAAACATTTGCTCTGAATAACAATCTGACTTCTAACACTTTTAGTTAGTTACAATGTCATGTTTCCCCCTATCAAAATACCAATTAGTCCTTGAGCCACAGACATATTTGTACATTTCTGCCCTAGACAAGCACATCAAACCCACCTTAGTATCTTGAAGGACATTCTCAACTGAAGGATTTGTACAACAGAGCTAAAAATGTTGTAAAATTGCCCTTTCGTTTTATTGCTGACCTTGAAATTGTTACACCTTGTGTTTTTTAATGATTTAAATGTAGTTGTTCTCAGCTTTGCATGAAAATATCACAAATTTCTGATGTGATTTCAAAGTGGATTTTACTACAAATATTACTATATTCTGCTGAACTAAACAAAAACTGGTGCTAGATTGTTAAACAGTGTCTGACAAACACTCCTATTAGAGAGGTTAAGCTGTGATGAGTGAGGCTCTAGAGAGGAAGTAATATTTCAACACACAGGTTTTTTCCAATCTCATCTTTCTTAGATGGTTTCTAAGTTCAGTTAAGTCCAATATCACTATCAGGACAATCCCTTCTTTTAAAACACAGCTTGTATGCACAAAAATGACAGTATGACCTCTTCAAAGTCTGATCTGTACTCACTTGAATTATACAAAGTAGTTTTGGCCTTAATAATGATGTTTCTCCCTTGTATGAATGAATACATCACAGCAGTGCTGTGTTTTATCTGTGGGATTTTCATATATTAATCCAATAAACAGGCACACTACCACCCAAGTTAAATGCATTTCATTAGCTCACCTGGCTCTGGAAAATCAGTTCGGCTCTCTTCGGCCTGTGGAGGCCCACAACCTGCTCGAGTGCACGCTCTGAGGTCGAAGCGGTAAAGGCTGTCCCCCTTTAATCCCTGAAGTGTCCAATGGTTGGTGTCAGCCCCGGTAATGTTGATCTCTTTGGAATCAGTCACCTCGAGTGCAGTCTCATTAACTGTAGACGAAGAAGAAAGATGGTCAGGTCGGTTCACGTGCTGAGAGCGAGCCTACGATGTATCGATGCAGAAAAAGTCATCGCAGCTGGGTCGTGTGGGAGGTTAGCGTAACACGGCTATAATGAGGGTCAGCGGTCGAGGGAAGGAAGAGATGAAGAGATTTTATGCTGTCTCATGAAGGAAGTGAATATAGCAGATACATGTTGTGACAGGTAAGCTGAGGAGGAATACATTATGAGGAAAGAAGAGAGAAGATGAAAGAGGGAAATAAAGAGCTCAAGAGGAGGGGGGGGTGTAAACAAGTGGCAGGGCACGGATGAAAAGAGGAGGTGGAGAAGATGAGAAAAGAGAAAAGTAATAGGAAGTGGTAACCGAGCAGAGACTATGAAGGGATTTTTTTTAACTCTGCGTAAAAGGAAGAAAAAATTACAAAAACAAGTGATGGGAAGGAAGACAATGAGGGGGAAGAATGCATAAGGAAGCAGTAGAAGGAAACCAGAAGAGCTACAATCACAAGTAGCACAACATATCACCAAATATGCATTATAGATCAAAGTACAGTATGTGTGCACTGCTGAAAGCAACACTTCTTTTGAAACCTCCCTCAGTGATGCCATTACTGTGCCAATACCGAACCACAGGTGAGAGCTGATGTGCCAAGCCCATTGTACCACTTTGCAAAAACAATGTTTGGGGTTTTTTTTGGGGGGGGGGGGGGTGTTGCAGCGGCAGTAGAGAGCACAGGATATTTTACGTTGTCGACAACAGATCACACAGTGCTGTCAGGAAACCAAAGGATACTGCACATACAGCGCAACATATATTGTTTATTCATAGGAACCAAATTTTCATTTAAGTGATATGGTGAATCAGTTCAACTAAAAAAAAAAAAAAACAACACACCCACAGATTGCAGTGTGTGGGAATAACTGTGTAAAGTCTTACATCTGATATGGGAAAAAAAAAGGCAGAAATAGAGGGACAGAGTGTATTGAAGAGCTGGCCAGACTCTGTGGGTGCTGTTGGAGGCGGCACAGGGCTGTCTCTGCCTTCACATTTTACACAAAAGACTTCAGAAATGTCAGCCAACGAGAGTGTAGGCTTTGAAAACAGAGAGTGTAATGAAAGCCCCTCACTCACTTGTCCATTCTTACTGTACTACAGCATAAAGGTGCTTTTTCTTTTTCTTTTGCAAAAAGAAAAGCTTCTGAGTGATAAATGCAAAAAAAAATAAATACAAATAAAATAGCACAAGAGGCACATAGAGCACTGGTTTAAATGCTTCTTTTGGGAGGAAACATGCAGGAGGATATGAGATAAGAAACACAGAGGAAAGTGTCAAGCCACGGGCTAAAGTATCTTGAAACAATTAGGCCGTTGCAGACTGGAGGAGGGTTCAGTGTCACACAGTGCCACCTACTGTCTGGGACGACGCCACACGAGATTAGAAGGGAAAAGGTGATGTGCAGATGATAGTGTATGCAACAATGTTTTTTAAATCGAAATTAAACCTCCATATGTGTAAATCGAAGCTGTAGTATCACATATCCACCCCCTCTACACCTCCTTCTCTCTTTAATAATCTTTTCCTCTCTTGCGTCCCCTTTACCGACGCTGCTGTTGAACGACTGTTTACACTTCGCCCACTGTAACACTACAGACAAAGCCCTGAGTTACAGCAGAGACAACTCTGTTATGATGGAAAACCTCATGTAGGTTCAAAGGTCTACAAAGTGTGGTGTGTTTACATACTGAGGTGGTACTGCAGGAGGTAACTGGTGAGGATGCCATTTGACTTTGGCGGCTGTGCCCATTCCAGCCTAACTGAATCTCTCTGGATGATGGAGGAAGTAAGGACGGTAACTTGCTCTGGAACTACACAAACAACAACAGTGGTAAGATAAGCACACATTTTTTTAAAAACTGGGATGAAAAACACACTGATCTAAAACCGATCTTGTCACAAGGATGCAATTCATTTTAAAGCTGAATTCATAGTTTGTACAGTTTTCAGCACGTGTGCATAAACGCCTGAAGCATGGGTTGTTTAGCGTGTGTGATCACAGTATCACCTCACCTCCCTCTGGTGTATTAAAGGTCACCGGATCACTCTTGGGTCCATTGCCCTTCTTGTTGAAAACATAAACAGTGAGTTTGTATTCAGAAAAAGGTTCGAGTCCTGGCACAATGACATGACTTCTGTTTCCAGAAAAGGACATGGAGTGACTCAAATCTAAAATCTTGTCGGGATTCAGGAGACTTCTTCTCCTCACCCAGTGAACCTGTGAGAGGGTGGAATATAAAACAACAAGAAGGACAGTAAGATAATGAAAGAGCTCCTTTACACACACATCTTTTTGTCACTCTTTTACTTTGCCACTGTGCATCCTTCAAACTTTCAACACAAGTACAGCATTAAAACTCATTAAATGATAAATTTGGGTATAATTTTTTAAAAAATGTTTAAAAATTATATCCAACCAAAAGTAAAACTCTCAAAATGTGCTGTCACGATGAGAGTACATGCAGAGATCTCATTTTAGAGTTTGTCCTCCAAATGACAAAAATCATTCCACCAGAAAAAGCGCGCTATTCAGAAAGCAGACATTGGAGGATTTTCAAATACCGAGAAAAACACGCTGCTGTTTGAAGTTCCTTTGCTGGAATTGAAAATGCAGAGATGTTTGAGAAGCTGACAACTTACATTATAACCACCCAGGCGACCTCGCACCGTGGCAGGCGGAACTGGGGTCCAGCTAACCCTCAGAACAGTGGTGTTGATCACCTCCACAGCAATGTCCCGTGGTGCCGCAGTAGGAACTAAAGACGGTGGGAGGAAGTTGAGAAACACAGAAAGTCTGTGAACAGCAGACCTTTATTCCGACTTTTTTCCCAACATATTGAAAATAAAATGTTTGTAGTTGCAGAAAGTTACAAAATACATCAACCTTGTTAGATTAATACAGTGTTTTAAGCTGAGGAATGGTGTTCTGTTGCTTGATGAATTGATGAGTCAAAACATTGGTGCTGGTATAAAAAGCCAAGAAAGTGCACAGAAAATATGCTGAGCTACATGCAAAATGAAGCAAATTAGCTACTGAAAGCAGGGGGAAAATCCACACCAGACACAAAATGGCACTGTAAATATTTTCTACTCTACGCGTTACTGTAACGACAGGAGCACGGCAGACACTGGAAAGTGAAGCAGCCCTCGTGCCTCAGTAGGCCTACAGCGCAAAGCGTGTCGTGATCTATCAAATCCCCAACAGCTTCTGAGACAGAAGTGGAAATTTGACATCCCTCTCCTCTACAAAGGTTATCTGCCACCTGCTAGCAGTGGTGTTTTTTTGTTTTTCCTTTTACAAAAGGAAGGAAAAGTCACTACTGCACCACCTGCACAGGGTTAAAACCTTGGGTAAGTGGAGGGGGGAGAAAAAGAAAAGAACTTAACCTGACACATTTTCCCGCAGACAATGCCAAAAGACAACTGAGAACACGGTAAAGAATCATAACACGAGAAGTTCAGAGTTAAAAGAAAACCAACAGACAAATATGCCAGTTCAGCTTTGGGGTATGTTGTAATGAAGTCAGTTGCAGGTAATTATATCGTACGCTGAAATATATTAATACATACTACTCACCATCTTCCCCAGAGTAACCTGTAACAGGCTTAGGCTCTGGCCCCCAGCCGTAGCTGTTTCTGCTCAGGATTTTAATCTCGTAGGGGACAAAGGTGGGCGTGTTGTTCACGAGAAACACAGATCTGTTGACCATGTGCTCCGTGAAGCTATCTTCCACCCCGAGTTGGCGGTACTTCACTTTGTACTCAAAGCCTGGGCCGTTGCGCTCAACAGGTGACAGCGGCTACAATATGACAGTGCAGAGAAATTGTTACAATCCTATAACAACTTCTAGTGAAAATTCTTACAGATAACAAGTCTTTTAAATTTAAATGAATAAACAATTCTCATACCTCCCAACTGATTTCCATTTGATGAGGATGATGGCCTTGAATTTTGATGTTTTCTGGGTTCCTATCGGGTGCTTTGGAGACATGTGTGCATTTGTATAAATCATTTTTTGCAGAATAAAAAAGATGCCATTTTTAATACTAAAACTTGCATGCTTTGACATGTTACACATAACCAGAGAGACATTTTTAATAAATAGGAGCTGGTCTCACCAGCAGGGGGTGTTTTGTGTCGTTCAGTCGGCTCACTCGGGGGTCCGGGTCCAATGGCATTAACAGCATACACTCTGAACTGGTAGTTAAGGTTCCCGTATAGTTTTAGCTCAGCTGTTGCTTGGTTACCGGTGACTCTCTGTAGCTCCTTCCACCTTCCAGGCTCCCAGCGGTTCTCTTCATACTCCACTACAAATTCTGTGCTCACAAAGAGAGAGGACACACGCAGTTGTGACAATGACACTGATTATTAAAAGCATATATTAGGCTTTTATACTTTTGCTTAGATTATATCATATAGAGAGGTTATCTACACCGCCGATCAGTATCTATGAGTGCTGATTTACCCCTTCCTTGATAAATGAATAATTCAACATTATCTTATATGAGTGTTAAATGAGATTACCAATACCACTCATGCATTTCTAATTATGAACCTGGAGGCAGGGACCATTAGTGTAGTACAATGTGAGTAAGAAAAAAAGTACCAGGGAGAAAAGGATTTCTGGTGGTATTATGAATTCTCAGATAGACGATTCATATTAACCCCTTTTATCACCCTTTCTGTGCCACGAAACTTCTAGGATTAAGGGTTGTGCTACCTTCTCTAATTTGAATTTATTAAATTAAGAACTGACAGTGGTATTAACGCTAGGGCCAGAGCTGAAGGGGATAGTGAGAAGGCGCTTTACCACGCTGTCATTAACAGCGATCAGAAAGACAAATTGGCACATCACAGAAAGAGCTAAAAGCCTCCTGTCCATTGTATATTTTTGCGCTTCTGATTTTGTTATCTTCCTAAAGACTAATTATGTTCATTACTTTACAGTTTTCTTTCAATCCTATATTTTTGGTTATGATGTTCATTAGCATGCACTTAAATAAACTCTGTATAGATATGTAGTATATAGGTTTTTTTTACTGCTAATGTTTTGTGTGTCTTTTGAAAGCGCCCCCATGAGCCTGTGGGTGACTTTGTAAATAATCTGGGGGTTTTTTTTTTTGTTAAAAAAAAGGCGTTATGTTGTTCCTGATCAACAGGTGGTGATTATGTGCCAAAAAACCTAGAAATGATACAAAAAAAGAAAGAAAGGAAGAATGAAACTAGTAAAAATGGCTATAATGAAAGATTCTTCTAAGAAAAAATGCTGTCATCCTTGTTAAATATTAACACTTATTGATGAGTATCACGGGATTGAAAATGCTTTTTGTTCTAAAAGATTTATCTGATTTCAGTCACAAAAAACAGCCATTTTTTCCCCACTGTAACAACCATCACAGCTAAGAATATTAATAACACAACACTGATGAACCCATACAAATTCTTACCACCAAAAATAATTTCACCCTCCCTTTTGAAGCCTAAATGAGAGACAAGCTCCCCTGCTGGGATTCTCAGCGCTTTGCAGCTTTCTTCACTTGTTTAAGTGATCACAGCATCAACTAAATCTCTTTTTCACACGGGAAGCATGAAAACGCTCAGTGATTTGCAGTAAATCACTTGAAAGTTGCATCGAAAAAACAATTTCAGTTTTTAATAATAACCTGCAGACTTTTTTCCAACTGTGAAGCAGCTTTAGTCCGCATACTCGGGCTCTGGTCAGTGCATGCACGTACAGCACAGGTGTGCCTGAATGCTAATTTCAGTTGCTCCCTTGTCACAAGGGGTCGCAACATCGAATCGCCCTGGATGTTTTGATTTGGCAGAGCTCTACACTGGAGGTGTTCCTGACGCAATACCAAAGGGTTTTGTGTCTTCAGCTAGAATCAAACAAGTGACCTTTCTCTTACCAAGCAAAAGTGCAAACTACTACACTATGGAGGCACTACAGCTGTGTGCATGCATTTTATATGCTTTGTTTACTGATTATGCATTATACGATTCTTTTTCCCAGTGGCGAGGCTAAAGAACTGCAGAACTAGACAATGATATTGGACTCTCATCTGATGGTTGGGGTTGTGTTCTAACATTGCAGGGTCTTTACTTTAGAGCATGAAGTGCCTTGAGGTGACTCTTATTGTGAATTGGTGCTATGTAAATGAATAGTATTGAACTGAATTGAATACTCTGTTCAGTTAGGGTGTGTCTTACATGTAAAAGTAACTAATAAATGAAAAGTATTCAGTCACGTTCCATTTTTTTGTTATCCTATCTTTATTAACAAGTATTTACAACAATACACAAAAACCTTCTTCCAGGCTTTCTGCTTTTTGCCCATTAACTTTTACCTGTTACGGTGCTGTTATGATCGCTTCCAGGTATCCAAGACAAAACAACATTCCTTGGACTGTCAAGTTCGGACAGGTCTAACTTTATCGGAGCATCAGGAACATCTGCCGTGCAGAACAAAAGAGCCGTCAACCGTCAACGTGATAACTAAAACATCTAGAGAATCTCAAATGTGTTAATGAACAAATACCAGAATATTTATTTAACTGTTTGAAGCCAAATCATTTCCAAAAATGTGCGATAAATATTTAACCATACATAATTCATCTTACCCCGTACAGTGAGTACTGCAGTGGCAGAGTCCTCATCTAGGCTTGTTCTAGCAGTGCATGTATATGTTCCCTGATCACTCAGGTTTACATTCATGATCTCCAGCATGGCACCTTTCATAGAGTATCTGAACATAAGTGAAGATTTGTCAGAGTAAGTAATTTCAATCCACCTCTCAAGCAGAGGCCCCTCCACCAAAGCTGCATAATAAAAGAGAATTTAAAGCCATGCATAATTTAGTCATGCTAGCCTTTTATTATCCAGTAAGTGCACTGGTTGATGCTACAGCCTAACTTTCTAATGTCTGTAACTAAAACCGTAGCATGTTAAACGATAAATAGAGATGAGCAGACAATATGTCAGCAAAATGCATCCTCCGATCAAGATACACATAAAAGTTTATATTGATGAATTTATTATTCTACTCAGTAAGAGCATCAGCATAAAAGCACCATCAAAGCAAAACCAGTTACCTGGAATTTTTCTCAGAGGAAAGTGGGATCTCCTTGTTTTCCTTTCTCCACACCAGCTCAAACGTGTCCTGCAGACTTGCATCATATTCAGTCTTGCACATCAATTTGGCCAACTTCCCACTGTCAACCTGCGTGTTCTGAGGTGGACCTACAATTTTTGTAGCGTCTAAAGATAACACAAAAACCAGGGGGGAAAAACACAAGTGAAATAATCCTCACAAGCCCAGCTTGATTTAAATAGCAATGTGAGTCTCTGAAATTGAGCCAAATCATTGATTTCATAAATGACTGTTTATGGCTGGAACTTCCTTCAACATACATTCAACATATATATATGAGAGAGACTGCCTAGCTTTATTAAACTACTTAAAGCACAGAATATTCAAAAGAAATACATTCCTTCTTTTCTTCTTTTTACCTTTGTGCGCAGCGACTACGAATATCCCTGCCTACAAAAAGCAGTAATTATGTTGCTGAGATACCTTTCACATCCAGCACAGCAGTGACAGCCAACGAGCCCTCCATGTTACTCGCAACGCAGATGTATTTCCCGCTGTCACCTTTTTCCGCGTTAATGATTTTCAATGATTGTCCGCTCTCAAAAGCAAGGAAACCTTCCCCCTCGATGGCTTTTTCATCTTTGGTCCTAGGAGAGAAAGTTTTCAACTTTACTTGGCGCTTCCACACAACTTATCCAACACCTCAAATGCAAATCAAAAGGTGCCGATTTGCTGCAAGTTCAGAGTTTGAAAGCGTCTGGTGTTTTCACTTTTGCGACTTTAAAGAATGTCATATATTATTCCGTGTTTTATTTTTAAGGGCTTGAAAAATAGGAGGCAACTAGATCCTATCATGTGACCTATTGAGGTCACCTGAGACAAGGTGTGAGTGGGGGTTGAAGTATTCAAAGGACTGCGTTGTAGGTGGCTGATGTAGGTCAACGATGGTCATTCACAGCAGACAAAGATGGCCTCCTTTACTCCTTTTTCAAACCATCTTGATGCAAAAATGAGAACTTTGCCATCCTCAAAATATTTTTTGTCCTTTAGGTGTAAATGTACAGGTGAGTCTCATCCTGTGGAGGTGGCTCTTCTATGTTGTTTGTGGAGTGGCTGTTTGATTTCTCCAGTGTAGAGCTCCAAGCACTCCTTTATCCTTGGGATGAAGAAGTTTTTCAAGCTCCCAAGACCACCACTAAACTTTAACAGATGGGCTACACAGTTTACTTAATTAAAGCAACACACAGGGTTGCTGATTAGAAATGAAGCGCAGGTTTTCTACAATGACAAGTTCTATCTTAATATTTGGCATTTGTGGCATCGTCTGTGTCTTGCCTCGGACTGTCTGTTTCTCTTTTGAGCAGCAGTGATAGTAAATGGGATTCATGTTGCCCAATTTCAAGGAACAGAAGATGATTATCTCATTAACCAGACATAAGTGTCAACATCACAGCGTGTCATACAGACACCTGAAGCAGTGTGGGAGTGATAGCATGACTCACTGCTGTGATAGTGCTCTCGGGTTCATTCTTTAGACTGCTTCTCTTTACACTCTTCCACATTAATATGTAAAAGTGGCTATTTCTTATATTTTAAAAGGCAGGCAAGTGTAAATTACTAATGACGCTTTTAACTTGCTTGCTTGTCTTACTTGTTAAGACAAACCCAGCTCTACTTACCAAGAGATGCTGGATGGTGGAGAGCTGAAAACACTGCAGTTCATGGTGATTTCCTTTCCTACTACTGCAGCATACTCCTGGTTGTTCTCTGTCAGTATAAGCGGAGCCATATCTAAAAGCAAGAGGAAGGAGCTGACTCAAATGCCAAAGAAAATACAGATAATCACAGGCTCTGGTAACACTGCACAATTCTACTGATCCAAGAACATGATCTTTCTCAGTCCTGTGCCCTAATCCATAGATACACACCAGTTAGTTATGTCAAGTCCCCACAGCTGGATCAAACACGACTGTAGAGATAAAACTATTTGCCTGTTAAACAATACTTTAATGGACACAAACTAAACGGACGTGATCTTCATCATCAGTAAATTTAGTTCCATCTTTCGAATGACTTTTCTAATTTTCACATATTCGTGATTGATAATTGATCATGAAAGTAATTTGCACATATAAGATCACCGCATTTTGGTCATTTGAGGCAGCTAAGATAATAGCTAAAAGGAACAAAATGCTGTTGGTGTCCTGCGGTCTTGAAACCAGATGTGAAGATAGAGACACAAGGCAGGTCCACTCTAACACATATGCTGTTTTATCATTGTTTTTGATGTTGTATCAGACCAAAACTTACAAAGATCATTCAGTGAGTCCGGGAACTAGCAACTGAAAATTGTAGAAAACTAGATCAGATCCCTAAACCCTAACCAAGGAAGGTAAAAAAAAAAAAAGGCAGATTAGCTTGGGTAAAAGACCGAAACACGTGTGAAGTTGAGGCACACAACGATGTGTTTCGCTGGTAAAGTTTCTGGGCTGCCTTTCCTCATAACAGCCATCCCTCAAGATTTTCTCCATTTGAAGCAAAGCATTATCAGGGATTCTAACACGTAGTCCTTTTACTGAATAAGTATAATAAGTATTAGAATAATCTTAATTTATTTTATGTATTTATTTGGCTGAAATCTACAAATTCCTCCTAAAGTGTTGCTAAATTTTTCACACTGGTCCTTTAATGTCTCCTGGTGACTCATGCCTTAGAAGTAATATTAACAACTAACATTAACCAAGTGTTAAAATGTAGTAAATTACTTACTCAACCTTAAAAACTGGATAATCTAAGAAAGGAGTTTTTATTCAAGGCTGTCCAACCTAAGCAATTCTTGCTGCTAAGACTGGCACAGACCAGTAGTTGCTTTTTCCTCCAGGTATCTTTGAAGAACTTTTTAAAATGATCATTTGAAAACTACATTTGTATTTACTGGGGTTATCTTTGTGTAATATTAAAATGTGCTTAATGATCTAAACCATTTAAGCATAACAAATACTCAAATAACTAAGAAATCAGTTACACTGCAGTTAGTCAATACGCTGAACCCTGAAATTGCTCCTGATGATCAGGCTACGCTTGCATTAGAGCTCCTTGCCACCACTGTGTGAATGAGAGGAAAGAAAGAAAAGAGGTGCTTTGGATAAAGGCTCCATTATCATTTCTAAAGAATACTACAGCAAATGGAAGTCCACTCAGACTTCAGCTGAAAGAAAACTCTACATTCACCCTAATAGGCAAATAATGATTAGATGTGGATCTTAGATGTACAATGATAAGATACTGGAGAAAATCTCAGGGCTATGAAGCAGTGGGTGTAAGTGTTTCTTCTTATGAATCATACCAGGAAAACAATCTCTATCAGCAAAAATAATGAGACTGGCTAAAGAAAACTGGCTTCCAGTACAGTTCCTTATAGCATATTATTATAAGATGTTATATTATGAGCTACTTTTTAGGTAAAGCACTACAACACAGAACTTACTCATGATCACGATGTTAACGTTGGCTAGAATATTTCCGTGTCTGTTGGAGGCTTCACACTGGTAGACGCCACTGTCCTCTGCTTTGGCATTGAAAAGTATCACAGTGTCATCAAACACTTGCATCCTCTTATCTGGGTCATCTGACAGCAACACAGACATAAATAAATTACCAATTTTATCACCATAAAAGCAACTCAATATATCAACATGTTCTTTTCAGGATAGCACCAGCATCAGTGTTGGATAATTCTGTAAAAAATCTAGATGTTTTGAATACAACTTAAATATATAAGAGTCAGATAGCAGCTTCTCTTTAATATAACCTTTTAAAAACCCACATAATTATGTGTATATTGCCACATTGCCACAACACATTTCCTTTTGAGAAATTTAATAAAATTCAAAACAAATGATTCCTACTCAGACACTGTACAAGAGAAGGCACCAACTACTTTTAATTAGCGCATGCTTCTGTTCAGCATACCTTGCCTTTCAACTTCTGAAGGAGAAAAATAAAATCTGTTATCTCATCATTTCAAACACTAAGCAGACTGTTGCCTGTCACATTACTCCAGCTTGACGTCAGGGATAGCTGCTCATTGCACTGCCCTCCTGCCCGGAGGCGCAATATGAATTAAACCACATCAACAATTATTCTCACTCACCTCTGAACATTACTCCATTCCTCCTCCACGTTATTGCTGGTTGTGGTTTTCCACTGACGGAGCACTTGATGTGCACATCAGACCCAATCACAGTGAGCTGGCTCTGAGGAGGCTCTGTCAGCCACTTTGGTGGCTCTGGGAGATGTTAAGAGGAGTCATGATGATTTCAGATAAAACAAACAGCCATCCACGTGTCAAGAGCTTTCTCTTTGATGCAAATAAACAAATGTGCCCACAAATAGAAGCGTAATTAGCTCCTGATGTTGACTAACCTTCCACTATTACATCAAAGTAGTGGACAGCCTTCCCAGCAGAGTTCTCAGCTGTGCACATGTACTTCCCCTCATCACTCTCTTCCACTGCTGATAAGCTCAACAGCTTGTTGTAGTTGTTAAATTTTACCCGAGGACTCATGACTTCTCCCATTTTTATCCACTTCACAGATGGTGTAGGGCTAGATTGTGAGACAATAGCATGTTAACACCATAATGAACAAAAGGGTTATTTATATATGGTGACAACATGACTGCAGAAGCGATGATACAGAATGTGCACTTACAATCCCTCGGGTATACATTCGAGCTGTAGATCCTCTCCCTTCAACAACACCTTCTCAGTCTGAACACCAGAGGGCAGCAAAAGGCTGGGTATTCTCGCTGGGGGGGCCACAGCTGCATCGAAAGCAGACAATATCATTTCTTGCTCTGATGTATAATTTTATCCACTTATTTTCTAAACTGCACACACGCTTTATTGTCAATTTCTAGTGGCTGTTCAGATAATATGAAAGAAAGCTTTGATGTGTGGTTATCACTCACGAGTGTGGCTGCTCTCTGAAGAGTCATTGGCAGGTTTTACTGGAACATAAAAAAACATAATAAAATACAGGAGCAATTTTACTGGAAGTAAGAGTGTTGGCTTGTTTTCACCAACAAAAGTTACACAATCAGCAATATCAGTCATCAGTCTGAGTCATAACAAAAACTTCCTTCAGCATTAACATGACAAGGCAAGCCCCGCTTCATTACAAGATCAAAAGTTGCTTTGAAGAAGTCGTAGTGATTTGGTCATCTTCGATTGTGTGATAAGATGAGATGTACCACACGTAACATTTTTGCAGGTCTGATATTGACAAAATGCTAAACAAGTGAGCTACAGTGCAGTTTCCAAGCCAGAGAGATTTTGTCATAAACCTACAGCGTTTGACCACGACAGCCATGGCGTTTTTCTGGACAATTGTGCGTATCCTGTTGAAGGCAGCAAAGCAACCGTAATCCTGGCGACTGTCATTCTTTAAGGCATTAGAGAAGTACAGGTTGCCATCAGTTCCCATGGAAACCCTCTCATTCTGCTCAATGTGCTGGAGATCTGGAAAACAACATAGTTGTATAAATAATGTGAAATCACTGTTACAACAATTGTAACTCTTCATAGCATGTGCCTAGGAAATTCATGTTGGCTGATAAGAAGGCACCAATTGGACAGAAACTTTTAAAGGGTGCATCAGAGGGACTTTTTTTAGATGATAACACGTCAAATCAGCCATGCCTGAAAATTAACTGCAGTGTGGCCTAATATCTTATATGGAAGTTATTCTCTAAAGAGTGTTCTTGCAAAGACCTGGTGAACTCATAAGTGCACTGCAACAGAATATAAGGTATATATAGCCAGTATTTCAATAATGGATCGGTGACACGCACAACTGTGGACGCAAAGCAGACACAGAGATGTCACCAGATGGACAACATCTGTTTAGTTTTTTAAGCTTAATGGCAGCCTTTCGATTCCACATTGCATCTTGTATCAAGAAACTAATAAAAAAAAACAGATTGAAACATAATATAAAACAACAGCTCTGCACAAGTGTTTTCATTCATTCTGCCCTATGGCTTTGGATCCTTCTGAGCAGCTGAAAGCCTCTTAACTTTTTCTTCCTGACATCAGTCAGGTTTGTCGGAGGAGGTTGAGGATCTTCAGTGAAGTACTTCAGACACAACTGAGGTGACCTTATACACAGTGAATCACTTTCTCTGGCGGTGGTGGAGGGAAAAGAACCCCGATGTGCAATAAACACTTGGACCTCAAGTGTGTACCTTTACCTGAACTGTCTTTACTGTCACTGCTAACTTTGCTGATAGCCAGAGGATACAATGTGTCACCAGCCACATTCATCTGTGGGGATTTTCTGGTGCAGTCAGATAGAGATTCACACTATCTAAAACTACCCCAGCTTTGAGCGCTCCACAGTGCAAGTCCAATAACAAACTCAGGAACAGCGAAGGCATGGCTTAAACTAAGTACTTTTTGTTACGTCAAACACCTTCCAAACTACTAGATGCAACATGTCAATCATAGACAGTAATAGACTGCAGTAGTCATTTGACCACACTGACAATTATGCTGTAATTGACCGGATATGTGGAAAATTAGGAAGCCAGGAATCTTTATATTATGTGGTTGGCACATTTATGCCCCAAGTGTGCAAAGCAGATCAAAGCATGTGGTTAAGCTCTTCCTGAGACACTACTCCTTTTTCCTGAATTTCTGGGTGCCTATTTGAACAATTTCAATAGCACTCATTAGAACATATGACCAACTTTACTAAAAAGTGGGGCTTTATCATGTAAAAATACAATAGTTAGTGTGCCTTTTTCCTTTTTCATCTACAAACCATTGAGGAAAAATTAAAACACTAGCTTGAGTGTTGCTGTGATCTTTTAAGCAGTGCTTTTAAAGACTTTCCTGGAAAAATGTTCATCGATAGACTATCATTAGGCAGGTCAGCCTACTGATGAAGCACTGCTGCAATAATAATCCAGTTCAGTATGAGAGAAATTGTAGATTTAGACATCTAGTTTATGCACTCAGCTGGCGCCCCAATGTTGAGGAGCTACCATTATGACTGAATGCTTCAATATCACAATCCTGCCTAGACGCAGTGATACTGTAGTGTTGTGGACCTTTGGTTGGTCTTGCATAGCCAGCTCCACCCGGTGAAGGAGAGCTATGACTGGACTGAAGGACAGCTGAACAGTCACCCCTCTCCAATCTTACACTCCTGTTTGTGGAGACCCTGGTGATCAATACAGCTCCAAGTTCCTGTGGAGAAGCTGGGGCTGTATTTATTACTGCATTAAATACAGCATCTGGTTCGCCACAAACATGAGTGCGAGCCTGGAGTGGGGTAATAATCGTTCAGCTGTCCCCCAGTCACTTTTAGAAAAACTGCTTTGAAGCAGTAATAAGAGTTGTTTTTTCTTTTTAACAAATTAATAAACTGGAATACGCAATATATAAATCACAAAAATGATAAACCGCCTCATGGCTTACCAACAGTCATCCAGTAGATAAGACGTGGGGCCACACCTTCTGGTGGGTTGCATTTCAGGGTGATTGGTTCTCCCTCAGTAACAACAATGGGACTGAGGGTTTCCTTTGGAAACTTAGGGATACCTAGTTGAAAAGCAAATGTTCAACAACATGAAAAACAAAACAGTGATGACATTGAAATGCAAAATTCTGGGTTTTGATCTTTTTTATCTAAAGATTACTTACTGAAAGCTTTAATCTCGATCTCATTTGTCATAGCAGTTCCCAACTTGTTCGATGCGTAGCATCTGTATTTTCCCTCGAACTTGGACATGTCCTCACTGTGAAGCACAAGTAAGCCCTTTGTCTGGTTTGCTCTGATTGTTTGGAAGTTTGGGGGGACAAATGCTTGGCCATCCTTTTCCCATCTGTACCTGTTAGAGCAAAATACGATTCACATCCATGCAACTGATCAAGGCTTCAATGTTTGGCTTGTTTGTTTTTTTCAACTCATGTCACTTGACAACACTTACTCTGGTGGTGGATTGCCCCGGGCTTTACACTTGACAGTAATGGCCGTGTCAAAATGAAGTACAATTATGGGACCTGATGTATACGTTATTATGGTCGGAGGCTGTTCCACTATGAAATAAAGCCACATACAAAAATCGTTACTGAACGGTGACAGGTAACACTAAAGTTGTTGAAGTAAATAAGATATAATACACACAAGTGTATGCCAGCCATACTGCACAAATAAAGCCTTGAACGGTCAAACACAATGATAATAATAATAATAATAATAAACACAAACTTACTCTTACTCAGTTTATGTCAATTAGCTTTAAAAAGCCGTAAAAATGAGTGTTGATTCTGTGGATCTTACGGTATTCACATGAAGCAGAGCACAGGCATTCCATGTGAATTTAACTGTGTTAAATGACTCTTCATATTTCAGCACAGCACAAGTAAGAACTAGTAAGCACTTGTGTCATGACACTCATACCTTCTAGAGGGATATTAAGGCCTGAGGCCATGGTGGTCAAGGCCAAAAGCAGACGAAGCGACAGGCTCCCTGCCAAAGTCATCACCCTCCACTGGAGACAACAGAGATCAGGAGAATGTGTTGGTCAACTGCTGTCACTTGTAATTTGGAAGGCAAAGAGGACCTGTAAGAGTCAGAAAACAGAAGTCCTACGCTCAGTAATTCAACCATAAAAGCCCTACAAAGAGTTTTCAATGACCTTCTTCTAATCGCTGACTCTGGGCGCTTAGTTCTATTGGATTTGACTTCAGCCTTTGACACGGTTGACCATGATATCCTTTTGGCAAGGTTGGAACAAGTAGTAGGCCTTAAAGGAAATGTTCTATCATGGTTTAAATCATATTTCTTTGAGAGGTCGTTCTCTGTCATGATGAGAAAATATTCCTCTTCTTCTGCCCTTTTTCGCTGTGGTGTGCCCCAGGGCTCGGCATTGGGTCCTGTGTTGTTTTCTCTGTACATGCTGCCCTTGGGCTCCATTTTTGAAAAACATAATGTCTCTTTTCACTGCTAAGCTGATGATATTCAAATCTACCTCCACCTGACTGGGGATGTTTCATCTTCACTACATCCTCTGTTTGATTGTCTGAGGGATGTCAAAGACTGGTTATCGCGTAACTTTCTTACTTTAAATGATAGAAATATGCCTCTGGGACAACTGACTGGCACACTCGGGCCTGTTGCTAACCACCTCACTGATGCTGCTAGGAATCGTGGAGTTTTCATGGATAGTTCCTTCAAACTAGATAAACAGGTTTCTACTGTGGTAAAAACCAGCTTTCACCAACTACGCCTAATTTCTAAGGCTAAACCTTATATACCACGCAAAGATCTGGAGAAACTCATTCATGCTTTCATCACTTCAAGACTGGATTATTGTAATTCTCTCTACGTGGGCCTACAATCTTCTCTTCTTCAGCGATTGCAGCTGGTCCAAAATGCTGCAGCACGTCTCTTGACCGGCACTAGAAAGTATGATCCTATCACCCCTGTTCTGGACAACGTACATTGGCTCCCTATTAAATATCGAATTGATTTTTAAAATGTTATTGTTTACTTATAAAATCCTAAACAATATGGCACCTGTCTACCTAGCTTATCTCCTCTGTCTGTATAGCCCTCAGAGAGCACTAAGATCGGGCCAACTGCTCTTAGTGCAACCTGGTCTTGGCTGAAGACCAGATGAGACCGTGCCTTTGCCGTTGCCACACCCAGGTTATGGAATACTCTTAAACTCTTCATATTCGCGCATCAGATTCCATTCAGTCTTTTAAATCACGTCTAAAAACTATTTGTTTAACCTGGCATTCAAGGCTAATTAGGGTAATTTACATCTGGCTTTGCATTTAGATTATGTAATTATTTTATATTTTATTTATATCTGTAATTTATATTTTATATTGTGATTTTTATCTGTATCATGATTTTACTGGAAAGCACTTTGGTGTACTTCGGTCTTTAAAATGTGCTATATAAATAAATTTTGATTGATTGATAAAGCACAGACAGGCTCATTTCTGAAAGTCATCAAAGGTGTTGTTGAAAACACATAATGCAATAATAATCCCAGTTAAAAATATATTAAATGTTCTTCCTTAGTTTGTTATTTTAAATATGCTGAATGATTTCTGAACAGGCTCCATGATAAATATCAATGGATTACAAAACAAAGCAAACTTAATATTCTGAAAACGGTCAGTTTAAAGAAGCTGTGACTGCTTGATACAAGATATCCTATTGAAGACAACAGCCATTTCATGTCCTTCATTGTTGTGAAGTTGTGGCAGAGCACTTGTTTTGTGATTACCCTTTGAACTGTAAAGCCTGGCTGGTGGCATCGCATGACATGCTTACAGTAAACCCGACTGGCACAAAAGCTAAGCTGCTGTCTGCAACGATCGCTAGATCCAAGATGGCACTTTATAAATTGGTCTAAGCCCGTCACTGTTTCACGGCTTAGCTCTCACAGTGTTGAGACTGTGGCAGCAGCACCGGCAATGCCAAATGGGTTCACCCTCCAGTTAATCCTGCTATCAGTAGAATGAAGTCGGTGAGCTCCAGCAGTCATACAGTACGCTGCTTAACAATGGCTGAGCGCTACTCTGGGTTCTTCTAAGGACACATGGCTGCATGTGCTGCTCCCACTTAGTGAGCAAGGTTAATGTGGTGATTGTTATAGACTTGATTTAGGATTAAGCCACTCGAATTTAGAACCAATTAAACAAATTAAGAGAGATTGCTGCAAAGTATTGTTTGCAATAAGGTCTTATTGTGATTATCTTTCCTGAGTTGGAACAGTTATAAAGCTTGTTAGATGTTTGTTCCAGTGGAGTGAACAAACATTTTCATGCTGCAGTGAAGCTGGAAGCCACGCTTATTCTAGTCTGGTACAACAGTAGTGTGTATTTCAAGCCCAGAGGAAAACACACACTCGCACACCGGCACACACAGATAAAGTTTTTCCACTGGAGACCACCCAGAGTACCACTGCACTGGCATTAAAAACAACTTTAGTGACAGTGTTGAGATTTATGTGACAGGAAGAAAACTCCATCAGCCAAACAGACTCTGCAAAGTCGTCTTCAGGCAAGAGGCCCGCAAGTCCTCAAGTGACACAGGAGGGGGGGAAAAGGAAGCTCGAGCTTTTGAAAAGATTTTCAGTTATCCTAACAACACGACAACAGATTTTAGGCCAATTTCATTCATGTGGTACAAATGCACTGTTGGTTGCTTTGTTGGTCAGGCAAATTACTCAACTCTGCACACACGTCGAGATCTGCAAACCTGCCACTTCACTGAGAACTCAAACAAAGCTGACATAGTCCATTTCAAAAATCCTTGGAGCATAAATGGGGTGGAGTCACTATGTAAACACATAACAAAGGAGCTGAGAGATGCATTACCTGACACATGACAGCTCATAGCCACAAATCCACAGGGATTGTGTAACCCAGGCTAATACCTGGCCAGAAGAGAGTGTGTCTTCTACATGACTAATCCTTGTCAGCCCACACTGTATACAATGATCTCCTCTACTTCCTTAAAAGCAAACTTAGTACAGCCTTTCCTCGGACAGACCAGAAGCTCTGCAGACTGTGCATGTGCAGCTGCAGAGTACAGGCTGCAAACTTACAGACAACTGATTTTATGTCATTCCACTCAAATACAGAGGGAGTAAGCACAGAAACCAACCATTTCCCAAGGACTACAAATTAGCCTGTTCATGAAGTAACCAATACTTACAGTTTTTTGAGTCATTTGACATCTTATGTCCAACTCTAGCAGAGGCTCAAGGCAGCAGCCCTACAAGTCCGCATAAAAAGTACAGGACCTCCAGGGGATCATTCCAACAACTCTCTCTGAATCAACATCTCTGACATGTCCTTTCCTCCTCCACCTCACGTTGCTCCCCTCCTGGTACACAGACACGCCTCCCTGCCCGCCCCTCTACTCAAGCAGCTCAAGGAGCGACAGGAGACTCACTGAAGTGACATATGTCGCCAAAGCCTCTCACTTGGCAAAGAAGCTCTCTAAGCCTGTGACAATAACTGGGACAAAGGGTGCACTGCGGGGCTACTCAGTAAGCATTAAAGAATGGGTGGAGAGGAAGCGCAGGCATGTCTGTCCCCCTCTCCAGCTCACTCACTCCCTTTTTCCTTGATCTTTCCATCCTGCCCTCTACAAACTATGCACGCCCATTTACACCGGGCTCGGTCTCAATGATTTTAATGCAGTGTGTCTTAGCTCCATTGAAAAGAGAACGGAGTCATCTTCTCTCAGAAGGCCAGATCTTTTGTGGAAGTGTACTTTCATTCCCATGCAGTGCTCCAGGGTATTGATAGACGGAGGCATGGAAAAACACTGATAAAAGGCATGACTTGGCTTTACCTTCCTGTATTTTCTCAAGGTAGTTTCTTATCTGGAGATATGTTACGAAGGTTGCATTTCTCATTCAGCTATTCAAACAAATATTTCTCGTATGTAGAGCCTCTGATGTTATCTAACTGTAGTTCCCTCATCAGGTCTTGTTTATATTCCAAGTAAAAAAAAAAAAAAAGCAGGGATTTGCAATATGGGCAAGACATATTAAATTGGTCTTGAGTTTGTTCCAGATTTGTTTTACAATACTCTACCTTAGACATCTTTTTTTTTTTATTCTAATGGAGACATAATGACTGAACTAAGAGGGTGAAGAATTCTCATGGTGCCTTGTAGGGTCATCCAAGCAGGAAAAAGAGCTGACATTTACTCTCTAGTATATTAAAGTCTGAAGACTGCTAGTGTAAGCTCCTTGCTTGGCTTACACAATATTCTCTCACTTTTAGGACATCTATAACCCCAATTAAAAAGTAAAAATAAGCAATTAAAGAAAAAAAAGAAAAGCATTTGCACTAAAATTAGAAGTCTAAATATCTTAACAATCTGTCTACAATTACAATTACAAAAGCTGCACTTTTTAGTTTTACTGTTCAGCTTTTTTACTTTTAAATCAAAGCGTTTTATTCACTTGACTACAGTTTAACCTAAAGTCGCTTTTAGCACTGAAGGGCTGGACATAATTATGCACTTCATTTAAGAGAGCTGTCATCGCTTTAAATGAACCTATTCCATGTTTAGAAGAGCACAGTTCCTGTAAACACATAAAAACTTAAAAGGCCAAGCCTCTTACAGACTTCCGAATTCAGTCATCGTTTGACATGCTATTAGGCTGAATGGGCATTCAGATTAACGTGAATAAAAAGACAATCGCTGTAGCACGACCACTTATCTGATCTAAGTAAATACATCCAGTATAGAGTTACCTCGTTAAAGGTGGCTGCAGCAGGCACGAATTACAGCCCGATGAAAAGGAGAGAGGAGAGACTGTGTACGTTTGTGAGTGTGTGTGTGTGCGTGTGTGTCTGTGTGTGTGTATACGGATATTAACATTTTTGTGGGGACCAAAATTGGAAGTTTACTATACTTGTGGGGACCAACAGCCCTTATGAAGACCAAAATCCTGGTCCCCCACAAGTTTGAAGGCGTTTTTGAGACTCAAAATGTGGTTTTAGTGTCAGGGTTATGGTTAGGGTTAGGGTAAGGGACTAGCAAGGCATTATGTCAATTAGATGTCCCCACAAGATATGAATACCCGACATGTGTGTGCATGCGTGTGTGTGTGTGTGTGTCTCTCAGCATGTGTGTGTCCATGAAATAAGGCAGGTTGCCCGACGATTGCTTAAAAATTCTCCTGAGAATTTTATGTTTTGTGGCATTGACCTAATATATTGTCCACTGTGTTTTAGTCTTTCGGCTATTTGCTAACTAAACCCCATCAAATTCTTGTGATTGGGACAGTCACCCGCACCTTCCCAACTCTAAGTCTAACAGCCTTGCTCTTTCTTAAACTAGACAGGACCAAATATTTGCTATTAAACTGTGTTAACTGACAAAAAGAAAAGAAATGATATACTACAGATTCACAATATCATTATTCTAATTATAGCCCACTCCATAAATGACTCAGCTTAGCAAAGCTCCTACACAAATAAATAAAGAGCGTTCCAGGAGGAGAATGGACAAAAAAAGTGTTTTCAGAGTCTCTGCTCATGACCGGCTTCACTGTGTTTGTTAAATCCACGCATAGCTTTTAAAACAAACGACAGAAACACGTCATTTGCAAATTCCACCCTTTCATGTTTTAAGGAGACTTTCGGTTCCCTGCAGCGTAGCCCTCCCCAGTACCTTTGTCATAATGCATGTCCTCTCTAACCTTCTTGGTACTTTCTGATAATTACAAGGCTTCTTTCTACAGACTTCATGGTAATTGCAAAATATCTACCAAACAAACTTGCCTTCAAAAAAGCTTGACATACAATAATGGAGCAGGGCGCGTAGTACGAGATGACTAGGTTAAAACAACAATACATGTCTGTGACGTGCATACAATGAGTATCATCGAAGAGAGGCACACCTATGCTTTAAGTCGCAACGGCAGCTAAGATTGTAACTCATTCTTTCACATTCTTAGATGTTGAGTTACAATTTCAGTGTGTCAGGTGACAAAAGCGCACAGGAAAGCATGACTAGTTTTGCTGTCAGCATTGAAATGGCAGCTATCGGGTTTCTGACAAACATCTGCTGGCAAACAACTTCTTCAGAAAACAATATAATCATGAAGAATATTTGTTTGTAAATCAGAACTACTATGTTACAGAGTACCTTTGATTTCATAGTAAATAATAGTTATTTGGTTAGATTAACTATTATAAGTAATCCAAGCTGCCGTTCTATTCAGATTGTTTAGAGTTTGATCTACAAAATTGGAGAAAAAAAACTAACACCCAGACAAAATAAGTGTAAGCAATGTTTTGTGGAAGTGGAAGTGATATTTCAACTGTCCACAATTATGACAAACCCTGAGATCTCTTCAGATAATGACTGGTTTCTTTCTATGATTTCTTTACCTACTCAGTCTCGCTGATGGGTAAGTATCGGTAGGCCACTCATTCCGGCTGTAATAGTACTAAAAAACAAAAAAATGTATTCAAAAATACAGAGCCATCTTAAAAACTACCTGTACTCACCAGTAAACTGGTACAGTTCCAGCTCAAAGTGGCTGTAATACAATATTAGCATTAGTGATATGTAATGTGGCCTTAACTGACCTGTTTCCCCTGTCAACAGCAACAACGTGCCTGCTCCTACCTCCACATTCAAAGCGTTGATCTGTAGTAACTTGTTGGTTTCATCGTTTCACTTTAAGTCCTTCAAGCAATTAAACATGCCGGTAATCATCTATGCCCGGAATTCACACAAACAGCTCCCTGACATACATCAAACATTTCCACATCAAACCTGTGCTGCCGGTGTTATGTAAAGAGGCCGGAGCTCTCCGCTTTACACTCTATACAGGCATAACAGGTTTAAAACCACAGATGTGCAGCAGCTCACATTCGAAACTAGAAAAAGCTACAAAAAAAGCATTGTAATGCATACAAAGGCACGTGGCAAGTTACACATAAAAATGCTCCTTGTGCTATTAATCACTCTCCTGAAAACACACTTGTCTTTGTGCTCGTTTCCTGAAATTCATCTCCTCCGCAGATTTGTTATGAAATTTCAAACACCACACAGATTTTCAGTCATTAACACATGCTCATTCAGTTTAGCACCACAACAGAGGTTTCCTTGCGTCACTGCCTAATGTGAATGTAACTTGCAAAGCACATGTGCTTTGCGCAGGCCTGATGAGTGTGTGTTGCTCATGAAAGTGCTGCCAAGCTCACTCAGTTGTGCTTTAAGTGCTTCCCGCTGTGGAACACAGTGATTTGTGGAGTGACATGTGAAGAGCTGCCTCAATAAACAAGAGCTAGCCTGGCACGCAAATGGCACGCATTCCACGCACGCTATAAGGATTATAAATTCCTAATGCTCAACCCACAGTCTTTAAATTTCACTATGCGCAGGATAGTTCATTTGCAGATCTTTCATCTCAATAGAAATGATGTGTTTTCTTTAAAAAACTGCTAGATAAACTGAATTTCCATTCATAGAAAAAGTCAAAGTCCTCTGAGTGAGACAGCCTATAAAAGAACATGAATCACTATTGAAATATGTCCCTTGCAGTTGTAGGGTGACAAAGGGTGGCATTCAGAAGCTTAATCAGTTTCCATAGCTAGCAGCAAAGAGACAGACAGTTTGGAGACAAGCTGTCACACTCAACTTCCTCCCTTCAGACAGTCAGGCCACAAGAAGACCTCATCAAACCTGCCTTCATCTCAAAACATTGTTCATCACCGTTGCAGAGAGGCAGATAAAGGAGCAGTGTTGTGCTCTGTTGTCTGAACTAAGCCGGTAATTAGTTTATGGGATCATCTCGAAGGCCTAAAGTGGTATTTAGCTGGGTTAGTAAAGTCTTGTAAGAGTTTTTGCTTCAAAACAGTCATCTGTGCAGCAGCTGTCCTTCGTTAGTTTGCTTAACCCTCCTGTTATGTTGCGGGTCAGATTGACCCAGAACAGAAGAGATGTCACACGTCATCTGCATCACTACAGAAAACAAAAAAAATAAAAATTATAAAAGAAAATTGTAAAATAATCAATGCCAGTGTTTCTGACACTTTTGGATGAGTAAATTTGCCCCGGGTCAAATTAACCCAGGACCATAAATGGTGTTCCAGGAAACCAACATAACAGGAGGGTTAACAAACTTGCAAAAGTTGTCAGTTAAAGCACAATGTTTACATTCTGACCAACTTTTGACATTATATGTTTCTATATTACAACAGAATTACTATTATTGAAGACATTAGAAGGAAATCATTTAATATGCCCCTATTGGCTTCTGTTTGTAATGTACTAAAAATGATCAACTCAGTTTTAGGTGTCAGTGTGGCTTTTTTTAGCTATTGGGAGAACACATAATTCACATTGGCAGCAAATTTCATTTCATTCAAAGCAATGTTTCCAGTGACCCATAAACACATTGCTGCCACTGTTTGTGAAAGAAAGTAACAAATAAGAATGTGGTTTTCAGTCATAATTAATTCTTTTTGAAATGCCAGAGAATATGTGTATTCAATCTGTAGTTTTGTCATAGTGCATCAAGTATTTTGTGATGGATCCATATGGATCCACTGTTTGTAAGTGTAAAAAGAAATCAGTTCCACAGACAAAGTAATAAATCCTCACAGAAGAATGAAACTTGCCTCATCTTGTAGGATGAACACATAATTGCGGACACTCTCACTCTACTCAACATCACCTCTCACCTCGCCTTTTAAAGACTCAAAACACAGTTTCTGGCTGTTAAAACAGCAATCTTTGTATCATTTTAAAAAACATAAATTATTCTATCTCGCTTCAAACAAATTCAGCCCGCAGCCTCCTCAGTTAAGAAAAGCATTCACAGACACAGTTCAGGTCACTTTCATATGTGTGTGAGAATAAGAAGTGACATGAGTAACCAGCACAGAACGTGGATTATATGTATAACAGCCAAAAAATAAACAAATACCACAAGCAAAGGTAATTTATTATGTATCAACTAATTTAAAAAAGAATTCACTCGTGAGAAACTCATCAGAAATAAATTAGTTGTCTGCCTATTGTTGATGAGCTGGAAATAAATGAGTTTCAAAGCATCTGCTGCAACATGTCAAGAGAATAAGGCTCATGAGTCACTTCGAAGTTTTCCCTCAAACCTATACCGCAGAAATCTGCGGATCCCAGTAACTCAGTTAGATAACTACAAAGCTATTTAGAAACCAACCGAAAAAGATGTTATCGTCGTCTACTTCACGTGGTGATCACTTTCAGTCAAATGCAATCTGATTTTGAAAATCGAGGTTTGTACTTGTCCAAGTAAAATGCTGGGTAAAATGTAAATAATGTGCATTTGGTGACTGTTGAGGGCATTTCAGTACACTCAATGCTCTGTCATGTTTAGGAAACCAGTTTGAGGTAATCTGAGCTTTGCAACATGGTCAGCTATCCTGCTGGAAGCAGCCATCATTGGACTGATACACTGTGATCATAAAGGGATGGTTATGGACTACAACAACTCAGGTAGACTGTGGCGTTTAAATGATGCTCATTTAGTACTAAGGGGTCTAAAGTGAGCCAAGACTTTCCCCCACACCACTGCACAACCAGCATCAGCTTGAACCATTAATACAAGGCAGGATGGATCCATGATTTCATGTTGTTTATGTCAAACTCTGACCCTACCATCAAAATGCAGAAGTCCATTAATTTTGGGTGAGCCTGCGTGATTTGCAGCTTCAGTTCTTAGCTTAGGGCACACAGTGTGGTCTTCTGCTGTCATAGTCCATTTGTGTTTGGAGATGCTCTTCTGCATAGCTTGGCTGTTATTTGAGTTACTGTTCCCTCAAAGCCATCTTTTCACCAAGCGAACTTTTCTCTTTTGGGCCCTTCTCTGTAAACTCTAGGATAATTAATTATATGGGGAAATCACCTTAGTTGTAATGTAGCTCAGGAGGTAGAGCAGGTCACCTACTGATCAGATGGTTAGTGGTTCGATCTCTGGCTCAAGTTGCATGAGTGCAGCCATCGGAGTGTTTGTGAATGGTAGTTAGTAAGCACTTAAAAAGCATAGAAGACAGTGCTTGTGTGAATGGGTGAATGTGGCATGTTGCATAGCGTGCTTTGAGTACTCCGGAAGAGTAGAAAAGCACTACATGTGAATATAAAGTTACTTAAATTACCTTTGTTCCCCTTTCTGATGCTCAGTTTGAGCTACAGCAGATTATCTTGACGATGTCTACATGGCTTAATGCATAAAGTTGCTGTCATATGATTGAGTGATTCGATATTTGTGTTAATGAACAGGTGTACCTAATAATGTGTCCGGTTAGTGTATATCATCGATTAAATGATGATAAGTCTCTCAACCTGCAGATTAATGGACTTTGACCACACTTGGGAATCCATGGTCTTCTCTGCAGCTTGGTGAGTGCAGCACAGCAGCACATGCAGTTATCTGCTGAGGTATGAAGATCATCACCAAATGTTGGCTGTCACTTGCATACAGCGATTCCCTGGAAAATGTTACGTATCTCAACTATGACATATAGAAATTCTTGGCACTGTCCACATCGTTGACAGCGTAAAAGGCAACTGGGGAATTTCAAGAATTGTTTGAGAAAAGGCGACAATTAGTTCTTCAGAATTTCAATCTGGTTTTTCCCCTGATTTCTTCCATATATGCCATGGCTCAGAGCCAGGTGCACTTGAGAAGATCGTTTGCCTTGGTAGGTTTAAGTTACTGTTGGGACAACTACCATAAGAGCTGTACCTTGCATCTCTCTGTCTGAGCAAAAGCATCACTGCTGTCTAACACAGGCTCATGACAGGGGTACCCCTGTGAAAGTGTCAGGGCCTTGCTTCATTAGCATTTTTGGAACACCATGAATGAAAGTGTTTGTTCTGGTTTGTGCGTCCAATTGAAAGGGTCCATTAAAGAGTGTTTTAGGGGCTCTTCTGTGTTAGGTCGGAAGTTTGGGAGCTGGTGTGTAGAGGAAAGCGCCAGAAGATAGACGAAAAAGAACAGACAGACACGACGCTACCTTTACCCTCCACCCACATTAGTTTATATGAAGACGACACACTGCTTTGCGTCTTTCAGTCACGAACAGGTGCACCGCGTAACATGTGACAACAGCAATCAGAATAGTAAATGTTTCAACAAAGACTCAACAAGCTGGCAAGCTGTGATTAAAACCAGGGCGGCTCGTCCCACATTCAGAGCCAAGTATCAAGTGAAGTCTCATAACTGCACCTCAGAGATTGCAACATCCCCCCAAGCGACTCTGCTAGCTTGCAATTAGCAAATACCTCCACTTCTCACACAAGGTTACTACTAGGACTGAGGAAGCACTCTGGTAGCTTAGCAGTGAAAAATGAGACTTCAAGGTAGCATAAAATATTGCCATGAAGAAAGAAGTCTGACAGTTTTAATAGTTTTTTTAAGTAGTTACAAGTACACATTTTAAAACACATGTTACTGCTACAATTACAGTTAGATGGAGCCCATGGACAGTAGTCACATGGTTACTAGTGCTGTTTATTCAGTTTTGGCAATAGCTCATGATGAAAAAGTCAAACAGTGAATAACTGTGGAGGATACACAATCACCATTTTCATACAATTAAACAGGTCTAAAAGAAATTTATTGCTATAACTGTCATTTTTTTAAGTAGCAAATGTGAGCCACAGACTTTTTGCACTGGAGTTTTAGGGGATTTCTCCACCATAAATAAATAAATTATGTCCCCCAAAAGAAAAATTTTATCTGAATAGAAATATTAAGCCATCTTATCTTCATGGGAAAGTAGCATCTCTGGCAAGAAGGAAAATAGCAGTTGATTTTTCAGAGCCGCTGCATGACCTGATGGTGATGCATATGCATATTAATACCTGCTGGAAAGGTAGCGCTGGGTACTACCAGTTTAGTGCCAGATTGCTGTGAGCAAGGTTTCGACCCTGACAAAGAATGAAAGTTAGAGAGTACGAGAGAGACAAAAACAGAAAGAAAGCGGGGGGGGGGGGCTGTGTTGTTGAGTTTTGTGGAGGTGATATCTATGGCACAGGAGAGAGAAATCCATGGGAATTCTGCTCATTAGCATTTGAATTGAATTCCAGCAGGCAGAAAAGACAGACACTGAGTTCAGGACTGTTGTTAGTGAAATTATTGCACTGAATGTTATGGTCAAAGCTAATCTTTGCAACAAATGGAGAGCTTAATATTTCAGAAACCTGGGAAAGATAACAATTATTGTAAAAAAGTATTATTATTGCATACTGTGGTATTACTGTTGTAATGTGCACAGAGCAGTTAAACTCTGAAAGGCATCACTGCTTTTGAATATTAAAGAAGCCCCTGAGTTTAATTTTAATATATGGTAATAACATTAATTAGCAATAATGACATTAGGCGTTTACTGCAATCAACTGAACAGTTAGTTGGGACAAACAGTCACTGGCCTCTGTTACTGGTTATCCTCACTAGCTCTTTCAGTGCAAACATTGACTATTTTCATCATCTAAAAATGCTTTAATTACCTTTAATTACCTTACCTTAGATTTGAAAATGTTGAAATGGTTGTAGATTTGTAGATTTCCCACTTTAAATAAAATGGGCCCCATGCTGACCAGCTACAACTATGTGATTATAATCAAATGATAATTATTTTAACACATAAATAAGAAATAGTAATCAAATGATATAGAGTTACTACTAATTGGAGGGAAACCTGATAAAACAGTGGCTTTTATTTACACACAATCTTTAATATAGAGCATTGTAAATATTCCTTTCACAAAAGTCTATCCTTTTTGTGAACATCAAGGAATACTGCCAACTAAATGAGTCATGTGAGCAGAGAAGAATGAAGTCTAAAAGAATTGCTTTCAGCCTTCTTGTTGTGTAGTGTGAACTTGTCCTGGCTCATGTAAATCAGTCTCAAAGCAGGGCAACATGTAAGAACACAGAAGGTATGTGTCATAGGCAAATTTTCTTGACTCCTGTTCAACAAAAGCACTCTACATTTTCACATTTGTGACCCAAGTGCAATCTCAGACTTTGTTTTGGTTTTGTGATATGCCCTAACTTTGCTGAAGTCTATCTAAAGGTGCACATCTCTCTCCAGGTTCCAGGAAAACAACAAAACTCCAATGATATATTTTGCTAGAGAGGATGTTTACTTCATAGCCGGGAACAGGAACACGCTGTCCCAGTCAACAGGGCGATGTGCTGAAGATGGCGCATCTTATTTCTGTCCCTTCTGTCTAAAAGTATGTTTTTGTCCTGGAAAAGGGGTTTAACAGTGAGGGCAGTGTTCAAAAGCGAGAGTCCAACAGAATGCTGTGAAGAGCATTTCAAGTGCCAACACACCATGCTCCCCACTCACTGGAAGGAATTCATCCTATTGTCAACTGAACTTGTCGAAAAACTCTTGAAGGTGTGGCATGGGGGGTTAAAGTAGGCTGAGCACAGCCTTCGTGACCGCTCTCAAAGCCAGATCATCCCAACCTTCTCGTGTAGAAGTATCAGTTGCTCCAATTTAGACAGGGTCCAAAGTTATCTGTGCCCCCTGCGTGAGGCGTTGATTTCACCCAACATTTGTCGGCTGGAGCAGTCATGACCTTTGCTCCTGGTAGTTAGGAACTGCCAGAGCTGAAAGGCAGAAAGCCAAACAACCATGGTAACAGAAATACTGGTATCTATGTCGGGAAGATTTACTGGGAATTTGTAAGGGATTTCCAGAGAATAAAAGCTTTATCCCATGATGAGTGAAAGTTTGATGCCTGCAAAAGCTGTCACCAATTGTTTAAATAGATGGCAAGATAGACAATCTGAAGACACAATCAGTTTCTCACGCTGCAGTGCCCCCGCTATTTTAAACCACTGTGTTGATGCGCAGTGACTCCCTGTGTCAGTGCCTGCTGTAAATATTTTACAAGCATTCCAAAGGTGGACTGACTGTCCTTGGAGCAAAGCAATAAATTCCCCCACCAAATACGCACAGAGCTGTAGTGCATCTTCAGTGGTCATCTTCTAATTAACACGGACCAACGAAGCAGAACTAAATTATCGACCAAATTTAAAGGCAACGTCTTGGAGCAAAAAGAGCCACCTTTGTCGAACTTTAAAAACCTCTTTCAGAGGTTTTCTTTCATTTTCTTTGGTCGATTTGTTTTGTATCAAAGGCTGTGCACAGATCGCGTATGGCGCCGTGGTACTCGATAGTGAATCAAATGCAAGAAAAATATACAAATACAGTTTGCACAAAGCATTAGTTAAACCTGCCAAGATCAATCAAGACACTATTCTCACAGCTGTTATCTTCATTCTCTACTCTAAAGAACAAGTTCAGAAGCACACAGACACACACATGCTCCTCTTAATTTATTCATATGTGTGGTATTCTCAGATTACCAGTTAATCCACACAAACGTGTTCTCTGAGTCTACTAATATGCAAAAGATGTGATCGCTGTGCTTCTCTAGGATAGTAATCATCCCTGTTTCGTTCACATTCCTTTTTGCTGCAGTATCCTGCTGCCTTTGCCGTCTACTTTAAAACACTAACTTTAATTTGTTCCCCTCAAACAGATGAATTGTTTGAAGCCTTCTGTGAATTATCTGTAACTTAACTTATGCAGCAAAGAATTTATTAGTTTACAATTTACTGTGGCTGCATAGCTGTGCACACAAAACCATTTAACATCTTCTGCCCATTAAGTCACAAAGACCATTATGATAAACAGCTAATCGCAGATCTGAAAATTTTATTTGACTTTGTTCTTTCACTTTCTCACAATGGCAATCTCCAACCGCCTCATCAGCAGCTTCAAAACAGAAATCAATTTCTGTTGAAAACAAGAAACGCGCACATTAAACTGCCTGAAATGTCTCTGGAAGCGACAGAAAAGCAAAGCCATTAGTAATCAGGTCTGTTCTACCATTAAATTTGATTATTGGGTTATGTTATAGTCATTCAAGCAGTGGCCTCATGTTGATACCATAATTTTGTTGACTATAAGTGACTGGCATGGAGTTTTACTCTTCCCCATGCATCACTGATTAAGTGGCTGAGAAATTCACCCCCTGCCTGGTAAGGCTCTTACATTAAACTATCTGCTTCTAATGGATAACCATGAGCTGCTCAAATGCTGACGGCAGCTAAATATACTCTGTTCTGTCACAACACATTTGGCAAGATATTAAATCCACGCGATCTATAAAGCAACAGCTGACTGTTGGAAACATATGCCATGTACAACAGGATATTAGAGTGTAACATTAAGTCAATAAAATGTGTATGTTACAGAGTTATGGAGGTGTCTCTGTCAAGTTTCAGCCTCTGAATAGAAGGACATGATTTACTAATGCAGCAGGCTCCAATTATATAATGCAGTAGAGTATATGTATGCAGTAGAGGGTTATGTAGGTTGCCAAAAAGCAATTATCTCGTCTTTTGCCTCAAAAGGTAGCTGAGATAGGTGGAGACAACATGCCTAGCATGTTACAACACATGCTGAAATGCCGGTACCGGGGTGACAATGTATTGTACAACCTGTGAAGTGAAAAGCAGGAGCAGGAGGTGCTTTCCTGGCACTCCGTTTCATTTATGGTGTCTCATTGGTGCCACTGTGGAGCTCCCGTGTTTGCTTTTGAAAGTTTTGATTTTTATTTCACAGTGTCAAAGTGTTATGACATTTCCTGCATGAATCCACCATCAGTTTGCATTCAGTCACTTGCTTCACAATAAGTGCACTCAGAAAAACCACTCACCATCTGACATTTCAAATTTACCATCCTTTCTGTGCCTGTAATAAACCAGAAAATGCCGGTGAGTCATGAATGTGGAAGGTTCAATTCATGTTGTTCTGGAAGCATTTATTTAAAACAACCTGGATGATAAAAAAAAAAAAAAAAAACTAAACTGGGAAGAGCCAAAATAACTGAGTGTTTCTGTGCACTGTTTGAGCCAACAATAGAAAATTGAACTGACTAGTTTGATCAGCGTATTGTTTGCAGTCGTTTCTTCACCAAAATTCTATCCTGAACTGAGGATCTTTGACTTTGATTGCATAAAAAACATCAAATGCAAGCTTCAGTTTGGATTCAGGGAAACTGCAGTGGGTGTTTGAAATTTTTTATGTTTCTAAATGTGAGAAAATCGAATGTCTGGTTTTGTTTGACCAGTAAATATTTTTTCAGTATAAACTGCTTACCCTACTGTTGAAGGTTAAAAATCTGCAGCTGGACTTGAGGATGTAGAGCACCGGAGGCTGAATTCTGTCATTAGTCATAAGGTAACCAGTCATGGGTGATTTCTACATCTTGGAAAATGTTGTCCTATCTGCGGTGGTCATCAAAATTATGATTTGTCCTTTAAAGATGGTCTTCATTAAAAAAGAGAGATATATAGTAGTTGCTACTGTACACATAAATATGTCTCCTTATGATTGATTGCAGGCCACCCATCAGACAGACCAAACAACATTGTTGTCACATTCGTGTGTGCGTGTGCGCGTGTGCGTGTGTCTCACATATCCAAACAAAAACAGTAAAGACATCTGCAAAGAGCATCTGTATGCACATATTCACAGTGTGTGTTTCCATCGGCTGAGACTACAGGACCCTTGACACGCGAGAAAAATCTGAAAAAGCTGACAACAATCGCAACACAGGATGTTTTTTTAAAATTAAAAGCTGACCCTGTTCTCGTGCCACAGCCTGTTCTACTGTAAATTACTTTATTGAAAGCTTTGTACAAACATCACCACAGGGAGTGAGGACCGCAGAATTCCCCAATTACCACATTTCAGTCATGTTGGGTCACGCAAAGAAAGAGATGCGACCCATTTCACCATGACAAAGCTGCAGAGTCCTGAATAGGCCAGCTTCACAGGACTAAGCCTGGCTAATGCTCTGGGCGACTCACCCACTAACCCACCACTGCTCCTCACCCTCTCAGAGGCGTAGTAACCGAGTAACAGAGAGTGAAACGCACTATTAGTGCTGGGCCATACTATAAATTTTAGTACGGATCTGATTGCAATATTTTTAACATATAAAGGCAGCTTATTTAGGGGGTGCCATGATTTATGAGATGAATCAACATCAATTTGCGCATTTTAAACATTTAATGACCACTAAATGGCTTAATTTCCACAATAAATAGATAAATGATACAACCCAACACACCTTTCACTATTTCATGTATTCTGAACCTTTTTTTTTCTTCTTCTACGTTTTTTTTGTGGGGAGAGATGGAATTTAAATGTATCTGTCTCTAAAGCACTTTAGGTGTGACAGGTGACACTAAAAGGCTTGTGCATGTATATAGCAAGGGATAGAAACAAAATACGGATCAGATACCAGTACCAGTGCTGGATCTTTTGCCCCCTTTATTGGCTATGAACCGTTTGCACGTAAAGCTTCCTCCATTTGGAAGAGATGTAAGGAAAGTGAGCAGGTGACTTTAACATTAAAGTAAGAAGGTAAGAGTCTAATGAGAACCTTTGCAGGGATTTGTGGCTCTCTATCTTCACTACATGATTTGGCACTTGAGCTCCGGTATCATGCTGAGGTAAAAGTGCAGGTTTTTAAAAGTCTGCCTCTGTATATAAACACTGATAAATAGCCCATCCACTCTTCTCGCATTATATCCCTCTATTACAAAGCTGAACGCCTCTTTCTTCCGCAAGTCAGACTAAAATAACATAAGGCAGTCACATTTTTTGTTCTACTACTCACCCCTACGAAGAAGAGCAGCTGGAGTGATGAATCAATCTATCAGGGATTTGCCCTCAGCTTTCACGGTAGGCGCTTCTGTTATTTAACATTTTAAGTGGATGACAACTTTTTAGTCCACGCTATGATTAAGCGCTGACGGTATGACAAACATCTCCCCCTGGAAGACTTTACGTCAAGTTAGCTGCAGGCACACTTTTTTTCCTCCACCTCATCCTCCGCTTGTGAGAAACTTTTTTTTTTTTGAACGACAGCCAAGAAGTGCGGAGTCAACAACTGCAACAAGTCTCCACAAGGTCTTTCTTCTATTTTGGAAGCTTCAGAGGTCAAAGGACAAGCAGTGAGTCTGTGCGTGTGTGTGTGTGTGTGTGTGTGTGTGTGTGTGTGTGTGTGTGTGTGTGTGTGTGTGTGTGTGTGTGTGTGGACTGCTGTCTGTCATATATCGGCACCTGGGCTTGGAGTTAAATATGCGCGTATAGAAAACCTTGGGAAATATTTTTGTCCGCATGTGCGTGCGCGCGAGTCTGTGGCATGTCAATCAATCGAGGCAAAAAGCCCAAGCCCACAGGTTCGTCACTCCCACGCATACTGTACCTGCACACACACGGGGCGCCCATTTCTAATATTCAAAACAGTTGAGCCTCTTTATTGATGAATTCAAAGCACAATTACTGCTCATTCATGCACGTAATTGCCCTTTCCCGATATATAAAGAGGGTGAATGGCTGCTGAGTGGACCTTACTTTCCCCATCGACGCATATCAACCATTTTACCTGCTTGAATTTGAAGTCGATACCGCTAGAGAATACAGTTGCCCAGTCCTGCTCTTTTTATGCCCACAGAGAGGATGTAGGTTAAAAAGTTTGTACAGTATGTAAAACTGAGTCCACACCCACGTGCAACTGATATCAGCGTAATAAGTGAATAATATGGGTTACAAATGCAAATAAAGATGGGCTGTGTGTGTCAACTGTCTGCAACCATACACTTGACAGACACTGTCGCCTGAAGTTATTTTTCATGAGCATGAACAAGAATGTGAAGTGCAGATAGACACTGAAAAACAAAAACATGCTGTTTACCCTCTGCAAACATGAAGCAGTAGTTTTGAGTTAAGTCCAAATGAAATGTATGAAAACAATGTTTGTTTGTTTGTTTGTTTTTTAAGTCATATAATAAAACCATTAAGGAAAATGTGCCTGGTATAAACTGAATGTCAAGTAAATTTCATCTGACCAGGATCCATTAGAGGCAACATTTTAGACTGTACCTATGTGACAAAATGACATATAAAATTTACATGCAATTAAATTAGTCAAATTCAGCATTTTGGACAGATTTATTTATTTATTTATTTATTGAGTGTGTGGAATATTCTTTGACATAAACACAAGTGGACAAAGGCTATTATAATTACTAAACTGCAGACTGTGTTTAGATGTTTTTGTTTGTTTAATTTAAAGTTTCCTCAAATTATTAAACTTTTGGATTCTGAGTATTTTAATCTATCAGTTACTTTGATTTAGGCAAATTCTAGCATAAAACATGATTATTGTGACGACGCTGGGCTAAGTCATTTGAGTCCTGTTGCATAACAATAAATGAAATAATTTCAAAGTGTGCTAAAAGGACATTTTATTTTAGTTCCTTACACTTTAACACAAAAAACTGATCAAAGCAGTGTATACATGTAGTTCAAGCTGTGCATCGGAATAGCATAGAAAGGAGATTTAAGTGGCATTGCTTGTACCAGAGTTGGTCTGAGTATCTCTACGGTTTACAGAGAATGGTCCAAAAAACAGAAAACATCCAGTAGGCTGCAGTTCCCTGAGAGGAAATGTGTTGTTGATCCCAGAGGTCAGAGGAGAATGGCCAGACTGCTTCAATCTGATAGGCAATATTAACTCAAATAACCACTTGTTACAACCGAGGTATGATGAAGAGCCTCTCTGAACTTAAAGGGCATCAAACCTTGAAGCAGATAAGCTACAGCATCTACACAAACTGTCATAAACAGTATGAAAGCATGGATCCATCCTGTCTTGTATAAGTGTTTCAGTGGTGTGGGGGATATTTTCTTGGTACACTTTGGACTTTTCAGTACCAACTGAGCATAATTTTAATGCCACAGCCTACCTGAGTTTTGCTGCTGATCGCGTCCATCTTTTTATAACCACAGTGTACCCATCTTCTGATGGCTGCTTCCAGCAGGATGTCACAAAGTGCAGATCGTATCAAACCTGTTTCTTGAACATGACTGAGTTCACTGTACTCAAACGGTCTCCACAGATTTGAGTCCAACAGAACACCGTGGGGATGTGGTGAAACAGGAGATTCACATCACTGATGTGCAAGCCCACAAATCTGCTTCAACTGTGTGATGCCATGGACCCAAATCTCTGAGGAATGTTTCCAGCAGCTTGCTGAATCTATGACACAAAGAATTACGGCAGTTCTTAAGGCAAAACCAGGTCCCTGTTGGTACTAGCAAGGTGCACATGGTGAGTGTATGTTGCATTATACAACACATGGCATAGTATATGCTTATGTCAAGGCTGGGCTGGTGTGAAGGTATCAAAAGCTGACTGTCACATCACACAGTTCATGTCATCTTTTTTTTTTAGTTTTGAGGAAGCAAAGACTTTCTTGGATATTTGTATAAAAGATGAGCACCCAGTGCCAGATTTAATAATCTGATTGATTTGTTGATTGCCAAGCATGTTGCGTGACCGTGCACACAGAAGGTTTTGAAGACACCTGGAACATTTAACCAAACCTAAAGAGACAATAAATCAGTTTGTTCATTGTGCTCATTTTGCCATGCACATGCTAAAAAAACCCCACTATACAATAAAAGTGTTACTATATGCAATCTGCATAGTGTTGATGCATCATTATTGCCTCTCTCACATCTGTTAACTCTTACTCAGAATCAGGTTTAAGAAGTTTCATATTTGCAGGTACCTCACTGTGTCCTTGTGACAAAACCAAAGTTTACACTTCTAATGGAAACACGAATAAGCATGTTATAATTTTAAAACATTGATCTCAATCTAGTGCCCTTCATGAAGTAAAAATAGAGAATAAAAAAGACAAAACAGCACCCCGATCAATAAGAAGAGAAGAAAATGGAGCTCTTCACTTTCAAGTTTGTGCCACTCTGTTCCCATAAGGACTAAGCTCAATCGTAGAGCTATAGAGAAGTAGCTTACATTCCAATTACCACTCAAACCAGCAGTGAACACTGAGTCCTGAACCTTGACATCAGCCCCAATTGAGAGAGGCACCAGAACACTGCCAGGACATCACACATTTTCACCCATTATGGGGCCATTGTGCTGCACTGACCTGCAATCTTGACCTCGAGTTGTGTTTCTCTCCATCTCAAAACACTTCACTGCAAATAAGCGAGGGCTGTTGATACCTCTCCACATCTGAGTCCGTATAGACCCAAGTACTAATAATAACATTATTTCCAATGTATATTAAAAAAAAAACAAAAAACAACGCTTCACCCAAGTTGAATGCTGATTATTCAAAGTGATAAATCTGATCATTTTGCATTCTTTTAAAGGATGTTCACAATGGTAGTTCACACTGTACTCTGTCTTAAGGTTTTGACTTACAGTGGAAACACACGGAATATATTCGACAGATAAAGGAGTGTAGAAAATGTAGTTGCCATGGAAATCTACTTATATTTGATTGGCGGCCTTTCCTGCGGTGTAACAATGCCCCCTAGTGATATCTTAGATGGCTCTGCACACCAGGGAAGCAGAGGCACAATCCGAAGTCGTCTTATTCAGTAAGTTCGGAAAGCTTTGAAATCGTTTAACCAGACCTCTTTGTGCATGCGTGTTTCTGTGTGTCTGTGTGCGGGATACAAGCATTACTCCTTGATGCCATCTGCGGCGACGGGCAGGGAGACGCAAACTGGTTAATTAAGCTGAAATCTGAATGATATCTAAATGAGATTTAACGCTCTTTCACAGGCTCGCTGCACCTCACTGGGTGGACTTTATGTTAGTAGAAAACCATGTTTTCCAGAAGCTGCAAAAGCCCTTCCGTTCCCGCTGTTTTAGCCTTTGATAGCTGGGAAATTCTGGGTTTCGTTCTGTTTCCACTGGTCTGCTATGGAAATATTTTATGTATTAACACCAGAGGGAGCTCCTGAGTTCTTTTTTCTTTGCCACACTGCTCTGTGTGTAGTCACAGCACAGACATCCAGGTGTTAAAGCAGCTCTCCAAACTACTCTTCTTATCATTAATTACTAATAAGGAAGATATTTTGCTGCTCATCCATCTATTTAAAGAGGTGAACTCAAAGATAAGGAATTTAGAGATATATAAAATATATACAATGTTATCAAAAAGCAAAAAATAAACAAATAATAAAATAAAAAAAAGATGTTGGTGCAGTAAAATCACAGACACTACAGCTGCAAACACACTGGCTAGTCCTTTGGGCAGGCTGTCATACAGACTGGGAATAATAACAGTGTTTCAGTGGTTATTCAAACCAAAGCGGTATTGTTGCATACATTATAAACTCTTCAGGTTATTAATTTCTTTGTGTTGCAGATCACGCTGACCTGCAGATGTCAGGGATTTTTCTGATATACTATAATGCAGAAGCCGAGGGGTTCCAACGTGTCAGGTGACTGAGAAAAGAGAGCCACAGTGGAAGACAAAGGTGTCGGAAAAAAGAGAGATGTGTCTCATACCTACAAAGAATGCCTGCGCTGTGTGGGTATTTTAATGACTGCTCCTTTTGTATACTACACTGTGAGCATCATGCACAGAAAAAAAGAAAGAAATTGAGATAACAACCATGCAGTGGGAGCTACATGGAGACGGACCGGGAATAAATGTTGACTGATAAGTGCAGTCAGAGGCAGCTGCCTTCATTTATTGACTCAATACCCAGGAGTGTGAATGTGTGCGAGAGTGCTGTAATATCAGTGTTGCTGTGCAATACGAGAACTTACATCATCACCACTTAACAATATTACAGGCAGTTCATAAGATTATTGGTCCCCAGGGGAAAAATTAAATTTGATACGTTTATCAATATGAACCAATACAACAGAACGGCATTTATACGTTGTTTTCATATATATTTATAACTAGCGTGTTGTCAGTGCACCAGAGTTTAATCCTAATACTCGTTCAGCACAGACCTTACACTTATTATCCAGCATGTTAGCGTCATCGTACCCTTTATGTTAATTAAGATGCTTGAATAATTCATGGGTTTGACACCAAGATGTCAAGCTAGACAAAAGCATCAGGAAACAGATGTGTTCACCCTTAACCGGCTAATGGCTGTCCATAAAAATTGGAGAGCCAAGCAGAAATGCCATTCACAGTGGCTGTAATGATCAAACTTTGCAAGTTTTTTTTTAACTTATTTCTGGCTCATTTGTCTCCAATGTGCAACTTAACACTTGAGAATTGCATCGTAGTCACTTGTTACCAGCTGTTTGAGGTTAATTGTAACTCCTCATTTTCTCGAGCATGCTGAAGAGACTGTTTCGAGCGCCACATGTTGTGTGTCGATGTTGGTGTTTAATTGCGACCAAAGTACATCTCTGAAAAATTTGGTTTTATGCTCAAGCTGTTAATGCTCCCAGCTTCTTAAATGTGCTAAATGCAGGGGATCATCGTGTCGCTGGGAAGTACCGAGTGAAAACACGCGCTGAGAAGAGACATGAAGCTGCCTGCTGCATGGATCTTTACATATCTGAATCTCAGTCACCCGGGGTAGATCTTTTCATTGAACACTTGAGAGCAATGTGTGAAGGCAAACAGCGGGAGCGTATGGGTGTGTGTTCGGTGAACACTCGTGATGTGTGTTTCTGTGTCGGAGATCTCTCCAAAGAGGAAATGGATGGTATAGATACCTCGCTTGGGTGACATTCCCACTGTTTGCTCCATTATATAGCGGGGTTCACATACATATAAGCCCGTAATGCTCTCAAAATGAAAGCAAACACAACTCCAAACTGCCTTGTTTTCTCATGAAGGAGGCAAACATTTCATTTAAGGAGGCACGCTACGGGACCAAGGCAGCACATGCTCGGTTAAGCAAGTTGGATGAAGCTGGAGACAAAAATCTTGTAACATTACATTGCCTGCAAATAGGTCTTGCTTCATTTTCATAGCACTGAGCCTTCTTCTCTGTGGATCCAAAAATAAACAATTTGCTTGTAAGTTTTATGTAAGTACAAAACAATAAATATTAATGCATCAATTTGCTCTTTTCATTGACCTCGTTGCATGAGCGAAGTAAATATTGACTCTCTACATAAATGTAAACATGCACACAACCAAAGAACGTGTAATTGTGCGCAATTTTTTTTCTTTGTGAGAGGAAACCTGACAGCATCATGTGAGGAAGCCTTACTTTACTGATTGCAGATATCAGGCAGCACAAAGTGAACACTGAAAACATCATCTTCATAGGTATTAACACATACACGCATGCGAACACACCCATATAAGATGAGTCAATGGAAAGCTGGTGAAATGAGAGCTAAAATATTTATAGGTCATGAATATTCAGCTGAGACTGCTTGCGTATAATGCCTTCACAACAGAATACATTTTAAAATATTTATGGCTGCCTAAATAAATGGGACTGCCGTACAACCTAAGCGCTGAGGATGTATACATGAGTATATACATGCGGTTTATGAGACTTGTCAATCGCTATGGATACAAAGAGTTTCATTGTCTTAAAAAAATTTGTTAGATCTGTATATCCCATTCTTAATGTCACATAAAGTCGGAAAGTAGAACAGACTGCCTCTCTGAAAATTCCTAACACGTGGCGAGTTGTCCTATTTAACAATTTTCTCTTCTCACCCGTTACCACACTTAACACCTCCCTTCTCGTCCCCTCCCCTCTCTCAACTGAAACGAAAGCATTAAGGCAATTTTGACACGGCTATCACTTCATGTGTTGCCATTGGCAGAGTTTATATCTAAATCAGCTGCACTGGAAATGCCTGTTCAGACTAGCATGAGGACGTGGGCAGTGATGTCTCCTGCCACCTGCTCTTTTCCCAGTGTTGCTGCACAGCAGTGAGAGGCTACAGGCGTTAAGTCTAACTCCGTCTGCACCACGAGTTTAGGATTTAGGGACCTCTTACCAGGATCGTAAAGATACCAAGAGATGACGATAATGATGTCAGCGCAGTTTAATCTTGTCAAAACTTCAAGGTTGGCGTAGAGATAGAGATACTGACTATCAATAAACTACTGTAAGATACTGTGCTGGCTTCATCTCTGGCACTGGGAAAGGAGTGTAGGCTATTAACTGTGCAAGCTATCAACTGCAAGGTGTCAGTTGTTACAGACCACAAACACTGCGAAAGGGCCCTTGAGTAAGGCACTAAACCCCAAATTACTGCAGGGGTAATGTACTGCTTAAGAGACTTTTCGGCGTCTTTGTGCCTCTTTAAGCTGCCTTATGCTGATTGAAAACTTACTATAAAAACTGAGATTATCAGAACACTGTTACACTACACCAGGCAACACTCTTGCTTGGTTGGTATTCAGCTTAAAAATGACTCACTTGTGTGAAGCTGGCTTTTTTTTTGTTTTGTTTTGTTTTAGCAGTTGTCACTGCTAAAATTTCTGGGGCATCATTCGAGCCGTGAAATTATATAATACACCAAATGGAACGTCACAATAAACATATTGAACGCTATAGTAAGGTGCACCAGCAGTCACAAGTACACCCTCAGCAACAACCGACTGAAAACACTTAACAGGACAGTTGCTTAATGACACTACAAACCGTATCCTCTGAATGACCATTGAGCTGAAACAACACCTCCCATGGTCTCTGGCACATCTAATCATTATGAATTTTCCCAAATTTGTCTTTACTCTGCCTTTGGTGTGTAAAAGGAAAATAAATGTCATCTAGAGCTGCAACTAAACAGCAGTGGTATCGATATTGAATATAGTTATACTTCATACACTTACCTTGACATCTTTAACGAGGCAGTGTTATGTACAATAGTAGCAATTTATGGTACAAAACAGTATCTCTTCTAAGTGGTGCAAAATGTCTGTCTATGTGATTATCCCTTTTCTATAAGCCGTATTTCTTCTTGCTGTTTACCATAAGATATTAAATTTATTTCTGCTGCCTTGTAATAAATGAATTGCCTTCATATGCATTTCCATAGATAAACAGATGCATTGCCTTTTTTTCTCGGTACACCCCGTGTCAGACCTCACAAGCTGGTTTCTAATTGCAGGTGTTTTCTGTAGGCAAGTGAATTTCTTATTGAATAAAAGGCGGATTTATCTCAAAGTGGATCTTTCCCTTCTTGATCCTCCACAGCCGTGGAACTGCTGTATGCAATAAAAGGTATGCTGGCCAATTAGTCTTCTATGTAAGGCTCTTGAAAGGAGCCTAGCTAGCTAATGAACTAAAGCTACCAGAAATGCTAAAAAAAAGAAAGAAAAAAAATCTTGTGTTAGTTGATAGCAGAGAGAGAAAGAGCGAGCCCTCCCTCCCACAAAGTGGCTGTGTGATATACGTTTAAGTGATGTGAAGAAAACACCCAAGTTGCTTTAGATTGACTGCTGTAAAGGCGAGAGATGTTTTTTGTGTCTGGATGTATTACCACACAGAACAAATGGATGAAAAAAAAGAAAACAGGAGAGGATTTATGTTTTTTGTGAAAAATGATTACATAAAAAAGGTGAAGATGATATAGGTTTACATATTTGCAGCAATAGCTGTTAAATTTTTCATGAAATAATAAAGTATGCTATAGTGTTGCCTCCACTCCCGACAAATGACAAATTGTCAAATTAAATTCCATTTACGAGTGACAAATTGCCTTCCTTTCTACCTCTATGTGTGTGTGTGTGTCCCATTCATGCAAGAGCCTTTACTTCCCAATCTTTGAATGCATGCATTTTCCCCCTCACTGCCTTAAGAGATTCTGTCAGGTGTGCAGTCAGGATTTGAGCAATGTTCTATGATCAAGAAACATCATAATTAACATCTTAAATCCCATTTCAAGTGTGTGCGTGCATGCGCCGGTGTGTGTGTGTGCATTTGAGATTTCCTGCTCTACTTTGTGGGAAATTGCTGTGTTTCGCTGTCTGTTAACCAACCTGCAGAGTGAGCAAATTAAGCAGTGATGTTTTTCCTCCGCAAAAACTGGGTTAAACATGGGGGTCGCTGCATTGTGCGATAAGCGCACATCTTGCAACCGTTTGCTCTTTTCTTTATGCTCTCGCGCAAAATTAGACAAGACAGGAGTTATAAGAGAGAATTTACTGAGTCTCCTGAATGGTTGAGAAATAAGACCTAATGACTTTTTGCAGCTTAACATACGCATTCAAGGCACAATCCTCATTGCCATCATACGCACACACACACACGCACGCATACAGACAGAGAAGAAAGTAATACCTTTAGGGGTTTGCTATTAAGATGGTTAATCCACGAGCCTCCAGAGGAGCAGGATAAAATATTCCTCAAGGAAGCTTTTCACAACAAGCTCCTAGGATCAAGTGCATGAATAAATTACAGGCCTAATTAAAGGAAATGTCAAATGGCTGCTGTATGGAACATTATTAACGATGTTCTGGACATGTTAAAGAAACCTGGGCCTGGAATGAGGATGATCAATGTAAGTTTAATGGGGTTCCTATTAGACTGAGGGTTCTACGAGACTTAAATAATATAGTTAGACTTCACTGAAGTTCAGCGAAGATATTGACCCATGTGTTTGTGTTTTGGAGGAAGATTGGTAACGTCCAAAAGGGTAACCTGATTACAGTAGTATAAGGAAGAGGGCGTTCAGTGTTTTTGTCTGAGAGAAAGACACAGACAGATAGAAAAGAAGAGACTGACAGAGGCAGGGAAGTTGTTTATCTGTAAGAGCGGGAGAATGTGACTAGAAAGAGAAGCCGAGAGAGCTGGAACTGGAAGAGAAAGCAGTTTTCCTGCAGTCTTTGTCATGGGAAATGCATCCTTTCACAATGAACCAAAGCTGTCAGCGGATGCTTATCAAGAACACTCAAACATCAGCCTTCTGCAACTCAGTACCTACAACAGGCCTTTTCAGTCGGTGAAACAAACTTGAATCATAGTCTAATAAGTTTTCTTTCTGCAGCTCGAAATTTCTTTCAGACGACTTTAGAATCAGTGCAGTTTAAACTTTCATTTTATCCATAGATTTGGATAAAGCAAAGAGAAAAAATAATGAGTGGAAAAAGTAAAACCTACTAAGGAGCAGTGAGCAATAAATCCTGTTTTAGAGGTTGGCCAGTTTTAAAACTAGTAGCAAAGGCTGCTGGGAGTTAACCAGTGCCTGAGTGCAATTATATGTTAAAACCTACAGACTGTTTAAATCAGCAGAGCTGCAATTGAATTTTGTATTCTCTACCACGAACTATGAATTATCTCTGTTTTTCTGTGTTCTGTTATATTAAATTTATATATGCAGGTCAGAGTTTAACTCTCTGTGGGTCGGCACTTGTGAGAGTTGGGCAGTGAGAGCACAGGTTTTTCCTGGTGCTAGAATTCAGTGAGAAAGACAATAAACCGCTAAGTCACAATGACAGTATTAAGTAAATTAAGTAAAATAAACATGAGTAAATTTTTTTTGTCCCATGTGACCATAATGTCTTTTATTCGTGGGTGAAAGGATCGGTTGAGTTTTTCCTCCTGTGTGTCTGAGGAATAGACTATATTTAAAGGATAGACATAGCCTTGGGCGCTGTTGAAAGATAAATAAATAAGTCAATGCAGTCCATGAACAAGTGCCAGCAGGGGATGACTCCTATGATTGCAAAATCAAGTGTGATCGTATAGAGGTCTATGAGGCCATTTATTCTACTTTTTAGTTGATTTTAATGCCTCATTTAACATCTTACTAAGAAGCTTATAGTCTGAGTTGATACGTTCAAGTACTCTTCAATACAGCATGATGTTCATCCTGGAAATTATGTTCATATTTACAGTATGAACAGGGTTGGTTTTCTTTGGTAGGGTGACCATATTTTGATTTCCAGAAAAGAGGACACTTGCCCCAGTCATGAAGAACTTTAATAATACTGTTTGCTTAAAGAAAATTTTAACATATTTAAACGCTGCCTTCTCTGTGCGGTTAACGAATGGTGAAATACAAAATGTCATAAAGGCTTTTACAAGTTAACAAGTGCAAAAAATAACTTATAACCCTCTGGAATTAAATAATGATACAGAAATAATGCCTCATCTGTATTAAAAAAATTACCAGTACTGGGATGGTACGAGGGAAATTTCTTTTGTAGTTCATCTGAAAAGATGTACTTGCGCTTTGGCATCTTTTAAACATCATCAGGCGCGTTGCTTCATGCTGTCTGTCCCATCTGTGAGCACAGAACCACTCACAAAGCAGCAACTACGGGATAACGCCTTCGATGCTTATTCCCTTCCGATGCTGACGGTGGATCAAGGAGACCAGCGCACAGGCTGCAGGCCCGGATGTATTGTCTAAATCGGCTGTCTCTCACCCTTTACCCACCCCTGTTGCTTGTCATGTGTTTCTTTGGTGTATTAAGAGTTTTTTCATGTGCTATGTGCAGAGGTGTTTTTTTTCTCCTTATCTTTCCTCATGTGGTGCATTTTCCATTGTTATACCTCTCTGACCTGTCTTCCCCATGTGATGTTTTGTGTAATGTATGTATGGTCGGAGGGTAAGATGGCGCCGCCATTGCGTGCAATAGATCGGCAGCCTTATGAAATTTCCCCTTGTGGGACTAATAAAGGTATATCAAATCAAATCAAATAACGTCACACATATAGGTCCTCTTTAGGCCTATAGGAAAACCCAGACATTTCCATCAATCTTGAAAATCCCCCTGGACACACGGACAGAATGTTTTTAGACATACTTTGAAACACATTTAGTTGTCGACCTTCTCCTCCGGAGAAAAGAGGACGGTTAGTCACCCTATCTTTGCGTCATACTCAGCATGTCTCTTCCTCCAAACACAGTGGTTCAAGTTGATGCCAAAGAGCATTTTTTTGTTTCATCTGACACTGAGCACTGTCTCTGAGGCCTTCTCTGAATCATTTAGATGTTCACTGGGAAACCTAAAAGAGATCTGTACGTGTGCCATCTTGAGCAGGGGGACTTTGTGGATGTTGTACGATTACTGCCCACTACAGCATAGTGTGCTACCAGTGCTGTTGTTAGTGACTTTGGTAGTTTTGAACAAATCCACAACCTTTCTCATGATCATCATCATTACCCCATTGGGCAAGATGCTGTATAGAGCTCCAGACCGAAGGTCAAGGTCAATTTATGTTTCTTCCACCAACAGTTAGCAGGTTCTCACCAAGCTTCTTGCTGCTAATCTTTTAGCCCATTCCACCATTGTGCAAGTCTACAGTCTTGTCCCTGACGTCCTTTGACAGCTCTTAGGTGGTGAATATTAAAATGGAAATTGATTACATGGAGAGGTGTGTAGTTTAGTCAATATCTATAATTGATTGATTGATTGATTGGAATCTCTGTGCCACATGGGCACACAGCCAATCTGCCAGAGCCAGAATTCTGGCTGGGTTGCAGTGAACCAAAAGCTTATTTCATTCAATGAGATGCAAATCAATTTATAACTTTTGTCGTGTTTTTTCTCTATTTTTGGTTGATATTATGTCTCTCTGCATTAAAATAAAACTACCATAAATAGAGAGTTCATTTCTTGAGCAAACTTTAAAAAGTCAGCAGGGGATCAAATAATTACTTTGGCCAACTTTGCAGCTTTTAGTTTATGGAGTCTGTCTTCCATCCAGATCTTCAGAGTGTAGTGGAAGTTGCATGTCTGAGGGTGTGGAAGATTCGCTGTCTCTATATTTTATCTATGCTGTCCATACTGTATCTCCACAAAAGCTCAGGTGAACTATCATATTGTTTTTAATAGCTTTTAACCACGGGTTAGGGCTCCATTACATTTCCATGACAACCAGGTGCTTTTTCTGTACCGTGATTGGTACTGTGGGAAAAAGAGAGGTTCAGTTGTACCCACACCACTCCAATCTCATCCCATCAGAAACTAGTTTGAGGGATGTCACTCGGCCTCCATGCATGCCCCAACTGCACACAAAGGAGAAGCCACATCGACATATTTTGGAGTAATTTGAACACCCCACTCTGCCATGTTTTCAGCCACTTACAGCTCATTACATTGGTTTTCTGGTACATGTATACTTGAGTCCTAATGGCTCTCACCAACCCCACATATTATGACAGGCAGCCACTCCTATCTCAAAAGCTTGCACAAGTCCACCCACCTTTATGCCGCCTGTTTAGCGTAAAATGGAGGCTTGTTGAAATAAACAAGTAAATGATAAAGAAAGTTAAAAACAAGGCAGAGCAGAACTAATTTTCTTTTTCTTCTTTAACACTTTGTGACCCCTGGTGGTAGAAAATCTGTTCTTCCTTAAAGAAAATAAATATCAAGAACAAAGAAAAACAAATAAGTCATAAATAGAAGTAATAAATAGCATAAGTTCGGTCCTATTAGGGTCTTTGAACATTTGAAGTTTGCTGAAAATAGGACAAGTAAAGTCAATTATTAGGCAGGCTAATAGCACAAATTTGCTTGAAAGACATTTAATTCACTGTCTTCTCCCTGCAGACCTTGATTTGGAAGTGAAATCGCTCCTCCTCAGAGAAAGAAAGGAAACAGACCCGAGGAAAGGCAACTGACGAGTAATTCCTATTAGACAAACACGCAATGTTACAGAGCAAAAGAGCAAAATTGCAGATTATCCCCTGATGTTTGACAAAGTAATTATTCTCTTTAACAGAGGGTCTCTGGGGTATTATATACTGTTTCTATATTTAGATGCATTAAGCTTTTCTTTTTATATTAACCTATAAAAATCAAATGACAGAGAGAGCACAGGTGGAACTAATAACATTACCAAGTGCTACTGCAATAAATCACTCCAACATGATGCAAAGTAACTACACAAATAAAATCAACCATTTTTTTTATAACTGCACCTGTGCGCTACCTATTACAACATGTCAAAATATCTGTTCTGAGACAAAGGTGGACATATATTTTCACTACTGGTGTGAGAACAAAAATTCTGTTTTGGACATTGTTAAGCGAATAGTTCGGCACGGTTTTCAAAAACTCTTTCAGAAAAGATGTGAATACTGGATGAATGAGTAGAGAGAGCCAGCAGCTTTTAAGCTCGTTTAACACAAAAACAGAAGTGACATGTTTAAAGCTCAGTAATTAACACTTTGTCGTCTCCTTTGTTTAATCTGCACAAAAACGGCAGTGTAAAAAAACACAAGTTGCTGCTCCTGCCTCGTTTCAATCTCATTGTGGTTTAGGAGGTTTGGTGCACTGTGTTACCCCGAACCAGAGGCTCTCTGCCTCCTCACTGTAGCTTCATTGTTAATGGATAGATATGTTTCAGAACCTTCTTATCTATCTATCTATCTATCTATCTATCTATCTATCTATCTATCTATCTATCTATCTATCTATCTATCTATCTATCTATCTATCTATCATTTTTGGCTTTTTGTATTTGTACACTTTTACACATTTTTTCCTTATTTATTTGTCTAATATGTCTCTAATTCACTCTTTCTTGCAGACCCCTGTGCTTCTGTAACATGTGAATTTCTCCCATTGGAATTAATAACGTCTGTTTTGTGTCTTTATCTATCATTCTCAAATTAAAGTTTTCCTATGCAGCGGTATAAATTAAAGAAGTCTGGCCCAAAATAAAATAAACTTCCTGATACTTGTACAAAGCTACTTGTCATTTTAACTGTTTATCCAAGTTTTGTGTTTGTTTTCTGATTAATGTTTTCTGTCATTTCTAAACACTACACAAACAGGCACTGTGGGAGAATTAGCTTAATTTAAACTAATGTCTGTAGGCTGCACGTGTGCCAGGAGGACTGTACCAAATGAAGACGCAGGGGGGCGCAGTTCCCCGCCAGGTGCGCCTTCTTCCCTGCCTCCCTCCCCGCACCACCTTCCCATCCCATCGCTGCACGTTCTGGCTGCTTTATCGACCTTCTCCCCGCCGTGCAGCCCACTCCTCCTTCCTTCGCGGGGAGAGCGGGACTCTGACGCGCACAATAAATCATCCTCGCGAGGTTCCTTTTTCAAGCCCCATTTCATACTTACTCGCACTGGAGCGCAGACACGGGCGAGAGTCAAGCCTCGTAACTGTGGATGTAGCAAATGTGATTCAGCACAGCAAACAACGTGGGTGTTGTGCGTGCGAGCGCGCGCGCGTGTGTGCTTTTTCTTTTTTTCTTTTCTTTTCTTTTTTTGGTGGGGAGTGGAGGAAACGGAGGAGGAGGTGGGTGAGAGGGGCGATATGAAACGCGTGTGTTTATGTCTCCTTCGTTACCCGTTATCTGTGACTGACCACCGGCTCAGTTTCACCTGTACGAACGACCTTGCAATTGCGACCGAAATTCTTCTAACGAGGTTTCCATGGAGGAGCAGTTTGTCGTTTTATCCGTGAGGGCTGAATTTGGTTCCTATTGGTGTCAAGATATTTCGGGATAACAGGTAAGACTGTGTAATTTATATAAATAGCGACGGGCATGCTGTTGCCACCACGTCGGCCTGTTTTTATGCTGTTCCCGACAGCACCGTCCGCTCCTAATGCCTTTTATTTGAGAATAATTGTTTGTTTTAGACTCGAGCAACGTGACGTGACCTCCCAACTGCGGCCAATTCCTGCACACTGAGCAGGCTGATTTTTTTTTTTTTTTTTTTTAAAGAGGCAATCTAGAAAGAGGAGACTTCTTTTTCTTTTCTTTTTTTTTTATTAAGGAGTTGGCTCCAACATGCCTGCCTTTCTTTGTCAAAGTGATGTAAGGGGTGCAGTTAGTCACAGCCTGGCATTTCAGCCCCCTAACTGCTCCTGTGGTACTTACCTGGTGTGGTGCCACACTGCAGCTCACCCCGTGAAATAGAGCTAACCTACAGGCCAAAGACCAGTACATTTTTTAAGGGCTGAATGGGGCTTGGGTGGACTTGCATGCACTAAAACATAGAAGAAAGAAAAGTAAGAAACGTGTAATTACGGTTCTTTTGGCTGTATTTTAAGTAAAAAAAAAACAAACAGAAAAACTTCAGAAGTAGCAGTAATTATGGGCTTTATCCTTTATGCGATCCACTGAGTGCAAAGGTGTACACACACACACACACACACACACACACACACACACACACACACACACACACACACACACAGTTTCTACCTTGCAGCGTTCACAAGGTAATTGCATACTTTAATGCCACAATGTCAGCTGAACAATCTGTGATGAATGCAGCTCAGGCCTTCAAACTAAGTACACTCCTACTCTTTCCAGCTGGGCTGTTTGTTCAGTCAGCATGTTACTTGGATGCAGGCAGAGTGTGATGTAGGTGGTAGATATGTGTTTATACATTTATTCTTTTTTTAAGTGTCAGTTAAGCCAGTGGTGTATTGGTTCCAGAAAGTACCCTTCTTGATTGAGACCGATCCCCCCCAAAGCTTTCTCACCACCTTCTGTCACCATCCTGTTAGCACCATTATTGCAAGCAGTGTGAATGTGTGCTTATGTGTGTGTGTGTGTGTGTGTGTGTGTGTGTGTGTGTGTGTGTGTGTGTCTGTGTGAGTGGGTGGGTCAGCTTGCATCTGTGTGTGGACAGCTCTATACAGCATGTGTTACGCTGGTGTAATTCTCTAATCCTCCAATTTGCATTTTTAAACGATTTATTGGATGTGTAGGGGGAAAAAAGGAACACATGTAACTCAGAGCCATCCCTGTAAAACCCCGCTGCAAATGCAAACCATGCAACATGCGAAGTTGACTGTACTGTAATACCCTCCATACCTTTTACACACACCAATTTTCAGTCTTGAGATGCCAGCACTTTACACTGTGGGCCTATTACTGAGGTAAGGCATGCAGGAGTCTTCTAGAGAGGAGGCATACCAATCCAATTTAGCAGACTTTGGGAAGGGGGGGGGGGGGGGGGGAGAAAACATGAAAGGTAGGAAATAAAATCTTGGCTGAGACCCCAACGTGTCTGATTTGACATGCAGGCAGCTAACAAACAATTAGACCCTCCATAAGTAGCACTCTGAACCAGACTCGCCTTGGGATTAGACCACAAATGAGCCGCACGTCACAGCTTATGTCTTCTAAATGGAAAGTGAGGGTGTGTGTGTGTGTGTGTGTGTGTGTGTGTGTGTGTGTGTGTGTGTGTGTGTGTGTGTGTGCGTGTGTGTGTGTGTGTAAGCTGGCTGGCTGTTACATGTGTTTCGTACATGGTGAGAAAGCAACTTTAGTGTGTAGGTGTGTGTGGGCTGTGTGACATTTAGCAGATTGATGTTATTATCTGCCCCTGCCCTTAATACGGCCGCAACACCTCTTGAAGAAACTTGTATTTTCAGACCCGACTTATTCATATACGCTTCCCTTTTATGCGTGCGCAGAGTAATGTACACAAATCTTCCCATACGCTGCGCACTCGTAATATGTGTATGTGTGTGTGTATGAGACCGTTCCCTTATTTGCTGTGTTATTGCCTGCTCTTCATTGTGTGTATGTTTGACATTTTGTAATTGCATCATTACGCGCTCAGTCCCCTCCTGCAAGAAGCGCGCGCATCGCAATTTGCAACACATGCTACAAGCAGTCAGACTCTTGCCCTTGATTACGGACCTGGGTGGAATGGCTTCCTCATCAGGCTGTCTTGATTCACCCCAGCATGTGGGAAGACACATGCTGCTGTGGGTGAATCTAATTGATTGGATGGCACCCAATTCCCAGGTCCAAGTCTCCTCAGGCAGCCAGAGAGTGAATCTGTCCAAGTGAAGGATGAGCCTAGGCGTTGGTTGCTCCCCTAATAGATTGGCATGGACTTCCTCCCATATGCCTCTGGTATCACCCTCAGACATCTCCGGGTTCAAGTTGGCCACACTACAGGGCGCAAAGTGACATTGCCTGGATCATTGCTGATTAGAGATGTGAGGGCTATCCGGCACCAAACTGTTCCTCCAGTTTTACAGTGATTATGTTTCCGCTGACAGAAAAATTCTGACACTTCCCCTGTCTTAGCTTGATAGGTGATTAAAAGATGTTACGCTGTCAGTGGTGGAGTTTTTGGTATTTTACAAGGAGATTCTCGTTTCAACAGGTCAAGCTCCTCTCTCTCTCGGAGAACACAAGTGCCATTTCAAAGCTTATTGGATGAAAGTCTCATTTACCCCTGGCTGCCAAATATGACGTTGCCATGGAAACAGCTTCTACTGTTATCAATCATCGACTGTTTGACAGGTAAACTACCTTTTTTTTTTTTTTTACGAGTGATGGATTTTTGGGGGGGTTTCTGGTGCGTGCGCACGTGTGTGTGTGTGTGTGTGTGTGTGTGTGTGTGTGTGTGTGTGTGTCTTCACGTTTGGACATTTACAGCTGTGGAATGAGACAAAAATAGTGTCAGAGAGGATGATGGCTCAGGTTTATAGGAGCACTCTGCAGTATTGGCTTCCACTCACAATCCAGACACAATACTCTCAATCTTCGTCATCACTTTCACCTGATGATGAGGCGTTTTACTTTTCTTTTCCTTTTTCACTTAGACAAAAACACTTAAGTAACATAAAAAGAGAGTAAAGATTTCCCCTTCTGCTGGGAATGATTTTCTTTGAATAATAATCATGTAATGTTTGTATTTACCAAGCATAGACAAAAAGTTTGTTAGTAAATGATTAAAAAAGTTTTCTTGTGAATTTGTTAAACTAGAGGTGTGTATTTTATTTTTTTTAATGCTGGAGCAGTGACACTTTTAAAATGACAGAAATGGCTTCCTGGTACCGGGGAACGCTGTGAGAAGTTCATTTTTTAAAAATCTATTTGTTTGCAAGAACACTTTGCAACACCCGCAAAGATATGAGACTCGCTTCCCTGTTTTAAAAGCCTCTTTATGACACTTTTCCATCTAAGAAAAATCAGGTAATAATGGAGTCCCGACTCCATTACAGTGATTTCTATTCTGTCTTCATGCTCACGCTGGAACTGTGTCTCTGTCAGATTGCCTGGACAGTGGATCATTCCATGGTCCGAGATGGAGAATGGAGCCGGGTGATTTGTTCATTCCCATTGACTCCATAGAAGAGGAAGCTACTCTGACTTGTGACGCAAAGGGAACACCATCTCCTCAGTACAGGTAGGAGCACATTCACGTTTAGGTTTTTATTCTTCAGGTTTTCAAAAATGTTAGTTTGGGGTTATTAAAATGGGTGAAAGACTGATTTAGAAATCATTATTTGCAAGATTTCGTTGGGTTTAACGTAGCAGTCATTTATAAGAAGTCGAGCTCAGCAGAATCCCAGCAGCTCAGCTGATCTCAACGTTCGCCAACATCAGCTGACAGCCTTGCCGATGCTCTTCCATACATTTAACTGGCAAATCTCACTTAGGACTAGAGCTGGGCGATATGAGATTTTTTCATATCACGATATGTTTTTTTCATTTCAGGCGATAACGATATCTATCACGATATAAGCCAAATAACTATATTTGTAAGATTTAAATGTGCCGTTGCTCACAAGTAAAATGTGAAATAATCAGCAGCTTGTTTTTATTTAAATATTTATTTCCCATAATAAGTTCAACAGGGTAGATGTACTTAAGGAACATGAGACTTTTTCAGATAAATAAAGGCAAATATTACAAACTACACAAAAGGCAGCCGCTAAAGCGTTTAAGTTTCAAAATAGAACAAATGAAACAGACTAAATTGTCAATTCCACTTAGAAACAAAATATTAATTCTAAAAATAAATCTTAGTTTGTTTTACAGAAGAACAGACAAAACTGACTAACTTTTGTCAATATCAAATAAACTGAGAACTAAAAGGAAATTCTCAATCTGTCCTTGTTGTATAGCTTAGCTTTTCAAACAGTTTTAACAGTTACTTTAGTCTGACAAAAGCCGAATGACGAATTAGCGCTTCCAGTCAGAGACTGACACGTACACGGGTATTTTTGAAAACGGAGATTTTCCGTTTTCGTTTTAAAAAATAATCTCGTCCACACAATAAAGGCAGAAATGAAGGAAAACGCTGCTATGAACATGCCAAAGCAGCAGGTGGCGCTAGATTCCTAACCGTGCAGAAATGTTGGCCAATCAGAAGTCTAGAAGCCTTGGTGGGAAAAAGTAAACAAAGCTGGGGCATAGAAGCAGAACCGAGTCGTATGTGTGGAGGGACAGTAACTGTGTGTATATGTAAGCATTTAAACACTGCAGAGAGTAGAATTAACAGTAACAGTCTTGTAGAAATTCATTTCACCGAAACAATAACGTGGCGCACAGTGTGACGCATGCACCAGTTTATTGTATTTCCAGACTTGCTTTCGGCACAATTTACAGTGCACGCTACTCTGTTTTTTGTCAGACTTGAAATAGCCGAAATACCTTCACACTACGGAACTTCTATGGCTCTTCCGTTCGACAATCTCTCCGGCATTGGAACCATCATCTGTTTTCTCTTCGGTCACGCTCGGTTGATTTTTCTAGTCGGCACACTCATTTCCTCCATTACCCGCTGGCTGCTTCCCAAACAAACACACGTGCGGCTTGGCACTTGTGCTGTATGTAACAAGTCACGCGACGTGACGCTGCGGCTGTGATTGGTTCGGCTCTGCGCTACTGAATTTGGATTGGCTGACCTTTTTTTTTTTTTTTTTTTAAGAGGACAAGAGCGGCGAGGTCTATCGCGATAGCTTAATTTCTCTATCGAGTAAAAGTTATATCGCGATACATATCGTTATCGTTCTATCGCCCAGCTCTACTTAGGACACACTATTAAAGCTGCTTTAGCCAGCCCACGTTTGCCTCATTCCCCAATGTTTGCACCTGCAAGGCGCTTTGCAACCCACCTGCACCCCATCACTTCGTCTTGTGCTGTACCTGACTTATTAAATGTCCCATCTATAGTCACTGATGCATGACTCTGTGTTGGGTCCCGCTTGTGCTCACTTCCAGATTAGTACATTCATTCACTCATGGGAGTGAGATGCCAGAACACAGCTTTCAAATATAAACTGATGGAAATAAAGATCCAGCGTCCTAACTGAACTGCAGTTCAGTTAGCACATTATCAACGCCGTATTGCTCTTTTGTTTAAAATAACACAGACGGACTCGTTCTCCACCTCATAAGCAGTTACTTGCACTTTCTCCACTCTTTCGCGTTCATCACCGACGGTATTTTCTCAACTGTCAACGTCAAAAGAGGAGCTTGTTTAAAGTAAATGATTAGTTGAGCAAACATAAAAGCTGCATTGAGACATGATCGCAATCTAAATGGAAAAAGAAGATGAGGGAAAGGAAGAAGTGATGTACTCATCTGGATATTCTCAGTGACTTTTTACCCCAGAAAAGAAAAGTAATACAGATGCAGACACCTTTTTATACTCCTGGCTGCTCCCAGCTTGCCATTCTTGCAAAGCCAATTTAGATTATAGTTTTCATGCAAGCCGCTTTCCTTTCTATTAATTTTCTTCAAATTAGACTGAAATGCACATAGACACTCTGTGCAGCAGTGTCATTATGGCTTTACTAATTCATATTGACTAACACACCACCAATCTGCCTCTTGTCTTACCAGATAGTATCTTAGTGACACATGTGTAGCATCTTAATGATCGTCTCCTCTTATAAAACACAATGAGGCCGATGCAGGTTGCTAGACACCGGTTGGCACCAACAGACATTGATTACAAGTGTCTTTGGCGTTCGACGTTGGAATTACTGCAGCACAGCCGGCGCAGATGAAATGAATGACAGTGGTGTGGAGTATGTACATTCATTATTTCAGGCTCTTCACATTCCCCATCTAAGACCAGGTATTTCCATGTACTGATTAAAGGTGAGATGAGCATGTTTAACGGGGTGTCTTGTCACGCTGGCTGTGCTAGGCTCTGTATGCCCTCAGCACCTCTCTGGCTCCTCTCTTGAAGTGTAAATGGGCTCACACTGCTCTCTCCCATCCCCCTTCTTCTCTTTTCCCCCTTTTCCCTTTCCTCTGCCACTCCTGTCACTCACAGAGATATGAGACTTTCATACTATGCGCACAGCACTGATTTAAAAACTCGTGGGAGAAAATCAGATCTTCTATAGAAAAGCATCGTTGCTGCTGCAGGCTATAAAAGTTACACTGTGTGAGTGTCTTAAACGTAAACAGAAGGTGACTTGTCTACCAGGGATAGCTCAGTAGGTAAAGTGGTCGCCCCATGATCGGAAGGTCGGCGGTTCGAATCCACTTAACGGCTACCCTGAGGTACCCCTGAGCAAGGTACCGTCCCTACACACTGCTCCCCGGGCGCCTGCTTAGTGGGCTGCCCACTGCTTCACAGAGTGAATGGGTCAAATGCAGAGAAAAACAAGTAATTTCCCCATGGGGATCAATAAAGTATCCATTATTATTATTATTATTATTATTACCCTTTACTTGACCTGAGGTTTGAAGTCTGTGGCTCTAGACCGGTAGATCATCCAGAATACTCGGATTTCTCTGTGGTCAGACAACATGTGTTCACAAAATGAGTTTCAAGCGGAGTAATTCAGTTTTCCAGTTGCCATTCAATCACCTGCCCTATGTTCGTGGCACCACTGAACAGCAGAGGCACTTCAGAGCAGGTCAAAAAGAGGTGAAAACGGTGGCTAAGGGATTAAGAGCTGAATGCAAGAGTGGACATGGACACCTACACAAACATGCAGGCATGTACTAGTCATTCCAGCCCTTTAGGTGTTCATCGTAAGCCACAAGAGTAATAGGGTTAACCTCATTGCATACAGTGACCAAGCTGCATGTGTATTGATCGGCCACAACATTAAAACCACCTGCCTGATCTTGTGTAGGTCTGCCTCGTGGCGTCAAAGCAACACGGTCCCCTCAGAGCATGGACGTGGGATTTCTGGGGAAGTCCTGGCATCAGGACATTTGTAGTCGAGTCTTTCTTCGCCTTTCCGTCTCCAGCGACTTCATCATCTTGTTTATGTCTGTCTTTTCGCACAAATGTTTCTGTTATGCTTCCCTTTCTTGGCAAAGGAGATATTTTGCTTTATTTTTCAAAGTTATTTGAGTTATTTCTGAAACCAGTGGGCAGTTTTGCCTGCCACTTCAAGTTTCTGCCCTTTTTATTGCTTTGTTTCTGCAGCACAGACGGTTCATGAAGAGTCATATTTCATTAGTTTAAAAAACAAAGGTGTTATCGAGCGCTTGCTTTTTTTTTGCTCAAGTTGGTGGGAAAGCTGTCAATCAGGCTGTGGTGTCAAATAAACAACCACTCTCCCCTTTCCAGGATGTCCACATACACATATACCATAGATGTGAGAGCAAATTGATCTGCCAGTCTGCATTCTGTGTAAGCAATCTATGTGCAGCGCTGTGGAAAGATTTCAGGCAGAGAGGCATTGGTTAAGTCACAAACTCCTTGTACAGCATGATAAACGTGCACTGATCAGCCATTAAAACCTCCTCTATTGTTTAGATGCATCAAAACAGCACTGACCTTTTTGGGCATGGATTCAGGACCTCTGAGTCTAGCTCATTGGTAGCAGATCCTCGAGGTCCACTGGGTTAAGAGCTCTTATTGGATTGGGCATCCCACAGATGCTTGAACAGATTGGGATATGAGCCCTCAACTTTTCGAAATATTACCTGACGGAGGTGCATGTGAGAATGCAAATGTCCCACGCAGTGGGTTCTGGTTTGCACAGATTGTGAGAACAGCACAGATAATACCCTGGTGAATGCACAGCTAGCGAGCCCTATGTGCTGCTTTGTGGACGCTCTGCACAGGAAGATCTCTACTGTAAACCAAACTGAATATTTCCAGCATCGAGAACATGGCTGGCACGAGCGATCTCCATGTGTACTGCATGTGAGAGAAGACGGCATCTTCCCAAGTACTGCCAACTTTTTCCAGAGTTAATGTGTGAAAACGATTTTTGTAATACTCCCAAAATGTTCCCACCACCTTTTTTTTTAAATGCAGTGGAGCGCATTGCTCTACTGAGGCTGGAGGAAGCCACTGCAATTGTCATGAGTCTGCAACCATGTAAAGCATTAAAGTAAAATCCACATGAATTCAGTGGTGCATTTTAATGACCAGTGTTATTCCAATGTTGATATTGTTGCACCTGATCGCTAATTATTCTTTAAGAATGTTTTCTTTTTCTTCTCTCTTTTACTGGGAAGCGAAACATATATGCTTTTGAAAAGTCATCCATTGTGTTTCCCACATGTCTGTTGCCACTTGTTGCCACTTAAGTAAAGCAAGAAAGGAAGTGTTTTGCTAAGTGAAAGAAAGGGTTATGTTTTTTTCTTAAACACAAACAATGGAACATTCTTGAAAAGTGCTCTGTCCTTGAACCCATCAATGCTCAGCTTTTGAATAGCATTTAAAAGGAGATAGAGTTTTTGCGGTGGCGGGGAATGAAAATGAATAATGAGACTTGCTTGAATCAATGAATTAACCTTAAGTTTTTAAGAGTTCTTTTAGGTGCTTCATTTATTTGATAGCACCGTCGTAACCTGCTTCACAGAGCTTCTTCTTTTTTAAATTCTTCCTCCTGCTAAGTGTTGGAAAGATATAATAAAGGGTGAAAAGGAGTTTAAAAGGCCTCCTTTGATACATTGAGCCATTGTTACCTCTTGCCAGGTGGTAATGTTTAGTCCTGATGGGGAGTCAAAGGTGGAATAATATCACATTATGTAAATCTAATGTGACAGAGACGAGGTGATTATGGTTAGACTGATGATCATTGTCCAGAATGGCTTCTAAAACCTTTGTCCTCCGCTCCCCTTAAATAGCGAAGGACAGCTTTGTGTATGATACCCCTAGATTAAACTTTAATGATCCCTGTGGGGAAAATGGGATAACTGCAGCAGCAAGTAGTAGCAGAGCTAAATAAAGAAAAATGGAAAAAATACAACACCGTAAAGAAATTTGCACTTCAAGGTTTATACAGACACAAAGGACATCTGTTAGGTGAGTAAATTAATGATATATAGACATGGCAGCATGATTACGGTACTGTTAGACTGCAGGTACAAAAAAATATGATTCGCTCAAGCAGCATACAGTCTCGAAAAACAAAGTACACTCTCTTTTAATCCTAAGGTGGTAAATTTCAGCAGATAATAAACTCATCGGGTCCTTATCAGCTTCGAAAGTTACTTAAATACAACCTCAGATGTAGAACAATATATGATATATTGTTTATTTATTTTAACAAAAATAAGCTAAAATGCAGAAACATTTTGGTTTCTGCAAAATGTTTCTGCATTTTGGTAATAACTATAACCACAATAACATGAATGAATAGTTTTTTGCGTGACTTTATCAGTCTCTCACATTGTTGTGGAGGAATTTTGATTCACTCTTCTTTACAGCATTGATTCAGTTCATCAAAGTTTGTAGACTGTTGTTTATGCACAGCTCTCTTAAGGTCCCACCACAGGGTTTCAGTCAGCTTGAAGTCTGGAAGAGTTCATTGTCGACTCACTGACAGCTGGTTTGAGGTGTTTGTGCTGATATTCGGCGTTTGGTTTTCTCCAAATGTGGCACAGTGCAATGTGGCCAAACAACGGTCTTGCCTGTCCACAGGACATTGTTTCAGAAGTCTTCTGGTTTCTGCAGATGCAGCTTTGCAAACTTTAGCTGAGCAGCCGTGTTATTTTTAGAGAGAAGAGGGTTTTCTCCTGGCAGCTCTTCCAACCAAGCCATACTTGCCTTTTTCTAATTGAGTTGTCATGAACTTTAAATTTTAATGCTAACTCAGATGTTGCTTTGAGGTTTTTGCAGGTCACCTGTCTGACCTTGGGTGAATTTGCTGGCATTCCCACTCCTGGGAAGACTAGCAGCTGTCTTGAGTTTTTTCCACTTGTGAATAATCATTCTTACTGTAGAATGATGGACTTAAAATTGTGGGGGAATGTCCTTTAGACCCTTCCTAGTTTAATGGTCAGCAGCTTCTCCCAGATCACTGCTGATGTCTTTCCTCCTTGGCATTTTGCTAACACACACCTGAACTTTACAGACCAACAGACTGCCAAAAATCTTTCTTTTATAGAGGTGCTTACACTTGCTGATCATCACTTAATCAAGTGGACTGGATTAGCAGCACTTGGCTGTTTCTCATCCTCTTAATTCCTGGGGAATCAGTAAGGGTGTACTTAGTTTTTTCATGCTTCTGCATTTTGCTGGGGTGGGGATTTGTTTGTTTTTTTCAATATATAATGGCATGGCATAATATGTCGTCATCTGTTTGTCTGAGCCTGTAGTAACCTTGTATCAACTTTGAATCAATTAATTTTCATTGTGTCCTGATGCACGAGCCTTAGAATTTAAAGAGGGTGTACTTTCTTTTCAAATGACTGCAAGCATAGTTTATCAAGTTGATGCACAGAACTGTCCATAATTTGCTGGCAGTCACACATGTATCATCTCCATTGTCCTTAACCCTGAACACAACACAGTTGTGTTTGCAGATTTGTTTGTTTTTAAGGAAGTTTAATCACAGCCGAAAAGAATCGTTGGCCAAAGTCCTAACCACAAGAGTTCATTTCAACTAGCAACCTTTTAAAATCCTCGGCACCATCGCAAATCACACCACATAAAGTGTATTATTCTTATTCCAAGTGAGTTACCACAGTGAATTGTGTTTTCCACTCACCTCCTGTCAGACCACCTTGGTTGGAAGGAAGAAGGGGACTGCGTGTTTTGCCAGGGACTGATGGTGTCTTTGCCCTCACAGATGGTCACTGAATGGGACTCTCGTAAATCTGGGTCTGGATCGTCGGCGGCGTCTGTCTGGGGGCAACCTCATTATAAGCAGCCTGGACCGATACCAGGATGTAGGGATGTACCAGTGTATGGCCTACAACACAGTAGGAGCTATCCTCAGCAGAAGAGCAAGTCTTCAGTTTGCCTGTAAGTTACAGTCAGAGTTTTAACTACAAAAAACCACGGGTGTGTAAATGCTCTTAACTACAAATAATGCAGACGTACACTAAAATGGAAGCGCTTTATTTGCAGTATTTATCAGCACGCAGCAAGTTCAGTGGGGAGCCGCATTAAATATTAACGTAACATGGGAAGAATCTGAGTGCGATGACGCTTCCTTACTTATGGTCATGCAGACTAAGAGTTGCTATTTCACTTTGTGTTGTTTGCTTCAATCAGAAGTCATTCCAGTTTCGTTGGATGCACTCTGGGGTAAAGTAGTCTACCAAATTGCACAAGTAGTGTTTGAAGAATAACTTAATAAGGACTGGAGCCAGAAAAAAAAAAAAAGAACAGAACACAGCATACCTGCACTTTTATGAAAAAGGAAGAACAAAGCAAATGAATATAAGCTGCAGTGCAAACTATACTACAATGCATTGCTACAAAAATAATAATTTAGGCAGTAAAAAAAATGTACTTTCACATCACGTTCCTGCTGGTGAAGCAGGTAAACAACTCAAATGAATAACCAAATGAATACTTATTACTTCTATACTATTCATTAAGGCTTCCTTTCATGCAGATCGCAACAAAGCGCCTTTTCACACCTTCACTCGGTGGTGGTATCTTGCCGTGCAGATGTTTTGGGTCTTTTTTGACAAGCTTTTAAGATATGGGATGGTCAGAAAAAATGGAATAATGACATTTTAATAACTTAACAACAATGACTTGAGAATAATGACCGGATAATGGATAATCTAACCTCTCTGAAAAAAGTTTGAGTCATTTTATTAACCTTCAAAGGAGTCTCCAATGAAAAACTATAGTTCTTTTTCTTTTTCAGATTCTCTTAGCAATATTTGGATGCAACACGAAAGAATAATAACAAGAAAAAAATATTACTAGGTACATATACCTTAAGGTGTAGCTCAATAAAAAAAGTTTTCAGTCGTTTCAACTTTTTTCTTATAGTGTTATGAGCTCTTGCAGCATATCTCGTCATGGTATATTAATGTCTTGGTCCCCCTCAGGCAGTTTTTGGGCAGCTATTTTGAAACCACTATAAAATGAATAGAGAGAGATCCAAAAGTTCATTCTTACAATGGACAAACTCTACCTTGTAAAGCACTGATTTAAGAAAAAACTGTAAAGGTTGAAGTATGAAGTTTATAAAGCCTCAAATTGTAATTCTGCTTGGCACATGCAAAGTTGCACAGCCTTACAGACTTCATCACGACTCAATTCAGAATGCAGATGTAGCGAATGGCTCTCGCTCCTCCCACCAGAGCCTTGAACATATGCCAGGCTAATTTACACGATTCATACAGAGGCTATGAACCGTCATGAACCTCTTCTGTGCACGAGCCGCAGTTCAGCAACACGATTGGCTCGTGTGTTTACCTGTTCGGCCATCTCTGCTGCTGCGGGATAGATTTCTATTTGAGATTCTGTGCTAAGTCAAGTCTTGTGATTTCAGCGCTTACACAAACATGTACATAAATTAAGTTAGTGGCGGGTTTTCACATCCAAGTTCCTTTTTTTCACAAAATGGCATATCGCTCATATCTCATTCAGGCCCTGGGTTCAGCAGTCTGTCTAAACTCTTCTGTTTCAGAGCCTCACTTGTCTCAGTTGCTTTTGTTCTCCCTCAGGCCTTGCAGAAGTGCAATTTTCATTACAGCTTTCTTATGGGTTTGTGTCAGTGTCTTGCAGAAAGCTTTTACTCAGCCTCTTTTCCACTCCCCTGATATGTGACATCCTACAGTAAGCTTCCTTTTCATTTCCCCCCCCCCCCTGTCAGACTTAGATCATTTCAAAGTTCACACCAGAAGCGCAGTGTCCGTCCGAGAGGGACAAGGAGTGGTGTTGCTTTGTGGATCGCCCACTTCCTCAGGAGGTAAACTCTGCTGTTGTTTTGAGTCCTGCTGAAGTGTGATTAAAACATAATCTTGCTGCCACTGATTAGCCCCTTTTCTAATCACAGTTAATTCTCTTAATCACATTTAATATCAGAGAGCATCCAGGATCGTCTCATGCGCTTCCTTGTTTGCCTTCCAGACCTTACTTATGCATGGATCTTCAATGAGTACCCGTACTTCGTTCAGCAAGACAATCGGCGCTTCGTCTCCCAGCAGACGGGAAACCTTTACATTGCCAAGGTGGAGCCCTCTGATGTGGGCAACTACACGTGTGTAGTGATGAACAGCATCACAAAGGGCAAGGTTCAGAGCTCCCCCACGTCTCTGATCCTCAGGACAGATGGTAAGACACAGCTTGTGCCTTTGACGTGACAAGTATTGCCTTTCAGCCTCGCATTATGGGCCTTTCATTTTAAGGTGGCTTTAATCATTACCCCAGCGAGAGTGCTCTTTATCTCGTTGTACCTCACTGAAGTTGAGTCACAGAGGGCTAATGCCTGTAAGTAAATAGTTGCTCCTCAATGTAGGCCAGCAAACAAAGCACCCAAATCTCTTCTTTGCTGACTTAGCTTCTCTTATAATTCGCAGTCCCTTTAAAAGCTTTCTCTTTGCTTTCACATGAATTCTCGGGCCTGTTCTCAGCGGCGTGTTGTTCTGTTCTCTGTTATGCTTTCATAGAACGAGTGAATAAAGATTGCCTTGGGAATGAATTAAACATAAGTCATACGTCAGTGGACCATTACATTGAGTGTTCTGGTGGTTCAGCCAGTTTCTACTCAGTGTACTGTACATGTAACTGCATAAATTTAAATCCCCTTGCATCACTTTCTGGTCGCGATCTTGAGTGCCTTTCCTGAATGCTGATATTAACAATGAAACACAACAGAGGTTAGGAACTGCCTACTCAAGCTTTGAAATAGCAGATTAAAAAAAAATCTCTAGATGAAAAATAATGCTCGGTGTATTTAAATTATTCCTCGCTGGGTTTTGGCTACACTCTGGTGACTGTACTCTTAAGCGATGCACGATTTTGAGTTTAGTTTACCCATGAGAGAGCGTTTGCTCATGTGCATTTCATTTTTTCCTCTGTTAGCTTTCCAGTGCTATTGTTTGGTCCATAATGCCAGCCGTAATGCTTGTAACTCATGCATAATGGAATACTGAGCAAGTTCTTGTGCTTGGTCCTCATAGGAGTGATGGGTGAATACGAGCCGAAAATAGAAGTTAATTTCCCAGACAATGTACCCGCCGCGAAAGGATCAACAGTTACGCTGGAATGTTTCGCCCTTGGGAAGTAAGCTGGATTTCCTCAAGCATGTTTTTAATCTTTCACTGTCTTTTCTTTCCATACAAGGAACATCTGGATTTCTAAGCAATTATGGTTCTTAGAGCGTGGCATCAAGCCACGATTGGTCTGAAAGCAACGTGTCGTTGGAATGGGTTAAGTCCAGACCAGGGATGTCAAACTCATTTTATATCCTGGGGGCACATACAGCCCACAGGAAATCTGTCAACATGACTCTTTGGGCTTAAATTGTAAGAAATAGGTGTGTAAAATTATCATAAATTATAAAACAAAGGTTTTGTCAAGAGAATGTCTTTTTTTTCTACTCACCCATTGTAAATAAAGACATTTCTGTAGTAGATAAGATCATTTAATTGTTTATCTGTTACTTCATTACTTGTTTTAGTATGAATGACAGTGGGGGAGGTCTTCATCAGTGGGAAAAGCTGTAAAATGTATAAAAATAAAGTTAAAGGTCCCCAAAAGTTATTTTCCAAAACTACTCAGTGGGCCAGATTGGAGTCTTTGCTGAGCCAATCTGTTTTGACACCCGTGGTCTTGACCATTTATCAGCAAAACGAAAAAAATAAGTACTGCAGTCCATCTGACGCTTTATTGCTACAGATTGTTACAGACACCTGCACCTGATTCCCCGCTGAGCTCTTCCTTCGCATGTGTCTCACAGCCCCGTCCCAGAAATCACCTGGAGGAGGGCCAACGGCGTTCCCTTCCCCAGCAAAGTCAAAATGAAGTACTCGAACGCCGTGCTGGAGATTCCCAGCTTTCAGCAGGACGACACGGGCGGTTACGAGTGCGTGGCCGAGAACAAGATGGGGAAGAACACAGTCACCGGTCGGCTGGCTTTTTATGGTACTGCGACTTTTGTTTGAGTTTTGAGACGACGCCACAGACAATTGAGTTAGACAAAATGGGTAAACAATCAATATCTCTGCTTCTTTCAGCAACGTCGACAATTGTCACGTCGTTAGACTTTGTAAATGGCAACAATTGTAATGCGATCGTTTAAAAGCTATAAGTAATTTTATAATAGCAAGAGCTCATTGTTATACACGCTACTTTAATGCACACACAAATCTCTGCCTTCTTCCTGCATTTTAAGCGTTTCACTGCAGCTATTACATTTTGGGTTCTTGGCTTGCTTCAGCCGCTGTGTTTTCCTGTGAATCTGTGAAAGAGGGAAAAATGACACTTGTGAAATTGGAAGTGACAGTATGTACAGTGCCACCGAAGTGAGCTGTGCTTATTATGAGCATTGCACTCATGAAACCCATGAAATTTCCTGAAAGCTGTAAATATATGAGAGACTTAGGGGGGGTTGTGTGCTGGATGGGAAACAAGCAGGACCTGACATTTATTATACGCAGAATTAAGGTGACAGTTTGGGGGGGTGAGTGCTGGTATCGGGTGCTGTTCGCCGGTCATGAGAGCTTCTTCCTTTGTGGTTCGGGGTTTTAATGTTAATCTTTGGGTTGCCTCGGGCTGCTGACACATTTAAGAGATGTAACTGATAGACTGAATTCAATTTTCTCTCCTCTAGCCTCTTAAAGGAAAACCCATTGACGACCCCCCCCCCTTAATTTGGGCTGCCAATCTGCACACGCTTTCCTTTGAACTTATTTAGATGCAGCTTATTTAATACGATAATGCTCCTTCCTCGAAATCTGCCCTCTGGTTCTTGTCAGATAATTCACTCGAGGATAATTCTGTGTCCTCAGCAAAGCCTCAGTGGGTCCAGACAATGAAAGACACGGCTCTAGCCATTGAGGAGAGACTTTACTGGGAGTGTCGAGCCAACGGCAGGCCCAAACCCTCCTACACGTGGCTGAAGAACGGCCAACAGCTCCTCTCAGAGGTAAATTACCGGCTGTCGTCTGCCACCTACAAGTGTTTCATTTTAAAGACTTAATCTTCAGCTTCAGCTCTTCCTTTCATTTCCGAGAGCCTGGCATAAAACACACTGCTGTTTTCCCGAGTGTAATTCAGAGTGCGATGAGAGGAGAGGGTAAACATCTTACTAAGGTGTGCCAGTGATGAGACATGGATGTAACTGTCTCGTATTCTGCTTTACCTTGGCAGATTACAGAGTCTTAGAAAGTGGATGTGTACGGCTCCCGAGAGATTGCTCTATTTTATCTGAATGGAGTCAGTGCTTGTTTTTCATTATTCATGGTGCATGTTTAAGCTCCTTCATATTGAGGGACAATGGGTTTAATCTTCTGTGAAATATACTGTATATAGCACTACACCTAACTCTAGACCACCAGAGAAATACATGTGGTCTTGCATATTTTGAGATTTTTAAATTTGGCTGACCTCGATATGCCTCTGACACTTAATTTCTTACCTCTTACATGCATTATACTGTAGCAATAACCATCCTGATATTGTTCAAAACTAATGTTTAAATATCCTTATTTTATTTGAGGTTTATTGTTTTTACTGTTGTACGATTCAGAATATGATTTTCACCATGAAAGTTGCATTTTTATCTAATTTGTTTCATATTTATAGTACAGAATATAGCTAATGATTAAAAAAAAACACTAGTAGGTGCTGTACTGTATATGGTTAATACTGAGAAAATAAATTAAAAAGTGCAGATATAATACAAAAAGCTCAAATATTGCATAGACTGGACCAAAAGTGCACAGGATAGGGAAAAAAAATGAATGTTCCATACTTAGAAAACAAAATTGTGCTTTGTGCTCATAGCGATAAATTATTTTGCAACAGAATCCTGATTTGATCCGCGTCCATTGACAGCACCTCTAAACAAATCCAGCACTTGCCAGAGCGCGCCGCAGAAAGCAAAAGCAACCTGTAAGTGTAAGGAGAATAATTGCTTTCTTTCAACCTTTTCTTCACAGGACAGGATCCATGTGGAGGACGGAGTCCTGTCAGTGTCTGCGCTGACCCTGTCTGACGCTGGAATGTACCAGTGTGTGGCCGAGAATAAACACGGTGTCATATATCTTGCTGCTGAACTAATGGTTTTAGGTAGGATGGCATTTATCTCTCTTCTAAATCCTCAAATCTTTGTTGCCAAAAGGATCTTAAAGGTCATCTTTCTGTCATTCTTAAAGGTTGTCTGGATTAGCAGATAATGGGGTCAATGTGGATGTTTTTGTGGGGTCAGACACATTTAGATATATATATATTTTTCCCCCTTTACTTTGATGTGGGGATGAAGATGGTGTAATAGATGCCAAACTCATAGCTGAATAGTAAACATGAACTTTTACTGCAAAACCAATTAAAAGTTATAACAATATTTTCTGCTTCTTCTTTTATTAATACATAAAACTGGCTAAAAAACACCGTTACAGCGTCGATTTTTATGCCGGTTTGATTCGTCAGTTTTAAAAAACGATGTGTTTCAATTACTGTAAGATTTGAAAACTGGTGCTTGAAATGCTCAGTGAGATTTGCTGCAGTCTTGCACTAACGCCAGTTTGCTGTTTCCCACCAGCTTCTCCTCCAGACTTCACAGGGAACCTCCTCAGAGCTTTGCTCAAAGCCAAGACAGGAACTACAGTGACTTTAGAATGTAAACCCCAGGCCTATCCCATCGCTAGCATTTTATGGAAGAAAGGCAACCTGCCAATCCACACAAATGACAGGTAGTAACAGGGTTAACGTTATTCTGAAAAAGTCAATGTACACAGTTTAATAGGCTTGTTTTTTTCCGTATATAAGCCAGTTATCTATCCCAGCTACACTCCTCTTTAGCCATCTTTGGTCTAATCAATATTCACCACACACACACACATGCTGCCTAACTGGAAGATGTCCATTATGTAGAATGCTGAAAAATCCAGAAGTCGGTGTTTATCTGATGGTAAAATGAGTCTTTGTTCTTGGCAGTCGGATTGTAAACTGCTCTCACTGTTTGTGTACTCCTATAGGATCACACTGTCCCCAGATGGAACGCTGAGGCTTGCCAACGTGAGCAAGTCTGATGCAGGCAGCTATACGTGCTTTGCTAGGAATAGATTTGGCATGTCAAGTACAACTGGAAGGCTCCTTGTTACCGGTAAGCTCTCCTGTTAAATAGCAGATTGTTTGTGCGCTCCACTTAGTAAGCAGAATTTTATGCACACTATGGATTAACACACGAGAGCTAGCGTACTGCAAGGACCCGAGTCAATAACTTGTAGTTAAATTTAAAAAAAGTAATAAATAAACTTTGAGGTTTTGTGCTGAGGTGTGTGTCTATACTTTGTAAGGTCTCTAGTCTTGCGATTAAGTAGACTAAATATTTCAGATAATCATTTGATTGTTTTGTTTTTATTTGAAGGGATGTAATAAAAACAAAAAAACTTTACGCGTGCATTATTGAGTCGTTTTGTCCGGACGCATTTTGCAGCGGCTGCAGTAATACGCTTGGAAGGCGTTTGACGAAACACTCGATCATTGTTTTCCTCAAAGCAGTTGAGGCAACCAATTTAGTGCAATAAATGAAAGTGCCCTGAGTGGAAGCGGTGAGCACATTAGTGAGGTGGTGTTACAGATGCTGTTATTGTTGAGCGTGTTGTTGTTTTTTTCATTGGAGTTGAATGTTCTGTGAGTTTGTTATTGGTTTTTATTAATGTGCTGAATGATATTGTCTGCCGCTGTAACTGCCAAGGCCAGTTATTTTTTTGAAATTACCAGAGTATTTTTTCACAGCCGTAAAGCATTCGGAGGCACAGAGCCATGACCCACACATTGATTATTAGTAGCTTGAGAACTGAGGGGACGCTTTTTTTATCCCTTGACAGCTTCTCCAAGGTAAGATATGAGAGTACAAATCCACTTGCTTTGTGTTGTATCTTCTTGATTTGATTCCTGCCGTTCATTATCTTGACTTTTTGAAGCACAGGAGGCCAAATGATTGCTATAGCAGACTTTAAAGCAGCGCTCTTCATTTTTTATGTTTTTTCGTTGTTGTACTGGTTGTGCAGAGCAGCTCATTACATGAAGTTTTATCTGATCCATGGTGTATTGTAATTGCTATCAGGATTTCTGAAGATTATGTGAGCCATTTTAGTGGTGGCAAGGCTGCATGTTATCACACATTATTTGACTGAGTTTTTCATGAGACCTTCCTTTATATACACAGACTGCTCTGCCTGTGACTCACTGTATTGCGGAGCATGATTTTTGTGTCTCGGGAAGTGTTGTGTCACTACTCTGCTCCTATTTCCTGAAAATCAACAAAAGGGCTGCTCATCTGCTGGAAGTGAAATGTCTCATGTCTCACATAAGATTGCCACCCTCCCCTTTAGAAATGGCTGGCTCTCACGTTTTTATTTTTCCTGGGTAGATCCAACCAGAATCATCCAGGGGCCAGTGGACACAGAGATCATTGTGGGCGAGAGCATTGTGTTACCCTGCCAGGTCACCAGCGATCCCGTCCTTGATGTTTCTTTCTCCTGGGCCTTCAATGGACAGCTCATCGCCAAGGGAGACGGTCACTTTGAATTTGTGGGTGGGGTGAGTGACCCACAGCCGTAGTTTTTTTGTTTTTGTTTTTTCTTATGTGCGAATGGGCACTTGGCACCTCTCCCCATCTTGCTTCACTTCATCCCTGCCATTAGTTTAAAGAGACAGCTTGTGGTTTGACACCCTGGTATTTCTTGGAGAGATAGAGCATGGCAAGTTTTTAGAGCTGCTATTTACTGTGTCTTTATATATGCTTTGCTACCTTTTTTAATAAGCTGTCACGAGGTCCATTATCTTTCATGCTACATAAAGCTCTCTTTCCTCCTTCGATAGAGAACAGCAGGAGATCTTATGATCAGGAACATTCAGCTTTACCATGCTGGCAAATACATCTGTGTGGTGGACACGGACGTGGAGAGTCTATCAGCCGTGGCTGTATTGATTGTGAAAGGTAAGAAAAGCTCGTCTCTGCTCTGCAGTTACCAATTAAAATAGGGCTTACAGCTAGGGATGTTTAATGGGTAAAAAAAAAAAGGGAGAGAGAGAAATTAAAAAAAGTAGACTCAATGTAAAGTGGATGATGGATGCAGCCTCAGTAAAAAGAAGTCAGTAGTCTTTAAGTGTTACTGAGCAGAGCAGTGTTAAAGAGATTTCAGAGAGATTACATCGCTATGCTTTGCTGAGAATTAAAATAAAAAATCTTTTGAGGCGTGCAGTTTTCGATAGGGTTTTTAAACTCAAATAGGTTTGTTTTAGATTGAGATTGCAGTGCAACCAAAGTGTCCATATTCTCATCAGAATCACCCTGGATATCATCAGAGTGTTTATTTCTACTACAAGGCGCTTCATTACATCAAACAGAGGAAGGCGCTTTCCTTTTCTCTGGCGCTCAGAGATGTTTTTGGAAGAAAACTTCACAAAACTGTGTGAAATTCTAAGAGTACGAGCCATACATTTTTTAGGATGTGTTCCTTTTTCTCTCTCTCCCTGTCTTTTAATGACCAGTTTTCAATATTGTTGCAGTGTACTTGACAGCAGAATGCTTACATGCCTGTCTGCGCTCACTCATGCAGTATGTATAGCTCCTGAGAGACATTATTGTCGAGAGCTACATTTGGCAGAACAAAATAACTTTTGTTATTTATTTCAGGGAGGGGTGTGTTTGTGTTGCTCGTGGAATTGGAGGAGGGATGTTTCGGGGTGGAATCAATACACCAAATAGCCCAGCAAATTGACACCACCCAAATATGCTAAATGTCAGATGAGGTGAGGGATGATTTTAGTGTCAGGATTTGAAAAGGTTGAATCCATAGCTTTATCTTGCAAGGATAACAAGTTGCTATTTAACTTGAGGCGCAGAAGCTCTTCTTAATAAGCATTTCTTTACGAATGACTGCGGACAAAGAAAAATAGGAAGTAATGCTGTTTATCCAGCTGGAGCAATATCAAGTCCAGGGAAATGGATTGGCCTCCTGACTGGAGACAGGAGACAGGAGTGTGACTCAAGATTGTGCATTATTTACACTTCCTGCTCGTGGCGGCTGTCACAGATGTCTCAAAGTTTGGATCGAATAGCTTCAAATTCTGGGTGGAAAACACCACATAAACCATTCAGCAAGCAAACGTTGACATCCCAAAATACAAAATATTAACGCAACACGTGGAGTAGAAACCAACAGATAAGAGCCGGTTTTCAAATGCACCTTTTACATGGGTGAAAGCAGCAATGCAGTGATGATAAAATAGTCAATTTAAGAAAAATATCAAAACTAACAAATAAAAAACAGTTGCTTGACAGAAAAATGGATTAATGACAGTTTTACTATCAAAGCACCAACGTGTAAACAGCGGTTTGCATATAAAGTAGATGTATTTGAAGTCATTTTCATGGTAACATGGGGCATTAAATTCATTTTCATTTTCCAAAAACGGTGTATTTCATACAGGTAAGACTCACCAGATATCTCATGGCACAATCAAATATTATTATTGCAGTATGAGCATTGCAATAACATATATTGTGAGTTATCAACATCTTTTTGAACTGCAAATGATGTCCTCAAAGTTAAACTTTGTCAATATCTGTTTTTCCAAGAAGATAAAGTTATCACGCTGCAATTTTGATTTTGTTTTTGTTTGTTTTTTTAAGGCAAAATTAGATCAAGCATACCAATCAAAGTACAACATTCAACTCTTTGACAGAGACTCATTCAGACTGATGGCAACATGTTACCAATAAGACAGCAATTAATTGCAAACCTTCGACATTCTTTCTGAGAGTGATTGCAGTCACTCCAAATCAGACTACAACTGTTTGTCATGGTCCTGGGTCTTTTGACCCAGCGTTTTAAGTTTGAGTTTATTTTGTTCATTAGATTATCTAAGTTCATTTGGTTATTAGACTCCTTGTGTTTTCTTCCCCTGTATTTAAGCGTCCCCTCACCCTTCGTGTTTCATGCTGCGTGTCTTATGTTATCAAGTTTGTATTATCATGCCTAAGTGTTTCTAGTTCTTATTATTTCCCCCTCCGTTTCCAACCATGTTAAATCTCCCCTGCTCTTCATGCTTTTCATGTCTGTGTCTTACATTGTCAAGTTCTGGTTGTCGTGTCTAAGTCTGCATGTTTCCTGTTTTATTTTGAAAAGGGGTCTTGTGTTCTGTGCTCATGCGGTTAGTTTTACTCTTGCCTGTGCATCATTATGTTTATCCTAGTCAGCTGTTTCCTCATGTGTCTCCACTTCCCCTAATCACCTCCTGTGTATTTAAGTCCTCTGTTTTCAGTGTGTGATTGTCAGGTCGTCTGTTGTCCACGCCATGTTTCCGATGCCATGCCATGCTTCCAAGTTTCTTGTCTAGGTTTTTCTTATTGTTTGTTTAGATTCCCCAGTTTAGGTTTGTGTTAATTTTGCTTCAGTTTGCCTTGCCCTTTGTTTGTACCTTTTCTACCAGCCATATTAAACGGCTCGCCTTTTGTTAACATTTCAAGTTCTGTTCCCTGTTCCTTGGAGTCTGCGTTTTGGGTCCTTTTCTCAATTCATACAGTCTGCCCTCGCCAGATTGTGACACTGTTTGCAGAAAGGTTACCTCCTATCAGGCAACCTGTGCAATCACTTTGCAATCAAAATGTGTAGTGAGTGTGCAACATTGCTCTGTGCAACCATTTAGTCACCGGAAGCTGAAATCAGTCCCAGAATGTGAAGAAAATTCAAAACAAACAGCTGGCGGCTGCTTTTGTTAATTTTTAGATGTAAGCATGACTAACTCAAGATTTTAGTGCATGAAATTAGCCCTTTTGTATATAGTATTCACAGAATATTCAGATTTATGTAATAAAATATTGATATTTAGTGTCCCTGTATCGATAGAGTATCATAATACATGTCTATGCTAGTACTTGAGATTTTTTCTAGTCTTTGTTTTTTGGGGGGAAATATAGGATAACATGCCTTTCTGGATGTCCTGCAGTTTAGGTGTTTGTCTTCAAACTGTTGTAGCTTGTAGCTACGTGTTATTAAATGAAAAGAGGTCATTTGGAAGGAAAGGAAATGTAGCTCACAGGTGTAAGTATTTACAGTTTGATCAAATCTAATAAGAACTTTAGAGCGGAGGCTCAGATGAAAGTAGAAGATAGTGACAGGACTAAACCCTGATGATGGTGGAGCAGAGTAATCAGATGAGTTCAGTTAAGATACCCTGGACAACTTGTGGAAATGGAAGAAGCATTTGTGATAGACAGGCTGCTGACAGGCAGAGTGAGAACAGTGTCTCCGGGCTAATTGGGCAAAAGTAGTGAGTTGAAATTGAGAAAGAGCTGAGTTTGACAGCGTGGGAAAATGAAAGTGACAAAAAAAATAGTAGTAATAGTCCAAATCAGTAAGGAGGAGCAGAGGCTCCCTTATTGAACTTATAAAAAAGATTATTTCACATTACATTTGAAATGTAGCACAGTTCTTTTCTTTTTTTAATCATTCAAAGAGGCAATTAAAGAATAAGAACCTCATTATTTAAATAAAATTCACAACTAAATGCACTGTCTGCCACCTCTCATCTTCCCAGAGAAATTGTCCTTGTCTGTCCCTGATTTTAATTGAACTAATTTGTCTAAAGACACTGTCCCATGTTGTGAGCAATATTTAAAGCAAAGACTGAATCTGCTGTTTGGTTTAGTTTTTATGTTTTTTTAAAGAGTTTTTTCTTCCAATTTAAATTCACTCCCCTTTCTTTTGCGAAGGGTGCCGAAATGTTAGAGATAAATAGCTCAAAACCTTGACAAATAAGATCAAACCATTCTGCGTGGCTGTATAATTTAAGAGGAAGGTGAGGAAACATGAAAGCACAGCCAGCTTCCCCCAGTGGCTGCATTTGCATGTTCTTAAAAAAAAAAAGAAAAATCTATTTTAATGTTAAGACAAACAACAGCAAGACGTCTCCTTTCACCGGGATTCTGCAGCAGCACGTTTACGATCGTGGTAACAGTGATCGTTGGCGTTACTGGCATCAAACATATTGTTACAATCATGTATATTAGTCAGCTCGATAATTTTACAGGGTGTTATTTACAATGGGGTTTCGCTCCTTTCCTCTCACAGCGCTGAAGGTCAATGATAATCGCTCCTGACACAAAGACTCTTTGAGTGATCATCTGGGTTCTTGTTTTTCACAATGGGTGTGGAAAAAAAACCCGTTTTAGATGCCTCACAAACACTCCACTGGGTGGTGATGGTGGCTCTGGAGAAGGTCACAATATAAGGATAATATCACAGTCATTAGCATTCGAACCACTTGGGGAACACTTGTGCTTGTTTGACAGCTGCACCACCACCATCATCATCATTATCCCGAGAGATAGTTTTTAGGGAAATACAACTCATGACAGTCAATGTAACACTTCAGAACGATGTGTTTTCACACTGGTATTTCGACCCGCTTATGATATGCTCTTGTTTAGTTCTGGCACGTGTTGCAGCACATTTTGAGAATTTGGGAAATATTTGGTTGAGATCGGAATAATATCGCCAGTGTCAGTAAATACAGCCGGTTATTAATTTTCCCTCAGACAAGTTCACAATGAAAGCTCAGATAGTCTGTCCATATTAATAACAGATTATTTGAACACCCTCGAGACACTGACAGGAGCCTCTTGCCTCAGCCAATGAAATGTAATTAAGAGGATAAGGAATTGATCTTTGATTGTGTGTCCTATTAATATGTATTAATGAGGCCAGTGTATTAAAGTTGCTTTTTTTTCATCAATAGCCACTAATGAGTTTTACAGAGATCAATATCTCTAAAGCCACGGTTTTAAGGCCAAATGTATGAGGGCAGTAACGTCCAAGGCTTCAGTAAACAAAAGGATGTCGCTCAGCAGTTACTTGCTCAGCTTAATCCAATATATCCTTGCATGCATACATAGACATATACATACATGCTGCAGGAGATATGAAAACAAAAGGATTTGTGCTTCCAGACAATTGATTGTTTACTAAAATAATCATGCTACACTTTAATAATTAGTATATTTTGCTTCAGATTAGAAACCACTTCAGAGCTGGTGGGGAGTGCGAGAAGAGCAAGGGGCGTTATTATTCTGCGGTCTATCTCACAGCTCTCTAGTGGTCTATTATTTCTGATGAGCTGACACCTTCATTAGAATAGGAACCCGCAGATGAAACTAAAGTAAAACATCACACCGCTTAATTGGTGGGATAATAAAAATAAATGATAAAACTCTGTTTCCTTGGGGCTGTGAGGCCCCTTTTTCAACTTTTACCTTTTAATTTGACTCCCTGCATCCACTTAGGTCTGCTGTTTCATCGATCAATTACCGGGAGGATTACGGGGAAAGGGAAGGATTACAAGTTGGGTGAATATTGGAGAATAAATCTTGAATTAACTTTTAATACTTTGTGAAGGGCATTACATCTTCTCAGCTGAAAGCTTTTTTCAGAATGTTCTCTCGCTGATGTTGATTGAAAGATATGAAGGCTATATAGCGATATCATTTTGGCCGACGCATGTGTGTGTGTGCTTTTCCTTTATATGCCACTAAATGTCATGTTTTCCTTGCAAAACGTGCGAGTATACTATTCTGTAGCGTCGTCTGTGCCTCTGCATGTGCGAATACCTCACAATATCTGTTCTTGTGATTGAGCCAGGCCCTCCCAGCCCTCCAGACTCAGTGACGGTGGAGGAGGTGACAGACAGTACAGCCCAGCTAGCGTGGAGCCCCGGCAGAGACAACGGCAGCCCCATCACCAATTACCTCATTCAAACCCGAACTCCCTTCACTGTGGGCTGGCAGAGGGTTAACACAGGTGACGCAGTACTTGACGATAAATTTTCATCTTATAGCACATGAGATATTATTCAGATAATTCACAGATGTCCACAGGGAAATGCTGTTATTTCTCTTCCCCAGTTGGCAGGTGGGTCAGTGTATGGGGTCAGCTAGAAAAAAGGGTAGAGATTCATGTTCTTACTCAAGACAGTGAAAGGTCCTTCTTGCTGCTGTACTGTGCAAAAGTGTTGAGCGATCACTGATTCTTTCATATGTTGTTGAGAAAATTGGAAACATAAAATATAAGTGTCATATTTCGGCTGTTTGCAGGCAGGAGAAGGACCCAAACGCAAAACTCACCACACAGGAATTAAACCCAAAAAGCTGCTTTATTGCAGAATGGCACAAAAACTATAACAAAACTAAACAGGGATATGGATGACAAAAATACAGCCATGAGGAAGACTACAACACTGACAAAGACACAGGGCTTAAATATACTGAGGGATAACGAGGGAATGAGACACAGAAGGAGAGCACAGCTGGGAGTAATCAGGCTGGACGAGACAAGGGAAGCAAAACTAGAAACACTGACATGAGACACGGACCTTCAAAGTAAAACAGGAAACACACTGACTGAACTCTAGACATGTAAACTTAACAGCAACTGGGGAGACAGAACATAGGAACCTGAAACATGGTACAGAAAGGCACAGTAGACACAACATGGAACACAGGGAAGCCATATTACAAAACCTAAGAAATAAACTATGATAACCATAACTGAAACCTGGGGAAATAACAAACACAGTACAACAAAGGACTCAAAACATAAACCATAATATAAAAACACAAGAACTCAAAAAGCTGGGTCAGAACAACCCAGAACCGTGACAATAAAACAGTTTGTACAACTCTAATGAGCTTAAAAGTTGATATCTGGTATGATCGCCTCTCATAGGCAAACCTTCTTGTCATTTCTTTAAGTAGTCTCCAGGAATAGCTCTTCCGGCTTCTTGAAGGACATTCAAAGCTCTTCTTTGCATGTTAGATACCTTTAGATGATCCCACACTTGCTTCACTGTTGGGGTTCTGAGGAGACCAGTCCATAAATGATATTGTTTCATTGTGTGTTTTTCAATCCAGGTATGATTTTTCCTGCAATGGCAACTGCAAAAAGCCAATCAGCTTTCCAAGTGGTATTACATGGTGACTCAAAATTTTACTTTTCTCTGTTCATAATTCAATTAATTTTTGACAAGATCGCCAACCCCACTGGCTAAAATAAAGCCCCAAACCGTGACAGAGCCTCTGCTGTGTTTTGCAGATGGCTATAGACACTCACTGTTGACCTCCTTCTTACCCATCGATGACAATTTGAACCTAAAATGTCAAATTTGGACCTGCAGAGTCTCAATAATACCTGTAGGGACGCCTCCAGATTTTTTTCATAGGAGTGGCCATATGGGAGCCATTAAAAATATTGGGGTGGCACACCAAAAACAAAATTTCCAGTTTTATTATGCTGTTGTCAAATATAGAGAAAGGAAGAATTATATACCTGGTTAGTTTCCTGCTGTTAAAGTTGATATCACTGAAAATAGGTACATATCGGAACCATGATAACAGGGTTCTTGCTGATCGGAGCTGGCTTGGCCCTGACTTATCGGAGAAATAAGAGAGCGGAACCGGCTGTTCAAACTCCCCCTAAGCTGACCGCTGGAATTGAAGCGATGGAGCGAGGCGCGGCCTCCCACACCGAACGCAGCATGGTTAACACCTTGGAGACGCTTACAGCTGCCGTGAGGACTCAAACTAACACCATTGAGCGTATGATGGGATACATCAGAGAGGGGCCTGCTCACAATAACACCCTTGAGCGAAAGTTGGATAACATCGCAGAACGGCTCACTGCAGCTGTGGGGTCTCAGAACCAAAAGAATGACAACACCACGGACCAGAAGCTTGATACCATCATGGGGAGGCTCGCAGCGCTCCAACGGGAAATCGAGGCCCCAGTGTCAGAGTGCTAAATTCGCTGCTCGCATAAAGGAGAAATCAACAATATTCTACATTTGGACACCACGGCGCCAGCTGCTAGGCCCAAGGCTGGAGCCCACCAAAACAACTCCCTGATAACGACTGTGTGATGACTATTCTTCCCATCCCATGAAGGACACCTGGATCGGCTGGAGGACTGTTTACTTAGCCTGATACGGCGAAGGACACTGTCTCAGCTGAACTATGGACACGCACACACATACACTTACACTGATAAGCACGCACTCATCCCCCCCCCTTCCAAATGCCTTCGATGCTTGTTCCTGCGGGGGAAGGCAGCGGGTCTGCGTGCCGCGCTGAAATGATAGCATGGTGCAGGACGACTGCTGTGTTCCTTCAAATCACCCCCCACCCCCCTATCCATCCCCTGTGGCTTGTCATGTGCTCTGATGTTGTGATGTGGACATTAATGTGCTCTCTGTGCAGAGGAGTTTTTTTGTTTCCTGTTCTCATGCTGTCCTCCCATAGGTTGCCCAGCGTGGGAAGAGGTCTCTTTTTTTCCTCTTGTACTTTTCCCAATGTTGTGTAATTTTTTCAGTGTTATTCTCTCAACGCTGCCGGTCTCCGACTGTATTCCCATCTGATGTCTTGTTGTTGTGTGTGTAAGTCGGGGGGGGTCCTATTCCTCTGTGGGGCAACCTGCATATGGCCAATAAAGCATTCATTCATTCATTCATTCATTCATTCATAAGAAACCCATATATGATTTTGAAGTCCATAATAATCTGTTTTAACTGATTGATTGATTTACTGACTAGAAGTCCCAACCACTGCTTTAATGATTCTCAACAGAGCTGAGCAGATGCAGATTAAGATTCACACTCCAAGAATGGAGTTAAGTTTAGGAGCAAACTTGTTCAGGAAAGACAAATAAGTATTAGATCACGTAAGAGTGTGAACTGTTGTTGATGTACCAGTGATCTGTGCAGGGATTGGCACCAGCTTTGCTGCAACCTGATATCATCATCATCATCATAGTTTATTTATATAGCACTTTAAAAACACACAAGGCTGACCAAAGTGCTGAACAGTAGAAATATAAGAGATACAATAAGAATAATATCTCAATGAATCAAATACCTGCAAATATTATTTTAAACAATTACTATTATACTATTACTATCACACAGTCACTTAGGTCACTAGTTCTTTCTCTAGAAATAAGACTTTCAAACACCACACAGAGACCTTCATGTGTTTGAAAACCAACTATTTACTGGTACAAAACAAAATCATCTGGACTAATCAGATGGATCAGCTGAGGGCAGGATGCATCTCTCAGGTCTATCAGCTGGTGGATTTTTTTTCCTATTTCTTAAGGGCATGATTTTCAGATACTGTTCGTCTGCTGTAGATAGTTTCTTAGGCCTGTCACTTCTTCTGTCTTCCACCTGTCCTTTTAAGGACATTGCACACCACGTTGAGATATGTCAAGTTTTCAGCTAATAGCACTTTGGGAATCACCTTGTTGCTGCAAAAAATATGATTTGATGCCTGTCAAACTGTTATCTTTGGCATTTTTTGGAGATTCAACTAAAGAAATGAGAACAACTTTTGTGTTCTTATGACAGTTTGTTGGTAACAAACTATCTAACGATAAAAAATTTCCAATTTGTCTGTAGAACACTGGTTCATCCCCTGATTTAGGTGGCTTTTTATGCTAGTGATAAGTGTCTTAACAAACAAAAAAACATATATATGGTCAGGTGCAAGGTCTGAACTAAAAAAGAGTGAAAAATCTGTCAGTGTCCAGTGGAGAACTTTGAAATCCTGGGGAACTGTTGTTCAAGGCCACTTTAAAAATGACAAGAAAATCTGGCTACTTAGGAAAAATATAAAGAGATGAGGCTTGTTTTGGTGGCTCCATATTTTTTTTCATTATTACTTTTTCATTTTAGCCACTTCGATGACCTTCTGTGTACTCATGCTAAGTCAACACCAGCGTCCTTTTCATCTTTTCAAGTCAAGTCTGTTTTTGTCACAGCTTGGTCCTGAAGCATCTACACAAGCCTAATTTCTACTCCCATCCACAGCCATGAATGGATGAAAACATCATTTGCATATAAAATTGCCATTTCCACCAGAAGTTATTGGACATAGCAAAGAAACAAAACAGCAAACAAGCAATTTCACTGAATGTGAAACTGAGACACTCATCTGAGAAGTGGAGAAAAGGGAATGTGTTTTATTTGGTACCCTCAGCTTTGGAAATACAAACAGAATCAAACCCACTGAATGGGAAAAAAGAACTGAAGCTATCAACTCTGTTAAGTTCAGAGTAAAAGAACCCTAGCAGAAAATAAACAAAGAAAGAAAAGGACCAGAGGCAAGAGGAGTTTGGAGAAAGACAGACAGTCATTACGCACAGCTGCAGCTTTTTCCTAAGGTTTTCAAAATGTAACACTCAAAAAATGTTTTTCACCCTCAGTAGACATGAAGCAATAATTTTGATTAAAATGCAACTGAGATGCACAAAACGAAAGGTTTATTCATTCAAGTAATTAATCATTAAGGTATAAACTCAATGCATTGCAATCAAGTAAATTTCATTAATCCATTAAATGAAACATTTTACATTGTACTTATGTGGGAAAACTTAAACATAGGTGCACATGCTGTCATTTTTTATTCGTCTCTTATAAATGTGAGTTTATATGAAAAAGGCAAATACCAGGCTTTTTCTGCATTCTTAATGATCTGGGTCCAGGTGTCTAGAAAAGGTTGAATGCATATACTGCAGTTGTTTTTATTAGTTTACTTAAAAAGGGTAAGGCTTATAATAATAAACAGTATAAATAATAACAGTTATAATAACAATAAATCAGCTGGGGTGAGCATAAAGGCAGATTTTTACCAGTCATGGCAGATGGCCGGCCCTTCCTGCGCCTGGGTCGGCTGGAGGTTTCTTCCTGTTAAAAGGCAGTTCTTCCTTCCCACTGTCAACTAGTGCTTGCTCATAGGGGATCGTCGCATGTGTGAAGCTTTTTTTGAGACAATTGAGTTTAACTTAAAAGTATATTGTACAGATTTTATATAGAAAAGTTTGACCTAAATGAGAAAGTAGGAGTTGCTTCACGGTAAAATTCCTGTAATCAAATTTTTACCAATCCTGCAACTGTTTGTAACAAAAAAGGGGCATGATGAATTGACAAAGTCAAATGCTGATCACAGAACTTTCTGAGCACTACAGAGCTTGTTCTGGTTTTCTGGACTGCACCTGTTTTGCTTCCCTGTTATTGGTTTTATCCAATCTCATTATGGCTAAAACAGTCCTGTAATTTAAGTAAAAACGGTGTAAAGGCTGCATTTCACAAAAAAACAACTGCTTGGTTAATTCGGTGGGGGAAAAAAATCACATCTAAAAAGCTTAGATGTTTCCCTCCGGAATTAGCTGAGAGCAAAGCAAAGCTGAAAGGAGAGAAAACACTGGAGATCAACACAACTGAGAAATCACTTATGATATCTAACATTGGCCTGTATGTGCTGGAGGTGTACATTGGCAGCTGTTTGCTGAGAAGCTGCGTCAGGCTGGCGACCTGTCCAGAATGTACCCCGCCTCTCGCCCTAGCGTAGCTCAGATAGGCTCCAGACCCCTGACAAGGATAAGACGAAGAGAATGAATGGATAGATGGACATTTGAGAACACCACAACGAGTCAGCTTTTTCACTGTAGCTGTTTGTGCTGTACCGAAGTAGCGAACAAATGTCATTGCACGTTTCAAGCCAATGGCTGTAGGTTTTTTATTGGCATTTCATTGGATCCCTCAGTGTTACTATCAAGGAAGACGCCGCTGTGCACAGCAGGGCTGACAGTTAAACCATTTACTGTCCTTTGTCCGAAATCCGCTATCCTCCAGCCACCTTCTACAGTCATGACTCAAAACCAGCTTGCATTCAACACTTTATTGACCAGGCTACGCTGCTTAAACAGTGTATGTGTGCATAATTGTTCTCTTGCTTTAGTTGTAGCTGTTCACTTGTATACATGTAGGCTCTTGCAAAGACCTTCCGTCTGCAATGTTTTCTTTTATTCTTAGTCCCGGAGATAATCGATGGGAACACACTGACAGCCACCGTGGTGGACCTCAATGCCTGGGTTGAATATGACTTTCGGGTACTGGCAAAAAACAGCGTTGGTGTCGGAGAACCCAGCCCAGTGTCCGTGAAGACCAGGACAGAGGATGCAGGTACTGCGTATTGATTTCCCTTTTTGTGCTATAACTTGCCTTTATGCGGCTTTATATATATGTGTTTTTATACTGAAATGTGATCATGGTCTGTGTTTTGTAGTTCCAGATGCAGTGCCAGGTGATGTGGGTGGAGGTGGTGGAAGCAGATATGAACTGGTTATCACGTGGGAGGTAAATCATCAGTCTTATGCTCTAGTCTGTTATTCAAAGTGCCCGGAGTCAGTGTCGTTTTCATCTTAAACGAGGTTCTAAATATTCCTCGCTAAACCAAAGCACCTGCTCTGTTTTGCTTGTGGGTGTCATAAATTTGGGGTCAATGGGAGTCTGTCGTTGCTGTAATTTCTCAAATTGCTTGCATGTAAGGCAGCAGCAGCGTATACAACAGAGAAGTAAATCTGACAGATATTCTCATTTGTGAGTCTCGGATCTGTGATGAATTACTGTTCAGACTAATCTACAATGCTCAAATATAGCAGTAAGGAGTCGAATGGAAGAATAACAGTGCTGGCATTGTACAAGTCATTACTTTCTGTGTTATCTCATCATTGGAGATTTCCCATTTCATTATATACAGAATAACTTTTCATTTTAAAAGCTGCACGGATGCTCGGTAATGAGCGCAGGTTTTTAAAATGGCATTTTTACTGCTCCTTTTATTTCATCAGGTGGGTTGCAAAAGCAATTTGTGGGTCATGCACTTTTTTTGACATTATGAGAGACGGTGGTGACTGCGTGAGCCCGGCGGTGGTGTGAACGTGAGTGGTTTGTATATGTTTTAATATCACTATAGTTTTGTGTTTCACTCTCAGCCTGTTCCCGAAGAACTACAGAATGGTGAGAGCTTTGGTTACATCATCGCTTTCCGCGCCTTCGGAGAAGCTAGCTGGACTCACGTGGCCACCTCCGCCCCTGGCGCGTCGCGCTACGTGTACCGCAACGACAGCATCGCGCCCTTCTCTCCGTTTCACGTTAAGGTTGGCACTTACAACAGCAAAGGACAGGGTCCCTTCAGCCCCGTGGTCACCATCTACTCTGCGGAGACAGGTAAAAGGGTGGACGTGAGTGGAATCTGAGCAAAGCCCCCAAAGTAGATTTTTTTTGTTTTTTTATCGGATTGGATTAAAACTGCTCGGTAGATAAAAACACACGCAGAAAAATAAATCTGCAGAAATATCTTTATATGGACGAGGTACAAAATCATGGGAACACATATATGTACGAACCAGCAGATTGCCTTCAAATATCACCGCTGTATTAAAATGCTGCGCCACAGTAAAAACTGGTTGGCATTTAGATCTGTGCTACCTCTCAGTATGCTGAAGGGTGTGGGGTGGGGGGGGTGTCTCTGTGTGTAGTGTAGTGTTAGTCAATTTACCAGCAGCACCTGTGTGTGATGATTCATCTGAGTAGAGATCAAAAGAATGCGCACAGTTATAAATGTAAAAATTGAAGAGATTTGTTCTGCTCGTTTCTGTGCTTTTGGAAGACGGCGGCACAGCTCAGTCTCCCGTTGTCTGTTTTCAGAGCCAAGTGAGAAGCCAGCGGGAGTTAGGGCCAGAAGTGTCTCAGCCTCTGAGATTGAGGTGAATTGGCAGGCTCTCTCCTTCATCCCTGAAAGGGTTCTGGGCTATGAGGTACATTTTACTCTTTTAAATGGAAATAGAAATCACACACACATTCTCACAAGCAACACGATTCAAATGCTCACCATCAACCCCTGTTGTACCTCAAAACCATCACTTCCAAACTCTGCGTCGCCATGGAAATGGCTGTTTCACTTGGCCGACTGTTATTGCCAAAATTATACAGCTCTTTGTGGCAACACAACAGGAAAACATGTCAGAGCGTTTTCAAGAGAACAAAAGAAAATTGCCTGGCCACATGCCTTTTCATGTTGCTGTCATTCATGGGATATCATGATAGCAATATTGGGCCTTGTGTCACGGCACTGGGAAATGCTACACTGGAAATGCATGGAGCACAGCAGCAACACGGGTCTAGATGTGATGTGTTTTTACTTTCCTCTGAGTAAAACATTAAACTGTTACACTTCAAACCAGGAACTGCTGATTTCATCCCTTCTTACCTTTAAAAACTAGGACACCCTGATTGCCTCGTCCACATACCTCTGATGGAATAATCAGGATGATCAAAGGGCTTTAATGAAAGATGTTGTTATTCTTTTGCTCAATAAAGTCAAAGTTGTTTCCATAACTCCATCTGCGAAAGTAGATTTCTTTTTTTACTCTTTTTTTTTTTGTTTGTTGCTGTTTATATCTGAGCTGCTTCTATGATATTAGACACTGAATAATGATGACGGAAAAGTGAATGACTGCTTAAAAAGGATTTCATTTGGGATCATTTATTTCCAGGCTAATGGTTTGGATAATAACAAAAATCTCTTACGTTTATTTTAAATACATTTTGCTGGCACTCGATCTGTAGCATAACTGTTTAAAAGCCATTTTTAATCAGGCAGCTTTCCATTAAAGAAAAAAATATTGCCACATTACAAAGCCATGAGGTATTGTTGAAACAATTAGATAGTCAAGCAACAATCAAAAGAATTGATTGGCAATTTAATATCAATGAATAGTTTCAGTCATTAAGTACAGAGGCTTTATAGTTCCCTGCTCCACACTTGGGAGTATTTGCTGCTTTTCTCTTTCTAGTGTTTGTTGGAAAAACACTTTTACACTGAATATTTTTATTATTTTTTGGCAATTAATATATGTTAATTAATCAGCGAGGAGACTAATCATTCATCTATGTTCGAATGTATGTACATTTTAAACCATTTCTAGGAGCTGTAAGGATTTGTAATGTGAGATATCAAATATCCAGCTGGAAAGGTAAAAGAAAACCGTGATCTTTCTTCAGAGAATACAATCAAAGCCTTTTATTTAAAATTCCACAGTTCTTTCAAGACATCAAATGTAGCGTATTTGCAAGCATCCTTTTATGCCACATGGGCTAGAAAGCACATAAAGAATAGATGGACACATTTTGCTCCAATCCAAAGCCTTCTATCCCGAATGACGTGCTCTCTTTCTGAAAATAGGTGGCTTACTGGGAAGATGACACTAAACCAGAGACCATGGGGAAAGTTAGAGTGCCTTGGAACCAAACCTCGGCCACAGTGAGTGGCTTGGCAGGAAATACACAGTATTTCCTAACAGTCAGCGCCTTCAATACAGCAGGCACTAGCCCATTCCTCCCTGCAATCAATGTCACCACAAAAAAGCCACGTAAGTTGCGGCACACAATACTGCTGCTCAAGGGTTTGATTTTTGTGACTACACTGCTTAGAATTCAGAGGTGGAAACAGTTAGTGGTTTAATTGAAGTCTATTCTTAGCTTTTCCAATAATGCTGGGGAAATCTAGCATGTGTTGAAACGTGTCTGCATCCAAGTCCAGTAACGCAGTGCAGCGTTACAAAAACAGAATGCATGTAAAGGATAACTATGCAAATATAATAGGCTAAATCTGAGAGATTGTATTGTTGTGAAAAAATATGGTCTTTTTCACAGGAACACATGCCAAAAAAGTTAGATCAAAAAAATTTTTGAGAACCCAGAGAAATCTTGGTGTGCAGGGGAAGAGGGCTGAAAACCAGTTTGGATAGCACCATGCTCTGCAGGCCCTCGGGTATCACTGCATTCAAAATAGACATGGTTCTTCACTGCATGCAAAAAATGCATGTCCACGTACATAGCGTGAGTAGCTTGTACTTCTCTATGAGCACTTAAATTCATCATGTAAATATTCCAGATTTAGCCACATAGACTAATTTTAATATGTGGTGCCTCCCAGGTTGATGGCATATTTTATCACATAGCAAATAATCGAGGCGCAGAGCTGTCGAGCAGTTGATTTCTATTTAATGCAAAAAATATAAAAAATATATCTTTCTTAGGACTGCCGCCTCCCTTTATTCCCAAATGCTTGCAAAGTCTTCTTAAAAGGAGATGAAGTAGCAAACGTTTCCCTGTTGCGAACCTTTAAAAACACATTAAGTTCATAATGATCGCATATTATTCAAAAACATTAAGTCATCTCATTTACCACATTTGACATAGTAGTTTCAATTTAAAGCGGAGTATGAAGATTTGTTGAGCAGTGGTTAGAGACGTGCTGGAACACAGACTAGCAACAGTTCATGTAACAAACACAGAGTCTTCATCTCAATGCCGACAATTTCAAGTCAGCAGCAGGAGGCAGATTAGCGTGCTTAACCCGAATAAAGCTGTTTTATACACCATTAGTTTGCTTTGTACAAGAGCTGAAGCAGGTCTGATTTAATGCCCTGTGAGCAAAAGTTGCCTCCAAAAACCCCCCGAAGGAATAGCCAACATGGTTTTGTTAGCCTTTAGCTTAGTCATCAGCCTGACCCGCTTATATCTTTTCTGCTTCCAAGCACACTGCTTCCACTTGACTCTGTGCAACCGGACCTTGATCTGTCAGTCCCCTGACGAGGGCCTTGTGTCCTCAGTAGTCACAATCTGCAGGGCTTTGCCTTTATTATCCTTGGCAACTTGCATTTCCCAGGAGGTGTTACCCTCTCACTGAATTTACTAACTGCCAAAATGGGCAATGTAGTCGGGGAGTGGGGATTAAACAGATGCCACCTGCCATTTAACAGATCAGTGTAGCATCAAAATGATTTTGAAGCTGCAAAGCAAATCACCTTAAAGTGAACGGGTTCCATTCTGCTTTTATCCACACTTTATTTGTACTTCCAAACTGGGCAAAGATTAGTGTCATATAATAATAGTATTTAATTCAATCTTTTTAAAGTTGTGTTATCCTTTAAGTGAAATAAAATCTTTCTTGTTCAATCTCACCAAGTTGGGGTGCTGTGTAAAATGCAAATAAAAGCAGAATGCAATGGTTAGCTAATTCCAATAAACTCATATTTAGTACAAAGCAGAACATAGAAGTCATTTCAAAAGTTTAAACTGAAAAAATATTAGCTCATTTTGAAGCAGAAATAAGTCTCAAAAAAGTTGTAACAGGGCCATGTTTACTACTGTGTAGCATCCAGTCTTCTTTTAACAGCAGTCCATAAATTTTTTGGGAGCTGAGGAGAGAAGCTGCTGGACTGATGTTGTCCTATTCTTGTCTGATATAAGATTCGTGGTGCTCAACACTTCTGGGTCTTGTTTGTCGCATATTTCATTTCCGGTTGTACTAGATGGGCACTAAACACAGCTCCATACCATCACTGATCATGCTTCTCCTTTTTAATCTAGGGACGTAGTGTCCGTGTTTTGCAGAAAGATTTTCGGGTTTCAATTTGTCTCACCACAGAACAGTTTTCCAGGGAAGATGCTTCTGGATCGTGTTCACATACAGCTTCTTTGCACGATAAAGCTTTAACCTGCACAGCAAACTGTGCTCACAGACAATTTCTGGAAGTGTTCCTGAGCCCATGCTGTGATTTCCATGACTAAATCATGCCTGATTTTAGTGCAGCGTTGCCTGAGGGCACGAAGATCACGTGCATGCAGCGTTGATTTTTGTCCTTATCCTTTGCGCACAGAGATTTCTTCAGATTCCCCGAATCTTTCATGACATCATGTACTGCAGATGATGAGATTTTCAAAGTCCTAACAATTTGACAAACATCATTCTGAAATTGTTCCACAATTTGCAGACACACTTTTTTCCCAGATCAATGAACCTCTGTCCATCTTTACTTTAGAGGAGCTCTGCCTCTTTAAAATGCTCCTTTTATACCCGGTCATGTCACTGACCTGTTGCTCATAAACCTGTTTAGTAGTTTCTTTTTAATATCACTTACTTTCCCAACTTTGATGTGATGTGTTGTTGCCATCAAATTCAAAATGAGCTATTATATTTTATGAAATATTAAAATGTCTCAGTTTAATTATCTGTTATGTTTGCCTTGTTTTATTGTGAATACACTATTGGTTTTTATTTATATTTTACACAGTGTCCCAAATTTTTGAAATTGGGATTATACACCAATGTGACACTAATGTTTCTGCAGTGATATAAAATTGTTAATAATTTTTATATCACGCAGCACCTTCCCAGCCGCCAATGAATGTGGGATGGAACCTAATGGGCTCTCAGCTGTCTGTTTACTGGGAACCTGTGGTGGCAATGGAATCAGAATCAGAAGTTTTGGGCTATCAAGTGAGTTTTACTTTCTCAGTTGCTTTCACGGGAACTTGGTACACTAGGTAACCACGAAGCTTATGCATTTGAAGTTGTTATGGTGTTAGAAAACATATTTGCAACCTTGTTTGTGTTCCCCTTTCAGCTGTCATACCATAGGCAGCGACACAAAGAGGTAATCACACTCACAACGGTCAATGCAACAGCAGAGCTGACCCTCCCTGAGGACGATGAGGAGTACATCATCTTTGTGCAGACACTGAGTGAAGGAGGATTAGGGCCGGCATCAGATCCCATACGAATCCACCAGCTAAGTAAGCTCGGTGTTCATGTTTTGTGAAGTTGCAGTGGTTAAATGGTCAAAAACGGAAGGCTGGAAGAATAATTTGAGTTTTCCCCGTGCCCTTCCTTTTAAAATATGCTGCTCTCATACTCCAGAGGAACATAGACAAATGCCAAAATTTGACATATGAATTCACTGGGACCTTTTTCTTTCTTTTTTGCCCATTTTTGTAAATAAAGTCACTTAACACTGTAAATCTGACAGGGACATTTTGTCCTCCCCTGACCCACCCTTAGTCAAGGCCCCATCCCACCTCCCCTGCGCTCTTCTGCGCTTATAGTTTGCTGAAATATGCAACACAATCCATCTCTGTCACAGACTCGCTTTGGCTAGATGCTATTGGTGTCCTGTGGGACTCCAGCGGGGGCTATTCCCCTGCCCTAAATGCTACTTTGCATTGTTGAACTTTTGTGTCGTATCCCTGAAAACAGAAAGAGGTAGAACTCAACATGGGTTTTTTTGTTAAATGGGCTCATCATTCCCGGAGGAGCAGGAAACGCGCTGTCTGGCAGAGTCATTTTTATCAAGTATATTATGTAGTGAGAAAGCAGCGATTGAAGCAAACTGCATCAGTGTTCTGGGTCCTTTACACTCACTTCCTCTAATACATTTTTTACCCATGCACTTAAAAGCCAGCACACAAATGAGTTTGCACCACATTTTAAGTAACCCCATGAAACGTCAGCATGCATATTTTATGTTTTGACAACCTAAGCGTGTTATTCTCAGCAGCTGACAGAGCAGAGAATTGAAACTTTGGGTTAGAAATGTGTGTTTCAGACGGATGTCAGCCACGGTGCTTTTACCTTGTTTTTCTTGTTTCCCAGGTATGAGCGCCCGTGGCTCCAGAGCCTGGAGTGTGGAGATCTCCCCCCTCTCCCTGTTCCTCACCATCGCAATATCCTCATTCAGGTCATCGTTGTGACACAAACAGACTCTGCTCTGTTTTTCAGCATTCACTATTGGCTCTTGTTTTGTTTTGTTTTCTTTAATTTGTGAAAGTGGTCAAGTTTTTTTCTTTTCTTGCATTTTTTTAAGGTACCGCATATTTTTCTCCCAGTGTTATTTTGCAAGTATGCAGCAGCACAAGAGAAGAGTGTGCTGTCAGACACTTAATTAACAGTAAACGCTTGCTTTTTTTTTCTTACATAAGTCTGTTTTGACATTTTTGCTGGTTGGGAACAATGCTCCATTTCTACTCTTTTTTTGACTCTAGAATGATACAGATGCCTTACTTCCATTCATGTGCCAAAGTAGTTGCAGCCTTCTCGTTGTTATTGCTAAGATAGCTACATGCTTTCCTCAACATTTTATTCCTCACTTTTCTTATCACGAAGGTCTCAGTGAACCTTGCAGAAAGCCCTGCAGAGAAGTTTATGATTGTTTGTTTGTTTCCTTGTATTTCTGAGTTTTCAGTTCTCCTCTCCAAAATCAGAAAGTAGAGACATGTTCATTCACCTGTGCCCGTGCCTTGGAGATTCTTGTATCGGCGTCACTTATAGACACTGGTTAGTGGTACTTAGCGTTTCAGAACATACTGCAGCCATCTCCATCTTTACGTGATCCTTTAAGAGTCGGTTGTGTCCCAGATGAAACTCATAAAACACCTCATAGTGCCGTTGTCCTCCATTTACCTTTTATCTTTTGATTGTGCGGAGCTGAATGTACCATGAAAGCTCCTAAAAATTTTAATGCCTCACGCTAGTTATAGTTATAGCCTGCCGAATGATGGATTTGACTTTGCTCTGCGTTCACAAATTTTACATTTGCTTGTATACAGTAGTACCGGCAGAGGTGTGTAACTGCCAATGTAATTCCGTTTTTTTGCAGCACCAGTGCTTCAGCGAACTTAAACAGCAGTCATTGAAGTCATTTATCAAAGGAAAATGACAAATGTTCACCGGCTTCAGCTTCTCAGATGTGAGACTTTGTTGTTTAAGATGTAAAACACAGCAAGGTGTACCTTTTATTATATTTCCCTCCACAGTATTCAACTTTGAATGGGATTGCAATGATCTGCCAACAAACCACTATATGAAATCAAAATTAGAGGGTGATCTAGTTACTTTTGTATCGATTTTCTAATCTCACTTTCCTGTTTTCACATAAATTTTTGAAATATGCAGTATTTCCTTTATCTCGCTAGGCTAAAGGTTTTGCCTGGACCCTGTACTACAAAGTGAGTTCAGCATACTCCGGGTATTTCTCCAGTATCAGAATTCAGCTACCCTTACGCTTGGTAAGCTGGTCATCAACTTGATAAGTCAACCCAGGGTTTGACCGGCACGTTCTCGCAAAATGATCTGCACATTTGACCAATCACAGAGAAAAGAAGATAAAACTATGCAATGGGATAAAATGAAGAGGTTAAAAATGAAACAGTCTGAAACCAACACAGCTGCTGCAGCGTGAGGAAAAGCGCTGTACAGTCGTTTAGTATTAAACGCGCTGTATGAAAGCGTGAGCGTTTAGCCTGTTTGAAGCCAGGAGTGAAAAAATGCCCACTGTGTAACTTTACTGAATTATCGATATCACAGCTCTATCGTTAAAACACAGGAGAATCTGATGGATTATAATCGAATATTCCCTTTAATTAATGTTTAAAAGACAGTTTTAGGTTTTATTCTTTCTGCTGCAGGGCTGGTGGTGTTTAACGGTCTGAGAGTTAAGAATAAATATAAAAAATAGTCAAGTAGCTCCTCTGTTTTAGGATTTTAGGATTACATATTAATGCTTTCAGAACAATAAAATTGTTGTTCAATTTATTCCTGATGCTGATCAGGGAAATTCAAAGATTTCCCTTTAGACCCTCCTGCTATCCACAGATGTGAGGGATGTTTCAGGAATCATGATGCTGTTTTTGGAGAATTGATCAATCAGTAGGAGGTGACTTCATACCTGTTGGTTGCTAAAATGGAACAAAAGCTTCTTTAGCTTCACAGCATGAGTTACTGTGACGATAAAAAGCGAACCACCTTCATAGTAAAGAAAACTCAGGGTTAACTTGAAGTTACCTGGATAGAAATCCCCTGCTTTGTAGTACAGGCCGCTGGTTACTGACCTTTGATAGCACGGAGCAAAGCAAAATGTCATTGAGTCTAATGTCACATTCAAATTGATATTTCCACGGTTGGTTAAAAGAGAAGACTGATACCACTCTCATGTTAGCACATTGACAATGGGACCAGCGCGTAAGCATAGCTTAGCAAACCGTCAGCTTGACTTTGTCCAGTATTCACAGCCAGCACCTCTAAAGCTTACTTATTTGTTTACTTCATCAGATGGGGCACGTCAGATAGTCGAAACAAACAAATTTCTCTATCTGACTAAACTGACAATATCAACAATCTCTTCACACCCACTTCACACTGATTTGCCAGCCGTGTGGAGGTGAGAAAGTAAGCTGGGTTTGAACTTCTCTGTCGCATTTTTTATTTGTTAAACACCTGGTTTTTACACTGAAACATTACCAGTACTTTCAGTTAAAGACTCAAAGTCTCTCTTGGACAATTATTGCATTTTACACCTCACTGCGGTGTCAAAGACAAATTCTTATGCTTCCGACATGGTTGAATTTGCTCTTTCCTAACAGAGCCTGGCACTGGTTCTGTTGTGAATGCACGCACAAGGGTGGTATAGCATCTCTATGATAGAGTTATATAGGTAAGGCAATACAGTTTAAAGAAATGACACAAATAATCTGAACTAAGGAGTCTCTTTGCTTGTTTGGAAGATTTCAGCTGTATTTCTCTCCTCATGTCGACTGAAAGCTCCATAGGTGAAGCTTATTTTGTCAAACCAGTTTAATGCTGATGAGCTAATTTAAAATAAAGCAGCTGCCTGGTTACCAGACACGAAGACACACCTAGTGGCCAATCACAATCCAGAACTCTCATGTCTTTAATGTATGGCATGAAAAAGAAAATCCAATATGTTTGAGCTTTGAAACAAACAAAATGAGCAATCTTTGGATGTTGCCTCGAGCTCTGAGTAAGAGGGATATACATTGTTCACAGTTTTCTGAGTGATTAATGGGAAATACAACTGACTGATTAATCAATAGCGAAAATAATCATCAGTTGCAGCCCCAGTCTACATCCATCTGGGACCACACAGCCAGTGCCAGTCAGCGTATATTCACAGCCATTGCCGTCGGGACGAGAGGTTTAAAGCGCTGCCAATTGTGCCAGTCTGATAATTGAAATCTAGCCACCAGCTTAGACATTATTTGGCTAAATGTGTGGTCAGCTGTGTTTTTAATACTCTGTGAATTTGTCCTTTGTTGTCAGTCGTATTGGTTGTTTGTTTTTTTTTTATGTGGTCCGTGTTGTCATTGTTTATTTATGTATTTCAGCGAAACCCCGCAGCTCAGGTATTCAGACCTGCTTCACTTCATCTTTCAATAGCTCTGAGATGGCAGAAGCGGATAGATCTGAAATGTGTCAGCGCAGGACACAGGGGTCTATTTAACAGTCTGACTTGATGAACGGAAAGCCTGATGTGTGCCAAGATTTAGCAGACATTAAAACATCTTAATAAATTAGAGCAGCCCTGCAGGGTTTCTGTGGGGAAAGGGCATAGGAGTAATGGTACTAATGACACTCACAGAAGGCGAATATATCAGGATTTAGGGAAGACTAAATCAGGACAATCTCATCAAGATGACACGATGAAAGGTGCGTGCGTAAATGTGTACGAGCATGATTGTGCACGGTTATTACCTTAGTCTGCCACATCATGGACAAGTGCTTTCAGACAACCATTTATCTATTTGGAGGGAGGAGGGGGGTTAAACTCATTTCTTGTGCTATGGTTCAAAGCTTTGTGCGACTGAAGCATTGCGGACATTGAACGAGAGCAAAACAAGGTCAATGTGGGAGGTAGAGATTTTTAAAAAGTGAGTTTGACTCAGGGAGGAGTTGAAATGTCTGTCCACTTAACGCAGATTCCTGGAGCGAAGGACTAAGTAAGATTTAAAAACCAGAAAGGGACCCAAATCCAAGGTCACATCAGGTGCATGTGGCAGGTAAAGCTCACATTAAATGTAAAGGTTTACTTCCCCGATGAGTGTTGAAGCTGTCTTTGAATCGTGTTTCGTTGTTTTTGTGGCTCTACGTGTGGTTAATCTGTATACATTCTTTCATCGCAGAATGACATTGTTAGACTAACAGATGTTTACACAGGAAATGCATTATTCTGGCTAATTTATTGATTATATGAACTGGAAAAAAAAGAACTTGTGTCTTTGGGTACATAGAAGCATTGCCAACCTCTGTTTTGTAACGTATCAGTACTGTGGAGATGTTTTGAGTTTGACTTTGATCTTCTTCTTCTTTTTTTTAATGTTTGATATGGTTACTGATTGGGTTTTTTCCCCCTAAAGATTCTGCACAAAGGTCAAGTGTTGTTTTTAAGAGAACAATTGAGAGCCAGAGATTTCTAAATCAAAAGTTGGTGCGCTGAGATCTCCCTTGCCTTCATAAATGATGCTGTACATAGTGTATGTATTTCGTTTGGCTTTTTTAGCAACGTCCCCGCCCTCCCCCAACCGGGAAACCAAACAGTGCTGCTTCCAATTGTAATTCTCAGTCAAACCCTGAATCTGAAAAATACATGAGCAGAGAGTAACATTTCCTAGCAGCTGCTATCACACACAGCCTTTTGGTGCAGTGACACAAACACCTACCTGTTACAAGGTAGCCGGCCAGTGCACAGTGGATAATACGAGTGGTATTATTCACGAGTACTTTTTGTCTTTTTATACCAATACAGCTTTACGGTTTTCAGAAAAGGCTAATTTGATCCTAAAATAAGTGCGAGTAGTTTCATTGGATTTCTAAGTGCGGACAGACTTTACGATTACAGCTCTGGGTTACAACGCTTGGCCTTTCTGTCGTGACTCCTCAAAATGTTCATGTCGAGGTGATCTCCGTGAGATCGTGGCAGCAGCGTTTTCACATTGAAAAGTCATCAGCTGATCTTGATATGCTGAAGCTGTGCATGTATGATATCGTTTGGTGCATTTGTGTTTTCTAAATGAGGGAGTTAATAAAAACAATTCATTGAGGGTTCCTGTCTTGGATTTTTTTTTCTGAATTATATGTGTGCTGCTGTCATTTACAGCATCAGCAGTTTTAGTGTGTTTTACTGCAGGAAGACTTTGAGTGGTGCCTTGGGGCACCGTCAAAGCTATAAAATGCATAATATTATGAAAAAGCGTATAAATGGAAGTAAATGTCAGCGGTAATGTCCTTTTCGGTGGCTAAAGAACACATCTAAAGGGTTTTTTTGTTGGTTTTTTTGCTGCATATACTAATTGTATTCTTACACTGTGTAATAACGACTGCCCTCACAGATATGAAATGCTTTGAATACTAACGTCACGCTGTATCAAAAAAAATACACAGTCTACAGCACACATCAAGCAGATGGCTTTTTTACTGTAGCCTTCACAAAGAGTACTGCCGAATTTCTTCTGGATTATTAGAGCATATATTTGCTGAACTTCAGATACCTTCCACTAAAACAACAGAATGACAGGGAAAGCTGCTGTGAAATATTGATTGAGCCCAGTGTTGCAGAGATGCTTTTAAGATAATAAGAGGGAGAGGACCCTGTGAAGAGATCAATATGAAGGGGAAGTGAAGAAAAGATAGGTTTCTCCCTACATACCACAGATCATCCGTAATGAGCTAGTGTGTCAATACTTTGGCCGGGGCTCCTCGCATACCACTGGCCACTAAAGAGCATCAGGCCACTGTAACTTGTCTGCAATTAGTGGAATTTTACACCAGACTAAGGGGAATGTATTTATGTCCGATTAGTATACTCATGGTGGTCACCTTAGCTCGAAAACTGCAAAGTGCTTCGCATTCAAATATCCCTTAGAGAGATATTGGCTGAGACATGATTGGTGTATATTGCCTCCCAATGCAGCAGATGCTGTGGCACGGTTGCTACGGATTGCAAGTGTCAATACTGCCCCCTAATGGTCCCACCATCCCAGTGCATCTGTCCAGTGTGAGGCAGTAAACTGGACATGAGGCAGTGCCTGCAGTATGACTGCACCGAACAGGTACACTGAGAACCAGAGACGGAACAGGCAGTCATATTCTGATTCATACCCAATGTTGAGTCGGTTCACAGTTTTAGAGGTAGAGGTTAACCTAGAAAATCAGTAGAATAATCCTTTAATTGTCCCACAAGGGGAAATTTGGGTGTAACAGCACCAAGAAAGACACATATACAAACAAACAGTACACAAGACACAGAACAGAAACACACAATTTTTACATATTTTACATATATGTACATAATTTTTACATATTTAAAGTATTATTGAAATAGAATTGAAGAATTAAAGTGAAGGTTATATCACAACACCAGTGTCTTCAAGGGGCTTCATATTGTAAGGTAAAGAGTCTACAATAACAGACGACCCCCTATGTTAAAGCACTTGGTGATGGTGGGAAGGAAAAACTCCCTTTCAACAGAAAGAAGCCAGCAGCAAAACCAGGCTCAGGGAGAGGCAATCATGGGGGTGATGGGAGGAAGACAGTTCAGTTTAATTTAATTCATACAGTGCCAAATCACAATAACAGTCTCTTTAAGGCTCTTTATATTGTAAGATGATGACCCTACAATAATAGAGCGAAAATCCCCAAAACAGACAATCCTTTGTGAGCAAGCACTTGGCAACAGTGGGGAGGAAAAACCACCTTTTAACAAGACGAAACCTCTGGCAGAATCAGGCTCGGGTAGGGGCAGGCATCTGCCACGATTTGTTTGGGGTGATGGGAGGAAGTCAGGAGAAAAGACACACTGTGGAGGAGAGCCAGACATTATTAATAGCTGTGGTGTATAAACACAGAGTGTGAAAATAGATGAATGAAAAAGAAACGCTTCCCAGTGCATCGTGGGAAGCCCTCAGCAGTCTAAGCCTAGTGCAGCATAATTAAAGTAAAAATATGTGTGATCGTTTGCTTCGGCTGATGGTCTGTGATACGATCCGCCTGGTAGTGGCCCTTCCACCCCACACCGTTAGGTGGTGCTGTTTGTCCCTCGGCATTCCCAGTGGCCCAGAAGAATCATCGAAGAAACGAGTTGTTTCCTGCGTTACACATGTACATAGCACCAAATTAAATGATGGCTTCTTCAAAGAAGAAAGGTTTAAAGAGCAGTGGCCCTAAGGACAGTAATTTGGACACCAACGACGAGGACAAAACCGAATTGTGCCCCGGTTTCAGAGACGTGGACGCTTTTGTTAAAGTAAGTAAACAAATCCGGAGTTCATGCTAGCAGGCAAGAAAGCAACGTGGATGCCTGATAGCTGGTTGAAAACATCCACAGCAAGCTGTTGAGACGAGGTGACTTTTATACAGGTGATTGTAAAGGTAAAGGTCGACGTTACGAGTCTGGAGTGTCTTTGCTAAATCGTTAGAAATGTGGAAGTCTGTAGTTAACAGTTATTATCATGCAGTGTTGCAAGTAACGGACGAAAAGTGATAGAAATCCAGTCCTAAAGTATCTCCTGGGACCAACCACATACTCTATTAAAGTCTTTGGTTAAATAGCCTCTGTTTATATAAAGTCAGCAGAGCCAGCAATGACAAAGTAAGAGCATTTTAAATTATTCAATAAGCACTATATCCATGCTGCTTTTCCCTGTGGATAAACCTTATTGTTCCCTCAATATGATGTAATAACAGTAACTAATAGGGAACAGCAGTGTTTCCGTGCCCTTTATTTTTAATTATAATCAATTTCAATATATTGAAAATGGCTTTAAACAGTAACTAACAGCTCAATCTTTTTCTCTACAGCATGGGTTTGGTGCTGTATTATCAGCCACCAAAGCATCTGCCGGCCTGCCTCAAGCTGGGGATGAATATGATTTCTATCGGAGCTTCCCAGGATTCCAGGAGTTCTGTGAAAGTCAAGGAGATAAGCTCCTGCACTGGTGAGAATATAGTGTGTTGTTGCATTATTTTATTTTTTAAATTCACAGATTCAACAATGCATTCAGTGAGTTGATCAGAATCACAATACTTTATGGATCCCTGGGGGAAATTATGTTGATTACAGTGCTCCAGTACAAACAGTAACAAAAACAGACAATACAAGAAGTAAGACATAGCACAATATATTCATATGTATATATTGTGTAGTCCTGACAAACTATGTTGTTGAGGTTTGAGGCAACACTACAGTTTTGCAGCAGCACACTCCACTTATAATGAAAACTGAGCTTAATGATAATCAGACCACATGAATCTCTTAAACCATATCTGTATACCAAACATATATTAACTCATTTTAAAAAGTAATTTCCATCTATACTCACTTGCCTGTAAATGTATATTACATTTCCATCATTATTTTTAAAGTGTATTTTGCAAAAGTCTCAAGCCACCCGTCATTTCATGTCAGTGCAGAAATTTACTGAAATATGCAAATGTAGATACAAATACAGTATAGAAGACAGAGACAGTTGGTACATTTCTAATGAGTTTGAAAGTCAACATTTGGTATGATCGTTTTTATCCTTCAACACAGCCTGAAATCTGTTAGGTAAGCTCTGTTATCATTTCTTTAAGTAGTCTTCGGAAATGGTTCTCCAGGCTTCTTGGAAAACATTCAGGGCTCGTCTTTGGCTGCCCTCTGTTTCATGACAGAGGATCCACCATGTTTTTCAGGTGGCTGTAGACACTCAAGGTGTAAGACCTGTTGCCACTGATTTTCAATCCAGTTCTTGTGTAATTTGTCATATCTCACCCTTACCTCCCTGTTTTCCTTAACAATGGCTTCCTGACAACCACCCTTCCACTGAGACAGTTTCTGATTACTTTAATACTCTTTACCTGTTGTACATAGTTTTTAATGCCTACCACTATTTCCTTGGGCCTCCATTTTTCCACTTTCATTTTTTTTTTAAACAACATACTCCACACCATGCCAGGGTATGCCAAATTTTCAGCTAATAGCTCAGTGGGAATCACATTGTTGGCGCAAAAATGCTATTTTTATGTCAGACATTTCGTTTCACGGGCATAAACTAGCGTTTTTCATAGATTCATCTAAAGAAATGAGACCAAAAGGATGTTTTTTAAGCAGGCTTCTAGTAGCAAAATGCCTAAAGATACAGTTGGCTGTTTGCCAAGCTATGTGTAGGCACAGCACTGGTTCATCGTTTCAGTTGGGTTTCAGCTTGCATGATTCATAGGTCAGTGTTAAGTGGCTTAAAAAATATTTCTCTGAACATGATCAGATACAAGTACTGGATTAAAAATCAGTAAAAAAAAGCAACCAGTGTCCAAAAGCCTTTGAAATACTTCGAGAAAGCCTGGAGAGCTGTTGCTCAAGAGAAAAGCACTTTAAAAAAAATAGCAAGAAGATCTGGCATCTTGGAAACGAAATACAAAAAAATGAACTCAAGACTTTTGCTCATACTCTACATGTACGTGTGATGCTTCTAGCAAACAAGATCGGTGATCGTTTGCTTCGGCTGATGGTGGGTTATAAACGTAACTGAAAGTAACACACCAGTATTAAGTTGTTATGTGTTGGGTTTGATATGTGTTTGGGATTAGTAGGATCTGTAGTATTTTACTGACTGATAGTTATTGCTTAGTCGCTCGCACTAATTAGAAATCTGCTGACATCTCAGTGTAAAAGAATGCACGAGGGCAGCTGTAGACACGATAACTGGCGCCTGATATCGGTCACGGCCACCTCAGTTCCTGCAAAACGAGCAACTCTCCCCACCTGTTTTAACCAATCAGACAGATGCACATTCTCAGATAAGACTTTGTGTAATGCCTAGATATCTCCTCTTTTTTTGGGAAATTGGCTGCTGCTAACTGCTTGCAGACTGTTTTCTGAACAGAACAGATCCATAATCATCCAGTGCTTTAATAAATACACCAAAAGATGAAGTGTATCGACTGGTGATTCCTAAAAGTGGATAAACAATTGTGCGACATATGGCACTGGGACTTCTTACACAAGTAGAGCGAAAACACAGTGATAATTATAAATAATGTGGCATAACAAAAGATCTATCAGCCTTAGTAAGCGATCAGACCCATCCAGGATGCATACGTGGCTGGCTGCCTTGTTATTAGAAACTCGTAATTGCTGGACTTCTAGATTAAAACACAAGGTAGCAGTTTTCAAACTAAACAGGGGTCAGCAAAGGTTTCCAGACGTCTCCCACGAGGCTTTAGTGCAGACGTACCCTTTGACACGCATGCAGATGAGTTGTTTTATTGAATAACTAACCTGTCACTAGCTGTGCATCAGTAATCAAAATGTAATCTTTTCACTGTGCCTCTGTGTTAGTATGAGTCAGATAATGCAGCACCATGGATGCAGATCTCACATGAGAGACCGGAACAAGCTGACAGGGCTGGAGGAGAGGTTCGACTTGGTCGTGGACTCAAATGACGTTATCCTCGAAAGAGTGGTATGACCCGCAGCTTTGGTGTCGAATGAGTTTCTACACGAAAAAGTCTTTGCAAAGTAACCCTGAGCTCTCATGTCTGATTTCCAGGGGATTCTTCTTGATGAAGCTGATGGGGTGAACAGGAGCCAGCAGCCTGTCATGCCTGCAGGGTTCCAGCCTCCAAAAGTTGTCGTTTCCAGCTGGAATCGCAAGGTTGGCTAATTAACCTCTCCGCTATTACACTGCAGATACCAGTGTCTGCTCTGGGCCGAATTCAAGAAGAAACAATATGTGCCAGACCTGGCAGCCGTTTCTTAAATCTCACGCACACACAAAAAAAAGTTTTTTGAAAGTAGTACGTTTGTTCTACACTTTTTCTAAACAATGCTTTTATGGATCAGGGTTCCAGTCCTAGCAGTCGTTCCGAGACATTTCGACTGCTCCATGCCAAGAACATCACACGACCTCAGCTGAAATTCAAGGAAAAAGTTGACAACAGCAACACGCCTTTTATACCCAAGATCTTCATCAAGCCAAATGCAGTAAAGCCACTTCCATCTTGTAAGACATGCTTTTTACTCTCATATTCTTCCTCATCCTATTGTTTTCTCGTGTTAGCTTTTGATTGCAATATAAACGCGTTGACGCAGGGATGTCAAACTCATTTTATACCACTGAAACTCTCATTTCTGTCAGTGAAAAGAAGTCTAACTATAAATGTAATGTCTTGATGCATGCTCCTAAAGGAAAAAAAAGTCTAATTTTCCAAAGCTGTCCTGTGGGTGAGCTGATTCTCACCCCCAGGCCTTATGTTTGACACTCCTGCTTTAGCGTGTCAAACTTATTACCTTTCCTGTTCTCTATCCATAGATTTTACCAACAAACAAATGCGTAAAGAGAGGCCTGAGGACCTTGATGTCCCAGCTGCCCTGGCTGACTTCATCCACCAGCAAAGAACTCAGGAACATGTTGATGACATGTAAGCATTCTACCTTGTTTAATATACACATCATATCTTGTTCCATTTTTTATTTTTATTGTGCAACTATACTTGGGATTTTGATCCATGCAGGTTTGCACACCCATACCAATATGAACTGGACCATCTTACAATACCAGAAAATCTTCTGTCTAAGCCAGAACCTCAGGTAATACACTCATGTGTAATGTGTGATTCCTGTAATATGATGCTGTCACTGTTGGTTAGGCCTCTGTCTAATCTGTGGTTTCTTTTCAGATGCACAAACCAGTAGCTGAGACAAAGTTGTCATTTGTTGATACACTGGAGGATTTGGTAGCTCTAAATGAAAAGCTGTGCAAATTGTCTGAATTTGCAGTGGACCTGGAGGTACAGAGCTCATATTCATAGTGTTGTAATGTAATGTAATGTAAAAATTTTGCATCACAAATTCATTTATTTGGACATTTTCAGACAAATTTCACTGCTCACTTTCTTCTTTGTTCTTCATCGCAGCATCATTCCTACAGAAGTTTCCTCGGCCTCACCTGTCTGATGCAGATCTCCACCAGAGAGGAGGACTTCATCATCGACACCTTGGAGCTCCGCAGCGAGATGTACATCCTGAATGAGGCATTCACTGACCCCTCCATTGTCAAGGTAATGGAGACACTCCCCAATCATTTTCCCTCTGTATCCTGCTCTGCTCTATCAACAGCAGATGAGATTACATGTCTGGTTAGATTTGGTTTGAGGTGGGCAGGTGCACAGTCGGCAGCTGTTTTTAAAATTTTAATCTCAGTTCTGAATTCGTTATAGTGCAGTGGACAGGCATGACCTGTTGTTCTGGTACATGATCAGTGCAGCAGATAACTGGGGAAAAAATGTCTAAAGTGTGAAAATGTACTTTTTTTTTGTGCTGCATACTCTGTGTTATGTCGTTCCAGCGGTCCAATGACAATTGCAGCACCAGCGTGTCATGCAGGTCAAGGGTTGCCTTTTACAGCTTTGGTAGCACTATGATGCATACAGTTAGGTTCAGCCAGTTAACATCCTTCTGGTGCCAATTTATTCCTGTGCAACTCAGTGAATTTCATGCATTCTGTTCATGAAGACTCTCTTACCCTTTGCTCAGCTCTTGTTATCAGTTTCTTTGTCTTTAAGTGTTTTTTCTTTTTAAACAGGCCCACACAAAGAGGCAGAAAAATAATGTACTGTCACACCAGCAGGCACCTTATGATCACCAGTTTGTTTGTAAAGCACCTTGAGGTGACTGCTGTAGGGACTCGGCGCTGGTTAAAAGTGCATGATTTGACACTAAGGTCATTCAAAAAGCCAAGTCCAGTTTACTGTATCTTGGGAAGAAATCATTTACCCTGTTGGGATTTATAAATAGCTTATGAGCTCTATCAATAAAGTAATCATAAATGGGTTTACATACCAGTTTTTGGTGTTTGTACCTACATGTGAATGATTTCCCTGTAATGTGAAATACATATTTAAAGAGAAGCAGTCTGGTGGTCTAACTACTTGTCTTTCTGTTTTTTAAAGCCATTACTTTCCCACATCTCAGAACTGAAAATGCACTTAAAATAGCCCCAAGGGAGTATATCTTCCTTGGGGCTATATCTCATCATCTCCTTTTTGATATTACATGGAGGCCTTTTGGGAAAAAAAGAATCTTCACCAGTGTAATGATTATAAGTTTGTAAAGTTAAAACCCCCCTGAGCCGGAATTTGTTTGAGGTGTCCTTATTATTTTCAAACACATCCGATAAAGTTGGCAAGCGTCCCGCGGTGTGTGTGGGAGCAGACATGACTCACTCACTGTAGGACACCTGTGAAAAAAGTGTGGTGCGTAGGCTTTAAACCACTGAAAGATTTGCGAAAATGATCCAAATGTTACATAGCATGTCTCCACTTTTTTTCAAAAGAAAATATATAGATATAAAATGAGTCTTAATTGTTTTTCTTTATTAAATAAGCTGGTTCTGCACCGGTGAGGTTTCAACACTTCATGTTTTTTGTTCGTAGGTTTTTCACGGTGCAGATTCTGACATTGAATGGCTCCAGAGGGACTTTGGCTTGTATGTTGTCAACCTTTTTGACACACATCAGGCAAGCCGGGCTCTCAACCTGGCCAGGCATTCCCTCGACCACTTGCTAAAACACTTCTGCAACGTGGACTCTGACAAACGTTACCAGCTGGCTGACTGGAGGGTTCGGTATGGTGACTCCTGGTTATTGAATGCATAGTTTTATACTTTTCACTTAGCTTCAAGCGTTGTATGGTTGTTTTGGGGGAATTAAATATAGTCCACATTTGTCCACATAGCCCCTTGCCAGATGAGATGGTGCAGTATGCCCGGACAGACACCCACTACCTTCTTTATATCTACGACTGCGTGAGGGTACAGCTTCTCGACTTCAACCACGGACAGCCTGGTTTGCTGCAGAGTGTCTGGAACAAGAGCAGCAGCATTTCCCTCAAGGTGTGCACTTCATACACCATGAAGATTAAAGTGACACTTCCTTAATAGTCTTGTTCAATTCTAATAGTTCCATTGGAGTCTTTAATGCTTCCATAATTTTTACATTTCCACACCATGACCTCTCAAGATTTTCTGACATTTGTCACGATTCGCCATGTGCCCCCCCTCTCTTCCCAAACAGAAATATGTGAAGCCTATCTACACAGAAGAGTCATATTTGGAGCTGCAGAGGAAGCAGAAAAAGTCTTTTAACACCCAGCAGCTCACTGCCTTCAGACTGCTGTTTGCCTGGAGGGACAAACTGGCCAGGCAGGAAGATGAAAGCACCGGGTAGGCTGCCTGGAAATGGATGGAATTTGCTGGAGCTTTTTTTTCCCTCTCTCTAGCTTATCCTTCCTGTCCAGCTACATATTACAGTCCAAATGATTTAGGGTTTGGAAGTCGTAACATGTTTTAATCCAGTGTTACCTGTGTGTTTAGATACGTCCTGCCCACTCACATGATGATCAAAATATCTGAGGAGTTGCCAAGGTAAGTTGACTATATTTCTCTTCTCTTTCCTCTTTTTTTTTTTTCTCCTTTTTCTTTTTTCCGGTTCTTGTTGTTTTCACTGTGGAGTAGATGAATTTAATGTTTTTATTCATAACCTCCAGCTCAGTATTTTGTCTTTACCTACTCAGGGAGCCTCAGGGCATCATTGCCTGCTGTAACCCCGTGCCCCCACTGGTGAGGCAGTACAACAATGAGCTCCATTTGTTAGTGCAGCAGGCCAGGGAAATGCCCCTCCTTAAGGTGAGGAAAGATGAGTGGCAGCAGGGGGGGATGTTTTGGGGGTTTTTTCTCCCCTCTTGGTATTATAAGTTCAATGTTTGAGATGTCACTGATGATTTGAGGGACCAGGATCAGTCAAATATTGCAATATCTTTTGCATTTCACACAGGCTGAGATTGCTGCACAGAAGAAGAAAGGACTCACGCCCATTAAAAAGGTTTGCTTAAATTCCAGTTGATTTTGGAGGTTGAATGACTGCAGGGGAAATGAATGTGGTTTTATATCATTTTCCAGCCTGAGGTCCCGTTGTTTGGTCCCCATGATACATCCAGGGTTTCCGAGAGCGACCCCCCTCAAATTTCTGCTGATGGTAAGCTTCATGCTCGTGTGTGCTTTGCATCGCTCAAACGATAGCAGATTTCAGCCCATTAGGCTTTGTATTGATGCATCCATTAATTTATTTTTTCAGATCTGCCAGTTAAGCAGGGGATGCTGTTCTCAGAGGATGAGGACGTAGATGTACAGAAAGAAAGCGGTCTCGTGGCATCAGCTAAAATCACACTGTTTGAGGTGGAGATTAACATTTAGTTTATTCAGAGTGAGATGATTTGTGTGTAACTGTGGTGCGAAATGTGAGATCTCTGCTCTTTGTTAAAGGAGGTGGAAATAAAGGATGACCAGGAGTCAAGCTCAGCGGCTCAGATGAAAGCCAGACGTATTATTGAGTCCTTTGAAAACCCCTTTAGAATGGTAAGAGGCAGGCAGTGATTTACCCTCAGTGCTGGTTGTGTGCCACCGAACTTGAGGTTCAGTATTCATTTGTCTTCCTTTTGGGATTTCAGTATTTACCCTCCACTGATGTGCACGTCAACAAAAATGCCAAGTTTGACCCGTCTTCAAAAATATTCGAGGTAATCAAAGAGCTCTATTCACCGATCCATATCCTGTTTTTTTTTTTTTGTTTTTTTTTCGTTTTTTTCGTTTTTTCGTTTCTTTTTTTTCTTCTTCATCTTTTTTTTAATTTTTTTTTTTTTTAAAACCTCGTCCCTGTTTGAACATTCACAGCTACAAACTTCTCACCTTGACAGATCAGTAAAAGGTGGAAACTACAGAGTGTTGAACAGCAACAGACTGAATTAGAGGCCAAGAAGAAAGCCAAGCAGGAAGCCAAAGAAATGGCAAAAAAGCAGACGGGTAACAGGGTTAATTTACTCTAAATTGATCATTTTCTTTCACCCATAATTCATGTTCCTCATTGTTTTTAATGTTGACTTCCATAGAGGAAAGGACAAAGGCTAAACAGAGTTATCAGGAGTCTCTCAAGAACGTCGCCACAGTTCGCCAGCAAGTAGCAGTGAGTCACTCACTTTCTGTTCCTGCCATTTTCTCTTTTCAACTTTAGATGGGCTTCGGTGTCCCTGTGGCGTGAGAGTTATACTCACTCAAGAACATGTTAAAGCCTCTACATTAATGGCCAGTTTAACCCTCTGCTCTGCCCCCCATTTTCTGATGATGCCTTTGGTTTTTCTGCACATAAATAAAGTGACTCATAAGCGAGTAAAGCACTTTTACCAGTCTGCAGCACTGGCATTGAAGTGGCCTTTTAATATTTATGTCTGTCACATGATGTGTCTGGGGAAACAGAATCCGCAGCGGGGGACTAGAGCATTAAGAGACTCATCCTTTACTTATCACGTGATATTTATTTATTTTTTTCTCCCCTGGAGAGCGACAATAGCTCCTTTCTGCCCAAAAGCCCATCTACTGGGATTACTGCTTTACACCCACCTGGTTACTCATGCACAGTCTTTCCACCATAGTGCTTCCTTCTTCTTTTTTAAATACTCTGTCCCCTCTACCTTTCACCATCTGAGGCTTTGCCATCATTTGTTTGAGTGAACACTAATGGCGTGCACCAGACTAATCCTCTGTGTGATGACTGTTTCAGTGAAAACTTGGTTTTAAGGCACTCCCTGCTGAATTGGCACCCTCATATAAGCACGTTGGCACCATCTGGTGGCGTGCATCGTAGTCGGAGATGTTGGCAGCAACGCTTGAAAGTAACAGTCGTCAACTTGCCAACTTCAGCAGAACATTGGCAGTTTCGGCTAACTGTCAGTTTCAGCTGGCACTTGGGCAATGAAGTTTTCTTGTCTAATTACTAATTATTTGAAAGAAAGCTCAGTGATTTTTGGAAGCTCCTGCTGCTCTGATATAAATAATATTACAAAAGGGTTGTGCAGTGATTTGGTTGTTCACCAACAGTGGCATGAGAAAAATACAACTTGCTAGTGAGCAAAATGAAATGAGCTGAATAGACTAATTTGCTTGGGAAATAAAATATGCAAATTAACAGTTTAGCTTAAGGAAGCACTGCTGTGGCATTTTCAATGTAAACAGAAATGTGTGTTTTAGGTTATAAGGTAATTATTCACAATAATGTTTTCACTTTGTAAGCTTTAAATCCAGGTGTCCTGCTTCTTTGGAGTGAAAACAACGTATAATCTTCGTTGTAACATTATGTAATTCTCCAATCTTGATACAGCTGACTCGTAACAAGCAAACTGTCAGAAGACAGATTCTATGTAGGCTTGTATACACCATAAATATATACATTCACCAGGTACTACATTATGTACACCTTCCTAGCCCCCTTTTGCCTTCAGAACTGCCTCAACTCTTTTGTTATCCACCTTTTATTCAACAAGGTGCTGGAAATATTCCTCTTAGATTTTGGTGGCACAGCATAAATGCAGCTCAGCAGAGCGTTTAGAGCATGTTGCACTGTGAAGCTCGTGTTCCACCACATCCCAAAAGGATGTCATGTTGAACATCTGAGCTTTGTGACGTGCTGTGTTGTCCTGCTGTAAGCAGAAGAGAGTACAGTACGGTGATAAAGAGGTGGAGATAGTCAGCAGCAGTACTCAGGCTGTGGCATTTCAACCATGCTCAGCTGGTACTCCTCGTTTTCTTTCAGCTCCTCCCTTTAGTGGTTGTCACAGAGGATCTTCTGCACAGCCTTATCCCTAGCACCGTATCACCTTATCCCTAGCATCTTCCTCTTTCACACAAAGAAGTGTACTCCATAGTGCCAATCCATGGTGGCAAATGGGGAGGGTTGTGTCAGGAAGCATCCAGAATAAAATCTTGGCCAAATTAAATATGCGGATCATCAAGACAAGTGTGCCAAGAAAATGTTCCTCACACCATTCCTCCATCAGAAGCCTGAAATGTTCATACAAAGGATGTGTGCTTTCATGTTGCTTACACCAAATTCTGACCCTACCATCTTAATGTCGAGGCAGAAATGAAGACCAGGCAGTCTTATTCTAATCTCCTGTTGTCCAGTTTTGGTGAGCCTCAGTGAATTGTAGCCAGTTTGCTGGTCTTCTGCTACTGAAGACCATCTGCCTAAAGATTCAACATACTGTGCTTTCAGAGATGCTCTTCTTTTGGTTGTAGCAAGTGGGGGGTTTTTTTGTTTCTTTGGACTTTCTGTCAGCTCAAAGCAGTCTGGTCATTGGATATTTTTGCATAATTTGACCGTTCTCTATGAAATGTTTAAACAGCAAAACATTGAACTAAAAATCATCAGATATAGAATAAGGGGTCACATGCATTCAAGACTGGGGATAAACTCTAACTAGTTTGACAGTGTCTACATTTACAGAGGTGCTCATTAAAGTGATCATTCTTTGTATTTTACTGAATGCAGTGTTACTGACCTATTTAATTAGGAATCATCAAACGCCGGCGGAAAGAAAAGAGAGCGAGTCGACAGTGAGGTTGGAGACTTGACTCCCAAACCAAGCAAGAAGTTAATGAAATCTGCAGAGAAACCCCAGAAGACAGAAGTAACTCCTCAAGACAGCTTCAAGCCCTTTGACTACAGTCAGTCAGACCTCAAAGTCTTTGCTGGTACGCATATCATTTTTTTATTACACTGGGTGAAACCACGGCTTATTTTTCATTCATTTGCAGTTGTTTTAAAATCTAAAAAAAACCCATTTAAATTCTGTGCACTCTCTTTTCTTCTACAGGTAACACATCAAAGGATAACACACAGTTTGATCCAAACCGGCAAGCCCACGATTTTAAGAGAAAAGTATGGCTCTGTTAAAATAATTTATTAACCGAACTACATGTAAATATATTCATGTTTAATAATGAATTGCTACATTTTGTGTAACAGAAAACTCCTAAGGGACAGAAAAACAACACTGGTGCTGGAAACCGAAGTATGTCGTACCTGCCTGGAAAATCGGATCGGTAAATATATTCAGCGTACAGAGGTTTTTCTGGCCTTGCTAATTCAAACTCACAGAATATTAACCACTCTGTCCTTTTCTTCCCCCTTACAGAGGATTCCGGCATAACTGGCCCAAAAGATAGGCTGTCTTTGATGCCATTTTCTGTCTCCATTTTAAAACCTTTTCACCCTGCAGAAACAGTGTTTGTCTTTTTTTGTCCTTGTTGTGCAGCCAAGTAAAATCCAGGATTTCAGAATTTAATGAATTTTGAATCAAAAAGTGTCTTTTTCTATCTGCGCACACTTCCTAAATAAAGATTGTTTTAGAAGTAAACCCTGCCTTATTTTTTTATTTGTGCAACAGTATTATGTAGAATTATCACTACCAACTCAGATATTAAAATAATAGTTAATAAATAGTTAATAAAATTGGTCATTATCCTTCTTAGCTTGTGTGAACTATGCTGCATGTGTTCTTTGAAGCACTAGTGTCAGCATCAATCTAGAGCTTTACTTCAAAAGTTCCCGAGCTTAGCTTCTTTATTAGATTTGATTTTACAAGTGTACAGTCTGCTGCAGTGATGCGGACGCTGCACCAGTCCATCATGGTGAAGAGGGAGCTGAGTGTAAAAGCAAAGCTCTCAATTTACCGGTCGATCTACGTCCCTACCCTCACCTATGGCCACGAGCTGTGGGTAGTGACCGAAAGAACGAGATCGCGGATACAAGCGGCAGAAATGAGCTTCCTCCGAAGGGTGGCTGGCCTCTCTCTTAGAGATAGGGTGAGAAGTTCGGCCATCCGGGAGGGGCTCAGAGTAGAGCCGCTGCTGCTCCACATCGAAAGGAGCCAGCTGAGGTGGTTCGGGCATCTGACAAGGATGCCTCCTGGGCGCCTCCTGGGTGAGGTGTTCCGGGCATGTCCCACCGGGAGGAGGCCCTGGGGCAGTCCCAGGACACGCTGGAGAGATTATATCTCTCGGCTGGCCTGGGAACACCTTGGTGTTCCCCCGGATAAGCTGGAGGAGGTGGCTGGGGAGAGGGAGGTCTGGGCCTCTCTGCTTAGGCTGCTGCCCCCGCGACCCGGCCTCGGATAAAGCGGAAGAAGATGGATGGATGGATGGATGGAAGTGTGCAGTCATTTGTTAAGAATGAACTAAAAATGGTGGACACTAGTGTGCGAAAGTCTAGAGTCACATTTCATTTCTTCCTATTTTGCTTCCAAGTAGCCAAACTTTCTTGGTTTGTTTGTTTGATTTTTTTTTAAGTTTTTATGTTCAATAGTTCCCCAAGGTCTCTGAAGAGGGCAGCACAGTGATTAGTACTGTTGCACCACAGCAAGAAAGCCTTGAGTTCAGCTAATTTCACTCAGCTGAAGCCTTTCTGTGTGGAGTTTGCATGTTCACCCTGTGTTTTGGGGGTTCTCTCCAGGTATTCTGGCTTCATCTGGCAGTCCAAAGACATGCAGGTTGTGGAGTCCACATGGTTGTTTGTCTCTCTCTGTTAGCCCTGCTGCATCAGGCTGGCGACCTGTCCAGGGTATACCCTCCTCTTGCCCTATCGTAGCCCCACTGCGACGCTGATAAGGTTAAGTGAATGGATCGTTCAATCTCTGAATGACTTTCTACGTTTTTCATTGGCTGTCATTGTCCATTTACAGTTCAGTCTTTGTACCTGACGGTTAAAGGAATATGTTTTATTTCTGGCTGTAAATCCACTTAACACTGGCCTATGACACATTCAAGCTTTAAAAAGTCACCCGTATATACATAACAGACAACTGACAAGAAACCTGACAAGTGAAACATGAAAGAAATTTCAGGCCTAAAAAAAAGAACTGTCTACAGCAGATGATGAGTATCTGAATGGCAGGTCCTTAAGAAATAGGAAAACAATCCAGTAAAGACCTGAAACGGGACCTGAGATGCATCTGGACCTTCAGCTGATCCCTCTTCACTGAACCCTCATCGAGAATGGTCTCAGTAGAAAGGTGACTGTCAAGAAGACGTCCTTAAGGGAAACCGTGAAAAAAGGCTGAGTTATGTCAAATTATGCAAGAACTGGCCTGAAATGATCAGTTGACAGGTTTTATGGAGTGATGAATAAATATTTGAGCTTTTTGGTCCATATTGTCATCAGTATGTACAGAGGAGGTCAGGAGTGGGGTACAACAATGAATGTCTGCAGCCATCTGTTTAACAGATGGGCGATCATGGTTTCAAGCAGCATTTTGAGCCTGTGGTTTTGGGATCTTTTTAAAATGGATAAATGTGCAAAAATAGCATCAGATTTTGATCCACCAAGCAATACTACCTGGAAAGAATGTGATTGGCTTGGTTTTTCAGCATAATAGTGATCACAAACACTCAATGCAGCAGAACCATACATGGATAGACAGTAGAGCTGCCACAAATGATTATTTTGATAGTCGACTAGTCGCTGATTATTTTTGCGATTAGTCGACTAATCAGATCATGCATCCATTGGATGTAAAACATACAGCTTATTGCACCAGCATGCATCTGCTCTTATATAACTATCATTAGCTTACAGCTTTAAGTGTTTAAGGTATGTGCTAACTAAAAATAAAGACAAGATGAGAGTTTATTAAATTTTAATGACACTTGCAGATTGTTTCGATGGAGTTTAATCTGCTTGACGTTTATTCAGCTGTGTAAAAACTCTAACTTTAATCTTAGCCAAACCGATTTAATCAGGAACCAATAAAATACTAAAAAAAAGCCAAACAATAACATTTTTAAGTTATCTAAGTGACTTATATATAATGTTTAACCTGAGTAGCGAAAGACGGCGGTGGGTTTGAAAATGACTTGCTGGGAGTCCGGTGTTCTCACCGGCTCTAGTGAGCCTTGCCCCCGGCTAGCTATCGAGCTAGCTGGTGGGTAACAGACGTCTCCGAAAACGTCGGAGCGCTTTTGAATATATGTGATGTCTTGATAAACTGAGCCGATATTTGAGGTTTACACAGCTACATTCTCGCCTGAAAATATGTTAATCGTTTATTTTGTGACCCAGAAAGAATAATAAGAGTAATATTAAAACTAACTAGCTGCCGCCATTGTTGATAACTGAGCTGGGCCGCGCTATGAATTCTGGGACACAGCTTCTTCTTCTTCGGGGTTTAACGGCAGCTGGCATCCTTGTACATGCAGTGCTGCCATCTTCTGTTTCAGTCCGTTATTACACTCTTAAATCCTACTACTTATTCCTGCGTCTTTTGGGATCTTACAAAGCCTCAAACGACGCGTCGACTATTAAATTAGTCGTCGACGATTTTAATAGTCAAAGTAATCGTGACTAGTCGACTAATCGTGGCAGCCCTAATAGACAGTGAAACACTATTAGTCATGGATTGGCCTCCACGGAGCCCAGGCCCTAACGTCATTGAAGCAGTGTGGATCATCTTGACAAAGAATGCAACAAAAGCAGCCAACATCCAAAGAAGAGCTTTGAATGTCCTTCAAGAAGCCTGGAGAACAATTCCTGAAGACTACTTAAACAAATTACAAGACAGCTGCCTAAGATCAGGCTGTAAAAAAGGCTGTATATTGTTTGTTTGACATGTCTTCATGTGAAGCACTTTGTAACAGCGTTTTGGTCTTAAAAAGTGCTATATAAATAAATTTTACTTACTTACTTACTTACTAAAAGAATAAAGGTGGTCATAACAAATATTGACTTTCAAGATTGTTAGAATTGCCCAGACTCTGTTTATGCCTTGTATTCTGTATTTCCATGGAGGTTTGCATTTATTTCAATAAACTGTTCCACGACTCCTCAACATATAAATTTGACTTCATTAAAGTTGTTTTACAAGTTTTACAAAATGTAAATATTGCAGTAAACAGTCCCATTACTGTTGCGTGGCACGGAAAATTTGGGTTTATAACATGAATTAAGGTCAGCACACTTAACTTGTTTGCTGACTTAGTGCTTATTTTAACCTCTGGAAATAACAAACATTAGGGCCAACACTATGTAGAGAAACACTGGGAAAAGAATATAATATCTACATCCATCTAATATATCTAATCAACCAATAACATGCCATGTAGACAAAGTCAAAAGAACCTGCTGAAGCTCAGACTGAGCATCAGGAAGAAAGATGATATGTAACTCTGAACATGGCGTGGTTGTTGGAGTCAGATGGGTTGTTCTGAGTTTCAAAAATTGGTGAGTGGTGAGTTAGAGGTGGTGTAATGGTGTGAAGGATATTTTATTGGCAGACTTTGGGCCCTTAGTAGAAGCTGTCCACCCCACAGTATAGCCATCTTCTCATGTCTTCTTCCAGCAGGATAACACACTATGTTCCAAAGCTCGAACTACTTTCTTGAACATGACACTTAGTTCATTGTACTCAAATCACAGGATCTCAGTCCAAGAAAGGACCTGTGGGATGATGTGGAATGGAAGATTAATCTCAGAGTAATATTTCCAAGCATGGTTGAATCTGCGCTGCAAAGAAAGCAGCTCTGAAAGCAAAAGAGGATCCAGCTTCATAGTACCAAGGTGTGCCTAATGAAATGGCCAGTGAGCCTTTACAGATTCTGTGCTTGTCACAAAAAACTTAGTTACAAATGATTGCGAGAAGATGTCAAATTTGACGCAAGGGGGCCTTTCATTAATGTCTGACTGACGGTCCCAAGCTTTACATTGAGAGTCAAGTAAAAATTCACATGGCCCAAACGGAAAAAATAAATAATAAAATAACTGCTGTTTTTCATTTTCAGCACAATGAATCTTATGTTTCACTAACAGCAGGCTTTGATACGACATCTAGTACTATGTCTTGTCCTATTAGCTGTGTTTTAGTTGGCCTGCACCATTAAAAATGCTTTATTGGTAACAGACTGCAAGCAATATGTTTGCGCTGCACCTTTGGATCACATGGACTTAAGGTTACAAACTTTAATATGATTGTGATCTTAGCTTTCATTTTTCGTTGCTTGCCCCTTCAAGTTTGAATTGTTTGCTCCCCTTTAGCATATTTTACTTTCTGTTGACAATGACAGGTTCTTGTTTAAACAGATACAAACATACTTTCACAGGAAACTAAATAAAGCGCCTCTGCCTGTGTGAATTTCAGGTTTGTGTTTGAGGATTAGAGTATGAGGATTAGATTTCCATTTTTCTGCCAGCAGCCATTGAGGTGCCTTTTTTTATTTAGCTTTGAACTTTTTTGTAAATTTTCTTGGCTTACCTAGACAAGTTTGAATTGTGTGCTCAGCTAACTTTTGCCTTTGGGTATAACACTCTGTCGTGAAGATACTGAGCCTAATGTAAACAGACTAAGAGTGCACTGTTGCCTTGTGCAGTATAACAGCTGAGATCTGTCCTCACAGTCCATTTAGAGTGGCCGTTCTGATGTCAAACTGGAATTGCAGATATTGACATTTCAGTCTGAGACAATCGTTTTACTGTTTTAAACTCAAATGCTTTTGAAATTAATCCAAGTAAGTAACTACCATCATTTCGGGTTAGATTGGGGTTAGGATTAGGGTTTGGGTTGGTCTGAGACTTACTAAGAAAAATACCTCCAAACTGACCAGTTTTTGTTCAGTCACAGCAAATTAAATAAATAAATAAATAAAAATACAAATTCTGCGTCAGACACAAGTTTCCATAGTCAGCCGGTCATATGCAGGTATGTTGATATATAAATAAACATGATGTAAATTTACTGTTTAAGCTTTGGTGCTCTTGTGCAGTATGTCTTCTGTACTAAAGTCTAAGTTTGAAAGAAAAAAAACAATAAAAGGAAATAAATATTTCTTGTATGTCTTTGCATGACAGTGAACCATACTCTAAAAGGTGGGCGTTGCTACAACGAGGCTACAAATTCTAAAACATAGATTTTAACACAGGCATCTTCAACCCAGCAGGACAGAAGATCTAAACTTAACACAAAAAGTAACAAAATTCATGTTTGGTCAATTATTACTCTATTGTAAAGATGCTTCTTTACAATAAATCTTATACCATTGGAAACCAGGTTTTTATTTTTCCTTAAACGGTGCCACCTTTGTAAGGAAAATTTCATTTGTGGGTTGCGCCTATGAAAAAATTCCATATTTTCTCTGTGAATGTCAAACACCTTGTTTCGTCTGTGCCGAATTGGATGATTACAGTCGAAACAGTCGAAACAAGACACACTGACAATTTAACAATTTATTGATTGAACAAACAGGGGCCTCTGTTGCATGTGGAAGAACCATAAACAGCTGCAATGGCTTGCCACCTCCTCCTCATGCTGGTTACCAACTTGGTCAGCACCCCTTTCCTTCAACCACTATTTGTCACAAGACAGCCAATGTGGTTGTGTTGGCTGTTAAGCCTTCAATGTCTTGTTTATATAACTAAGTTCATGTAACTGCCAAAGTTTAGAGGCAGTTTCCCAAGAGAGTGAACAGTGTTTAGAGTTGTTTGTTATTGTTGTTTTATTCTTATTTTATGCAGTCATTTGTGTGAAGTTAGCTCTGTCACAATTAGAATATGAGTGAATTGAATCTTGGCTAAGACAAGTTTTTTCTCTGTAATGTTTGACTGACACAATCTGAAAGTTAGATGGGAAAAAGCTTCAGAGCACAGTTATTACTTTACAGTGTTTCGTTTTACAGGCAGAAATGAACCAAACGCAGACCTTTGACCACTTTTGCATTTGCGCAAAAGGTTTTGGGTGGAGTACTACTTTTTTTTCACGCACGCTCATTCAAAGGAGTTTTAGAATGTATCTTCACTGTTAAATGTTCTTATTAATCTTATTTTAATAAACAACACTGTCATACACAAAACTAGGGTGGCACTAGGGGTGTAAGCATAGCTGGACTGGCCATCGGGCATACCGGGCATTTGCCCGGTGGGCCGCTGGCGATTTTTTGTTTTTATGGGCCGATGGATTTTTTTTAATTTTTTTTTAGGAAGGGTATATATAATGAAAGGTGTTGGATTGGCCAATTGGTCATGATCGACTCTGGGCTGGACCAATTACAGCCGAGGAGGCCGGATGCGCCCTCCCCCCTGTTTAGCAATCACGTGATTTTCGCGCATTGCATGCCGGGAACTCGTGGCAAAACAATCCAAGTACCGCATCAAATGCAAGCGTTTGCAGCACCGCAAAACGTTCATTCTCCGGTTCCAATACCTTCTTGTTTTTTCTTTGCCGCACAAAAAAGGAATGTACAGAACAAAAGGAGAACAATGCCGGTCCGTACAAAGACAGACTCGACGAAAAGACAAAGAAAAGATACGAGGAAAAATCAAAGGAGTGAAAGGGTCAGACCCTTACGAGCACACAGAGGGACAAAAGACGTTAGCGTGCTGCCCAACTTTCACCACGCTCATATTTATAATTATACGGTTCTTGGAGTGAGTGCATACACTCATGAAGTTTAGTAACTTCAGGTCACTGCAACAAGCCCAGGTACAGTTTACCGACGGATGGGTGTACAGGACCTTGAAATGCACCGTGTAGAACGAAAGACCATAGAGCTGGGCGATATGAGATTTTTTCATATCACGATATGTTTTTTTCATTTCAGGCGATAACGATATCTATCACGATATAAGCCAAATAACTATATTTGTAAGATTTAAATGCGCCGTTGCTCACAAGTAAAATGTGAAATAATCAGCAGCTTGTTTTTATTTAAATATTTATTTCCCATAATAAGTTCAACAGGGTAGATGTACTTAAGGAACATGAGACTTTTTCAGATAAATAAAGGCAAATATTACAAACTACACAAAAGGCAGCCGCTAAAGCGTTTAAGTTTCAAAATAGAACAAACGAAACAGACTAAATTGTCAATTCCACTTAGAAACAAAATATTAATTCTAAAAATAAATCTTAGTTTGTTTTACAGAAGAACAGACAAAACTGACTAACTTTTGTCAATATCAAATAAACTGAGAACTAAAAGGAAATTCTCAATCTCTCCTTGTTGTATAGCTTAGCTTTTCAAACAGTTTTAACAGTTACTTTAGTCTGACAAAAGCCGAATGACGAATTAGCGCTTCCAGTCAGAGACTGAGGCTACGTCCACACGTACACGGGTATTTTTGAAAACGGAGATTTTCCGTTTTCGTTTTAAAAAATAATCTCGTCCACACAATAAAGGCAGAAATGAAGGAAAACGCTGCTATGAACATGCCAAAGCAGCAGGTGGCGCTAGATTCCTAACCGTGCAGAAATGTTGGCCAATCAGAAGTCTAGAAGCCTTGGTGGGAAAAAGTAAACAAAGCTGGGGCATAGAAGCAGAACCGAGTCGTATGTGTGGACGGACAGTAACTGTGTGTATATGTAAGCATTTAAACACTGCAGAGAGTAGAATTAACAGTAACAGTCTTGTAGAAATTCATTTCACCGAAACAATAACGTGGCGCACAGTGTGACGCATGCACCAGTTTATTGTATTTCCAGACTTGCTTTCGGCACATTTACAGTGCACGCTACTCTGTTTTTTGTCAGACTTGAAATAGCCGAAATACCTTCACCCTACGGAACTTCTATGGCTCTTCCGTTCGACAATCTCTCCGGCATTGGAACCATCATCTGTTTTCTCTTCGGTCACGCTCGGTTGATTTTTCTAGTCGGCACACTCATTTCCTCCATTACGCGCTGGCTCCATTACCCGCTGGCTGCTTCCCAAACAAACACACGTGCGGCTTGGCACTTGTGCTGTATGTAACAAGTCACGCGACGTGACGCTGCGGCTGTGATTGGTTCGGCTCTGCGCTACTGAATTTGGATTGGCTGACCTTTTTTTTTTTTTAAGAGGACAAGAGCGGCGAGGTCTATCGCGATAGCTTAATTTCTCTATCGAGTAAAAGTTATATCGCGATACATATCGTTATCGTTCTATCGCCCAGCTCTAAAAGACCATCGTACGAACAAAGGTAAGTTTACCAGTCTCACAAATCGTCGTCATAAATACACATTCGTTAACCGTTTATTAATAGGACCTTTGAGCTCAACGGTAATTAATTAGTAGTGGAAATAATTTCTGGTAGCATTACAGAAATGTAGCAGTGACAATAATATTGTATGCTGTAATCGTACTGGACAATTAGTGATACAAAACAACAGTTTTATCCTGTGAATAAAAGTATATGTTTTTGTCAATGTACCATAATAACAGAAGCGAAACGCAATATTGTGTCAGGACAATTTACTATTTATGCACAATAAATAAAGGAGCATAGCGCGACCATTTCTGTTCAGCGCCAGACTTGTAACCTATATCACCAATTATGTTAAGAAAAAGGACGTATTAACTACTACAAAACTCTGATCTTTGTGGGAATGCTTGGAGCAGACTAACATGTGAGCTGGAGTGTTCTGGGACGTTATATTTGGTATATCCAGACCATCCGTCGGCTCTTACTTCGGAAACATGGCTTAAAAAATTTCTCTTCAACTACGTAATCCGATAAAAAAAAAAACGATCTCTTTACCCGTCGGCTTTCCATGGCTGTCATGCGACCAGCTATTGCAGTTAATAATACAACAGCTTCTTGGCATTTTTTGGGTTTCTTTTTATCGCTAGTACCTCTTGCCACAAGTTCCCAGAATCCTTTGCAGTTTTACCCCTGAATGACGTCACATTTTCAATCTTTATCCTGGTGGGCCGGGCTCTAGTCAAAATGCCCGGGCCGATTTTTTGTCCCAGTCCAGCCCTGGGTGTAAGAGATCATTTTAGGGTGGCACATGCCACCCCATGCCACCCTTCAAGATCCGCCCCTGGAAGAACATAACAACTGACTGTTAAATTTCCTTGAAACTATCAAACAGGCATACACTTGTCTCCCGCACCCTGGTGTCCAAACTCACGGGTGTGTTCACACGCCAACTTGGTTGCGCTTCACGTGGGCTGCTCAGCTCGTGGGCCGTGCGGCCGCTGTGAAGTCAAACAAACTATACGAGAGAACCTGCCACGCAATTGGTTAGCGTCGTGAAGACCCAGCTACGTCAGCGCCCTCCCATTCGCTTTAAGAAGAGGGCGTCAAGTCTCGCGATTAGGCAATGTGTTTGTCGTCACTCTTCACTGCCACGCTTCCAAACACGGTAGGCAGCTGTCATGGACCACATTAAAGATGGATGGTTTACAGAGTCTTGTACGCTATGGCCAGGGCAAGCAATGAGTCTCCAAGTAGAGGAGGTCCTCTACCACAAGAAATCCAAATTTCAAGATGTTATGGTTTTCAAGAGGTGAGAACAGTGAGGCTAACTTCACTTAGCTAACGCTGCTAGCTGTTAGCTGTGCTCGCACTGAATGAGCAACCTAGAGCATGATTTTTTTTCCCCAGATGGTTGAAAGATACGACGTTTTTTAAGCTTGGCTCGTGATTTGCATGTCATTGAAACTTTAGTGTAAACTTTAAGGGTAACGCTAGATTCATTTAAGTCGCGGTACATGTATTTGTTTAATGGTACTAAGCATGTGGTTACACATCTGAATCCTACGGAAGCTCTTATGTAAAAGTGATCCTGTTGCCTCATGCTGTGCTGTAATGCTACTTTCCAGCAAAACCTACGGAAATGTGCTGGTGCTGGATGGAGTGATCCAGTGCACAGAGAGGGACGAGTTTGCCTATCAGGAAATGATTGCAAACCTTCCCCTGTGTAGCCATCCTTGTCCTAAGAAGGTATTTCTCGTAAATGTGAAACAACAGTACATTCGGGATATTTCCAGCTGTGACGGTTATATTTGCATTTTCACAGGTGCTCATCATTGGTGGCGGAGACGGGGGTGTGCTAAGGGAAGTGGTGAAGCATCCGCTGGTGGAATCAGCGGTTCTTTGTGAGATAGATGAGGTAGGAGCAACAACTCTGTTAATTTATGATGTAGGGATTGTCCTCTCTGCTGCCTTTGATGACATTTTTATGTTGTCTTCTCTTTAGGATGTGATTAATGTGTCAAAGAAGTTCCTGCCAGGGATGGCCAAAGGGTTTTTCAGTCCCAAGCTCACCCTCCACATTGGTGATGGCTTTGAATTCATGAAGCAGAATCAGGACGCCTTTGACATAATAATAACAGATTCATCAGACCCAGTGGGTAGGTGCTGCTTAAAGTCCCACAATCCTTGTGTGTCCAAAGAACTAATCAAACAACACAAATACGGGACACGCTTTAACGAGGCAGTCTCAATTAGAATCTCTTTAATTGTTATTTCAGGACCTGCTGAGAGCTTGTTCAAGGAGTCTTACTACCAGCTGATGAAGGCAGCATTGAGAAGTGGCGGAATTATTTGTTCCCAGGGTAAGTTTATATTTCACTGGACTTGTGCATTAAAAGCTGGCTAATAAGTAACATTTTGAGTCTGCTGAAGATGTTACTGTTATTCAGTTAGTGAATGGATTACTTTCTGTTGAGTTGTTCCCTTCAGATTGAGTAATGCCAAAAGATGGGAAAGTAACACTTTTTTTTTTTTTTTTTTTTCTCCTCCCCTCTCCCCGCCTCTTGCTTTTGTAACTGACAGGCGAGTGTCAGTGGCTCCATTTGGAGCTGATAAAGGAGATGCAGACCTTCTGCAAAACCCTATTCCCTGTGGTGGACTACGCCTACAGCACCATTCCAACTTATCCCAGTGGCCAAATTGGATTCATGCTCTGCAGTAAAAATCCTGTAGGTGTTAAACTGTCATTCTCAGTTTGTCATCCACCACACTTCCCCAAGTGTTCTTGGATTGCCTAAAAAAAAAAAAAAAAGAAAATGCAAAAATGTTCCATAGCATAACAGTTTCTCCCTGATCATCCTTGTGCCTTGTTTGTTTTTTTTTTTAGGAAACACATTTCAGGGAACCAGTGAAAGCACTGTCAAAAGAAGAGAAGGAAAGTATGAGCCTTAAATATTACAACCCTGAAATTCACAAAGCGTCGTTCGTTCTCCCAGAGTTTGCAAGAAAGGTAAGTTGGTTTCAAATTTTAATAGTCTGTCCCACACTTGGGGGTGCAATCCACACAATGCCGAGGGGTATTTTCTGCATTTCACCTGGTGTCTTGTCTGACAGGTGCTCAGAGAAGCATGACCAGCAGCAAAGGGCCATGTGCATCCTTCAGCCAACCCTTAGAACATGGATAAACAACCTTTTTCGATGGCTTCTTGAACTCTACGTAGTTAAACGTCATCCCAAGATTTTCAGTTCAGAGAAAATATTGCTTTTTGAGCCGGTCTTGCACACTCTTGTGTTGTCTTTCAGTTCTTCATGTAATTGTCTTATCTGCATTTTGTGAAGCAAACCTAACCTCATTCTGAAATGTTGTTTTTGTTTTTAATTCTGTTTTCTGTAAAACAATAAATTACACATAGCACAACATGTGTAATTGTTACATGGAGTATAGGAACCGCTCTACCATTTACAGGTCAAGTGAATAATACTTTGGCAGGTGGCTTCAATTTTATTGTCTGATTGGTGTATGTAATCCTCTACTGCACATTTATTTTGTGACCTTTTATTATTTTGATATCTTGTCACAATCATGGTTCAGAATACTGTCCACTACACAGAAACCCTATAGTGCCTGAAACTGGTTGCGCATAACCTACCAGTCTTATGGTCTCCTACTCAGAAGCTAAATGGGAAAAAGATCCCTTTAAACAAAACAAAAAAGCACCTAATTGGTTTAGTTAAGGCTCAGCTTTGAGCGTCAGTTATCGAATACTGTAAAGAGATCACATTACATGCAAACTTAGAAATGTTACCAGAGCTGTCCAGTCCACGAATAGTCTTAACATGTGAATTCATTATGCAGTTATAGCATGCAGTATTGGGTCTTGATTACTGGGTGTACTGTTTGTACTGTGTAAGAGTCTGACTGCAGGATGTGAGATCGTTTCTTTAAATGGAAATGTAATAGTTCAGTGATTTGAGCTAATGTAAGACATGATTTACTGTTAGCTATGGCTACCTTGACTCTTTACTGGGACATGGTGTTATACCTGAATGAATGAATTTGTCTTTTTTATAAGAATCATGAACTGTAATAAACTGGTAACGCAAAATTAATGGATCAATGGCTGGGTTATGTTTTGTTTTTCGAGGTCTGCATTTTCCAACCACGCTTTCAAGCTGCTGTTTGCTGCAAATGGTGAGCAGGTTCTGTGGGAGCAGTGTAGTGTTGAGACACGTGCAGCTTTGGTATTCAGGCACCAGGTGGCATCCTTGAATCTTTTATGTTTTAGGCCAGTCTCCGCGTTGGAATTATACTGCTGAAATTCTTTGAATTAGAGAAAAAAGCAGTCGGACCCTCTGAGCTGTTTAGTGTTTCATGATGGGAAGTGTCACTGTGGAACTTACCATTCAGTTGCGTCAACTCAAACTACTGTGCAAAAGCTCAGTCTTCACCAATATTTTTTTCATTTTTTTATTATAATGGGACCAACCTGCAGTTCACTGCTATGTTGTCACGCTGCTTTTACACAGGAGCTGTGCCCATAGCTGGATGATAAAGATAATTTGTGCTTGTGAGTGTTAATACTGTAATATAGGAAATGAAGCACATCTCTATGGGCTTGTGTTCGCACCAATGAAGCGACAGCCATGAATTTTTAATTTGACTGGGTTTTAATCTCCATACCACAGGAACAAAACTTGGGAATACAATAGACTGACATTAAAATTTATTTCTTCTACAGCTAAATTGGTGGCTTGTTTCCACGTGTACAGATTCACCTGTTTGTTTGATAACAAAAGCATAAAACCCTTATATGATCTGTGAGTCACTTAATTCTCAGCCATCTATTTCAGTTACTTGTTGAGGTGGTGACTCAACAACACGTAATAATGAAAATGGAGATTTTAATGCACATTAATGCAATCTTGGAGCACCTATAGTAGTCGCTGGGGGTTCCTTAAGTGTTTGAAGTCTCTTGCAGTGTCATCTGCAGATCCCTTTAAGCTGATGTTGCTGTATATTCCTCAAACACACTGAACTGCCAATACAACAATTTTTAACAGTCAGCTAATCTTTGGATTTGCTTTGGGCCAGCTTCAGATCTGCAGAAATCAACCCAGAGACTGTTGTGGAAGCATGAGAAATCCATTTGAACATATCAAACGAGGCATACGGGAATACGAGCGCCGCATGTTCCCTGCCAGCAGCGAAACAGTGAATCCTGTAAACTCAACTTAACTGTGCTTTTTCATGAAACGTCTCACAGGTTGACAGCAGATTCTCACACACTTTGAAACAAGGTCATCTCAGACAAGAAAGTATAATTAACTTCAGTGAGACATTTACCTCGTACACATTTTAAATATATATAGTATTAAATGTTTGTTTTTTGTTAAGCCATAAAATACAGTTTATGGTGTTCTTTGGTAAATAAGTTTATGTTATGTCACTATATTAGACCTATAAAATATTACTTTTTATGTAAGCAAACTTGATTAGTAGTTAAACCTGTGTAAAGAGTTGAGGAATTAATTTTTACTTATAATGTATGTTAATAGTATTGTGTAGAAAACCTCAGTGGCAGTTTTAGAATCCATTTGTCGTGCAGTGCGTCTGGTATCTATTGTGAAGCAAAGGACATTAATTCGTTTTCGATTCAGAGACGCCACATGCATCAAATCACGGGGCCCATGTTAATGCAAAGATAACCACAAGATCCTTATGGATCAGCACTAAACTACTGAACACTGCTGCTTCCTTTTTAACAGCTATGCTAACTCCACGAGATTGGTGATGTGCATTTCCTGAAGAGATTTCGGCGAGTCAGTGCGAGTGTCAGACCGTTCAATTGCAATCTGCAGGTGTCAAAGAGGCATATAGAAGCAATATGACAGGAATAGGATTTTGCCCGGGGTAGGGTGCCAAACAGCGGCCTGTGTTGGGAGTGGAAGATAAGCTGGCTCATGGTCAATTTGTATCTCTTTTAGATCTACTTTGACTCCTGCTACAGGGAAATGTGGCCGCTTTATTTAAGTGCTAAAAATGGTTCAGGCATATCCGTTGGTATCACACTTTAGATGAGCTGTGGAATTGTCCGTCCACCTGTCTGACAGGTATTCTCTGAGATTGTCTATCGTAACTGCGAACGCATTAGTTGATGTCAAAACCTGGTAACGGGCAATTGACGTCGTCGTGCGCTGCAGATGTTTCCTCCCGATGAATCACATGTACGCAAGCCATCTCACAATTTGTCAAAAAGGTTAACTTTTAAACGGTTCCATTTGTTGTGTCCTGACCTCTTCATCTCTCCTCCTCTTTCATGCTCTCCTACACACCCCCAACGACATCCACACACGCGCACACACCCTCCACCCTCCGTCATACACCCACCACCCTCTACGTCAGTGGCAAACACGAAGGGGGTAGAGGCGTATAAAAGAGTGAGGGGCTTTAGAGGTAGAGCTGAAGAAACATCAAATCTTCTGAGCAGCTGCCACCAACTGCACTCCACTTTTTTCTCTCCCATCGTTCTTCTCTGGATCTCCGGCTAGTCTGAGCTGCTCAGACTCTCCTGCTCAGACACACACACACAGACACACACAGCCACACTGTCTTTGTGAGCCTCCTGCTCCTGTGACTGTAGCTCTGGTCGGTCACCTGCACTCCTGTCACAGCATGCAGCTCCTGGTGGTGTTAGCAGCTCTCATGGGGGTTGTGTTCAGCGTTAGAGCAGCTGCCGTGCTTCCTGTGGAGGATAGGAGCCCCATCCATGTGAACAGGGTGAGGAGATTGTTCGTATTGCTCATATTAGTTTGATGTTTGTTTGTTTTTTACTTTGAGGTGTAATTATTAATAAATGTATCCAGTTACTACATGGGAAATAGTTTGAATGATTCGAATTTTGAAAACAAAAATGTAACTTACAATAAAACAAAATCTGTGGTTATGTAAATAAATAGTAAGATATTTAAAAATGGCTTTTTTAAATTGAATTAAAACTGCTTTTAACTGACATGATTAATATTGTCAGTATATATAATTTAAAATGGGAAAAGTATTAATGATCTGTGAGCATCACAGACAAGTGTTTTAAAGTCACACTTCCATGATTTTTCCTCCGTGATAATATTATCTCTACTTTCTGATTCCTGGTTAGGAGCTGAGCAAAGAACGCAAGGAGCTGATCCTAAAGCTGGTGTCTGGCTTGTTGGATGGAGCTCTGGACACGAACATGCTGCCGGGAGAAGCGACACCTGTGGAGCTTGAGGAGCCGCTGGAGTCTCGTCTGGAGGAGAGAGCTGTGTATAACAGGCTATCGCTTCCCCAGCGTGACCGCAAAGCTCCCTGTAAAAACTTCTTCTGGAAAACTTTCACCTCCTGCTAACAGTGCCCAAAAAAACCCCCACTCGGCTCCGCCTGCCTCCGGTACTCCTTCTGTTCCAGCTCTACATAAACTGTGGTAGACCTCAGCTGTACATATCATCTACACCTGTCACACATGCAACATCGATGGACTTCACTGAGACAGTGTGTCTGTTTGAATATTAATTATTTATGTATCTATTTATGTATACAATGTATGTAACAGTTTCTTTCAGGGTCAACAATAAAGCATGGATATAATATTTAAAATGGTGATAACAGTTAATTACTTTTTGTTTTTTGAAGGTCAAATTTTCCTTCTCCTGCTTCTGTAAAACAAATGCAAAGGCAGATTTCTTAAAAGTGTTGTAGCTGTATTTTTCTTTGCGACTAAAATAATCGAAATATTTCACGGCTTTCCTGTGTGCGAATATTTTTCTTTCTAAGAAACATTAAGGCGCAGCTGTGCCCTGTGGATACGGAACTTCTTTTTCAAAAGCACATCAAACATTATTTTCTTTTAAGTCTTTCTACTTTACCGGCATACACACAATAATAACCAGGGGCAGCAATACTGCTACAAAGACCGGATTTTCTATAACTATGAAGCATTAAAAAAGGAATAAACTGCCCCCTTTTATTTTTAAATTAATAGCCTTTTACTCATCTATAAATAAAACTATACCGTAAGTGAATTAAGTCAAAGTAGCTTGAGTATTAGTTCTTATTAATTCCTCACCACAGGTTGAGGGAGACGCTTCAGTGACTTATCACAGATCGTTAAACATGTCAGCATAATAGGAAAGTATATAAATCAGAAGCTCCTCCCGTGTTCACACAATCATGATACTCTGTTTCAGAATATTATGAGCAAAGTGGGGGGAAAAGGAGAACGGCTGTCAAAGCACATCAACAAAAAACAATAAATGAAGGAAATAAATGAAAAGAGCGTAAAGTCAATATAAGCAAGAAAAATCATGTTGCACTGATGACAGTCTGACCTCAGCGTTTAATAGAAAAAGCCCAGAAAAGGCTTTGGTTGCATGTTAAGATAATGAAGCGAGACCTCCATCAACCTGCTAATACTCTCTCTGATTCTGACTCCCAGTCAGCTGCACGCCTGCCCAGTTCTCAATCAGTCCTGCTACAACTGCTCCACACCCTCCAGCCCTTCAGGCACGCTCAACCACCGTAAAATGAGTTTTTCTTAACCACTTATTTAGGGAAAAAGTGAAGTTGGTGCTGGCCGCAATCAAATATCGACTTCCAACTCGGGCCCACGGCCCCTATTAGCGAACTGATGGATTTCCTGTGATAAATGACATGCAGGTGAAATGTCCTGCTGTTCGCGCCTGTTCAAGCGAACCGTTTATTTTCACACGTGAATAAATGAACAATCATAAAAACGGAGCAACAAAAACAAACAGTTTAAGAGAGCACTGCTGAATAATGCAACAATCACAGGAGAACCTTTTGATGATTATTACGTTCCGTTCAAGGGTTTTAAAATTAACTGCCCTGGCTTTTCCTTTAAGTTTTGCCAACTTGTTAAACTCTGATGCTGATCACATCGAGCTGTCTGTTACATAAATGATAAACTGTAAGCATGAGGAATACTTTAGTTGCTGTGGTTCTGTATTCAAATTTGAGACTTGGCTGGTAGAAAATGGCACATTAGCAGCACAAAGTACATATGAAGGATCAAAACAACATTTACCCAACTAACCCACGGAGAATGGGCCGTTTGAACTTCTCTGCCAGCAGTAATTATTGCTCAATGCTTAGCAGAGTTTTACACTCACTAACATAAATGAGAGACTTAAATGAAAAACGGCAATTCCTAAATTTCATTACTCCACCGTCCACAGAAATCCTGAACACTCAGAGGAAAGGCAAAGCTCCGGTGCTGTCTCAACTGGGTTAGTGTCTCCTCGTCATCCTGCACAGAAAGAATAGCACCAAATGACTCATAATCATGCTTGTTTTACTGCTGCGAAGTTAACATTCACACTTCTGATGAAACATTAAAGGCCATTGTGAGGATATTTTTTCCTCCATTTATTGCATGCGTTTAAGACTACGCGAGAGGAAAGACTCGTCGGTCTAGCCTAGGTTTTAACTGAACAAGACAATATAAAATCAGCTGAAAAGGACCACGTGACGGTGAGTTATCGCTCCGTGAATTTCAAAGCTGTATAATTACACGGTTCTTACAACCGCTGGGAACTCTGCTCCGTCGCTCCTTTTAACGATGCTGAATAGGCAAAGGCTCCTGGGAGCTGTCTTGATTACAGGTCATCACCTGGCATCTTGCATTCTTGTATTTGAAAAAGGAAAGGGGAAAAAAATATATGCAGGTTTACAGTCTGTAAGAAAACTAGACTCTGTTTTTCAATAGAATAGAATCGGTTTGAAGAATGAAGGAAAAATGTCAAACATAAAAACATTTCTGCTCCTTCAAATATATCAGATGCCAATCATTATCTAGGGTTGGGTTTATGGACACAGTACAATTTGATGTCAGTAAAGGCGCTGTCCGCTCCTGACTTTATGCCCGTGGGCTCAAATGAGCATGCAGAGGAGCAACTTCAAAGCTGATGCCTGCAAGTAACACATTTTATTGGCTTTCCTTTTGATCTGAAGAGGGAGTGAAAGGAGTGCTCGGGCCAAACTGTGTAATTCAAATTTAAATGTGACTCCATGCGCCACTCTTTAAAAATAACAAAGCTTTAGGTATTGTTGGTACACCTCACAGGAGCATCAAAGTGAACCCACTATCGACACATACAGAGTCCTTGTTGACCTTATGTGATATTATAATATATATATAGAGAGAGATAAATATACACAGCTCCAAATACATATTAACAATAAGCTATGAAAACAACTGGGGCATTTAGTGAAGAAACACATTTTCCACTTCATTGCTTCATTAGAGACAAAATCCTAATTTGAATGTTTGTGTTGAGCTTCATTGTGAAAGGTTGTAGAATCACCCCCATCAAAATAATCATTCGGCTTTTGGCAGATTTCAGCACCTTGTTTGGGATTTATGGTCTACACATTTACTACATGGTTTCACCATCGCTCTTTCCTGCAGCTGCGGGAGACAGCTCCTGTGCTTTCAGCCCATTAATCTGTGTTTTTGGACTAAAGATTTGCTAATTCAAATCACTTCAGCTGAAATTCATGTAGTCACTGATAATCCAATGGTTATTCAGGTTTTCTGAAGGTTTTCTTTGGGTATTGGCTGCGTTTTTCAGGAGAATAAGCTGAAGTGTGCCAAATTACCCACAAACTGGACTGAAAATCTACGGCAACAGGTCTTATTGGGTGATCAATCCAAATTTAACATTTCTGTATTAAGTTGCTATATTTGTTTGGATGTGGTATATGTTGATATATTTACATCTCTTGAATGATTATTCACATTTTGAAGCACTTTGTAACTGTGTTCTTTAAAAAGGGCTAAACATACACAGTTTTTCCAAAGGGTGAAGTGCTCCACTGTTCTGCTGCAAAGCGGACTGGTGGTTGAAACAACTCCCATCAGTTTTGTGGGAATTTTGTTTTTCTCCTGAAGCAGTTCTTAAACTGAACACATTAAAGGCTATGAGGTCATCCATAAGGCTGACCAAAGCTGTTAAATGCCAGGGTTTTCTGAGAGTGTGCTAGAAACTGTGCTGCTACAACTTCCATACACATCCCACACATTCACAGGGAAGAAGACACATCTGAATCCATGGATATAGTTTTCTCAAGATTATAAACTCTGTGAAATGATTCTATTTATTGTCACCACTGAATCAACTGTGGTCCAAAAACATTCAGAAACCCTCGAGAAATATGATTATTTTTATTTTAATCTGTTCCTGTATGTGATGTGTGTGGACTATTATTACAGGAGTGCTGATCCAACTTTTAAATAAATGTCTGGAACTAACATGAACTAACATGTCCCTTTTAAATATTCCCAGGAAGTCACCCTGAGATGTAACCTTATTATAACCATTTGCAGCACAAATACGAGGCAGGAAACTGAAACTGTTATTTTTTCCTGGTTAAATAAAGGTAAATAAATAAATATGTTCCAGTAATGTTGGAGTCCAGGCTCTGGGGAGGCCAATCCATAATGTATTCCATTGCTTGTTTATATGATCACGGACATGATCATATGCACGCAGCACTGACATGCTGAAGTTGTTGCTAATCAGAAGCTTTCCAGATGGTACTGCATGGCGGCTCAAAACACGATGGTGTTCGTAATTCCATCACTTCTAACAAGATCCCCAACACCACTGACAATGCAGCTAATAGCTCGTTGGGAATCACCTTGTTGATGTGAAATTGCGATCTTATGTAAAATTGTGTTATTTTTGGTGTTTTTATGGATTCAACTAAAAGAATTGGAACAAATGGTGTGTTTTTGTTACAGGTTGCAACTAACATAGTGCCCAAAGATACCATTTAAATTAGGTTATTTGCTAAATTGTCTTAGACGTAACACTGGTTCCTGTTTGGTTAGGTCCTTTTTTATGCTTTGATGATTCGTAGGTCAAAGTGTTCATTTGTTAAGTGGCAACTGAGAAAACATTCCCCTGAAAGTGATCAGCTGGAAGGAAAAAATGAATGAAAATGCATCCAGTGTCCAAAAAACAACTGTGAAACACCTCCAGAAAGCCTGAAAAACTATGATAAAAAAAATTGCAGTATTCTATAAATGTACTAATTTATCTATTTTATTTCACAAACAGATTAGCTTACCTTTATCTACCAGCTGACCTTGTAAACTTTGTTGGCCAAGCTGAAGCTATGTGATCACCCTGTTTGTTTCTGTTTTTCACAGATGTGTCAGAACCGATTTGAATCCTGCTCTTGTGGAAATTTAGAAACGGTTAACGTCAAAGACCTACCTAACAGGGCCTCCCATCAGTCAGAAGACAGGCCAAATTAACACCCAGCACTTGGCTGAATGCTTCTGAGAAAAGGTGTGAACAGGCGAGCTTGTATGGCAGTTTCCCTGCTGAAAGGAAGTCTGGGTCCTCTCCTGTGCACAACAAATGCTGACCACAATACCTCGTGATCTTAAGAAAGCTGAAGGAAAATCATTTGAAAAGATTTTGGAATGAGCAGGCCAAATTAAATAGAGAATAAAACAATATAACTACTATTTTCATTGGTACATGTTTTGCTTTAAATACGAGGATGGAAGCTCTTTGCAGTCCATAGACGAGCACTTGTACTTTATCAACCCAGCAGCTCTGGACTCAATGCCTGTAGCAGGCTTATTCATCCCTGTCAGCCAGACTCAATTTGTTTAGTTGTGACAGTTTAGATTTAGGTTGTGAACAGTGAAGCAGTGAACAAAGGCAGTATGGTTGAGTAGCTGAGGCTTTCTGAAGTCAAATAAATATATAAAGAAATTGTTGTTCCAGGGACATGACATGCCCAGGAATAATGGACCTGTCTCTCTGTGTATGCAGCAGGTTTGCTTCTGTTGAGAGATCATTAGTGCTTTTTGTTTTTTTCTTTTTTTTTCAAGGGGGCTGTTCTCATTTCAAAGGAAAGTTCTGTGATTTCCTGTCTTCATCTTAGTGACCAGTCGCTGCTTCCTTTTTTTTAAAAAGTGCAGATTTATAAGAGGTAAAAAATCAACTGACGACCAGATCTTTCAAATGAACTGCACTTTTTAAATGCGTCATTAAAACTTCCATCATCAGGAATATGGAGTCTTTGACTGCTGAATGACACCCAAAAAGCATTTTGCCACACACAATCAAGCATCTCTAGTGTATTTCTACCAAAGAGTTCCCCTGTTTAGGAGCACCAATGCGAATGAAGAGATTGTTTTCCCCAGCAGGGCTTAATGATGCCTGATGGCGTATTCAGCTGCCCGGTGCCAGCACTAAAAGCTGATCATTATAGGGCCCTCTGCTCTTTCAGTGCTAAAGCCATGGCTCAGAAAATGAGCTGTCACTAGCTTAAAGAAGGGATGCGGCACGCTGGTGGTCACTATAGTGACCCTGTTTATTCTGGATGCCACTACACTGGGCAGCTGGGCAGGTCTGTGGCATGAAAGTAAAACACACTCTCAAAGCTTTTAGTTGACACTGATATTTAGATGCAGTAAATTCAAACCCTTTTACAAGGTAGAATGAAAAGTGTGGAGTGGTGTTATTACAGGATTTGATACGTGATTCGCAACATTAACTAGGCTGGTTTAGTGTGTTGCAGTGCTAGTTTAAAACTAACCACTCCAGCCATGGGTCCATTCACCCGAACAGGTTACAGAAAACTCAAAACAGAGTTTAATATGTTGCCAATCCTGTGTGATGTCAAATATTATTATTCTTTATTTTGGTATCTGTTTATTTAACGAATATACGGGCACCACATCTGGAAACTGAGCATTTTCCCCTCTGAAAATCTTGTGCAGCATTTTCAAACACCAGCCACGCACACTAGCTCATGGTAGACATAATGCTGCATATGTGTGTGCCATATCATATGCACTTTAGGACATCCTTCAATTTTATGGACTTCTAATTTTAGCTAAGAGGGCTATAACCACTGTGATGGCAAATTAGCCTAAAATTGCTCAGCAGGTCTTTTTGCTGATTTTGCAGGTGATGGTAATTTTACACTTGCTAGACCTGCAAATCTAATACGGTTACTTTCTATCTGTATTGGATCAGAACACTAAGCTGTTTGTGTGATGTTAGACTTGAACTATTTTACAGGGTAGGTGGTCTTACAGTTGCTTCGGATAGTTTTTAGACTAATTTGCTTTATTTTATTATACATGTCATTTTAATGAAAATAACTTCCCGTCACTTTGTTGTTGTTTTTTTTCAAACCCCAAAATGAATCATTTACAAAAGTGTTTAGACTCTTTTACTGTAGCACTGCAAATGGAGGAGATGTATCCTGTCTGCGTCAATACTCCTTAGGAGACGAGTCTAGATGTGGCTCTTATTGCAGCCCACCTTTAGCAAGCAGGTATAATTGGAAAGAGTTTCAAATGGCCCACTGTGTAAATGAGATTTCACAGTTTACACCCATGTAAAGCTATAAACTAAGTCGTGATGTCCAGAGAATTCACTATGTCCTCATAGATGGGAGAACCTGCTTAAAGGGCAACCATCTCAGGGGCACAGTTTCTGTACCAAACAGCTCGACAGAAGACGCCAAGTTACATTTTCGAAAAAGGCATTTAAAGACTCAGGGAAAACACGAGGGAGAAGCTGGAGAAGACTTTGTGATCTGATGATTCAGAAGCTTAATCGTTTGGGCTGAACTTCAACCACTATAGCTAAAAGCACCACCCATAACTTATCACATGGCTAATACATGCAAACGACGTAGCAACATCATACTACGGTAGTTCTCAGGTGCTTTTTAGAATAAATCTTCCCTGAGAACTTCCTTCAGTGGCTTAATGTTTGCATTTATGCCACCACAGGTGAGAAGAAACAAAGTAAAACTACTTCATTATTGTACTTAGTAGAATTTTCAGGTATCTGTACTTTACTTGAGTATTTATTTTTCTGACAACTCTTTACTTTTACTCCCTACATTTTTAAACAACTACCTGTACTTTCGACTTCTTACATTTTAAAAACTGGCTCTGACTTTTGGTTTAACAGATTTCACTCACAGATGGAGAAAGATCAGAAAGACAGGACGGGAGAAGAAGAAGAGGGGTTGTATTTAAAGGTGATAACTTTTTAGTGGTGTTTAATAAACTGGAAATTTAAAGCTTACATGTAAGTCCTCATGCGTTTAACCTCCCACGACCCTTCTCTTCTGCCTGCTCCTGCGACTCCGTCAGTTCCTGGGGCTCGGACCTAGCTGTCCCCTGTACCCATTCCAATTCCCTGGGTAAGGGTGGGTAGGGCCCAGCCAGTCCCTGCTCCTGTTCCTGCTCCCAGAGCGGATCAGACTAAGCTTCTCCCTGCACCTGTACCAGTTCCTCAGGTGGAGATAACTGTTGTCCACCCCTGGCCTGCCAGAGGTCTCTGCCCTGCCTAGCCCTGCTCCGTCTGGTCTAGCATATGAGGGTCCTGCTCCACCAGAATTCGAGCCAGAGAAACCAGCACCCATAGACTCAAGGACCAGTTGATGGCTTGTCAACACTGACGTCAGCCTCAGAGAGGCCTCCTTCTCTCAGTGTGACAGTGTCCCCTTGTCCCTATGCTTTGGTTCCCCTCTTGTGTCTTTCCCAGTTTAGGTTTTCATTAGTTCCCGTTTATGCTTTGGACTTTTGTCTTTGTTTTGTACCTGTTCCATCAGCTCAATGAAAGTTTTTCTTCCTCTTAAAACCTCTGTCTGCCTCCGTGTCTGCATTTGGGTCCTCATCACAAATACTATGACTGTAAACCTCAGAGCAGCAGGAGCCCAGATTAGCTGATCACGACCTGTCCTCAAAGACAATCTCCTGGAGCTCTCAATAAAAGTTATTGTGCTGTTGTGATTCTTTTCCCCACACTGAGCTGCTACAACCGATTTTAGGGTTCCATCACCACCTGGCTGTACTAATTTTCTGTTTAAAGACAAAGTCACGCTTTCCAGTGTATTTAAGAGAAAATGGAGCTTTTTTAAATGTTCCTTTCATTTTGTCTGCTCATGTTCTACATAACTGATTCGAGCGTTGAGTACATTTCAGAGCCTGTAATTTTTTTTATTTTCACTTGAGCTAAGAAGTTGAATCAGTACTTCAACTTTTACTGGACTATTTTAACACTAGTATTTGTACTTCTGCTAAATGTTCTTTTTCCACCTCTGGACATCCAACTAAATGTCTTAATAAGATGTAATAACCGGGAACAAGATGGAGTATATGGTGATCATAGCTGTATATTTTGTTGTGAGGATAACAGAAAAGTCATTAAGTCCACTGACTGCGGCTAGATCAAAGGGGGAGGAGAGGCTTGTAATTCAATATGTAGTGCTCTCCACCTGCTGCTGTATTACTGACCCAGCCCGTATGTTCGCCTCCGTCGGCACATATCTTCACACCAGCAGCAGATGTGGTCTTCCTTTCCTCTAATCTCATTTTAGTTTCTTAATTTTCACTCTGCATTGCAGAGCTAACTTTTGCTTACTCAGCAAAACATAACATGGATTCATTTTTAGCATGTATGAGCAGATCAAACAATGTGTCTGAGACTACCTGCACTGCATCTGACAAGGATGCCTCCTGGGCACCTCCTGGGTAAGGCATGTCCCCCTGTGAGGAGACCCAGGATTATATCTCACGGCTGGCCTGGGAACGCCTTGGTGTTCCCCCGGACAAGCTGGAGGAGGTGGCTGGGAAGAGGGAGGTCTGGGCTTCTGTGCTTAGGCTGCTGCCTCCGCGACCCGGCCCCAGATAAGCAGAAGAAGATGGATGGATGGATGGCATTTATCAAAAAGAGATAAATGGGCCAAATATTCAGGAGCCAGCTACACATTATGTGATTCGGGTGTTCACTTTTAGCAAACTTTTTGCCCCAATTTTAAACTGTTGAATTTTTCTTAAGTTAAGCAGCACAGCAGTGGTTAAGTCTGAGCTGTGAAGCGGATGAATTGCGATGTGGAGGTGGAGTCGTAATTGAGTGACATTGCAAACTTGTAAGGATTAATTGTTTTGTGCTTCATTGACCAACTGAATGATTCTTTACACTCACAACTAATCTAATCATTTTATACGCTCGTCATTTTATGTTCTTTTTCCTACATCTAATATATATTGCTGTCTATGTGCAACAAGGTCGCAAATAACAAAATTTCCAATCCTTCAGGTTCAAGACCATTTTCCACTCAGGTTGTGGTGGATAGTAATAAATTGCATGATGAAGAATGTAAAACAAAGATGCTTCCAGAAAGAAAAACATACTCTTGAGTAATATACCCAGTAATATACACAATGGATTAGTCTCTCGCTATACCTTATAACAGCTGAGTGCCATTGTATCACCATTAGAATGGGCATGATCTGTCATATTGAAATAGTGGGAGTTTCCATCACAGTTCATTAGTTTGCCTTTTATCCTGAGTGTCATGACCAGGAGCCAATCACGCTGATAGTGTCATTAAGACTAGGACTTCAGGGAGGGAAGAAAGATGATGAGATGATATCAGCTGCCCTGTTTAAGCACAGCATTGTGTACAATATAGGTCTCTAATCACAATAACAACATAGCTGTGATTAGCTACTAGAAGCATCCTTGTTTGGCTCAGTGTTTGCACCTGTAATAGATGCGTTGCCACAGCAGCAGATGAGGTTCTCAAGTAATACTGATATTTTCTCCCAGGGTGTAGTGCCGCTTTTGACTATTTTCAGGACAATTGGGCCCTTGTGGGATGGCAATACACCTGATTGCAGTCGCTCTAACAACATGAAATTCCCCTATGTGTCAAACAGACTGGTTATGATGCAAAGAAAGAAAAGAAAAAAAGGGGGCGACGCAAGAGCCTAAATGTCACCACAGCATTAAGGGAGACAGTGATAGCTTTTGGTTATTGATGGCTGGTGAAGTTGTCGCTGCTGCTGCAAAAGAGTCATGCCATTACTCTTATTGGAAATCTATGTTTGATGCTTCGGTTGATAATAATTTTTCCCAAGCTTAATAGACCTGAAAATGTTTAATCAATTACACAAGAAATAACCCCCAAATCATGTATCTGTTAAAGTAATGTGAGTCGTAGCTTGTCAGCACTATTATATCACGCAGTATATATTTTGAATATGCTTATGATGACTCTATTTATTTTACTGCGCATCGCTTAGAGGCTTAATAAAAACAAAAGTGTTATGAGTTTCCTGATTTCTTAAAGTTATATTTGGAAGGCAATTATTTTTTTTCTTTTAAGTTAAAATTCAGTAGTTTAATTCAGTCGATCTATAAGGTGAAAAAAAAGTCTTTTTGTAACATAACGAAGGGCAAACCGGTGGCAATGAGGAACCATAATTAAGGAAAGGATTCAGTGGCACCTGCATGCCATTTCTCATCATTGCTTTCGCGCACCAATGTCACTGACTGCTCTCCTGCCTTGTGGCAGTCCACTGAATTGCTAAAGCTGGAGCCTGTTTGAATTAGCAAGGAAATGACCATATTTGTTATCTGTGGGAAAGAGCCACACCGGGCTAAATTGAAAGAGTAATGGGCCTGACGTCAGGAATGAAATCCTGCACAAAAGGCTCAGCATCAATTCATCAGGAGACATTCTTGGTGATTAGCATCTGGGGATGCAAGAAACCAAGATGAACAATAAATTACACAATGAAGACGTGGGCTTAGCGTTTGAGACACTTAGCAGTAAATCCAGCGAGGCACACACATCTCTTATTTACATTTTAAGGATCTTCGAAAATATGTGCTTTCTGTGTTTATATTTATATTCTGAGATGGTGCACATATTGTCCAGACACAACTTTTTTATACTTTTTAAATGAAAAACCTTTAAAATATGCACTGTTAACTAATATATGAACCATATCAATAATGAGTAAAATCTTAGAGCCATAATCATCAACAGTGTCATGCAAGTTTGTTCCCTAAATCTTCCTAGATGTGTTCATCAACCAGGATGAAACTTACTGTATAAAGTTCTTAGGGTAGCAGGATTATCAACATCTAGATAGCTTTTGGGAATTATTTGTAAAACATAACTTGGATAATTAAATCATTCTAAACAGTTTAAAACATACCATTTGTGGTGCCTGTCTGCACTCTATATGGACAACTTCACCTTTCTGCACTCCTGGCTGAAAAATTGTAAGTTATTATTAATATTGTACAATTATTAATACAAGAGTTATATAACTATCTATTATATTACCAAAGGTTATTTATTATCAACTGAAATTGACTAGTGGCGGAGGATTTTTTTTTTTAAACATTCCTTTAGGAAAAGAAACAATGAACCACTATAAAAATATAAAAAAAACACCTCAGTAAACATAAAACTGTAAATATAAAAATAGAAATAATTATTCTGCAGAAAAATGTTCCCAATCCATGTTAGATGAATTAACATTACTGCTGCATATGTTTAAGATTAAGCTCATTCACTTGAATGTAAATTTACTTTAAAGTATTTACAGAATACATTATATTCTATTTAATGTCCAGCATCATATTCTATAAATCATACCGTATGTTTATAGTGGGTGTCCTGTAAAAACTACTTATCTATCAAAAAATCTGTTGTCCATCTGCTCAGAAACACAGGCCTACATCTTGATTTTTTTTAATTTATATTAAAATACATTATATAATTACATTAAGGAGAAATATGAATCAGTGCTGGCTGAACCTGCACCTGCTTAACTTGCCTGTTTTATTGGACCAGACATGGTCAGAGCTGCCCATCATCCTCAGAGCTTTCCTTGCCAATTTACTTAAGCAATCATTAATAACTTTTTCAAAGTCCAACTTCCCTACATCACACATGTTGGCTTCGCTTGTTAGCAAGAGGAAAGTCATGTGTTACGATGCTAAATCACTGACGCTGTTTTACTTGCTAATGCTAGCTGCTACTAGCTAGTAACTGATCTCAGACCAGCAAAAACAGACCAATTTACAGTGACAGACCAGAGTTTTATCCAGAAAATGTGCAAACCACCAGTAAAGGCTGCTGGCCTCACAGACATGACTACACTTTTCTAAGAAATTGAAATAAGCACCGCTTTCGGTGACAATAGTCGACTGCAGCGACAAGATGGCAATAGTGTAAGGGATGGGTGCACATCGCAATTGACAGCGATGTCCTTACAGAAAACTATGGGCTCAAATTGTGGTCATAAATATTTTGTACTTGTAAATCAAATGTGTATTTGTGTACTGAGGTTTGTAACCTTGTAAACCAAAATATCTGAAAGTTTTATCTACAGATGAGAATTTGTGTAAATTTGTGATTGACATGACATTGACCAATCAGCTGAAAGGAAGATAAATCAGGTCAAAATTTGGACTTGAAAGTTGAAATCCACAAGCAGCCAGGGAGCATGAGCGCAGACATTTACACGTAGTTTTTTGATTTGTATCTGTAACCAGATCTTAACAAACATTTTTTTTAACTCGGGTAAATATTTTTTACAAACACAAATCTTTTTTAAACACACACAAATTTTCATCTGTAGATACACAAACATAAAACTTTCAGATATTTTGGTTTACAAGGTTACAAAACTCAGTAGACAAATGCACATTTGATTCACAAGTAGAAAATGTTTATGACCACAATTTGGGCCCATAGAAAAACACTGATATATATGTGAGTGTGTTATGACTGATTATATATATATATATATAATATATATTTATATTTATTTATTTATTTATTTATTTATTTATTTAGGACAGTGCATGTTAATGAACATAAATGTAAAAAAAAAAATTACATGAATGTAAACGTACCAGATTATAGCCAAGGGCTAATTTCCATCTGTTGTCCTTAAGCATAAAAATAGACATAATAATTCATAAAAATTCATCATTCATTCATAATAAAAACTCCATCACCAAACTTACACATACACACCATTCTGTTCCCAAATAAAACATTAAAACTATACAACTTATACATGATCACATATATATATATATATATGTTACATGTATCTTGATCTAATGCAGCATACCATCCATCCATCCATCTTCATCCGCTTTATCCGGGGCCGGGTCGCGGGGGCAGCAGCCTAAGCAAAGAGGCCCAGACCTCCCTCTCCCCAGCCACCTCCTCCAGCTTATCCGGGGGAATACCAAGGCGTTCCCAGGCCAGCCGAGAGATATAATCTCTCCAGCGTGTCCTGGGTCTGCCCCGGGGCCTCCTCCCGGTGGGACATGCCTGGAACACCTCACCCAGGAGGCGCCCAGGGGGCATCCTTGTCAGATGCCCGAACCACCTCAGCTGGCTCCTTTCGATGTGGAGCAGCAGCTGCTCTACTCTGAGCCCCTCCCGGATGGCCGAACTTCTCACCCTATCTCTAAGGGAGAGGCCAGCCACCCTTCGGAGGAAGCTCATTTCTGCCGCTTGTATCCGCGATCTCGTTCTTTCGGTCACTACCCACAGCTCGTGGCCATAGGTGAGGGTAGGGACGTAGATCGACCGGTAAATTGAGAGCTTCGCTTTTACACTCAGCTCCCTCTTCACCACGACGGACCGGTGCAGCGTCCGCATTACTGCAGCTGCAGCCCCAATCCGTCTGTCGATCTCCGGCTCCCTTCTCCCATCACTCGCGAACAAGACCCCGAGATACTTGAACTCCTCCACTTGGGGCAGGGATAAAGAGCTGGTCCAGTGTTCCGCGACCAGGACGAAAACCGCATTGTTCCTCCTGTATCCGAGGTTCGACTAACGGACGAACTCTCCTTTCCAGCACCCTGGCATAGACTTTCCCAGGGAGGCTGAGGAGTGTGATCCCCCTGTAGTTGGAACACACCCTCCGGTCCCCCTTCTTAAAGATGGGGACCACCACCCCGGTCTGCCAGTCCACAGGTACTGCCCCTGATCTCCACGCAACATTGCAGAGGCGTGTCAACCAGGACAGCCCTACAACGTCCAGAGCCTTCAGGAACTCGGGGCGGACCTCATCAACACCAGGGGCTCTGCCACCAAGGAGCTGTTTAACTGCCTCAGTGACCTCGCCCCCGGAAATTGGCGGGTCATTCCCCTCATCCCCAGACTCTGCTTCCTCCTCGGAAGACGTGTCAGTGGGATTAAGGAGGTCCTCGAAGTATTCCTTCCACCGCCTGACAATTTTCTCAGTCGACGTCAGCAGCGCTCCGCCAGCACTATACACAGTGCAGGTAGAGCACCGCTTTCCCCTCCTGAGACGTCTGACGGTTTGCCAGAATCTCTTCGAGGCAGTCCGAAAGTCTTTTTCCATGGCCTCTCCGAACTCCTCCCGCACCCGAGTTTTTGCTTCAGCCACTGCCCGAGCCGCATTCCGCTTGGCCTGTCGATACCTGTCGGCTGCCTCCGGAGTCCCACAGGCTAACCAAGCCCGATAGGACTCCTTCTTCAGCCTGGTGGCTCCCTTCACCTCTGGTGTCCACCATTTGGTTCGGGGATTACCACCACAGCAGGCACCAACCACCTTGCGGCCGCAGCTCAATGCAGCAGCTTCGGCAATGGAGACGCCACATAATGCAGCATACATGCAGCATACATTATGTGAAATTCTTTTGTAAATACATTTTGCTAAACAATGTTTAGTGCAGTGGCACTTTGGGGTTGTTATGTATATCTGTAAAAGTATAAGTGTATAAGTCTATAAGTATCTGTACACTGTGTAAGTGTTCACCAAACAGTGACACTGTAATCGATTACTTTGACTTAAACAATTACAATGTAGCTTGCAGTGAAGAAGAACAATAAATGTGTTTTTGTTATTCATTTGTTTAGTGTTCATGAACAGCCGTTTTTGCCACCTTACCATGTACAGTGAAGGTCAAAAGAATAATATGATAACTTCGAATTAATGTCTGTGTTTTCATACATGAGCGAAGCTAACAAGTGCAGCAGTCCTGACAAAAACCACCCACAGGACAAGATTTTGCTAGCATGACTAATGACTTTCATTGACCTAATTTTATTCACCCTATAAAAGAGTCAGACTTGTATCTTGTGATACAAAGAAACTCTAAGCCAAATTTTATATTTTTAAAACATTTACATTTTTGTGACAGCATTAAAATTGTATTGCTTTACCATCATTTAGTTTGACTCATCAGTCTCATCTTTCAGCTTATTTGTTGCTGAACATTGGTGAAGTATTTGCTCCCTGCAGTTATTTGTGTGTTCACACTTTTGTATTTGTTCCATTTCCTCTTAAACCACCCCACGGAGAAAACTGAAGTGAGTCCTTAACAAGAAATCACCGTAAGACATTTCCAGGTGTTTTTTCTTTTTCCTTTTTTTTAAAATCCCATTTACTGTTCGCCCACACACAATGAAACATGAACAACAGCAACGTTAATGGAAACATTAAACTGAACCTGCTGCTCTTCTGCTCCCCTCAGAACAAAGACAAATGTTAATGTGCTCTATGCTGACGACAAGTACATCAATTCTATTTCTTTAGCTCCTGAATATCTGGCCTCGAGGATTCAAGAGGAGTGTGACAACAGAGTGAAATTCTGGAAATGTGAGGTGGGGAATGATATCTGAAACCTTCCTCTCTGTTCTACAAATTGAAGTGCCTGCAACATTTTACATCGCTGCGCTGTAAGACGGACAAATGAGTGAATGAGTATCTGACACCGATAGACGTCATGGCCTATCCTTTTTTTTTTTGTCTTTAAATCATCTGTTATTTGCTACAGTTGTGGAAGCTTAAACTTTCTATGTAACTACAGCGGACGAGCAAATTACAGTGGATTAACTCTACATTGTTCCTTCGTGCTCAAATCAACTGACACATCCCCACTTATTCAAGTCCTTAATTACAGTTTACAGCCGGTGGGTGGTTGGGACTGCTCTGATTGCAGCCGGTGGAAAGGAAAAAGAGGATCAGAGTGTGTATGAAGATGGCACAAGGGTGTCGTAGTGAGGGTAAATACACTCACCAAGTATGCTAGCATGTCTAGTAGTATAATTTGTTCACACAAGATGTTCGTAGAGCTACTATAGCTTGGGAAAACTGTGTTAGCAGCATGTTGAGATCACTGAAGTGCCAGCAGAGAGGGGTGTAAATATTTGGTGTAAAGTATTTTCTCCTTTTCCTCTTTCCACCATCTGGTATTAGCACTGAGCTCTCTCTAAAGCTCCATAACTGCCACATGTTGACTCTCCAGTCACTGTCTCTTGGTCATTTCAACTGACTTTCTATAAGGATGCACTTCATTACTGCATGGCACAGCAAGCAGGTGGAACAGTGCTGTGAGGACGGTGTCTGTCTTGCGCGCATGGCCAGTCAAGATTTGATCATGCTGAAATCAAAACAGCCTCAGCTTTGTGTCGCTGCACGTTTTGAGTGCATGCTCAGCTTTGTGTGTGAGTAAATTATCTACGGTACATGCACAAACGCAACACTGACCTGAGTCTCGCCGATGTGCGTTTTTCATGACGCACGTGTACAGTACTTGCCACAGTAATAATATGTATCCTGAAGCCTTTATAATATTTGTATAATGAGTGCATTAAGGATGGGAATCAGAGTTGCACAATTAAAGCTACATGTAAGCTCTTTGGGCAAACCATAAATCCTTGTTTTAAAACAATAAATAATAAATAGAACCGCAAATAAACAAACTGCACTATTGGCTGATAATATTTTTATTTAGTCATTATTATTTTTTTATTTGTAAATAAAATGCAGATGTATTGGCAGTAGCATTTATAACAGCAAAGAAAGCAAAGAAGAGAAGGGAGAAATATCCCTCAACCACAAAATGAGTATTGATGTGTAGTTTGCTGACCACAGGGGTCAACAACAACAACCAGCATGAGCCAAGCAAACAAATAGAAATGTTATGAAAATTACACTTTAACCTTTAATGTGATGATCCTTTTTTAATCTATGTATAATTACTGCCTCCAGTCCACTGCCAATCAGAACAAAAGGAAACTTTTTTCACACCTAAAGGCCGGACCCTTAGGATGTTAATAGTATGGTGAGGTTAATTTTTCATATTTCAGAAAAGGCAGCAGATAACCGCCCAAGACTCCCGAAAAAAATCTGTGTTAGTCCCGTCAATAAAACAAACAAGCAGTACATTATGAGGGATTAGCTGTCTTGCAACTTTTAATTATTGCTATGGCATTTCAGTGCCCGTTGTTGCAGTGTCAATTAAAATGTGGACTCACTCTCAGCAAAGGCGTAACTTAAAAAAATCCTTTCCACATTAAGTGACTGACTTACCGATTTACATTGTCTTTTTGTTTTCTTTATTTTTGTAACACATTGTTGTATATTTTTGGACAATGTCAGCTTTTGGTTTGGGACATGTTCAACAGGTATGCCAGTAATCAATGTGTTTAGTGAAACTGAACTCAGGTTTCCAAAAAATGTGGTTAAACAGTTTTCATTTCATTCACAATTTAACAAAAGGGGCAATTACTTTTCATAGGACCAGGTAGGTTTGGATAACTTTTCTCCCTTAATCTATGACATCTTCATTTAAAACTGCATCTACTCTGGTTATCTTTGTCTAATATAAAAATCTGTTTGATGATCTGAAACATGTAAGTGTGACAAATATGCAAAACATTAGGAAATCAGGAAGTGGGCAAACACTTATTCACACCACTATGCATGTAACCCCGTTACTGAAATCTATTTAGCCAGGAAAAGGGAAAGACAAAACTGTGATTGACCTGACAGAGACAAAGAGACATTTAGTCCTGTGCTAACACTAATGGTAGACCATTGGTCAGTCCTATTTGGACTTTGTATTTCCCCAAGCTTTTCTGACCAGACTGTGTGTGCAACCATTACAACTCTGTTACATATTTTACCAGTAGAAGACAGATTAATTTCAAAGTTTACCTGATTTATTTATCCTGGAATTTCACAGCCATCAGAATCCACAGGTACCATCTTTTTCAGAGAAAACACTTATGCTAGCACTGATTTGCACCCCTGTTAAATATATATAAAACAAACACAGAGTGGAGGTCAAAGCTATTAGCTAGCGAGTGCCAATATAGAGCTGCATCCATAAACTATATGGGTGCAATGCAAAGCCTTGGAGACTGCTAAATAATGCCAAGTAGTAAAATACCAGAACTTCATTCACTAAAATTGAGGCACTAGCATTCTGGTGTTATTTGCCAGTGGAAGGCCACTAAGGCCCAGTATCAGATAAATAATGATATTTGAAACTGTATATCAGGCTAAACTACTCCATTAAACCAGTGGAAGTAAGGTGAGCACAATAAGTTAAACGTATAAATACAGAAAGGGTTTTGAACTCAAATTATTCAGTTTATGTGGCACATTTAAGTTTTTGGTGTTTTTGGCTTCATGCTGTTAGCACCCATCATATGCAAATAAATGCTAATAGAGCATGCTCATATGAAAAGAGCAGGTGAAACATATAAAATGTAAAGGGCAGGTTTGGTTTAAAAGGGCAGTGACCTCTTAAAGTAAAATACTCTATAATCTAACAAAACTAAAAGCTGATCAAAACTTAAAAACACTTGGCATTGCCTTCAACAGCATATATCTATTTATGTATGCTGTATCTATTTAAGAAGCCATACCAAAGATTAAAACTAGGTAGAACACTTTTAAGCCAACAGTGAAACATTCACAGGGGCTGACGAAATAAGAACACTATCAGGTTGTTTATAGTGTTATGATAGATGATGCGGCTCCTTGGAGAGTAACCCGAGTGAAAATAGCCCAGGATTTTTCTCTATTTTCACCTCCAATATCCTAGTGGGTTCACTGGAAATAAAAGCTCAGAAGCTTGAAATTAATAATTAAATTAAATTGTACTCTCAGAGACAAAAAAAGAACAAGACCCCAGGTCAGGATGAATCAGCGAGCATAGCTACTAATTGTTTATTTTCATAATGAAGTTAGTCAGAGGGTGTCATTGCTGTTGATGCATCACACTGGATTCTAAAAGCCTGAGTGGCAGCAGGATGATTTCCAGCAGGAGAACATCTGGCATGAGCACACACTCCACTGTTGCCCAGCATTATGGCTTGCAATTAGGAAAACAACAAGGTAATGGTTGAAAAAGAGTACTATCAAAAAGGTGCGAAGGGAACTTAACTTTGATGTTTCATGTGGATAATTATTGTAATTCACTTTGAGTACTAGCCATTAGAGCTTTAATGTTAGGGAAAATGTGGGTTTGGTTATTATAAGCAGTTTATTGTACAACTGTTGCTGGGTGAAAGGCCTCAGTCCCTTCTGAATAACATCAATATACATATTCCATCAAAACAGCATGAATACGCTGCTATTCCCTCATTATAATAGCTTTTACAATGAAGTCTGACCCAAAGCATTTGGCGAAGTGCTGAAAAAAACTGATGCAATCTGGTTTCATCCGCCGGGAAACTGCTGTTGATGTACCACTGAATGTTTTCATCCCTGATGAAGTAATTAGGTGCAAACAAAAGGGCCAGCCTGGTAAATGTTGTGGGTATAGTGTATTTATTTTTCTGTGGCTTTTATTTAACAACCTCGCAGCTTAGCCATTATAAGAGCAGCGTCTAAAATAATTAGTTGTCTAAGTCTGGTCAGCATCACTGTCTAAACATTTGTGTGTAGTACAAGGGATATTTGATTGAGAGTGATACAACACTTCGGCACGGTATATATTCAGTTAATTCAATTTTATGTATATAGTTTCAAATTAAAACGACAGTTGCTTCACTTAATATCGAGCAAGCACTTGGCAACAGTGGAAATGAAAAACTCCCCTTTAAAAGGAAGAAACCTCTGGCAGAACCAGGCTCAAGGAGGGAGCCATCTGTCACAAGTAGTTGGGGGTGAATGAAAAAGAAAAGAGAAGAGGGAATCAGGAGAGAGAAGTAAAGAAGAATCACTCATTGCAATAAGGGAAGCCCCCAGTAGCCTTGCCTAGAACAGCCTGATAATAATGTCAAGCCTAGAAGTAATAAATGCATTAACTATTTTAAGTTAGAGGTCATTATGTCTTTAAGACATCCATGCAATTTAACTAATTGGTGTGTATCATGTGGCTTCATTTAGAAATAAAGCTTGGTATCAAATGTATGCTGTGCCTTCTAATAACCTAGCCTAAGGGAAGCATGTATAATGTAAATAGAACTGGTCCCAGTACAGAACCCTGTGGAACTCCGTAATTATTCTTAATGTGTAAAGACAAGCTGGAGTCTATTAGAGAGATATTATTCACTGCAGTGCAGTACTTTTAATACATAGGACATGTTCTAATCTTTGTAGTAAAATATTGTGGCCAATGGTATAGAATGTCTCATAGAAATGAATCTGCTGTCATACATCCGTTTGATTTATTCCAAACTGAAGAAGGTGGAGAATGAAAACAAAGTGATCATGTGTCTCGCTCACTTTGTTTACCTAAATGTCAACCAGGCAGGACAGCTGAGTTCATTTACCCCCAGATTAGTGAAAGCAAACCATTTCTACACAGGCACTGTCCGGGGAATGAGAACCCAACATGACCGGGTGAGTGCTAGTTTTTCATTTTTACAAAGCAATCCTTGTAACTGTTGCCATCACACCTAATTTTTCCCAGTGGCCTCTATGTTGTTGTTCTTTTTTCTCTACTCCATGTCTCGCTGAGTGTGGAAATGACAGGGTTATACGGCAGCTTCACCTCTCCCAACTTCCCCCAGCCTTACCCTGACAACCAGCACGTAGTGTGGAACATCACTGTCCCAGATGGCCACAGGGTCAAACTCTACTTTACCCACTTCAGCATGGAACTCTCAGACCAGTGTGAATATGACTACATCCAGGTACATGTAGGAGGAAGTCAGCATCCCATTATGTGCACTGACTTGGCATCAGTAGCTTGCTCACTAAAAGGCCTCTGACCTTGTCAAACCAGGTTTTGGCAGAGGGGAATGAAACCTTGCGGTTCTGCGGAGAGGAAGGGAAGAACCATGAAAGCACCCCGAGGAATACAATCATCCTGTCAGCCCGAAACCTCATGTCAGTGGTCTTTAGGAGTGACTACTCTAACGAGGGACGATTCACCGGCTTCCAAGCATTTTACACCTCAGAAGGTGATGCAAAATAGTGACATTTGTTGCCAGAAGGGAGACACATTTTTCTCAGCTGTAATTACACAGAACAAAGAGTAGTGAGGTTTCTACTGAAATGCAGTCTTCACAGGTATATGCAGCAATTTTTTAATTAATTCACATTAATAAAGTCAGACAGCAAACTACAAATACAATGTAATATTTAGAAAACAGCAGGAATAATGCCCCACATGAAGAAATTATTTTAGAAGGCTCTTAATTTTATATATAATGTAACTGTTATTTATTTATGGTGCTTTCATTACAGGCCCTCCTCTTTATCTTCTCTTGGGATTTAAATGACTCTGAAGTTAACAAAAAAATGTGTTTTCCCACAGTTAAACTGTTATTTTAATTGGTTGCAGTGGCACACCCGAGAGACTTTTGCAGAGCCTATGAAAAAACTGTTTTTGTGATCATTGTTTAGTTTCAGCTAATTGGGAGTCAGATTTAGCATGAACCAGATTCATTTAGTTTCTGTGTAAGTTTTAACAGTAAATCAATGGTTTTCAAACTTTTACCCTTGTGCCCCAGTCCGGAAGCCAAAAAGACCCCTCACTGATCACATCCCCACTTCTTCTTCTTCTTTTTAAAAAAAAATCAGACATCCACAATCAGAACCATCAGAAGAGCATCAGAGTGTGTTAACTTAGCTTCAGTCCAGTTTTCTCTTGGCTTCCACACTCCACTCCACATGTTTTGGCTCTATACTCCACCAATGGGACTCCACAGTTGGAGAACCACTGCAGTAAATGCACCTGAGTTAGAAAAGTGTCTTTTATTTCTATCTCTAACAAGTTTTGAAGGCCATGATGGCATATGCACTTCAGCGCGATGTAAATCAAGGAAATAATCATCAGATTGCTTGGTAGGCTAAAGGTTTTAGCAGATTTATACGCAATCTCAGGTGTGTTCATGGATGGGGGAGGGGATGCATATTTATTGATTTACTCTGTCACAGACATCAATGAGTGCCTGTCCAAGGTAGAAGGGGAGAGAGTGTGTGATCATTTTTGCCACAATTACATCGGTGGCTATTACTGCACGTGCAGACAAGGATACCTTCTCCATGACAACAGAAGATCCTGCACAGGTAAGAACGATACAGAGCGAGGCTCAAGAGGCATGTTTATCTGAGCTCAATCACTGTGGGTCAAAAGCTATTTAGCAGGGTGCAACGTTAAGAACTTGGTATACATTGTCTGACTATATTGATTTGTAATTAGGGCATTTCTGGAGCTAAACACGCTACTGCTCAGATCTTCTCAAATCTGAAACAGCAAACACTATTTACAGTGAAGAAAAGCAGGCGTCTGACCTCTTTGAGACATTAGCAACAACGCATTCAATTTGCCTGCATTCACTGACGATGTAAACACATGAAATGGCCTAATCTTTCAGTTGGCACAGCAGCACACCCCAGAGTGTCTTTGGGTTTTTTTAAGGCCATTAAAATACGAATAGTTCCTTATCAGACTTTTGAAGACGAGCATAGAAATGGGATCAGACTGCTGTGTTGTAAACTTGTATTTAAGTCTAATTGTTCTCATTTGTCATTCAAAATGCTCTCATTATTCCCTACTACGGCAGGAAAAAAAACATGTCCCCCCCCCCAAAAAAAACCAATTTGGTGATATTTCACACAGGGCACACACTTGCCGGTGCTCCGTACTGGATTTCATTTTGTCATAGCTGGCCTGTGCTCACTTATTTCAGACTGAAAAAGCATACTGATGCACAAAGTAGTTGATCTCTGCCAGCTGGTGTAAGGCGAGGTTAATTACTGTCGATTCCTGAGGGAAAAGCGACTTCAAAATGGCATTAAAAATTGATACCTGTGTGCAGCACTAATAATGTACTGACACAAGGTAATTAATCACAATTACGAGCTGATGTGCCTTAAATTATTATTCTTTGCCAGAGGAAAAAGGGTGACAAAACAAATCATGCGATGAATAGGCAAAAATGATTATCTGCCTACAGATTGTACTAATTATATGAATTACAGCAACTCTGCCTCTTTGCAATCCTCATTTGTTTTTGTCTGAGGCAACATCTGCACATTTGCTGGGACAAAAAGGCAAAACCTAAATGAATCTCATCATTTATGATGGCAGGAAATGTTTCAATTGATGTGAAACAATTATTTTGTTCTAATCAAAAACTCTTTAAAGCCAGCACTTCAGAACCCAGCAGCTGTCGGTACAGCTTTACAAAATGGTTAAATCAGTGCCTCAAAATGATCACTTTTAGTGCACGAGTCTCCTTCGCAGTGCCGTGCCAGAGCCAGGTGCTGACGTCTCCTTCGGGGGTTCTGAGTAGTCCGGGTTATCCGAACCCCTACCCACCTATGAGCCGGTGCAACCACACCATCCGTCTGCCAGAGGGCTCCAGAATAATCCTGAACTTCCTGGAACCCTTTGACATAGAAGGACATCCAGAAGCCCCCTGTCCGTATGATATGTTGAAGGTCAGTTGTGCGACTCCAAAGTCTGAACACACACAAGCTAATGAATGAGCAATGTATTCCTCCTCATGCTCGTGGAGGTGGTTTTGCCACTGACTTGTCCTGCTTGGGTGATATACTGTATAGCTATTGCGGTTTCATGCATATTTAGCCAGACATCAGTTAGGACTCAATCATGCTTGCTTATTTATTTATTTATTTATTTTTAATTCTATCTAATGTCCCGACATGAAAGATTTCAACAGCTGGAAAAGAGTATGGGCCCTTCTGTGGCCCAACGCCACCAGATCGGATTCACACGGGAAGTTATGACGTGCACGTTGAGTTCAGGTCCGACTCTAGTGGAAAAAACAAGGGATGGAAGATCAAGTACACCAGTACCGAGGCAGAGACCCTTTCTTTGACTTCAGACTGATGGCGCTACAGTTCACGGACTCTGTTTCTAATTGTCCTTATTTTGTGTAAGATCTTGCTATTCTTTGTTACATAGACAATAAAAAGAGATTAAAATAAAACTGTTGTATTATTTAGATCCTCTTTGCTCATTACAATAAATACTGTGTCCAACTTTTAACCTAACAGTGTGCAGTCAGACGAGCATTTTCATTAACTTGGGTTTCCTCAAATTGCTGTGGGTGATTTCAGTCATCCTCTAATCTAGCCAAGGAATTGAAGAAATAAGAAAATCATTTAAGAGGGTCTAGATGTCAGTAAGTCTGGTCCAATAAGCGCCGTATGCTAGTCATTTAACCTTCATACATTATGCAGCTTGTTCTTAAACAATCCCGGCTACGCTCCTCTATCAAAACAATCATTATAGGGTTATTTAGTACAAAGAAATGACTTATCCACACAACATTTCCTCCAGCCGCGTGCCCCTCAGATGGTTCAAAAGTGCATGTCTGAAGGTGTCAGTGAGTGACAGAAAAATACTTGTGCTGATTTATTTTTATTGTTTCTTCTGCTCCAGTGTTTTGATTTCCTTCCTCCTTCTCCCGCAGAATTAGGTCAGCGCAATTTTTCAGTGAACGTGTGACTTTCTTAAACCACAGTTTGTTAGCTTTGATTGAGCTGTTTTTCCCAGGCACATATTTTGTAGTTTGTAGGCAACAACCCCGAGCATGATGTGTAGCTACTGACCCACAGATCACCTCGTCATTTTCAACCCAACAGAAATACGAGGTCCTGTGTGGACATGTGCGCTGTAAACTGTCAGCCCACGCGGGATTAAGGCTTGTTTACAGCATTAAATACCAGACAGCCCTCGGGGCTCCTGTGTGCTTACCGAGCAAACCTGCAGTTCTTACCTGAGCGCCGTTAAGTCATAATCTAATGCGCATGGAAGGTGTAAGACATGACGGAGCAATTGACCGCTCCTGTGCTCTCGCGCGCTCACTCCTAACTGTCCAGCCTAGTTGGAGCTAATTCCACAGGAATTACGCACACCATGAAACCCATTAACCAGCTGTTGAAAAATATCCAGCCGCAGCACGCTGCCAGTAGGCTGTCAGGCTTATAGCTAATATGCCCATCACTATTACACTAGTGCACGAACTCAGTTAAGTTGCTATAGAGAGAAATATAAAGTCTCAATATCAGAGACTGCTGCTTTTTTGTCATTGGTAATAATGTTCCTGACCACGCATACTCCTTCACCTTCACTAATAGGTGTTTAGAGTCTTCAAATTCAATATCACTAAGGAGATCCCTTGGTTTTAAGGCCAAACGCTACTGCTGTGTCACTTTACAGTGCAAAGCCTTTGAGGAAATCTCAAAAGTACTGAACTTTTTCCTTTTTTTTTCCCATTTGGATTGTATTGGATTCTAAATGCTTTCAATATCTGTCACAATAATGTGGGACAACAGCACTATGGAAAGTCTGAAGGCACATTTAATGAAAAAAAATATATATATAAATCCCTCCTCCACCATGTAACATGTATAAACATGCACCACCATATACAATTTCCTTTAGCTACTTGTGGAAAATTAATATGAAACAGCCTCCTACAACCTGCAGTTTTTCTTGCTGATGAGCTGAGGCACAACTTTTTATTTTTTTGGGCATACATGGACACAATACCGAGTAATTATAAGCTGCTTACAAATGCTGCACTTAAAGGGCATCTAATATGAAAGTACAAGCTGGCAGTGACATTGTAATTTCCCCACAACACGAAAAAGAAGAGGTCTTTCTGTAAATTCAGATCCTTCATTTGTGCTCATTGTTCAGGACACAGATGACAGGCATGAGAAAAGATACATCCCCATGAGTCACATGGACACTGCACACGCTGTCCACACCCTCTTACATCACACTGCCAGCAGACTCGTGCATAATAAGCTACAATGTCTCACACACACAGGGGTCATATGAATGAACATGTATCTAACTTTTTATTATTAAAGCAATGAACGTGTCTGTGTAACCAATTCAAACATATCTGGCCAATTTTGGCCCCCCCCTTTGTATTTATTCCCGTTTCTGCACTTACCATTATTTATGAGGTATTTCTTCTCCTCTTTCAGATTCCATAAAACATCACACAGTGAAATTTCGCATTAGGATGCACAGTTTTGACAAATATTTCAAGATTTTTCAGCACACTCATTAAAAAATTCCTTGACTTTTAATGCAGTTTCCAAAAATAGCTAAAAAAAATATGACTTAAAAATGCATTAACAAGGCAATATCAGGATGACCTGGATACCAGATTTTCACTTTAAAACAGCAGAAGCTAAATTATGTGTTTAGCTTACTCTAACTAATTAAAAGTAACTTTTTACCTGCGTAAACTGAAGATCTAAAATCTCAAATGCGGTGCATCCCATCAATCATAGCAATAGTTAAGGGGCAGCAGAAGGCAAAATTTTAAAAAAAGAAAAAAGTGTAATGATGACTATAAATGTAACAGGCAGCCTTAAAACAACAGTTCTTCATTTTTGGAGAAAAGAAAACATTTTCTTTCTTTCTTTTTAAACTTTCTCACTGTGATAAAGCAAATAAATGTGAGTTAGATGAGAAGACCCATTTTATTTAAATACACAACAGTGAACCTTGGACTTTGGCCTAGAGGCGCAGCAACTTTTCTGTCAACTAGCGAGGTTGCCAGAAGTAAGAGAATCTCCCCAAATACTGAGTTATAGCTTTAAGTTTAGATTTGTTTATCTGTAGTTATTCTCACAGCATGAAACACAAAATAAGAAACCAGCTAAAAAAAAAAATAGACCCAAGTGGTTAATGTCTTTGATAAACATGACTTGTGTAAATCATCCAGCTTCCTCTTGAGGCAAAAGCATTCAAGTGGTTTTGAAATCTTACAAAGTGTCAACACTTGGGATTCATGTATTCCAGCAGTTTTGTTATTATCAGTAACGCAGGGCAAAAATCCTACTCTGCTGGCCCCGAGGCTGGTAGTGTGAATTCTTATCAGTCTGTGCTCAGGTAGAGTCTCGGCCTAGTTGCCGCCTTGGGCTTGCTTTTCGACGCCCTCCTCCTTCCTCTTCTCGCTGGACTGCTGGCTGCCGCGCAGCTGTGTGTTGCTCCTGATGGATTGCACTGCCTGAATCTGCCGGAGACGTGCGGTCAGCTCAGCTTCACAGGCCTGCAGCAGCGTGGACGTCCTCGCTCTGTCCCAGCCCAGCACCTGCTCCATAGCTTCCATCCCTCTGGCCACTACCATCTAAAGACACACAGACGGGAGCTCCATATAGTGGATATGGGAACATATGAGGCGATACACTGGCTTGCCCTACTAACATAAGTTTATGAATGCAAATGGAGATGGCTGACAAAGTCTTGTGCTTACACTGTACCTAAAGTAAATGGGATTATATCAGAACTGATGACGCAGGGGTGTGTTTTAAGTGTGTCAGGATGGGCAGTTTCACATGCTTGCTTTGATCATTTTGCAGCAGACTCACTGGGGTGTGTTACGACAAAAGCCTTACAGCAGAAGGAGTGACGTGGGAATATGATGACGTAGGATCATTGAAGGGAGTTGCCCCACATTGCTGCGATATGTAAATGCACCTCATTTGCTGGTGCCTGTCTAAATTTGCAGTTTGAACTTCTTGGTAGTTCTCAGAAAGAGTGGATTCTCTGCGACATTTACAATACAACAGATGTAAAAGTACACATTTGGGGTGTTTTTATTTGCTGATGCTTTGAGGCAGACTTAATCAGAGTTGTGTGAATAGGCTACCTGCAGATCCTCAGTGGAAAGCCTGGTCTCTGGCGATGTTTTGCCTTTCAGGACCATCAAAGTCCTGGACATAAATCCAGAAGCAGAATCCACCTCCATTCCATCTGGCACATCCACATCCCCGGCACCTGAGATATTGAAACAGGTTTCGATACATTTCAAAACATTTTAAACATAGTAAATGATTATTTCAGGTGGGGTTATTAAACAACAACAACAGGTCCACCTAGTGACCAAAAGATAGAAGTGCAGCTCTTCCCTCATGAGAAATTAAGAGAATGAACCGATAACAAATTCAGAAAGAAAAATAATACATGTTAACTAATAACATCTGCAGTTGTTTGAACCTCCTTCACTTAGAAATAAAAATACATATTTTAAGATAGAAGGGCAGCAAAATAAATAAACTGTGTTTGAATGTGTGTTAATGTTAGATTGAAACAGGCATCGAAATAAAAAAGCTGCTTGTATGAATGGGTGAATGAGGCATGTTGTATAAAGCGCTTTGAGTGCTTAGGTTGAGTACAAAAGTGCTACATAAGAACCAGTCCATTTATGTCTCTTGTTCTTAAATATAGAGAAAGTTTATGTATGATTTTCACATTTATTGTTTTCTCAAATTTTCTGATTTGACCACCCCTCCTCGCTGGCTAAAGTTATGTCAGTGATGTCCCCGACTCTCATCTAAAGAACTACATCTGGGGCCATTACCTATCTTGAGGGCTTCATAGTCACGGGACTATATTGATTATTTTGCTGGGTGTATTCATGCATATTGATCACATCTATTGATTACATGTTTGTTACGCAGAGGGAACTGTATAAGCACCCTTTTCAAATTAATGGTTTTTTGTTTGTTAAGCCACATAACACTGACCTATGAATCATTCAGTCATAAAAAGGTACCTCACTCAAGGGATGAATCTTGAGTTACACGTGTTGTGTCTACACATAACAGACATCTTAGATGAGCATCAATTTTAAATTGTATCTTTGGACACTTTGTTACCACAGCCTGTCTCAAAAACACTGCATTTCCGTTTATGCTTGCACATTTCAATAAATTGCTGTTCCTTTTTCCATGTTCATAGTGAAATATGAAGAATTGACTTTGACCACCTTTGCTCTTCAACACAACCTGAGCTCTGTTAGGCAGGGATCACTGTCATGCTGAAAAATGAATACAATCAGATCAAGGATTGATTGTGGACTTTAAGAGGACCAGGAAAACCTTGTCCCCTGTTTCAATCCAGGGGGTCAATGTGGACATTGTGGAGGACTATAAATACCTCGAGTATACATGGACAATAAACTGAACAAAACATTGTTGCACTCTACAGGAAGGGCCAGAGTCATCTCTATTTTCTGAGGCGGCTGAGGTCTTTCAACATCTGTTGGATAATGGTCAGGATTTTCTATGAGTCTGTTATGGCCAGTGCCATCCTCTATGCTATTGCTATTGGGGCAGCAGGTTGAGGGTCACAGATGCTAACAGACTCAATAAAGTGATCCGCAAGGCCATTAATGTTGTGGGGATGGAGCTGGACTCCCTTAGGGTGGTGTCTGAGAGGAGGATGTTGTCTAAGATAAGGACAATGCTGGATAATAATTCCCACCCACTCCCTGACTAGCCACAGAAGCATGTTCAGTGAGAAACTGAGATTACCAAAAAGCACCACTGAACGACACAGGAAATCATTCCTGCCCATGGCCATCTCCCATCTCCCTCAACTCCTCCGCCTAATACACTGTAAACACTGCAATAGTTACACACAACAGTTAAATGTCAATCATATATATACTTCACCTGTGTAATATTCTTGATATTTGTAATTGAATGATTTGTATTTGTTAGTACTATTTCTTAAATTTGTAAACTTTGTAACATATTGTATTATTTAATTAGTTTAGTCCGTTACTGTTACTGTCTTCGAGCAACTGTAACCCACATAATTTTTAAAGTACTCTGATTCTGATTCTTTCCAGACAGTATTACATGGTGGATCAAAAACTAACTTTTGTGTGTTCATAATTCTATCATTTTTGACACGATCCCCAACACCACGGGCTAAAATGCAGCACCAAACCACGACAGAGCCTCCAGTGTGTTTTATAGACACTCGGTTTTGGACCCCTCTCCTGATGCCCTCTGTGGACACTGATGACAATATGAACCAAAAATCTCAAATTCAGATTCACTCCATAGGATCTGCTGCCTGTTGATTTTCAGTCCAGTTCTTGAATAATTTGGAATATCTCACCCATTTCTCCCCTTTCCCTTCCATAAGAATGGCTTCTTGACTGCCACCCTTCCACTGAGACCATGTCTGATGAGGCTTCTGTGAACAGTAGATGGAACAACTGATGCACCACAGAAGCATCTCTTACACCCTGTGTCAGCTCTCTGATTTGTTCTTCTATTTCTTCATGACATGACTTACATAGACTGTTCATCTGCTGTAGATACTTTGCCACTTTTTTTGTCCGCCAACTGTCCAGTTTACTCAAATGTTTTAAGGACATACTGCACACCATGCTAAGAAAAGCCAAAGCTTTGGCAAGTTTTTGGCAGTCACCATGTTGGCACATTTTTACCTTTGGCATTTTCATTGATTCAACTAAAAAAATTGAAACAAATGTGTTTTTGCCTCACACTGCTAGTAACAAAGCGCCCAAAGATTCAATTTAACATTGGTACTTTGCTATGGTGTCTGTTATGTGTAGACAAAACGCTGGTTCATCCCTCGAGTTAGGCACCTTTTAAAGCTTGTCTCATAGGTCAGCTTTAAGTGGCTTAACAAGCCTCTCAGAGGAAAACCTTCCCTAAAAAAGGTCAGGTACAAGGACTGAAAATGAGTAAAAACAAAAGCAGCCAATGCACAAAGAAAAATGTCAAAAAAGCTTCAGAAAAGCTGAAGCTCAAGGCTTCAGCGTTGGAAAAACTGTTGCTCAAGGCAACCTAGAAGAATTATAAAAAAGTCAGGCTCATTGGAAGCAAAATATAAAGAAATAAAAGGTGGCTCCAGACTTTTGCACAGTACTGCAGTTCACGGAGTTTCTGTATCCCAGTTTGAATAATGACACAGAAACAGCTTTCTATGCAAGACTTAACTTGTTACAGAGTTTATATTGTGTATCCGTGTCACACTACAATAATCAGGAAATCTGATTTTCATATCTTTATCTCAACAAACTATTTCCACACGGTAAACATGGCAACCACCTCAAAATGACACAGCCGTACCTCCCTGAGAAGGCGGACTTGTTTCTTCCTGTTGTCTGTTCTCCAGCTCCACAGTTTTCAGGTAAAGCTGGAGCAATTCCTTGGATTGCCGCTCCTGCTCTCTTCGATCCAAAACCCTCTGCAGCGTCTCCTGGAGCTCTTGGGCCTTTTTCTCTTGGAAGCCCAAAGCAGAGGCTAGTTCAGGGCATGGGGCATCCACTAAGGTCTGAAAAAGCAAAGCAAAACAATAAAATACAATTTGCGGCTCCTATTTTTAGATTGATTAACACACTTATCGCTTTCTTATACTTGACATATAATGTTGGTACCTGTAGGTCCGCCTCAGACATGAGAATAATGGTAGTCAGGTCCTGCTTCAGCTGCTGAGCCAGTTCATACCAAGGTGCTACAGTACTGGAGCTGTCCACAGTATCAGTCTCCAGCATCACAGAATCCCTAGCCATCCAAGCTGTGCCACCATCAACTAAAAAGTAAATATCAAATCAACACAAGGTGGTGCATTCCCGGGATATTAATGATTGATGATAAAAAGGATGCAGAAAAATGTCAGATAAAAGTAAACCTGCTTACTCCTGCAAGGTGGAGACCACCTCTCTTTGTCATTTAATAGCATGAATTTTGTGTTTGAGGGTAAACACAAAAAGTAAGCCTGATCTTCTACTACTGTCCCATCATTCTCTAGGACCACTGTGACTGAGTCACTGGAGTTGAACCCAAGACACTGTCGACCTGTTAAAAGAACAGAGAAACTACAAATATTATAGAGTGTCCCAGATTATTTTTATACTTCAAAGTGTTTAGCCATATGGTTGTATCCATCCAGCCGATTCAATATCCCAGCTGACTGTTGTGGAAAGAGGTGGCCGCAAGTCCAGTTTAGCATAACAAATTAACCTCACATGCGTGTCTGTGGACTGTGGGGGGGAACCAGCAAATCCAACACAGATCCTTCTCTCTGTGAGGCGACAGTGCCGCCCATATTTCAGAGGAAAACAATCAGTATTAGTGTATCCCATAAGCCAAATATTCAAAGCAGTAATACCTCAGACACCACCTGTTCATCAGGTGATTCAGCATACTTCCACATGTCAAACAAGTCAGTCCATTTAAAGAGTCACCAGCCCTTTCATCAAAGCTGCTCCTATTTGCAATACAAAACATGTCTTACTTCCACTCGCTTTTAAAATTGTACAGCTATAAATCAGCACCTCTAGTTTAATAGTGCCCCAGCTCAATATTTCATATACAAGTATTTATTTATGTATATTGAATAGGAATAAAGGCAATTTATAACTTTAAGCTAGCTTTAAAACCAAGAGGGGGGTTTTCAGATAGCATCCTAGTTTTGTCACTGGCAGTTACAGGAGACTTTATCAGAATCAGAAATACACTTCTAGTATCTTCATGTAGGTGGCTTCAAAATCAAGGACCCAGCCTGACCTCCTCCAAACTCTGCTGACACATAACAATCAAAGACGTAGAAACACTTTTATTAAAAACCTTCTTTTTTTTTATTAAAAAGAGAAAAATGGAGAAAAAAAAGTCTGGGGGTAACGCCTGGTGACTAGCCTTTAGGAATGAGCAGGAAGAGCAATGACTTTTCATGTTTAGCTTCTGCAAGTTTAAACACGATGGATAAAAATGGTGATGCTGCTTCTGCTGCCACACACGACTAGATAAGTAAGCTTGTCGACAGCAATAGCAATAATCACCTCAGTTGTAATGTTAGTGCCTCCCAACACTCTCACAAATCACTGAACATATGAAGTTCTTTCACTTTCGCAATATGAGACCCCGCTTTTAGCGCTCAGCACCAGTGCAAACTAAACATTTAAATACTGCACCCACAACGTTTGACTGCGTGAGACGGTACTTCACGTAACTGTCACACACCCGTTCAACATTAATGAATACATCGCTTTTATTAAAAAGAAACTCTAGCATGATAAAGTTCAGGAATGTAAAGTCATGACAACTTACCTTTTTTCTTAAGCTCATCTATGGAAAGAGCTACTAGCCCATGCGTTTGTTGTCGTGTGAAATTGCACACCTTACACGGTTTATCCGTCATTGTAGTCTGCGTTTAGAGAAGCAGATTTTGTGCTTTCTTATACCTTAATACTGACAGTTATCGTCAGCAGCTATCAACTGCTACCACTATCCCCGAATACGGAACTGCCGCCGTGCCGCTATGGCATCTGGGATATGTAGTTTAGCACATACATAGAAAGAACTGCCTTTGTGTTTACAGTTTGAATATAACGCTATAACCTCTATAGCGGTAATTTGAGTGTATTTTAAAAACATCTTTTATTAACTATTTTCAAGCTCTAGACATAAGAAATATGAGAATAATAACATGTCCTTCCGAGTAGCTCCTGTTAAAAAGCTCAAAGGTGGACTACCGAAAATGACCGCTAGATGGCGACCAAAGAAAGTCTGGCCTGACAGTGGAGTTCAGTTCTTTCTTTTTTGTTTTTCTTTCTTAAAGACATTTGGTTGGTTAATTGCGTGGTGAGAATAAATAGCTAGGGAGTAGGTGGAAGAGAGCCTGGAGAGGTGGAGGTATGGTCTGGAGAGAAGGGGAATGAAAGTCAGTAGAATCAAAGAATGCGTATTTGTGTAACAGTGAAACCAGGAGTACAGATACTGAAAAGTGGGTGGGTTTAAATAGTTTAAATACCTAGGTTCAGCCATCCAAAGCAGACAGTACAGGCTGAGTGGAGCGGGTGGAGATGATTATCAGGGGTGATTTGTGACAGATGGATAGCAACAGTGGTGAAAGTAATGGTTTATAAGATGGTACTGAGACCTGTATGGTTTGGAGACTGTGGCACTGACACACACACACACACACACACACACACACACACACACACACACACACACACACACACACACACACACACACACAAAGGAGGCTGAGCTGAAGGTAGCAAAATGTTGATGAAGATGAAGATGTTAAAATTTTCATTACGATTGACCAGAAATTAAAAATCAGAAACTAGAAGTTAGAAATGAGTAGATCATAGGGACAGCTCAAGTTGAGCAGTTTGAAGACAAAGTTAGAGAGGCAAGGCTGAGATGGTTTGGACATGTGCAGAGGAGGAGAAGTAGATATACTGGACAAAGGATGCTGAATATGGAGCTGCCAGGCAAGAGGAAAAGAAAAGAATCAGAGAGGAGGTTCTTGGATGTAGTGACAGAGGACATGCAGAGGGTTGTGTGACAGAAGTGATGCTAAGGATGGGATGAAATGGAGGCAGATGATCCGCTGTGGCAACCCCTAAAGAGAGTAGTTGAGAGAGAAAAGAAGACTGCTTTATATGGTTCAAAAATGCACCACTTACATCACCTGAAACAATCATTTTAATACTGTAAGTCTAGCATTTAGGGGTCTAACCTTTAGGGGGTTGCTGTAGCAAATGACTTTATAGTTTTATTTATTTATTTTTATTATTTATGAACTACTGTAAATAAATAGTACACTCTTAGAAGGGATGTGTTAAAATTGACACATCATGTGTTAAATTTTAACACATGTGCTGCATCAGATTAGGGACAACACATGATGTGTCAGTTTTAACACAATTAATGTGTCTGCTCCTTTAACACATCTTCTGTGTTAAAAAATGTAAACACAAAGATGTGTTATTTTGACACAAAGATGTGTTAAAATGTGTACATTTCAATTTTTTTTAAAAAAGGAGAAAAAAGATGGGTATATATTATACATTTATTGAATTCCATTTTTTATTTGGCATATTATAAATCATTACAAACTGAATGAACAACAGCTGTCAGAATCTTTTCAATTAAAATGTTTTAAATTCAATTTTAGCCAAAGCTATATCACAATTTTTACTTTACAAAATCAAACAAAATTCATATCTGACTAGCTTTCTATCTCTCTAGATCATTAAAATGTCAAAAAAATTTGAGGGCAATATATATGATTGCCCTTTTTTCAATTTTTTCAATATATATATAATGTTCTGATATAATCCAGACAATACATGAATTAAAATTTTTAAAGGTAACAATTGTCATCTTCAACAAATTGTCAACATTTAACAAATGTGCAGTTGCATGCAAACAGAAAAACATACATTTTGGCGAATATAGCATCCAGGTTATACAATTTTGTACCTTGGGTTTAAATACGAAAAACAAAAATTTCAGCCAATCAGTTCATATTGTCTGACCTTTCCACTGCATAGGCATAAAAATGGTCAGTCCTGATAAGCAGTGTATTTGACAAAGATGCCAAATGAGGTTTCTCACCTCTGTGAACAGAGACTCTCTACATTTTGGACAGGTGAACATTTTACTTGCATCCTTTAATCTGTGCAATCAGCTCCAGTACTTTGGTTTTCCTTTGGGTGGACAGCGGCAGGTCATAGACAAACTCAAAGAAGGTGAAGACGGAGCCAAGTGGTGCTGGATAGGACAAGTTACATACCCAGTACAGTTTGAAAAGCTTATCCACAGCACACGTCAGGCCATCATTCAGAGAAATGGTTACTCTGTCATTCTTAGCAACAATGATGTACTGCCTGGTTGCCCTCTTTAGATCACCGATGCATATCAGCTGGGGTTGGTGTGTTGTGGATGATGCTTCAGGATCACTGCAAAGCGATGCAATACTTGTTCCAGGCTTGGAGATGGGGAAGATAAAGATAGTATTCAGTGAGGTGTAGACAAATGCTTTCCTCAGGTAAATACCGTGAGAACTTTACTGAATACATACCAGTGCAAAAAAGGCTGCAACGACTGGCACCAACTGGTGGGAGTAGGTGTGTTAACACATGGCGGGGGGGTTCTTGTTTCCAGGGCAGCTACTGATTTGAGCTTCGGAATGATAGTGGCTTCTAGGGCTGCCACGATTTGTCGACTAGTCACGATTACGTCGACTATCAAAATCGTCGACGACTGATTTAATAGTCGACGTGTCGTTTGAAGCTTTGTAAGATCGCAAAAGACGCAGGAATAATAGCAGGATTTAAGAGTGTAATAACGGACTGAAACAGAAGATGGCAGCACAGCATGTACAAGGATGCCAGCTGCCGTTAAACCCCGAAGAAGAAGAAGAAGCAGCTGTGTCCCAGAATTCATAGCGCGGCCCAGCTTAGTTTCCAACAATGGCGGTAGCTAGTTAGTTTTAATATTACTCTTATTATTCTTTCTGGGTCACAAAATAAACGTTTAACATATTTTCAGGCGAGAATGTAGCTGTGTAAACCTCAAATATCTGCTCAGTTTATCAGGACACCACATATTTTCAAAAGCGCTCCGACGTTTTCGGAGACATCTGTTACCCACTAGCTCGATAGCTAGCCGGGGGCTAGGTCACTAGCGCCGTGAGAACACCGGACTCCCGGCAAATTGTTTTCAAACCCACCGCCGTCTTTCGCGACTCAGGTTAAATATATATGAGTCACTTAGATAAATTAAAAATGTTGTTGTATGGCTTTTTTTTTTTTTTTTTTAGTATTTTATTTGTTCCTGAGTAAATCGGTTTGGCTGAGATTAAAGTTATAGTTTTTACACAGCTGAATAAACGTCAAGCAGACAGCTGATCATCAGAAGTGTGAGATGCTGGAGAATATACTCCGGTGTCCTGTTATATTTTAGATAGCAAGGAGTTTATTAAACTTTACCGAAACAATCTGCAAATTTCATTAAAATTGAATAAACTATCATCTTGTCTTTATTTTTAGTTAGCACCTTAAAAGCTTAAAGCTGTAAGCTAATGATAGTTATATAAGAGCAGATGCTGCTGGTGCAATAAGCTGTAGTTTTACGTCCAGTGGATGATGATCTGATTAGTCGACTAATCGCATAAATAATCGGTGACTAGTCGACTATCAAAATAATCGTTTGTGGCAGCCCTACTGGCTTCCTATTTTCGCAAAAAGAGGTCCACCTTTCCTCCTGTAAGATTGCCAAACTCCAAGTCCAGCCTACGGAAATAAAAGAAGTGTTTACGTTTAAAATGAAGCATTAAATACATTAAATCAAAAGTACATTCTGTCCATTTGGTAGCTGAAAGGCTAAAATCAAACTTTATAGTATCACATTTCTATTACCCATTCCACATCAAGCTTACCTACACAGTGAAACAACAATTTACTTGGAGTGGTATTTGAATACAAGTCCATTATTCCTTCATTTTAGCTATGATTTGGGTCCCATCAGACCCTGAGAAAAAATTAGGACTTTTTAGCTGATGTTCAACTTTCTAGCAGACAATTTCTTATGTTGTCTGTCTGCGGTTTGTCCTGTAGAGCTTTTTTGTTGAAAATAGTGCTGCTGAAAGCAGTTTCATACAGATTTAGGTGATTTTTTGTAGGGTTTTCACTTCCACGAGCAGCACTTTCTGCATTGTCATTTGATGTCCCTACTATTAGATAGTCATTTGGTGGTACGACTAAGATTTTGGACCATGTGAAAAGTGATGCTCATTGTAATCAGTGCGCAGGGAGTAATGATCAAACTCTGAAGTTATAAAACTTTCAAAATATTCACTAGGAGCTCATAAACATACCTCCAAATGTATCGACTCCTGTTACATACTTTGTATGCAAAACACAACTGAGTGGAGAAGGAGTACATAAACCATTACCAGAGAACCAAGCAACTTGCCAGACTTGGCATGTCCAAAAACCGTGGGTACTCTCCGAATATTCCAGGCTCTGAGACTGGTGTATGTTTCCTCCATGCCTGACATGATAATTGGAAGGTTCTCAGCTGAGGGCCGCAATAACTTGGGTGACCCACTCATCTGTGCTGCTGGTATTCCCATCCTCTCGCCTGAGCTTCTTGTCTTCACCACAGTCATCTGTCACTTTTCGCTTCTTATAATGTCTCTGCCCCTGGTCGAGATTCCGTCTAAGGTTGCGCAGTTTAGTCTCTAGGAATCCACAATGAGAGACTGGATCATAATAATGCTCCTGAGGAAGAAAGGACAGAGGTATATGGGTAACAGCTGAGCAATTTTAACTGAGAAAAAAAGCTCTAATAAATAATTAGATAAAGGTTAAACGATACACAGTAAGTGGGAACAAGTGCAATTTACAGTATGTAGTGGAATTTACATTATTAAAATGCTAAATTTACTTACAAATCCTTCCCCCTGTCCTGCCACTTAAGGGTGGAAAATTGGTGAGGATGCTTTTTGCTACAGTTAGCTTCTCTGCACTAAGAGGGTAACTGGAAAACAAACTTTTTTACTTCTGTGCACTTCAACATTTTTAAAGGAAAACATTCATTGCAAAATTTTAACAAAGTACAGTAAAGTGCTATACTTACTAACCACACCTCTCCACCAAATCCCCAATGCAAGTCTTCACAAGGAGCCTCCTCGATGGCACCGACAGGTTTCATACTCCTTAAGAATCTGTGGGGCTTTCCTGAGTGACTTCAGGGGTTGACTTTGTTCTTCTGTGGTAATGGTAGACTGTGTAAAGGCAACACCAGACACTTTACCTCTCTGCAATAATCTTCAAAGTCATGACAGCAAATTTCCACAGAGCATAAAAGCACGAGTTTACTCAAAAAGCTGCAGCAGAAGAAGGCGGTTTCTTAACTACGTGATTATAACGCAATGACTAAAAGAAATTCTGAATAATAAATAAATTGATTTTATCTTCTAGTTGCTACTTGGTGAATAAATCTGATCCTGACTAATAGTGATGTCTGATGTCTGTGGCACTGCTGACAATAAGAATTTTTTTTTTTTACAAATTTCTTTCTCATCTATAAAAGTGGTTACAAGGACTTTGACAGATTCTAAGTTGTCATATGTGTGCTGAAAAAATGAAACACATGGCTAAATAAGTAAGATAATTTGCATGGTCAAGTTGCTGTTGTTTGGTTTTTTAAATAACACTGACTATTACTTCCTCAGAAGTTCTGCATAAAAAAGAAACTATATCAGAGCATGTTTCCAGCAATAAGCCTTAAAAAAGAATGTGCACATACTTTAGTTAATCATACTAGATGCAAAAACTGCTTTAACTGCTTGAAAAAATAATTATCTCTGTCAATATGAGGTATATTTCATGTTAAAGTTACTCAGTCTTTATTCCTATTCTCTGCTAGTAAACGAATGGTCGCGGTGATAACTACATTTGCTATATTCAGAGCTAACCACAATATTGTCATTTTACTCAACACTGCTACGGTTAGGTGCTGACTCTGGCGTTGCTCATAGACAACATAATGCCTGTCGGAGCCGCTAGCCAACTACCACACTGGTTCTAAGAGCAATTTCTGAATACTCTAATACATAAATAAAGTAAATAGATAAATACATGAATAAAGTAATACATAAAAATACTACCAAAACACATTAACTCTAATGGAGTATGGCACGAAATCCAAGAACTAATAATAAAATTAAGAGTAGGATATGTTAGCAAGACTGTTACATTAAGGTTAGTTAGGTATAGTTAAGCAGTAATTAACTTAAACTCTAAACTCCTACATAACTCCTATATTTTATATAAATTCACATTCTTCCAGAAACCCGGCATATTTTCAGTACATTAAGATAAACTGGTAAATGATACTTACTGTAAGGTCTGACAACATACTAGGCGACGTAACCTCCATCTTTGTCTCCTTTGTCTCAGTGGCGCGAAAGATAGCGCCCCCTTCCCGCCGCCGGTATGTCATGTTGCTGGGCAGAATTTGTTTCAATTTTAAGCATGTGTGTTCTTACTCATTTCATTTTCTACTTTTGCTTCAATTATATTCACATGTTATGGTCAAAATTAAGCCTGTTCTTTGTGGATACTTATGCTTATAGTATAGCCATGGCCATTAATTGGTATGCCATACATATTGAGAAATAAAAAATTAATCCTCTTTCAGAATTTTAGTACACCATACACACCTTGGTCCACATTACATTATAAAATGTTTTATTTGTTGAAAGTAATGAGGAAAGGATTAAGGAAAACAAACAATAACTAAACATTTTATTTATTCAGTTAATATAGTTATAATACATTGTTAATCTACAATTTATTTCACTAAACACAGGGCTAGCATCAAATTACTGAGCTGCTAATTTTAGGTCCTGCTGTTAGATTCTGAAAATAACACACAAAATGTGTTAAACTGTGCAACACATCAAGTGTGTTAAGCGTTTTACACATTTTTTCAATGTTTACACATTTTCTTACACATGTTATGTTAAAATTTACACAAAATGTGTTAATAGTGTAACAACACATTTTTTGTGTCATTTTTTAACACATCCTTTCTAAGAGTGTATCTTCTTGCTGTGAATTCATTAAGTATTATGGTTTCTGAAGGGGCCCTGGGCAAAGACATATTAAGCTATTATCTGGTGGCTGAATGCAAATCCGTTTCAACAAGTAGGGACTTACCACACCTCGTGACTAAGCTGTTGGCTTTGTTGTATAGATTTTTTTCTTGTTCTTTAGGCAAAAGGGTGTGTTCAGCTGAGGAAACGATGAAGCTGACATTAAGTCTAAAAGTAGAACAGGCTCTAATATGACAAAAACAAAACAAACAGACAAATAAAAACAATTTACAAAAGAGAAGTTTTCTTGGCAATGAAAGAAAGACAGTCATCAACATTGACCATGGAGAGGTCTCAGTATAAGATCTACTGAAGGTGTGTGAGCATGAGAATGTGCTATGGGGAAGCTAAAACCTAACTTGGTGTGCTTTTAAATTGTAGCGTTTTAATAACAGACAGTAAGAATAGTGAGTGATACTTTGGAGTTAGACTTATCCTGCAGTGTCCCTTACTCACCTGCAGGAGGCAGTAGTGCATCCTAAAGCATGTTGCGTGGTAGAAATATACCAGAATAAGAAGAGTGGCAGAAGGAACAGAAGAAGAAGATGGCATCCAACGACCAAGCTGAGGCAACAACACAGGTCTCTATATGCATTAAAAGCGGTTTCTTTTTAATGTCCATTTGCGGTAGTGAACTGTTTTAGATATTTCGGGGCCTTAGATGTCTTAACGTTGGCATCACGTGCCTGGAAATGCTCATCAAGTTAGAGATTAGCATGCCTGCTAGTTAGCATGCTAGCTAGGTTTCGAGGCAAAAGTTGTCACTGAGACATGAGTGTGTTTACAAGTGGGCAGGAAGGGGCGTCATTTAGAGTTGCCATATTGTGTCGAAAATAATATGGCATAGTTACTATATTTGCCATTGTCATCAAACGGTACAGCTGTACAATTGCATCTGAGCGTGTAGCCTCGTCTTACTGTGTGCAGATAACTGTAGGTGCAACTCAAAGGTCAGTGTAGGCAAATAAACCTGATGGTCTCTGTTGGGTTGCAGTCACAGTGTTATCTTTGAACTCACCAGCCCCCCAAAACAAATGTCATCGAACGTTTTTATTCATGTATGTCACCAGTGACACCTTTACTTTTTGCATATACGTTTATATATGCTGTAGAGAAATGCAAAATATTTTTATGTACATATGTGAGAGATGCTTAGTTACACCTTAAACACCTTAAATACATTTTTATTGTTTTTAAAATTCTCTAAACAGTAACTGTAGCTCAGGAGGTAGAGAGGGTCATCTACTAATTGTAGGCATACAGACTGTTGCTCAATTGTGCTTGCCCAAGTATCCTTAAGCAATTTCCTAACCCAAGTTGCTTTCTAATGTGTTCATCAGAATGTGTGTGAATGTTCCATAGAAAGTGCTAAGGCCTAGAAAAAAAAGTGTTTGTATGAATGGGCAAATGAAGTGCTTTGAGTGCTCACATAGAAAATGGTAAATGGCCTGTATTTGTATAGCGCTTTACTTAGTCCCTAAGGACCCCAAAGTGCTTTACACTACATTCAGTCATCCAGCCATTCACAAACACATTCACACACTGGTGATGGCAAGCTACAAAAGCACTAAATAAGAACCAGTCCATTTATGTCATTAATGTTTTCTTACCCAATCTTGTGGAAATGAAAAATAGCCTTTTTTAATTTATTTATTTTCCTGCCGATAGAACAAAATCTGTCCACATTCTACTACAAGCACTGCTCCATAAACATCACAGTGAAATGGATACCCTTCAGTTTCCACAATCAATTTATTTGTGTTGTGAATTTTCCCTTGTTCACAATTTCTACAGTTTCCCATCTGTTACTGTACATAGGGAAATGTTTATGGAGTACAGCATGAAGCTAAACTCTTCACCATGATGAGAACAGGTTAAAAAAACTTCTGAGGTATGACAGTAGTTAACTTTTGACAAAAGCTAACAAGAAGTTAGGTAGGTAGGTAGTTGCTTGCAGCTGTTTCTAGAACTCTTTCTTCTCTGTTTATTACATACCTGCAGAATCATACAGCAGCACAATTCATCCAAAAGCTTTTCAAATGCATGAGAGTTGCTCACATTTATGTACCTGACACCACAGAAGTAACTTCAGTCACAGTAAATTATCCCCAAAATTCAGGCAGTTTTGATCAGGATCTAGCAGCAGATAACACTGTGTTCTGTACTTCACACAGGCTCTGACAGGGTTCAGTCTCTAGCTAATGGGGATCCTAATAAACTGAGCAATTTTTAAGTGTAAGAGTTGCCTGATCAGTTTGCAGAAATGTGCCAAGCGTGAAAGAGTGCTCAAGCACTTTGTATAAATGTTGTTGATATGCCTGAATGAAGCCTTGAGGCCTAGTATTGTAAAAGTGTCCCATACCTGAATAACCGAATACTGTCACTTCAACAGATAAAGCCAGCAATGTTACATACCCTGTGCTTGTAAAGGGCAACCATAGTTACCAAGCTTCAAAGCGACATTACTTCTGTTTTCCACTAGATGGCACTCTAATACAAATGTTTGTTTATGTTCTCAGCCTGGCCTTCTGCCTGGAAAAGAGGGAGCACGTAGCCCCAGAGAAGAACTGGTAAGAATTTATTCCTTAATCTCAATTACATGAATTATTGGTAAGGAAACATTGACTGTAACCACAAAAACATTAAATGAAGCTAATGTAAGTGAGAGCTGGAAAGAAATAGCATCTTGGATCAAACGATGCAAATATTAAATTACATTTCCTGTAAAGAAAACAAAAAGCAATGAATAAGGTATCATAATGGCTGGAAATAATATTTCAGATATTCTCACATGGCACACGCTGTGATTCTTAATACTAGTGCTCAGAAGTGTGGATTTTTCAAAAACTCAAGTATTCGTGGGATTTTGAAAGAATGAAAATCTTCTAATTTCTTGGCTTGATCTGGTGATGCATAGTTGAGGAAGATTATGATGGTTTTTCTCTCCCCCCCCCACCTTAAGATCTGATAATTTAAAGACTTTTATTTGGCTGTATTACACATTCCCCAGGGAGATCCAGTATTAAAGGCTTCCAATTAGCAGACAGTCACTTTATACATCACAATGATGTCCCCAAGCTGTAATGAGAGTATACTTTATGTTCTTGGTCTTTAGAGAGGAAAATGGTCTATTTTAACAGCAGCAATGGGTTCCACAGTTTCTTTAATCATGCATAGCATAAAACTTTGACTGCACATCTTTGTTGTTCTTTGTTTATCCTTTTAGTCTGTGTCAGAAATGGGTCGAGAAAGTTGCTCATTTGGAGTTTCTTCACCATGTAGACTCCTATGCAAACACAAAGGGCACTTGAAGGTGTTGTTCCCTCAAAAGGGTGTTATAAGGTGGTGTTTAACAAGAATAAATGTCAGTTTTTCTCTTCAGTAATGTGCAGAGTGTTTATAAGGCATGCTTGGCCCAAGCGATGACTATAACCAGGAATGTTTGGTAATTGCTAAGTGGGATGGAATCCATCCCAGGTACACTCACTGTCCTTGTATAGGCACAGCATGCAGGTTATAGACGTGCTGTATTGTTCAGCCTACATGTCTCAATGTCATTCACCACCATTCACTCTTCATCTTCCCCCCATCATCCCTTCATGCCAAGGCTAATTTAATCCTGGGGTTATTGATTGTGGGAGCATTCTCCCAGGCTTTCTTTCAATTTACTTCAATTTCATCATCCCAGTGCGCTTCAAGACTGTCTCCTCAAAAAAGGGAAGAAATTCTTGTTATGAGGAATTTGAGACCAGTTGACAAGTCCCACCACCACCCTCACTTCCAACCCCTTTTCTCCTTTCTCTTTTTGATGAGCTGCTCTTTCCCAGTTAAGTGGATTATTACAGTAGGGATAATTCTTGTCACATGGCATTATTTGGATGAGGTGAATAATTGAAATTTGTGTCTGAAAGGATTTTATCTGGATGAGAGGAAAGGGAGTGCTGGCAGGGTTGGAAGGGCAGGAAAGAAGAAAAAGCAGTCTCTCTCTCTCTCACTCACACACACTCACACACACACACACACACACACATTTGCATAACATCTATGTGCACATGTGCATGTCAGACTGGGGACACCAGTCATGTTAACAGGTTCTGACTCACCTCGCCCAGATCAGCCGGCCCTGGCACACTGCACGGCATGGACCCTCCTCAGTGGCAGGAGGGTCCAGCTCAGGGGTCGGTGCCACAGCCTCTGCCACTATACCAGGCCAGACAGGGATATCTGGACCTGCAGGTTAGAGCGAGAAGAAGGGGTGGGAGAGCCCGCGTGAGTGTGTGTTTCATGGTTGACTGGTATACCAGTCGCTGCCAGCCGCTGCTATTGCCTCTGGCACTGCTGTTTGCTCACTCTTACCCCGACTACCTCCATCTCAAATCCCCACCCCCTCCCACTCATCCCTGCCATGACCATTACCCCAGCCAGTCTATTACTAGTCTTTCCCCAGTCTCTGTGCTCTCTCTCCCTGTAGTGACACCCTGCGCTTACCACACATGACGATGCTATTAATGAGCAAAGATTCCACTGACCAAATGAAAATACAGGAAGGAATTGGCAAATATATTGACTTAATATAGATATTTTGACAGGTTAACCAGATCTATTGGAATAAAATTAAAAGTCACTTCACCAAAATAAGCTGCATTATAGTTTTTATGCATTTATATTTTAAAATGTTTACATTTCTTTTCTCCTGTTAGAAACTATATGATATGAAAGAACAGTTAGGATGAATTTGGCTTTGTACTTGTGTACTTTAAAGGTACATTTCTTTTTTTAAGTTTTTAATTATTGTCCTGAATAATAAAGTTAAAGTTGTATATTTCTTATTAGAACTCCTGCTCCTTAATTTCCTTTGAGCCGATTAACTCGGAACTCTTTGGAAATACTCTCACTACCTCGGATCACAAACTAAAGGGTCATGTGTCATCGCTAAATGCAATTCTTACAGATTTAGGTTACCGTTTACCCCGTTCTTTACTCTTTGCACTGAAAAAAAAATCCAACCTCAGTTTAAGAAGTGCATATTTGTTTGTGGGTATGAAAGCGTGTGGTTTTTTGTTTGCAGTAGGTGCTTCTGTACCCTTTGCACATGTAGACACAGATAGTGTGAACTGGGCGTGTTTTATGTGTTTAGGTTTGGGGATTTTAGTACAGCAGAGGGAGGGGGAAAAGAACAGTAAGAAGAACATCCCCGGTCTCACAGCAACTTCAAAAGCTCTCCTTCCCCAGGATATTAAGCGACTGTGATGAAAAATTTAGCAAGCGTTAAATAAGCCGCTTTGAAGTGATCTGTTTTGGCTCAGCAGTCTCCAAATTTCCGTAGCCCCTCTGCAATAGCCATCTCGCTACAGAGAGGGAATAAAAGGAACAGTGTGTTAAGTGCAGAAGTTGTGGGGGACCTGGCTGGCTGGCAGAGGACCTGCCAACAGTAATTGGTGTGGCCAAAGACATGAAGGAACCACTGCTGTCGCTGTCCCCTTTTGTTGTTCTCTGGATCGTTCTCTCCTCATTTCACCTCTCCCTTCCCTGATGGGTCTTTTGCTGAGTCCCGTGAGTTGCAGGCAGACAGATGTTGCTCATATGTTTGAGGGTTTTTTTTCCTCGCATGTGCGTGGGTGTAGCACAAATGTAACACAGTGGTGATACCAGGAAGTCAGAGGTTACTCTCGGGTCTTGACTCAGTTATTTTTTGCCCTCAATGACTTTTCCCATGGAACATGTGTTTAAAGGAGATGTCTCCTTTTAATATCAGTTTACCCTAAATATGCATGTATGTGAGTGAGTGTAGAAATCTTTTGAAGATTTCTACAAATTAACCTAAAACTGTACATACAGTAGATTTTTTTTTTTTTTTTTTACACTTCAGCCACCATAAAGCAAAGAATAACAAGAAGAGAATCTCTAATTTGACAATCATATTTCAATTCATTTCACATCCATCACTCTTAAAGCTATTATTTAAATTTTTTTTCCATAACTCCAGGTTTCAACATGCTCCAAATTAATTATTGGGGCAGAATAAGAAATGGGAGCCAGTAATGAGCCTGCTATAGTAACTCCATTCTGTCAAGGAACTAGGCTACCATTTAGTTAGTCAAGGGATCCTTCTTTGAGATTTTCCTTTTTTCCTCTTTGCTCATTACTTTAATTGTAATTGTAATCCTTTATTGGAGCTGTCTGCAGTAAAGGAGAGTTATGGTCCGAGTGGGGGCGCGAGCCATAGAGATATTTCATGATTATTGGGGAAGACGGTCACTAGGTGGCAGCCACTAGTTCGGCCTTGGTGTAATTACTGAGTGGGAAGTGATGGCAAGATATTCTGTGGGTGTGTGTGCGTGGATTTGTGTGGATTTGTGCGCCAAAGGTGGGGGAAAAGAGATTTCTTAAAAAAGTAGTGCACTCCTTGAAAGAGAAAGGTCCGATCAACCCGATCAACTGCTATCTCATAGTCAATAGTCTCTGTATCCTGTCATGCTTACTGTAAACATGCGACACACTCTGCAAAAAGCACAGATCAAAGAGGTGTCGAAAGCGCCCGCCTTCGTGTTTTTGTGGTGATTCTAAATAAGTTCGTTTAAGATGTAATCTGCAAGCTGTATTCACACTGCAAGGTAGTGCAAGGTGATGTAATATAATGCGTAGTGGGGGTGGGGATTAAGTGGTACGGCACTGTGTCTGTGTCTGTCTCTGTGCCCGCACTTTTACAAAAGGAACATCTGCACGGCACAGTCGAGTTTAGTGGTCGCGGGGAAGTTTTCCCTTTGAAAAGCATCAAGGCTCAATTCTCTGTTTCACAGCGCTCATTGTGCATCATGCGCTGTTTGTTTCAGTGGTTAATGACACAGGAAGGGCCCTCCATTTTATTGTTGCTGTGTTGCACTTTTTCCCCCTCCTCGCCCAACCCGGCAGCCAGCCTCCTTAGAGGACTCTGTATGAATTCTCACTGTCATGTCCAAGGACGAGTGGCGCAGGGTCAGCTAATTGCTTTTATGATTATGATTTCACGTCAGATTTATCGTGCATGCTCGGAGCACATCTTCCAGGTCCTGCCGACGTTGCTGGCTTGGATGGGGGGGAAATGAGTTTACAGCTTCTGGCTGTGACTTCTTGTTTAAGTGCAGGTCACACTTTTTGACTCATTAGAGTTGAACGCAGGGGGTGAATCACGGTGGCTTTTCCTGTAAAAGCCTCTGTTTTCTATGTCAGTAAATGTACTTGTTTTTCTCATATCTGGCCACAAAAGAGCATTTTCTTACTTGGCCTTCAACATGTGCTGAAGTTTGGAGGTCATGAGCGAGGAATGACACAGACAAAGATTTTGGTTTTTCTGTTGTTTGAACTTTTTATGAGCCATAAATCCCTCATCTTCGTTTCTGTTCGCAAATGAAATCATTACGCTTATTCCCCTGCAGAATGCCAGAATTATCAGTTGACTCCTTTTTGATGTTGGTGATGGTTCCACCCACCTCTTTGAAAGGGATGAGCACAGATGAGTCCAACCCATTTTATAAATTATTTTTATTTTGTGGCTTCTGCCTTGTGTGCTGAGCCGGACTAGATCCCAATTGCCAGCCCCAGACAATAGCGTTTTCAGTCTTTTGACGAAAGCGACGCAAGGCCTTCAATTCACTCTAAAGTTCCCAGTAAATGAAGAAGCAGCTGTTGCCACTGTATGTCAAAAATAAGCACCTTTTTTTTTGTAGATGGAGTTTAATGTCATAACCGTGGCTCTTGATTTGTTGCTGTAATTTGACCTCGCTCTGACCTTCCTGGCTGGGCCGCAGTGTGACTAGTGACAGATGCAGCCTGGGAATATGGTTTGGATAGTTTTCCAATGTGCAGAGAAATGTTGAAGTTAGTTTTACGCAAAGTTCATTTTGGAGACATATGTAAAGTCTGTGATTAAGCTGAATTCAATAAACTTTAATGAATACTTAGAACTTTATTTGTAGGGTTTTTTGTCTCTGCGAGTATATTAATGTAAACAGCATGATAACAGAGCTGTAATTTCCTATTCTCCCACAATTTAGTGAACTGTCACAATATGTTTACTTAAGAAATGACAGAAATACGACACCAGTTTAATTACAGCGTAGTCATTTTGCCTCAATATACTTGGGAAAGTGGTCTTATTGAGCTGAGCTTCCTTTATACTCTCTATTCTGCTTTGTAATTACTTCGGCTTGATTTATCATCTTTTCTTTGTGTTTATGGTTGTAAACTGCTCGAGTGAGTAACTTGGTCTGAGAGTGGCTTGTCTCCTTGCAGCGAGGCTGGAAATCTCCTGATGAATCTGAGATGTCTCTGCTGTCAAGACTGCTCACATCGCTCTCAGCCTCCAATGTCACTTTCAAGGCATAATTACACAAGTTGTGTTGATTAGTATGAGAAGCAATTACAGTGGCTTTCCGCTGCAAATGGAGAATGTGATGGCTCTTGATTGACACGAAGCATCCTGGCTTTAATAAGTAAATGACTATGGTAATTCAGGTACTGAGACCCTTTGATTTGTCAGCATCTTTCTCATTTTTGTGATGTCCTCGGATTTTAATGAACATGAATTTGATTGAATCCTCCTTCATTTCCCATGTCCCTGCACCTGTCTGTCTCTCCTATCAGTCCACTAAATGCTCTCAGATGGGAGTCGTATGCTTTCGGAGCCATCCTAAACAGTCCTGCTGCCGATGCTGAATTATCTTTCTTAATAAATTCAGAGCGTTTAAAAAAAAAGAAATGGATATCCTGCAATTTTGGCACACTATTAAAAATGCCTTTTAGCATATCGTGCTTTCACAAGTGTAGAAATCAGAGGAAAAATTATTTGTAATTGACACTTTGGGGAACATTTTTTTTTCTCTTTTTATCTTGCTTCCCAGTAAGTTATTAGCTGTTAATTTGTCGGCAAGCTCCCCTACAGCGCTAGATATTTGTTCAAATGCTGGGATCCCCTCAGTGCATTTGTAACTACACTTCTGAAAATGCTGCCCTGTCTAATTATGTAATATAATACTGCCTTTTAGGCAAGTTTCTTTTAATTGAATAATATTAGTGCTAACTAAGGATAAGCTATTGGAACGGCAATATTTAAAAGAGCTGTTTCTACCCTGTATGAAATGCACAGTAGTGCAGTGTAGTACCACGGCAATACAGCAGTCTGTGTGTTTTAGGTATTTGAATAAGAGCCAAACATTTATGCTAAAATTTCATTGGCCTAACCCTCAGTCTCATATTTCTTTCTTTGTAAACCACGGTTGGCCTAATCAAGTAATTCCCTGTTTGTCTTAGTAACCCCCTATAGAGTCATACATGCATACATATAATAAAATAATTTGCTCTTGCACTCCCTATCCCAGCTGTAATTTATATGGATTGAATGAGTGCTGCATTGTGGAAAAGCACGAGTGGACCAAATGCTCGTTTGTCACCTCTAATAAATGTTAGAATGTAAATTATGAACTTATGCTTCAGATGTAAATGCACTTTATTCCAGTCCTTAATGTAAACAGACCACTCCAATACATTAAGGGGTATGGGGGAGGGCAGAGGGATATTAGATTTGGAGTTTTTGACTGTTTTCACAATCAATAATAAGCACAAAAGAGGCTCGATGGGGAACATTATAACATATCTGAAGTCGCCTTCATAAATTATTGCATGAAAGCAGGCTTGTACACCAAAAATGTAAATACATTAATGTTATTAATAATGTAGTGACTAATAGTTCTATCAAGACTGTAATAGCAGTTTAATGGAATATGACAGCAAGAATGTATTACACTTCTTACATTTAGATGGGACCTCACATGACATTTATCAGAGATTTCTGTAACAATTTTTTTGATTATTTTGTTAAGTTAATTGCTTCTTTTTTCCCCCCCCGAACGTCTTCTCTGGGAGAGGGGGCAAAAAAACTGGTAATGGATATTAATTAATATGTGTCAGTTTTCAGGGTTTGATTAAAAATAATGAAAGCAAAATGCTAATGGGATTTCAGAGTTTCTCTGTGTGTGGCGCCCTGAGATTGTGGCTTTATCTGAGAAATCTGGAAAAAAAAAGATAGTATGCTACTCTGTAGGCTAAAATGAAAGTGACAGAATATAGAAACTAAGATAAAATGGAGCACTTGAACGAAAATATTACGCTCCAATTAGACTTTAGAGGTGTGGCTAAGAAGTGTAATGCCAGTAAAAACTGTAATGTTTCTGGTTGGAAAATGAAACTGGATCCTTGCACCTGCAGTTAAAGAGATTAAACAGATTTTTTTTCTTTTAATAAAAGGGCCAAGTGAATAAATCTGACAAGTTGCTGTGTGTTGGTAAGTTGTTTTTTTTTTTCTAAAACATTTTCTTGCCTCAAAGTCACCAAATGTGATTTTATTATTTTCTTAATTTCTAGAATAGTCAAGGAGCTTGTGTGTGTTTTCATGTTATTTTATTTTAGGCCTCCCTTGTTAACCTTTAAAATTAAGCACTTCATCAGGCACTGGTAATAGGTAGACTCCTTCGCCTTCATCCAGAGTCTTCTTGTTTCTGTCTGTATTTAAAGGTAGAGAGCAACTGGAAACCAGGAGTCAAACAGACATTGACACAGTAGTTAAAAAATAAATAAATAAAATAAATAAATAAATAGCCAATGGCACAACTGACAATTACCCAACACCTAGAGTGGCTCCCCTCCCCAGCATGTGCTTCAAGACTGTCAACTTCTTGTTAATGCAGTGATTAACAGGAAGATCGCATTTGTTTTCCTGTGCAGCTCTCCTGGCAGCAGCACTTTGCTTTCTCTTTGATTAAAATAGTAGATGGATGGATGCATTGTAGCTCTGTCATGAATTTCGAAAGAAAGGGTGACAAGGAGACGTTAGAAATGGAATAAATAGAGGCGAGGCTGAGGCCTTTCCGTCCTTTCCAGATTGTGTTTACTGTGGACTGTGGGATTTTAAGCGAGGTATTGGCGGCATGCAATCCTGTGGAAAGAGTCAGCCAACTCTGACAGTCGCCCAGCGGCCTTCGGTTGTCTCCAAATTTCACTCACTCACAGATTTTTTTTATTTATTTATTTTTTCCGCCTGTCTCTCCTTGTAGATTTTCTCCATTCTTTTAATGGCACTGCTACCTGTCTGTTCCCCCTCACATCTGTACGTGCTGCGTCATGGTTCCAAAAGTGTGTGGAAAGTGGTTTTGGGTATCATGGGGATGAGAAAAGGGGAAGTGAAGGGGCTTCGTCAAACAGCCTGTACTTTTAAAATACTGAGAGTGGCATTGTCGTGCGTTTTCTGTGTCAAGGTCGACAGAAAATGTCAGAACAGGTGTGCGTCTGCTGCTGAGCTGCTTGCCAACTCAGCCCCTTTTGCTGTAACACGCCACCTCGTGTGACATTATAGTGGTTCACTGTGGGTTGTCTCCTCTCTCTCTTTCTTTTGGAGGCGCATGGTAAAACATGTATTTTCTCCTGTCACCGCGTGACTCGATGTTCAGCTAAGATGGGTGTCGACGCCTAAACTTTGACCACTGCCTCTGATTGTCACGTAGTCATAAAGTGTTAAGATGTTGATTTGAGATCAAAAGGAGGAACATAAATCGTATAAATTTATGTGCTGTATGAGAGTCTCTTAAGTTTAGATCACCAGGCAGCCGTGTTGCAAAACCTGAAAATTCTGTGTGCACTTCTCAAAAGAGAAGGATAACGTTTAGGCGGGGCATGTATAAACCAGATGTTGCACATTTTATCGCTTTATCACGGTGACTTTTTATAACTCGCTCATCGTCTATCGTTATCTGGTTTACAAAGGTTAAACTAAATTGCTTTTTTTTTTATGAGCTGTCTTTTTTTCCCCTCAGAGTTAAAAAAGAAATACAAGTGGTACTTCTTCTTCTTCTCTTCTCTGGCCCTGGTGATTGCTGCTTTTTGTTTGTTTGTTTGTTTGTTTTGTTCTGTTTTTTGCTGTCAGCACCCCACTCTTTATGGTTTTCCTACTCTCGAGGTTAGACTCTTAGCGGTGGTTGGATGCCTCTGGAAAAAAAGAGAATTAGCCAACACATTTCTTTGTCACTTAGTGTGATCAGGAGCAGACTCTTGCCGCTGCTCTCTTTCTCCAAAACCAAACGAAGGCCTGCTGGCTTAAGTTTCCTCCCTGGTTCGATGTTTATTTCAGCCTGACTTGTCTGCTACGGTAGATGTGTGGCCCATTGTCTTGGCAAGTGTGTCTAAATGTTTCTGACAGGTCTCAGTGAAAGACAGGCCGCAAGGGTAAACTGCCAACCCCACCCCTCGTATGCCACTTCTGCCAGCCCTGGCCAGTAGATGGCGATGTTCATCTTTCCTGGCTCTGTGCCTTCCTTGGCGCGTCTCCCTTTACACCATCCTTCCCCTCTCCTCTCTGTGGAACTCACTGAGGAAAGAGGGGTCTAACCCTGTATGCAGGGTCATGCCACCAATTCCTGGTCCCCTTTGAAGACCATGAAATTGCTGATCCAAGACACATGATTAGTGCATTCAGCCTATTGACTGGAAAAGGGTTGACACACAATTACAATGTCACTGGAATGTCACAATCTGTCTAGTTGTCTTTCTGAGCATAGGCTCATCCAGTGGCACAGTGTACCCAAGAAGGAATAATTTGATCAATAAAAGGATACCTCTCTCTCTCTGTTGTCACTGGTCTCTCTATTTTAGTTTTATTAGTCAATTTGGCAGGCGAGCAGGACTGCACACAAAACTGATGCCAACTCGCTGCATCTTCGCCGCAGCTCTCGGCTTTATTTGCCTATTGTAGTGCTTCAGTTGTATGCATTGCAGGATGCGTGTGTATGAGTTTGTGTCCATGGGTGGGTGCTTCCTCAGTGAGCAGAGCAGTTTTGGATGAACAGAGGAGGATAGGCTTGTCACTGTAAGTTGCTTGTGACGGAAGCAGCTCTTCTCCTGACACCACAACACAACTTCTGTGGTGTGTCGCTTGGACACAAGCTTCACGTTGTTTGCTGCTGGTGCCGCTTGCATTTTGCCTCAATCAACTAATTGAATGTGAAAGGCCGGCAGGCCCTGATGATGTGAAGGACAACACACAGAGCAGTGGCAGGTTTAAGAAAAGACCCTGTGCTTCTTTATGTTACCGTAGCAAATTGCGTCTCTCATTTCTCTTTACCGAAGAACTGAACTTATATATATGCCATATAAATATGGCATAATATAAATGTTTAGCCATTTTGTGTTAACCTCAGTGTAGATTTTGTTATGAAATTTGCTATTTTAAAACGTTCCATAAAAACACTACAGAGTGTTTGTGTTTTTATAACAGCCAAACCACTTTCTATTGCTTCCCATTCATCTAAGTTTTCATTGTAAACTCTACTGTTTATTGTTGTTAAACCATACATGAAACTCTTGCTGCTTTTGTTTATTTTGTTTGTTTATCTTTTTGATTTTTCAAAAACATTTTAATGATACATTTTAAATCGGCAAGAAATGATCAGAAAGTTTCTGACAGTTTAGTGTCTTTTATTCTATTTCAAACGTTTTTCTCGTATATTTGACCGGAGTCATTTCTAAACAGAACATTTTTCATACTCGACGCATTTACAGACCACATTATGACCACATTTTCTTTTTGCTACGCTGTGCGTAGATAAAGTTGCGTTGTGAGCATTTTCATGTTTTGAAAACGGTCACTGAAAAGCACACTGAGCTGCTTGTCACACAATGTCATCACTGACTGCGTAAGAAAGAAAAAAGAAAAAGCTTCGAATTACAGGAAAGAGCCACTGCATTAAAGAACAAAGGAGATCGATGGCAGTACATTAAATTTTATGCGAATGAAAAAAAAAAATCAACTAATTAAAATTGATTACTCCTGCTTTGTAAATGTGTTTCTGAATTAAATTATTGTATGAAAACATTTTGACCAATCGAGGAGCTGAGGAAGTATCCATTACTGGATTGCAGCTGAGAAGGGGCTGGAATGTTTTGTGGTAGCTAAGTAGTTTGTTGTGCTTCGCTGCGACTCGCTTCTTGCACCCCCACTGCTAAAGTGCCATGGGTTAATCTCTGATGACCCTCATCTCTGAGAGCAGCTTCAAACTCATGGTTTGGGCCTTTTACCTGAATTAAAAGGAATGTATAGGGCTAGGCAGTATTTTTGCCCAAAGTAAGTGAAAGTGAGGTGTCACTCACAGAGTCGCACGTCTTTAGTCATCAGGGCTCTCGGGGCTCTCGGAGCCCCACTGGGGATGTCCTTATCTAAACAGTCATCTGTCTCACTAGTTTAGCAAAGGCAACCCCAGGCAGCACGACTGACAGTTGCACATTAAGAAATGTCAGATTCGGCTTTATAGCGTATCTGTCAGGCTAGTTTTGAATTGGCCGAGTGCCACCTGTTTGTCTTCATGTTTAGATCTCGCAAGAATAAACAAAGCGCATGACTTTGTTGTTGCTTCATGTTCCGTTAAAACACGTGGCAGCTTCAGCTACTTTCTTATTCTGCTCGTTCTGCAGAATGAGGATATTTTTTTTACCCTGTACAACCGGCTCTTGAAAGAAGTTCAATTATTTTGCAAGTCAGTAAAAAAAGAAGCCAATAAAACATTTTTTCTCTCTTTTTTTGGGGGGGGGGGGGGGGGACGACAATTCTGAACTTAAAGTTTAAAGGAAGCGAAACATTTCCAGCAAATTAAACACAGTTTTGAAAGTTTTACACTTTTCTAAAAATTGCTTGTATTTCGAAAATAACAATGCAGCTTCCTCCCCCCCCCCCCCCCCCCCCCCTTTCTTTCTCTTTGACAAGCGTAGCGTTATTCACAATATCATATTAAGTGCGTTTTTACCTTTTTGTCAGTGGCCTTGTCGAATACAGTCTACTACGGCCCTCGGTTTTTCTCACCACTAAACCACTCAACTTTTCCATGTTTGTGATGTCAGAACTTTGATAGGGAAATGCTGCTGAATGGAAAGTTTGTTCTCTATATGCAGTGGTCTTGAAAAAAAAAAAAAAAAAAAAAAGCTCAATTTCCGTCCACCAACCCCCCCTTTTACAAAAATTGCATAATATGCTTTTGATGTCATGATCGTAGCCTTGCCCATGGCTCTGACACTGATACAGCGCATGTTATTTTTAAACCTTTGCATCGCAAATGTCAATGAAGTTTTCCATGACCCTTTTTCATCTGCTGAAATGTTGACTCTGACCTTTAAATTTCAAAAGTTAGGATAATTCAATAAAGATTGACCACATTTCAGAGTGTAACACACAAAACGCCAACCCGGCAACGTGTGAACAGATGCAAAGTAGTTTAGAAATGCCCACGTTTAACCAGTAACCCTTTATCAGATTTTGCTTATGCTGAAGACAAGTTTCGGTAATTGCTTCTCATTTCATTTTGTAACGTTCTAACTTCTTTGAAAAAGCACTGCACATGAAGGGACAAGCAACAATGAGTGAGAAATGAAGGGTTCTTTTTGTACAGTCATTGTTAGAAAGATTCGTCTCCAGCAGGGCCCTTGAAGCTCCTGGAGTGTCTGAACAACTGTGGATGTTAGCTAAATGGCCAGCTCTGCACCTCACTTCCTGATGTCTCTCAGGGTCAGTAATTCCCTATAGCTGTTCCCAAGTGGCCTTGCTTTCTCCACTAAAGGTCACATTAAGGCAAGAAGGTTGTCACAATTAGAAGGGCATTTAAAGCTGCTCTTTTAAAAAGATTAAAAAGCACTGTTGGCCACATCAAGCAGTCAGGCAACTAAAGGAAATACAATAATTGCATTAAAAGTTAATTCCTTTCTGGCAGGGCTCTAATATCAGAAAGGTATTGGGTTAAGTCATTTAAGACAGCTGCCCCTGATAGCAGATCATCCATGAAAGCACCAAATTAATATAGAGCTTCATTTTTCGCCGTCTCTCACTTTCTCCTGCTTTTGGTCCTCCAAACGTGTGTTTGGGGGGGAAATTTGAGACTAGCTTAACACAATTTTTGTTCATGTCTATCAGTCTGTTATTATATCAGGGGCACTTCTCCACAAATGTACAGGCCAGGGCAATTTGGAATGAATTGATTCACACTGAGCCCGAATTCTATACTTGCTAATGATTTCCTTTTAGACCCTCAATTGCACCCCCACCCAGCTTCTAGTTCCATCAAGTCCTGCAAATCTTTTCAATGTTGCAGACAAATTGTGTACATATTTTTGCAGAACAGATAAGGAGCAAAGAGTTGCTCAGTACATGCCAGTCATTTCCTGTTCAAAAATATAAAAAGTTGATGTTGCACTCTCTTTTTTTTTTTTTCGTCTTTTTCTTTTCTTTTTCTTTTCTTTTTTTTTTTTTTTGAATTGTTTGAAGTGTTTTAGATAAGAATATGTGATACCACGAGACTGTGGATGGAAAATCTTGAGTTTTGGTTTTTTTTAAACTCTGGTATGGTATCTTTTATCAGTGTTCTTGTTTATTCCAAGAATGTTTGCAACCCTAAAACTGCATTTTTACCGTATTGCACAGTAATTACTCGATAAGTAGTGGTTTGCGTTGGCCTAAATAATTCAGACTGAAAACACAAATCTTTTCTCTCTTCTCAGATTTCTTTTTAATTTCTCGTGGTTAAAATTCTGGTTACTTTAAAACTGAAACTAGCTACAAATACAGAAACCAGCCCAAATGATCAATTGTAAGATATACCACAAACTGGTGTCTGATGATCGAAAGTCTGAATTTCCCAGATGCTCACACCTGCTCTTGAATTCCTGTAAAATATCCATAGGTGGGTCTTACGGTATATTATGGTTAAGTGCCGTTACTAGTTGAGGCAAAAATATACAACTGGTTACATGGATTCCCTCAGGCGTCTATCCATGCAGTTCGAACATAATTGGATTGCAGCCTCATTTCTCACAATTCAAGGTATTGCAGTTGTAATTTTCAGACAAGTGCAGTGCAAATTCTTGTCCAATTCAAACTCAATAACATTTCTGTAATCTTGTCCGTTCATCAAGTTCACTCTCTTTAAGTGTGTTGGTTAATGTTATCTCTTTCTGTGATTGAGTTTTCACCTCTTTTTCGGCTTTACCTGACACTTTATTGGTTATCTGGTTTGCAAAGATTATCGCTCTTAACATGGAGCACTCTGGTGCATTAGGAGTCGAACCTTTACAAGAGGTATTACAAAGAAGCCTAATTGTTCTTCGCACCAAAAATCATTTACCAGTTTCCTGCAAGGAAGGAAATTCACCTAATTTCAGTTTTAGTTATTTATGCTGTCTACTCAAATGCGCCTTGTACTGTTATCCATCTTACCCCCGCCCTCCTAAAAGCCCCAGTTGTGTGCTACCCAACACTATAACTGGGGTGATCCATAAGTCAATAACAAGACTGAAATCTGTGCAATGTGGTTATAATTGATTGAGATGTCTGGATGGAACTTGTGCAAAGCATCTATGTCATCTGCTAAGAAGTGCATTTTTCCTCTCCCTGAAGATCTACCACAACAGTTTTAACCAAATGGACATTTGCCTCATTAGTTTGCCGCTGAGCTAGCTGCGGTCCTTACTAAGATGTCACACTTACGCCTGTTAACGCTGATACAATTTTCTTGTCAATATTGTGCTACTGAAATTTTAAGCGAATGTAAACAAGGACTGCTCATTCAGCATATTCTTTCCCTGTTAGGTCATTACCTCTCAGCGGGCCTCCTGTATATAACTCTGTTATTTACCGTAATAAATATTGGAGTATTAGATTTTAGTGTGTTTATTATCTCTAGTTTCCGCCATTACCACATGCTGTGACTTGTGGTAATGGCTCACTGACTTGGACAGTGAGCGCCTTGCAAGCACTAGAGTGATTTTTGTCTTTTTTATCAAAGGGATATTTTCTCTGTGTTTTGACTGTATCTTTTGGCCCAGAACATCAGTTACGGGGTCACCATGCAAATGGTTTAATCTGGTTGTCACAATGAAGGTTCCGGGTGACTGGCTTTAATAAAGCTCTCAGCATATATAGAGATCCAGGAAATTCCGCACCTCTTGCGTAACCCTTGTGTACATCAAGGTCACCGTGTTGTCCCAGTGAAAATGTAGATTAGTGTGAACATCAGTTGTGGCAGCGATCTCATGAAGTCAAAATGGTGCATTTTAATGAAAGGTTCACTGGGTTGTATAAAGAAGAAATGTTATTATTATTCAGATGTTCATTTTAGGTTTGTTTGTAATCCGCGTTTGCTAAGTTTCTTAAAGATGCCTGCGCTATAATTCTCTACTGTACTGTGTGCTTGTGACAGAAATCTCACTTTTTAAACAGCTTCACTGCCACTCCTACCACTTGGACAAGTTTAAACTGCAATTCTTTTGGATTGAAACAGGTTCTTAGTATATGCAATGCATTACCCAAAATGAATTACCACTGGCAGGGCGCTCAATCACTTTGTATCTTTCAACACTAAGAGAAAAGAAGAGTAATCAAAACCTTTCAACCTATTAGAGGGATGACTTTTACAATTGAATCACGGGGACCACAGGTGCGATAATAAGTCATCGAAACCTCCTCTCTAGTGTGTTTCCCCTTTCTCTGTGTTCTTACATATTTATCTATTTTAGGAGGCGCCACTTCATGGCGCCCACTTCAAATTTATGTTTTAATGCCATTTGAGGAAGATTTTTTTTCCCCTCCCTCCAATTCTTGGAAATGCATACTGGGGTGGAAAATTAAGGTGCATCTCGAAGGAAAACATAATAGAATCGATGAACGCAATGCACTTAAAACTACTGGTGTTCTGATGCTATTTAACGTTCTAGTGCATTAACGTTTCAAGTCATTACAACATTCAGGCTGGGTGATTTGATCATGGCAGGTTTTTAACTGGAAGAATTACAGAAGTTTTCAGCCTAGGATTCTCAAGTTATTAGATACAAATGATCACCTCTGCATTAAGTATAGATTTTCTTCCACTCCGCACTTAAGAATGGAAGTTTGTCTTTAAGAGGGTAATAGCAAATTAAGCTCCATACTCCATTTGTCCAGCACTCTTGATGGGCTAATTTTATAACTGCTGATTTGGTCATTCCCCACATTTAGCTGGAAAGTGGTCAGGTGGTCTTTTTCCTCACTGCTGGGTGTGGGGGGAGCGTAAAAGCAACTATCAAATGGAATCCATTTAAGGTTTTTCTTTTTTTCCTGTGGGGTTGGACTGATAATGAACCTTTTTCTTAAAGAAGGTCTAGACTGTTGTTTGTGCTGTGAAAAGCATCAGTTTGCTGCAAAGCTTATCTTCTTCCTCTCATGTTATATCATTACGAGGGATTAAATCACATTTGTCTCTCCCCAGATTACCACTGCTGTACAATTTCTACAGAACCCAAAAGTACATCAGAGTCCCTTGGCCCTCAGAAAAACCTTCTTGAAGAAAAAAGGTGAGAGACTTCTCATTTGCTTGATTTATGCTGAAAGCTGAAAGCTGTGAACAGTATACATAATTTGGGGGAAAATGGCTGTGGTATTACAATCCACAAAATGCGGTTGGCAAAGATACATATGCTATTTTTTGTAAGATCATTCTGTTGGGGTCAAAGGTTGTGGCCATGGATCTTTGCCTTCAGGGGGGCCTAATAGGGGTCGATTTAGCTTCAGAGAGCATGATTCAGGCTCTGTGAATAAATGACACACCAGTCTGGATGCTCCTTTGGGTTCAGGAAAATTAATATTGACAAACTCCCTCTGCATTTTCAATGGAATTATCAATATTGCCTTCCAGCATTTTAACCCTTTTACTTAATTTAACAGTTATCGTAAATTTGAGGCACGGCACGAGGAGGTTTTCTAAGCAGGGGAGGTTGGAATGTTTGCTGGCTCTTCACTTTCTTTGCAATTCATTGAGATATTTCTAACACACAGTAGAATATTGTTTGTGCAATAAAAGTTGCAAAAAGCTTTATTACTCTGAACTCATTTAAGTCAGTTCAATATAATGCAGCAGTAGAGCTGCAGTGTTATGCCATGTATTTATAACAGTCAGCCTATGGCTGAGCTGTAATAGTATGTACAGTGTGTGTGTGTCTTTTACCTTGGATAAACACTTTGTGGGGAGTGTTTTTATTTAAATTTGCAGTGAGACAGTTCAGTGTGTGGGGACTGTACTTGTACAGCGCTTAGGGACTTTGCATTCAGCCAAACAGTGAAAAGTGAGCCTAAAAGCTCTGTGACTAGGAAAGGTAACCCGAAACCAAATCCATGGTTGCCGGCTGCTACTACACTCATCTCATATGGCTCTCTTGATATCATTTGAAATGTATTTTTTTTTGTCTTTTTCTTTCATTATTAACAACTAAGGCATGTTATCAGTCTGCTGTTGGTTAATTGAAATGTAACAAGGCCTCATTATTGTCAAAGGATGCCATGCTGCACCTTATTTTCTTCTTACTTTCAGCCTTGATGCAAACTCCACGGAGCTCCACTATCCAAATCGGTTTGCTCTTACTGCACTTTAAGTCCATGAAATATGTATGATGCTTTAATGCAGATTTATTTTGGAAAATCGGTTCCGCTGTAGATCTAAACAAGAACTCTGGATTTGCATAAGGACATCGATCTTACACACAGAGAGAGATGGGAGATATGGGCAATGAAACACTAAGCACAAAGTATGTTTGCACTCTGCAGTATTCTTAGGATAACTCTTGACTTGTACAGTCATACAGCAGTAAACCTGGAAGTTGTTTAAATCCAATACTCAAGCTTTAAGATTTCTCCTGTTTCAGGAAAAAAGCTCTACTGTTACTATCGTGCTTTATTAAATCAGTTGCTTTGTGTTTTTGTGATTTTATTTAAGTACAGTAATTTTTTTTGTCTTAGAAATCGACGTTGATCATATTACAGGAAATTATATCAGGAAAAGGCTTTTTTTAAGCTGCGCATCAAACCCAGATATTGCACCGCAATGCCGCTTAGTAAGGAACTAATCTTAGCTGACTGCTAAAAATAAAAGTAAAGTGTACTTTAAGTGATGAATCACCTGTCAGACCTTTTTCATCAGTATACCACATTTCCTGATTGAAATATTTCTTTGTGGGAATTTAAACAAAATAACTTTATCGTGCCGGTGTTTGTGTTAATTCATAAATTATTGTATGAATTGCACTTCTGGGTTACATTCATAGTAACAAAATAAAATGAAGTATCAGTACAAAATATCTTTTAGCCTTTGTTCATCTTCTCAGAAGCATCGACATCAATACTGACAAGAATTTGATTTTGAAACTTTCCATTTTCCTCCCATAAAACTCGTTGGTAAACTGAATCAGATTAGTAATCTTGTTCATTGGTGACTGCTTGCTGAGCCACAATAAGCTTTTATACAGGCGGCAGCAGGCCAGTGCTCAGACTTTTGCATGCTCCTGTACCCAGCATGTATTGTCCTTTCAACCTTTTGACAAAGAAACTCAATCATCATCCTCCTTCTCCCACAGTCACCACAGCAAATGTGTCAGTCTTAATTTCTAATACAGTTTAATGTCATATTTATGTAAATACTTCTGGATTTTACTCTATATTAACAGCCAGAAATGTCAAAGCACACATAAAATGAAACAATACCATCTCCTGGTAGAGTGGAATTTAAATTGGTTTCCTCTTGCTGCCAGTACTTACGCTGGACAGCTGATGAAGGGGAAAATAGGGCCCACTTTGATTGCATGTTGCAGAATCTTTACACAATAATCTCAGTCGTGCATATTATTTCCCAGCGCATTTGTGCCCTAATCTGCACTGAAGGATGCCTCTCTGGTTACATGTCTGTTTTTTTCCAAAGAGAGCCTAATAGTGTGGTTTATTTCAATATTCATTGAAAAATATAATTTTCTGTTTTCCTTCAACTGTCAATTTCAGGGTATGAATTGGCAATTATGCAGTCCAATATTTCAAGCTGCCCTTCTAGAGTCTTTGAAGTTGAATAAGCTGGCTGAAATATTGAAACTTTGTCACTTTGATGTAATATAAATCAAGATTTAAACCCAGAGATGCTTTTTTTCCCTGTCTTTTACAGAGGAGTGAGGAAATGAATTGCATTTTAAACTGTCATACCGCAATCTTGAAGCAATTTTGCCTTAGTCGTTGACTGCCAAGATCAAGTAAATTTTATTGTGTTTGAGTGAAATATAATGCGCTAGACTCTCATCTAGTGAATTGTGCCATCTATGTCTTCTTCAATTAACAGATGCAGCAACTAAAGAGCATTGGGCCTCCACTTTGGCACCACCATTTAACCCAGACAATTAGCAGTTACACACATAATTACCAAAAAAAATCAAATTCTCAGGACAAAGTCAACAACATTTTCCAGTTCTCAGTGTGTCACTTTGACCGTGGGACCTAAGGTGACATCACCCAGCCGCTCCTAGTTTGACAAACCGAAGGTAATTTGTTTTGGAAAGTAAACACAGGGAGTGTACATACTTGCTGCAGTACAGGTAATTTCAGCATGTGAAACGGGTACAGGGCATTCGGAGTTGGTGAGATATAAATGATGGCGTGACTGTTTTTATTTATTTATTTATTTTTTAATAACGTCTCAGTTGTTATTAAGTTGAATAAATAACCCTAAGAGATTTCATCCTGAGAAGTGGGCCACTGATGGAGGGTCAGGGGAAATCTCTTAGGGTTGGCTTTTGGTCTATTACCATACCTGCTATGGAGGTAAGAGTAAGGTTCATCATCCCAGATATTAATAGGATGCTGTTTGTAAGTGGGGTTATGTGACTCACCTCTCGGACAAAAATGACAATGACCAAGGCCTGCATGGAAGGTAAAGGGATTGATGTGGTTATAAATTACTCCACGGCGCCACCTAGCCTAGGCCTTGCCCACTTTGTCATCACTACAAGGCGATAAAGCAGGGAAATGAGAGCAGAGTCCCCTTTTTTAATACATAAATGAATACTCTATGAGAATGGTCATTATTTAGGGGCAATGTTCAAGCTGTTGAACAGAACCAAATGACATGTAGAATCTCCCTCGGCAGTATAGCTTGGGAAACAGTTTGAACCTCTCCTTAATAACCCATTGACCTCCATCTATTTATGACCCCTGGCTTGCATTTTTTTCCCCATAATATTCAAAATGTAAGTAATTTTCACTCAAGGGCAACTTCATAGTTCAGGCCTTGGAGGACAGCGAAAAAGGCATTCACCTTTTACCACACAAAATATTTTAGTAAGCAATTCTTATAATTGGCTGTCCAGGCTAGGTCTTGACCCATAAAGTCCAGAAGTGCCAGAATTGGAGAAATAGATTTAATGCTAGCGCCCTGCTGCCTCTTTGCCCTTAAAAAATACCCAGAGAATATGAGCCAGTGAAAATAGAGCTGTAAATAACCTGACGAGCAATGGGTTTTCCTTTAAATAAATACCGATCAGGTTTATGTTGAAAGACAATAGAAAACGTAGCCCAGATATGCAGTTTACAGTATTTATAGCTGTAATATCGAGGTGCCAGCACCGTAATTTCATGCCCCAATGAGAATGGCAAGGTCAAAGCAAATGCTTTGGCAGAGCATCTGCTAATACGGTGACTCATAAACAGGCACTGCGTGTATCAGGTGCACCAAATAATACAGTATAATGAAATACAGAATAGCTTTCCATTATTGTTGTTTTTTATGGTGTCGTCATTAGGTGTAATTTATGTCTTAAAAAATTCATCTCCCCACAGGTCGATCTGAAATGGGGGTCCAGGGGTCATTCCACAGGTTTTGGAACCCATAATAAATTTCACAATCCCTTTTTTGTCTTTTCCTTTTATATGTAAAACTCACTTTCACCTTGTTCCTTTTTCTTTGGGATCTGAGGGCTCTTTTGTTTGCTGTTGTCTTCCCCCACGGCAATAAACAGATCAGAGCCTCAAACACAACTTAGCAAGCTGTAATTTCACAGGAAATCAGCTTTTGGAATTTCCAGGTATTTTATTTTGATGTTGGGTAAAAAACAAAAACCTTTCATTTGCTGCGTAAACAACATCAAAGATGTGAAGAGCTATTAACATGTACATATATTGGTCTCAACAGCAGCCTAAATGTAGTTTTTTGTTTCCTTTTTAAAGACCTTAAATTTCAAGGTGAAGGGAAATTTCCTTTTTTTTTTGTCTCTTTTCTTTTGTTTTAATATATCTTGTCTTATTTGGTGAAACTGAGATCATCGCATGTCTCACTCAATAGTCTGTCACCATGTAGTCTGCTGCGGTCAGATGAAACAGGAGTCCAGGGACACATTATTGCTTATTTGACAGTGCAGTCTGACTGCACAAACTCAGCGCATGGCGCTCACCACTTCCTGGCACTCAGGACCTGCTCTGCTACAGGCTGGCCAATATTTGCCTTCAATTATTCAACAATTTTCATGGCCATTCCTTTGAGCATTTAAATGGGTGACTGGAGGGACCTCTCTTGGCATAAGCTTTCTGCTAGATTATCACAGGATTTGTTATTCTTTTGGCCTGCGGGTACATGCTCAAGTGTGAATTCAGATTTGCTTCACAGTTAAACACTTAAACAGGTATTCAAATGGGAGGACTTGTTTCTCTTTTCCTTTTTGTTTGTTTTAAATCACATCTTGTCCACCTTCAGAACTGAAACTTTCTGCTTTACATTTGACTTCTCATAAAACTTTCAATCCACATGGAGGTTATTGTATGCTGTCTCGTATAGGCCACTCTGGAGGTCAGTAGAAGAACTGTTATATCTCTGTGCAGATACTGTTCTGTTAATGAAAACGTGAAGCAGTCACTTGAAATACTGCATACGAACACTTTCCGTTCTCTCAATATCTCTGAAAAGATGGAGGAAGCATTAGGCAGCGCGTGTGAGAAACTAAATCCTGAGGGAATAGTTTAAGTAAAAGACTCTTTTACAAATCTGATTATCTATCATTAAGTAAGTGAAATTACAGAAGGAACTAATGGCTAAAATCTTGGAGAAGTATAAAATATTCTAATGTAAATTGTGTTGCGTCTTCATTATAAGGTGCTTTTCTCCATCTAAGAACTACAATATGTTCCAGTTTTGGTTTTTTGTCTTCAGCTTTCTCTTACTTGTTCTGCTATAAATGTGGGTTTTTTTTTTTTTTTCCCCAGCATGTTTCATCAAAAGTTATAATTATTTTCTTTGTTTAGAGTAAGATGCTCATTAAAAGATGAGACCCACAGCAATGGCAGCATATGGTGGCTGAAATAAAATCCTTTCTTGCCACAAAAGGAGATGTTCATATTAGATTTTTTTTCCTCCTCCCCTCTGATTCTCCATCGGGGAGCCCTTTGCAATTTAATCATCACTAAAATCATTAAAAAGATCTGAAGATTAAATTATATTGGCATTTGCAAAATTATGTAATACATTTACATTACAATGAAGAAATTAAAATAATGCATTTTCACTGTCTGGGGTGTATGAAATCTCCACATGGGAAATATAACTGGAGAAGTGGACAGACTCTTATTTTCTTTGCCTTTGGTGGCAGTTAATAGGCTAGCAGAGTTTCAGATTTCACTGTGTGAACCTTTCCGCACTCTCTTCCTTTGATGGATGTCCCTGAATCAAAAACTCTCGCTGGAATTTCCGAATTATGAAATGAAAATACATTTTTGAGAAAGAGTCTTTGTGAAATTGAATGAGATTTGACATACTTTCTCTAAATTCTACTTGAAAGATTTGTGGGGGGCTTGGGAAGTATTTAAGCATACATTATGATAGCCAAAGAGCCATTTGGTTTTTCCCATTAAGGGAACGTTTTTGCGAATGCCTTATAAGTGTGTGTCTTCATTACAGGCCTGACAGATGAAGAGGTAGAGTTGGCCATCCAGCGTTCTGGCTCCACAGAAGCACTGCCTCTGGTCCCTGCAGGGCCCGCACATCCACTCCATGCAGCTCAGCTCCCTCCTGCACCGCTCAGTGAGTACATATATCATTTTTTCAACTTTTTTAGCACCTGCAAATGCATGCATGCCCTACAGAAATAGTTTGAGACTTAAAGATTTGAGACTGAACAGAGATCCTTGTGCTTTGCAGATGTGTTGTTAGAGAGCTTCCCTCTTGCTTTTGTTAACCCTGTTTAGTTTAAATTATCTGTAGCTCCTCATATACCTCGCTCTTTACAAGTATTACAGTTATACGTAGCATACGACATATATTTCCTGCACTGTGGATTTAGACACAGGAAATATGAGCACAAGCTTATGAAGTCTCTTGCCATTCTGTTTCAAGGGGTTCCTCCTGGCGAGACCCCACACCACAACCTGTATCTTTATTACCTCAGGAGGTTATGAGTGCTGTCCACTGATTTACCAATGCAGAATGAAGTCCGCGTAATGCTTAACCCATATGACAATGATTCCAGATGTATTCCACCCTCATTTATTACCACACTGTCCTTGACTCCCCCAGCATCTCATGTTTTGTAATGAATGTGATGTTGATGGGATGGCCATGTAGTTAGGAAGACTCGCAGCTCTCTGTCCATAGTGGAGGGTTTTATATCAAAACGGCTATAAGGGAACTGCATAATGAGGTGAGAGCGTGGAGTCTTGTATGGGGGGTCATGCCGAAAAGAGGGGGCTACCTCCCTGTGATGTCCTTCTTATGGGGACGGTGCACAGGGACCCGCATCCATCTCTGTCGAAGTAATGGATACTCTGATCTCTATTTCCACACGGTAGAAGGACAGGAAGGCCTCCACTGAACCCAATAAATTTGAGAGGAGATTGGAAAAACGGGGGATGGAGACCACAGTTCCACAGCTTAAGTGACCAAATAAAAAAAAAAAGGACAAGTAGAAGTGGTATAGAAAAAAGGAGAGATGGGGAAAGAATGAAAGGTCCTAAAAGAGGAGAAAAGAGAAAGTGAAGACCCCTGGTGATGCAGTGAGGCTTGTTCAGGGTCAAACACCTATCCCAAGGACTTCCAGGCCTTTCAGATGCGCCGTATTCTGGGATAGGTGACAAGTCTATCTCAGCTATGTTGACGAAGACCTAAATTTATGTGGTTACCATATGGATGTTGGAGATTGATTCAAAATTTTCGATAGGAAAGGTTACAGGATCATTGCAGTGTGCTGCAAAAGCAATGAAATGTGCCCTTGAGATGGAGAATAAAGTAGCATTCACCTTGGAGATATACCATGTAGTCCTGTATGACAGCGGGTCTCTCATTTTATTTGCATGTAAAAATCACACAAGTGCTAAGGCACAAAATCAATCTGGTTTACTTACTTCAAGCCAGTAAACATGTACCACATAACCCATTAGGTGAAATCAGACCTGTAATAGAATATCAATGGTGTGCTTCAGTGGCCTAGCCTCTAATAATTTCCTATTCATTTTGGCCCCACCAGAGTAAATAAAGAAAAACTCATATATTTCCTCAGGACTTGTTTGTTGTTTAGTGACATTTTCAGTTGAATGCTTCTCCTCTTAAGAGGGGAATTTCCACTTTGACAGACAGTTGGCCTACCCAGATGACAGCTTGCACAATGACACACTTTCACATTATCTGTCATTCAGCAAGACAGCGACTTCTAAAAGCACAAATACACTCTCTCTTACCTTTCTGTTTAGTTTTGAAGGTTTATATATAAACACTGTATCTGCCCCTGTCACCCCCACCTGAAAGGCTACCATTGGAAGACAATGGTAGCCTTTAATAGAAAAGCACAATAAAGAGTGCATGTTTATTTCTGTAGGCTTAACCCTTATGGTTCAGATGTTCTGCTTAAACAGGGTTCATTATTATGTCATACACACAAGAGAGGTGAGTACAGTCCTGTTCAATATCAATTAAATGTCAACTGTTTTACCAAAACCAAAATATTTTGCAAAATACAAAGCTTTAAGCAAAAATGAAATGCAACAAAAGTGATCACACTTGTGATTACCAATACACAACTTGCGTAATCTTTGATTACTGAACAAAAAGTGTTTTTCATTTGACCTAATTGTGTTAGCATGGTCATAAAATGACCTGTGAATGCCACGACTTTCTTAGTTTTGCACTTCTGGGCTGTTTCTCCTGTATATGCGTGTCTTCATGAGGGCGCTACATGGAAAAGAACTGGAAAATGGGATTCTGAGAAAAGGATACTGGAAGGTCAATGACCCTTTTAAAATCAGTGGCACTACAGTCTCAGCTGTAATCAGGAGCTATAGAATAAGCTGTAGTACCACTAATCAGAGCTGCTGTGGCTGTCCCGCTAAAACAACGCCAAGGACAATGTGTTATTTGCAATGACAGGCAAGTGCTCTAGACTTACCACAGGGGTTGTTAATGGAAAGAAGTGCTAGTTGAGTTATATTAAATGTTTAATCGTGCAAAGGTCAGTCAGCATTCTTAAAAGAAATTATGCAATACTTTTAATGCTGCATTTCAAGTTTTAGTGCAGCTCGAGTTACACAAAGAGTCTTGTCTTGTATCCCGACTTCCTCCCCTCACTCCCAGCCAGTCACGGCGGGTGGCTGCCACTCCCTGAGTCTGGCTTTGCCCGAGGTTTCTTCCTGCTAAAAGGGAGTTTTTCTTTCCCACTGTCACCAAGAGTGCTTGCTCATAGGGGGTCGTTTGGGGTTTTCTCTGTATTATTATTATTATTATTATTATTATTATTATTATTATTATTATAGGATCTTTACCTTACAACAGTATAAAGCACCTTGAGGACACTGTTGCTGTGATTTGGGGCTATATAAATAAGTTGAACTAGCACTCTCATGCAAAGTAGTGCATATGCATATTAATGTCAAAAGCTTAATGTTTAATCTTTCTTCTATGTCCAGGTCCAACGGGCTGCAGGTGGAGGGACTATGGTGCCCTTGCCATCATTATGGGGGGTATCACATTCTGTTTTTATCAGCTTTACAAGGCAAGTTACACGACCTCATTTTGTCTGTTTCATCACTGATTTATTTGTTTTAATGTGACCAATTGTTGTGCTGTTAATATGCCACATCCTGACATCTGTCTGCACTGCCTCTCCCTTATATCACATTAAAATTGGTTAGCGTTAGTTTATGATGAACTACGGTGCTAGAATAGAAGACGCCTCTGCACTATGTAACAGCACTTTGGTCTTGTTATTAAAGCTACCCTGCTTTACGTCAAAGCATGATGTCATCTGAGCACATTTTCTCCTCCCCTCAAACAGATATTTTTTTGCTTTAAAAACATCTGCTGACACCACACACAACTACTTTTTTCATTTATTTTTTTGACATTCTACAGTCTAAAAGTATTCACCGTTCTTTTTATTTTATTTTATTTTTTATCAGGCTTAGCAGCCCTTGAACAAGAGCTCAGGAGGCCCCTTGTCCCTGCTGACATTAATCCCATAGTAGTTGTTAGTAGTAGTCTGAGTGGCATGTGGAAGCCATTACTCTTGTTTTAAAGGAGGACAGGAGCTTTAGCAGTAGCTCTTGGACTAGGTGACAGCCCATTCTCCTTTGTGTATGGAGGAGAGAGAAGGGGAGCAGGTATCATGTATGTACATATTGCCCTGCTGACCATGTCAGATGCACTTGCTTTCCTTTAGTGCTGTTATGTCCTATTATTTCCTTTTTCATTACAGAGCTTTTCATAAAGCTGCACATGCACATTCACAGACTGTACCAGTCCACTGTTTCCCACATGCTGCAGTGTTGGCCAGCCACCGGTCACCTGGGAGGTGGGATTCCCTGGTGGGACGGCACAGGTTGCTGTCATGTCACTAGTGTAGCGCCAGTCGCACCATATGTCCAGGCTTGTGCCCATACTTTATTTATGTTATGGTGCACCTTGTAAACACCACACTCTCAGCAACCCACTTATTAATTACCTCGTGTTGACACCCATTTAATCTTTTTCTCTAAAAAGTGTTTATTACTTGCACTGGTGTGGCTGCCTGCCACCTGAGCTGGAGAGAAAACCCGGCAGAGAGCTGGAAACTGGCAGTTACTCAGCCTTAAGAGCAAATAAACAAACACAGATATACAGATAATTTTAAGGCAGTTCAGTGGTTCCCTAAATGTATGTGCGGACATTAGCTTTATATGAAACATACATGAAAAGGACTGAGCGAGATGCTCACAAACTGCTCGTCTGGGTAACCCTCTCACTGGGCAGCAAACATCCTCATTTGGCTGTCAGATATACATATCATTTGGTAGAGTTTTGTTTATTTAGTGGCAGAGATGATAAACAGAGTGACATTGTTTTTGGTTTTGGAAGACTATTTTCAGTGTTCACCACCATGTTTTTCCCTGTAGGCTGGTCTCTTGCTTTTACTGTCCTTTTCACAGTTTCATTCTTTTTATAATGTTGAAAATATGCTTTTGGGCTTGCAGCTTTTTGCTTAGAAAAGCAGCAGGTTTTTGACTTTTCTGCTCTATATTTAAAATGACTAATCTGTTATCACAGTTGTTGATTTTCATACCCACTAATGGTTTCAATACGAACGTGTGTACACACCTATTTTATCATCCGCTCTAGAAATCTTTTCACCTAATCATGCACTTTAGACAGTGACGCACAAGTCCAATAAAACAATGCCATTGACCCTGGACTGCCACGTCTAGGTGGCCCTGTCTTTTCCTCATCTTTCTCCCCCTATCCACTAGAGAGAAGTGTAATATTGTGCCATGCTTTTAATTGCAGAAATACATCCTTCCCCTCATTATGGGAAGCCGAGAGGACAAGGAGCATCTGCAGAGGATGGAAAGCAACATTGCGGCAATGAGTGGCACGCTGACACAGACAGGTGAAGATTAATATCTTCATCACTTTCTCCCTCCTTAACATTTTCCCTCATTTATCTGTCGCCAAAATCGGGGGCCCTGCGCGTTTTTAACAAATGACGCCGCTGTCATTTCGCTTTAATTTGAAATTGCTTGTTTACTGTCAGGCTCGGGCTCAATTAATTACGTTTCGCTGAAAAGCTCTTAACCTCGGAATATTAATGAGGAGTTGGGAAATGACAACTTTTCTTCCACCCCACCCATCCCGTCTCACTCCCCCCTTCCATCCATCTCTCCCCCACCCTTCCGCCCTGCACCAACCTCACCCCCATCCAAACCTCCATCGCCACCATCATCATCATCCACCCTCTTCCCCATAGGTGGGCATAAAGTTCATTTTAATTTTGTGCGCGCGTGTATGTGTCTGTTTGTGTTTGTGTGCATGATGTGCACGAGTCGCAGTGGCACTGTGTGGCGTCTGGGCTCAGCGCTGGGCCTGGTGTGATTAAGTGCATGGTGACAGGTGCGGCTCCCATGTTGGACAGGTGAGGAATCTCAACCTGGCTGTCAGACGTGGAGGGAGAGAAAGAAGCGGGGAGAGAGATGCTTTCCGTGCTCTTCGTCAGTATAATTAAAAATCCAGGGAGGCGTAAATGAGAGAGGCACTCTGAGAAACTTTGGTCTCGTTAGCAGTAGTGTTAAACTAGAGTGTGTTTTTCACCGGAAAGCTACCAATCCCCATTTCAGACAGGTGGCTCTGGCACACCGTATTGTTTGTTTTGTGTTAATGATAATAATTAAAAGGCATTTTATTTCCAAGGTGCCTTTTCAGATTCTTTAAATTAAACCAAATGTTCCGGAGTTCTAAAACATGCAAGGTTATAGGGTATTAAATGAAACATTAATGCCACTTCTTAAAAGAAAGTCGCACCGTTTAGGTAAGCTTTGTCTCAAATGTTATTTGGTAGGCCTTAATGAATTTTTTAAAATTCATATTTCATTTGTAAAACAGGTGTAAACCTTATATTATTAATCTATTAGTAAATTGTTTACGTCTCTCACTTGTTTTTCAGGCTCTATAGTGAGAGACCTGTGTTTATGTAGATTTTTTTTTTTTTAGCCTGAGAGACAAAGAGGGGCTGAACTTGATTATAAATACGATCTGATTATTTTAAATACAGACATCCTTTGTTTGATTTTCCCGTCATCTCCAAATGAAAACAAATCGAGAATCTGAGTTTATGGCTTCTGTCACGGACCAACGTAGTGCAGATGAAAATATGGCTGTTATCATTTTATCCAGTCACACCCATGCTATTGTTTTCTGGCTGGCAAAGGTAGGTGGAGGGCTGCAATTGTGTAGGATCGCGTGCAAGGTGTGCCGCCCTGAATCTGATTAACAAATATATGTTCTTTTATGGTCATTTTCTCCCAACTATGCAAACACATTTCCTCTGGCTACTTCACTGCCCATTCTTGCTCTACTTATCACTGATTGGAGATTTGCCAACTTGCAAACCCTGTTTTGTTTGCTACCAAAGACAGGATTTCTCAGTAGAAGTTTTTTTTTTTCCCCTCTCCCAGTGTGAAGGTGAGACTCTAAAGGGAGAGAAAAAAAACACAGGTCTTTTCTTCAGTCAATAGAGGGAACTAATTTGCTATGACTGCAGTAGCCACACTGCTATTGTAGTTAATGACTGTTGTAGTTAACAGTTGGGGAGAGGGGTTGCAATTACACTGAGAGTTTTCTCCCCCTGCTTTCTCTTTGTCTTCCTCTCCCTCTCGCTCCTCTCTGCACTGAGTAATAGCGACCGACTGCCTCGCCGCTGCCAATTGCTCGAACCCCCTTTTGTTAAAGTTCATGTGTTTCTCTAGTGCCAGGCGCAATGAGGTGATGTATCCTTTTGAATGGGGACTACATTAGTCTCTCTCGCCAGCCTCAGCTCAAGAGTAAGGGCCTTGACTCCCATTATGATTTGCCTACAACTTCACACAGACAATTACTGAATGGATCTTGGAACTACTTCAGCGCGCCCAGGCTGTAATGGAATTGTGCGGCTGTTTGGGCACTCTTTGTTGGTGGGAGCCATATTGGTGACCAGCTGGCCATTAAAGACAGAGACAGGCCTGGACATATGTAGTGTACATTATATTGAGGTATTTACTGAATAATTTACTGAATGCACAATGTGCATCCCTCTCACAGCAGCTGCAAGCACCACACATCATCTTGCCTCTGATTCTCTCTAACACAAATGCATGCACACACGCACACATCGCAGCTACAGCCTCCTTCTGATTCATGCCTGGCCAAAGTCATTGACTTTATTAGTATTCCTGGCTTCATATCTGTGATAACTGGGAATACGAGTCTAAGCCGTACAAAAGAGTCAACTTTCTGGAGAGACATTAAAAAGAGTTTAGCTGCGGACGGCTGAAAATGCAGTGGCGTTGGTAATTCGGGAGGCGCAGCATTACAGGCTGGCAGAGTGACCCACACATCTGGATAAGCTGTTTTGTGGTAAGGTGGAATCGCAGACTAATAGGGCAGCTCTCGGTTTAAAGTGCACACCCCGTCATAGTAACACCTTTTTAAGCACGGGTTGCCATACCATTTAATTTTATTGCCGTCTTTAGAAAGGTTGGTCGCACTCTGGATTACAAAACTCACTGAAAAACTGAAACTGTTTGCACAAAAGTCTCCAGCCCCAACCGGCAGTCCTGCTCGAACTCGTATTCTGTAGAAAGCTTGAAAAGATCAAACGTTTAAGCACCCCACCTATATTGATACAACTCCACCCATTTAAACACAGGTGTCACTGCAAGATATTAGTGTCTTTGAAAGATCAAATATTTTGTCTGTGCTGGTTTTTCAAAAGAAGCCCAGCTCCAAAGCTAGGCGCTCTGTCTTTTGTCCTGGCCTGGGTTAATGTGAGAGCAGGGGTTCTTTACATCCCGTCCAGCCGGCTGCAGCACAGGCTTTTAACCATTGGCCTGACAACCTCAGCAGTGGACCGCCACAATATCTGTTGATGTTAATCCTATTAGGCTTGATTTAACACTTTACACGCCCATGATTTATATGAATGTTTATTGGTTTTCTGTAATATAATCAGCTCGGGGAAACTTAATGCATTGTTTGGTAATACACGCGTGACTGGAAGCAGGGGCAACAAACTGTGCCTGGTGTTATTTGAAATCATACACCTTCCTCCAACACCAACACTTGAACTAATTCAATCTTCAAAGTCAATGGAAAAAGAACAATATTTATTAGGATTAGGGGGGACATTTTGTCTGGCAGCCTCCTCCCAAATGAGAGCCTTGTTTTTTTCCTTTGTTGATCGTTTGAGGATTTAAAGATGCATTAGAAGGCAGTGTCTGGGTGGATAATGGAAGGTTAGAGACTGTTATTTGATTTAAGTTCAGACACTAGAGATTAATACCTCCATCCTATGTGCCCCCTCCTTCCCACTATCTACCCCCGACGCCTCGGACCAAAAAGCTGCGACTAAAGTTACCCGGTATTAGCTTTGATTACAATTCTCAGAGGGCCGCTTTGATCAGTGACTCGAGTCTCATCGGTTCTGTCATTGTGGAAAGAAAACAGTTGTTTTGTATCAATTAAATAACTTCATCATAAAACATAAAGCTGCGCGTCTTTTTTTTTCTTTCTTTCTTTTTTAAAAGACTAACTTGAATCACTTTGTCATCTCTTACTCTGCTTGTTCTTCACAGTCAGCCAGCTGCAGCAGACCCTGCTCTCTATCCAGGAGGTGCTGGTCCAGCAGCAGCAGAAAATCCAGGACCTCTCCCAGGAACTAGCTGCTTCACAGGTGGGTAGCAGTTTATCAGGAACTCTGTATCCTTCACTTGACAGCCCCAGCAATTTGTTAGAAGACCACCAATACTGAGGTAGAAATCTGGCGTTGTACCTGATAGCGTCGTGTTCCTCTTTTGCCGGTTTTACTGGTCAGCTTTTAGAACACGTACTACATAAAGCTGTGGCCAGTTTAGAATTAAACTAAGTTAAATCTTAATCTGTCCATTCATTAAAGCATGAAAGTTTTTATTCATTACATGTTTATTGTGGACTAACATCGGTGTAATGAAACAACTTTGCGGTGCTGACAGTAAGCGAGGCCACGCTGCAGTTTGGACACCTTTTTAAAGGTCCGTTATTTTGTGATTGATGTTTTTGAGGAAAGCTAGACGGGCAGTAACTTTGGAATTGCAGAAGAGCTCGGTAAACGTGAGGTTGCAGCTCAAAATCTCCAGATTGATGAGGAGAGGGAGGAGGTTTTCTCGAGGCCTCTGTGTACTAAAATCTTTGAGTCATAACTACCCAAGACAGACAGCCTTATTATACTGTATATCATCAGAACACAAGCTACAAAAAAATAAGGTGCAGCTCATCATGGGACCATAATCTTTAACCATATCGTTCCTCTTTGCCTTGATTTTTATAGTCGCTGTCCATAATTTCCTCAGAATTGTAAGTGTTTAGGAGAATCGGACTGAGTGATTGTTCTAAAACTTATGTGCAGGGATGAAATGTTGCTTGCTTTTTATAACGGCGCTCATAAATTGCTTTATGATCTCTGGGCTCTAAAAATTGCCTTGGAAGAGACAATCTTAGACAATGTTTTATGTCCACAGCTTGTTAAGCACATGGGTGTGTAACTGAAGCATCTGGATATGGCAGGAAAACATATGTGGACACATCTGCTTCGGCACAAACAAGGAGGAAAAATATGGATAACTTCCCTGGACGGGGTTCATCAAAAACTGAAGACTCAGAGCTCTTTTTTGTTCTTTCAGGATCTGAGCTGCACATTGTCTCTGTGTAGCGTAGAACGAACACATTGATGGACTAAATCAGCATGTATGATGGGACCTGTGATCTGATTTGATCCCACGCTGAGCTGAAACAGAACTATCTAAGATAGCGTACAGGAGGCCCCGTTTAAACAATGAGTTTCTTCCGGCACAAAGCAGTGTTATTTATTTTATTTATCTCTAAATCACAGATTGGATTAAAAAGTGTCCCCTTCATTTGCTATGAGTGCCTTGTTGGACAGCAGTAGTGTATAAAAAGTATATTTCCCATCAAAACACCCATTAAACAAATCATAAACTCTGCTTTATAGTTATAGTGTTGATCTTAAATTTTCCCTGCGAGTCGGCACGAGGCCCCTCTGTTGTCTCAGGCCGCGGGGGGAAATTGGAAAATTGTTTTCAGGTCCGGCATTTTTGATGAGAAACACATGTTGGAGCTGGGGAGCTACTTATCATTCACCGTTTGTGGCTTTCAGGGTTTGCTTCACCACACTGCTCAAAGCGCGCCACGCTTAGCAATTATACCTCTCAACGCGGAAATGTGCCTTTAACCCAAAACACATGGAGACTTCTGTTTCCTCAGCTGCTAAGTAAACATTTCTCGTAGTCTGAAACCGCTCAATTGCGGAGCGCGTCTACTGTCCCTAAACTGGGGACCTCATTATGGAAGTGAGTTTAAATACTCTCGCACACACACACACAACATAGGCTGATTCTGCACATTTCCAGGCTTGAAAGCCTGGGACATTTTCCCTCTTTTTCACTTTTCTCTCCGTTAAAATGATCCTGTAAAGACATGCTGTTCTATTCTACTTCTGCTGTTAAGCATAGATTTGCCTCAGGATGATTCATCCCTGATGTTAAACAGCCAAGTCTATTTCTGCTCTATTATCATTACAAATCTGCCTGTTAACTGTGTTTGCCCTGCTGTCTCAACTCACTGATGGCTCTCTTTATTAGTGGATACTACATAGAAGATTAGAAACCGTCTCTTTGGCTTGCGTAAGACGAACTGCCAGTAGGAAAGTGCATAAATAGAGTGAAATCAATTGCACTGTACCAGTGTTTCCACTCAAAAACACTCCTCTGGGGAGTTCCTTTTGAAGCTAATTCCATCATAAATATACATGTGTTACAAGAAAACACACTGTCTGCCGGCGGAATAACTGTGAATTAATTTGCCTTCAGACACTCTTAAACAAGGCTTGTTAAAGATCTTATCTTGTTGCTAATGGTCCACAGGCATTTATCTTCATTTAGCCAGATGCGCTGCCATCCTTGGGTGCTGCTAGATTTGGTCTTTTTTTTTTCTTTGCTTGTAATATATATTTTTCTTTTTTCCCCCTCTTTTTCCTGAAGCACTTAGTTAACCAGCAGACCCCATCACACGCACGCATCCACCCGAGACACATTAGTTACACGGCTTTTAAACCAGTTAGAGGAAATCTTTACTTTGAGCAGTATTTACACAGTAAAAGAAACCGCATCCATCCAGCACAGAGGCGGTTGATAATTTAATAGGTGGCACCTCCCTGCTAGATTGACTTTGCGTTATTTGGGTTTTGGTTGCTGGGTTTATTTGTTTTTTGGTTGTTTGTTTTTATGCATAATGCTCTTTGCGATTTAAAGAGCCAAGTGGAGAATTATGTTCTCCAGTCCTTAGGCCACACAGAGCCCTGCACCTGTACACCAGGAAGTGCAGTAAAAGTCAAACATGAGGGGGGAGGGGATGCACAGGCATAGCTCTGAAGATTTGTTTTAGCATACAAAGCAAAACTCTAGAAATGGAGCTCTGAATACAAGGCTATGGTAGTAGTTTAGCAAATCATGTATTTGTGTTGATGAAGTGAACTGAAAAAAAATTAAAAATATGAATTATTTACCTAGAGGTATCCAATCCATGTCCCCATACTAGGAACCAAAATCTAATTTTGGATGCATCTCTTTATAGTGACAGAGGAGTCAGTATCCGAATCTCAAAATATATATGTAAATATGGTATATAAGTGTATACAGTTCAAAACAAAACACAAGGACGCATGCATTTGCATAAGAAAAGCATTTCAACAAAAGCAACATATATCAAAGTACATTTAAAAATGAATAACATAGGCAAAAAAACCCACGGCTGCCGTGGTGTATAATAGCGCACAGGTCGGATTCTGCACTGTAATGGCTGGAAAGAGCTGGAAGTGTCTCTTAAAAGATGCTTTTGTAATCAAAGCTGCTGAGAAATTGCAGCGGTTAAATATTTTGATCAGCAGTTTGTTAAAACATCACAACTGACACAGTCGTGCGGTCTATTGGACATGTGTCAGCACTTCAGGTGGGGCTTTTAAAGCGAGGCGTACTTCAATTCTCTGCAGTCACTGATACCCCCACCACTCAGCCTCCATCCAAACACCCAGTGCACTTAACACACGATTCTTACACAATGTGTGTGTGTGTATATATATATATATACTGACATAATGTATCTCAGAGCTGAAATCCAGCCCTGGCCCAACATTTAATTAGGTTTCTTCAGACTTAATAAGACATATGTCAGAGTTAGTGTTGTGTGACAAGCCTTGATGTGAGATATTATATGGCGCTGCTCTGTAGATAATGCATATTATGTATGTAGCTGGTGGTTAACAAGTCTGCTCTAAAGCCTTCTTTTCTAATGTTATGTGACATAAGTATATAGAAATCATTACAATTCACTTATTCGGAGTAATCGGCCCTTTTTCTTCAGTTGATTCTGCGCCTTGGAAATCTTTTAGCTCAGCCTACACAGCAATTAATTTTTTTCCCATCATAAAATGAGAGAGAAGCAGAATTCAGCCTTATTATACGGGTGCCTTGGGGAGGCGAGGGATTAAGATGGTTCTAATGAGGTGACGGCTGTAATAAGAGTGTCTTCAGCAGGCCTCCAATGCACCACCTCTAAAACATGACTCCTTATCAGCAAGGTTTAGGAGCGATAAGAGCCCCCCCCCCCAAAAAAAAACCCTCTTTCCCACTCGCCTCCTTTTCTGTCTCCCTTCACTTCTCCTCCTCTGCCTCCTTCCATCCACTGTAAATGAGTCTGATCCCTTTCAGATGTGATTCAATTAATTTCTCTTAGATTTAATTACAAGCGAAAGAGTCCAAGTTATCCCTCTCCCCTCGATAGGGGGTCCACGCTTCCTAACAAGCTTCCTCTGGTGAGTCAGGAGAGTCTTAATTACAGTTTTTACTTTTCTTTTATCCCACTTTTTCCCTTGTCTGCTCCTTCTACTCCCTCTGGTCTTGCCAGTTTATCCTCACGCATGTTTGTATTTTGTGTGCAGGACTAGACTAAGAATGGTTAGCAGTTATCTACTTAACACCTTGCAAAACATTTTCATGGTTAGATAATCGAGTCTCGCCGCAGGCTACGTACATCTGTGCGCAGTTCTTCCAAAGAATGACATTTCCTTTTCAGGTAGCTTTATTTGAATAGTTTTGAAGGGCAGTGTAAAAATTTATGGACTTCTGTGTAACAAATGTTTTTGTTTTGTTTTCCCGCTCCTGCCTTGTAAATCATTATTTGATGCCTTCTGAAGACTCACTTTTTTTCCTTTTTTCTTTTTTTTAACATGCATAACCCACTGAAAACATCGGTTTCAGGTGCAAGCAGGCAGGGCCTGCAGGTTCTTCCTCATTTCCATGTTTGTTGTTCAGTTAGTAGTTTTATCATTCCAGGCCTTTATCAAAACTCCCTATTTTACAGCTGTCTCAGTCAAAGTCCAGCTTGTTCCTTAAAAAAAATTGCTGCAGAGACAGATTTTCAGCAGCAATTTGCCATTCAAATACTTTTCCATTATACCCTTTAACATTTCATGCTGCACCAATGCCCGTGTATGGCTACACACGCCTTTGATAAAAGACAAAAAGGACAAAACAAACTGCTAAGCTTTGGTCTGCCTCCATGAATGTGGCTATTGTTCAAGATAGTCATTATCCAAAACACAACACACTGGCCTAATCTTTTCTAGATAGTATGGAAAATTATGTAAAAACAGCATGATTCACACTCACTGGACTTTCTGACGCCATAAAGGTGGATACAGTGAGATTGTTTGTCCTTTTTTGTCATCGCCGGCAGTAGGCAGTTGTGAGGTTGTTATGGTGACAGATGACCTGACTACACACAAACATGTGGCTTTTAGCATTTGCATCTACCATGTTTGTTTACCAGCCGGCCTTTTTTTTTTTTTTTTTTTTTTTAAAGAACCTTTTTTATTAACTCATATCGTTGAAATCAATCATAGAGGAGCTGTTGAAAGTCCTACAGAAAGCTCAATTGTGCTGAAACCCTGAACAGTGCTCGTGTGTGTGTTTTTGACAGTTGTGCGTGTTTCACTTGTATTTTTCCTACAGGCCTCGTCCTCAACGAGCCGCATCCTGGACAGCCAAACAGTAGGAGAGCTGAAGGCTGAGATCATCTCTTTGAAGGGCTTACTGCTCAGCAGGTAACAAAGTTATCCCGACCCCTGTCACATGAAACAGGCCAGGTGTGCGCGTGTGTGTGTGTGCATTGAAAGGCTTAGGACTTGGTGTTTTTTTGCACATTTGAGTTCCTTAATGCAGTCCATTTGAACTGTGTGACAGTGTAAAACTGGGACAAAGCACCATCAGCATGATATGCAATTTGATTCATAAAACAACTCATTTGTTAGCATGTGGTAGCTCTTATTCAGATGTGATTTTTGACAGCACTAGGGGTGGGTTTTGATGATCGATTTATCGATTAAAATCGATTCTGGCTCAGATAACGTGATATCGATTCATTAAAATCCTGAATCGATTTTTTAATATAAATTTATTTTGCCCTAAATGCCAGAATCTCAGGTGAAACCTCACAAAATTTCAACAACCACCAAACAGCTAAAACAGTGAATAAGAGCAGGAACACGGATTCTGCACATAAATGTAAACACAAAGCTCAGACCCACCGACGGATCAGAATCAGTGAGATGTCGCCTTTCTCACGGTTGGGGCTGAAAGCCGACAGCTCGCTGATTCTGATGTTTCGGCGGGTCCGCGCTTTGTGTTTACGCCCTTTTTGCGCTGATTCTAAAGCTGTTAGTTTGATCTCTCTCCAAACAATATTGACCGAACCAGCAGCAAAAGAAGATCCAAACTACGCTTCACATAAACATCGTCATGGATTCCCTCTGACTTTTGCTGTTTTGCTTCCAACATGATAAAATCACACGTCATGCACAGCTCTCTCTCTCTTGCTCTCTCTGTACTTCAAGAACAGTTTCCTGTCTAAAAATCTGTTTTCTGTATTATTCGCTTGCTTGTTACGCTCAAATCTACCGTTATTTGCAGCGCTGTCGGCCGCTGTTTTTTTCCCCTTTTACTTACTTCCAAAAAGAAAACCTAATTTCTGCTGTTCAATGGGCTACTGAACAAATTGAAACTTTTTAAAATTATGCAAAATGCAAAACGCCGTGTCTCTACTAAAACCGCTGTAACTTCAGAGGTAATGTTCATATGTTGATTAATGGTTTTCTTTCGTTTTTGATGTACTGCAGAGTATTTTTATAAAATCCCAGGCCAGGAAAATCACCTTCATGTTTTTCTGTGTTTTATCTTCAGCTACTTTGACACAAAGGCTTCTGCTGTGATGCTCACACCTTTTATAAAGTCTTGCGAGTGTCAGCTTCCTTTTTATAGATACAAAAAAATGTAAATGTACTGATCTTAATTAGAATATTTCTGACTGTCTGAGGCAAAATTTCCCAGATACAAATCGAATTGAATCGAATCGTTTCGGGACCTTGTGAATCGGAATCGAATCGATTCTAGAAATCAGTGACGATACCCAGCCCTAGATGGCGTCTTTTACACCACACATTAAATCAAATTTAAACTGCCTATCCAACACCTTAAGTTTACACCTGCACCTGGTTATTTCATTTCATTGAAACTTGTTTTGGTTTGTGTAGAGTTAATAGAAGCTACTGACACATTATAATATATATTTTTAAATGTGTATTTCTAATGCAACACCTAGCAGCAATTGTATCATATTTGCAGATGTTGTACATTAACTTTGAGCGTGACAGTTATTTGGTGACTATTAAACATACCTTGACAAATTTACATTCAGTGAACAGTGATCTGTTGTCATCACATCACTAAAGCCTGTTTGCTGAGAGATACGGTTGTTAATGTTAGTGGACCGAAACTCAAAGTCCATATTTTGTCCCTGGAGGTCTGAGTTTACACTCTCAGAAAGCGTGCAACTATAAAGCTCTTTTGCAATCATTGCACACTCATCAAAAGCTCTTACCAAAACTAAAATTTTAACACCTTTTTAATTTTAAAACCTGCCTGGTGTAAATTTAGCTGATATCTACTACAAGTTTGTCACGTTGAGCAGCAGTTGACTGCTCCCAAACGCTGCTGCACATTTGGGATACATGCAAGATCTGTGTTTCTATGCCAGAACAACACGCCAGGCGTGCTCCCCCAGACACTTCATGACCTTGTATTAGACCCCTGACAGACTGACCCTAGGGGATGATTTCACAGTTCAGTGACAGAAAAACTGGAGAGCCTGCTTCAAGGTGGCGTTCTAACCTGATGGGCTTGTGCAGTATTTTTTTTGTTTGTTTTCTTTAAGACAAAAAATTGGAACTCACACCTTTGTTCTAAACTACTTTAGATTACCTGAAGGTTTGTGTACTAATACATAAGAAAACAAGAGAACACACGATAATCACATCAGTCTTTATTATAACATTTCGTGACTTGGGTGGGCCAGTTAACATACATCAGGCATCAACTGGTGTTAGTAACAAAGGTGACCATTAATATACTCCAGTTGATCTGATGCAGCTTCATAAAAAAAATCATATTCATTTTTTACAAAGTAAATAAGATTGTAAAAACTGAGAAAATCTCCTAATCCAGATGGAACCCGACTTTTTAGGCCAACATTTATACTGATACAGAGTAAAACCATTCTGATAATATCGATACGATGGCTCATATTGCTTTTTTGTGAAAAGAGTTGATGATTATAATGCTTTAGCAAGGTCATTTGAAAACTAGTCGGCTACCAGTACTGAGAGGATGTTGCTTCACTCTGCAGCGCAGTCTTGTCAGCTGTGATGTCACTCTGCTGCATTCAGCACTGACAGCATTATAAACAATAGACTTGGAGCTACTCTGTTGGACAGACTGTGCAATGCTATAAACTTTGAAAATTACTTAACTGCAAAGTCTAGATGTACCTATAGTGTGATGGTTAATAATAAAAAAATGTGCAAGGCCTTTTCTGTGAGCGTGGTGATAGACGTCCCCTCTTTCTTTTCAGCTTTGTTCCGCAATCTAGTCAGCCGCAGCCCAGCTCAGTCAGGCCCATTAGCATGCATGATTATGTATTAGTGTCTATAATGAAGCCTGAAGTAAGAGTGTACATCAGAAAACCTGCGAGGACGAAAATTGCCTCAGTACTGTGTAGTTGAGCTTGTTTTCTTCCCCTCATACATTCTAATCAGTAATAATCCCTTTGTCATTTGCTTTCTTGACTTCATCCTGACTGTCACAATGAGTTTTCTGGCAAAGGATTGAATTACAAAATAAAGGCTCCGTATCACCATCTGTCTCCAAACTTGTTCCTTTCCTGTTCAAATGATCCAAAACGTCTCCAAACTGTTTTTTTAAGCACCAAGAAGTGCTGAAACCCATTCAACATTGTCTTTTTGATCTTAAAAGCTGCAGTGGGTGTAATTAAAAAATCTTAGAGCATCTTTACCAGGTGTGATGAACATCTGGCTGTTTCGGGGGGAAGAGAAAAAAACATTTTCTCTGTTGTAATTATGAGAATTACATAGGGTGGTTAGTGTGCGGCTGCATGCTAAAATGCAAAAAAGTGTTGAGACGTGAGCTTGGTTGGAAAGTTATACATGGTTTTGTGGTCATATTATGTCCAAATATGGTTGTTTACATCGTGGGAAAGCTCTTTTCACGTCTTTTGATCACAGCGAGGTTTGTGATGAAGTTGCAATCAGGCCTAATTCTGTTCAACACTGTTGTCTGTCACCCTTTACAGGAAACAGTTCCCCTCCACTCCCTCTGTTCCTAAGATCCCCTCATGGCAGATCCCCCTGAAGCCACCTGCAGCATCTAGCACACCGTCCATTAACCACACCAACAGCAGCAGTGACATCTCCCCTCTCAGCAACGAGTCCACCACCTCCTCCCCCGTCAAAAATGGACTCGACAGCCCCCAGGATGCACTGGGAGGGCCCGATGGAGCCCATGGTATCAATGGAGATATTTGCACCGTGGGCCTGGGCACAGCGCTGCCCCTCGACCAGGTTCGCATGGAGGTGCAGGGAGAGGAGGAGAGGAAAGATGAAGATGAAGATGATGTCAGCCATGTAGAAGAAGAAGAAGAAGAGGAGGAGGAGGGTGGTCTAAGCATGCAGACAGAGGACCGGCGAGGTGGGGACGGACAGATTAATGAACAGGTAGACAAACTGAGGCGGCCCGAAGGTGCCAGCAACGAGAGCGAAGTCGATTAGACCAACATAAGAGTACAAAAACACTTCAGAAGACCACCTCTCATCCCTGCTGATAGCTTTGTTTCTCGCTGCTCTCACATACAGGTTTTTCTTGCTTTCTTTCTTTTTTTTGTGAGTTTCCACTTGCTTTTGTCACATCATAACGTTGAGCAGAAGGAGGAGTAGGAGTGCAAGTATAAGAAGAGCCAGACCTGTGTGATGACACACAGGTTACCACATTTTACTTTTCTTCAAACTAAATGACTGTATCCCGAGCCAAGCACTATGTTGTGATGTTTCTTTGAAAGGACAAGTGACAAGCAGCAGTCAAATCAGAATGACTTTTATCAGCCTTTGTGCAGTACTAACCATGTGTGACTTACTGCCTTTAATTTCCATGATTTGATCAGATAATCCTCAGCTTTGCCTCGGTGTCCTTGTGATTGTACTAAGACTCAGACCAAAGAGGCAGCGCCGCACACAATATGTCTGCTGTACAGCGCATCTGCGGGTCAGGAATCATAAGGTGGTGCTTGAGTCTCGGTGTTACCGTGAGGTTCCAGTGGAGCATTAGCAGAGTTTGTCTCACTGTTGATGGGAATAGGAGAGGACAAGCTCTTCCAGGGCCGGAGCTTTTAGCCTCTTTTATGTGTCCTTTCGCATTGGTGTCAGTCTGTCAATAATTTACAAGGCCAGCAGGGTGGCATTTGGGTGAAATAAAACCCCTGAAATTCGAGATTAGAATGTGATGACGGGCTTTGTTCCATGCCGGTGTCAGAGTGCTCATACGCTCAAAGGAGGGGAAGATAAATGTTTTTTTTCTCTCTCCCTCTCTCTCTCTCCCCCCACTTTCGTTTTTCACTGTGGGCTGAATTGTGCATCTTTGCGAGCCGTGTTTGCGGGAGAAAAACCGAAGGCTGTCTGCTGAGCTGTATCTGTGTCTCCAGCAGGGCCGCTGATTTGGTTTGTGAAGTATGTTAATAATCAAATGATCAACAAATAACAGATGTATTAGTTCATGCAGCTTGAAATGTCAAGGAGGCTAAAAGCGGAAATCTAATACAGAAAGCCCAGTTGCATTGTATTATTTTCTGTGACAAACCCTCCGGTCCAAATTATGTAGGGCCTCCTACAGTGAGTAATCTTTACAGAAAACGGCACCAATATTTTGTAATTAAGCTGCAGTAAGACAACGAGCGCTGCCACAGATGGAAGTTGCAGAACTCGTATCGCTTTTTCTTTCTCAGTGTGGAGGTGGATGGGGGAAGTAAAAGAAAATTGCCCCATGATTGAAAAGGAAAGTAATAAATGAATACTTGACTTATTGAATTACTCACTCCGTCTCTAGCTAACAAGAAGAGTCCATGAGTGAGAAGAAGGGATATCAGCTTGTGCCATTTCCACTTCCAACACATGGCCTCCATTGGGACACAGAAAAGGTGGAGGGGACACTGCACATTTCTGAGATCCTGTCCTGGCCTGCAGATTGTATGTTTAGTGATTTGAATTGACATTAAGCTTAACCTTAACAGGAAACATTGCAGTTAAGGTTGTTTTGTTTTGTTTCCTTTTGTGTGTACGTGTACTCAGTATGCCTCAGAACCACTGTAGTTTCAGTGACGGGTCCTTTCCCTGTAACTTACTGAATAAACACTGTCTTCACTGCAGTTCTAACTGTAATAAATTTGATTTATCTCAACAAGAATCTCCTATATTTATTTTAAAACCATCAGTGCACGCAGAACACACTTCGCTGCACTTTAGTATTAAAAAGCAACTGTACAATTATAGATTATACTTATTGCAAAATTGTTATCAAGCTCAAGTTACACAGAACTTGCCCTTTAGGTCTTCAATTTTTGCTGCTTTTAATAGTCTGGGAGATTAAATGGATTAATATGTTCAGTTGCAGATCAGGTAGCAATTATTTTTGTATGTTTTTCTTATATCCATGATTTTTTTTCTGTTTGATTTGAAATATTTTGAGACTTTTAGCCACACCAGAATCTCTGTATATCAGTTTTTTAGACTTTCTTTTTTTTCTTTTGGGGTGTGGTTTCCTTTCATAACCAGCTGTAATCTGTTTGTAACTCCAGCACCAGTCAAGCATGTATACTGTAAGTACATATTCCTCTACTCTAGTTAATTTTCAGAAAGCATGACATAGCAGGGACTTTTTTTTTCAGCTTTCTCTCCAGAAATGAGTGGACGCGGCTATACATTAAATAGGTGAAGGTTTGTTTATTTCTACAGATGAGTCATTAGTGCCTTTCCTATGGTTTTCAGTATTGTGTGCCCTGGTTTATTACTCAGTTTTCAATTCAGTGAATATGACACTTTTATTTTGCTATCATTTTTTAGTCAAAAACTTTATTTACTTACTTACCAAACACACAGCCAATAAATATAAAAAGCAGAAAATCCTTTAACTTATTATACACATTGTAAAAACAAACAGCAAAGCACTCCAACCACCTATATTGATACTTGCCCAATCTCGTTGACATCAAACGGTGCAGAAAAGTTCAGAGCCCAGTTCAGAGGGGTCGATTGAGTTCACCACCACTACTGGCCAAAACCAGCCCTCCATTGTGGGTGGTATGGCATGTCCCCCCACCTGGAGCTCAAGGGTTTCAGAATCCCCTTTCTAACAATATAAACTAATATTGCAACCAGTTTGGCAATATATTGATAACAGTAAATTTTGATTATTCTTAATGGTCTGGGTGTTCTACAAAAAGTCTAATTTCCTTTTCCGAGACTAGGCTGTATGTGAAAGATGGAAAAACCCACTGTGATGATGCTCATTGTTTTTTAAAGCCCCCCTTTTTTTGTTTTTGTTTTTTATTAGTCTGCAGCAGTGAAAGTCCATCCACGTGTCAGTCAAAGTGGCCACGCCTGTAACTTTAAAACTTGTTATGAAAAATGACCCCATGTACAGTTGTCATGATGGAGGAAATTTGCTGTAGAGAAAATATTTTTGGATCTGGATGCAAGCAGTTTTATTTTCGCTGTTAAGTTGGGCATTTTAACACATGGCTTGACTCACTTTTGGAGCCAGACTCAAGGAACTGCAGATTTTGGCCCTTTTTTTCAGTCCTGGAGGTTGCTGCATGATGACCGCAGAGTTTGTTACCACACAGTAAGTCTTGAGAGGATTTCAAGATCAGAGCAAAAACGGGCCACAAAATGCCAGGGATGACCTGAGGTAACACCGGAGGAGGCGAGTTCTGTTATCTAAAACCATAAAGGTTTATTTTAGCAGATCTGCGCGCTCAGCTTTACGCTGTCAGATTAAACCAAGAGGTTTTCCATATGTTGTTATTCCTTGTCAAAACCTGGTGCCTACATTACCTACACTGCAAATCATCAGCAGACACCATAGCTGGCATTAAGAGTGTGTAAGTAGTGGCTAATGTAGACTTGACTTGCTGTGCTATCATCACATTTCATGCTGCTTCCTCTGGAGCTTCAAAGATTTTATAAAACCTTTCCTTCCTTTCTTGCACATTTGCAGAAGTACTCCTTTACAGACTTTCGTGGAGTTCCCCTTTAATTGAAGGCAATCCGATATTTATCACTTTCACAGCAGAAAAGTATTGGACTCACTGCTTCTACTTGGCGCCATATTTCAAACGGATGAAGCCGGACTGGATTTTACAGCATTTGTTTTATTTTTTTTTAGCTGTGTATGAATGTCAGTTGTTGAGTTGAGTTGTTGTGTTTCCTAAAGTCATTTTAGCTTATTGTCATATCTATCTGTAGTAAACTTTTAGGCAATCTTTGGAAACAATTCAGTGAACCTTCATTTCCTTTAAATGTACAGCTCAGGCTGCTGATGAATATGTGGCCTTCTAAGCGCTGACATCACAGATCAAATCACTGCCACAGTTTATTTTCTCAATGTGTAGTTTTCTGTGGATGGGCTCAAAAAAAAGCATTTTTCCACCTACACAAGGCATTCTTATTGCCATACGTTATCGAGTGTATGAATTTAATTTATCATAGTCTAAATGATCAATAGCATTTCACATATTGATGAGGTGTATAAACTTCTCTGAGGCTTGATACCACATCCCTTTGTAATCCATTAACCTCTCCCTGGAGTTCAGGCCAACCTTAGATTTATAGGGACCTACAGTAATAAATCCGCTTGTACATCATTTTGTGTCTTGGGGATTTTACAGTGCATTCCAGGCAAGAAAGCGCCATCTATCCTACCCTCATATTCTCATCTGCATTTTAATAGCTTCAACAACATCCGAAACAATTTGCATTCCCTTTCAGAAACCTTGTGACTGTTTAAATGTATTCCCTGGTTAGGGATAGCATATTAGCCACTAACCAGAGCCTCTCGGTGTGGTAGAGCTGTGAAGGATTGGTTGTCCAAAGCAACACCTTGGTTTTGACACCATTTGGCTCCCCGGTTGGGAGCCTTAACCTCATCAATCTTGCTGCTAAACGGAGAGCACTCAATAGGATAGTGTATCGACGTGCTCTGAACTCCATTGTTCACTGGAACTGAGTACTCAGCAGGTTAGAGGGCTGAGTGTCTCCTTGGATCAATGCAAGGGCTGTTAGCCCATTGCAGCAGCAGAGGGCTACCGTGGCTCTGTCAGCATCGCACACACACACGTGCGCACATCATCTCCACTCATTTAAAACTCTTTGACAACCTGAGTGTTGATCCTGGCTCAGTTTTTGTTTTTGCATCACAGTGATTTGGGGTAATTTACATCCTAGCAACACAGATCCAGTTCTTCAAGCATCAAGCTCCACCCAGTTTCCAAACATCTGCCTCCAACGGGAAGCATTCTGTGATTTGCATAGGAAAGGTCACGGACAATTCCCGAAGAGGATGAAAACCTGACAGTTCCTCTTCCCTGTCAGATAGCGTGGACGCTGTATGTATCTGGGAGCAATCTACAGCAGTACGTGATGCGTTATCAGACCTTTGAAAACAAAACTGGTTGACTTATCACTTATCACCTGGAAATGTCCATTTTCTCCACGGAAATCCATGTTTCTCTCCTAATTATTTCAAGATGTTTTCATCAAAGTTCATCAAATTGATCTGTCTGATTGGTCTAGTGCTTTGACCCAGACTGAAGTCCAAATTTGGAATGGGCTCAGACTGGACTTTCAAGCTCTATACCAATTTGTAAGGAGAACATTATTTAGATATCTTCATATATACACACAAAATATAAATGGAGTATATTAGACTTGTATTTTCTACCTATCAGAAGGTTGGTGGTTTGATCCCTGGCTCCTTTGATCTGCATGTTGAAGCACTGTTGATCATGCAAATGAACCCTGATGATTTTTTTTTAACTGTTTGCCATCCGTAAGTCAAATACTTGGGTTAGTTATGTATCTCTAAAACTTGGACTTCATAACTTGAAATTTCAAGTGACAGTAGGTATCTCTACATTTAAAATTTCAAATTATATCAGAATGAAGTGTCAGATTCAAGCTTCTATAAACATTAGATAATATTCTATAATAGGGATTGGTCTTAAAACCTGTTCAGTGGATTAACATAAGATGTGGTACGTACGTTCATGTTCCCCCTCATTACAAACTGGACTTCAATGATGTTCGGACTTTTCCTGTAAGGCGGCATTGGTTTAAAAAAGTCTACTTGCGTAGTAGTTGCTGTTTCAACAAATACATGTGGCAACTTTTCCAGATTCCCATCATCATCATGCATTATGTTTATTGCCTGTTCATGAGGGATCACATGCTACTGTGCTAAACTAAAAAGGAAACATGATAAAACTTTACCAGTGTGAGCATGTTAGCATTCACCTCAAAGCTCTGGAGTAAGTTCAGATTCTCTGAGCTGCTGGGCTGTACTGTTTGTATTTTATAATATACATTTGCTTATAGGTTAGTGGTTTTTCTATGAATGATACAATTCCTCAAACGTGCTTCAGCAATAAATGTGAGGAAGCATAGGTCACCTCCAAAAGCTTTCTGTGGCTGCCCCTCTAAAAGCAGCCTACCAGCTCTGAGCGGCCGCTGAACACTGGCTCCTTCCTGGTGAAAATGAGAACATTTGACAAGCCAAGGTCACCAGGGGGCTTTGCCTGTATAAGGCTTCAAACGCAGAGCCCAGCGAACACCGCAAAGTCATAAAGCACTTTGTCATCACTCGCTATATAAACTCTCAACAATCAAGTGGGATCACATTCCCTGCCTCCCACCCTCCCACTTTGTGTGGCCCGTGTCACTTGATTTTCTCCTGGCGCTGTTTCAAATCCAAATGGAGTACGTGGATACTGGAGGGCTGTCATGTATAAGGCTGTGGGGCCTCTTTTGAACCTGAAGGAAAGCTTTAGTCACTTCACTGACAGGTAAAGGAAGGTGCTGGTAAGGAGCAATGAGGGAAAACAGCAGCAAGCTGTTAAAAGAACAGGGAGGTGGGTACTGGCTGGCAGTATTTATGAATGGTCCAATAATGAGCCATCGGGAGCGTGGTGGCCATGAGAACATGAGGGGAGACAAGAGGTAGAAAAAACAAATGCCCTTGTCCTGCACTCGTAGAGAGATTGGATTATCCAAGGGAAGGCCTGTCAGCCGGCTGAGGGACCGCAGCTGGAGGCGGCGCAGGGGCAACAGGTGCAACGCTTGCTAGCATTTGTGCAAATTAGACTAATCACAGGGCCTGACTGTGGAACACCTGAAGCATGCTAGTGACCAGGCAGGGGAAAGAGGGGGGAGATGTGGAACGAAAAAGAAAATGAAGGGGGAGAGTTCAGCACTGGCTTTTTTGCAATCACAATGGGCCTTGCGTTCTGTTAGACAGCTATTTAACTTTATACAGAATTTCTCTAAGCATTTAAACACTGACTGTGGTTAATCTGTAAAGCTGCAGCGAAAGACCACAGAGTGCTTGCAACAGAGGGACGAAGCCACCGTGACCTTGCTTATTGGTGCGTAAAGTTTTGAAACCCTCTAGTTAGTGTTTTTTTTTTTTTTTAAATGTGTTTATGACCATGTTTAGACAAAAAACAGGGCGATATCAGTTAAACCTAACGCCGCACATGATCCAGTCTATTAAATCTGACAACAACAAAAAAAAATGCAAATAGAAAGAACAGTGAAACCTTTTAGTAAAATACTAAACGAGTCAAAACAGCACCAAACTGCTACTTAAAGCAGCCCTGGACTCCAAGAATGCATAACTTTAAGCCTTGAAAGAGCTCAAAGTGGTGAGTTTGAGTGATGAATGCTCATTAGCTTTACCAGCTTTCATTGATGGGAAAATGAGCTTATAGCGTATTTCACATATTTTTCACAAGCAGCAGCCTTCAAGGCTGAAATTTTAAACCAATAAGGAAATGCCAAAAACTGCAGTTCCTTGAATGGCTACTTGAAGCTAACTCCAAAAAGTGAGTCCATCCCGATAAAATCCCATGATGGAATTCCCATCTTCAGCTATAAAATTAACAGGTTTACAACCTGGTAAAAAAAAAAAATATGGCTTTGCTCTCTCTAAGTAATTTCAGTACGAGGGGAATTTTTGCTTTTTGCAACTCGCCTGGATTTTCTACCATTTAAAGACTTTTGTAAAGATACATAGCCACTGTGATTGTGCTGACACAGGCCGCTGGCGGTAGCAATCTGCTGCTTTCAGACATTTTAAATGCAACTTTTTTTTGACAAATTATGTGATTTGTTAGGTGGGTAAGTGTAAGAACAGCCTGTTGAAGAACATTCAAGTATTTTAATTAAGACTTGTTCATGTCTATTAAAGTTCTGCAGTCAGGTGACTACTAACCACTTGGTGCTAACTTGTCTGCCATATTCACAGAGGTCTTAAAACTGCTCCAAGACTACCTTGCAACCACCAGTTATGAGGAAAAAATGTTTATACTTTGACTGGTTAGAAGAAACCTCCCCACCACTGCTTTAGACACTAGAAGGGAACATGCCTACATGGTCCCGAACTCTAGTAGTTTGCACCGGTCACCTGTAGTTGTGACCATGGAAATTTGTTAGCAATCAAAGCAATAACAAGGAGGTTTTTGGTGCAACTTATTTAAGCTCGCAACAGGCAACAACCTCCAGGAATTATTTACCAACCAGTCGGGGAATATGCGTTTTGGAAAACTGCAATCGAAATTGGGCGAAATATGCGAAACCATGTAGGCCATTTTTGCATCTTCATCATGCTAAACATAATATGCTTATGCTAATTAGCAACATAATGCTAATTAACATGCAAAGTAGGCTACAGCTAAGGTGAGCCTGCACCAAAGAGTGCAACTTGTCTGGGACACATATCTTTGCAATAGGGGACTTAACTGGATGCCAGCTGGTTGTCTTCTAGTTGTAAAGGCAAGGTTGCTTTCAACAACTAGCCGTCTTAACGGAAGGATGGAAATCTGTGAGGCTCTGGCTGAATTAAAAAGTGAAATTGTGGGTATGTACATGAAACAAGTTGGATTTATCACAGTTAATCATCATATTATGATTGCATGTAGCTGTCCACTTGACCCCATCACCGTTTTATTGCCGTCTTAACCCACAAAGATGGAAACTGACTGTGAATGGCGAGTGGTAAGCAACACGATCACAAATGCATTGCACTTGGTCGCAACAATTGTAGTGTGCAGCGGTGGCCAACCACACAAAGAAAATCTGGCTAATGTAACTACTCCACCGAATTACCACAGAAGTTGCCGGGAATTTACTGCGTCTTGCATATGAGTAAACACAACCTATAAAGAAAAGAAAAGAGGGTAGCTGAAGCTTTTCAGTCAGGTTAGATAACACACAACAACAGGACTGAATGAATCATCAGTTTTGTCCCTTTTGTCACACAGTTTTTTTCTGTTTACTGTAAATACTTTAAAATAGACTTTATTTTTCTACTCTCTTGAAGGCTATTAAAAGCAGAACTTTCAAAAGTCTACACTTACGATTCATAAGATCATGTCCTATACCTTTCAAGCTGTATGCGCTGAATCACTTCCAGAGTTTTCCAGAGCCCTAAGCGTTCACCCACCAGACACGTGTGAGTAGTAATGAGTAAATGGGGTCTGCGAAAAAGGGGGAAGGCCGTACATTCATCGACCTTGTCCTCCAAAATTGGCATGGATTGTCACAGCGAAATACAATCCACATTTCCATGCCCTTAGACAGGAGGAGAGCGAGTAAAAAAAATAATCCCAAAATCCCTCAGTGGACACCCAATGTCTTGTTTTGGAGGGTCTGCGGTACTCCGAATTCTTCTGGTAACAGAAACCCAAAGTGAATGATGGACATTTTCTATTATTAGCATCAGCAGAATCTTCCCAACCTTTGCTTCTTCCATGCTGCAAATATCACGTTGCTGATGTATTCCATATTAAATTACTGAGTTTTAACTGAGCTGTGCTGAGCAGTGTCTGTTATCAACAACCATAATGTGGAAGATTAGCACACACATGATGCCCACCTGTTGCCCAGCTCTGTTTTATGAAGGTCGCAGCTGTGATACTGAAACCGGTCTTTTTAAAGGCTCTCGTGATGTTCATACGGGGCTGCTGATATTCAAGAGTCATTCAACAGAAATAAAGCTGATTGTGACACGTTAATTTTAAATCCCCCCCAACACTTGTGCTACAGTGTCACCGGCCAGACACGGCATGAAACTCTCAAACTCGAACCCACTGAAACCCACCGAGTTTTGTTTAAATCTTTAAAAACAGATTCCACCACACGCAACAGTTGTCACATATCTGCTCAACCGAGCTATTTCAAGTTTAGCGTGACCCCGCAACCAGCCAGTGTGGACCACATGAGAGAAGTGACCTTAATGGTACATTTCCCCTGTTTTCATAGCAAATAGGCTTAAAAAAAAGCCCCAAAAGAAGGTCACGGAACTTAAGATGCAGTCAGGTAGTCAAAATAGGGCAAACAAAACTAATGTTCAGTCCTGTGTCTTAGAGGGATATTATACATTAACTAAGCCTAACTACACTAACACATCTTTTGGCAATCATTCACCATCTGCGGCCTACTGCCAGCATGCTGCAAGTCTTTCAGTTTTGGTCTTATGTTTATGCTGAATGAGGGAAATGTTGAGCGCAGCGGTGTTGTTGCTTCTTCCTTGCAGTTAAAACAAAAGAAGAAAAAGAAAAGCGATGACTGCTTTTTAAAAGACTGTCCGTTTATTTGGCATTGTGAAGGATTTAGACCAAAAGTTATTGCCATTGTCTGTAATTCATGCACGGAGGCCGCTGGATTTTCTCATCATAGTTTTATTTCAACCTTTCTGCTCTCCTTTAAGTCGGAGATTACTACAGCAGTTCAACCAGTTCTCACGCACAAACACATTTTCTGTTTTGGTTCCACATCTCTGACCAAAACTTCATCTTTTTTTGTTGGGGTTTTTTTTTTCCAGCTTGACCTACAACTGCTCATTTTCGAAAGTGAGAAACGAGCGACGCTTCCTGCATCGTGCGACCACATGACTTTGTCCGTTTTCTTCACATCGTTTCAGACTACGCGGCTCGCAGCGAGAGCAATTATTAAGGCGAAAACGATGCAGGTGCACATGCACGCCCAATAACTTCTAACGCTCTTGTATGTACAAACAGACAAACCACTTTAAGCCGCTTTCATCATCATTTTCTTTCTGCTGAAATTACCGCTGAAAGGCTTTCACATTATTAACATAAAAATGAGTCACACTGTGCCGGTGCCAGAGTCAAACGGTTTTACAGCTCTGTCGAACGCTGTCTGTTCTGTGTTCCAGCCGTCATCGCTGAGCAGAAACACCATGTTGGACCATTCCAGCTTATTGTCAGCCAATATGCCAGGCTTTTTCCCTGAAAGAAAATGATCCCGTCCCCCTCGGACTCACGTCAAATTAACTAAATTTACAGCTTAGCACTTAAGAACTTCTCCATTTGCCAAGAAAGCAGCAGCAGCAGGCCTCGGTTGCCAGTTAGCAGCGCTTCGCTGTGGCAAATGAAGTGGAATGAGAATTGCTCTAGCTTCTGAGAGAGAGAGAGAGCGCCGGTCCATTTGACTTTTGTTTTTTTTTGCTGTGAGCTCTCTCCTTTTGGATCAGAATTATAGAGTGATGAAAGGCTCCCACTCAACTCCGGAGACCTCTGGTCCAATTCTGAAGCGAACTACTTGAAGGGTAATGGCCGCGTGGCGGTGAGCCAGCCCGGATCAACCGTTTTACGCGCTTGTTTCTGGTCGCTGTCTGCTACTAGTTGTTTGCTCTGCTGGCAAAGTTGTGTTTAACTCTGCGGATGACTAATCTGTGGCGATGGGCAAACTCGAGGCAAAGTAAAACAAATAGAACACAATGTTTGGTATTTCTTAGTAAACATTTATGTAACAGGGCTGACAGGAGGCTCGTTTTTCACAAGCTGTTTAAAGGGCCTCAACGCTAATCTTTCCACTGGATTCTGTTTGTGTTTGTAAGATGACAACTGCATGTTTACCAAATAACATGTCCCATGTAACGTTACACCATCACTCCACCCTCCACAACCCCCCCCCACTCCCTTTGTGAAAATGTGTTCACTTCAAACAGAGCTCACAGAAATATGGGAAGTGCTTTTGTTCCCAGCTAAGCGCTGTGACCACGTTTAATTCTGACCATGACGGTCACATCTGAACTTACAATCGAAGACATGAGTGCTTCAGCTATTTAAAAATAAATAAATAATTTTCAGCATGTAAAATGCATCAGTGGTGGAAGCACCTGGCTCTGACTCATCAAAACGCATAAACGCAAACATTTTTGGAGAAACTTCATTTAAAGGCTAACAAAAGCTCGGCTAATCTGCAACATTTATCTATCGCCAATGAAGTTTCCATCTACTTTGTTTTTTTCTACTCAAAAGCTCTTAGACAAAACACTGAATCCCTGCCTGTGACACGCCCTCAATAAGAGAAACTAAAAGGAATGAAGCTTTTCAGAGAAAGAAAGAGAAAAAAGAAGAAGAAAAATGATCTGCTTCATGACCATGAAGATCGAATCAGCAGTTTCCAGGCAGTTTGTTCCACTTTCTGTGTGAACTGGTCAAACTTGAATCCAGTTTTTCTGGTGTTTGATGTTAATAACATACCACCATTTGTTTGTTTTTACTAACTGAATGTTCCATCAAAACTGTGAGAAAAGAATAGTTTGTTATCTGTAGGTCCTCGCACACACAAAAAGTGTTTAAAGATGACGTTTTTCTAGATACTCCGCCCTCAGAAGAATGTGAGATCTGTTTATGGAAAGAAAAAGTGGAAAAAAATGTTACCAGACCAGAAACAAAAACACATAGGTGTTATGCAAGAGGAGCAATAATTCAGATCTGCTGAGCATATAGGGAAGTACATAAGAGCTCTGTGCAGGAGAGGATCTTTAAAAGTTAATTATATATTTGTTAGTGCATGAAATCATGGAGTAGGGGGATGAAGTCAACGCTTGTTGCTATGTTGAAGAGCTTAAAAACATCCTAGTTCTCTTTGTGTGGTTGGCTGTAAATGTGGAAAATATAAAACGGATGGAAATCGCTTGATTTTTGCAGATCTTTGTAGAACAGCTTTGGTGTTTGATGTTTGAAACTATCTCATGTTACAAGTCAGACTTTCCTATGAATGCCTTTAGTAGTGATTCTTCTGTACTCATGGAAACTTTACTCTTGGCTACAGTTCTGTTCTTGAAGTCTTACTCTTAAAGGGACAGATCAGCAGAAAATCACAAAATCAAAGCTACGTGTTTTGCTCCAGCTTGTTTGTCCATCTAGATCAGGGGTCGGCAACCCTGGGCACGCGCGCCACAGTTGGCACGCGAAGGGTTAACTGATGGCACGACCATAGCTGGACTGGCCATCGCTGGTGATTTTTTTGTTTTTATGGACCGATGATTTTTTTTTTTTTTAGTAACCGTATAAACAATGAAAGGTGGTGAATTGGCCAGATGCTGGCAGATGTGTAAAAATAACTCAGTTGTTTGGTGGCGGATATGGCGGAGCTGCCTCAAGAGGCCAGGTGGATGAGGGGAAGGGGAGGCAGGAGGAGAGACCCGAGGTGGCCGCCGGTTCGAGTGTCAGGTGAACTGAACTTCAGGTAAGAAGTTATGACCTGCAGTCTATCTGGGTCAGATATAAACCAAGTTTAGGTGGAGTTTATTTTCGTTGTGCTGAGTTTTTACAGTCAGTTACAATAACTCGTACTGCGTGCTAGCTAGCATGACAGAGTTTCTATACAGCTGGGTGGGTGCTATGATGTTACTGATAGTGAACTTTATTTTATTCACAAGGTTGGTAAAGTAAGTAAAGTAAAGTTGCCAACCATGCCATAAAAAACGGAATCGTCCCGTATTCAGAGAAAATATTGCGTGTTTTGTGTTGAGCTGAAAAGGAATGCGATTTGTCCCGTACTTCAGCTAGAATGGAAAAAGACACAAAGCTAGATTTATTCTGCGTCTTTACACTGCAGCTGCCTCTTCTTCTCTCATTCAGTCATGAAACTGATCATTGATCAGCTGATCGGCTTTTTTCTTGTTTGTTTATCGCCAACTTTGCGCCAGAAAGAGGAAACCGCCGGATGTCGTGCTAAACAACAGCAGCACGTTTAAGCTTGATCAGCTGTTTTTAGAATGTATTTAATATTACTTTCTAGTATCAGCTGATGTTTGCTGGAGCCACAGCCGTAAAAGCTGCTGGTCATGATATTGGTTTGGATATGTGGTGAGAGGGAAACATGAAGATGAAACCAGGAGATGTCCTTACTGAATCATCAGAGCTGAACAGGTGATGGAGAAACAGGTTTACCTTTTAGGTGACATGAATGAGTTGAAGGGAAGTTATGAACTGTTTCTGAGAGACAAATAACACCAGGATCCTTTTTTACATAGCTGACAGCTGGTAACTGTGCAGGGGCGGATCTAGCAAAGTGTTGCCAGGGGGCCAGGCAGGGTATTAACAGGGAGAGGGGGGCACAAAGAAATACTTTCTTATTCTCATTTAAAATGTCTCGCTTTTATTAAATAATTATCTGAATCTTACAACCAAAGTTTTTATCTGATGTACAACATATAGAAATCATACATATACCAACAAGACTGTACATCACTGTCACAACGGCGTTTGTTTTCATTCAAAGGCTTTATGGCTTTTCCTATAATACCTGGTGGGCCGGTCTCTAGTCAAAATGCCCGGGCCGGTTTTTTGTCCCAGTCCAGCCCTGGGCACGACACGCAGTGAACTAATCTGAGAGGGTGCATTAAAAAATAAATGGCCGGGCCAGCGGTGCACATCACAAATTAGCTCGCATAGACACATTAGTTGTGCCGCTTCTTAATGACGGCGTCTTAGCTAACAACCCCAACTATCAGATTCAACTTGTAATTGGCTAAAAATCACTTAGCCTACTGGTGAGAGGGACGTTGCTAGCTGTCAGTTTTTTCAAGCGATGTTGAAATGTCCACATTCCAACACTTCAAATGCTTCAGGAGCTCTCCGCTCAGCGCAGCAACTGTTGATATACAGCATTATTAAATTTATTGCTAATGCAATTATATGGCACATTGACTTCTGAGGAAATTTTAGATGGCACTCGTCATCAAAAAGGTTGCCTACCCCTGATATAGATCGTTTTGATGGAGATATCAGCTGTAAAAATGTTTGTTTTCTTTTGAGCATAATGGCGCAGATGGATGGTAAGTGCCAAAAATACATATGAAAATAGCAGCAGTCTCATTCCAGATAATATGACCTGTTAAATAATAATTACAAAAAAAAAAATACAAAAATCAACTCAAATCTTGTGAGCAGTTGTCTCTTTCTACGGTCTCAATCACTGGATACTCAATACTGAACTGCACATTAAGGCAAATATCAAATCAACCAATCACACAACAGCAACTGAATGCATGCAGTCGTGCAGGCATGGTCAAGACAACGTGCTAAAGTTTAAACCGAGCAGAATAGGGAATAAAGGTGACTTTGAACGTGAGATTGTTGGTGCCAGAAACAGCTGCACTGATGAACTGATACACTGGGATTTTCCCACACAAAAGAGAATACCTGAAAAAGAGAAAATATCCAGTGAGTGGGAGAAAACGGCAAAAGTCAGAGGAGCATGGCCAGACTGGTTTGAGGCAACAGTTATTCAAATAACCACTTGTTACAAACAAGCTATACAGAAGAGCATCTCTGAAAACACGCTGATCTTTGAAGCTGATAAGCAACAACAGCAGAAGACCACACCAAGTGCTACTCATGTTAGCTAGTAAAGGAAACTAAGGCTACAATTTGCACGGGCTCACCAAAATTAGACAACAGAAGATCAGAAAAATGTGAGTCTTGACTTTGTGCTGTAACAGAATTTGGCATAAACAACATGAAAGCATGGATCCACCCAGCCTTGTATCTGTGTTTCAGGCTGGTGGTGCGGGTGTGAAGATGTTGAGGATATTTTCATGGCACGCTTTTAGGGGTTAGCATTGTTTAAACACAACACCTACCTGAGTGTTGCTCCTGTCCATCCTTTTGTGACCATCTACATCTGCGAACCCATCTTCTGAGGGCTGCTTCCAGCAGAAAGTATCATTTCACAAACCTCTATTAATCTCAGATGGTTTTTTTAAGCAAGACAATGAGTTCGCTGTACTCAAACAGGTCTCAATCCAGTGGAGCACCTTCGGGATGTGGTGGAACGGGAAGTTGGCACCATGCATGCACAATGTGCTGCTATCATGTTGATATAAACCAATGTTTCCAGCTGTTTTATTTTCTGAATCTATGCCACAAGACACTGAAGGGATAAGGGGTTTGAAAATACAAGAGGAGCTGCCGTCAGCTGATGACAACACATTTAATGTTTTTCTTCTTGCACATTATTCTTGAAGCTGAATGACAGACTTGAGATTTCTGCATTGATCTAACTTTTGATGGCAATAATATCATAGACCCAACATTCAAGAGCAACAGCAGCATATCTAAACAGAGCCACATAAGGCAAAGCCACATGTTTCTAAGGCCATGCATCCAATAAGGTCTTGTTAATGGTAAATTGGATGAGTGTGTGTCCAATTCTCCATTTCCTCAGAGGTGTCTCAGCAGCAACAGCTGCTACCAATGGCAAAGCAGTGTTTTTCACACAGCCCCCTTTTCTGCAATGTGACTTGGGTCTTTCCAAAATAAGCTCATACACATGCAAAAATAGATAAATGAACATCTATTGCAAAGGGCAGCGGATTTAAAGAGAGGTCTAACCGGGGCACAGCGCTGAAAGAGATGACGGAAACATCTCATCCCAAAACATAAACTATAAATGGGCCAATGAAGTAGTAAAATGAGAGGAGCAGACATGTCATACATACACGACACGCAATATATTATATACCTGTGGGTCCTATCAACAGGAAGCTGCTCTTATGACACAATGTGACTCAAGACGGGTCATTCATTTTATGCAAAATGTTTCTCTATTTGTGGCCAGAGCTCAATTTTGCAGCTTCAGGATTTGCTTATAATAACTTTTCTTGCTACATTTAAGGCAGACGTCAACTGGTGTAGCTGAAAGTATGTCACAGTCTAAATCCGTCTGCTGTTAAGCTCTCATGAAAGACTTGCTCCAGTGTGCCTTGTATGGTGTATAATTTTGTGTATTTCTTTGCAGGTTTTTAAAGGTGTTTCAGCAACAACACGCTCACGGGAGGCAGAAAATCTTAGCATACTGCTTCATATGCACTTGTTTTTTTTTTCCAGGTGTCAACTCATAGCTCCTCCCCGCTGATCCTGTGTCACATAAGTGGTGATAGACTGGATCTATGACTGGTAGATCAATATTGTTGCCTGATATGTGTCTCAGCCAAGTCACAGGAAGAATTTACAACTATACTGACATGATGACCATATATTTCAGACCTGAGTATTGTGTAGTCTGGCTCTGAAGAAAAAAAGATGGTGCCACTGGACTTCAAACTGCACAAATATGTGAGAACAAACCGTGCTACTTCCATCTACATATAAAGACCATGATACTCTACTGCAGTTTCTCTCTACCTATGTTGCATTGACATCATCTGTCACGTGATATAAAAGACTACACTGACAGTTATGCTTCTCAGTGTAATTACACTGCCAAAAAGTTTGTATTAAATATACCACTTGAGTGACTATCGCTGAGTCAGTTCTCCTCTTTTGCACTTTGGGTGTTCTCAAGGTCCTGTGTGCCAGTTCTGAGTAGATGTACTCTTCCAGGATCGTAATCTCCCAAGGTCCATTGTCTGAATTCTGTTAACCAGCTGAATGTAACAAAATTCGCTACCTGGAATTGTTGAGTTACTCTCTAAGATATTGTTAGGTCAAATTTGACCCCATGGTTTCCCTAGAAAACCAATGGGGTCGGCTCTGACCCCATTGGTTCTCCAGGGTTAAATTAAAACCACCTTAGTGTGGTTGCTCATGTAATTTTTTTCTTTTGTGTTGTAAATCAACTCAGGTGAAGAAAAGATTTTGTAAGTACTCATTACCACGTGAAGTTGTTTTCAGTGGTTCAACCAGATTGGTTTTAAAGAATGAGTGAAGACGTATTTGTTACTTCACTATTACTATTACGTTCAAACAACAAGCTCCCATGGCAAATCAACTTTTTTTTGTTTTCTCGCTTAACGTCACAAGGAAATTTTTAAACCGCAGAAGCAAGTACATGGCTAAGTAAGCTAATCTACAGAAAACCCCAACAACATGTTCCTGTTTTTTTAAAAGACCAAGATGAAAGGTTTTACTTGTTGAGGATGCCCAGAAGCACTAGCATCAGCAAGCTAGGTAGCGGGCATGCTAACTAGCAAGTGACCACGAATAAAATGGTCATCAAAACTACTTCACCTGTTTTTCTTTTTCCAACTGCACACAGTGGAAACAAATACACAGCTACCTATTTATACTATTGATTGTGTGTCAACAAAATGGATGTAGTCACCATCCATCCATGACGTCAGCCGCTGGTTAGCTGGTCTTGACTCAAAGCCTCGAGCTGAGATAAGCGAGGGCTGGATTTGACTACTCTAAACCATACCCTATAGAGCTCAACAGTGATCCCCCGCTTTTTTTATGGGCTGTGGTTCTCAAAATGATTCATTTCCACTCTTGACGTTATGAAAAAATCCTTCGATTAAGAGTTTTTAGCTTTGAACCAAGCTAACCAGGATTGAAATGAATCATGGTCATACAAAAGACTTAAATGGGATTTTTTTAATATACACACACGCGCACACACACACACACACACATATATATATATTCCATAATACACCCCAAATTCACGATTCAAGATAATCACAGATTGAATTAGTTAATATTTATATCAATCTTTTTCATTACCGTGTTTTCTGGTATAACAATAGGTTTAAATATCTTTTGTAGTATGTAGTGTGTTTAGTGAAGTTTAGCCGTGTTATTGCTTTCTGACTACAATCACTGCTTGGTTGGTTTCAATTTCTGATTGTGGGTAGAGTAGTTCTTCTCCACAACATCGTAAGTACAATGTGAAAAACGTGGCTAGTAACTTGTGGTTTCTACAGGAGCAGAATTTATGTTCTGTTTTGGTCTCCACCAGTTTCTTGGTGTTCAGAAGTAAATGATGCCACGAAATGCCAGAAATGATCCTGGAGTCACAACCAAAATAGGACAGTTAGAGTCAAAAAATCGAAGCAAATAAAGGCTAAAATGGAAAGAAGTTGAACTCCAGAGTTTAGTCAGCAATAATAAGTTAATCGTTAGGACTGTCTAGTTGATCCATGTTATCCTTTGTTAAAATTAAAATCCTGATAATGATGGCTTAATTCTTCTTTATTTTTCCACTCCAATAAATCAACATTTGCCAGTTTCCAGTAACTCATATGTGGCCTTACAGTAACAGGAAGCAACAAAGGTGGAGACAGGCAGAGCAGACCAGGAGCACTGTTTGTTTCAGTGACATGTGCCTGGAGGCAGTTTTGGCAAAGGGATGTGGACTTAACTGAAATGTACTGTGGATACCTCTCACTGTACCGACGTCTGAGGTCGTAACACATGTCGCTGTGGATGCTCTTTCATGTCAGCAGTCGTCGCACAAAGTGCATACAGTGCAAACACTCAAAACAACCAATCTTGTGTGCCTTCGCTGGCCTTACTGATCTAAAGTTTTCTGTGGATTTCACACCTTTACTTTACCTCAGTGCAGTACGCTCAAAGTGAGAACACACACGATTATGCACATCAACACCTTTTTTTTCAGCTGCACCTAAAAAAGTACGAATCTATATCTCACACTATAAGTTCCTGCTCTTTTGACGTTTTAGGCTAATTTTGTAAATCCACTTGAACATGCACAATATTTACTCTTCACTACAGCGCACGTGTTCATGTGACCACACTTTCCGTTAAGCTTTAATTGTGGCTACATGCCTTTTTTTTGCATGCACTAAATGAGTTTCAGCCATGTGACTGGCGGATTAGCTATTTGTTTTAATGAGCTACAGGTGTCCCTAATGAAGTGGCAGGAATGTGTATATACAGTAGGTTGTGTTATCTGTTAGTTGCCCTAATCAGCTGGCATTTCTCTGAAGTGCATGGATGTTCTCAAATGTTAACTTAGTTTGTGAATTTCCTGGGACTGATATTTAACATGCTTTTTTCTTGCTTTCTGAGCCTTCTGTGTGGTTACAGTGGCTGACCATTATTATTATTATACTTTATTCTCATTATGCATGTTCACCCACTTTGGTTTCATGGCTAGCTGCTAGCTAGTCTTTTTCTCTCCCAGCTCTCCCTCGTTGTCTATTGCTGCAGGATTGGGGAACAGGCAGGCAGTAAGTCCAGGACAGACAAATCTCCATAAATCCTTCCACAGTGGCTACCCTCTTCAGACTACACTGTACAATATCTGTCTTCATCTTACGAGTGCACAGGCCCAGCCACCTGCTTTTCCCCTGCTCAACCCCCCTCCCACCCCCCATGCTTTGTGAACTTAATAAAAGCTGCCATTAAGCAGCGCTTCATCTGTTTGGGCCCTAATCTGCCTTATAGGCATCATGTGACCACATATGCAGTGCACACCTGTCGTGTATGTTCCCAGCCTCAACTGTTGCCTCTCCACGCTGCTCACACACACACACATACACTCACTCAACCTGTTCCTGACATATCAACCAAATGCTTGTCAGTGTTGCCTGGCACAATAACACACACACACAAACACACAGTTGAGGCTTATAAAACATAAAACTCGAGGTTGTTTTGTGTGAAAGCAGAAGGTATGAATCTGCTCAAAGATGTGTCATACACATGTTTTAAAATTCAAAAACACACTGACACCGGAAACAGGCCTAAAGTTATTCAGTATGGTTTTTTTTATTTCACTGAGTGAAAAGCTCAATGTTTGCATAAGACATGCAAAAACATAAATATAGAACAATGAAGATGAACAGCACTGTATCCAAGTGGAAATAAGCAACACGACGAGAATGAATAGTAGCGCTGAGGGCAACAAATTGAAGTAGAGACTTTTTAAAAAATTGCTTCATTGTCTACTTTTCATATAAAACGTCTCATAAATCGAGCCAAATTGAACGCTAACGGGAGATGGCTTTTAGTCCAAAAGTGCAATATATTTTACAAAGTCTAAATTGTTGCTCTGTTTATCCACTACTCTGCAGTAAGAAGGCTGCTTTCATATTACATTTTTCCAGCAGTGGAAATACATCTCTGTTTACCCCCCCCACACACACACATTTTTTATACCATCCTTTTTACTCTGTTAATTAAAACAGTAAAACGATCTGTCGTTTCAGCAGCAGCCTATGCAGGATTTGGAGGTCGTTTCCGTCTGGTTTTTGTGTAATATAATTTTCATGTTTATTCTTTTTTTCTTTTTTTTCCCACTGGTAGATTATATACAGGATACCAGCTGGCAGACAGATGGTGATGCCTTTACCCGTGCTTTTTTTTCTCTTTTTTTATTAAAAAAAAAAAAACATCACAAGGAAGAGAAGGAGTAAGGACAGGAACAGCTGTAGACGAGGGGACAGAGTCAGCACACTGGCCACTGGGTGACATGAAATATTGGGAGGAGACACCAGCACATGGCTTAAAGAGAGAAAAAAAAAAGTAATAATAATAAATGTGCCCTGTTACCAGTGAGCAAGACACAGAGAGCCATCTTGTTAGCAGTAGCAGACCTCTAAATCTCAGTAATGGTCCTCGCTCTGATCCTGTTCTCACACCAGAATGTGAAGAATGAACAACCCCGACAACAAATATTGTTGATTCCTCTACCTGCATGAATGCAGATGGGTTTTTTTTGTCTTTTTATGTGTGTGTTTGTGTGTTTTCATTTATTTTGGTGAAAAAAAAGTTGAGTTTATAGAGGAACAAGCAGGAAAATGAGGTTATGGATTGAACTGCAGGTTTGAGCAGGTGGGACAGAACAGCCACGGCTTATGAGTCTCTCTCAGCAGGACACACACACACACACACACACACACACACACACACACACACACACACACACACACACACACACACACACACACACTTCAGTAGTATCACTGACACAGAGGGGAAAAAAGGAGTGCTGCTTTTGCCCTGCTGTTGTCCAGCAGCAGCAGTTTTCCCCCTACATGTGACTAAAAACGACCTCAGGCTGAATCATTACCAATCATGCGTCATAATAATTACAGCGTCTTTATTTTCTTACTTTTTTTTTTCTTTTTTAACAAAATTTCACACCCACACACACACCTGCACACACACTAAACTGAATTCAAGTACACAACATCTCCCAGCCCCTGCAGTTATCTCAGCAAATGAAGAGAAAACAAAACAAACGTAGTAAATGCCTCTGCTCTGCAACAGAGTCCCGGGAGACAGTTCAGTCTGCGCCCACAGCAAAGTAAATACAAACCAAGATTTTCAGTTAATGAGAGGGATTGGGGGGGTGGGGGTGGGTGTGTTTGTGTGTGTGTGTGAGGGGGGGGTAGAGATCATGCACAGAAAAATGACAATGAATCAAATGAATCAATAAATAAGAGAGAAACATCCATGAATGAATTCAAATCAGTGTATTTTTAGTTTGAGAGAAAAGAAATAAAATATACGGCATGTAACGGCATCCCGCCGCCGCTATAATATGAACAACTTCTAATTAAGAGAGGTCACGCACACAAGCAAACTATGATGAGGCTATTTGAATTTTTAACTTTTTATTATTCATTTCTCCTTTTTTACCGTTTTCTTTTTAAAGGAAGCTGTTCATCAAAGAGCATTTTGTTCATATATAGTCATTTTTTACAGAGGAAAATACTGTACAACCTTATTTTTTCTTCTTCTTCTTCTTCTTCTTCTCAAAACAATATCTGGAGGAATATCATCTACACACATTATTTATCCCTATATTGTGATCATTTATATCCAATGCTAAGCTCAGGAGATAATTCATGATCAGTGTGTCCACTCCTCAGTCGTACATGTTCGCTCAATAAAAACCAGAGGGTGGTTTAGACAGGTTTATAATTTAGTACTACAGTAAGTGAGCATTGCTATGAACTCCTTAAGAATTAATTGAAATCACAGTCCGTATTAGTGTTTCATACAGGAGCGCCGTTTTCCCGACGCACCGCGTTTCCTTCCTTTTTTTTTTTATGTTGTCGTTGTTTTTCTTCCTTTTTTTTAAAATCGCTGTACTGTCCAATCACAGAAGAAGCAAAAAATAAAAACCAATCTTTAAATAAACCACAGAACAACAGTTCTTTGTCACACTAACATCTATTTGTGCATCAAAGCAAAAAAAAAAAGAAAAAAAAAGTGAACTAAAACAACATCTTTAAAGCAAATTCCCTGTTAAAAGATATATATCATTATTTTTTTCCTTTTTTTTCATTCCCCAGATGGTAAAAATGAACCTAAAAAGTGCAATAACACTCTAAAAATTTCTCATTTGGAAGGTCACATAAATATTAAATAAAAACCATTACAACAGGAGCTCAACCACAGCCATAGTGAATGGAAAACAAAAATGCCGTTTTTTTTTTCGTCTTTTTTTTGTGAGACATTTTCGGTCTGTACAGTTTCAACATAAAACACACTCCCTGACACTTCCTCTATATCCCACCCCCACCCCTACCCCAACCCCTCCTGCTGCTGCATCTGAGTGACTCATCGTTTCCTCTGGTCAGTCTTGAAGCCCCCACCCGCCCCTCCAACAACCAAACATCCCCCGCGTGACTTGCCGGGCGTTAATCAAGACCTCTCCGGCTTACAGATCGATATGCATCTGACTATAACAACACAACAAAAAGGACAATTTTTTTTAATGCAAAGATGCAAATGGTAACAAAAATATTTTTTTTAAATATACTTATGACTTATCTAAGTATATCTTATCATCATGGTCAGCTAATAGAAAAGTGCACTACCCACGCACAAACTTGATTCCTCCACATTGGGGCTAAAAATTACAAAGGGTTAAGCTTGGAGTCGGTGCTAGTTGAAAACACTTCTAGCAGAATGTCAGAGAGAACTGTCGAGGTTGGCGGCTTGAAAGGACGCCTGACTGCAGCTGAGACCGACCGAACAGCTACTGGTCGAGTCCACGTATCATTGAGAACAAAGGAGAAAAAACAATACCAAAGAGATGGGAACAAGCAAAATGTAACCCCTTTCTCTCAGTGTCTAATAATAATAATAATAATAATAATAATAATAATTAATAATAAAATAATACAGAAAAAAGATCAAACGTTTGAAACACATCCTTTTCCCTTAGTGATTCATGTCCCTTTTTCTATGTATCCACGGCTCTGCAGTTCATGTCGCCCGTGCCAGCAATTTCCTTTGTATATTATCTTTCACACACACGCGCACGCACGCACACACACACACTTACATATATAGTTATATAGAGAGATTTGTTTTTGTTTTTCTAACGTGTTTTTCTTTTCTTTTTTGTCCACACACAAAAAAAGTGAAAAAATGAAAATAAATTAAAGTCAAACATGCACGCACACAAAAAGACTGATGTGTAGTAAAATGCTTTACATTGCTGTCCCATGTGTGAAACAGGGCCCTAACTCTGTGTGTCTCCATTCGTAATCTTTTTTTTCCTTTAATGCATAATTGAATTAATAATGTTGGTCATCTTGTAAACATCATAATAAATCGTTTCGGGCCATCATTCTCGCCACGCTCTCGTTGTTTTTTGTCGTCGTCCAAAGTCTCTCGACATCATAAATGAGGCCACTTTCATTTTTCGTTTAATCATAGTACACAGAATTTTTCTGCAGTTCTTAAACTCAGTTTGTTTGTTTTTTGTGTGTTTTTTTTGTTTTTGTTTTTTATGGGTCAGCATCTTCTTGCTTTTCCAGTTGGGAAGCATCAGTGTGGTTAACGGAAGCATCGAAACTCTGGCCATTGTCTTTTTCACCGTCAGGCTCCGCCATTGAATCATCGTTTGAGTCAGTGTTGAGATCATCCTCTGCCTCCTCTTCCTCCTCATCCTCCTCCTCTTCTTCTTCGTCATCTTCCTCCGCCTGCACCTCCTCCTCTGGTGACATGTCATCTTCGGCCTCCCCGGATGTTCCCGTGGTGTCGTCCTGAGCTGCCGGCAGGCCCAGCTGGGTTGAGAGGTTGTGGGCTGATCGCGCTGCGTCGTGGTGGATCTTCTTGCTGAGGTCCAGGGAATCGCTGAGGCCCAGACCGGCGGCGTTCTTCAGGAAAAACAGTGAGCTGCTGGTGTCTGTGCCCAGGTTGAGGGAGCTGTCTAAGTTGATGGAGGATGGCAGGTATGAGTGGTTATAGTCAGAAGCAATGCCGCCTGTCTGGTAGATCATGGAGGGAGTACTGGTGATGATGTTGTGGGACAAACCGTGGAGGCCACCGGGTGAGGAAGTAGACAGACCCATGGAGGATGGAGGGACTGCCGCCACATTTCCTCCCAGGTGGTGCGCCGCTTCCTGCTTCGGCGACACAGACGGAATCTCGCCTCGCTCCTGTTTCTCGTGCTTTCTCTTGTGGGAATCCATCTGGGACATGCCAACCACTGTGTGCTTACACTCGGGGAAGGTGCAGTGGAAGTGTGAGCACTTGAGCTTATACTTGCAGTCAGGAACCTCGCAGTCCACGCTGGAGCTGAACTGGCAGAAGCCAGCAGCGCTGATCACGTCTTGCTTGCCGTGGTGCTTGCGGTGGGCCGTCACCTTGGTGCTATCGGTGCAGCGGAAGCCACAGCGCAGACAGTGGAAGTGGGTGCTGTTGCCTGAAAACTGGCAGTCAGGAAAGTTGCAGCTGAGCGAAGACTTGAAGCGCTTGAAGTCGTCCAGGACCAGGTTGTCTACGCGGTCGTGGTGCTGGGCGTGCTTGTACATGTGGGTGCGGCCGCAGAACTTGTAGCCACAGTTCTCACGAGTGCAGTGGTAGTGGGTGACCTTTAGAGAAAACTGGCAGCTGGAGTCCTTGCAGTTCTCGTAGAGGTCGTAGCGCCGGAATCCGTCCAGCATCATCCCCTCGTCCAGCATCTTACGTGACGATGCGGTCTTTCGGCGCTTGCCAAACGGGGACATGTCCTCGATGATCCAGAAACGCTTCTTTGCACCAGCGGCCGTGGGAATGGAGATGGTGTTGCCTAAAAACAAGAGATAAGGGCATTAACAAAAATAATCCTGAAAAAAATAATAAAGTCCACAGACTTACAAACAAGTGACTGTCCTGGTTAAAACCCTAATGTCGGACCCCGCTCAGCCAGAAGTTGTTCACAGCTGAGTAAGCACAGCTAGCCACTATTTTTTTAATCCCTAATTTCCAGAATGATTAAAGAAGGAGGAGGAGGGGGGATGATAGATTGACTGTAAGACATGACACTTTTACAGGGTGTCTCGGGCCTCCAAAGAAAGGCGGAGCTGGGAGTTTTAACCAACCCTCTTATCTCCATGTTTGTTTTATGAGGGGCACCCACCTTTTTGCAACACCCTGGGGTCACTGCTAATGATGTGCTCCCTGTTCTGCAAGACAGGAAGCAGTGGGCCTCGATAAAACTTGGGGCAAGATTAAATAAGAGCTTGCTGATGCAGCCTTGTTAATGGAAGCTAAACAGAGCCCAGGGTTCACAGAACAGGTGCCAAATTTACTGCTGTCTCTCGCTAAATCCTAGTGATACTAAAAGGGAAATTACGCACAAAGGTGCAAGTCAAGTGATTGCAGACTTTTTTTTTCAATTTACTGTACCCACACAGTAAGCATGCAAGTTTCAGCATTTCAACACAAATGTTCTCTTTTTTGCATGCTTTCTTTTTTTTCAGTCTTTTCATAACAACAGTGCAGAGTGAGAAAGGCTGGATCACACAGTTAAATGCTGCACAGGACTCAGTAATTGAGAATGACAGCTGCAGTGTTGGTTTGCGCCGGGGATAAGTACCTGCAGCATCCTGCACTATAGGGACGTCATTTTTAACCGGAGACGGAGTGGCAATGATGGGGCTGAAAGCTGGTGTGTTGGTTGGCATGACAACACTCCGAGTGGCTCCCAGAGAGGCGCTGAGCAGAGAGTATGACAGACAGGATGGAGAGAGGAGGTATGGGAGTGAGGGGAGAGGGGGTCGGAGGAGAGCAGGAGAGAGGGATGGGGCCTGGGACTGCAGGCCAGGCTGAAGAGCGGAAGGAGGAGGAGGAAGAGGAGGTGGCGGTGGTCGTGGTGGAGGAGGAGGAGAGAAGGAAGGAGGTGCATTCTGGGTAGCGCTAGTGTCAGCAGGGGTGGTAGGAGCAGAAGTGGTGGTGGGGCAGCCTTGTCCTGGAGAGACAGGTTGACCAGAGAGGGTGAAGGACAGGCAAGAGGGAGAAAACACACACAGACGGGAACAAAGACAAACACGGGGTCCAAATCGCGCGCACACACACACACACACACACACACACACACACACACACACACACACACACACACACGCACACACAGAGGGATGGGAGGCAAAAAGGGAAAGATAAAAGATAAGAGAATGATACAAAATGAGGCCCATTCAAGACAAAGTAACCCAGCCAAAACAACAACGATGAGAGTAGTGGATATTTCTGGCAACACATGGAGAAATGTGAAAATCAGAGACAGGCTAAGATTTAGGAAAAAATATAGAGGAGAACCCGTTTATTCAATAAGTTTGAGGAAAAAGAGGCTGTTTCTCATTTCCTTTCTCCCAAAACTCCAACCACTAAAAGTGCTAAAGTAGACATAAAGCCACAGGGATGATCTCTGGCCAGAGGAAAATGTAATAAGCTACATACAGTGCAATATCTCAAACCACTGATGTACAAAATGGAGGTTTTATGAGGATGACCGGGCAAACTGGAAACTGTCTCGTCCGCAGCTCCCAACATAAGAATATAGCATAGTCATCAACCACATATATTAAAACTAATGTGTCTATTGATTGCAAGTCAGAGTTGTGATTGGAGGATGCATGAGATGACGAGTTGCTGGCTTTCTGGGTGACGTGTGGGCTGAGATGTTCAACGAGTAGAAAACCTTTGTGGACAACACCTGTGGACTAAACTGTGCTAAAGGCCGTACATGCTGACATGTCAGAGTCTGAGTCACGTGGGCTTACCTGCCGGAGAGCTGTCGTTGCCCACAGGTGTGCTGGTGCAGCTTCGGTCCTGGTTGGAGGATTCGGAGGAGAGACCCAAGGGGCTGCCTCCTGCACCCATGTAGTCCATGTAGTCATCATTCTCATCCGTGATGTTGGAGAAGTTGGAGCTGATGCCAGGCTGGATCGTTATGGACCCGTGCACCATACCCGATGCCTGCTGCTGCATCTCATCCGCCCTGCGGCCGAGTGACATCATCTAGAGAACAAAACAAAATAAAATAAAAAGCTTAAAAAAATTATCACACAAAGACTTACGAAACAAACATCTTGGGTTATAAAGAGTCATGAGCGCAGGTGTTGGCGCTTGGCATCCAACCAAGCATTTCAAGACGTCAGAAGTGTTTTTTGAAAGAACGAACTTCATACTTTTGTCATTATATGAAGGACAAAACAAAAAAACAGCCTAAACAGAACTAGAAAATCCACATTTATATCCACAAAGGCTCCATCCCGCACCTACTGCAGAGGTTAACTGAGGAAACTGCGTGGAAAAGAAACTTCATCAAAAGAATGCCATGAGTGATTTGTTATTGACTGGTATGACAGGATATGAGCGGTACTCTCTTTTTTACAGAACATCACGTCTTTGTTAGTCTTTCCTTGAATATGACTCAGAAAAAAGGAAACTGAATGTTAAAAAAGAAATAGATATACAACGAAAAAACCCCGACAAAACCGACCAAACCAGGTACACAAGTTACAAAGACGGCGTAACCACCAGTACGCTAACAGCTGTTGTTATTCGCGACCTTAAAAAGAACGAAAGACAGACAAAATCGAAACGAGAAAGGACTTCCGCTGCTTAACATTTGTTTAAACCTTCTTTAACTATTATTATCCCTATTTTTCTCTTCATTTTATGATATTGGGAGATTTTAAGAGCAGTCCTTAATGGATCGGGAGCTTTTTTTTCCATCTTCTTTCAGCAAAAACCACAAACAATGGTGTGTTTCTGAGAACATAAAATTTAGATGAAAAACACAGACACACAGACAGACAAATGCTTTATCAATCCCATGAGGGAAATTAGCAGAATAATAAAAGCAGAACTGCAGATCGGCAGAACAACAAAGTGAATATGGGAGGAAAAAAAGATTTGTGCCGTATATCTCTGAATGTTTAGTGAAAAAAGAAAGACCGATATAATAATATGCCCAGTTGGTAGTGCAATGCTGTGTTTAGGTAAGCGCGGTGAGCTGATATGCAGTGTTATTAAAAAAAAATAGAAATGAGTTTCCCAAATGCTGAACAATATCTAGCCCTTCCTCTTTTTTACAGTGTAAATGAGCAAAAACAACAATATATAGTATAGTTGTAGTAGAGTAGTTAAGGGAACGTCTATTCACTATTTAATCTCCCAGGAAAAGGGTGTGTGCTTTGTTAAAATATGTTTGAGTAAACTATTCAACACAGGCTTCAGACCGTTGAGATGTTTAGCCTGTATTTTTATGACACCGCTTTTCAAAATGTATCACATGTCGCCGTTGGCGTGCTTGTACCTGGGATGGGACTCTATCAAAGTTCTTCCCCAGCATCCGCCTCATGTGCTTGCGTGCGTGTGAGGTCATCTGGTGTTTGAGGAGGAAGGAGAACTGGCAACCCTCGCGGATGCAGTGGAAGTGGCTGTTGACTTGGTTATACTTACAACCTGCAGGATAAAAAAAGAATAAAGTAAGAGCTTAATTTATCTTTGGCTCCCAGTGCGGCGTCCAAAAAAAGGCTCCCCGCGCCACACGCAATATTATAAGTGTGACGGCGTCGCGATACATCAAACACCAAGTGAAATATTTTTAGGGTTTTTTTAATTTCATGATATAGCTGTGACAAAAGAGGGATCGGGTTTCAAAGTGTTTCGGAGTGTACATGTAGGAGGAATATTAGATCACTCGGGTGTCATACTGAGCAAGTCAAGGCTTCTGTGCACTAAACCTGTGGAGCTCTTTTATTACACTGACATGCTTTATTCAATTAGGAATTTACATAAATAAATTCTCATTTTCTGTGGGCCAATAATGCACACACCCCTGCAAACCAAAGTAAATATACAATTATTCCCATATTAAATTCATTTTTCAAAGTATCTCCATTGTCATTTTTCCCCCTTTTGTTCTCCGCTGTGGTGTCGTCTGTTCTATATTCTTCTGCTCTTTTCCAGTGTTTTAACCGGTCTAGCTCTAATTGCTTTATGATTTCAAATTAAATGAATGTGCCGTTTTGTGCCTGTTAATCAAATACCATTATATAAAAGCAGGCAGAAATAATTGAAAGAGTAACATGCTGGGCAGGTGCTAGCATGTCAGTAACCATGGCACCCACTTTAAGAGAAAAAAAAACATGTCTGTGTCATCAAATAGCTTTTGCACACACAACGCTTTAAACACGCAAAGTTGAGCAAATAACAGTAACCCCCCGTGACACGGGAGGGCCTTTTGTGAGACAGAAACCAGGTAACATCAGCAGCGGTGCTCAGTTTAATGTTGCTGCCATGGATACTGGCAACCCATCAATTCTTTATAACTGGAGAGCTAGCAGTGGTAATCCTTTCTGTTTTTTTTCCCCTCCAGCCCAAACAATACACTTGGCAGATCAGGCTGGGGACAAAAAACAGCTGTTTAGGGCCTGGTTTTGTTTGCTTTGTTTCTGCGCTCTGAAAAGCTTGTGTAACCGCCTGAAAAAAACAGATCACTTTTAATTCATTTCTGTGTGATGGCAGCGGTGGCTGTGAGGCGCAGCTTCACAACACAAACAGGCTAAACCAGACAAGCCAGATAATTAACAAACACAAACCTAATTGCTCATTTCTGACAGGGGCAAAAGAAAGAAGAAAACAACCTGGATGTGATTGCCCTCTTTGACATTATTGCTCATATAGCACGGGCAAGGCTACATCTGGGACTCGAGGTGCCATTGTGAATATGCAAACTGCGCCAACAAAAACCTACGAGGCAGACTTGTTTCATGCTTCTTAAACCTCTCGCAATGCATGACACTGTGTTTGCCAACACTGGTCTCTCTCCCTTTGTAAACACGGGGAATATCCTCTTGCAACAGACAACACAAATTAGGCTACATCTTTCTCAACGTAACACCTTTAATCCTCAGATCTCTCCTGGCAAAGTATTTTTTAAAAGCCGCTCAAGTTGACACAGCTTGATGCGAGGCAAAGACAGAGACAGCGGGACACAAAACTTTTACAGGATCAGAAGTTTTTTTCTTTTCCAGTGTTTTTTCCTTACCCAGCCTCCCGCACTCCTCCCTCTTGGTGAAATATTTGAAGCCATTAGCGGCGCGACGCTCTGCCTTCTCATGCTTCTTGATGTGCCACGGCAGCTTGGTGGTGATGTTAGTGACGAAGAAGCAGCCAGGCCGCAGACAGTGATAGTGGCCCCTCATTCTGAACTCGCAGTGCTGCAGTGGAGACACATAATTTCCAATTTCATGACTCAAATGTCGTGAATGTTTGAAAGCCAGAGGAGCTGATTAATTTTTATTCGATCCTTCTTTGTGTGCAAAGTTTAAGCGAAGACTACACACAGTTCCTTCCCAAAAAAGAAGAAGAAAAAAAACATAATCAACACCTCGCAGTCTTTTCCTCTCCGGTTGTTTGGTACAATTACTTTGCATTTCCAGGCATCCCACAAACACCCCTCCGCTCTAACATGTCTGTACACCACCATCTGTTTGCAAGGCCCAGATCCCAAAGGACCGGGCCAAATAAGATCTTCTCAGTTCAGGAGATGCAGACTAAAGGGGGGGGGGGGGGGAGAAGGGAGGGGGGGCTTTTTGTGAGAGGGGTGATTTTCAACACATTAATGAATTCATTTAAACGGTTTTCCAAATACGGGCTCATGAGAGCAGGCAGGGGCTGCCATTTAGGTTTCATTTGCGAAGCATTCCCCTGATTTTTGCCCTATTCCAGACAGCCTTGTTTACTGTGCAAGTGACAATGATTTATTGGGTAATATCAGCTAAATTGGCCTTTTCTGAGAGGAGAATGCGGCAGTCAAAATGACATCATTGACATATAAACAGGCATTACTGGGGTGAGTCGACTGTCTTTCTCAGCAGAGATGGAAGACGGCGAGCAGTGGTTGTGAAAGCCTTGAGTCAAATAACCTCAAATACTGGTCTAATAGATAGCATACTTCATGCTTAGAAACCTCGGGGAGATGACAGTAGGTGATTCAGCTCCTGGCTGAGTTATCAAGCCACACTCACCTGGTTGGGACAGAGACACTGAAGAGAGTAGTAGGAAAACTGGTCGCGGACGTTGACCAGGTTGTTGTTCGGGTTGATGTGGTCCAAGCAATGGGATTCTGCCTTTCCAGAGGTCTTGCACACATACTTGCAATTTCCAAACAAGCAGTGGAAGTGGAACTTATTGGAGTATTTACAGTCAGTAGCCAAACATGGATCACTGCATGGGGAGGAAAAAAACAGAGAAGATATCGTTTAATCAACTTGTGGAAAGTAAGAAGAAAAGCAGGGCGCTGTGTACGAAACCCAGAGGTTTCCACATACTTTTCTTGGAACTGCAGGAAACCAGGTTTGACTTGTGGCTTAGCATTCTCCAGGGAGGTGGTGGCTAGAGGGGAACTGGATGGCAGGTTGGGCATTGATGCTGGCATCTGAGGGATGCTGCCCGTCAGCTGCTTCCAGGCCAGCAGGGAGGGGGGAGGAGAGCTGTATCTGCCAGAGGAGGAGAGGTGTGCAACATCCATGGAGGGGTTGTTGGCCATAGAGACGGGGGCAACGGGCTGCAGCTGGGCGCCCTCACCGGAGTCCTTGCCCTCACCGAACGAAGGCTCCGACTTCACTTTCAAGGTGGCTCGGAGGTGGAAGCTGAAAAACAAGATGGAAGCTCTTTTTTATACCGATCGATAAAAGCCAAAAACTAAAATGCAGAGAGCGAGGGTAGCGTGACACTCACTTAGCATGTTTTATAGCCCCATCCACAGTGCTGAAGAGGGCACCACAGTCCTCTACCAAGCAGTGAAAGTGAACTTTGTGAAGGAAGTCGCACTGAGCTTCACAGAAGTCATCCGTGTCAAACCTTAACAGAGACAGATAAGAAAGACTGTAAATTTACTGCTGCTTAAGGAAAACGCAACCTATGAGGACACCTGGCTCAACTCTTCACCTGACGGTAAATGTCTGCGGTCCGTCATACTGTAACCAGCGCACTGTCATTTCCAATTCCTGCAAGAACGTGTTCTCTATTTTTTTTTTTTTTTTTGGAGGGGGGGTTTCCACTGATACAGTATGTGAGGAATAGTATTTACAGGAAAGACCTTCCAAGGACGTGCGCTACTTTTTAACACTCTGACTGTTTTCTCACTCTCATAATGAATCCAGTGTCTCTACGCGCTTCCTGTGTATGTGTGTTGTTGTTGTTGTTGTTTTTTATACCTGCGGAGGTACGTCCTCCAGATCTCGTTGGCTTTTTCTGCCAGGGGCCTCTTCAACACTTTGCTGAGATACTGTCCTGCCTCCGAGGTGTCACCACCCTCACCTGCCTCTAGCTCTGTCTTCAGGTTCATTGCATTGAAGAGGGCAGGGTTCACCTGTGACATCTACAAAAAAAAACAGCACAAAAACCACCAGGCGCTGGGTTAGCTGGGCACTTTCGTATGTTAGTGAGAGTATGAGAATGAATTCTCTTTCTCTCTCTTACACACACACATACACACACACGCATGCATGGTTTGACGAAGCTAAAAAGGGCAGCCAGATTTACAAACATCCGGGCTTTTGCTTGAGTGCAGGCCAAGCGTGTTTGCCAAGCATCCTCTGGGAGCTACTGTTAACCCTTTTATGTAATGTGGTGGCTTGCAGCAAACCAACAAAAAGCTGACACGACAACAGCTGAGTTGCTAGACAGCAGCTCGTCTCCGCCGTTTGGGCGCAACGACTGCAAATGTGAAGGTAAGGTGTCCTCGAGAGAGGTTAAAACCACGACGTGCACTTAGGTGCACGGAGGCGGCGAAGCTTGCAGGGGGGTAAGGAGTGGAGGAAGTCATGATCAGTTGGAGAGAGTAAATAAATGGTGGCTGATCTGCCATGACATCATCAACATGATGGAAACCACCTGGCATATTTGTACGAGTCAGATAAGATATATGACTAAGACAATGTCCATTTTAATCTTCACAAAAAAACCATACAGATTTAAATTTCCATACGCTAACATTTAGACTTGTTAAAAAATGAGGGCAGCGCCTTCCTGCTTTTCTTTTTTTTTTCCCTGCGCTGACTTTTTAATCAAATAATTTATAAACCCTATGAATAAATGTAGAGTGAGGCAGGGGGAAGAAAACGTATAAAGGAGGAGGAAAAATTGGACGGCGAGTTCAAAACAGCTCATCAAAAAACAAACATCTCTATATATCTGGCATGGCACCCAGCTACTGCTTCATTGTATTAATTTGTGAGAGGTGCAGCGAAAATTACACTCTATGAAAAATGGCTGGAAAATTTAAATGATACAAACTCATCTTATTAGCCGTGAAACATTAAAAAACAAACAGGCCCCTTCGTGTCCCGCTAATTTGTCTTGGGATGAAAGGCGTTTGATGGATGGATCTTACCTTATTCATAAGCGAGGATAAAAGAGATGTATTCCCTGGTACAGGGTGTCCGTTTGATTCATTACTGGAACAAGGAAAATGAACAATGTTTATTCAAGATTTGCATGAGAACAGTAAATATTACTATTTATCACACAAGGTGTGCCTGTATAATGAAGAAGAAAAATGCTGTCTTCTTAAGAAATAAGATCTGGTGTGGGTTGGAGGGAAGATTGGAGTTGAAGGTTTATGTAAACATCCCTCTCTCTCACTCACACGCAAAATAAATAAATGGAGAAATACGTGGAGGATTTTCTAATTGTATGCACATTTATATAAATTAAATATTTTGTATATAACCAGAGCTGCCAAACTAGTAGACATCATCTATCATTCAGAGAAGCTGGATGTTCTTTTTTGTGGGGGTTATTTTGCCAATAATAAGGCTGAATTGGTTAAAGAAACACTAATTAACCATCCTTCACTTTGAATTAACCATCAGTTTACCATCTGTACCTCTGGTCTTTCTTGCTCAGGTCCAGGCTGTGCTCCTGTGTGGAGTCTTGGGAAGCCCCGGAGTTGGCGTCCACTGGCTCCTGCTTCACTTGAACCAGATTGAACTGGCTGGCTGATGCCGGCTGCCCATTCCCTGAGGATCAAGTCAGAGATGCAGATGAGAGAAGAGACAACAAAGTTATTGTTGGTCAGCATTATTACTCTATGACAAGATCCAATCTGACTCCTGTCCTGGCCCGAAAAGAATACTCCGAGTGATAATTATTGCGAAATTATGTCAGGCCGTCAAGCCTTTTAAATGGTGATTGAGAGGCGGGAGATATGGGGGAAAAAGACTCCTTTTTCTGCAGCACTTGTCACAACTCATTTGCCAGGCTGCCTCTTAACTGGTCATTAAGTGAGATGCTAATGCTGAGGGAAAGTGGCAGTCTCAGATTGGCCACCCCCTCCCTTCCCACCTTCCCAGGCTCCTTGTTGGCCTGACAACGGGCGGCAGCCAGTGCCACTGAGCGTACCCACAAGGAACACGGGTGCTATGTCGGTCAGATTGGAGCTGACAGCCAATCAGATTGGTTCAAATAGCGTGACCCCTCGATCACATTCGCCTCCAAATAGGTATTCAGTGAATGCTGTGAGTGAGGACAGGAGCGCTGAATTGAAATAAATAAACACCAGGGGATGACCTGAGGTAAAAACGCTGACAGGAAGGTGAATTCTGGCCCCCCCTTTCCCAATCCCGCGGGATTGAAATATTAATTTATCCCGGGGCTATACAGGGAAAGCAGAGCTTTTGGTTGACAATAAGTGGTCGTTTATTTTAAAATATATATGTGAGTGGGAGGGGGTAGGAGCCCCAGCGTAGCCTCTGAGACACTAAAACTGGAGTGCACCAGCAGCCACGACTGGTTTGGTGAGAAATCTGTTGTTTAAAAATTAGGGCTGGTGTTGAGGGATTGTGACAGGCAAGGTCATGGGCAACCAAGTGTGTGCCCTTGGCCCTGAGCCTGATGGGGATCCTCTCCTTTTACTTGCTACAGAGAAAACAAGACCAGCCAACGTAAGAGGGGAAACCAACCAGAGTTCCCTCCCCGCCCACACCACCACCTCCCTCCGCTACAAGATGACCCAGAGACATATCAGGCAGAATACAAGTGGAAAAGCCAGTCTTGGGCCTTGTCAGCTGAAAGCTGGGAGATGGGGAAGTGTCAGTGTCAGTTCAGTTTGACAATGGCTGAGGTTGGAGGGGCTGGGGGTGGGGCATGGGTGGGGCTAAAGGAAAACAGTAGTCAAACAATTTTGCGGCTGGTTTGAGGTCACTGAATGCTTACCAAGTCTCTGGTCCAGCTTTCCTTCCCTGCCCCCCCCCCAAACTTGATAAGAGTATACCCAAAATTAACTAGCCAGACAAATCCTGCCTTGTCATTGACAATTAAATCATCTCTCAGACAAAATGAGAGCACATTATATCAAGAGCAGCCACTCACTGCATGATCCACACATGATCGCCACGCTGAGTAAAGTATATTTTTAATACAATCAGAAGATAAGCTGACTGCTCAAGGTAGATCACAGTACAAAACAATCTCACTGCAAAGCACATCGTGATTGTTTTAAATGTATTTATTTTTTTGCATGCACTTTGCGAGCAGAGAGAGAACAAATGAGTTTGACTCAAAGCAGCTTCTTTCTGGAAATTATCCAGGAATAATGTACCACCATGTAATTACTCCGGATAAGATACAGAGCTTGTGAAAGATCATTTGTACTGTGTGTCTAATTAGTAAACCCTTCAGATGCTTGAATCTCTGGGAAAAACACTTAGGGGTAAATTAGAGCGGAACATTAATGAAAAAAAAAAGAAAAAAGAAAAGAAAAGCTGAGAAAATACTGAAGGCAGAAACAGGAAAAATGCACAATTCACCGCAAAAGAGGCGAAGTTTCACAACCCGAAGAAAAAATAAACACTGAGAAAAATAGCCACAAACACAGTGACTTTTCTCACACCTTTTTGACAGAGAAGCACAAACCACTTCCTCCTCATTTTAGCCCCAAATGTCCTGTTCACACATTTTATGAAGCAAATATGAGAAACAAAACCACACAGCAAACCCCCCATCCTGTGTCTGCGCTAAAACTTTTATGAAAATGTGCGCGATTAAAATAGGAGAGCTTATTTAAAATAACTTGTTTTTCAGTAAAGAGATCTACGCTGTAACTAAGTGAGCCATCGAGAGGGGTGGTGATGGCACCATCTGTGGAGGCCCAGACTACCTGCTGGAAGCCCAGAGGTGGAGCTCAGTCTGACAGCCCGGGCTCAGCTCGGCTCCTCGGAGCAGCTGCCCCAGCTCTCTCCCAGGGCCTGTCCTGCTCCAGGAGTACCACCAGGAATTGTAATCCTTCCCAGTCCCAACATCCGGAGCAGTCCCATTTACAATCCGTACCCCACCTGCTCAGGCTGAGCGCAGGAGGATGCACTGCAACTGAATGCGAGACCATGCGCTTGCAGTGCATTATCAATTGAAGACTTTAACTTCATTTTCATTCAGAGGCTTTGTTTAGAGCAATGTGATAAACATGGACAAGCCAATTACCTCTGAAATGTATGGGTGACATGTTTTTGTGGAAACAGAAGGTTTCCAGAAATTCAAAAAGTGTGCGTCGTTGCCGATGACTGCATCTGTGACTGAGTTCTTGCATCGGTGAAAAAAAAAGAAAAAAGAAAAACCTGTTTCTTAGCTCTGCTGCATTGAGTCATTTCTGCCTGAGTGATTTCTGTTTTTTCTTTTTATCAGTTTTCATAGAGGATACGAAAAAAAAAATTTTTTTTTTTGTTCTCGCAATTTCTGAACTTAATTTCATTCCACCTCCATTTGCTTGGAACGGGCGCAGACAGAGATAAGAGACCAATGATGAGGAAACATGCTCAACACAACCCCCAGGAGCCCCCACTCTGAACATCATAAGAGACTTTTACAGGCTCTACTCTCCCCTGTCAGCGCATTTATCTCCAAATGGATTGTGGGTATCTAACAAACGATCAACACAATAACAAGCTGAGAGCAGAGGACCATGCCTCCGGAATGTCCCTTTAAGCTTGAAAGCAGAGGGTTTTCTGCCCTTCTCACCGCTCTAGGCTAGTTAGAGAGATGACCTCTGAGTGCTCTCTCTTTGCTCTGTCCACAAAGAGCGAAAAAGCATGCAGCTTATCATAAACATGTGGATTTGGATGTAGCTCTAAAGTTTTCTTTTGAATTTTTTATATTCACATTATGTTATCCATCATTAATATATGAGATAAACTTGGCTGTTCACTCACTGACCTGTGTCTGGGCTGCCGGATGGCTTGAGTGCAGCAGCCGCCAGTCTGGCCATCATGGGTGAAATCAGACCCTTGCTTGCAGAGATCTTCTCCATAATGGAGGAGGTGGCAAAGGAGGTTGGGGTAGATGGCATGGCTCCATCCGCCCCGACTGTGGAGCAGCCCTGGGTGAGTGAGTCGGTGGGCATGGAGTGGGCCCCTGAAGACACAGCGGATATCAGGCCAGCAGCTTGAGGAGGTGGCTGGAGAGGCAGCCTGGACATAAGGGGGAAGAACGGGTTGGAGGTGGCCAAGGTGCTGTTGGAAAGAGCAAGGGCCACCGGTATGTTGCTGGGCAAGGTCTGAGACAGCAGGGTGGACATACGCTGGCCCGCACTGGGCAGCGAGGGGGTCGGCTTGAGGGCGTGGCCCGATGTGGATGAGGAGGAGACAGCAGTGATGGGCGTGCTCAAGAGGTGTGGTACAGTAGTGGACTGCTGGGTCGTGGGTGAGGCACTCAGGCTGGAGTTCTTGCTGCTAATGGCCGAGAAGTCCATTAGGTCGTCGTTGCTGGATTCCTCGGGCTCATCCTTTGGTGCCAGGAAGGTGGAAGAGAGGCCCATGACACCAGAAGAGCGAATGTGTCTACGTTCGTGCTTGCGCTTGTGGGAGGTCATCTGGCTGGTGGAGGTAAAGGTGAAGCCGCAGCCGGAGCGGATACAATGGAAGTGGTTGGTGGCTTTGCTGTAGACACAGCCCTCGTACTTGCATTCCTCATACTTATAGAACTTCTTGAAGCCATCTTTGGCATAAGCATCGTCCTTGATGTGGTAGCTCTTGTGCTTCTCAATGTCACACTTGTTCTTGAAGGTGAAGGTGCAGCCCGGGCGCCTGAAAAGCAAACGGGATAATGTGATCAGGTGTGGATTCATGGAGGGGATCCACATGATTGAAATACTTTACAGTGAAGTGGAATAATAAGTGGTGCGGTTCAGTGACACATCACCATCTCCAACCTGGTGGAGGTTTAAATTCTTGGGAGGTGATGATGAAATAATAAAAGTTTTTTTTTTTTTATTCAAAGTGCTCTAATGATTTTTGTCACATGCAAGTCACAATGCTATAAAATTTAAGTTGATCCGTTTTAATTTATGAATCTTTTTTTGTTTTAAACAATATTTGCCAAAAGTCGGTTTTAATACAGTAAAAAAAAAATCTCGAGGAGAAACCACATTAGGTCAATCCACCTGCAGTGGAAGTGTGTCGTCTTCTGCCCGTAGAACTGACATCCGACCGTGCCACAGTCCTCAGTCGCGCGAAACCTCTGGAAGCCATCGTTGATCAGCTGGGCGTTCTTTTTATGGAAGTTTTCATGGGTCATGACATCGGAGGTGCTGGTGTACACCTTGCTGCAGCCCACCTGCAAAAGCAGAGTCAGAGCATGGTAATCGAAAACAAGATCTGGGCCCAAAGCATGCATGAGTTTCAGTTTGCAAGAATGGTTTGTAAAATGCTATAAAAGATCAGATATACTGTACTAGATGTAGAGGAGGGATCTCATTGTGGTTAAGAAAATGCTAGTGGCCTAGAAATGGGTAGAAGAAGGATGTTTTCTCACATTCAAGATTTAATTTGTGGCAACACCAGAGCATTACAAGTTTCATCTCAAACCTGTGAATTGGAAACAATCTTGCTATCGTGACAATTGGAAAGTAAAAAAAAAAAGGAGGTGACTGAAAGAGACAGTGGCCGCAGAAGGCTGCTGAAAGTACAGTACCTTCCTGGCAAAGCAGCCTTTTAGAAAATGAAATTCATATTTGGAGAGTAACGGTGAGTCGCCACAAACTTACTGTAACTCTGAGAACAGATTTCAGTAGTGGAGGGGGTAGACGGGAGTAAGATGACTGTCTTAAGTCTTTAGTTTAAAATGCTCTGGTACACATGAGCCCTCAGAGCCAACAAAGGGGGGGGGAAAAACAGGTAATGTTTGAATTAAAAGCAGCAATTGTATATCATCTGTGGCACTTTTCACCCGCGCAAACCGGGCAACTTCTCCATATTGAGTCAAACAATGAAAAAAATTCCTCTCGGTTCTTTTCCCCCTTAAATCAAGAGAGCCGATGCCAACATCTGCAGGTTCTCAGGGACTGTTAAAACAAGGGCTGAAATGTCCTAATAACAATTACGCTGTTACAGGGGTTTAAAAAAGAATATATCTCAAGCCATCCTGCGCTGCACCGCTGCCCTGCTGGTGAGAAGCTCTCGGCACAATGACATTGAAAATAAGCAGATGTAGAAAAAAATTAAACAAATCCAGAGGGGGAATAATCTTCAACTGGCTGCTTGGTACTAAAAGATGAAAAATGTATAGTTTATATAAACACTTAACTGAATTTTAGCCATGCCAATTAAGGAGTGAGAGAGTAAAAAGATGGGGAAAGCACAAGCAGCCTCACTCATATTCACCCTTTTTTTTTTGGTTTTCTTTTATTTAGCCGAGGACACGTTTTGCAAACTGCTCTACGAAGACACTCTGGTATAAATGGAAAAAGTGAGTTTCCACTTCACAAATATGTAGGTAAGCTGAGTGACTCTGAAACACCCTGAAGTCATGCTTATTTCAAGTGGCCTGATTTTCCAAAGTTGGCCGTAATTTATACAGAGTTGCTCATTTTTGCCTGACTTAACCTGTTTTAAACAAAATGATGTCACTGCTCCTAAAAGGCTGTTTAAAGGCACTGGACAAAACCAGTGCTTTTAAACGGTGCCTTTTACACTCTTTTATGGACAGCATGTGGTGTCTCTGCAATATAATTTGAATTACGAATTGTAAATTTACCTGCATTTATCTATATTTGGTGCTCTTTAACAGAGTGAGCAGTGGTTGTTTTGCTCCATATGTAATGCTTAAACATGTGGAACCATAATTGCATATTTGTTTCCGTGTTTGTGCATGTGCTTTCGTGGGTTCATTTTGTGGGTATGTGTGTAGGTGGAAGAGGAGACGCGAGTCTGTGTAGTGTACCTGCATGCAGTGGTAATGGGTGCTTTTTCCATTGAGGTGGCAGCCATGGTAGTAGACGCTGCAGTCGTCCAGAGGGCTGAAGCGCATGAAGCCATGCTGCAAGGAGTTGTCCCTCTTCTTGTGCATGTTGTAGTGCCTGATTACATCCTGCTTACTGGTAAACCTCTGCAAAAAGGGGAGGGGGGTGGGGGTGTACGGCAACAGGTTGGTGTTTATTTAAACCAGTCACAGAATCAGCAACAAGTCACTTTATCTCTGTAGAAGCAGCAGCTGCAACATGCAGGAGCCAATTGGCAGTTGGGGAGGGATGTGCGCACGGCAATATAGAGGGACAGGACGTCTTTAAACATGATGCATTCTGTGGTTATTAATTTACTTTGCATATCTCAAAGTTGCGCTCTATCCAAATGCAGCGCTTAAAGGCCCCGGGACTCTCTGAATGCAGATGCTTCCACATGGAACATAAAGTATGTTCCACATACACTCTTTGTTTCTGGGTTTTTTTTTCCTTCCTTCCAACACTTTTTTTTTTTAGAAATTAAGACGAATCAATTGACATGCAAGATAACAGTTCTGATGTTTTTGTGTCTGGAAAAATTCTGTTCCATGCAGATGGTTTCTCAGACGTGCACAGGGGAAAACAGAAGACAATAAAAACAAACAAACAAACAAGTGAACCAAAAAACAGTTTCCCTTTCAATTCGCTGAGATATGATTCCCTTTTTAATTAAAGCATTAACACTCACTTTTGGTGCAGGTTTCGCCTGTAAATATAAATGAATATGCAAAGACACCCGCCTTCTTATAAAGAAAAAATCCCTCCCATACTCAGGAGTCTGGAAGGGGGTAAAACAGAAAAGTCACTCCACGGAGACCTGCAGCAACCAAATCTGCTGTAATTGGGTTTAAGCTGATGTTACAGAAACTGTAACAGGAGAAGCTTAAATCAATGAGACAGTTCTGTCTTCTATCCATATTTATCTCCAGTTGAGGGAAAAACATCAGAAAGAACGACTCTAAAGAGCAACTAATTGCTGTACAAAGTAGGGTAATTGCTTTGTGTCATGTGTTCCACTTGCACACAAGTAAAAAGCCGAGATCTCACAGCCATTCATTCCCCTGTTGTTGGTGTTTTCCCGCTGCAGATTTCTGACACACCTAAATTACATTTTTTCCGTAATCTGGCTGATGATTGTCTCAGATTTTCTCTTTTTGCTAATTTTTATTTTTTATTTTTTTTACAGATCTCAGGCCTGCACTTTTCTGTTATCTAACGATGACAGGTTGAACTGTGGTCATGGTACATTCGATCCATCAAGCCGTCCAAAATAGGCCATGGACAGAGCTGACTGGGAAAAAGATCTCATTTTCAGTTGAGTGGTGATGAAGGTTGGGAGCCACTTGCAACATTTATTTTAGGATTCCCACTAGTGTGGCAAGATGCACACTCTCTCCCATGTACAAGCCCATGAAAGGAGAATGTTAAGACTCAGCCAATCGCCCAGAGGCTGGCAGTGGGATAATATTCCAGGAGTGTGTGTCATGTAACATTTCATGAGTTATCGCTGCTCATCACTGCCTGCCTGTTTTTTTCAGTATTGACATCCTGGGAACTGGCTTCCAAAGCATATCTGTGTTTCCATGCGACGCAGTAGCAACAGAGAAATGTGGACCTGACCGTGGAAATTGCCATGATAACCTGAACTAACACTCTAAATAATGACATGAAATGATTTTCCTTTGTATTCCTCCAAGAATGTGTCTCATCAGACTGTGAAGTGGGATTCAAGCAGAAAATGAAAGCTTAGATCTGTAATGCTTTTCACCACATAAACAATATTTATCAAGCTGTAATCTCTCTTGATCGGGAGCAGACTGTAGATTACATCTGAAGATGGCTTAATTCAGAAACTTGTTAAGAAAGGAAGGAAAATACACACGGCTCTAGCTGCGCGTGGATTTTTTTCTACATCTTTTGACAAATCTACCCGTGTTTGTCTAACTCTTCTGGGCCATATGCTACAGCAAACACGAGGCCTGTATCGTGATCTGCTTTGTGTTGTTTTCTTTCTCCTTCCTGTGCCATACATGACACCTCATGGGACCAGGGCAAGATTAATACCGTGAAAGTGGATTAAAGCCAGGCCCCTTATGGTGGCAGTGTCTTCAGAAAAGGAAAAACAAAGAACAAATAGATTTTTAAAAAAGGGGCCATATTTAAGGATACTTACAATTAACCTTTGTAATAAAAGGTCAACTGTGCCCAAAGATGCCTGAAAACTGGATAGATACAAATACCCATAGGCTGTTTGGTAAACTGGAGACCAGCATCTAAGAGTGCTATGATAGTCAGTGCAGTTTACCATCACTAGTTGGTTTCAACCAGTGATGGTGGCCCCGTGAACAAAATGACCTTTTCTAAGCTGTGAATAGCTGTGAATGCTTGAGCAATGTTTAATGTGTATAAGAGATTAGGTACTCACGCTCACCTGGTAGTTACAGTCAGGGTCCATACAGTGATAATGCTCTCTGTACTGGTAGGCACAGTGCACGTGTCCACAGTGTTGACTTCCAGAGAACCTGAAACCAAATTATAGGACACATTTTAAGAGCCACACGAAGCAGTGACAACAAAACCTGGGGACACATCAGGAGGAAAAAGCTGAAGTTTCCAAAGAGGTCGGTTTAATTCAAAAAAAAGAAAAAGAAAAAGAAAGAAAGATCGGCAGCGAATCAAGAATAATTAATGAAGAAATTATTATAAAACACCTGAAACAGAACCAAATAACACAGGCGGTGAAGCTTTCAAAGGCTCATGTCGCAATTTCACCTTCAAGGTAACGCAGCTCAAACCTTCAAACTGACTTCTGCTTGCAACAATTTACCCGTCTGTCACACCAATTTCAGCCAAATTATCTCCATTTATTTCTAAAGCAGCCGTAAGAGACCCTTATTACACCGAAAGCCTTTTCCTTCACAGACATACACACAGCCGCTCAATCACCAAGAGCCCCATGACTACTTTATTTCTCATTGCTGTGAGAAAGCTTGTCAAATCAATGCACAGTTCTTTCAGGTTAACCACACTCTTGCTCTGCAAGATAAAGGGTCAGGTACCCTGAGGAGCAGGAAAGGCTCTGTCTACTTTGCCCTCTTCAAAACCCTTTCGCTTTCTTTTATCTGGAGTGCAGAAACCAGATATTAGTCTGGTTCTACATTGAAAAAAAAGAGAAAGAAAAGACAGCTACTTGCCACAGTACAGCCACTTTTACGGTGGTGATTATAAGCCTGACGATGATGACTGTTAAAATCCTCCAATTACCAGTGAAAACACACAAATAAACATTTGCGCTGCCTCTGCCAAGAACTCCATCTGTTAGTGCAGAGGAGAGGGGGAAAAGGAGGCTAAGTAATATTTTTTCCATCTCTCTCTCTGTTTTTTCCTTGTTAGGATTATCCCAGAGCTGCATTTACAGATCACTTTGCTGAGTTCATTAAGTTAATTGAACGGCATATCCACTACTGTTTTTAAGTTGGCAGCGCGTGCGTGCGTGTGAGGCTGGAAAACAGTGACGGAGAAAGACAGCGGCTTTTGGAAAGGTCTGATGGCTCTTTTAAAAGAGTTCAAAGCAGAACCAGAAGACAAACTAGGCAACATATGGCCAAACTATAAATGTTTTTCTATACTATATCTTTCACACACACGCACATGCACGCTCACACCGATGAACACACAAAGCCCCCCCTCATCCCCCTGAGACTATGGCCCACCCCTCTGCTCAGTGCCCAGCTGTATCACTTTGCCTCTGGACAATTCCCACTTGCCGCGTCAGGGGGCCTAATGGGCCTCTGCTATTCAGCAGCAGATTAAATATTAATATCGCCACGATACAGAGATTGCAGCGCATCTCCAGTTACAATAGAGATACACAGATCAAAGTGCCGAGGCAATGGTTGGTGCATGAAAGCATTTAAAGAGTGAAAACTGCAACTAAACACTACCACGAAAGCTCTTTAAATCATCAAACTGTAGCGTGGTGGAGAGATGAACTTTTTTTTTCACCCCCCCCCCCCCCTCCTCTCTTTCGCGACACACGTGGATACAAACGCATTTACAAAGCTGCTTTTTAGTGTTACTGTGCACTCATTAGCCTTGGCTCTAAAGAGGACACTCCCCTGCTTCTACCTCCCCTCTCGGTACTACATTTGCCCTTTTTATGAGCCCTCCTTTTCCATTTTTTTTTTCTTTCCTCCCTCCTCTTCTTTGCGTTCTCTTTTTTTTTTCTCAACCCCAACACGGAAATTGAAACTGTATCTGGGCTTATCTGCAACCTCCCCGTGCATCAACTGCCGAGATGTTTAGACAAATTTTATGCATTATGCAGCGCAAATATCAAAACAGTTCTTGGCAGTGCCAGCAGAAGCCTCATTAAAAATTCCTTAATTAAATCTTCTTGCAAAATGTAATCAGTCCAAGGAAGGGGTTTTGTGTGTGTGTGTGCATGTGTGCGCGCAGAAGAGGATGTGTGTATGTGCATGTCTGTCAGTGCCAAGGCTTTGATTTGTGCCCTTCATGTTATGGCTTGGAGAAGTAATCATTAACGCCAAAGCCACTTTGGCTTTTCAAATGCTGTTTTTCTTTCTTTTTAAACGGAATAAACAAACAAGCGATAATCACCTTTCTAGTGTCGGCTCAAGATGAATCCAGATTAGGAGGACATTGTTCCGTGTCCACTGAAACATAAGATACCCACCCTCCCGCCCGCTTCCCCTGATGCTTTTGTCTCTCTTGGTGTGAATGACTGAGTTTTTAGATCAGTCGCTTCCTCGCGTTTTCAACAATAAACTGCAGAACCTCGAGAAGAACGCGGCCTCATCTCATATCCTCTCAACGTCAGTCGCAGCTAATAATACAAAGTTGCACGAGGATTATGTTCTTCTTAATGTTTTAGTGCTTTACACACTGTGAGCATTTATTCAGCCAGTTCCAGTAAGCTATCATCAAGCCATTTCTCTTTCATTACCCCCTCATCCTTCAGATTCCACTCAGCACATAAATTTGAGTCTTTTCTTAATTAATTTACTGCACACAGACATTCTCATACCACTGAATAAAATGCACCATAGGTGGATAATAAAAAAAAGCGTTGCCTCTGTTTTCAGTGCGTTTTTTTTTTTTTCATTGGTGCAGCACATTGAGGGATTTGCATACCTGGCAATATATTTCTGGTAGAGGTTGATGTCGTCGCTGGCGGGTTTATCTGGTGGCAGACCATTCCTAATGCAAGAGCAAACACAAAGGAGACAGGATTAATGGTGAGGTTGGGCTGCCTGTTGTTAATAAAAACAAACTGACACAATATTTACTTACAAGCCGCTCCCAAACTTTGGACTATCAATATACATTTTCCTGTGGCATAACAGCGTTTTCGTGCGAAGTATGAATCAAGGATGGAAGCACACACACTTTGATGCATGGTCTTCCGACCAATGAAAGGCAAAATGCAGGAGCAAAAGGACATTAATCTTTTATGGGGGTATTTTGGTGAGTGCTCATATGCAAAACGGGATAATGGGCACGTGGAGAAAAAGCTCTGAAAACGCATTTTCGGATACTCTCTAGGGGCTCGGGCTCTAATGTTGATGTCAAGTCGTCTCCGATCAGCCTGGACACAAACAAATATGTAAGGCAACACCGAGGATTTAACTGCGCAGGATCACGTTCGCTGAGTCGGTTTCGAGTCAAATGAATTAATTTTAAAGCGGGAAATCAAGGAACGGTCCTTTTTTGTCACCTGTGTTGGTTTTGATTCCCTTTATGAAGCTGGCAGCAGTAATGCCTGTATAATAACAGTCATAACACAGTATTGGTCCTGTTTGCTCCCTCGCAGCAAGTGGCATTTAGCTCCATGTGAGCAGCTCCACACAGGGATGACCTGAGGTTAATCTGGCCCAGAGGGGAAGATACACTGCCAGACATTTTCCCTAGTACCCCATCGCCTCCCTGTATACAAGCACCAGACTGGGTCAGTTAGCCACGACTGCAGCTTCACTGAGCCCTAACCTGACAAAGGCCAAAACCTGAGGGAGGGGTGCCTGAGGGCTCTTGAACAGTGTCTTTGATAGGTCTTGACTAACTAGAGACAAGGTCAAAACCAATCAAACAGACTCTGGGAGCTGTTTCCTACTGGTAGAGCACACGACTGTAGGTTAGCTCCCCAAACCCCTCGTTTGGTTCCTTTAAAGTGCACTCGTCAGGCAGTGTTGAGTCGGCCCCTGTGACTCGCTGGGAGGTTAGTCATGGCTCCAAAGTAATTAAAGGGAGAGTTGTTACACCCTAGCCAAATGAAGGAAGTCAGTCACTTTGCGATGACTGTGCTAAATCAGTCTCCACGGAGTGCTACAGCGAGTAAACAGTTCATGCGCCTTCGCAACTCATCATGTCGTGGATCTATTGGGCGCTATGCGCCATTTCACACTACAGTCCCGTTGGCTGCTGTGAAGGTAGCAATTACCTTTGCGTGAGGCTAACTGACTCACAGTAGCAGTTAAGTGTATGTGAGCCTCACATTAGCTCCAAAGGGGTTCCACTGAGAGAGACTCAGAGTGTACAAGGCAGACAAGGCGGTATCCACCAGCAAACTTAAAATGATAAATTCAGCGGCAGGCTATGTAAGTTTTTAGCAGATTTCAGCAGAGTTATGGATTGTTTTGGTGCAAAATAACACATGCAATATGTCAAACAATATTTTAGTCACATTTAACAAATTCCCAGGGAATTGGGAGACTGTAAATCAGATGCAAGTGGGTAACTACTATCATTTCTTATCCAACACTCTGTATATTTTATCATCTTTTGTTAACTAAGGACATAAAGTTGTAGAATTAATTGGGTGCAGAAGGTCCTCTGTTGTGTTGCTCAAGGCTCCCAAATAGAAATATACAATTTGTTGCCTTAGTTCCCCTGTGAAACACAAATCTCATCATGTGAATCATAAACATTTTCTGTAAATTCTTTTTACAGCTTCTATAACTTATAAAGTTTGAGGACACTCACTTAACAGAGGACACAGTGCCAGTGGTGATGGAGTCAGTCTTGGAAAAGCTGGACTTCAGGTAGTCAGAGGCATTGAAACTTATGTGGCCCGCCTGGTCCACTGTAAGCCCTGGCGCTATGCTGGCTCCAGGTGCGCCTACAGCGGGGACACCGGGAGCTGCAGGGTTCCCCGGTGGCGTAGGAAGGACACTGGGCACCAGTGAGGCCTCGGGGTTTCCTGGCATTAGCTTCGGAATTGTTCTGATGTCATATTTTGAAGGGCGACCCACTTTGCCAGTCTTAAAGGCGATGGAACCGCCCATGTCAGGGTTGCCCTCACCGGGTTTGAAGGGGAGCAGAAACTTGATGTTCTCCAGGTCGTACTTTGAGGGTCTCTTGTAAGCATTACCATTCTGCTGCTGTAAACTCTCGCCCATCTTCAGCTTCTGAATAAAGAAGTCATACTTGGACGCTCGGGAGGCCATGTTCTGCATGTGAGAGGGATTAGCTGGCTGAGAATTACCCAGCTGAGGTGCTACTGGCTGTTTGTGGTCCATGCTGGAGGGGTAAATCTGTGCCTCGGCTCCTGGTAGACAACCAGAGGTCTGGAGCATGGTAGCGCTCTTATCTTGAGCCAGTTTTGAGTTGAGGTCGTCTGGTTTAGGCGGGGAAGCGTGCATGGGCCAAGGTAGGGTCTCTCCAGCTTTTAGCTTGCGAATGTACTCTTCGTACTTGGAGAAGCGGGCACGCCGTGAGGCCTCCTCGCTGCTGAGGGATGAGGGGTCTGAGGTAGCAGCTTTGAGCTTTTCAAAGCTGATCTTCTTGGTCAGCTCATCCCTTACCTGCTGGTCATCATAACCGAACATTCCCAGAAATTCATTCATGGTGTTGGCTGCATAGTCTCGCAGGGCAGACGCTTCTCCTGCACAAAGACAACAAGAAAAGATCTCCTATGTAATATGTATAATTCCGATAATTAAAGTTTTTCCATTAGCATATATTTAATGTGTACTGATCTGTCGAGCAGAGAAATTAATCACAAGTCAACCCATTGCTCAAGAAATCTTAATCAGTAGTCTAATTCAGGTCACTCAATCAGTCTATGAAATGATTCCCTCTCCCTTCATACTCACTGATGCTCGCTAAAACATGTGTTAATGTATTTTTTCATCAAGTTTGCTAGTTACAAATGAATTAATCTGGAAAAGAGCAAAATATATTATGTCATGCAAACTAATGAAACAACATTCTGTCAACAATAATGCTCTATTGTGGTCATGCAAAAGGACTAAATTAACATGACTGCATCAACTGTGAGTGCACGTGTTCCTTTCCAATAAATGTTTAAAATAGCTGGATGTTATTTTTCTGGTTATTTCAAACGATAGCAAATTTGACAACAGGAAAAGTGCTTCTGCACTGCAACCTACAGCATCTGTAAATGTTCGTGTATTTATGTGTCTACAAACAAGCAGTCTGAGGCAATGCTCTTCCTGTTTTGGTTGCACTATAAGCCAGTCCTGCAGAATTTTGCAGGGGACTGTACCAAAGGACAGACTCACAGAGAAATCTAATTTTCTAAAATCACTGTGCTCCTGATATAAAAATGAACTAGAAAATTAGGTATAAAAAGCATGTATATATATCATGCATACAAGATACCTAAATACTGAAAGTCATCCAAAATATTAAACAAAATATACAGAAATCTGTTTATAACTTCTTAGAAATGTGCATTTATTATGAGTGCATTTAACCCTGAATTTTTATCTGATGACTCATTCTCACTATTAGTAGCCTCATATTATAAGCATTTCATATCATCACCTTATGAAACTTGGAATAACATATTTTAAAATAACAGTCTTACTGAAGTCAACTTCAGAAATGAAAACACATTTGCAAACTGAAACATCACTTTTATTTTAAGAGTCCATTAAATTGGACAACTTCCCCAAGGACACGGGCGAAATATAGTTGATGTATAGTTTAATTGCATTATGTGGAGATTAATTCTGCCCCATTAACTTTCATCCAAGTTAACGCATGGGGTCAGAGAGTGGGGAAAAGGCAAAGATGATTTGGCCTGAAAGCAGTGACGGACCAAGCTCTGCCTTAAAATAGAGGAGCGTGGATAGGGAGGAAATGGCGCAGCGAGTGAGACAGAAATCAAAAGAAAAACGGGAGAAGGAGGAAACACTTGTGTTTGTAGATCCAACTTAAAAAAAAAATGCTGCTGTGCCAGTTTGCATATAACACAGGAGGCAAGAACACAGATATGCTAGTAATGCAGATGATAATGTCAACTGAGCCATGTAAAACCTTTGGCCTTCTTAACTCAAGCTTGGCACAGTCACAGGGACAGGGTCCAAAGTCTTTTTAAAAAAAAACATTTTATTGCTGTTTTCATCAGCAGAGCACACACGAGCTGGCCAGAGGTAATATCACCTATCGCCGAGGTAATTAATACACAAATATTTCTGCTCTTGTCTCGTATTTCTCAGTTATTGCTAAATCAGTCGCCGTGCCCTGCTTTTCACATCTCTTGCGCAGCATGTAAAATAATCCCCAAATTTCCATTCACTGTGTTGGGGCTGTTCCACTGCTCAGTATGAAAGAGTATCCGAACAGATCGAAGGGGCATGAAAAATTTAAGAGAAATAGATCAGGTATTTGTGAGGAAATGCCTACATGTTTGCCTCAGATCGTTTTATCAAATCTACCATGTTTTCACATGTACTCAAACCGCAGAAAAACATGCTGTATACACAGATTCACTGCACAGGACAACAGCTTCTTCTATACCTTTGAGTTTTTAAATAAGGTGTTCAACACATCTGAGTGAAGAGTCCTTTAAAAATATTAAAATTGGATTTGAATATATACTAAATTAGCACTTGTTGGATTTTACTGCTATGAGAGCGTCTCAGGTCACAGCATATCCATTTGGCTCTAAAGTTAGGGCAGAGCCACCCACACCAGTATAAGTCAAAGTTTAACTACACTTCTTCCGTGACTGAAGAATGACAATCAAAAATAGCACGTTACTATAATTTTCTGAGTTAAATATATATTACATAACACCTCAGATAAAGAGGTTCAGGCCTGTTCACCATTCCTTTTGGAGGATACCTGTAACTACTGCAAAGAGAGTAGTTTCCGTCATGAGAGCGCCACGTCCCTATTTTCATATTTCCTCATGGTATTATCGCCACTTCTCCCCCCCCCAAAAAAATTAGCCGAGACTCTTTGTTCATCAGCGCAGCCACGTGACGTGTTATCAATGAAAGGCAAATGATTGGACTTGAAGGGATTATGACGGGGACCGACAGGAGATAACCCTTCTAAAACACCATGTAAATGAGGTTTCTACTCAAACACTATCTGGCTGCCTCTTAATCGTGTCATGTGACACCGAGTGGGAAACTGTGTATGGGTTGAATCGAGATTGAGATGTTCCAGCCCCCCCCCCGTTAAATTAAAAGAAAAATAAAATACTCTCCCCCCTCTCTCTTTCACCTTCATCCATTTCACTGTTCGCTAACACGCCTGACATTTCTGTCCGCACTTGCTTGTTGGACTGGGAAAATCCACAAAGAAGTGGTTTCTAATCTTGACACTTCAAGCAAACAAAAGCCAACACATGACACAGACCTGCCTTGTCTATATTTGAGGCAATTAGGCTGCATTTTCCCTCCCAGATATGATAGCAGATGGGCATTATATCTCCTTTTGCTGACCAAACATGGCCATCAGTGTGGCATAGCTTCAGTGCTCGCAGGACTGAGAGGCAGAGGTGTTGCTGATGATAAAGATGCATGCTAGTAGCTATATATGGACTAATCTAGAGCCTGGATACCTTCTGAACGGTGTCAGTTTCGAACAACAAATATATAGTGTAAGCCACAAGGTTGAAAAACAAGTGTTTTCTGTTTCATCTGCAAACATGTTGAAAAGCATGCTTTTTCATAAGGTATAATAATTTAAATAGAGCTATTTATGTTCATGCCATAGAGTTTAAGTGTGTTTTGTTTAAATGGACACTGTTAAGCTAATAAAAAGCAGCTTTGAATAAATGACATTATGTGCATTTGTTTGGAGTAATTTGTCTCTCTCTCTCTCTCTCACACACACACACATGCGCATGCACGCACGAAAAACTATGAGGCTTCAAACTTCCTCACTGTTGGGTTAGTTAATTAACAGGCAGTAAATAGAGAGGACTTTGAAATAGCTTGAAATGAACAATAACCTTTTACAGTGAACCCAGAATTGCAAATGGAAGTCATGGTCAAGCCTGTTTGATCCATCGCTACGAGCATCTCTGTCATTGCTTTCAAAGTTTTTATTCATTGACTTTTTTTTTTCCATTGACTGGCTTATGAGGGCTCTAATGCGACATCTAAATTATCTAGGAAAAGTATTCTGGGGTTTTGCACTGATAGGAAATCCGCACGATGCCTCAATGTGAGGAGTTAAATGTTTTGAAGGTCGCAGTTTCTCTCATTGATCTTGCAATGTTTGTTAATTACATTGTCACTGATGTTGTGAGAGATAATTAAGCCACTATGTTTATATGCATAATTATGTGCACTCCATATCAGCCTTTGAAAGACAGTGGCGAGAGAGAGGGAAACGGAGAGAGGGAGAGAGAGAGAAGGGGGGGGGGATGTTTTAATTGTGAGCTGAGCAGAAACATGGCAATATAGATGCCCTAGTTACAATCAACAAAGAGCAACTCAGAAAAAAAAGAAAAAAAAAACTCTAAAGACAAGATTTGCAACTGATGCAGAATGCTCTCCCCGCAGTCTTCAAACATCGGCTTTGTTGTGAGATTTAAAATAGTAAGAGAGCCGGTGAAGGGAAAGGTGCAGGCCTTCTATACAACAGTAATGCATATTTACAGACCTGCTTTTTTATGGCCGTGAAATAAACAAAATGACTAATTAAAACCACAAAGCCTTTTTTCATTTGCCTCTGAAATGAAACCTGCTTCATTTTCTGAGAAGCCCCTGCCCCCAATTCTGAATGAGTGTGTGTGTGTGTGTGGCCAGAGCCACGGCTGTACAGTGGGTGAAAACAAAAAGAAATGAAGACAAAAAGGAGCATGTGTACACGACTCTGAGGTACATACTTAAACCTAGATGAAAGCACAAAAACTGTTAAAGTGAGGTGAGCACGCACAAAACGAGACTTGTTTGTGCACCGCAACAACCGGTCTCACCTGCAAATTGCTTTTTTTCCCCCCTTCTCCCCCCCCCCCCCCCCCCCTACTGGCGTCTGTGAAGAATGCTTTATCTATTCATATAACCGAGCTCTGTTTTTTCATCTTTTTTACAGCTCCGTGTTTTCAACTTCTGCTATTACAAGGCCACCGTTTCCGAGTCTGTGTGTGTGTGTCAAGTTTCAAGGGTCACAAAGTGTATGACACCAAACAGCACTTTCTTTAAAAGATTGTTTGTGGCGTTAACACACGCACTCAACCTCAGAGTGTGAAGTCTCTGCCAACTTTATCTATTTGATAATCAGTGAATTATTCCGAGGGAACATCATGTCAATATTAAACAGGGTTTACTGTGAGTCATTTACAAGAGCACACAGTATTGAGAAATTTATTAAATGAATTCACTGTTGAAGCCACTGTTGTTTGTGGGAAGGTATTAAAATACTGCACTTAAGTGTGATATGCGGCTGCAATATAACTTCCCCATTTCTGACTTATTTGACAACTGATCTCTTGGATTTGACAAAAAAAAAAAAAAGCCAAACTCCTCCATGTAATAGAGGAGCTTGAAGCAGTGGCTAAGTTTAGTGAGCTTAGGGAAAAAAATCAAAGACTCAATATGTAATCCTGGGTGTAATATGAAGCTTAGCCTGGCCCTGCCATGCGCTCTTAGCCCTCAGCTGCTGGGAGAATGTATAAACGCCTAAATGCCTTACGTTGTAAGCCTACTCCAGTTATGAATTTCTTCGTACAGTTAAGTTCATGTTTTGCCCCCCTCTGGCCCGCCAGCTGAATCTCTCTTTAGAGTAATAATGTCACTGACTATTCATAATGTAACTCTAGAGTTTCCCTTTCCAATAATGGACACGCTTAAGCTTATGTGGATGTGGCAATGTCACCTCTCCTCTGTCTAAGCCTTTGAAGGCCAAAGGTAGTGTTGCTTTGAGATGTACCGTGTGTGAAAGGGTCATTTAGAAGACGACGTGTGAAAGAGGATGCTTAAAGGACACAGTGAAAATATACCTGGAGAGGAGAATGGTGCTTGGCGATTTTGGGCCTCACTCGGCGGCATGTAGGCGTCATCTTTTGAAGGCCTGTCTTCAGCTTCTTTGTCTTCAGGGTAACTGCCATCTTGAGACCCCGCCGCAGGCTCGGCCTCCTCTCCATTGTCTTCCTCATCGCTGCAGCCTTTGGGCTGTACCATGTACACGCCCTCAGGAGGGCCATCTTCGTCATTGCTGACTTTGAGTTCTTGCTCCTGATCGTCGTCAGGAGCTGGGGGCTCATCGCCGTACTCGCCGTTGACCCACTTCTCAATGGCCTCGCGTCGCTTCTGGTCCTCCTCTAGGCTCTGATTTAGGCTCAGGCTCTCGGGGAAGTTGGTCTCGTTGTCGTCGTAGTGGGAGCTACCGCGCTCGCTGTTGTCTGCTACACTCTGGTCTCCCTCTGCATTCTGGGAGCTGCTGTCGAACACCACCTGGCGGCTCAGCTTGGCACAGATAGCGTTGAGTTTTAGGCCACCTTTTCTTTTGGCGGCCATCTTGGGTTTTCCTGAGGTCGTTTCAGTGCATAAACTCCTTTCAGCTGATGGAAACGAGAAGAAGACAAATAGAAGGTTAGCGAAGTTGCTCAATACCACAACTATCTGTGTTACAGCTCGAGTAATATTACTTTTCTCTGAACGAACGGCAGCAGGCGTGCTTTCAGTGTCACCGGAAACATCGTTCGAACCTGCTTTTTCCTGTCACTAACTTGTACTGATTTTGAAGATCACAATGGAAAAATAAACCGACATATACAACAGGGACTGCTGCTATTAATAACATAAAAAGCACTTAACAATAACAGCTCGAGCCTGGAAGGACACCCAGAGATACTGTACATATCTTTCTAAGTCACAGTTCTTTGGTCAGCTCAGAGTTTAGCACGATGTGGTTGGAAAAAAAAAAAAAAGAGAGAAAAACAAGCTTAAGCAGCTGAAACCATAGGCTGATAGATATCAGACCCCCTACAGTAGTACAAGCTGCAAATACACGGCTACATAATCCAGCACATGACAGCGCTATAGAGACACTGTGAAATGTTATCTTCACTCTCACCTCAAGAGGCTGTGGCCCTGCCACTGAGTGGGGGGGCTGTATAGCATTAAAGCTGTCAGGATGTGGAGTGAAAATGCTGAGCACTTTTGGCCTTTTCAGAGCCCTGATCTCTTACCGGTTATTAAGTGAGATTAGATTCAGCGACTGTCCTGTTTTCTCTTTCCTAAAAGAAAAACGACGCGCGCAAAACGCCGTCTCTGTATCTCGCACATCTTTACTTCAGAAGAAATTATGCATCTAAATGAGTCTCAGCGTTTTATTTTTCTCCCCGGCGTGGCCCCTCTGAACAATAGCACATCATAGTATGTGCTTTGAGGCGGGAATGGGTGGCATTATTTCAACCCAAGTGGGGCTATCTTTATAACATGTCCTGTGATGAGGCAGGAACAGCTGCATGTGGCATTCCATATCCAGAGCTACCTTTTTAGGGCAGAAACTGCACTCTGTTACCTTTCGCATTATTTCCAGAGCAAGCAAAAGTTCATTCACCCAGCAGCAATTTCTGGACAATCTGCAAAGAGGTTGTTTTTTTAAAGTCTGAGGTGACAGTGACTAAAGAGCATTTATGATATATATATATATAAAAAAAGAGGGTGGTACAATAACCAGGGATTGTGCTGCGTGTTGCAGCTCAGCGAAAAACAGTTAAAGACCGAACCACATCAGAGATCTTTCTTCTTGCGTGATGGCGTATTGAATCTTAACTCAGCCACACTGTTGTTAAGATAATGCACAATATTGACTTACGAATACACCGTTTCAGTGGAGAAAAATGCGCGATATCAGAGGTAACAAAGTTCTATCTTAAAGACTCGATTCACTTTCTGTATCAGTGAGTACGAGCCTCTTCATTTTCCCTCAGCCATAAAGCCAAGCACAATCATGTGTGAGCCATTGCCTGCATTATGTAAATCACATCGGTGCAACATAAAATCCTGTTTTCATTTTCTTTTGCAAAGCTGTGGAATCATTAGAGGATATGCAATTTGAGGGAGTTTACAGATCACCCCCGTCGCCAGACAATGCACCCCCGTGCTACCCACACATGCTTTCTCAGTTACAGTATTTACATTGCGGGCTTCCTCTCTGAAACAATGACTTCAGGAATTATGTAGTTTTGAGGGGCCCGTATATCACTGGCACATTACAGCACAAATTTAGTGTCAGACAATTGCAGGCGGGGGGTGAAAGGGTCACCTTTAAGAAGATAGCAACTTTGAGAAGGTGGGGGGGGGGGGGGGGGGGGGGGGGGGGGGGGGGGGATCAGCTGGAAAAACTATTAGGAAGTGGAAGATATAAATTTTAAAGTTTTTCTTTCTTTTTTTTCAGAAATACTCTCCAAAGGAAGATTGAGGTCATTTGGGTGTTGCTGTAGAGGTCATTCTTTCTATTTACTGTGTTCAGTATTTCATGCTTTAACTACCGATTTCCTGTGTATTGCCATTTCGAGCTCCTTGTAGGAAATGACCCCTACACAGTTGTTTCTTTCCATTAGCGCCTATTTATGTATGATTTTGTGTTAACAATGAGGAGAATAACTGGCGCACCGAGTGCTACTGATTCAGTATCTAAGCAAGCCATTAAACTGAATTATCAGACATCTTAAGCACATATTCAGTGTTTTCTTTTAAAGGTAGGGCGTGATTTAAAACAAATTAAATATTCTGAGTTTCCCTCCGAGGAAGAACATGCTGCGATTCAGTGCTTTATGGAAGTAGTCTGAACTATTATTTGTGCTGTGGGGTTTTTTTTTTTGCTATTGCTTACAATAAGGATCACTATGGTAACGCTAAGCTGTTTACCTCAAGTCGTTTGTGTGCATGATGCCGTACAATGAGATAAAATCTGTGGGGACTTGCATGAAAGAATAACTTTTCCCTCTGGGACCAACTCCCCCAACCTCCCTGAGAGTCCAGTGAGCGTTCTGCCTTATTAATGAATATCAGAAAGAAAAACAACACTGTCACATGCACTGGACATTATTTACAGTCTGTTTTAGCCTGGTGTGCTAATTGTCAAGGAAGGAGACACCTCGGTAAGCACTGGGAGTTGGGGGAAAAAATAGGCAGGTCTGAATTCGAACACAACAGCTGAAACTAATTTTTCCCAACTGCTTATGTTAGCGGTGACATTATTTTTACTGGAAACAGTGCAGGACCGCAAAGGAGCGCCATGCAGTGTCTGTATAAGGCCAAAACCTGAGGAAAAAGTCAAGAAGCTATTTTGAATACATTTCGACAAGGTCAGGTTCTTTTTCATCTTCAGTCAAAAATAAGCGCAGTGGTGCATAAGCGCAAGTTCTGCTGGGTCCTGCTTCTTCTCAGAGGTGGATGACACAGCTTGTGTGAGAGTCTAGCCCTCCGCGCTGACAGAATAACTCCTCCTCTGCTCCGAGCCCCACAGGTCTTGTTGGTTTTTTGATGCAGAGTGTCTGTTTGTGTGCCAGAATGATATCATGCCCAATCAAGTGGTGTTTCAAATCCTAATAACGCTGTTGGAAGTGCATTATTTGTGTGAACGTGCACAGACTGTAATCAAGGCTGCTACGGGTAAAAGGGTGTGGGAGTTAACAATGGTCGTGACTGCGCGGGGTCACGGCTTTACCTCTTCGTGACACAAAAAAGGAAAGAGTGGGCAGCTTTCGTTCCAAAATACGTGTATAGTCATATTACAGAGGATGTAAAGCCACAAGTGTAGCATATAGAGAATTGAATAACTCGACTTTATTGTTAATTCAGAGAGCAGCTAACCCCTCCACCCCCCCATAAACAGCCCAGCTCCCCGCAGCGTTTCAGTTTGTATGGAGCAGGCACACAGGAGGGGTCTGTATATAAGAGAGGTAGATATTACCTGTTTAAACTGAAGCTTATCTCTTCAACTAATCAAACACAGATACAGGGCCTGTTGTAGATTCCTGCTGAGTTTCAACATGACTGACACAGGGACAACCCCCCCACCCCTCCGCAATATCTCAAGTTAATTAATACAAACAGGGTCTGGGAGATGTCTATTCAACTCAGGATTATTTTACAATATGCAACAGAGAGGTGCATTAGCTCTTCAAAAAAAAAAAAAGAAAGAAAAAAAAAGGAAAAAGTCTAGTTATAACTTCATGAACCTATGGCAGATTAATCGACAAGGCTGCAGCTCCCAGGGTGTAGCTCAGTGAACCTTTCATGTCTCTGGCTCTCAAGGGAGATGTATGCGCGAGTGTGCGTGCATGTGTGTTTCAGGGAAATCACTGAGCCACACACAAACACGCGCAGACAGTCTTGAAAATTACCATGTTTTTATTTTTGTAAATTTACGGCTTGCAGGATGAGAATGTTTTCCTCTTCTACTCTCTTCCCCCTCCAACCCCCCCTCCACCCAGCCCCGCTGTATGGTAGGGAGGCTGCGGCAGCCGCAAGGAAGTCAAGCGGAAAGTCACTGATGGACAACTACGCCATTGCACCCAGACCCCAGCATCTGGCCCCTCTCTCATTTTTATTACAGAAGAATAACAATAAGCAGGTCACCGACCCCGCCGTGAGATTTTGCCACAGTTTTCTAACAGTCGGTGCAGCCGATGCTGAGAAATTTCCATTTTTCCGCATGCATATTTAATTGAGTTTTGTCCCAGTGGTGCGGAAATGATTTGTTTTTTGCTCTCTGTTCACTTGACTCCTCTTCGGAGTCGCTAACCCTGATTAAGACGTTCCCGTTAATTTCCCAGCGCACACCTTTTTTTGTGCATTAATGGTTCTGATCGTCTAATTAAAACTTCTCAGCTCGGCTGCTGATCACCGCTCGTTGTGCCTCTGACCTGAAGTTTTAATTGCCGCATCAGAAGCGATAATAATAATTTTGAGGTTCTGATGATTAAAAACAATGCCATTGCCAACTAGTTGATAGATGGGGGTTTGGGGTGGGCACATCTGAGGAGTTTATGCAGAGTAGAGATTTACAAAAGGGGCTGTAAAGGAGGCTTTATATTACCAAGGAGCAAGCAGGGTGGGTGTGGGGGCTACTGCAGGTTATGTGGAGGGGGTGGCAGAGCATATGGAAATCTCCCAGCCCTTCTGTCCCTCAGAGTCTTCCTAAGGAAACGGGTTTGGCTGGGACTGGGACTTAGCATTCCCCACCTCAAATCTAAATCTGCCACTGCCTGATCCACTTTGGAGCTCTCCTTACGTGGCAGGTTTGCCAGGTTGGGGACGAGAGAGAGGGAGAGGAAAAAAAAAACACACACACACAGAGAGTGCAAGTGAACGACCGATGAAGGCACATAAAAGATGACGACAGTCCAATACCTTCTGCTTATTTTCATAAAAAGATAATAGCGCAGTAGGCACGATACAAAAGGCACATTGTTCATAAAGTGACTGAAAGGAAAAAAGGAACCTGTGGTGAACGTTGTCTCTGTCATAAAACATGATACTGATGAGATATATATGATATGTAGATTACTGTCAAAACAGGAGAAGTGAGTTGCTTGTGATCTTTTTTGAAACAGTACTTTCACACTGTACTATTCAGATCACACAAACTGCAGTAATGATAGGAAATGATTCAGGCATGAAGAGAGAGGCTGCACACGGGAAACTGCCACCAGCACCAATGTGTCACATTTTGTTCTTTTTATAAACCACTGGATTTCTATTGGATTTTTTTTTTAGGTTTAGTACAAGATCAATGTTTTTGCTGCCAAAGCTACTGTACACGCAGGCCGGCAGACACATTCATACAGTGCAAAGACACACTGACATAAAGTCAGGAGGTAGCTTTCTTCTTCTCCACCCTGCCCTCCCCCTGCCCCCCTCTCTCTCTCTCTCTCTCTCTCTCGCAGATCTATTTTATTATTAATCAGTTGGTTGCACATCTGCCTGCTTGTTTGTTTTTTTTTTTGCTGTTTTTTTTTTTTATCATCAATAAACTTATTGCTTTTAGTCTAGAATTTGACCTTGTACATTGTCTGCTGTCTTTCTGAGGCTGCTGACCTTGAAGGACCTGTTTGGACTATTTCACTTCAGTTCAGTCCACAGGCTGTTAACACAAGCCCTAAGCCAAGTGCCACGCTCCCGTCACACCGCCGTAAAACACAAACAAGACACTGCAGGACAAAGGCGGACACAAACGGCTCCAGTCACACACTCGCTGAATGCACGGGACAATGGCTGAGGAAAACAATGTATATTACGAGCGTAGACGGAGGACGAAAGACTCTGAACTTGAGGGCAATCAGGCAGGAAAGTTGAGATCTAAGGACAAATACGCCCTCCAGCTTCATCACAAACAGGGTAATTATGGGATTTTCCAGAATAGAGGACAAGCAAGCTAAAATGGTCTAAGGGAGAGAAAAAAAAAACAATCTGACATGAGTGACAAGAGTCATTCTGACAGCTACGTACCAAAACAGCCAACTTTTATTCAGTTTGCTGCTTAGGGTAATTCATGGGACACACGGCCAACTTGTTAAAATTGTACATCAAATCTGGACTCACAGCTGGCACCAGATGATGACTTAATTTGCAAGTGTGTTCCAGGAGGCAAAAAAAAGAAATAAATAAATAATAAAAAAGGCTTTAAAAATACCCAATTGCACATGGCACCGTGCTTCCGCGGACTGAAACAAGGGAAATTTATTCTTGAAGCTTTGTTTTGGAGCTCTTGTTCAGCTTCAAGACACCGGGAGTGCAATTTGATAAGCCAACCGCCATGGTAAATGAGCAGATGACCCCTGTGTCCCTCCCTCACGGTTGCTGTTCTTGGTGAGGGAGCAAGGCAGTGTGGGTAGTACAGTGCAGAAGGGGCTCAGCGGTGCACCTCTCGAGGGCCCTTGAGCTAATATCTGTACAGATTAACTGCTTCAGTTGTATTTTGGTCACGGGGATCTCTCTTTGCCTTTGTGGCTTGTTGGGAGGGAGCAGGGGAGATGTGTGCCGAGCGCGTGTATTACACTCACGCAGTGTTAGTTGCGCTCGTTCTTCAGCAGTGAAGTAAACGATCTGCTCGCCTAAGAGGTCAGCCGCCCCTGGACTGACGCATGTCACTCCACATTATTATCTTTGGGACGTATTTCATTTACCAGAATCCAAAAGTACGCCGCTAAGTAAGTCTTCGACACCCTCTTACAATCACCTACCACCCTCTGTTTCTCCACAGGACACACACGCAGGCGCGCGCACACATCCAGTGTCAATCCTCCAGGGTAAACTCAGCACACGCTGCTCCATTAGTTATCAATTAATTCTGGAAATCTCCACCTGGCATGCACACGCCGACGAAGCCAGCGCATGTACGTAGCACCGGTCTCGACAGGAAGTCGAGGAGAGCGTGCCTTATTTGACTACGAGTGTGGGTGAGAGAGTGTGTTTGTGTGTCCATGCGGGTGGCACTTTTGTCCATGAGGTTAACCTTGATATGAGGCCCTGTCAGGCCAGATAATGTCAATCAATGACAAGCCCTCACAGATAACCCCTAATGTGAAGCCTAAAAAGCAAAGCTGTTTAGATCTTTAGACATGCCCCCTTTCACCAGCATATGAATTGCATTACAAGGAAATGAGCTGTGGCATTTCTTTAATAAGACTCTTAAGACATTTTGACAGCATATAAGGCCCTGTGCCGTAAAAAAAAAAATTAAATAAGGCCCCTGCTGACAAAGCCTCCTCACACACGGCAGCGTTCTGATGGGCAGACCCAAGTTCCTGTTAAGTGGAGGAAAGGAAAAGACAAGCAGGTGGGGGGTGAGAAGGGTGGACCTTTCCCTCCTCTTTCTTTTTTTTTTCCCCCGGCTCTCAGGGACTTCTTAATTGATTTCCAAGGTTATGTTTCAAATTTGTTTTTCAGCTACGGAGGCCTTGCGAATGAGAGCACGAGTCAATGTTTTTCATCAATTCTCCTAAATTCGGCCCGGTTCACACCGCTCGCCTCAGATCCTGCCGAACCCCACTCTCGTCCCACCTCCTTCCCTCTTCCACCCCCTTTTTGCCCTTTTTTTCTCCTCTCCTCGAAAAAGAAAGAAGGACCCAAGAAAAAAAATAGCAACAAAAAAAAAGAAAAGAAGAAAAGAAAGACGTATTTCCAGACAGGATGCCTGCGCTGACAACATCGATCCCCGGCTACCATTAAAACATTTGCTCTGCCTGACAGAGTTTTGTCTATTGGACTTTCTACGCAGCAGAATGAATCACAGGTGCCTGTTAAAATGTCATCGTGGGCAGCTTTTGCAGCCGGTCTAAAAAACAACAATTCGGCCTTTTTACACTCTTAAGTTTTTATCACTTTTCACAGTTTTGCATTTCAAATAATTCAAGGAAGCACAATTGCATTTTGATCAAAATACACTGTTTCTCGGTTTAAGGGAGGAAGTGATAAGAACGAATCTTCCTGCTTGCAGGAATTTGCATTTTTGTTGTTTTTTTTTCCATCCCATGTGACTGCGAATCTCCTGCCACAACTGCTATGCTCTACTTTTCTGACAAGCAGCATAGATGTGACTACAGGGTTTTGTGATCATACAAGACATTTCAAAGCGTTTATTTGTACCGTGTGTGGTTGGGAAAGTGTGGTTCGGTGCACAAGCCACTGTAAACATACTGTATATGTTAAGTAAAACTGTTGTAACCAATATTAAGTGTGTGCTGGTGTGCTGCATGCCTGTTTGCAGGTTTGTAAACAGCAGGGCATTGCGCTCTGAGCCCTCCTCCTGCTCCTGTATGTGTCGTGGCTGCAGGTCACATCATTTGCACTGAGATGCCACACGGGCCAAAAAAACAGAAAAATGCACACTGACATTTCAACGAGCTGAGGAAACACTGATCCACGGTGGGTTTAATAAATACTCCACTGTGTCAGTCGTGACAGCAGGGAAAAACAGCATGGTTTACTGAAAAAGTTCAACACGAACTTGAGGCAGAAATAAATGTGGCAGTTTTCACTTAAAACAGGAACATTTGTGTTTCTGGGAGTTCGGTGGAGGGAGGAGTGTGCTATGACTGAATTTGAAGGTGTGATAAAACAACACTCACAATAAGGGGAAAAAATAAAAATGAAAGAAGCAAAGCTGCTTTACAGGAAAAAAGAATGCTGTCTATTTTGGGTCTCAGTATACAAAAGGAAGTGCCGCTAAGTTGACTCAAACAAATAAATTTGCTTTTGATAAAACCACAGCAACTACTTTTGCATTCTACACCAAACCCACTTTGTTTCCTGCGTCTTTATCTTCGTGACTTGCCACATTTGTGAGAAGCCACTCAGTAAATTGTCAAGCACAAACAAGCGAAGGCTTTAAAATGATGCAGTGTTGATGGCTTAAAGTGTAATTTTATTTGAAAAGTGACAGTTTAAAGGAAGCCAACACGGAGCGCTTGCCTATTTGCGCTGCAACCAGCTGCCCGCTTTACATTTCTGCAACATTAATATTCCTCTTATTATTATTTTAAAGTGAAAACGGATACTCTGTTGAAGTGCAAATCTGATGAATTACAGGAGCAGATTGCTGCTATTAATTATTAAAACCTATTTTATAAATATTCAGGTCTGTCATGCATCTAATAATGAACGCTTTAGAGGAGGTTACTTCCTGCGCGCATCCTAATGTGTCAGAAATATCGCTTTTAATCACACTCGTGTCAGCGAGTGTGCCGGGTTTGAACCTGCCGAAAAAATCTAACAAATCAAGGAAACTCAGATGGCCAACTACTGTGCTCATCACAGCTTTTCCGTTCCCGCTGTTTCGCACGATCCAGGTTTGTCTCCTGCCCCGTCTAAAGACGGAGTGAAAACCTCCCAGCTCTCTGCTGCATTCTTACTGTGGTAATTTGAATGGAGAATAATGCATCGGCAGCACTCTACCTTCTGGACACACCTAGTCCCAGTGCTACTGCTGCCATATGCTGTATTGATACATATTCATAACACTTTCTCGTGTGTGTGAGCGATGAGGCTTAAATGAGTGTATCACAACTTCAAATGGGAAGGAGGGGGGGAAAGGAAAACAGAGAAAGCCGGGCACAAAGAAAGTTGGACAACTCTTCCCCCATTTCCTCGTTTCTTAATCCTTTCCCTGCAAAGAAAAAGTTCAGGCGTTCGAGTGCTGGGAGGCTACCCCGGCGCTTTTTGCGATGGATACACGAGAAGCTGCGGAGTTCCGGGATCGGCTTCCAGAAGCTGCGCGAGGCGGCGACTGTCAGTGGTTGGATAATCTGTCAGGTGGGCCGGATGGCCTCGCTGGTAGGATGAGAGTCAACAGCGCCGTAGCACGACCTCCATACACCCCAGCAGTGTCTACATATGCTGCATAGGGCATACACACAACCTGATAGGCGCACACACAGACACACTGTGGAGCGCTCTAAGATTAACACTGTCAGAGCTACAATGATACCCCTTCATTATCTGCACACGGGGCCTCCTTCATGCGCTTGCTTGCCTCACTGTCCTCTCCACTGCTTCTCTGTGGAGGTAGTAATTACTAAAGCTAACATTTCTTTCTCTCTGCGCCTCCACCTACCCTCCACTTCCCCATCATTTCTTTCTCTTTATGCAGCGCACTCAAGTGCCTTGCCAGCTTTTTGCCAACTGATGACACAGCTGAAGGTACGCCACTGTTGATGGCAGTACCAGTGTGACTCCCCGCGTGTATGTGTGAGCGCCGTATTATGAGATTATGCCCAGCTGATGTGCAATAAAGGCGCAGTGTGCTACCCCAGATTCAGATCAGTCAGCTGGGGCAAACGCTCATTGTGGTACAGCAACGGAGAAATTGCTTGATGTACCACTGCAGTATCTGTTGTACTATACATTGTTGGTGTAACAGGCTGGGATCAGAGAGATGTTCCCTCTTTCATGGCATTTTTCATTACCAACAATGCTCTCGCGCTATAGCTTTCTTCTTCCTCTCCCACTGGAACTATGGCTTTATCAAAGGTGATAGCTTGCTCAGGCACATTTTCTCAAACGTCTTCTTCAGCCAGCCATTTCCCAAGCTGCTCTCGGGTAAACGTCACTCATAAAAACTGGGGAAGATTTGATGGTGAGATCAAAAAGGGAGGAAGGACAGCGAGGAGAACGGGGAGACGGAGGGAAATAGGAATGATACCCTCCTCCCCTGCCTGACACCAGCGACTGCTGAGGGTAATTCCTCCAAGCAGGGCCTCTGTTTTCAGAGGCAAATACAACAAAATGCGGGGTGCTGCCACGAGACATCAAAATGGGCGATTTTGACTTCAGAGGGTCTTCAGATGCTTGAGGACTTGTCAGTGTTGAGCCAGTGGGACTGAACAGAGAGAACAGAAGGTACCAGCAGGCTGTTAACAACCAATACGGGAACCACGCCAGAAAGATCGTCTCCTCCCAAAATGCCAGTCGGCACCAGATCACTAAAGGCTTCCCCCATACTGTAATATCCCACCTGAGCACTTTCATCTGTTCAAAGTTAAATGGCTTAAAAGTTTATCAGCTGCTCTATGCCAGCTTTGTATGTGATGGCTGCTGTTTGCTTGTTTGCCTGCTTGGTTATCTGTTTATCACCAAGATTACCCCAAACCTACATAAAACCTGGAGGATAGGAGGAGTATGTTCAAGCAGTGTGGCCTTTGATAACTTTGTTTGTTATTAGTGGCGGCTCTTCTAGCTGCACCACTAGGATAAGATAAGTTCGACATGTAGGTGTCTTAAAGGCAGAAAGACATTTTTTAAGAGTGAAGCTTCAACAGGTGCCCCGAGATAATTTATCTGGAATTTTATGCTCTTTGCTTTGCATAGAGAGATTTTCATCAGCCAATCAAAATACTTGTTTTGTTCTTCGGAGACCTGAGCTGTGTTGTGACACGCTGAGAGGGATGTCCGCGTTTTCCCCTGTGTTGTTCCCACTCATTCTTGGAGCATTAGGCTGACTCTAAATAGCCTGGAGGAGATTAGGGTAGCTCATATTCAAATGCACTTTTCTTCTAAAACCCCACTCCACCAGTGGGCCAAGGAGATCAGTGCAGGAGCCTGGTGAGATGGTAGTCAAAGACGATTGTGTCACGTATAAATCAGCACAGAGGAGGAAAAGAGACAGAGAGGAAGAGTAAGAGGGAGAAAGGCTGAGGTAAAAGACAAACAAGTGTTGGCTCTGCTATATGAGTTTAGTTAGCTAGAGAGTTAGTGTGTGAGTTATGGCTAGCGAAGGGCTGAGGGACGCTGTATTTATGAGGGGACTGAGTGAGTGTTAAATCCCTGGTAAGAAATAAAGTCGTCCCTGAGCGAACGGGGGAAACATTTCACTCAGTCTAAGAGGTGCCTTGAAAAAAAATGAAAGCCATCCCTCTTTCAGGGGAAGCACTAGTCTACATTCACTAAAATTGCTTTATTCCTTAAAAATGCCATAGATCACATCCAAGTGGACAGAACCTCATATTTGAATAGAGAAGAGGATTCTGTGTGTGTGTGCATAATATCAAGCAAGTTCAGGAGCCAAGGAAAGGGAAAGAATCTGATTCTTCTAAAATTGCACGCGGATTTTGTGAGGGATCTTTGGCTAAGAGAAGCTGCCAAAACACACAGTGCACTTGTTGCAGTGCAAGGGTTCATCCAAGAAAAGTTTTCCATTCTGGTTTATCCAGGGAAAAAAGTAGGACTTTTTTTTTTTTCCAATTTAATTATTTGATATATCTCAATCTATTCTACCAAACTAGCTAAGCCGTATTTTTTTTTTCTCACAGACAAACTTGTCTTGTTCTGAGGAGTCAGACTTGAAAAGCCTGAAACAAAGGAAGGGGCCTGGCCAACGGAAAAGGAAAAGCTTAACACTGCACTTTGTGCACATCCAAGTCTAACTCAGACCTCGCTCCAAACCCCTGCAGTAGTAATAACAATTATTACTTAAAAAGGCAATATTTTTGCATTAACTTAAAAGGCTATATCTTTTTCTTCCTCTCCAGCCTGTGCGGCCTCACTTACCCTAAGTATCTTCATAAATCACCAGTTACTGTTAACATGTACTCCACAATTCAGTCATCAATCTCCTACCAGGTCAGAGTGAAAACAGAGGGGGAAATGTCTGCTTAGTAAAATGTCTCTCTCGTGAATGCTGCTACCACCACCCACTACTCAAAGACATATATGTGTGCTCCCACACACACACAAACACACGCACACATCAGTTGAATAACAAACACTACAACCAAAGCAAGCTCTATGGTACATGGGAGCAGAGCGGTTGCCAGATCGCTACGGTAAAGCAAGCCAAATTCAATTCTGACCTCACCTTTCACTCTGCTGCTTCCATTTGTTATAAAAACAAATAAACAGCAAGTGTGAAGTTGGAGTCGGCCAACTTCTGCCTCGACAAGAAATATCAGGCCCGGGCTCAAGCGGTGTGCTGCTTGGGAGACAGACGCCCACAGGGCCACATGTAAATCTGTGTTTATGTTCACAGACACAGTATTTATTTAACCAAAAGAAGAAAATCTAATTGTACACAAGGAGGATTATTGCTCTCAGAACCGTGTCTCCACAAGGGAAAAAAAGGACTCTTTAGCCTTTCTTCAACAGACACTGTTTACATCAGCAGAGTGGAAAATCCCTCCGATGACAAACCGCTCCATCACAACATCTGTATCTAAACAGCCAAATCAATCTCGACCAACACCGCAAATTACCTCACAACAGATCTGAAAGAGGCGCACTTGACTTCAGAGGAGAGGGATTTATGTGCTTTTCAAACAATTTCTAATTTTAGTTAGGTTTATTTATACATAAATATCAATGTATAAAGTCCAACGATATTTCCCTCTAAAGCAAGTAAAGACCACACAAATTTAGGCATTAAAAACAATATAATGTACAGCCCTTAAAAGTGTTCATTATTTAATTCAATTATTATTTTAATTTAAACAAACTTTCCACCATTGACGCTCATAGTGCTCCAAGGCCTGGCACGAAAAGTCAGAGACAAAACTTTTGACCGAGCAAAAATGCCGTTAAGACAAATTTACATACACGACTGACATTTAGTGCACTATAGGTGCAAATGCGCACAAATATACATGGAAACGAAAATCTTTTTTTTTTCCAAGAAAATGAACAGTACACCTGCTATTTCCTCACTCTCTCACACAGACGTGCACACACTTTGACACCACCCACTACATCACTACACATGCGTGCCTGACTCATGCCAACTGCAAATAGTAGCAAACCCGTTCATCTCGAGGTAGCACTCAACTCCTGTGTGTGAGCTTGTGTGTGTGTGTGTGTGTGGGGAGGGGGGAGTGGAAGAGACAGAGAGAGAGAGAGAGAGAGAGAGAGAGAGAGAGAGAGAGAGAGGGGAAGGGAGGGAGGAAGAGAGAGAGAGAAAGGTATGTGTGAGTCTTACCTGGCAGCAAACCGCCCTCTGCGCTCTGTCTCACCTCTCCCTCCTGCCCTGGAAGAATTCTCTCCACAAAGCAAGGCATTTTCTCCACAACTGCTCTCTGCCAAGGCTCTGCTCTCTCTCTCTCTCTCCCCCTCTGTCTCTCTCCCTCCCTCTCTCCTTCACACTCCTTTCCTCTTTCCCACTCTGTCCTCCTCTCTTGCTGTCTATCTCTCCTCCCTCCTTACCCTCCCCCTCTCTCCTCACAGATGTCGAGGCTGTGCGAGTTTACCCACTTTACCAGTAGGGGTCCTTCAGCGCCCTTCTCCACCCCGTAGCCACATGGGGGAAGAAAACACACACATACACACACACAGGCCCCAGGAAGAGAGAGCCACTTAACGGGCGCCCTCCTGTCACTGCTACAATGAGAGCCCTCTGCAGAGTAGCGCGGCTGCACTAGCTGCGTGCATGTGTTTGTGCGTCTGTGTGTGCGAGTGCGTGTGTGAGAGATAGACAGGTATGAAGTGGGTGGCGTGCACCGGGAGCTGGCCCTTGGCCCTTTCCAGCCCTGTTGAGCTAGGCTCGGCCCTGGCTCCTGAAGTGTAGTACAGTAGAAGCGCACTCCCTCACACACACAGACACGCAAACACACTCATGGGCATATGAGCGCACAGATTGACTTACAGTGGGTTCCTCGGAGCCAGCAGCCAGTGAGGGAGCGAGAGAGCGAGAGATTGTGGGCACGCACAAGCACACACACTTTCACTGGTACGCTACACAGACACACACAGAACAACTGCTGCTGTTTGCTACGGCTGCTGTTGACAGTGATAACATGCGCTCTGTGCCCTATGTGTGTGTCGCAGCGCACATGCACACATAAACACACACATTCAACACATAGCAGATGGCTATCGGCTCTCATATTTCAGGTTTCTATTCCATCTTTTTTTTTTTATTACTTAAAAAAAAGAAAACAGTCTTCATTGACACTGGCATGTTAGATTTGAAGTCTCTTAGCTAGTGTACAGTGGGGAATTTCTAGTTTCTCTCCGACTTGTGGGGCACATTTCACATCGCAATATCAATACTGGAGAATATTAGCTGTCCTGTTGAAGAATGTCAGATCTCCGTTTGCCTTTGAATAAGAGCAGAATCCCCCTGGGTGAAAATGCGAAGATCTAACTATAACTAAGAGTTTAAATAAGCTTTTAATTATCTTTTGTGCACGAAAACATGTTAACAACTCAATTAAAAGTGAATATTAACCTAAAACAAATATAAAATTGCTGTCTTAAAGTAGACAGAAGAGTCGATGCAAATGTTGTTCGCTTATTAAGTCATAATTGACACAAAGTGAAAGAAGATTAACAATGGATGGAACTTGATCCCAGAATTTTATCAAATATTGCCCAACTTTTATGATAGTTAATATTGTACAACAGCCCTGATCTTGATCAGGATCTTTAGCAGTTAAAATATCAGAACAGCAATTATCAGGTTGAGGTGAGTAGGTTTTTCCATTTATTGCCACCTGGAACAGGATAAGGGTACCTGCACCCAAGACGCGATATCCCGGACCTGCCGCGGGTATAATTTGAACAGAGGGTGGATCACCTTTATTTGAGTCAAACAAAGCCTTCTAATGACACAAAAATAGTCACGACTTGACAGACAAGCCTCCAACGCCCAATCAGACTTCCTTCAAAACGTTGACAAAGGGCAATAAAGAAAATAGGATGTTAAAAGAGCAGGACACGGATGTTGAATAAAGCCACCAGAAAGTGTACATACTTTAAGTCGTGATAAGCTAATGAGGGAAACAGAGCTGTGCTTTTGGTTTACTCTTATCACTGTTTGCATCAGTTGCAAATCTCCCTTGACAGCAAGACTGAAATCAAATACAGTTTTTTAGGCAGATGAAGGAAAGTCATTTGTATTTACAGGAAATAAGAACGATGCGCTCAATCATTATTCCCTTGTTGTGCTAACTAGAACGCAGCCCCTGTATTAAATGTTGGAGGAGCAGCACAAGGACAAGTAAAACATACCTTAAATAGACTACAAATGAAGTCACTTAACACCCACTCGTTCCCTCGCCACCCCTTGCTCTGTCTGTCTTCAACAGAAAAAAAGCCTGTGTTTGACTATCTCCCTCTCTGGTTCATAGTTTCTTTTGCTTTTTAAACAGCCACTTCGCCTGTCACAGCACAGGAACGGGCGCATTCCCCTTAAATGGCTCCTTTTGACAACTGATCTGTAAATACAGCCGGATCTGCAACTTCCCCCTTTCTCTCACTGCTTCACTTTCTCCCTTCTCCTCTTTGCTCTCTCTCTCCCTCTGCCCAAACTCCTGCCAGATCCACACACACACACACACGCACACACACACACACACACACACACACACACACATACACAGACATGAAGGTCTCCCTATGACCCCCTCCCCACCGCTACAAACACACACACACACACACACACACATTTACCCCCACGTCCCCCTCCCAACTTCCCCAACTCCATTCCCCCTGCCTCTATAAAAACACAAATATGCCATAACTCAGGCAGCGCTGCCACATAGCCTCCATCTTGCCCTGTACCGGGGAGGGGGGGAGGCCTCTCAGGAAGGTCACCAACAAATGGTTTTCCGATTCACTGCCCCTGAAATAATTTTGTGTATTAAAACCTGAATCTGCACTTTCTGGCCTGAAAGCTTTTCTAATTATTCCGGCGTCCTTGGGACAGACACAGATCCTTCACACGCCGGGGGAAACAAGCTATAGAGCAACCACTACAGCCACAAACACTCCACCACCACCACCTTCCCACCCTCTCTCTATCCCTCCATCTCCCCACCTCCTCTGCTCTGCTCTCCTCTCCTCTTTACAGCCACCTCCCTCCCCAATCTGTTTTCAAAGCGTGTCTGTCCTTTATTAAATTGTTTTCTTTTCCACATTATCAGTTGCCATGGAGACCTCATCTCTCGGATTATTTGAATTTCATTATATCTATTGATTTGGGAGCATTTCATCTTTTTTATTGTTTTTCTGTCAATTTTCGAAACGAATAACCATCTAATTTGCGTCAGCGCTGATTACGTTCGTCCCTCAATAGAGGTCGGCAGCTGCGCCGGGGAAACAAATCAATGGAAAAACATCATAAAACTCGAAAGTACAATCAACCAGGATATGGGTGACATTCCGTGGTTGCTGAAACGAAGTCATCAAAAAATATATACTTTTTTTCCCTGCGCCTCTGCATGTGAGGGGGTGCAGTGAGGAGGACACATATGTGTCTGGGCAGATATATTACTATATTTCAGCAGATAATATACTATGGTAAATTTCCATACTGATAACAGCCCCTCCCTGCCCAACCAAAACAAAAAAAATGCTTACTGTATCTAAATAATTTATGCAATTTTAGCATTTCTATATAAATTTTTTAATAAGCTGCTTGGAGCAAAGTGGCCATTAACAAAACACACAGCTGTCCAATGGGCTAAGCCCAGCAGATCAATTGCACTTTTTTATGACATGATAAAATGCTTTTAAAGCAATTTACACAAATATGGAAAAAATGACTTCATGGGCTTCATTTATTCATAAGGACGTGTATTAGAGGGGAAAAAAAATCTTACAAAAGCCAGACAGGAGAGATGGTCCCGGTCCTAACTGGAACGGACTTGCTGCCCTCTCCGCAAGGACATAAAGTTTCATTACTGATGCACGCAGTCAAAGGCAATTTAGCAAACACAGTGTGCAAAAGAAAACATCAGCATATTGCAAGTGTTCCTGTATTAGGCAGACCTTGCATGTTGTTTTCCAATTTTTATTCATTTTTATGGGGGTGGGGTTGCATGGGGGTGGAGGTGATGGATTTTTTTTTTTTGAAAACTCCACCTGACCAGTGTCACCGTGACCCGAAGCCAAGGGGAAGTAGCCACAGTCTGGCCCCACGAAACCAAGCGTAGACCACGCACCAGACAATGGGGCTTTGCAGCAGGACAAATGAGTACACACAACTTCAGCTGTATAGTGGCATACAGAGCATGTTATGCACACTCATTATGTGAGAAAACAGGCCCACAAATATTCAGTGGATCTGATCATTTAGCATCTTAGTGCTGGCACACACACACACATACACATTTGGCACAGGAGTATGGATGGGGAGGGCATTTGGAGGCTAATCTTGTTTCAAAGCATCCTCTTCATGTGCCGACAATGTGCTCGAGCTTCTCCACGAAATACTGCTGCGGAAGGCCTCATGTTTGCAACACATGTCAACATTTGACAAAGCATTACTTTTCCTCCCAACAATATTCTCCTGCTCAGGCCTCTGAAATGAGGGCGCTAACAAATTAGCTTTTTATGTTTATTTGTGTGTGGGTGTGTCGTGGGGGGGTAGTTTGGGGGGGGGGGGGGGGGCAGATCTCATTTTCTAAGGCACCAGTTCTCAACTGCAAAGAGGGAGGGAGAGAGGGAAAGTGAGGGAGACAAAGGGAGAGAAAAGAAAGAAAAGGCTGAATGTTTTGGAGTCACGATTCTTCTCCTGATTGCCCTAGCTGTCTCAGTTCTGCAAAACATGACCCTCCCCTCCCTCAGCCACGACAGAAACACGGGCGACTGGATAAACACTATTTTATGCAGTGACTAGATGAATCGCCAGACAGTAATTACAGTCTTCCTCTCGCCCCAACAAAACTCTACTGTACAGGCTCTTTCTCTTACACCAAACTGCAGTAGCACGTACTACAAAACTGCAGGTGTGTGACATGTTTGTCAGTGCCTCACCCAACTAGATAAATATAAATATTAGACCCTGTAACAACAATGAAATGCTCTGTGCCGCTTTCAGTGATGTGTTAATAATCTGTGGCTGAAAGAGGACTTGTGTGGATGGACGATGTTATCATGTGCAGTCAAACGTTGTCGGAGCTGGCTTTGTAGAGAAAGTTTGGTGATTTTTTTTTCTGCTACCCTTGCAGTTTAGGCTTTTCTCTCGTCGATGTAACAAAAATAACACGCTTGTGTTCGTAACTAAACATTCCCACACAGCGGCTGGTCGTCTGCTGGGTCTCTGACTGCATGCGGCACAACATACCCACCGCACACAGCTGAGGCCTAACCAAATTTTTGAAAAGGGATCTGAACTTGACGTGCGGACAAAGTCCGTTAGCAAAGGGATTAATTTTGTTCATTCGGTGTTGGCACTTATTGACATTTCAAAAGATCACTCCTACATCAGCTACGAGCTGTCGGTGAGAGCAGTGAAACACACTCAGACACTCCTTCTCTTACTCCATACTCATTCATCCGGTCAGACCGTGCCCCAAAAGTGGTGCAGTAAACCATGTTGTCAATGTCCGAGCTCTAAAAAGCACAATTACAGAGGACCTCGACTGAATAATTTAAAAAGCATAATTACTGACCTCTATCCAAATTCCTCTGAAAGGTACATTAAGATATAGAAAAGCACTGGAGGTGGAAGTGAAACTGAGGGGAAGAGAGAGTGTGTGTCTCTCCAGGCCTCCCTAATGCACTCTCCTGCTGTACTCTAACTTCCTGTGGACCCCTAATGTGCCCGCTGCTTGCTGGCCTGATGAAGACTACAGTTAATGAGGCCCTTGTTTCTGAAATGAAGTATCTCAGAAACCATCAACATGCATTACTATCACCCCCCCCCCCCCCCCCCCCCTTTGGCCCAAACACACCAATATCACCACCCCAGACCTCTCCTTGCTCCGTACCTTTTAGTGCCACCTCAGGTTCCGATGGTTGAAAAATAAAACAACAGCTGCTTTTCAGGTGTGTGTGTGTGTGTGTGAGTGTGAGTGTGTGGGTGTGCCCGTTTGGTGGGCTACTATTGACCTGGGCAGCCATCACTGCTAGGGTCACCAGCTCTCAGTTGATTTGGCTGAATGTATGAGGCTATGAGTGATTCTGGATTTGAATGAAGCGTCACAAGCATTTGTGCTGCTGCACGCGTGTGTGTGTGTCTGTGTGTGTATGAGCACTTTGGGGGGGCGTGGGGGGTTGAGGCGGATGTTGAGAGCTGGTAGTGGGCTTGGGGGAGGATCCAGAGAGATGAGGCCTTTTTAATTAAAAGAAAATATTTGTGTTTGCATACTATCGCTGTTGGAACCTGGAACAATTCAGAGAATTCTGGCTGTTAAATGGCTTGCTCTTTAAAGTGATTTGGGGTATTTCAAATCCTCTTTGCATACATGCATTTTTAAAATTTCAATTATGCTATGCCCTTTTTTCTCAGAGAACTTGTATATTTTTCTATTTTATCAACTTTTTTCCTGCTATAAACCTTTTTTAAAAATTCGGAAGCATTATAAGAAGAAATTCATTTACCGATAGGCTTATTTATCAATATTAGAGTGCTGCTGTCTCTGCTGTATTTCTAACAGGAAGGATAGAGGGCACTGAAATAATTAGGCGACTTCTGCAACATCCTGAATGCCAAGGACAGGTGGATTAAAGTATTAAAACAATCGCATTTCAGTCTTGAAATAGTCCTGTGCACGACTCAGCACCATGCGCATCCGTTCAAGTTCAGCTGCCAGCTCCATATCGCCACAGGAGAGGGTTAGGGGGAAAAAAAAAGCCCAATCCCATTAGCTAGCGTACATCTCAGCAGACCTGCTGGAAACGTGAGCAAATCTCAGCGATGATTATCCGTCAGAGCTCTCCAATGATAATACATAATCGAACACTACAGGGTTTTTTCCCCCTCTGTAATCGTACAGCTAATTTGTGTTTCCCCATTTAGGTTAGAATCTGGTCGTTTCCAAATAAAAAAATAACAGACAAGATCGGCACAGCTGCCTCTGCGTCTCAGGATACATTAAAACTACTGTCCTCCAATTAGAGGGTAGAGCATGGAGTTTCCTACATTAGGTGAAGAAAATGATTTAAGTGAAAGTTAAGACACAAGACCACAATAAGGTCTACTTAGAGTGCAAAATTAATAAGGAAAGTGCTTTGTAGTGCTGTTTTACTCCTACATTGGGGGGAGCGATCCTCAATTTAATCAGGGGTGTTTAACTTAACTCTCTGCCTTCATAATAAGTATGACAGTACTGACAAAATTCAAAATTATTTCTCTGTAAAAATTGTAAAAAGCATTAAAGAGTCAAAATTTGCAGCGAACGCTAAACCAATAGATTTATTTTATCTGTAAAAATGGCTTTTAAAATGTAATTACTAGAAAATAAATGATACATTTTTTGTATTTCTATATGTAATTATATTTAACCTGAACACAAGCACTTAAAATATCCCTTTTTAAGCAACTGGCAATATGTAAGGTGAGCCTTTGATAAAATCTAAGCCTCTTAGCCCACCTCCTACCATCTGTGGCCCTAATATACAGCTTGCGAATGAGAAAGAAAGCTGTAAGTGTCATCTAGTCTGTGACTTAGAGTAACAAAGTCAACCTGCTTTCACAGCCGTGCTGTGGAGGTGGAATGAACCTTCTGTGGCAGAAAACAAACAGGAAGCAGAAAAAGGAGTGGGGACAGAGTGAGCGAAAACTCTGCCCTTCAGTCTCTGCCCGGTAAAGGCACTCTTAACCAGGTCTGACAGCTAACAGCTCCTTGGCAATTGGGGTTAGTTAAAGGAAAAGAAGCTCAAGTTTTGTTGGGGCTTTGGCTTCATAGATGTTCAGGAGCTGCTGCCCACTGCAGCATCAAAGGGGATTATAGGGACAGGGCCATCTGCCATCGGTGCCAGAATAAGCGTGAGCCCTTTTATGTCTCCGTCTATGTTTGTGTGCCTGTGTGTGTTTGTGAAAGAAAGACAGAGAATCCCTCATGTCTATGTACTTTAACTTAAAGGGCAGTGCAGAGGTGTGGGGGTGCAGCCCTCAGACTAAAGGTTTCCATCTCACCGCTCAAGTTTTACCCTTTGAATCAGTGTTAGGACTCAGAGCAGGTTCTTCACCGTACACACCTGAAGTACAGGGATGAATCCACGTCCATCACGGCTCACTAAAAACAGATCTAATGGTGAACGGTCTCTCTTTTGTCACTCAGGCACAAAAACACAACTTGTTTTTTTGTTGTGGGTTTATTGGAACACACTGCCACCCTCGTTTCCCCCTTCACCTCTCTAATTTGTTTTGGGTCTTGTTCCCGGCCTCCGCCTGGGAATGTTTTCTGCTCAATAGTCTGCTACCTTTTAGCTGAGCCGCCCAGTGCTTGACCTACTGCCGACACTTATTTTCAGCACTCTAATTGTCGTTTAATCACATATCAACCTGTCATTTAAAGACCCCTTTTTTCAAGGGGGGATATTTGCATATATTGTAAAACTAATTCCAATCGAAAGCTCCAGTGACTGAAAGTCTCTCTCTTTTACTTTCACACCCGCCTAGACACAGTTAAGCACAGGAGAGCGCAAGACGCACACACACAGCGCAGTCTGCTGCATCTCACCTTAACAGACAAAAACACACATAGGCAGACGCCATACCTGATATTCTCATTTCAGGTGGTTTTATCACATTTGTTAACAGTGTGTGGTGACACGTAACATGTTAGAATAGGGACAGCGACAGGAGTGATTCGGAGCGCACGTACTCATGTGAGCCAAAGCGAAGGTGACAGTGAATGTATAGTGTTATAGAGGAATCAATTAGAGTTAATAATGTATCACTCCTCCAAATGTTGCATTCATTTGTTCACACTTAGATAAAGCTACTGCAAAATAGGTTGTGCCGGGTTTGCCTGGCAGACTACACTACATTTACATTATCACTCTTATACATCGAAGAGCCATGTTCCACTTGAGTGGTGGCGGTAGAGTGGAGGGGTGTGTGTGTGTGTGTGAGAGAGAGTGAATCGTGTTTTTCAGGCCCAAGGAATGCCAGTCCTCAAGAGATCACCCCCTCTAATTACAGAGTGGGAGAAAGACAGCTCTTTGTTCTACCTTTTATTACATTAATTGATAAAACAGAGCTAGGGTGGAGCCTTCTTATGGGGGGGAGGAGGAGCAAACGGGGCTGGGATGAACTGGGGGGGGGGTGTCCATTGGGCAGATGAAGGTGGATGAGAGGCTTTTGGTACTGAGGTCCTATTTTCAGAGGGCTCCTAATCCCGTTAGGGGCCTCTATGGTGGCGCTCTGTCCTGGCACTGCTTTCCCACAGGAGGGCTGGAAGCAGGGGAAGCCTGTGGTGTGGTGGGTGACAGTCCCAGCAGTGTTCACTGGGCCCAGACCTTAATTAACCATCTCTTCAGGGGGTACTGAGGGCCACAGTGAGAACCTATGCCACAAACACCAGCACCTTAAAGAGGAAGTGGCATCTCATCCACTGTGGAATTACTGGAAGCTCTGCAGACCTGTAATACGGACCCCATGCAGGTCAAATCCATAGAAATGTCGCAGAACATTAGCGGGGCTATTTTATGACTGGTTATTAGCCCAACACAAACTGCACAGTTGGTTGATATTTTTAATATCACAGCTATTCAATTATAGGCCTAATATTAAAAAAAGACCACAGTCTGAAACACCAAAGGAAAAATATTCTGAAATCAGGAGCGACTCAAAACATGATTTAGATATTATTACTTTTCGAAACTAACCAATCAATAAGTTTCATTTCTATTTGTGTGGGATTGGTCAATCTTATTTGTCAGCGGTTAAGTAGCTGTAACAGGCTTTGTCATGGCTGCAATCTGCTTCTGCTTGTTTAGGCTACCTGCACACAACACAGGCTGAGAAGCGCTGGTGCAGGGGCCAAATGGAGTCGGAATATGTTACAGAGGCAATTAAGCATGTTGGTGTGTGTGCACGCACACAACAGTGTCAGAGGTGCTAAGCTGGGCCAAACATGCCTCATTGAAATGTCCATCTTAAAACCACCCAAGTTTCTCATCTCCCCCCGCCCGCCCTCCGACAACCAAGATGCTTCAAGACTGTCAAAAGCATTTTCCACAAAGCTGAGGAGAGGCCAAGGAAAAAAAGAGGGACCTGCCACTGTCACATGCATGCCTGCGCGTGCACACGCACTCGCGAGGCTGTCAGGTAAATTAGATCTGAAAGCTGACAATTTCTGACCATATTTCCTTGATTATTTCAAACAAATGCACACCAGCCGCTCTAAGGAGATTAAAGTGACATAAAAGTCCCGAGTGGGAGGAGGGAGGGCAGAGAATCCAGGTCACCCCCATTTGTCCCCCTGCCTGACAGCAGCTATATCGCTATCCAATCCAATAAAAGTCCCCCCCTCCTTTTGCTTTAATTAATTTTACAGCTAGCTTGCTTAATTACTTTCAATCAAAATCCTCTTGCCATCACAAAATTAGAAATGGTTCAACTCCATTAGTCTAAATTCTTCATTTACATACACAAAGACTGTCAGCTCTTGCTAAGCAAACGGCCTCCTGCTTGATGAGATTGTTTTTTTCCACACACTCTATCACTCTCTCAGTTACACACACGCATGCGACTGTGGTGTTAATTTTTTTGAAAGGAGAAAAGTAGCATTAAATTATTTGAGCCCCCTACTTAAGACATTCCCTGCCTAATCAGGGTTCAGGTAAGCTGTCGTACACGTCACCCAAGGTTCTTCTATAACTGGCGAAACTCCGTGTCAAAAGAAAACTGTTTGACCTCGCACGAGCGCGGGAAAGCAGAGGAAAATAGACGCTTCACATAAGGGATAAGCTGAATTATTAAGGCAGCGTCCATGTAAATGAGGCTAAGTGGTCCCCAATAAATCTGCGTCCTTTGTGGCAGGGTATCACTAGACTGACCAGACTCTGGACACTAGTGACACAGTCGGCTGCCGTGAGCAAAGCAACTGGATTGTTCGCCAGGATGAGGGCCCGTGCCCTGCCTTGCTTCAACTTGGCACACAGGCATCCTCTCCATCACACACACACTGCCTAAGGCCTGCACATCATCAAGAATTAAGGACATGCAGATAGGGTTTGTGCATTGACCAAAGTGAAAACCCAGACACACAAGCACACCACCATGTGCGTGCACACACATACACACACGTGCACACGCTACTACTGCCATAATTAGGTCCTGAGATGAGGACATTAAACTGGTGTAATGCACTCACTGCAGCAGTACACTACCACAAAATATATCGACACTGAACCTAGATGCTCATCAGCGACACTTTCCTATCGCTTTTTCCCCCCTCTGTTCGCGTGCATGCTACTGAGCCTGCCCTGCGAAAAACCACACAATACAACAGTGTTTGATCTGCTGCACTCATATTATCTTATCTCACAAATGGTTTTCTTTTACAAAGGTAAAGACGTGCAGGGGGGGGGGACACTTTGAAATGAAAGAGGTGATGAAGAGACACTGTTCACAACTTAAAATAATTCCCAACTAGTAACCATTGGCTGGAACAAGTCAAAAGAAGAGAAGAAGAAGGGGTGTCATCCATAATGGCCTCGCAGACGGACTACAATGCAGGTCTGACCTGGCCTCTTTGCTCTGTGTCTGCAACCACCAGTTTTCCCTTGCCCTCTTTTACCATTACCCATTAACACTGTTAATTATCCAAATCCATCATTCTTGGGGTAAATGAAGACTGCCTCTTTAATTCAGTTTAATAGGATCATTTTCCAACCCACATTCACTTTAGCCCCAGCTGCCCGCCTACTAGTCCCCCACTGTGTCTCTCTCTCCCCCCCCCCCCCCCCCCCCCTTCCCCCCAATGTATCTGTGACTCCTTTGGCTGCATCTTCTATGGTCTGGCTCTCTACCATTGGTGGGAGGGGAGGGTGATGGGGGCTAAGGCTCGCTGGCAGTGATGGGCCGACGCGCTGTTGATCTCCCATGTCTTGTCTTGGCTCGGCTGGTGGCAAGCAGCAGTTCTGGGCTTCCAGTCTGCTGTGCACACTTCCTGCCTGCCGCACACAAACACCGACACACACACACAGAGGCTCAAAGTACCATCCATGTTCACCGGGGCTTAGCTAATCCTGTCACATCAGGCTAGGTTGGCTGAGTTGAGGCCTTTCTTCCACCCCGACTCAACACACACACGCACACACACACGACCACCACCACCTCCGTGCACCTCCCTGCTTTGCCACCACTTCTTCACTGACTCCTGTTACTCACTTTCTCTCTCTCTCTTAACCTTTGTTTCATTTAACAAGGTCACACTTGGCCAACTAGGGCATGCAAGTGATGAGACGGGACAGCTGACGAATCTCTGAGTGTTCCTGTGCGATCTTATGGCTAATGACATCACAATATATTTTTATATTTCCATTTTTTTAAACAGCAAAAATACTGTGGTTTCTTTGCAAACAGACTGCATGCAACTTGCACTGCCATGCAATCTAATGGGTTTTAAAGAGGCCATCTAATGATGGCTGTTACAGTAAGAGACAGGCATGCATGTCACCTGTTGTGATGGCACGCCACCAAAATTTGTTTATAAAATATACAGGTCTCATTTTGTCTTTTCTTTCCTGTTGTGTGTACAGTGTGTGTAGTGGTATCTGTATCAAAACAGATTTTCCATGCAATTACAGCCATACCATGAGTGACTTCAGGCTGCGTATTGCATGGCTTCTCCAATTTTCCTAACTGAGAAGTGTCTGAAGCTTTTTTTTAAACATCCATTAGAGTTTAAATAAAATAATACATCAAATACAGAAAATAAAGTACACGATTCCATGCTTGAAAAGAAACACTGAGCGCACGTTAACGCGCCACAAAGGCCATCCTTTGAATTCTCTGAAGAATTTGTTAAATATTAGCTCCTCTTATCCCATTATTCAGCGTGTGGGTAAATTTGCCCCCATTTCCACAGTACACCCCCCCTTTATCCCCCGAGACTAAACACACTCAAACCCACACATACATATGCACACAGTGCTCCCTTTACAAGTTTCCCAGACAGAGACAGACTCTGGGAGAGTTTCAAATGATTTTAGCCATGATTTAATTTGGTTTGTTAAAGGGTGATGTCAGCACAATGGGAGACGAGCCTCTAAATCCACTACATTCACCCAAAACGCGCAGATGAGATAATCACTGGTGACGTCTACGAAAACACTTATTATATTTGCCCATCGCCTGGCTGAAGCTGTTAAAACTCATCAGCGTTATTCCCTTTTTTTTTTCTCTGGGAAAGAGAAAATAGCTCAACATATAGTCGAAACTGTCACCCCCTTTTAAAGAGACAGCGGCGACTCTGTTGTGGCTGCGGACAGAGTTTAGAAAAGACAGGACGGGCCCATCAGAGATCCATTCAATATTCAATTTGTTTGCACCCAATACTAATTACATAAAACATGCACCACTTTTTCCTTTTTTCTTTTCTGGTTCTACCGAGAACAACAATGTCAAGGAAGCTCCAAGTGTGTGGCTGCATGTATGCATTGCTTGTTAGAAATATGTAATAGTACCACGCAAGAAACTGCATGAATGAGTACTGCTGCTCCCTTAACTTGTCCACACATCTCGCAATGGCTTAGGGCTGGCAAGGTAGCGGGGGAGATAAGAAATGGATCAACGTGAGCCTTTCTCATAGCTTAATTTATTTTAAATCCAAGCCCTGTTTACACATGGCACACCGAGAGGCCTTGTCAGCTCTAACTAGCATTGAGATATTTAAAACCATTAACGCTGTACAGCGGCAGCCTGAACCTGTATGACACAAGCTGCTGCTGTATGAGGCAAAGCCAGAAGTCTAACTGCTACAGATTCCACTTTCAAACAAAGCGTAGCTACAAAACTCTTATCAGACACTCGGATATTATGATAATACCTCAACCTGCCTTTTTTTTTAATGTGAGGAAAAACGTAAAAACTACACATGCATTAAAAGGAGTTATTATTATTCCTAATTTAGTGTATATTTAGCACAGCGGCTAATCCCACAGAGGCAAGGGTCAGAATATGAAACGCACAGGCTATCTACCTCCCAACAGGATAGCCTCGTGGATCAGCAGTGGTAGCCATGTTGACCCGCCCAGTTATTAAAGAGGCTAATCTGTTCAACATGTCAATGTTAGCACTTTTAGCTGCGATTAATAAAAGAAGACCCCAAGAGTGCTGTGTGTGCTTTTTCAGTGCCCCAGGTTGTTTTCATTTGGTTTGTATTTTTAGTGGTTTTCGCTGTTTGGTAATTCAACAGTCCTCTTTTCTCCTATTAGCATAAACAGTGTAAATTATTAACTTTGTTAAAAGAATTATAATCAGCCATGAATCCTTAGCTCTGTAGTACTTTTGTGTGTTTTTGCCCGCTTTCTGCCACTGGCAAAGACTCACAATGGCATTGCAGGCATCATTAAAGCGAATGTAACTTTATATTTTATAGATATGGAACAATGCGCACGCGATGCCTGACTTTGTGGCCGTTTCTTCTTAAAATGTATGGTCTGGTGGCTTTCACAGGCCAGCAGCAGCAGAACTGCTCTCTAACAGACTTGCTTTCTAAGTGCCTGGTGCTGTGTCTTAATTTGTAATCTAGTCAAACCAATTGTCCGCTAGCTAAAAAGGTCACCGAGACAATAGACTACACAGCCTCCCACAATGTAGAGAAAGCCCAGGGTGTCTTCTGTAGCTTTTTAACCAAAGATGTAATTAAGACACCTTCATCTTCCTGGGTGAGAAGGGCACCAACAAGCGTCTGCTGGAAACGCAGGAGGAACTCCACATTGCTGGAAACGGCAGATGTGAGACACAAGAAAAAGAAAAAAAAAATCACTCGTCTCTAAAGTGGAGCGTCACCCCTGAAGACATCTGGTAAGGGTACCTGCTCGTGCAGTCAGTGTGTGATTTTATACATCGGGACGGCGACTGTGGCAAAGCAAGCTTGTTGGGAAAAACTGAGTAATGCAAAGCAACACAGGAGAGGCAGAGGGGGGACTTAAAGGACGTGATTTATCTGGGCTTGATTGCGTGTTAATCGAGGTTACGTGTATTAAGTGGAATCTAATTGGAACAGACACTGGCAGTCTGACAGATCGACATGATGCAGATGGATTGAGGGGGAGGCGGAGAAAGGGGGGAGCGAGGGAGACAGGGAAAGGGAGAGAGAGGCATAGTGCAGTTGAGAAGAGAGGAAAACAGAGGCAAATAAACGTATCATTTTGTTCCTTTACGTGGCCAAACACCAAGAGTTTTATGATACCCAACATTAAAAGAGAGCCTCTGAAACCGTCCAACCATATAAGCGAAGACACGTCTCACGTGCGTGTCGTGATTGGCGGCTGATGAAACGTGTAGAGGAGGACACACACGAGTGAGATTTTGAGTGACAGGACACAGCACTGGAATCCGCCCTCCCCCCTGCAGTTGCCACAAACAGTCATTTCTGCTTTATTGGAAATGAGAGAGAAAAAAAATACCCCTCCTAAAAAAACTCGAGGTAAAGAGGTCGAGTGACAGCTGCCGGAAAATTTCCCACCTCGACGAGGGGACGAGCAACTGTTCCACCGGTTCTTATGACTCTTTGCTTCCCCCTGACAGGCGACAACTGTTTCGAAGGCCCTCTCCCCAAATCTGAGGCTGAATGATGCTTTCAGTGTTACCAGAGTAAAAAAGAGGACCACCTGTTAAGGTCAAGCAACTGCTAACTCACAGCCAGTGGGAGGGGATAGTGAAAAGGGTCCAAAAAGACAAGAAAAAGACTCGGAGCTGAACATACAGTGTTGCACTGAGACAGCTTCTATTGTGGCGTTCCTCTGAATTGGTCAGTGTGGCTATAATTGGTAACGAAGGGATACAAAGTGTGAGTGACAAGAGAGGCCTCAAAGCAGCAAATGGCCCAGGAGCAAAAATGACTGTCACAGCGTCATTATCTAAATCAGGGTTAAAAATACAGTAGTTCCCAACAAAGGGGTCACTTCTACTGATATGTGTGTGTTTAAAGAAACTAAAACTGGACGTAAGAGGAAGACATACAAGGAGAAACGACAAAGCGGGCAACTATGGGCATAATTCAGGGGAGGTTTGCAGGACGCTACAGCACTCGAAACTTCACTCATCAACACAAAATGCCTAAATTGTTCTCGACGTGATCCCGTCATAGCAAAGAGACAGGGGAGTTGTTTCGGTCATCCGTTGATTTGATCCATTATGACTGTTACACTAATGGCATTAATAAGGGCAAAATTGCTATTTTGAAACAGAATTTTCATCCTCTTCATTTGGCTAACCTTATCGCCTCTCTACTCTTCCTACATGGAAGCCGGTGACTGTGACTGTGCGTGTGTGTTCGTGAGTGCGTCTCTGAGGTGAGGTCATCTCTATTTTCCAGGCTTGGTGTACAATGTCGTTGGATTGCAACATTTTGCATGGTTAAAAACAACAAAACGAGCTTTGATATTTGACTCCCTGCTATTTTCGATATGTGGCCAAAACCTCATTTAACGGCATCACAGTGTATGTTTGAAAAAGTTGCAAAACTAAGTCGTGTTTGCCTAAACATTCAAAAGGACGACACTGTCTTACAGTGAGTGCATTTGAAACCAGCTTTTAAAAAGTACATTAAAATGATCGTGTCCTTGAAGGGTGCATTTAATTTACTGTAAACTTCATTGTATCAGTACACAGAATGCGTGGGCATGTTTTCTGCCTATTTGTGCTGAATGTCAGTACTTGTGGTACTTGTGTGTATGTTCAGCCCTCATCGGCCTCTAACATTGAGAGGAATGACACTCTGTGATCAAGGACATGAATTGCTCATTGATTTTTAGGGGCCAGCTTAACTATCCATTCCAATTGATTTTTAGCTTTGCTGGGTGTGTGAGTTATGGCAGTTTTAATGTATCATCTGTATGTGTACTCATCACCTTCTGCAAGAGGATTTACAATAGTCTGCGGATAATGCATATACAGCACCATGTGCAAACGTGGGACAGGGACTTTATCCTTTTCTGCTGCTTTTTCTTTTTATTATTATAAATTCCAAGAAGCAGAAACCATAAAACCATATTTTTATAATAGGTGGAAAAAAAGAATCACCTTGGTTATTATCTGCTCCAGGACTTAGTAAATGATCTATATACAGCATTGTTTTTTATCTTGATACATTCACGGAAAATAAAACCAAAGCGTGTGAATGAACTGTAATCCTCTTTAATGCTAATCAGTGTTGTTTAGAGCGTTCATGTCAGCTTTCACTTCCACATAGCCACAGTAACCAGAAAAAGAGTTGAAATTGCAAATGGACTCATGCTCTACAAACAGAAGCACTATGGCTTTGCCACAAACCATCACCATGAAAAAAATTTAGTACATTTTTTTACTAAATTTTAAAATATATATACACATATATATACACACATATTATATATATATATATATATATATATATATATATATATATATATATATATATATATATATATATATATATATATATATATATATACACACACACACACATATATATACATATATATGTATGTTTGACACTATTTTAGTTCTTTACATTTAGAAGGCGGTTGTCAAAAGAAAAACAAAAAAAAACCTCACATTACCACGAATTAACAATTCATATAAACTATTAATAATCAATGATTTGGTGATGTAAGAGACAAAGTCAGAGCAATGTGATCCAAAAGGCAGTCTAAAGTCATCTGTCAGGTAGAAAGTCATTAAAATAGGGGCTCGTTTTCCTGTACCAAGCTTAGGTTTCACTGAGGCAGGGATACATTTCTATTCTTCAGCAAAAGGCTGCGCGCTCTCATATGATATCATCTCTTTCAGAACATTACTCTCAGTGGCTTGTCTTTTTTGTCTTTTGTGTTTTTCTTCAATTCAAATTGCCCTTTTTTCCAAATGGTTTTGGGTGAAGCAGGCCTCTGTGTGAGGTAACTGCCTTTTGTTCAGTGAAAAGGACTGCATAAAGCACACTTTACTCCATGCTTTAAAAAAACAAGCCTGCTTAATTAATGTTTTACAAGTGCTGCTGTATTCTTAGTAAAAAAAAAAAAAAAAAAAAGCCTCTATCAAAGCCGGCAGGTTCAGATTACGTACCCTAATTGAAATTCTGAATTTCTAAGCCAACTTCTTTTTTCCCTGCTCCCGCTCTTTCTCCCTGCACACACAATAAAGCCTAGTGTTTTGTAGTCCACAAATGACATCAAATCATCTAAGTAATATGGGCTTTTCTTTTTTTTTCCCTGTATTCTCATGTTCTGGTAGTGGGTTCATGAGACAGCTTAATAAAGCAGTAAATGCTTGGGGAAGCCTGAGAGCCTACTGTGTATGGGTGTATGTGTGTGTGTACCCATGTGCACACGCGTGCTCTTGTGTTTTACCTCCACCAGGGACCTCAAAGCAGAAGGCAAATCCTGGTTCCACACACTCAAGCAGATTTTCCAAAAGAATAAAGCAAGAATAAAGCCGGAGAACAAAAGAGAATGACTAATACAGAAACCAAAGCCAAAAGTAAGACACTTATCTCATGGGTTGACATTCATAGAGCCCATATTAATGCAGTCTGAGCTAAATGAATACAGCATAATTTACAGGTTATACATGCATTAGGTGCTGGAGGAAGGCAAGCTGTGTGAACAGCTGCAGGTGTGGGAGCAGCCAGGCTGAGGCTGAGTTTGGACAAGCATCACAGACACCAAATGGCACAATAGAGGAAACATAGGTTTCTATGTGCTGGTGACAATGATCTAAGATGTAGTTGGAGACTGACTCCACAGGGACATGGGGGGAAAATGCTTTTTGCTCAGCTCGCAGCATATATGCACAAACATTTGTTTCAAAGGGAAAATTTCAACCTTTCCTACCATCACTGATTATCTGGCAGGTAAGTGTAGCAGGTGATTACATAAATTACAGAGTTTAAAAAAATGTCATCCCTGATAACCTTTGTTCTAAGTTAATCATTGCAGCAAAAGAAAATTGCTTCTCTCCTCTTTTATATTTACCCAAACTCCCCCTCTTTCAGCGGGGTATTATTTTATTGGCTTGTTTTGCAAGCATTATAACTTTGCATTCTTCTCCCAAGGTCAGTTTCTACTGTGCCACAAGGACTATTTACACATGGGGCTTTTTCAGGTCAGTTCCATTGTATTTACATCAAATAATTTTTGATAAGGGATGTAAAAGACCTATAAACCCAACATCATAAACAGGAGAGGTGTAGCTGAAATAAGGACAAAAGATCAACGGCTGAATTTTTCCTTATCTTAGACACGTTGATATTTTTGAGTCAACTCTCGTCACTCCCTCACCAACCCCCGCTTCGCTCTCTCTCCCTCCGCTGAGTGGGAGCGTGGACTTGTTAGATTTAGTCCAATGGCTTCCCAGTGCGGCCAGCGAGCGAGCTCTTGTTTCATAGAGAAGCAGCTCCCCTGTTATCTCCCTAGCACTATAATCACTTAACAAAGACTTGGGCATTTGCACAAATTAAAACATCAATAATGCATAAGTGCTTTTCAGTTTTGAGCTATAGTGTCCCCGTATTGGGATGAAATACCCCCTCAGTCAGTGGAAAAACTTCTAGCTCGCCATCTTCCGTCGCACAAACGACTTAGAGAAGCCACAGTCCCGCTTTGAGCAACAGCCCCTCCTTTGCTTAAACTTGAGGCTAAAGCTGCGGCGAACAGTTGGGATCTGCTTTGGTAACGGGACAAAATGGCTGGGCTGAGTGGGACGCGGAAGTTGTTTTAAAGCGAGAGGCGGTAAGTGGTGGTGGTGCATCAATGCAAACAGGCAACACCCTTGAGTGGCGCAGCGTGGCATCCTTCCATAAACAACACCACCGCCATGTCTCCGACATTTATGATTTGTGGTCAGAATGGCAACGCAGGCCTGATTCTAATCCAAGTCTGCATGTTTGCCCTATCCTTACATGGCTAAATCTGCCCGACCTACTCTCTTATTTTCCCAGATGAAAACACCAGACGTTTCATATGGCTGTCAGGGAGCTTTGCTTAAAACAAGTTATATGAGAACATTACACTTGGACAAGGGAAGGGAAGGGCGGGAGCATCATGGGAAAGAAACTAAGTAACACTTTGTACCAGGATGCTGTTCGGGCTACTGTTTAATTTGAGAAGAAAACCTCCTTCATGTTTATCACTGCAGTTGCGACTCGGTTGCGCTGACTATGGAGGAGTTAAGTATCATTATTGGACTAGTAAATCCATGACCAGTACCATTCCAACACCAATTGAGGACGAGCCATTCTATACAGATGGCCTCAAGGACAATTAGCAGTAATGATTGGTTGCCACATAAATGAGGGGAATTCTATTTGCTGGTGCACTTGCGGATGATCACAGACCAAATGCCTCTGACAATAATATGGATGGCTGCTTTAGACTTACTTGTAAATGCTGGTTAAATATACAGCAGAGCCGGAAAAAAAAACAGTCGTTTCTGCGGCGTCTGACTGTCTCTCTAATATTGAAGTAATACACGGCAAAGGAAGGTTAAACTTCACCCGTTTTGCAGACTTCCCACTCTGATGAAAAATAAAGAGATGAGACAAAATAACACAGGGATCTAAAATATTATCTCTTCAATCATACCCTTTTCCCCCGATATCTTCATCCCCCCCTCGCCCCTCCCTTCTCTGTCAGTTAGTCTGGCAAACAATCCCCTTGTTAGCAAACTGTTAAGACAGCCGCTTGGTACACAAATTGCGCTCGACCAAGCGAATTTGTTTTGCAAGGGTGACCTGTTTAATCATCTCATTTTCTTTGGCGGACATTTATTCATCTGGTTTCCACGGTTACAGAGAACATTAAGGGGCTACAGTAATAAGGCTGGAGAGTCAAACAGGTAATAAAAAAATTAACGCCATTTTCCAGCAGCCGAGGACAGTGGGTGAAATGAATCAAGGGAGAGGGGAGAGGAGCAGCGGGGGGAGCGGGGGTGGGTGGGGTGAGTGTTGAAGAGGGAGGGAGGCGGGGGAGGGAGGCGGGGGAGGGGGGGGGGGCTCCAATATTGTCCAAACAATAAGCCTTAGCGGTTATTTTACTCTGTAGATCAGGTGGTGCTGTTATGGACATGACACTTTGGGCACAGAGCAGGAGAGATAAAGCTTTTAACGTGGCCCTGCTCCTTTTTTTTTTATTGTCATTTAGCGATTACATATCAGAACAATTAAAAGTTAGCCCAAGATATCTATTAACTTTGCTCTTTTTTTATTTCTCCTGCGCTCGAGAGGCTAGATAATTTGCACTTTTGGCAGCGCAACGTGTCAATAACATGCAAGGGGACAGCATGACATTTAAAAGCCCTGGTGAGAAACGCTTCGCAGTCCTCCCGAGTTGAATGATGTTTTCTTCTATTGTCGTCTGAAAAAAACAAAGCAAAGCAAAACTGAGAAACGGCAGAAGAAAACAAGAAAACAACCTTGAAGATTATGGAGTTTATTGCTCTCAGACTGACAGTGATCTACACACAAATTGAGAGAGTCCAGTTTCTGGCCAAATATAGAAAATTCCGGTACAATAGGGGGAACAGGTGCTGAGGGCCCACAGAAAGTGACGAAGCCCAAGAGCTGGGTAGCTGCTGAATGCCAAATAAGGCAGTGAGACACGTTGCACCAAAGCACCAAACACCCTACTGTAATGTCATTTTCTAAGTCTGATGACTGTCAACAATTCTCCCTCTGACTGTATTCCCTATACGTGAGCGTGCTGCTTCGGACAGTTTCCCCACTTTAATAATAACCGAACAAGCGAAAACAGGCAACAATTTTTATGCATTACTCATTTCTCCACTCCTTCCAAAACTATTTCTAATTGACAGCACGGCTTTGGGACTCCTAAAATATGTACAAAACGTCTCAACCTAACCCTTCATCATTTAAATTGTCTGGTTTAACCTGTATTTGGGCATTTTGCGACTCTGCCAACACCCTTGTGAGAAACAAACCAAAATGAATTCTTTTCTTTGTTTGCTGTCGTGTTACTTGTATATACATTGTTGCCCGGGTGGCTCCGGTGCGACTGAGGTTGGGAGAGGGAAGCACGACTGCTGGCAGGCAACATCTCTCCGGAGAGGGAGGGGAAAAAAGAGATGTCAGCCGACCCGGTCTCGCACACGTGCGCGCACGCACCACACACACAAACACACACAAACGTAGGATACGCACTCTAACATCAAACATACACCGCTCGCGTGTCACAAGGAGCGCTCTCCCCTCTTCGCTCCTCCCCGAGGCAGGAGCCTGGAGAAACACACTCTCGTCATACATGCAGGGTGAAATCCCCTGAAGGCGATACAGAATGGACAGAAAAAAGGCTAAGCTGTGACTACGGGACTGCCAACTGTTCTGCTAACAGCCTCTTAACAGGTGTGGACTCTAGAATCATGTAATCCTATCAAGTTACCCAGCAAAAAAAAAAGAAAAAGAAAGAAAGAAATCCGGCAAACTGCATACTGCTGAACTCCTCTCCCCCTCTCCTTCCCCCTCTCTTTCTGTTGTGACAGAAATGAACAGCTGGGCTTCAGATTTATCATGTACAGACAGTAATTATTGCTGGTGCTGCTTGCTACTGACCCAAGTGAATAGAATGTCACATGAAAACACACGCGCGCGCGCGCAGCAGAAGGGGAGCTGGATTCGAGGGGTGCCGGGTTGGGGACCGTGCGGAAGATGCGTCGGTGACACAAAAGACAGAGCAGGGCAGTGTTTAAACGTCACTACGCTCCTGTTTGCAGTCAATTATGGTTGAGGACAGGAGTATTGGCTGTGTAACCCGGCAGAGCAAACATTTTGTTGCTCGCAGTGAAGGTGACGGGAAAAAAAAAAGGTTCAATGTTTGTTCCTGTTTTGTTTGTTTTTTTCTTTTCTTTTCCTCCAATCAAAAATAAAATCAGAGATATCCCGGCAGGCCCAGAATTCCTGTCAAGAGAAAGGTGACAGAAAACTGAAACTGAGAGAACTGAGAGATAAACTCAACACTAAAAAGCAGCAGCAAGGTGTGAAGACCAATTTGTTTCAGCACCTACTATTCTCTATATGCTTTGCTTTTCCGTACATGTATGACTGACTAAACTTGCCAACAATTTTACTCAGTGGTAAATATATATATATATGTAAAGGAAAACAATTGATACTGGCCTATGCAAAGTATTTCTTTTACTATCTCAAACCAGTCTGACCCCACCTGCTGTATGTATACCAGAGATAAGAGGGTGAGGAGATAGACAATTAATCTATTACCCATGTCAATCACTGTCCTTGTCATTAGATAGTTAACCCCACGTTTGCTGACTGCTTTCACACACATTCAGCTGGAAGTTGCGGTCCGCCACATTCCATGCCCACTAACCTACGTACGGCCTGCTTCACACCTTAAAGACCCCCTGCCACATTTAAAGGGATTAGTCACCACATTTTGTGCCGGCTTAATCTCTCTTTCAGCTGGCCTAATAAGTGCGCCCCGATAAGCGAAGCATGCAAATTCATTCATGGCCAGTGGAGACCATGCTTTCAGACAAATGCGCCAAAGTCTTGCACTCTGCTAATTACCTCTTCATTTTCCCCGTTTTCCCCTCTTATATAGCATATCAACAAGCAGAGATTATTCTACTCCCTCGCTTTGCATGAAATTATAATTTCATATGTAAGATTAGGGGGGGAAAAAAGTTACTGGATGCATCTCTCCTGAATCTGCTGCGCACCAGAATACATGACACGGCACATTCAGCTGAGAGATAAAAAAAAAAAAAAGAAAAAAGATTTATTTTCTCCTGGTTATGATGATAAAAATGTGTGTGAGGGGGGGAAATATTAAAAACTATTTTTTTTCTTTTATGTGCTTTTCTAATTTACAGTATAATTTATAAGTGACTGCCTTCCATTTTGAGGGAACATAATTACGAAGGATATTTCAGGATTTCCACTACTCCTATTCTGAGTACAGCAGCTTCACAAACACGCAATATCCGTGACAATAAAAACTTAGCAAGTTATGTTTTAGATAATAAAGGCAATGAAGACCCAAGGTGCAACCTGTTTATCATTCTGGAATATTTCTTCACCAAGTATTAATTAGGCCATTACTCCAGATTGGTGACGGGGAGCTTTGAGGTTTTAATTAGGTGCTGGCCACTGCATGAGTGCACAGGAGTGAAGAAAGGGGGTGGTGATGCCACTTGCCTTACTCCTGGCCCATATCAAGTAGCCCTGAACACTTTGGCTACTGCGGCAAGATGCATAGCAGCCCACGTGCATCTGGAGTTTATTTGATCATTTGATCTCTGATGTTTCCTCTTCCTGTCGGTGAAGGCAAAAAAAAAAAAAAAAAAGGCCAGTTGGTGTGATTTGTGTATTAAAAGATGGGGGTTAAGGTAATTATGGTGTTGGGTGGTTTGTGTCTGGTGACTGGGCACAGGCTCAATCAGGACTCAGCTGTCCCTCTCTTTTTCTTCACCCCCCCACCCTTACACACACACACACACTCACACACACACACACACACCAGCGTGCACGTGCACACACACACTCACACACACACACACACTTCCCTGCCCTTGTCTGCTGTCTGTGTCCCCCCTTCTCTACCCCTGCCACTCTGCTAAAACCAGGGATAACGCACACAGCCTCGCATAACATCAATCAAATACCGAGAGCGGACCATAAAACTACACAAACACTATACGCTGCCATTAACTACTGCATGTGACACTTTGTAAAATAGAGAAAATGAATTTGAAGATCTAAAAAGAATTAAAGGGTAAGGAAAAATAAAAGGGGTTTGTTGTTTTAAAGTTTTTTTTAAATAAACAGTAAAATGCTAAAATAAAATATCTTCATTTTTAACATTGAGAAGAAAACAAAACAGATGCCGTTTAAAAAAAACCCTAAACAACACACATCTATTTCTAAATTCAGTAGCAGAGAGTGAGGTCTCATTACATTCAAATAACATAAGTGAACAATAAGAAAAATCTCACATTTTGGTATAATTTTAAACATTTATTAAATAAATAAATGTGCAGAATGCGAGTGTTTTTCCTCGGTTGACAAGGCGATACTAATCACCTCGTTGCTGAGAAGCACTCTTCCCTGACAAGGCTCCTTAGAATACAAGGATCCCCCAGGAGAAATCGGCACGAAAGAGGTTAAAGACAATGACTCGCGTTTTTTCCCTCCAAACGTCTCCCTGTTAAATTTATTTCAAAACTCTGTTAATCTGCTGTACACAACATTTCCATTAGCATAGCCCGGCCCCCTAATAAAAATTCCAGCTAGTTTAATTAAAAAATGTAAATTTACTGTCATCCAAGGAGCTGCAGAAATAGGAGTGCAACAGCATATTTTATTGCTTAAGACATCAAATTGATTCGGGTTATTGCTAAATTGTGATAAAAGGTTATTGAGGGCCTTCAGACCTGGGCTTGTTTTTTTCTCCCTCATTTCATCCTAGTTTTGTGGAGGGCCGTAAACGATGGAGAGGGCCACAAAGGGTTAATGAAACGACTCAGTGAGGGAGAAGGCAATCAACATTATGACTCATAAGAGGGGAGAAAAACATTTTCCAAGCTGACGAAAAGTTTGAAATTAGGGTGTGTCACAATAACAGTTGAACTTGTTTGTTGTTATTTCAAACGATAATGCAGGACACCTTAAATAACCAGACATAATAACCGAGCTCTCTCCTGTCTGCCTCTCCTGAGTGTTTGTGAAACCCTGTGGTCACAGTGGTCTACTATACAGTCTGTCAGCGTTTTATTTGATAAGGCAAAAAACATCTTTAATTTACATTAATCCTGCGATGCACAAGTCAAAGCCGATGTCGTGCCAAAAGTGTCTGAAGTGCAACGCAGCGCCGTGAAAAAGGAGAAAAGAAAAAAAAAAGAAGAAGAGGATGAAAATAAAAACAGACATAACTGACAAACATATTAAAAATAACAGCCTCGTGCAAAGCTCGCTCGAAATATGACTTGCGTAGTTTTTTTTTTTCAGGGAATATTTTAAAAAAGACCAAAAAAAGAATAAATATATTTTCACGGTAACCTTTCTGTAATTTACAACACTGACATCAGTTTAAAAATACCCTACTCAAAAAAAAATACCACAACGTCTGCTAAATATTTTCACACCGTGTGAGTTTAAAATAAGGCATTTTAAAAATAGGGTCGATAAGACTGATCAAAGAGGACCGATTAAGTCTAAAAGAACTTGATGTACAGTTACCGAGCAGTAACATGTATATGTGGTAATAATGAAATATACTGAGAGTATTATTACACACACACACACACACACACACACACACACACACACACACACACACACACACACACACACACACACACACAATGAAAGGAAGACACCACTTGGTGTGCAAGCGAATGGAAAACACACGAGAACACACTGCACGCGCAAAACAGAAAGAACTAAATGTGACCATAAAATGTGACTTCTTTTAAATCCCACTAAAAAGAACCCGTCTTATAAGTGGTGAGGAGAGTGACGCTTACACGTATAATCCAGTTACAACACAACAAGTTTATCTTTCTAAAAGTACGCACAGAATCACTGATGTTAACCTGGCAGCTACAGGTTTTTATAAAAAAAACCTGCCTCACAGGTGTGTGTGTGTGTATAGAAAGGGAAATGAATCAGAATCATCGTATGAAAGCACTCAAACGAATGGATCGTTTGGTTACAGTTTTACCTCACCTCTAATGCTTTTAATTTATCTGTTTAATGCATGAAAATAGCCTGTGCACTGTATGTACACTATTTAGAAGTACCTGGCAAGGTGTTAACACTGCTGCTGTTCCCTTTACATGTGGAAAACATAAGCAACACAACAGTTTGTTTGCTTTGTCCCCTTAGCAACAAACCCTTAGGCCATTCAGGTTACCCTAATGGCATTGCCAGCTCCTGCGTGTGTGCCAAACCAATATCTTTATTTCTAGACTCAAACTGTGACTTATCAAAATAAGAAAAAAAAGTATAGCTGAAAGAAAGAACTAATAAGCAAGAGAAGAAGAAACAAAAACAGGCTGACAGGGAGTTGTGCCGCTCTCTAGAAGAGAGACGTACTCTGTCAAGAGAAAATGAAACTTGCTGTGTGAACTTTCCTCACATGTGTACTGAATGTAACACAGTGTCATGAAGCGTGTGCTGAGGAAACAGGCAATCATATTTGATACTGCAGTCACCTTTGGGCACTGTCAAAGAGCTATAAATAATGGTGTCGCAACACTTGGGTATACGTACGAGCTGGCACATAGTTTAATCATGAACAACTTCCCCTCTCTGTATATTTAGTCAGAGATAAAGGCACACCTTAAACTGTCAGCTAATAAAACACATCTGACAAAGACAGAAAAGAAGAAGAGTACTCACCATATTCAGGGAAGTCGAAGTTAAATCCTCTCAGACATGTAACTTTCATAATATTACTCAACTCTGTTAGAAAGTCATTCGAATGTTGGTTGTTGGAGGGGGGGAATACAGCGGAAAAGTAACTAGATTAAAAAAAAAAAAAAGAGGCTTCCTTCAATCAAGCACTAAACTCCTTGACATGTAATCTGTCAATAGTTTGTTGCTGAGATAATGCCGGCTGCCACGAGCGGATTTGATTGGCAGCTTAGGGTCTGGCCCCTCCTTCCTGTGGTTTGACGGTGATGGGGGGGTTAGGTGAAAGAATATGGAGCCTCCCCCTTCCCTGCTCTGTCTCTCTCTCTCTGTGGCGCTCTCTCTCTGCCTCTCGTGCGCTGCCTCCCTCTCTTGCTTTGCTCCCGTACACACACACACACACAGACAAAGCTGTTGGTGATGTTGTCTGAATAGGCTGATAGGAAATTATGGCAGAGGAACCGGAGCAGTTTTTTTTCTCCCTCCCTCAGTGGGCTGGCCTTTCCATCTTTGTGGTCTTCTAGCCTTTCAACTCTCTTGGGTGGAGCCTCCACTGCCTCTATTCAAATGAGCGAAGGGGGGGCACACAACACTTAAAAAAAAAGAAAAAGAAAAAGGGCTTTCTAGAGAATAAGAGTATACGTTTATTAAAACATATTATACTTTGAGGCTAATTATTTAAATCCAATGCAGTGTGACTACATGTAAAAGCTGCTTTTAAACACATATTTAATTAGCGTTCTATATATACAACTACAGTAAATGGAAGAATATTTCCACAATTTTGTCCTCACTTATTAAATCATAGACTATATGTTTGATGTGTACATAGTCAAAGGGCAGGATAAAGCCAGGCACATTACTATTTGGTAAATATGCTTGTCCTCATGTCTATCACAGAAGCGTTAAGCTTAGAAAAAGATTTCACAAAATACATTTTCCAGCCCTTTAGCTTAAAGCGAATAACTCTTTCCCTCCCTCACAATATAGCAATCCTCTCCATTTCAGCCCTGCATGGTATACTTTCTTTGCTTCTCTCTCTGTCTCTCACTCAGAGCGCTCTGGTTCTCCTTCCCTCCCTCTGATAAGCTATCAGTTTTCATTGTAATTTCAGGTGAAATGATAAACGACGGCCGTTACCAGGTGACAATGAATACTTTATAAGACAAACCCTTTATTTGCCTGGCAGTTTCTTCCGCAGCAGCATGCAAAGCGCCTCGGGACCATTTGTACATAATGCCCATATACTGTAAACATGGTGGTGTGTCAAGAATGTGGAATTTACAGAGCGACACAAAATAACAAGAAAGTCTCAACTTTCAAAGGTAACTGGATATTCCTGTTTTCCACGGCAGGTTTACTCTGAATAAAGGTGTTGTATAACTAGCATTTACTGGACACAGAAAAGAGGAAATGAATAACTTTATGGCTTTGGACCATAATACAATAATACATAGGTCGGGCTTCAGTTCCTGAGTGCTGTTAGTCTGAAGTATGTACATAAAACTGGTTTTGGTTGATTCTGAAATTATGATGACTCATCCTGGCTAATAATGGAAAAAAATAAGGCTTTGTCTCCTCCTTCCTAACCCACATAAAGGAAAATGACCTTAAAAGAGTTTCTATCAAAAGGTTCCACCCTCGATTTAACTTTGTACTGTAAATACTACTTTTATTAGCCCGGGATCTAATGAAATCGAATTGTTTTTGTTGTGCACGACCTGACTTGCGACCGCGCTTTTGTTCTGTTGCTGGATAAAAATCTTTTGTGTCAGTCTGCGTACAAATAAATAAATATATATGTTGTTAATGGATTTGTGGCCCGTGTGAATTGCTAGATTGAAACCTGAAAATATAATAGTTACTAAAAATGATCGCATGCCACTGATGTGGTAGAAATTTTTGAAGTGGTGAGAACATCTGCCTGGCTCTAATGCTGTGATGCTTTTTGTCTCACATAGGTGGAGCATAACAATAAAAACTTCCACAGTATCTCAAAAACTTGATATCAAGGGGGCGAGTGCAGGGTGAATTCTATTCATGTAACAATGTCCACAGGAGGCAGGGTCTGTCGTCCATGCATTACAGCCTTCTGGACCCTCGAGCTGCCATCTTTGGGGGCGAAACCATTACTTTTCAAAAGGAGCTGTGGGGCTTTTCGTTTGATGTGGCGTGAGGGTATTGTATGGTGCATGCGGGAGAATGTTGAGGGCAAGGTGGAGTGTGTATGCGTGTGAGCGTGTGTGCGCGCGCTCCTATGCATGTGACATGGTAGGGGTACATCAGTCAAAGGGCCGCTGGGGCCAGACGTTTGGCTGCCCCTGACCGTGCGCTCCAGGAGGGGCTGGTCTGGTGCAGGGCCCACTCCGAGTCCTCCATTCCCCAGGACAAAAGCTATTGCCCAGTTGAAAGATGTGAATTCAGCGGCTTTTGTGCCCAAAGCCCAGAGACATGCCGAGTGAGAAATCTGACCTTTGCCGAAAGTCAGATTGTGTTTTTGAACCCCTCTTGCTGTCTCTGGCAATTCGGGGGGCAAAAAAGTGACTGAGCGAATAGGCTGGAGTGGGTGTGAGCCGGCGTGGGGTATTGGGGTCTGTCATGACGGGTGGAGTGCACAGGTGGGGGTGTGAGAGACAGAAGGAGCAACAGTCCGGCGTGAACCTCTCCGACTCTGCGTCTTAAAGTTTGAACACAACAAATTAAAAACGGTTTGTTTTTCAGCAGACAATGAAGCAAGTTTATTCCTGATACTCACTGTCATGTTGTTGAAAATTGGCAGGAAATTGAACGTGTAAAAGCTTAATTCTGAAGCAGAGGCTTTTCAACAAGAGTTCACCTCAGTGTTCCTCGAGGTTGTCTATGATGTGGAATATTATTCCCTCTCACGTCTGTTTATATTGCATTATATATTTATTTTTTAAGCGGAGAAGGAGCGGAATATTAAACTTACACGCAGATGCAGCCACAACAGCGATGATCGCAACACACCACATTTTGATGATCATCATTTGCATGACTCATGACGATGATTCCTTCGAAACTCATTTGATTTTCATAATTGCTGTGTAGCTGTATATGCGTTGACATACATACGCTAGGAAAAGCGCAATGAAAATCTCATTAAAGGTACATACTTGAAAGCAATTAACGTGTATAAAGTAGAAGGTATATTTGGGGCGCTGATATTACATGAATCACGATATAGCATGTTGCTTGGCGGCACTGTGTTGAGAGCAGAGATTCGGTAGATAGAATAGGCCTATGTTTTTCAGTCATACATTTTTCTTGACACCGCTTTCATCCCCCGGCCGTAATCATCATATCTCCCCCATTGCTCTCCCGGATGCAGACATCCATAATGCAATCTTCCTAATTTTGATCCCTCGCAATCTGGTTTTAAAAGGGAGGAGAAAAAAAAGGGACATATTTCTGAAGGCTCGCTCGGTAATCATTTTAGACAGATAGCCTTTCCCATCGCAGATGAGCAAATATTTGTAAACCAGCTATCTAATGGAAAATTATAGTGAAATTAGAGTGAAATTCATGACAGTGAAATCCGATTATCTGTAATTCTATTATGCCATCTTAGCCCACACAGCATATTTTTGTAGAGTTTTTTCCATAAATACCTATGCCAGGGGTCTTGCTAATCAAATAAAATTGAAATTCATCTTCCCATTAAATTCAATTAGTTGCAATTTCTAAAGCCTAACAAAGATTTTAATTACTAAATTATAAAATTCTCCCTAGCCAAATTGGGGAGAGAAAAAGTGCATCCCCTGCATCTGAAAAACAAACCCATGAAAGGAAATTGTTGATCAAAAAAGATATCCAGGGGAAAATAACATTAGGGAGAGCACTGGGGCCCTTATTCAGCGAGTCTGGGTGGGGAGTGACGTGTGCCAAACGCTAGGCTCCTGGGCTGGAGGAAATGAACTTAGCTGAGGTTCTCTTTGTCTCTAAATGTCTGCCCTCAGAGTTATTATGCTGTAATTGACTAATTGACACCTTAATTTCATTTATGGGGCTCCTGTGTTCATAAAGCAACCTCTGGGTGGGGCAGTGGTCTTGAGCGGAAGCAAGGAAGTCAACATCCAGGACACCAGGTAGGGCCTTAGGCCTTCGGTTCTGTCCTCGGCAGATGATGATTATGTATTTGATAATGAAATGGTCAGGAAGAACACACTGACTTAGTGGAGGCTTAAAGAGGAGCATCTTACTCGTATGTTTAAATCCCTCTGATGCATGCTGATGTGTTATAATCATGCACGCCCAGCCTTACAATCTGTCACTGCAGACACAAACGACCTCCTTGAGGGTCAAAGGAGTTTATTTTTAGGAAGCGAGGTTCTTAAACTTCACAGGTAAACACAGCTGCATGTTGCGTTGTTAGATTTTAAAAACAACTTAAGCCAGGAGTTACTCCTGGTAACGTGGAGCGGAGGGGGGAGTGCTAACAGGACAGCTCTGGGGTCTGGGGGTCAGCTAGCAGGTCCATTTCCCAGCCCTCCCCTGCTCCTCACCAGTGGGCCACTAAAATAACAGCTCAGCACCCACTGCAGACTACAAAGCTCCATCTGAAAAGGCACCTGCTGCTGTTATTCACTTTAGCCCTTTTGGCAGCTCACTCTCTCTGTTTAAAGGACACGTAGAAGAGAAAGAGTCACTGGGAAATGATGAATTATTTAAGTATGATGTCTAATTGTTTCAAGGCAGACATCTTGTTTCTGGAAGGTAAAGCTTGGGGGTGGGTGTACAACCGAGGGGAGGACTCTTTGCGAAGAGGTCTGTCGACTGTGGATTGCAGACAGTCTCGCACTTGAAGAGGCTGCGTAAATATGACCAAACTGAAACTTTAATCTGCTTTTTCCCACCCAAGCTGGCTGGGTATTACAGATAATCTTTTTTGTGTGTCATATGGTGGGAGATATAGATGGAGCTAATTTTTTAGAGACAAATCTGATATTTGTCAACTGGTTGAAAAAAACCTGGGGATTTTCTCCTAATCCTCCCTTGGATGTGAAGGCGCGTTAACAGCAAAATGCAGATGGTGTTTTGTGCACGGAGAGTACCCAGCACTCGGCGCGGTGCATACGGAAAGGCGCAGCTAGCCTCGCTAGGGCTCAGCACAACCTGCAGATAGCGAACTCCCCCCCCCCCCCCCCCCCAAACCTCCCCCCACCCACCAGTCAATTAACAAGCCACTTGTGAAAGCAAAGGCATGTTAGTTTATTCCAAAGTGCGAACTTTGCAAAATACATTTCTTGGTTGTTTCTCTTTACTTTTTGTTTCCTTGCTGACATAACATCCTTACTTCTAGGCTGTGTTCATCAAATATTCAGTTGCAACTCAATTCCAATAAGGAAAAGAAAACAAATTATAAATAAAAAGGAGGCATAAATCTTTCAGGATCCTAATTCTAACTTTCCCTTGGAGTGTTTCTGTCTTTATTTTGTCACATTAAGCAGTTTTGCTTTCCGTTCCCACTGCTAGGCGTGGCTCATTTTAGACTGGTGGAAAGACTCTTTTATTCTTCTGTTCTCTTGTTTTGGAACACTGCGCATTTTGTGGTGTCACTTCTTTTATGCACAATTATCACTTGTGTAACTTCTGGTTTTGTTTTTATGAGAGATAGAACAATAAAACCTATGTGGCGTTCCTTTTTTGGTCACTGAGGGACTGTTGTAAGTCTGCACTCACCCCGTCAAGTATAGCTCCAGCGTTACTACAACCAACCACCACAGTGATGCAAAGCTGTGCCGACTGCCTTATCTTATCCAGTATTTTGGGAAGATATTTGCTCTGGTCATTTTAGCACCAGAATGCAACATGGCAGAGCACTCTGGATGCATTCTTTAACTGCTTTGTGGCTCCGCATTACATTTGACATTGCATTGATAGTCTTTCAGAGGCCTTTAACACGCATCTTATCTTGCAGCACGACCTAGTGCCAAAGAAACTAAACAACTTAGAAACCTTACCTGAGAGGAACATATGGTGTATGCGCTGAAATCCAGTACACCTCATTATTGTTTAGAGAGGTTTAAGGGTGTGTATTCCTGAACCAGTTTTCTGAATATATAGCTATGAGTAGTAAGGTTGGCGGCCAGGGACACAGCAGAGGAATATTTGGAGGACAACAAATGGTTAAAATATATGCAAAAGGGAAAAACCTCTGACAATCTTAAACTTTAACTAAATACTTACTTTAGGTGAACAGTTTCTTCCATTCAAGTCCCACACAAAAGGTTTGCATCTTCACTTTTCCAAAAAGTAAACTGCTCATTTTTATGAATGTGCTTCACCTTTGGGATTCATGAATATTGGCATCTTTCATATTTAAATTAAGCGAAAGCTTACAAGCTTACAAATAACTGAAATTTGTATTAAGCTGCCCCTTGTTCTTTCATTCATTTAAACGTGAGACAGGAGCACAAAAGCTTCAAAATTTAAACGCAGCAGGCCAGGAAGTTATATTAACCTGCGCCGTATGTGTTTGTTCCACACAAGATGAAGCTGTTTTTTATTGATTAGTCCGGCTACAGAATAAAAAAGGATGACATTATACGCACTATGAAATTCAGCATTTTTTTAACCTTCAGCAATGCTTGTCATTCCCTTGTAAAATAAATATATAAAAACACCAGGAGAAGGGGAGAAGGGTGGAAAAAAATGAAGAAGGAAAAAAATCACTAAAGCTCTTTTGCTGTAATTGGCTGAATAGCAAGGGCAGCAGAAAATTTACAGGCAGACAACAGTGTGAAGGGGACTCGGTCACAATGCAAAACTAAGCCCTCAGCACCAGCGAGGGAGTAAGCAAGCCAGAGAGTCAACTGAGTGTCTAGGTGCCTGTCAAGCATATCTTAACTAGCACGAAGCACTTGTCTCTCCCTAGCTTTGGCGTTAAGCTGCAGATCACAGTCCATTTTCTGGACAAGTTAAGTAAATAACCCAAGCAAGCATGCAGAAGACAGTGACAGGGAAAGAGAAATCCCCCAAAGTCACAGTGGTGACACTCTACTAAATCCAATCAAACTGAGGAGAGAGAGGGAGAGACACACACATGGGGAGAGCGAGAGAGAGGGAAGGAGGGAGGAAGATATCCTCTTTGGTGCCTGTGTGTGTCCAACAGCATTGATGCAATAACACCTCATTCAGTGTTTAGCCCTTCTCAAAGGACAGGCAGGGATAACACTTTAAACCCTGTGGCTTTATCTCCTGCAGATTTTCCATAAAATGCCAAGCCAGGGAGCCGGGGCCATGTGACAACCATGTAGGTCAGGGCAGATGGGGGGTAGAGAGTGTGGGAGGTGAAGGGAGAGAGAAAGAGTGGGGGAGGATGGGAGTTTTCTAATGGAACTGTTGAAAATAGCTTGCAGTAACCAGATTAGATCAATTAAGATTCTGTTTGTAGCTGTCGCTGCATACAGCAAAACTGAGGCTTTAAACACGTAAACACAGAGCAACCAAAACACCAAGCAGGAGAAATAATGTCCACATTGTCCACTTTATTGGAGGGGAGTTGATATGTTTTTGTGAATGAGCCAGGTTAAGGTATGTGAATAAGCAGGCCAATTCTTTTTGCAAGGGCAGCTCATAGAAAGGGCTTCCACGCTGGGATAAACTGTGCCTTTGAAATTCTCCACATATCTTCGCCACAAATTAACAAACGGGAGTGCAACAGGTAAGACAGAAATAAGCCACTTTCTCCCATGCGGTAAATGTTTTCTGCGCGAGCGGTTGACCACGTTCTGTGGTCAGGTGTAGTTTTTTTTATTTTAGTTTTTAAATTTGAAAAGTCCTAATTGATTCAGAAAACTTAACAACCTTGTCCTCTTTACAATAGTCAGCAATTAGACAGCTCTGTCTGACCAATGAACTGAAATACATTTCTCAAGTTTTACAATTTGTTATATCTGTGGATAAAGTCTATCTCTGTGCAACGGGCTGGTGATAATGGAAATTAACAGTGATCACTGAGCATAACTAGATCTGTTATGTAACCTCTACATACCACTCAACCCACTTATCACAGCTTCTGCAAAACACCTGGTTTACACTAAGATATGTATTATTTTGCGAACGCCGTGCGAGGCTAAGGATGTGCGATAACAATAGCCTTGGAAGAAACAAGCTCTCGTGCTTATCAAACACACCTGCAGGCAGGTATCCCTGACCTTACAGCCGGTTTGCAAATTCAATACGTTCTACATCTTGACTCAAAATCTTGGTTTCTGTGGAAACATTTTCTGGTGAACAGCCTGATCGTTATCCATGACATTTTCAGAATACAGAGATATGTCAATATTCTGAAGCTCACGGGTTTGTATAATTGAACTGGGGGGGGGACTTTAGTTTTCATATGCCGAGGGCACAGAGGTTCCCAGTGGAATACCAGTGATGCCTGATGGAATACAAAAAATGGACCGGGATTATGCTTTGTGCTACTGACTGACCTTGACTTATGTTTTGACCCACATCCACACTCAATCACATGATTCTGTTTTGATCAATATAACTCAGGTGGGATGCACCAAAAGATGTGGCCAAATAGTGACTGTATCCCCTCTGAATATCTGCGTGTCTACACTTGTCCCGAGCACCACTGGCTAGCTTTGTATAAGCTGGCCTCAATCAAGCTCAAAGGCACCATCCCTGTGAAAATAGTATTGATCATAACGAGCATCTATCCATGCATAAGAGCTTGTTTCAATTGATTTTTCCTATTTGAGCTGAAAAACATAATAGAGTTGATATGAATTACAGGGTGTTTTGCTTCAGTTCATCAACACAGCCCAAATAATACTTGCCGTTACCAGGGAAACATGATAACAGTTTTTGTCTGTTTTTCAACAATCAATTACTTTAATGCATTTATGCTGATATTTACACAGAAGCAAACAACACTCTGTATAAGTCAGCAACACAACAACTAGGCTGTTTGTGCGATAAACATATGGGGGACGTGAATGGTAGATGATCAACAACATTTCATTCCACTGCAAGAAAAAAATTATATCTTTGCTTACCACTAATGTTCAGCTACACGCAGCATAATACCGGCTGTTGACTAAATGCAGGTTACTGTCATGCTTTTGTTCTGCAACACTCCATCAAGTGTGGTGGCCTTTGCAGGTATAATATTCAGAATAAATACAATACGTTGTAATAAGCTACATAAAATAACTTGTTCAGCAAAAGTTTCTGCACACTCCAAACTCTCCCAGTTGTCACGTTATGCTCTAAGATTTGCTGTCGCTAATTCCCAAGCTCAAGGCTGATCAGTGTTATTCTACTGACACTTCCCCTAAAGCCTTCTGACATTAAGCCTTTATAAGACAGTTATGGGTATTACATTGGTCTTGCAACATAAACTACTTTTTATTCCTTTACCATAGCGTTTAAATAAAATAGCTAAAGCAACAGATTAAACTCAATAGGCCAACAGGCTACCTCCATCCTTGTTAACAAGCAATTATTGTACTGTTATCCTTGCAGTGTCTTCTGTAGGTTTTAGGCTTGGGGCCTTAATATTATTAAAATAGCCTAGGTGCAGTTTCATACAAGGAATACAATGATGTCCATTTACATTTATCTCACTGTCCCTGCCCAAATTTTTATCTATATCATTCTGAGCCAGATAAGACAGATAATAATATCACAATATGGAAAGATTTGCCCTGGATAGTTCGAAGGAAAAGAAAACAGGGAAAATCAACTTACACCCCCACTGCACAACCAAAACAGCCTATTGTAAAGCAGGTAAAGAGATTAAAGTCTGTGTTAAATCACAGGGTTACCTTGGGACAAAAGCTTGGCTGTGCTGACCCATCAACATGAAACTTTAAAATTAAAACATAAAAATAGGATTACATTTTTTTTTAATGCAGGGTTAGGGTCCTCATTTTAATTCACTGTCAGTCTAACAAAACTCCCGAATAAACAATCACTAAGTAATGCAACTTGATATTGTATAATTGCATGTTTTAGCATTTATTTTTATAGTATTTTTTCAAATATCTCTGGCACCTTGTATATAGAAATACAAAGATAAAAACAATTTAATATCAAAATGAAAGATATATTTTTAAAAATCAATAAAATGAGTTCTGTAAATCCAAAAATTTTATTTAAATGAAGGCATTTCATTTAAATACAATGAATTTAAATACAAGCCCGACTCATGCGGATGCTTTTTAGGCTTCAGTGCTCTCGCTTCTCATTCACTTTGAATGGTGTCACGTCACACATTGCTGAACTGAATAATGACAATAATGATGCGTTACTTTGCTTGTGCTGCTTGCACTGAAAGTTGAGAGAAATTCTACTTCTGAAGTCAGGCGTCGACGAATGAAAAAAAATGGCAGTGCAGCCGATAGCCAATGAAATCATGGAGCGACGTCGCTGGTTCAGGCAGCTAGCTTTGCTAATGCTACCTGCTAAGTGAGGCTTGGCTAGCTTGCCTCAACGTGTGATTAATGCCATGGTGACCCCATAATGCTTTGAAACCAACTCTATTTGGACTGATTCTTCCAAATGTCTGCCTGTTTTTCTCGAGTTATTAGTGAATAATTTGCCTTCAATAACGTGTTAATTTCTCTTCAACTGTAGCAAGTTGAAAACTTAGCAGTGCTCAACAATAGGCACTTGTATTACTTTTGCTATAGTTTGGCAGAAGAATCATCCACTCATCATCTATGCAAACCATTCTGTGGCAGTGCATACACTCAAAGAGCTGCCATTGGTTCAACGCACCAAAGTGTCATCTTAAAAAACATTTTGTGACACTTTGTTGAGGTAAAACACCGTCCTGGTTCATTATCGCTACAGTTAGAGGAGCTACCTGAGGAAAGCCAACAGTGACACAGTAAATCTGATGAGAAGATAGAAGCAACTTGGCTAGAAAGAGCAGCAAAAATGTGTAATTGTTTTGAAATCCTAAAAATAAATTGAATGTACTAAATACTTAAGCTGACTGTTATGCTACCTGGCTAGTTAGCAATAACTGTCATGTCATTCAGTTTCTCAATGTAATGGTGAGTCCCAGTCAGAAACACGCTATCACTGGAGTTGTGACATCAGAGTTCCGAGATATCTGGAACCAGCACAAAATTTGTCGTGCTATTTATGCCACAATTAAATTTTTTCCAGATTTAGACAGTAAGCCTATAAGAGATGGAGATTTCTAAGAAAAGTCAGGACTGCTGAAAGCCATTCACAGTGACAGTCACTCTGATTTTTGGGTCCACATTACTGTTTCTCAATGACAAACAACAGTCAGTGTTCACACACCAAGTGACCCTCCAATTCCAACATATAATTGCTCTGTTAGGAACATTGTGCATATAGTTGGACAACAGGATCCCAACAGGAAGGCGAACTTTGAAACTCCCAGTGCTTTACATAATGGTGAGCCCAACTATAACCTTGTAATTTTGTTAATTTGCGATAATTTTATGATAATGTCGAGTCATACCCCACCACTTATCCTATTTCTTGCGGGCAAAAATAAAACTCTTTTGCTAAGGTGTTTTTCTGAGACATTAAAAAAAACTGCGTTTTTAAAAATTATTTTCACACTAACAAATGATAAAACTGTGTTTAAGTGAATCTAAAGTCTATTGCGTGAGTCTTTAGACACAAGTAATTTTCATTAAGCCAAGACATTTTTACCTCCTGCAAAACAAACACTGGCAGCAGCCTTCCTAACCTCTTTAACTAGTTAAAAACAAGCGTACTTCACTTATTGACAAAGTTTCTTAAAGCTTAAAAGTCTTACTCTATCCAGGTCTTTGGGCTGAAAATAATATGACGCTCCATCTTTCAAAGATGTACTTTTCCTAAAGCATTGTTGATTGCCCTGTGTCCATTACTTGGAAGGATTATGATAATATTCCACATTGTGCTCGGCGTGATGCACAGGAAATTCAATACTCAAAAGGTTAATGCAATCAATTAGGATGACAAAGGAGTAAAGTAAAACCCTCCTGCTCGTGGAAAAAAGAGACAGGAGAAGAGTGGGGGAGAAAAGGTATTGAAAGCTTGAATGGATCCAGAGAGAAAAGAGGCACTTGAAACGGCAGAAAAATGGCATTTATTCAACGTGTATCGTCCAAGGCCAACTAAATGAAACACACACAAAGTGTATACAAAAAGAAAGAAAAAATAGCTCTCAGATTGTGAATTGCATCATCCAGCACTCAACCAGTTGTAATTGAACAATACAGGAGCAATATTTTTGTTTGAAGGTAATCAGATACCTAAGCCAAGGAAAAAGTGGCCAGTACTAGAGGCTTGAGCATCGATTCGTAATGCTCATAACGTTCTATGGTCTTTTCCCCGTTCTGAGTCAAGTTTTGTCTCCGCACTCCATTCCCATGTGCATTGTTGCATGGGCTGAATATTAACAGCACAACAATTGTGTATGGGAGAGATATCTTTTGTTATTTAGATAGATGTTACAATGCCATACAACACAAAGGAGTCTCATCATTGCAGATAAATGGATAAACTTGGATGGCGGTATTGAGCTCTACAACCGTTGTAATAATCCATATTACCTTTTCAGCCTCACTCTGTCAAAATGGTGATGTATTAATCACATTTCAGCAATCCTCCATGGCTAATGATAATGTTATGAGAGTCTGGGTGGCAATATTTCGCTAACGTCTGCAACGCCTATTTTCTGCCGATAAGTTGTGCAAGAAGAAAAGCCTAAAACCTTGTAATCCACTTAGGTAAGGCAGTAGACTTACCTACTTCTGCAAACACACAACCTCATAAATCTACTGCACCTTCACATTCTTAAAGACTGTCGAGCCTGAAAAAACTCCAGCAGATCCTTCATCCCACTTTGTTTGTACCAAATGAAGACATGTTTCACATTTCAGACCGTTGCACAAGGTAAAGAAGTGTGCACGCACAGGCCCCAACAGATACTCTGTGTCTCTCTGTTAGTCTCCCTCGCAGCAGCGGGAGCAAATAAAGCCAAAAAATATCAGAGCTTCAGCGCAATCTCCAACCTAATATAATTTAGCGAACATCTTCAGCAAGTAAGCTATTTGACATTTTGTTCCTGAGTGGAATGTTATAAATTAGAAAAAGAAAAAAAAAGGATTAGACTTAAAACATTGATTTTCTGCCAAGCACTCTGAAGTACTGCCTTTTTATTCTTACTCTTAACTTCCATTTAGCTCCTCTGTGAACAAATAAAGAGGAATGTGAGCAACAACAGGCAGAGGAGCTAGTGTTAGGCGGTAACCAGGGCTTTATGTTTTGACCATAAGAATCACTTTTTTTTTTCCAGGGGCACCTGACCTACATCGCATTTTTCTGTTTGGGCATTTTCATGTCCAGCAGCCACGTCACACAAACAATGGAGCAAAATGGGCTTTGAAGTCAGCCCTGAATGAAAATGGAGGGGCTGACACATGAAATGCCCTCACAGCTGGGCTGCCCCAAGTCAAAAGAAAAACAAATACTTTGAATGAGAGGGGGACACGCCGCTCCTGTCTGAGCTTCCTAAGGCCCTAAGCCGCCACCGGGAGGTGGGCTTTCACGATATGCCGGTAATGATGGATGGATTGGGAAGAAAGTCTATTCACATGGAGATGTTACATCATAAATATTTACACAGGGCTGCCGTTTCCATGTAGCCTTTGCTTGTTTTGACACACTGGAAAAATTTTAAAGGACAAAAAAAAAAGTGCAGGAGAAAGAAAAGCGCAGAAAACGAAAAGGCAGCCTCTCTTTTTTGTTATTATACTATACTGAGTGATACAATAATACTAAATTGAGTTACATGACTTGTTGCTCTTTTTCTCAGTGAGACAAATTATCTTTCCTACGGCGAACTGTGGGCTTTATTTACTTTTATTTGTGACTGAATGAACTCGTGTTTATTACAGAATCATTGCCCTCCTACACACAAATTCTGAAAAACTAACAAAACACCAAACAAAGAGTCTGAGTTTCAATTATCTATCGTTCTCAATTCAGTCATAAATTTTCTCTAAAGATCTACAAGTGCTGGTGGGGGGGGGGGACAAATATAGAACAAACAATTTAGCAGATCGTCACCGTACTTAACAATCACACCCAGTCTGCCTCATCTATCACTGCGACCAAAGAGAAGTAAAAGGGAGACATCAATGTTGTTTGTAAGCAGCCATACAAATTTCTGCTCGGTGAGCTCAATTAAAAGCCTTGAGGTCCCCCGAGACCCCCTGTAACCAGTGAAAACAATTTTGGCAGTTTAATTTTCCTCCCACTGTCTAAGAGAGGGACTCCACTTTCTAGCCTCTACGTCTGTGGGAGCCAAAAAGAGAAGGAGGGGGCGGGGTGGTGTGTGTGTGTCATGCCAGCCCCGTGTTGGAGCAAGCTGGCCTTTATGTTTAGTTGCATTAACGTATATCAAAAGCCAATTAAACTAACTGTAACCAGTTATGCTGTTGTTATGCGGTCAGAGGCAGGAGTCTGTAAGTAGTCTACACAGCAGTCGAATCTTAACTTTGCTTCGACTTCCAAAGGAACTTGTTTAAAGATGTCCCCGAGTGCGAGTGCATACCTGTGTAAAGAGAAATCTCAGCTGACCATCCTGTTTGCTATGAATTATCCAATCTTTGTGGAAATCTGGGAAGCGCGCTGGGTGTGCATCTTAGGTTCTGATTGATACAGGGAGTGTGTCTTCTTTCTGGTGCGTGAGTGACACCACCAGAAACAAAGGAGTGTTGGTGTAGCCCTCCACCTCAATTCCCGGCCATGCCAACCCCCCCCGCCCCCCCACACCCGGTGATAGCGAGGGGTCTCTGGTTTGACATGAGACAGCCCAGACTGTCACTTCTGAATGTTTAGATCCCTCTTGACTAGGAGGCCAGGGGCAAGGGCTGTTGTATGCATCCTTATGACAGACTCCCACATCAGCATTGTGCTCATACCAGCTAACATCATTAGCACAGAAGGTTTCATCTCAGGGAGAGAGAAAAAAAAAGCAACCCAGTTTCTTCAAGTCACAAGTCATTAGTGTCCTCTCGAGAGTCAAATTGTACAGAGGCAGATTTTTTTTTTTTTTTTTTTTTATCAGCAACAAAAGGTTTTATACTCTTGTTAATTTGGTGGATGTCATCTGTACTTAGATGTCTGTGTCTAATGTCTGTTACAGTAATAAATGCCATAAAGTGGAAAAAATTATATTATTTCGTCGAGATGACAATGTGGGATACTGCTACAACAACATCTAAACATAAAACAGGCATAAAAGAACAGTTCCCCTGATAATAAGAGTATAGCGTGCAAAAATGGAGAAACTGCAGCGCTATAACATGCTGATTTTATTACCGCCAGTGCAAAGTTCCAGTTCTCTAATAGATTATTAGTTGTATTTTTATATTCTATATGTAAATAAGCAAGTCAGCTAACACACTTCTCAACAGCTGTTTATGTCAGGAAACAAAATGGGTGTATTTATAGGAAAAAGCATAATTCGGTTGTAGTAGTTTTTAAGTCAGCCTGACAGGGTTTCTCACAAACAGTGTTAGGAGTGCATTTGGTTCCGTATAGATCACCCATAGTAAGAAAGGCACAGAGAGAGAGAGAGAGAGAAAGAGAGAAAGGGGGGGCCCTCTTTGGAAAACAGATACATCAGTGAGCCTGTATAGTGTACAACATCGCTGTGAGTTAATCAGTTGGAAAATAAAACGGTGGGATTCTAATAAGTCATTTGTCAATTTTTACAACCCCCAGACACATTGATCCACGGGGATTAATGAAGATGCCTGATATTGTTGGAGATATGAACAGGGGAGATGGTGGGGACAGTAATCAGTCATGTTGGGGATTTGTCCTACCTCGTTTTCTCTTCCTGGGGAGTCACTGCGTACAGGAGCTCACCTCATCTAAAAAGAAGAGCAAAGGAAAAACATTAAAAAAATAAATAAACCCAGGCACTGATTATTCCAATGTATATGCACGTGCATACATGTTCTCGCGAAATCCATACATTTACCCAGCTCAATCTAATCTGCAGTGGCTGACATAATGTAACGAGCCTCCAGATGATGCAAGAGGAAGATGGGTACTTTTTGTTCACTCCTTTCCTTTTGATATGCAGAATAATAGTGCACAGATACCCAGGCCCCATGTCCCAGCTGGGGGAAAGCAGTGACTGAAGGAGGAGACTATAGTTTGTAAAGCCCATTGAAGCATGGGGAGCAACTGTACAGAGTACAGTTGTGTATGAACCACGTCTGTTCATATTTCAGCCGTTTGCCAGAAATAAATTAAGTTGGACTATTCTAATAGTAGCTTCCTACGTCTTAGCTGAAGGTGAGTTGACACAGTCTTATAGAGCAAACAATAAAACAAATCATTTCCCTTTGAAACCTTGGGGGCAAAGCTTACTTGTTGGCAGAGATACAGAGATTCAAATACTACTTAGATAACGAACACAGCTGACGGGGCCAGAGTATGTGGTGAGATATCTCCATATTCATATTGTGGAAAAATGGCATTCATTGTTAAAACATGAACCTGCTGCTTTTTCTCATGCGGAGACAAACACACCCTCGTATATGACATCAATAAGCGCAGACAAAGTTTTAAATCAGGGCAGAAACTGACTTTGGCAGAACCAGTTGAGTCACTCTTAAATCCTCTCAAAAGTTTCCTAACCTTGAGAGCCCATGCATCCCAGAAAAAGTAATAATAATTCTAACCTGATCTTCCTACTTATTTTATATCTCCCCTCAGCAACCTAACTTCTTCTCGGCAACAGTGCAGTTATTAATTCATGAGGCACTAATTAGTTCTTTGTTTAATTTTGTGTTAAACAGACTGACCGGAATGATAACGACTCGCGCTGTAGCGCTTCGGTCCCATGCCACTCCTGTTTGCTACAACAAGGGAGCATCGTGCGACTAGCATGATGAACCCAATTCCCTTCTAAGTTGCACTTCATTAAGTCAAAATGTGACAAGGAGCTTAGAGGAAGAACTGGCAGATCTGATCATACATAACAATGCAGGCCCAGTAAGTTTGAGGGGGGGTGGGTGCTGGTGCACGAGGTGGTGTGCGGGGTAGTGAATTCCAGCATGCATGTTGATAATTTTCTATTTTTAACCCTTGGGGGCCGTCTTTCATTTTCCTTTAATTGTTTTTGTTCAGAGCTGCAGTGTCCTCTTTTTAAATTGCAGCTCCTATCAACTCTGCTGATCAACCCCCTGTGCAACATTGCAAGCAGACAAGTAAACAACAGGGTTGCCCTTTTCTGGGATGTAGTGCAAATGCTCCGGTAACATAGGTGACAGTGCACACGCATACATAGGGTCAGATATTTACACATTATGTCCAAGGAAACAGTGAAACGGCATGTCGGTGCAGCGGCGACAAACAAATTGAACTTGAAAAATATCGTTTATGGCCATGTGAGTTGAAAAACCTGCTGAGTGGAAATAAAGGTAAAAGACAAATGCTTGATCAGAGTGCAAGAATGCATTAAGGTAGTGCCATCTACCCATATTTTAAATGCCTTTTAAGAATGTTTTTGTTGAGGGAGTAGTTGGGAAAAACGTCATTCATGAGAATCACAAATTTACCGTCTCAAAGATTTTTATTAGCTGTCCCGAAAAAACCTCTCCTTCTACATACATACCTTTAATGGCATGCCTTCACTCGATGCCCGAGTCTTAAAAGAAGCTATACGCACACTGGGTAAACCCTTCAGTAAACTACAGTCATCGGTTTTGTACATGTGACAGATAGCACTTTCATTGGGATATTTTTTTCCACTCCAAATCATCTGCTGACAAGCTTTGCTAAGATGTTTAGCCTCTCCAAGTATCTTCCCACTGGCTGAAGATATGATAAAATCAAAAAGCAGACAAGTAATTACACTGTATAATAGGCAAGATTGGCATTTTCAAAATCATTTTCATGTGGATGGAAATGACATTGCACAGACTATTCTGTATTCACTGGTGCAGATAAATAAACAAGGCATGGAGAAGAAGGGGGGCATACAGAATGCACAGTACAATGGCAAGCAGGTCAGTAATTAGAAACTCTGTTTGCACAGTAATAATTTTAATATATTCATCAGGAAACAGAGCATGCCTAGCATGATAAAATCCTATCAAGAAACATATCCCAACTGCAGCAACCTTTTAAACATACTGGAAGCTCATTGTTGAGAACCTGAAATAGCAAAATAAATATATAAACACACAAAAAATTAGAAAAGAATGCAGCTACACAATCCCTACATTGCAAATTTCACCCTTATAAGTTGTCATTATAGCAAGGCAGGGATATGCAACTCTTTCGAAATGCCAAAAAAGTCTTCGGTCTGGATCGGTACCTGCAGGTAAATGTGCTTCTGGAGCTTTTGACCTCTTTTTAGCCAAGTGCAAACAAGCTGAAGCCCTCCAACACCAAAACATGTTTGGCGTTGATTGTGCGAGCAACACGTGTGTAACCTTGTTTGTTATTGGGGTGGCAGTGATGATGCTATGGAAATTATTGCAAATTGCTTAAAGGACTCCTGACACGTAAAAAACCTTGACCTCGCAATGCCATTTCCCAAAGTCAGAATAATGTGTATTTGTTAGAGAAATTCAAGGTGGAGCACAAAGGTAATCAGCACGAACAACATTTTTACAGAAGTTCAAGGAGCTCCAAGCTAATCATCTACGAACTATGCAGCTGCTTTCATGCATGCATATGCCGATGGCATATATATGTATGTATACGCACACGAGGCAAACCACAACCGCATACACTAAAGCTTTCTCTAAACTTAAAGATGGTACACAAGACGAGCAGATATATCCCTCTGTAATGTTGCAATTATTACCAATTTAAATAACAGGAACACATGAAAAGCTACTCAGCTCAACAGAACAGTTTTAAATAATAACCCTCGTTGCTGTAATGACTGCCAGCCCATTGTCTAAGTTTCCTGGTTTCATTTCCCACACATAAACTCAGAAACTTACTAGTTTACGTGACCTCATTCTACATGAAACAACCTCTAATTACATGAAGTGGAAGCCGCAACAAGAATACACTTCTCACTGAATAGGTCTGTACTTTATGTCCTCTAGCCTGTGTTTCCTTCTGAGTTTTTAAACGCACTGCAGAGTGAGCAACTGATCATTTACTCATGCATATTTGACAGCACCTAGTAGGCCCCTTTTTGTTCTGTCACTTCTGGCTCCTATTCTCCTTTTCCCCTAGGAGAGGACAGAGTCAGGGGCTTGAGGGCAGCTACCTACACAGTTCCGCTGTCCCCTCCTCGCCTAATTTTTGTTGTCCAGCCCTTTGAAACCTCAATCTCATGCAGAACCAAAGAATGGTGATCCATGTGCAACAAGTGCCGGTGCCATGGAAACCCCCGTTTTGCCCCCAAAATATTCCTTTTTATCCCTTTTGAAGACCTGTCACCAGGCAAAGCAGGCATCACACGACCCTGGGCCTAGCCATGACAAAGCCTATTTTCTGCCTGCTTCTTGATTGATTAAAAAAGACTTTTTAGTAAAACCATGTTAAAGGACACAAAAAGTGACACACAGAAGAAAAGGGATCTTGCAGATGGCCCAATCAGACGGGTTTCCCTGTACTAACGCACAAAAAAAAACCACAAAAAGAAAAGAAACAATATCATAATCGCCACAAAGGAAGGGTCAGGCCAAAGCATGAAACTCGACGACAATGGTAATTACGAAAATGAAAGAAAGACGGGTTGGAATTTGGTAGGTGTGTTACGTTGAGCTACATATCAGATTCTTTTACATGAACTGTGTGATTTTTTTTCCCTGGAATCAGACGACTGAAAACTCGCTTCGCTGTAGCTCTAAATACTGTGGTGGGGTTTCTTTTTGGAAATGACGCTCTCGTCACCGCAGGACATTCATATCCGAGCATTGCTCTAGATTATTACAGGTTCCCACCACATTTGGGAATAAAATTATACACGCAGGATTGTAGTTCATGTCTGATGTGATCAATATTCTATACGTTAGACGGGCGACGGAGCAAAAAACAAAAAGACTGGCTCAGCTGCTCTGCATGCGCCAAACGAGGCCATATTACTAAAAGAAGCACAGGTCGATAAGAAACTATTTTTCTGTTTTTGTTGGCACTGTGTCATATCTCTGTGACTTAACAGTTTTTGCTCACAGAACATGAGCCGACTTATGTGGAAACTGGTGTATCATGTTATATGTTTTAATATATCAAACGTGCACAGGAACACTTTCATCAGCACTGAAGAAAAGAAGCTGCTCTCTTTGTTTCTGCGTAGAGATGTGGAGCAGATATTTACCAAGAGGATAGGCAGGGGGTGGCGGCGGTGGTGAGGGGGTGCAGAGAGGAGGAGAAGCATTAGAAGCGTCCACACATGAGCAATTAGTATTCCAGATCCTGATGGTTCTAAACACAAAAAGGCCTCACCAAATCCCCACGGCGGAGGTGTCAGACAGAAAATGACGAAAATCTGCTCCTTGACAGGGAGTCATTTATATTTTAGCTTCGTTCCATTATCTTAACGAATCCATCATCAGCCAATGCAATATTAACAGCAGAAAATCAACTCATTAGATCCAGGGGGATTTAATCAAGATTGCAATCATGTATGCGGTTCCTGGAGAGTTGGCTTCTTCTTCTTTTTTTTTCTTTTTGGTCCTTTCCACGTAATTGCCGCATCTCAGATCTTAATAAATTATTCTCGATCTGAGATTGATGCCCTTTTTTTTCATTGCCTCTCACGCCATGCACTCACTGTCTCCAACTATAATATTTACCATAAACATTATTATGTCATGGGCACACAGTTTAAAATGGCCTTTAGCTAACTCGCAGAAGTAATTGGCTTCTCCAATTCTCTCTCGTTTCCTTGCTAATTGCCCAGTGATATTGCTAACAGTTCCCCGAGAAAGAAAGAAAGACAGAAAAGAAAAGAAAAGGCCTCTTTTGCACAAGCTGGGATGTGTTGCTAGGATTTTTCAACCTTTATATGTGGATGTAGAAAGAATTTGCCGTGTTTGATATTGCTTAACAAGACATGCAAGCAGATGAAAGGACATTCCACTTTTGATATGTAAAACTTTATGTGAAACCCTGGAGGCAGAGAGAAAATAGAAAGAGCTCAAATTTCAGGTGGATATTTTTTAGTCATTTAGTCTCAGTTTCTGGGGAAAAAACAACACCGATAGATAACTGACACTCACGCACACAGACACACAATTCTTTAAATCTTAAGAACTTTTATCAGTTAAAATAAAAAATGAAAAAACCGCTGTCCTACACTGAAACTACACACTGTACTTTTAAATCTACATTTTGCAAAATCAGAAACACTGCACCTTAATCGTTACCTGTTACTCTGCGTCCAAACATGTTGGATTTGTTGTATAAAATGTCAAATAATTAATTTAAAGTTCAACTGAAACTAGTATAAAGATATTTTATACTGTTGTTGTGTTTTTAGCAGCTGCATCTCCTTTTCTTTAACAGCACTCTATAAACATTTAGGAAGTGTGGAGACCATCTGCTATAATATTAAAAGCAACTTTTAAAGGGGTCCTTCTTTACAGTATTCTTCATTTCATAATGTTTTCTGAACTAGAGGTCTGAACTGCAGGCACGCCGGTTTATCTCTTGGACTTTTACAAAATCTAGACTGTTATTTGCTAACATAAGCAAGGTCTTCTCTAAAAGACTTGCCTGTATGGCAGCAATATGCTGAGCCAAAGTCTGTAAGTACTGTGCAGCATTAAAGGTGAAATCACAAAGGTGCAAGATGACCATGTTAATTCACCCCGATGCCATCTGACCATTCTGCAGTGATAACACTGAAGATGGTCATTCTTGTCTTTAGTTTGAACACGGCAGCATCCACGATTTGGAACAAAATTAAAGCGGGATGAAGTTTTCCACTTAACCTGAGTCTTTCTTAAACACGCTCAGGTTCACAGACGGTAGCAGGATGTCTGGACCTTGTTTATCTGTTTCTCTCTCTCTGCATGGCACAGATTTGCATTAACACCTGTAGATGCAGAGATGAACTGTGTTTGCTCACAATGGTTGTGTTCCTGAGGATTTCCTGGAAGTGAGTCCATGCAGTGCTTCCACTGCAGAAGAGAAACGTGAGTTTTTAATATTATGGCATCTCAGAGTGCAGAAATCAAGGGCATTCAGTGCTGTTTTTTGGCCTTGATCCTTGCAAACAAAGATTTCTCTGAATCTTTTAAAGAAGCAGATGATAAAATCCTCACAGTACAGTTCAAACTGACTGTCTTTAAAACTGAGCTTTTTTTTTATTGCCACAGCTGCAGACCCCACCTTTGGACTTCTTTAAATACTTGCAAATTGATGCAAATGTTCTGAAACTCATCTTTGACACAATATTTAGATGAAACCAGACTTCAGGAAACATAATCTTATTGTTTTAAAGAGAGGCACATGCAGTGTTGTGTCAACCAGCTCAGCTGCAGCTCCACGTGATGTTGCTAATGATGCATTATTATTATTGATGCCGACAGAACTTTTAAAAATGCATTCACCACATTAGATAGAGTGATACCCAAACTCTAAATTTATCCATTTGTACCACCTGATCGGATGACAGGGGGAAAAAAAATTCTCCGGCTTCATTATTGCTAAATAGGAAAATTTGCTTTTAAATGTAAAAATCTTAACACAGCACAAAGTGGTGTAAGTATGTGTTACATGTGGCTTTGGGAGGCTAAATAAGGAGATTAGAGAAGGGAAATAAGGAACTAGGAAGCACCACCCAGGTCATAAGAAGACATCAGCTGTTGAAAATGTACGCAAAAGTTTCATTATTTTTTGTGAAGCTCTATCTTCTCTCCTGCTTTCCCTCATGCGTGTGACCACAGAGCTTCTTGCCCCTCACAGACAAGATTAACTTCTAATATGTTCAACATGATCCAAAAGTGTAAAAACTGTCAGAGAGACCTTTAATCTGCCTATGGAACAAAGCCTTTTGTACAAGGACTTACCTGACCTTGTCACTGCAAGTTTAACTTGCTGTCTGTTAGGCAATATAAAACCCTAGCCAGTGCCTCTCTTCCACCCCCTCCCTCTAAGTCTTTTTCCCTCCCGCCGCCTCGGTCTCTCTCTTGCTTGCTCGCTCTTCCTATGCACAGAATGGGGGTGTGTAAGTACAGCACCAAATGCTGTGCTAATCCCTGTTTCTCTGAGATGGCCAATAGTAAATCCGAGCCCTCTGTAAACCAATCTCAGAGTTTTTTATCTTGATTTATTAGATTACGTGGCCCGGGTCCCTGAGCTCATGCTACACATACTAATCCTAATCGGAATAGACAAGTATTAGGCCAGTTCAAGGGGAGCTAAACAGCAGCAGTGGCCAACTTTCAGTAAGAGGGAAACTACAAGCTTATAGGCTTGATGGAGCTTTTTATCCTTTTTCCTTTTTTCTCTACTTACATTAGCAGAATGAGTGTGTAATTAAATACATAAATCCTGACACACCAACCCTCAAAAGGCCTAAAAACCACTGAACCCCGTCCAGTTTGGCTTTCTTTTCCCTGCACAATGAAGTTACTGAGCCAAGCCCAATCATTTGTATTTTTCTCAGATTTTTAACTGTGAGCAAAGCAAACACGAAAGTCCCATTGAAAACAACTGCAAGAATTAATTTTACATCTCAGTGAATTCAAGGCAGTGTTGTCAAATTATAAGCAACAGGGCTATGTAACTAATTTCCCTTGGTCCAGAGACCTTAAGTAATTTTCATCTGCGATAATAAATCGCACATAATTAGTAAGGTGTCTGTCCTCTGTTTGCCTTTTGCCACTAAAACACAGTCACATTAATGTTACTAACTTTAAACCGGTATGAAAGGATAGTTTCAGGCATGCTGCAAATTGCTGGTCTCACACGGTTTTCAACCAGTTCAGCCACTGCGGATGGCAAGTGGGTTAGGCTGGATGGAGTCCATGTGACACATGAGGCCAGGGCTGGGGAACATTAAGAAGTGTCTGCTTGTACACTAATGCTGGTGGCAGCTGTTAGTCTGCCAAAAACTGCAGCAGCAGCAGCAAGGATATCCTGAAATACTATTGAAAACCGCTAAACCTCCTCCTCGCTGATGTAAAGCTATACAGCTGCTCGGCGCCAGTACAATCACTGATCAATCTGGGAAAGTTAAAAATGGAGCCAGGTTTGTGGACTAAACACGCTGCTTTTCAGCTTAGAAGGTCAAAGTGGGGATCTCCAGGGAATGCCGAAGACTAATTTTGCTGTATTTTAGAAAGTTTGTTCAGCAGCCAGAACAAATGCAACATATGCTGACGCATCTGTGTGTCTGCGCCGCAAACGATGCGAGCGTGCGTCTGGTTGTGTATTCTTTCCGAGAGTACGTGGAGATTTTTTGAGGCATCACCGGAGCACAGAGGTTGCCCCTGCCCACTGCCCTCAGGGGTGACAGGGGAGCTAAGGGAGATGTGACAGCCATGTCTGCTCCCTGTATGTGTTTGTTTGCCCCTGAAAACGAGACACCAATCTCACTCCAGCCCCCTGGGCATGTTTAGCTGTGCCTCCACCGCACCGCCTTCATCTGATACAAAGTGGAAGTCCACCCGGTAATAACATGCATCTCCGCTGGTGGGGTGAAAGTGGATACATATACACTTCAGAGCAAGAAAAAAGAGAAGTTGGCTGATACATCCCCCCTTGTATTTCAGCTGAAAACTGAAAGATTTTCGGCATTGTTACGATAAGTAGTGTCAGGACGCAGCAAAGCACATTTTGAAGTAGCATCGCTATAAAAAGCCCAACATAGCATGTAAAGTGTTATGCGATGTTAAAAACATGATCCACTGCTTCTCCATGCCAAATAAAAGTGAGGAATGAATTTCCTTTGCACTTGTGTTTTGTCCTTAGACCCAAGAGTCACCAAGTGTACTTTGCAAGGAATATTCATTTCCTTAGGATGGCCTCGTCAGCCTTGTGACCCAATCCATATCCATTCTGTCCTGTCTGCCCTCCCCAGTCACTGCCTCTTTTCTGTAAGTGGCAGATATTTCACCTGCCTATCAGTTTCCCTTTAAACGTGCTGCTATATGCAGGAAAGGCACCCATATAGGGTCACTGACTGTCCTCTACAGGCCCTCTTTGAAGCTACTATCTGGTCGTCTCTACTTCCCCTCCTTCTTCTATCACTCAAATTACAGTGTGTAGAGGTCACTGGTAGAAATGGGTTCAACAGAGCTGATTAACTTTGATCTAGTTTTACATATTATTGGGATGGAAAAAGTACAAGCCTTGGGAGGCTCATGACTTAAAAAGCAGATCATAAATTTAGGCCTCCCTAATTTATATTTACAACGGGGAAATAGTAGGCTTCTTTAATTTTTCTCCAGTGCCTGGAACAGAGCCTAGAAGATGTTCTGCAATGTTGTGAATGCCTGACTAGAGCGCACACTGCATTAGTAAGAGTTTGCTTGTGTATGCGGTCCACAGCAAAAGGCAGTTTACTAGCAAATAATGGGAATCAGATTATTTCCATGCAGAAATGTGCAGCGGGAAAGAAAGCAGCTGCTTCGACGTGAGGAAGGTAGGAGGAGGTTAAAAGGAGTCAATGGAGGCTAAAGAGACAGCAGGTCTACCGATGACAGAAAGAGTGGCCAGGGACTGCAGTTCAGGACTTCTGGAAACCACATCAAACAGACTATGGAGCGCTGCCAAGATGAACACACACCAACTGTTGCAAAAAAAGAACGTGAGAGAGGAAGAGGGGAGGGCGGACAAGTGGAAAAAGGACAGTTTAGTTTAAAAAATAGAGGATACAAAGATAGAAATGTATGGGGAGAAAATGGGGAGAAAAAGAGAGACAGATGTTGCCACAGAAAATCCAATCAATCAATATTAAACACAGTATCACTTACACATTTTATGATAAAGTTATAATTTAGCTTAATTTAGTTTTAGGTTAATTTAGTTCATCATGAAGCAAAATAGTAACCATTGGCTGGCTCCAGCATCTCATATGGGGACTCAATCCACTGTTAAACTTGGTTATTCTAGTTATATATTAATGAGATATCGAGTATTGAAATTAATGAGAACAAGAGTGGAATTAAAGTAAAAGAAGTGGCTTTCCACATCTGCAGATATGCAGGTGTATGTAGGAGATATGTAACCAAACACATTATATTTTTTTTTAAAGTTGCTGCTGAGTTATTACAGCAATATTTGGTTAGCTTATAACTTGATTTGCAATGAAAGTATGACATTTTAAAGTCTGAGCAGTACAAAAAGAAATGTCTTGTTAACTCTTACTAGGTGAAAAAATGAGGTCGGTCAAGCTAAAGAAAACGTATCATTAAAATTTGATATTAACTATTATTTATCTAGAACTTTTCAAACGTAAGCATTTCTTTGGCCCTGTCTCAAGTCACAATGTTTCGTACCTTTAATTTGCACTCAAGCGTGCTCATCGCATATGACTTTATCATTAGTCGGCTGCTAGTGGACATCCCAGGCTCTGGTTGCTTGACCTTTTAACATATTTATCCCCCTGCCATATGTGATTCAGCGACTCACCGGAAGTCACTTCACTCACTCGGCTCAAAGTTGCCAGAACTGAATCGCCCGTTGTTATTTGAAGTTGTCGAATGTCACCGTCTTTCTATGATTCGTGGCTGCCACGTAGTAGCAAATCGTTTCACGTGTGGACGCCCCTTAAATACTGATGCTAGCCAACAACCTAACATATTATTTTATCAGACATTAACATTACACGCGTTGTGTTGTGTTGCCGTTCGTGCCGTGCTTGATTTCAGGAAACACCCTGTCTAAATTTAGAAGCAATGCAAATAAATTCATCATGGTGCAAATGTACCAGTGTAAGTATCCAAATTTAAGGAGTGTGTGTCATACAGCACATATATTGAAATTACTACGGGTCAGTTTAAATTGACAACATTTTATACATCAGCAAAATGAAGAAAATTGGAGGATTAAATGTAATTTAAAAATAAACTTCTTTTTGACTACATTAGTAATTAATGTCATTAACCGGGTTATTTCAGGGTTGTGCATGACAACTGCAGTTATGTTGTGTGAGTGTTTGTTTCTATTCTAACAAAACGAGTAATTCAGGGTAAGTCTTCTTTCTGTTTTGATTAAGGCTTCTACATATTTCAACTGTTACCCAGAAGAAAATAGAACGATGACAGGAAAAGCTATACAAAGACTCAACAAAGTTTAATGCAATAGCTTCATTATTTAACACGATGCTATCAAAACTGAGACTGATAAGGCACTATAAATATTCTACAGCGCTTTAAGCTGTTTAGAAGCGCTACAACTGGCCTTATTTATACTAACTGCTCTATTATTTGTAGTGTGTCCAGAACCCCCGCACCCACCCACCCACTCTACAAGCCTGCAGTCAGGCCCTGTTCTCAGGGCTATCAGAAACCAGCCACTTGTTCAGCACCTGACTAATACCCACTATAATGTCACTTCTATATTTGTATCCTGCTAATCTGCTCCCAGGCTCCAATCTTTTCCACTTTCTTGCAAATTTATCACTAGACTGAAAGACTGCTGCCAGATCCTAAGTGCCTCACCCTTTTAAATTAAATAGTGGCATTTGTGATAAAGCCACTAAATTCCTTATCTAGCTGACCTGAAGAGTCTTTCAAGGCAAAGTGTCACTTTTCCTAAACTGGAGCACTTGTGACGCCATACACCCCACCCTATCCAACTGCCACACAAACGCAGACACGCAGGCAAGCACACACCCATGGACTGTCAGTTTTCTTGTCCTTTTCAAGGACAGGATTCGGAACAAAACACAAGTGAGGCTTGTTGGGGAACAGACAAGTGCTTTTACAAACGTATCTATAAATAGGCAGGTCGCGGTTGTTTTCATTTACAATGTAAATGTAGTTTACCTTCTAAACTAAGCTGTCTTGTTCTTACAGTAACTAATACATAACTGGAATAACAGTTTTGAGGCTTGACTATCATGTGACCAGAGAGCAAACTTAAACCATAATATTCTTAAATAGACAGTAACAGAGGTGTGGAGGACATTTTCCCCATATTTTGTCACTTCCAAGATATTACAGCTATAGAATAATATAGAAATGATTAAGATACATAAGTTATCCAGTTACTCTGAGGTAGTAACGTGTGTCTGTGTATGCCGAGCATATTCAAAGCCCCACATATTTTTACCTTAACTAATTCAACTAAACCCATCTTAAACTATGCAAAACCTTCTTAATTGGTCTCAGAGAAGAAGTCACGGCCAGCAGCTCCAACTTAGGTTATCTTGTCCTGTGCCTGGACTCAAAGAAACACTCACATTGTCAATAAATTTTTGTACACTTCCTTCCCATTGTGGATTCATGACCTAATAAGGCACTGTCTGAATTCTGGGGTTATTTTGAGTTTGTGTGATAATGCTCACTCTAACTTTGTCCCTCTTTAGAGATTCTAACAGGAGGCAGCCAGGAACTTTCAGATGATGGCAGTTTGATCAGATAAAAGAGAGAGCTTAAGGTCTTTTTTTTTTTTTTTTGAAACTATGTTTAATAAAACTGCAAATAATCACAAAATTGACATCAACTATACTAATTATACTCAGAATAGCATTAGTAAGTAGGCGGCAGGTACACAAATATAACAGGACAGAATAATCAAATGAAAATCATCCAGAGTGCTTTCATTGTTTTCACCAGCAGTGCTGCTGTTTTCATGCATACATGTTTTTTGGCCTTTTCTCGCGTTTCTAATCTGTTTTTGATAGGGTGAGATGTGACTTCCTATCCAAGCCGCTTCTATTGTTTTCCTGCGTTTTTAGAGGAATGAGGCTAAAAACAAATTGTTCCTATGTAGAAGGTCAAACAACATTGTTATGAAACGAAGAAAATGAGACTAAAGGTAAAAGCGCACGGCCAACAGGGCATTCCTGTTCCAGAGCCAGGACCTGTAAACACCACTTTGTTGATCTGTAATTAAGAGGAAGAAAATCTTCACTTTAGCACTGTGGGCTTCTCGCAGTGATACTTCCTCTTAGTCTCAGTCTCTTGTGTTTATTTATCAGTTTCTAAAACTGTACGCTGAAGGACTCCTTGATTATTTAGACAAGACACAGGAGTATTTCCTGGGCCAACAGAGTGAAATCTCTGATGCAGGGCTCCAAGCAGGCAGCTTGCTTAATACTTGACCCATGACCTCTCCTGGGTAATAATGCCTCTGTATCTATCCTCACACACGTAGCGGCACAGAACAATCACACATTCAGATGCCTGGAGAGGTTTCACAAAGCTGTGAGAAACATAGTCGAAAAAGTTCCTATTTCTAGCGACTCTTGTGATTTTTTTTAGGTCATACCTGATCAAAAGCTTTCATTTATAAAGTCAAAATATGAATATATTGAATTAAGAGAGCATTAACACTATACATCTCCCATGCAAAAGTCCCTGATCTTTGGAAAATGTTTTGCCCTTCTTTCCTTTCACCAGAACAGAGCCACAGGAAATCAGCTTTTAGCACTTTAAGCAGCACTTCCAGACATCTAGATTGCCCTCTGTTTAACATCTCTGGCATTTTCCATTTTCTTCACATTTTTTTACAGTACACACATTCACCCCCACAGCTGTTCCTCCCTTTAGTCATACTCACTCCACACAATTCAGAAAATCTGCCATAAAGTCAAGCAACTGCAAGCTGAGAACTGCTCGCAAAAATAAAGGGCTCTCAGAATAGATAAATAAAATCTCTGTTATCCAGCTGCCCTCCCTAAATCACTCTCAAACCCTTCAACAAGTGGTCACAAGCCGGGGCAAAACAGACTCTTTCAATAGCACATGACAACCACAAAAGAGGATTCTGTTAGATTCCAAAACTGATTGCTTAAGTTTTACAAGTAAAAACTGGGCTGATTCTGTATCTTTGAACATAATTACAGTATGTCCTTGTATCATCCTTCCTGTTGGTAAAGTAACCGCTTAGTGCCCTGCATACATTCCTGGGAATAAAAAAAAAAGAGAGCATTCTGAAAGAAGGGAAGTGGGAGGTTTGTCAGGCTTATTTTCAGTCAATATTTTAGGACTTTGGCTTTTGTGAGAGAGGAAACTGGCTGTGAACACCCATAAGCAGAAAGTCACACTTTCCACACATTTCACATATCCTCCACGGTATAGATGTTCATATGTGGACGGAAGTTACAAGAGGTTAAGAGCGATAATAGCCTGATTGTTTTCTTTTCCACTTTTCTTAAGCGAGACTAAATCCCACAGATTCCCGGCCTGCCAAAATGACCGTGTTTTTACTGTTTTGGCACTCGGATTTCTGCAGAGCAGCCTCAAACACAAATTCATCTCCAAAGGCCCAAACATTCGCTTGCAGCCGCAGCACAGCATAATTTGCCAGAAATACTCTACACGTGCTGCTCTGAGCTGACCAGATTTTCAACCAGCTGCTAATATTACACCATTTCAGCTTTTCTGGCGATTGATCAAATAAGCTCAGAACACTTACAGCGCAGAATAATGGAATTACTTCGAGTGAAATTCAAACGGCTTTCAAGTAAAATGCCTACTTTATTGCACTCGCTCAGTCTTTCAACAATACTTAAGGATTATCTTTTCATAAGGGTGTCAAAGCTCCTCAAATGTTAAAAGAGGTTTCACAGAAACACTTTCTATTATGAAATGTGGTTCAAATAAAGCCAAAATACCCACTTCTTCACTTCTGTTAAGGTGCTTGTGACCAGCCACACAGCATACACAGAAGCCACTGCACAAGCACTGGTCCCTGTGATTTAATACACCTAACAGTGGTCAGACTCACCAAGACAATAAATCCACAGTCAGCCAAAGGATGGTCTCAAAATTCCCTACAATAAGGCTGCAGATAAATGCCATTTTGTGCTCACTGCATTGTCTGCTTGCCTCTATTCTGGTAATCTAATGTGTGCTACATGCTCTTGGTCACCTTGACTTTGGTTGCCATAGTGCACAACACAAACATATCCCCACCCAGAAATACACCAAATAAGGCTTGGGGGAAAATCTCATAATCAGACGGCACAGAGGGAGAGGCAGATATAACCTTAAATATATTGTAAACAGGTCAAAGCTATTCCTTTGTGTACATATCCTGTGCATGCAAGAGGTTACCGGTGACACACACGCACACAGTCTGGCTAATTAGTATACAACAATAATTGTCCTAAGCTCAGCTATTGTTGACTCAAAGAAAATGATAATTGCACGGGCATCAACAAAAAATAAATTGAAGTTCTTTAGAAGAGAGAGGTCTTTGAGGACAAGTCTGTTTGTACCAAAAATGACCTTTAAACACCTTCCTCCAACACAGAGGAATCAGGCTACAAGAAGGCAGCCATCCTGTCTAGCTGTCGACCCCGGCAGATGTGAGTTCTGAAGAGTTCAAAAGAATTCTGCATGGGGGCACCGCCATTTACATAATCCTCCAGATATATTCCCCTGCAACCTAATCAAATTATTCACAAGTCTAGCCCCTAACTATGTAGACCACGCGATACACAGCCTTTCCATTACCAGCCTCTGTGTCTTAATCATATCGAAACAACCAATGTCACTTTTCCCTTTAGATTGGCCAACAGACACAGCAAACAAAGCATGGCTGTGTCTGACACACAAAGATTTCAGACAAACAACATCCTTCCCCCCGTTGTCCACTTTGTTTGGCATTTCTTATTGTCCTGGGATTTTATTTACTTTTGAAGAACAGAGTGCACCAAGAGAAAGAGAATTTTATCACTGGAAGTACACAATCTTAAGACAATAGCACATTATGTTCAAATGATGCTTTCAAGGGAAGTTAGCTGTTGGAGTAATTAGCAGGGCAGAGTCGGAGCTATTGAGAATAACTTTGAAAGACAACTGCAGATGACACGAGGGATTTTGATAATCACGGGGTTGGGTCCCTCAAGGCCTAATCCGAAAAGGAGATAAAAACAGAAGTGCTGATTCAAATGCAAGTATGATTTATGCAGAAATGTCGAGCTCGAAAATATGGTTCTTTACATTGTGCAATTGCTTATAACGTTTGTGGTACATTCCAGCTTTCCGGACTGGTTGTACCACTTCTGTTTTGCGGTGCAGTGCAAAAGAAAGAACATGTAATGTCCTACAAATGAATAAAGTCGCTCCAATATCATGAATCCATGATGACGCTAAGTAAAATGATATACGATGAAAGAGCTCTACTGTTTAATGCAATTTGTTTGTTTGTTTGTTTGTTTGTTTGTTTGTTTGTTTGTTTGTTTGTTTGTTTGTTTGTTTGTTTGTTTGTTTGTGTGTGTGTGTGCGTGCAGGACACACCTCTGGGCACAATTCAGTTCAATTACAGTAATACCAAGTTGTATGAGTCCACTAATGAATCAAGTTATGGCTAATATCCATGTTTTTCCAGACTCATAAGTTATATAGTGTGTGGCTTTACGTGTCAACAAAAGTAGACAACAAGCATGAATACTTCACAAACGTCTCTAACCCAGCAACATAGTCCAGCTAGTCAAAACTGCCATTTGTTTCAGTTAGAATAATTACTAGAAAAATGTCCGTGCTGACTTCAAGCTGTATAGACAAAAGTATTGGGCCACCTACACATTACACCAGGGGTGGGGAAGTCCAGGCCTCAAGGGCCAGTGTCCTGCAGGTTTTAGATATCACCCTGGGTCAACACACCTGAATCAAATGATTAGCTCATTACCAGGCTTCTGGAGAATTCTGAGGCGCCGTAACTGTGATGCACTACTACTACGCCTCAGCCCTCAGTAACCCGCTGTGTAACTTTACGTGGTCTGCCACTTCGCGGCTGAGTGCCTGTGGTTCCTAAACACTTCCACTTTGCAGAAATACCACTTACAGTTGATGGTGGAATATCTAGGAAGGAAGAAGTCTCACAAACTGACTTCTTGCAATGGTGGCATCCTATCACAGGACCACATTCAAATTCAGTGAGCTCTACAGAACAATCCATTCCTTCACAAATGTTCATAAATGTGGACTGCATTTCCATGTACTTAATTTTATAGCCCTATGCCAAGGGGATTGAAAATATCCTTCAAAGAGTAAGACAGAATGGTCCAATACTTTGCCCATTTAGAGGATTTTGGATGTAAAACGTGATAACACTGGAATTTTTATCACATTAGAAAAATGTGATAAAAAAAAATGTGACCTGTTTTGTCATTTTTCAACCACCAAAGTCAGATCAGTTTATCCTCAAGTTCAAGGTAATATTTATGTCATATTTGAATTCAAAATTTCCTCAGAGCTTTCCAGAGAAATGTCCAGTCTATTCTCTGGGAAAATACTGCGTGACATTTCATCCAAATTCACTAGGTATCAGTATTTTAGGCACACGCAGTCCCATGCAAATTAGGAAACCAAACTGACGAGTTTTCTTTCTCACGCGAGGTAAGCCCTCTCTGGACATCAACAGCTTTTAGGAAGTTAAAGCAAAAGTGTTCAAATTAGCCGAAGCTGTTGCCAATGCTCGGCACGGGTATGTTTCATGGCTTCCCCGATCACAAAATGTTACCAGAAGTCTTCCAGTACCAGCTACTTGAACTGTCTGATGAACCCGGGCAACCACTGACATGATAAAGTCATGGGGATAATTTATTTCCTGCCGGTTTCTGACTGCATCTCTGATTTCTAATATGATATACCTCCACATCTAACCACAGAGACTGAATTTCTATATGTTCATTTTGTGGTTGTATTAGTGCGACCTCTAGATAAACCTCCAATAAATGCAACCAATCAGTCACTGTGTGGAGTTCTGTATAATTTCCATGTCGCAGGAAGCACAGATAATTTTCCTTTTCTTGTTTTTTAAATCAGATTTGCTCTTTCAGTTCAATAACACAAAAACTGCAACGTTACAAAAAAGTTTCACCTGTTCCAAAACCATAACACACATGATCTCGTTGCTCCTTTACTTAGCATTGTTTGAGGCTGAGAAACATCATCCCCATTGCTAATCAGCCTGTTTTTGCTTTGTGTACGATATGCTGCCAGGGGGTAAAAGGGTTAATGGATCAGCCAAAGTTTACATCCCATATGCGGTCAATTTTCAATGACTTCTTTTCCCACATTGAAATAAACTATTTCCAAATATGCAGATCATTTTGCTTAATGAAAGATGCTTGACGTCTCAGATCCAATTAATATGCAAATGTAAGTGAGGATTTATTTGTGACATTCTGTATGGGTGAGAGAAAACAAAAAGGCTTCTTAACAGTAACACTAATTGCTGTGACTGATTGTCACATATCATCATTCACTCTGAATCTTCTAAATACCAAAATTCTGATAAAAATTCTCACATGCACGTGGTTAGATATATTCCTTTTTCTTTGTTTATTGGTTTGTTATTGCTCTACAGTGCACTGTGTCTTGTTTTGGCATGTTGACAGGAGATGCTTAACCAACCAACAATCTCTTACCCTCTGCAGTCTACATAAAATAAATAAATAAATACGTTCAACATAAATAATCTTTAACTTGCATTGAGTTTAATGTTATTTTTTTCATTTAATGTTATAAACTAAATCAATTTGATTTTTATGTAAGAGCTGTGAACACGTGCAGTACGTTCAAGTAGAGAACGGCGCAATTTTGGTGTATTTTGATTTTTATGACGCACCGTACATTGGACAACAAATTAAAATGCGTTAAGACTACGGCTACTGTGGTTCCTTCATCTGATTACTCATTACTGCTTTGTAAAACAATACTGTGAAAAGGCTGTACTAGCACAGATGTCACATACACAGACTTTATGGCTTTCACACATCCAATCTCGATTCCCACTGTATGAAAAGCCAGACTAATGCAATTCATCTTTGATGTGGAAAAACCTTCAATCAGTGATGTATTTATCACTGTAAAATAAAATCAATAATGTAACTCAACTATTAAAATCCTTTAATGGATGGAGCAATATACTTAGCTGTTTGCATCATCCTCAAGTTTTAATGCCAGAGGCACTATAGAGAATAGCAGTTGCATTTCAAGAACCGTAAAGCGTGAACGACACCTATTGTTACATATTGCTTTAATGTACAGTAAATATTAAACTGACAAATTTGTCCTATGCAGGACTTTTAAACCAGTGAGCGCTCATCCAGAAATACATTTGTATAACACACGGTAACTGATTTCTTGAACATAACGTAACAGAATAATTATGTCTGTCTTATATATATATATATATATATATATAAATATATAAGTGCATCTCTATTTTAAGTACGTCACAAGAATGTGCACCACTGGACAACCCTAAGCAATTTATATATTTCACTGGGTGAAACAATGATTTAGTGCACTCTGATCGAGAAACACATCCGGGGCTGTAAAAACAACAATCAACCACTTTGGATTAAAAGACCATATGTCCTTTAACAACCAAAAAAAAAAAAAAACATGCTGACGAGCAATAAGGTAGGCAAAATAAAATGATCCACTGACATTGCCTCTGCTTTGTAAGGCAAACAAACCTCCCCGTCTGGCGCGGAGTCAGTTCAAAGGACAGCACTTGGATCCAGATTTTTTGAGTAGCTGCATCACCTGTTACATGGAAATGAAGCTGTCTAGGTTTAATTGCAGTTTTAGGCTCAGTGAAGGAAATTCAGCTTAGTTTTGCAATTGTTTGGGATTTTATCAAGTTTAGTGAAAACATACAGATCTGGCTATTTGGGCAAATATATTTGTTAAAAGGTTTGCTGTTTGAAATCTGGCGACGGTGCCAAAAATGTCTCGATCGTTGTGTGCTAAATGATTCAAAATGTTACAAACTGCCTGAATGAGAAAAGTGACAGGAGAACAGAAATTGGAATTCCATCCAACAGACCTTATTAATTTATCTAATGTGTCACATTAATGCAAACTTGATGCTGGTACCCTTTTAGCATTTGGTCATTTGTAGTTTTTTGTAAACAAAAATGTTGTTTCCGTTTGTTCGCGTTCTTTTAATCCAAGCACTTTTCCCGAAAAGTATTTCAAGTATGAAGAAATTTCAGGTATCACGTTGCAAATTTCTTATCCTGCTTCCGGAAGAAGGAAAGTAACATTAGATACTCGGGCCTACAAATCAGCAAAATAACTGTACTGCACGGTACACATCCGCCACTATAGCTAGGCCAAGCATATTCATACCCAAAGCTTAACAGGACTCTGCAAAGTCTTGAGCAAACGTATTGCTCGTGTCTGAATCTGTCAGTGTTTGTGTGTGCACTTGATGTCTGTTTGCATGCCGACCTAGCCTCAGATTGCTGTTTGAGGATGTAATTGCTCTGCTCCTCTCCTCCTCGGAGTGGCCCAGGATGGATCTGCGCGGGCTGTTTAGCAGTCAATGGCCGGTGCAGATTGTAAACAGATCTCCCATGAATTGCGGGTTTAGCGGTTTTGTGAGTCTCTAAACAAGGTTCTACCGATAACGCCATTCTCTCCCTGACAAAATCAGCCACTTTGCTGCAAGGGTGTGATTTGAGAGGTGCCAGTCAATGTGATTGACACTATTAATCCCCCACAGGAGCGAAGAGGTGGAGAAAACAAACCATGCCCTTATAGAAAACATGTCCCTGTTTATTAAATCCTACTTTGGGTAAATATTTCACCTATCCATCTAACTGTGCAGAAGAGTCAAGCATGCGCTGGTAGGTGGGAAAGAGTTTCAACTGCATTGCTGACTAAACCTATGTTTAAAAGAAACAAACAGACAAAAAAAGTTGCAATCTTAGCATAAGTAACAACTGAACACCCTCAAACACATACATGCACACACACACACAAGCCCCAGTATCTTAAATGATCTGCACAAAACCTATGAGAAGAATATCCAGCATGTGCTTTCTAGCTCACAAGCTCATCCATGAAACTTAAAACTGAAATGTGAGTGTTTCTCTTTGCTTTCCAAAATCACTCTTGATTTGTATGCCGTCATCCTGATTAAGACCTGAGACAGTTGCACAGCACTGACATACAAAGCACACTGTGGCTTTTCAATTATAAATTAAGCTCTACTGGCCAGTAGGAAAGCAAGTCATCAAGCATTAAGCACACATATTAATTTTCAAAGAACTAGTGGTAATGGGAACATCTTGGAGACAGTGGCGATGACTTGTCTGAAGCTGACAGGACACTCATATTAAATACTTAACCATAGTGGGCGAAAAAATCCTTTTGTAGACAGTTTTTAAACATGCATGCACCCTTACCCATAATGTACAGTGTCAGTGCGAGAAAGTATTCAACGTGACGTCACAAGTCAACCCATGTCTAAAAACCGAACCGCTGATGGAAAATTTTAATTTCATGGGAAACGCTGCAGGAGCTACGATAAGACTAATAACAGAAGCGAGACAAACACTGCAGAGTCCACCGTGCAGTTTGCAAAGCTTTTTGTTTCCGTGATGTGTTTGACAAAAGTGCAGAAAAAAAAATCACTAATGAAAATTACAAATTGCAATTACAGGCCAAACTCTTTGATGTAATCTGGATTGCTTTCAATTATATCATAATATTTCAGCAATTAAATCAAGTATCTTTACAAAAGGCAAAGTGGCCTTCTGGACAGATAGTTCCAGTTAAAACTATATAAATAAAGAGGTCCTAGTCACAACGAGTGGTAAAATGTGATACGGGACATCTGAAAATGCCAGCAAACTTTTTTTTCTAACTTAAGGGGACTAATCATTTAATTAACCAGAGAAAAATCAGTCACCGGATCTGAAACAGCAGCAATTTTCGTTCACCAGTCGACCTGTATGATGGACTAAAAGAATATATGCACTGTGCCAGACTATATGTGCTGTCTATACATGTGCAAACAAGCCTAGCTGTGAAGTTACCCAGTGCAGTACAAGCAGAACCATGTGATTTCTGCTCCATATTGTAAACAATAACTCTGACTTTTAGACTTTTACCAAAGTAAAAACATGCTGTGCAAAAAGCAAAAATGGTACTGAGAGCTTCCTGAGTTTAAGCACTGCCTAATGATAGCGTTTTAAACACATTCAGCAGTCGCATAATTCCAGTAAAGGAACAAAGCTGAAGCAAGCGCACGCGCTCTATCATTTTTTTCCTAACAAACGACGTAAAAATGGTCCATTATAACGAGGAACAAAGAGGATAGACCCCATGTTACAGCCAACCCCTCACTGATGCCCTAGTGACTCGGCCAGCCACTCTCCCAAGGCCTACTCCTTGATTAAATGCATAATCCACTACTCCCCATCCCCAATGATTTAGTGTGCCTTTAAATCAGCTTGCGCACACATAAAAACCTCAAATAAAAATCACCAAGAAAAACCATTGCACTCTAACTGTTCTATTAAAATGATACCCGGCCCAGCCTTTCTTCTCTGCAATAGCGTTTATTCCACATGAATGCATATCTTCATTTTTTTCATAGGTATGCATATAAAATATTTAAAGTTTAAAATGTCACAGTTGAAACATCAAATGCGGGAGTCTCTTATTAATCAGCAAGGATTGAGGTTCTCTTTTAAGGTTATAACCCTTTGAAAGAGCAAAAATTACATTTTTGACCTTGAAGATGAGACAAACTCATAAACGTAAAATAATTTGCAGTTTAAAGGGGAAAGAGATATCAGTTACCTCAGCCAGCAGTGCTCTGGGTTGTCAGGGGAAGACCAAACAAGTCTCATTTTCATATTTACATCCAAGCTGTTGAGATTAATTTGAAATCACATCAAGAAAAAAAAAGAAAAGAAACAAAACTCAGAGAAAACATCAAAAGGGCCAACTGTCAAAGTTTCAAATCCACGGGGCCCTAGCTATCTCCAGCGTGTGAAACGCAGACTTTTTTCTTGCAGTTTTATTAAATGGTGCATGACATTTTCATTACTCAAGGAAATTAAATTGACTAATTTTCTTACAAGCCCTGTACGTCTGCTATTTTAGGGAGGTGCACAGAAGAGAGCAATTGTTTCAACACCTACACAAAAGAAATGCAAACACGGATGAGCTCGGAGAAGAAAAGTGATTTCAAAGCTTTTAATGAGGAACTTTAGGGTTTTGCTCCTTTTCTTAAAACTGGGTTTTGATCACATCCCCAAGTGCTGATTACTGTTTGTTCATTCATTTTAGAGCCATGTACCGCACGGCGCGCTACAAACTGGAGCCTCCATTTTTCAATATATTGACTCTGAAACAAATTACAGCTTTCCAAAAATAAAAATTAAAAATTAAATAGGATGCATTAAAAAATCTGGGTCCAGGTTTGAACAAGCAAGAACACACATTTACTTGAATAGGCTGGAGACTTAAATAACAACACGCTGGCATATTTATATATTACACATGCTGATAAAATGATACATCTCAATGTAACTGTAAAGGTGAAACCTTTAACCTGTGGATACAGACTTTAACCAGAATTTGTGCTCATAATCCAAAAATAAGCCATTTGTTTTGTTAACACACAAACATATTCATCATCAAAATGATAACAATCATCATCAAACATGGTGTCACACTAAAGCACGGTTAGGGAGATGGCTCCAGTTTAGTATTAAAGATTTAATCCATAAAGAGGACGCTTTGGTCAAACGCGGCGAGGACGGCTGAGGAAAATATGGAGTCAGCCAGGACCTCGACATTGCCTCTTCTCTGGAGATGAAAAGGCTGATTACCTTCACCTCTCAGGGGTGTAAGCCACATGGCTGACAACATCATTGGAAAATAGACTACTGAGCTCCTCTGGGCCCTATAACAGCTTACATTTAATGTGGGGGGAAAATTCACACTAAAAAGGAGTTGACACCACAGCCATACTCTCATATTGTTGAATGCGTTATGAAGGAAGCCACTTATTCCTTGATGCTGGTTGTGAAACAGTGATGGCTGAAAAGGGATTTTAAAGACTGTGTAGATAATATACTGGCGGCGGGAGTTAAAAAGTGCAGTTTGAGTAATGCAGATTGTTCTCACTTACTTAAGCTGCATTTCTGCATTCATCTGGAAGATTTTTCCTCATAGCAAGAAAATTCACATTAAAGTTGACCTCAAACGCTCATCCTGCAGCGGAGCCGTCCAGTGAAAGAATCTATAAAGACAAATTTGCTGATTTCCAAAAAGTATTTGCCTAATTTTAAACACAATAACAATTCAAAGACGGAACGAGTGAAAACGAAAACTTTGAAGCCAGAAAAATAATTCAAACCAAACGAGCGAATGTTTTTAAGTTCTCCACAGTGTTTCGGTGACACACTGTGCCATTGGATTAAAAAAAAATAGACAATTTAAAAATGATATCCCAGTAATCCTCTGATGAATAAGCTGGAACCCTCTGTGTGACCTCTGTGTTCATCAACAGCAACCACAATTTAGTGGCTGCCTGAACTCTATTTCAAAGGTTACTGAATTAACTTAAAATTACTTACAATGCTATTAAAATGCTGAGCTCTTTTGTTGTGGCTGTAAATTAATTTAAAACCTCAGCAATTTGAAATATTCTGAGACATGTCAGGCGGGTGAAAAAAAGAAAAAGAATGGCAGAAGTTGGGCTTTCTCAATGCTTTTGGCTTGGCAAATGCTTGTCTTGAATGATGAGAAAAAGACATTGGGCTTAACTAGAAACATATGGTATTCCACTGGAGAGGAAGCCTTCGTAAGAGGACCATGGCTGCGTAATAAAAGGAGACAGGAAAAGGGCACGTGTGGCGGTTTGGGTGGATGAGGAGTTTTTTTAAGGCGAGCTGGAGCCAAAGTCTTTTTTTGAAAGCTGCATTGGTGTCCTACTCAAACCCTCTTGATCAGGACACAGAAAACTGAATTAATAACAGAACACTGCAATACAGACAGAGACCTGGACGCTCGCAGGAAAACAGACAAAGACAGTATCCGTGGAAAAGCCAGGCAGTTACACAAAACAGTCAATTCACAATTTCATCTTTTTTAATTTTCTAATCAAAAACAGTCACACTGGATGTAATGTTTGTACTTTAAGCATTTTTTAAAATTAGGATTTAAATGAATCTTGCTAATGTCATCAAAAATGTTCTATTAAATTGTCTTACCTTTTAAATGTCGGTGAAACAAATTAACACAATGACAATATTTTTTAATGTCCGATCCAATCCCAAGCATTTTCTGGCATTAAATGTTTTTGGCTTTGACCTTTTTGTAGTACCCTGAAAGAAGTTAAAGGCCATTACAATAACAAATATCGCAAATTATTTAAATCTTGTGTACCTAAAAACTGCAATTAATGGAAAGTCCACTTGAGACTGGCTCAAATAGTGAATCGATCCCTCCTCGTGAAAACTGTAATCAGGATGAACGCTTATAAAACACACCCCTTTAAATTATATTTAAAGTCATATGTAGCTGAATGGTTCCACCTTCAGTGAAATCACCCATTTTTTTGTTAAGCCCCATTTTTTGAAGTATTGGATATAATAGTTAGAGGCGGGTCTGACTGAAATTGCACACTCATTGGCTACTGACTTGTGACTGACAACTAGGCAAGTGAGCATAGGGTTTCATACCACAGTAAATTCTCCATTTTGGTATGATGAAGATTTATAAAACATATAATTTTTTTACTCAGTGTGACCCAAAATGAGTGACTGAGTTCATAAACTCAGCAGGAAAGTATTTACAGCAGTCATCACAGAAAGCTGTTTTCCCATAAACTTCTATATGACCAGAAGTGTTTTTCCAATCACAACTATCTGATGGCGTTTTAATAGCACGCAGGTTTAACCCTTTAAGACCTACCATAGAACCAAGTCCGCCAGAGCTTATATTATATTTTTACATGCTGTAGTGCCATTTTTGGGAGCATTTCAAGTTGATATACATCAATACAACCATTATAGCCCAAATTTTAATAATATGTATGCATTAAGTGCATAGTAATTACATAAATTGCAAAAAAGTGCAATAAACTACAAAAAAAATTAAATCGTTTTTGTTTTTTTAACATATATTTCTAGTTAGGGAAATTTAAGAGGCTTATCCCTCAAAACTGTAAATACAAAAACGTTGCACAAAATAGTTTCCCACCAGAGGAGATTTATTTTAAGTGTCTTCATAGTTTTATTTTTGAAATACACCAATTTTTATATACTGCAGGAAAAACGAAAATAAATATTATAATGCAAATTTGCAAAAAAACAGCATATGCATCAAAATAAACTATTTCCAGCAGTGCAATTTGAGTCCTAAGCATCCCAGAAACGACACAGTAAAGTCATAAAGTCAAACATAACTTTTAAAAACACCAGTATAGGCTCATAAGGTCCTGATGGTAAAAAACTACATTTCCGCAAAATGACGTCACTTCCGGTTTCGGGCAGGTCATGGCGGACATGCGATAGTTCGCGCTGATGGACGTAGGAAGTGTTACAAACAGCTGATCGGATCGGCAAAGCGTGTTTCTGGAATATTATGTTTTTGTTGCTGCAAGTGCTTTTTATGCAGTTTTTGCAAAGCTATATGTGGAAGGAAACTGTGACCGAGGACAAGCTGATGGCATAAGATGTAAGTACAACTCCTCCGGTTTCATATGCAAAAACAATTATTGCGCTAGCTTACGTGGTTGCAGTGCTACCAGGATTTAAAAATAGTTACGCAAAACGGAGCGCACCCGCTCCGACCGACTTTACAGGGTTAAGGCAGTTCAGCACTGATGTAAATTCTCAACTCAGGCTTAAGTTTATGTTTTATACTCTCTATGAAAAGTGTTAACCTCACTCTCCAGCAGTATCATTTAAATAAACAAAAATTAATTAATATAAAAAGTATATGGTCAGAGTCTATGGTTAGTCCACTAACCAATAGGTGAATCCACAGTGGCTACACTAACAAAAGATTTTTCCTTAGCATTTTGGATTATCAAAGAAAACATTTATGATACTGACGCATTTTGTTCAGCAACTGACACCATCTTTCACCACAAATTAAATCCCTATTACGGTATGAACAACCTACACCAAGATCACATGGCCTCAGTGTCACAACCACAAAACTTCTGTTTGGTAAAAACAGGAAAAGACCAAAAGGTAATAACTCATTTCTAGACTTTTCATTCCACTCTTTAAAAATCTGTTAACCATTTGTGTTTCTGCCTTAACTACTGTTAAACCTACAAATAATTAATTAGTGGCAAATTTGGACACAGTGTTATGGTATTTCTATATATTAGTTTATACTAGCAAAAAAACACCCCAAGGTTGGTTTTTGCCAGGCCTGTGGCACTTAAAATTCTTCATTCTGTGAATTGGCCATAATATATAGAAAAATCCAAATAACTGGGATTTATAACCTTTTTAAAAACATAATTGTATGTGTGAAGATGTCCATGCAGTTTTGTTCATGGCCATTAAAGAGCACATAGATATGCATATGCAAACCTATGCTGCAATCATTATATTAAGATATGTTATTGACAATAACAAAAGTCACAATGTCTCAATCTTAATTCGCAATTACACCCAAGCCTTTTTCCAAACGTTGAGAAGTTCCAGTTTGTTATAACACAGTGACATATAATTGGTTTGTCTTTGATGTCAAAACTCCACAACTGGACACATATTTTTGAAAACAGCCATGGCTGTTTTAATGATTAATATCAGTCATGATGCACTACCATGTAAATATCAACAAAAACCTTCATTAGTAGGTCAGTAGCTAAAGGGTCTTGGGCTTTTAGCTTACTGGTGTCTAGTTTGTAGTACTCAGCACTGGGGCATATGTCTGTGCTGTAATCACAACAACAATCTTTTACAGATTGCCCATAATTAGAAAAGCTCCTCTCCAAACCAGCTCCATGTTAAGAGCATGATTGCAGCCAAATTGAGCAGTAATTTGTATGATGTCGATGTGTGCTGTGTGAGGGGAAAAGTCTGATGTTTTAATGCCACTTTTATCAGGCCTGGTTAGCCTGCCTCATTCAAACTAAGCGCATGGACCTTCGGCTGAGACTGGGTAAAGAGCTTCTGTATTGTATCATAGTAAAACAGACATCAAGCTTAAATAAAAGGCTAGAAAAGGCAGAACGGGCATCCACGTTTTCTGTCCTCAGTGACCCCAAGAGACCCATCATGGATGCTAATGGAATCACTTGCCCTACTATTATACAAAAACCTAAACATCACCTGGCTGGCTGTGTGTGAAGGACAGATGCACTCATTATTATTCTGCAATGCTTATCAAGGCCGTGCTACTGCCCAGTTACTGTACCACAGACATGTTAGCAAGTAGTAAGGAAACTGGAAGATTTTGGGTTTTAAAAGTATCTGTAAAACATATTTTGCGATTGCGGTTTCATAAACTTTTCAAAAACATTGCTCTGTAGAGATAAAACAACAGATGAATGAAAAAATGAATGAATGTGTATCTAGATTGATTTTATATAATCTTACAAAATCATTTATGAATCAAAGTTAAGAATTTGAAAATAAGAAAAGGGCAAATAAATATAAAATAATTCTATATTATGTTTAGTGAACACAGTATTAGTACACCTCTGGTAGAAGGTGTTTGCCATTATATAATGAGAAGTATAATATTTAATTATTATGCTATGTCATGCAATGTATTTTTAATTTAAAGCCACATATTACATAACTAAATTCTTTGACAATTACAAAGCTCTGTATAAAAACACTAGGCTATAAAAATACGAAACCCTTTAACAGACTGAAAAGACGGGGCAGTGACAAGCTGCATCAACACAGGCCTGAGAGAATGTCTCCTTCACCCACCATAATTACCACTGCCAATCCAGAGTGATTTTATAATTCCAAAATCATGACACTTCACAAAGACACTGTGATTGCATTAGGATACTCTTTCAGTCTTCAAATGTCTATTCATTCATTTTTTTTAGGACCTGTCCTGAAATATATCTGGGGGGGGAGGGGGGGTGAGGGGGTCCTGAAAGCCACCTCATGAGAAGATGAGGAATTTTTCATGAAAACATAAAAATTTCCACTTGAGATCATCACTTGCTCTCTACTCTCTGCTCTCAAAACATCCCAGAATAGTGCCATGACATGGTGTTAGATACTTAGAGCATAATTTTGATGTCCAAAAGCTAATAATAGTCAATAAGGTGAAACCTCAAGAGTGTCAGATTTACATGGCGTCACAATAGATACAATTTTTTTTAAAAAAAAAGAAACTTTTGGATCTATGCCGAGTTGCAGCTTACATCAATGTTTGAGCAGGCTCACAAAATATATGTAGTGAAGACTCTGGACTTGCAGAAAGTAACATTATGATGCCCTGTGTTTTTTCATAAACATGGAATCAATAGTTGATTTATAACCAAAAGATGTTTTGAGATTACTGACATTGGCATTGATCACTCCAGTCGTACCAGTCCATCCTTATGTCCATCCAAGTGGTCATGTGTGCCAATTCTGACCCCCCAAAAAAACCCTCAAAGTATTCCAGAGAAGTGAGAAAAGGTGAGCTTAGTGGCCGTACAGTGTGACTTTTACCACAAAATGAAATTGGTGCCTTCTGGAAATGCCAAGCTCATGAGAATGGGATGAAACTGTCAGGTCAGGATGGGAAGGTACAGCTGTCACCTATCATTCTAAATGTAAATCTGCTTTAAGTGGACACTTTTTAAAACACACTGTGCTTGTTGAAGAGTGGCAGGTTTACATCCACCCATAGCGCTCGGCAGTGTTTTCTCCCTCACTCTAGCCAACAAATTTGTCAGAGCCAGAGGTTACAGTTCACCACTGAGAAAATACATTCATGACAGGCTTAAGTTACTGAGGATGGTGCTGTTTTCTGGTTAGTGACTCCCAGCCAAATGATACCATAGCTGCACAGCTAGATAGTTGCTAAGGTCGTGCAGGCCTAGAGACTGGACAGTGACCCCCTGAAAACATCTGGTTGCTGGGGAAAACTGTATTTTCAAACAATTGACGAGCAGTTGCTGGAATTTGCTGACTGTCATTAAGGGAAATCAGTCGCAAAGAAGGGTCTGCTCCAAAAACCTCCTGATGATTGATTTGGGCTCAGACAGCCACAGTCTGCACAATAGTTTGCCAGCCAACCGCAGAGTGGTAGTGAAACTGTGAAAAGTGTGACAGTCTCTGTTTCTGGTGTGCATTGCACTCTTCAGTTTCACTACCACTTCCATGCAATTCCATCCAAACTACAGGTGACGTAGCAATCTGCTAGTGATCAAAGAATCACAAGGTTTTTGGTGCAGCATGTTTCTTTGCAATCAATTTCAACTAACCAAAGCAAACAACCTCCGGCAAACAATTGGCAACTGGTTGGGGAATACACATTTTTCCCTTGTGAGCTATGATCACCAGGAGGTTCACTGACTGTTCTCTAGACCTGCATGACTGCCTGCGTGGATTTAGCAGATGATTTCACAGTAACTGCCGGTATGCTCTAGCAATTTTGCCATAGCGACTAATAGTTGCCAGGAGTTTGCAAGGAGGTTGCCAATTGGTCCCTAGGCCCATGTGACTGGAAACCATCACTGGAAACAACATGATAAAAAAAAAAAAAACACCCCACTACAGTTGTTTGAAAGGTAGCACACTAAAAGTATGTTTGATGTAATTTCCCAACAGTGGCAAGTTTTACTGGACTATGTTTGTGGCAGACACCAATATACAAGTCATGTGCTTTTTGCTATCATAATGGGTTAAACTTTCTTCACATTTTCACACACTTAAAAAAAGAAAAATGAAATGAAATAGAGGTTGGCTAGTTTTCACAAATGTAAAACTGCATTCCTGTGCAGATGTTTTGCAACTGCTAAATGTTTGTAGCTAGCTAGCATGTATACTTGTATAGGTTCTCACTCATCCAGGTCATTACAGTTTATTTTATTATACATTAAAAAAGAAAAAAACCTAAAGAAATCCAGTCGTCTTCTTTTCAACGGATGCTAATGCTAACAATCCATTAGAAGTTAGCATTTGTTCTTTTGTTTTTTGCTAATTAATTAGCATATTGCAAGACCCATGCAGTGCAAAGATCACCATGTCACAATAAAACAAATCTTGTTCTTACTGGGCAGAACAGAGATAAAACATCACAACCAGTTACACATGGCACCCACATAAACTGGAATGATCTGACAGTTTGTCAACGAGAACATCTGACATGCTCTGTTCAGGTTCACGTACTGCAAGACCTGTAAAACAGCTTTTCTACAAATAAGAATATCGCTTTCTCTTTCGTTATTTATTATTAATTTCCAGCTAATTCTTGCAAATCAAAAGAAAGACGAGTCATCTAACAACCAACATGAAAGTTGTGCTTTGTTTTACTGACACAGGTGCAGTGAGCTTCAGATCTCTGTTACATATTACACCGTGGATGCAAACAATCTTCAAGTGCTTGACAAAGTAAGCCCCAACGTTTATCTCTTGAGCCAATCTGCCCATTCGCCTCCTCAGAGTTACGCCTGTCTTGTCATGACTTGTGGTAATGACACGACTATTACATAGCTGCTGCTGGGTAATGAATTTTTACCGTTTTAAAGTTTGTTTTAAATCCAGAGTGTTTGCAGAGGTACTGTATGTATTCAGTTTTGCCCTTCAGGTGTTTATGAAGAAAGACTTGGAGCACCGCAACCATTTACAGAACTGGAAGTCTAATCATATCAATGTGAAATACAATTCTTGGGCATACTGCTTTCTGGCCAAGTGACGGCTTCAGATCTGCTCACTTAAGAAAATTGATGAGATCATTGCCAAAATGGTGCCCTTGACAGACATTGAAATGATAGCAAGCGTTAAGTTTTATGCGATGTAGTTGACTCCAACATAACCATACTACAAGCTCTGATCAACTAGTCAACCCACACGGCACCAGCAGAAAACGGCTGATGTGCTTTCCTCTGTCATGCACAAAAGGCACATTTACTTCGTAAATCAGCCTCTCTTCATTTAAAAAGCAACACTGCTGTGCTAGAAGTTGGCTCTTTATTTACTCCTCCAAGAAGTATCATAAATACAGACACAAAAAGGATTCTAATTGAGAAAACTCCACTTTATTTGATTCATCACTTCAGCAGCCTGATTGTTTTAGATACACAATTGCCACACATTTGGGACTCGAGCAGAGGAAGAGGGAGTGGCAAAATAATATTTAAACAAACAGACAAACATAAAATATTTCTGGATGATGCTAAAATCCCTGCAGAGCACCAAAAGCATGGGGCTTAAAGATTTACTGCAGTCCTCTTATCTTTCATTACTGACAAGTGTGAAAGAGAGGCAAACATATTCTACTTTCTGCATTTCTGTTCTGATCCCAGTCCAACTCGATTAAACATTTGTGTTTCAGAGGATGTGTCAACTTCATTCTCAGAGCACTGCCTGCATTTAGGAGAAAAAAAGGGAGGAAAACTGTCTCAGAAATTAAGTTCTTTAAGACCATCTTCCCCCTCTGTTCTTAATAAAAGATCTGTTTCTTTTTGTTGTTTTTTTCTCATAAAGCTGTGCAACGTATGAAAGCCCTGGAATGAAAGCCAGTACAATAGCTTTATGAAACAAAGGCAGGAAGGAGATTGAGGGGAAAACAGGGGGAAAATGGCATCATCTCTAAACTTAATGAAACAGCATCCTTTCATTTTTTCTGGTAATTATAATAAAGATGGAAAAACATAATAAACGTCTCCCTGCCCCCACCTGCTAACAGTAATTATAATAGACTCAACAATAAATGGTAAAGCAGCACAGAGCTGCATCTTGGGAATTCTCAGGGGTCTGTGGATTAGCTTGAAAAGCCTGAATGATTAAAATACACTAATTAAAATTTTGTGTTCCTTGGTAACTCGTCTTCCAGGGCCCCTTGTGCTGGCAAAATGGGAATAAATGCGACAAAAGCAAATACTCTTTTGGACCTGAATAAATAAACAAGTCTAATCAACGTAATGTTTTTACAGAGCGAGTTACATAAAAACTTCCTTGATGACCTTTCCTTGCAGCCGTACTTTGCACCCACCAGGACAATAGCAAGTATATTTTGACTATGTTGTTCTAATCAAGCAAGACATGCCAGACAGGTTAATGTCCTATTATGCTGCTTTTGATTAGGCGGTTCAGCCTCATTGTGACTTCTAATTGTTATTTAGAGAAAGTTTGACATCACTGGACAAATAACTTTGTCAGCTGCTTGAGGCTGAAGAGGGATACTCAAGCTTCTAACTTTTGTACACAAACCCAACAAAAAAAAACAAAACAGCAGTACATTAATGACAATATGTTACAAATCACTGGTTTGGAGACAGTGGAATCAATTTTGCATTTTCAGATTTCTGCACAGCGTCTAGTATTTATCACAAGTGTGATGAGCAAGGCAAGTGCACTTTTGCTATGCACAGTTTAAACACCAGACATGCAGGGCTTTGTCTTTCTCTTACAATGGGTAATATTCAAAAACTGGAAAAATTAAATCATCTTTTTGGGGGGGTTTGGTCTCCCTAAAGAGTCTCCTGCAAATCGGTACTTTGGCTTTTGTAAACTCTGTGCGGTCACTGGTACTTGGCCCCCTTCTGCCAGGGTGTCAAAATAGCACCTCGCTTCGAAAAAACGCTGTAATTCCTGCTGGTATTACCGAAGAGGCTAAAAAGATTCAAAAAGCCTGCTCCCAAATTTAATTACCTTTGCAGTTAACCACAGCTTAGCAGCCAATGACCTGATATTTCCACTGAAGACTAGCTAAGGGGGGATGGATTGGAGACGGACGCACCGAGTGGGCCACAGAGACTGCCATGCGTGGCAATCCAGGGCGGCTCAGAGCCATCCGGTGGGCATACTCATTGCCAGCAAAGGCAACAACAGCACACATGTGGCCCTATCTTCTGTTGGAGTGCAAATTAGATACAGTTGATTAAAATATTGAGTCATTTCACAGTCACTGTTGGGGGAATAAAAAGAGTGTGAGTACTGAAAATGTGCTGTGGTGTGTGTGTGAGAGAGAGAATATTGGTATGAGGAAAAAAAGTAAGAGAGAGAAAAGAGAGCTCTCTTAAATTTGTACATATTTCTCATTTATATAGATTTCCTTTGACAAACATGCCCTTTCCCAAAGGACAACTTTGAAGCGCCCCTGCTCGCAATATCAAAGAATTCTCAGCAAACACTCAGTCCACGTCACGACAGTACATATATAAGTGTTGTGAAGAGCAGCGTGCAGGGTTATATACCGGTGCTCATGAACGGCAGAACGGTATCCAACATTCAACATCGCGTCCACCCTCCCTCCTTTTTTTTTTAACTAAAGAAAGAAAAAAAAGTCCCAAGTTCTTTGTTCACTAAAAAAGTGAATATGATTTGTGTTTTAAAAACTTCTGCCTCGCTGCAATATAACAAAAGAAAATTAACACTTTGGGGTTGCCCTGGTAACCTAATTGCATCACAACACTGCACACAGGAGCCAAAGTAACTGAATTTTGATGAAAAGGCGGTGATAATTTACGGCATTGAGAAATTAGTTGCCGTGGCGACGCGTTAATTACATCTCAAATTAACAATGCAAGTGTAGTGAAATTAAATATAAATCATATTTTCTGCATAAATTACAGGGGTTGATTAGTGCGGGCGCCAGGAGAGAGAGGTTGAGATTCCAAGGGCCTGTCACATCCCCTCCCTCCCTCTCCCTCCTCTCTCTCCCTCTCTCTGTCTTTCCCTCCTCCTATTCCTCAATGCCCCCCCCCCCCCCCCCCCCCCATCCCCCCTCCTCATCCTGACTGGTTCCCTTAAAGACAGGGACTGGATTAGTATAGCTGGCCTGGCATATTAGTGGATTTGCATGTTTGTGTGTTATCTGTCCACAAACACTTTTGCACATTTTTGCCAGAACACGTGTTTTGTTGTTGCTGTTGTTTGTTATGCAAGTGCATGTGCACAATTGCAATTTTGTACATCTGCGCTGAAACCGTAAATTCTGCATACGTGTGATTGTTGTACGTGCACGCGTGTGTTTGCCTTTGCTTGGTGCTGCAGGGACAATTCAGATCTTTGAATCCATTTTACACTGCTCCATATTGGAAGACCTTCCACCAAATATCCATTTATATGTGTCAAATAAATATCCATCTGCAGTCACACCCAGCCTCATTACCATGATGCTCAGTGAACACTAAAAAAAAATCAGATTTCAATTAAGAGAATCCAGTGTATACAAGTTTCAAACGTGTGCAATGTCTACCATATAAAACAAAGCGTCTCGATATCTGAAGAGTGTTTCCTACATGCAACATGCCTGGCTGGCTGACAGGCTATGTGTGTCAGCGGGTGTTTAACTGTTTATCTGAGGTTTGTGTAGATCTAAGAAAGAAAGAAGACACAGAAAGCACAGCAGAGAGGGAAAGTGAGTCTCTCCTCCCCTCGATTCCTCATGTGGCCCAACTTCCCTTTAAGCATCACAAACAAACCTCAGGAGTGATGTCAAGGAGGGAGGGTGATGGTGGGGGTGCTGAGCTGAGAGAGAAAGCTGAGCGCAAACACAACAGCAACAGGAACCAACTTCAGCCATCTAAATTATTCATATACCAGATGGATACGTTTCCCCGGGATTTCACACTAAAACACAGCCATTCAGCTTCCCCGCGCGTCGCCGTGTCTATTCAACGGACGGCGCCGGGAATCAAGATAACTATCACTTTATCTAAATCATTTCATGTCTGATTCATATCAACTTTGAAGAGTGGAAGCCCCTCGACACCGTGATCTCACGTTTGTTCTATTCCACAGGCACAATGAGGGGGGAACATGTTCTCTTTCCTCTATCTTCAAAGATGTAGGCAATGCTATGACCTTGTCTGAAGGATATTATACAAATCAGAGGGTCCTTAGAGACGCGTGTCATGTATATCACCGACTACACCTCGCTCGCTTGATGTGAGCTTGTAGGCAGTCCAAAGGTTCGGGGATTGAAGGAAAAGGCAACATGCAGTAAACTGTACTATTGTTTCAGGTGCTCTCCTTATTTACTTTTCAAACTTCTGTGAACCTTTCAAATATAATTTGGGAAAATCTTGAATGTCCAGTTGTTTTTGTTTTGTTATTTGTTATTTTTATGTTATTATACTCCCATGAAATCACAGTTAAATACATCTACAGTGCATACAAAAGGACAAAAAAAGCATAACTCTAAAAAGTTACAGCACTAAAAATGAGAAAATATATAGAGCAAGTTCCTCCAGTTAAATTTTTATTTACTAAACAGGACAGAAAAATTACCCGAAGGAGCAAAACTCATCCAAGTTTGTATAAAGTCTGTGCATTAGTAAAAACCTTCTAATATTTCAAAAGTATTTGATAAAAATAATGATCCTTGGTCTAAACTTTTAGTCACTGCATCACTCATGAAAGGGACTTTCTTCTTCACAAGAGGTCACCGCAGCAGGTAGCTCTGTATGTTTGATATGGCAGATTTATTTATTTATTTATTTACACCTGATGCCCTTCCTGTCACACCCCCAAAGGCATTCGTATCTCCTCCCAAGACTGAACCGGGAATCTTTCCCGTGTTAAGCAGTTGTGTAAACCACCAGAGTAAGGAGCCTCTAGTCATAAAATCAGACACTGAAAAAAGGCTTAAATTTCAAAAGCTTTGAAACATCTTTAACTTTGTATACTTGAATAAAAAGATACAGTATTTACAGCAGTTTAGTGAAAACTAACAGTGTCACATTTTAAATACACTATTAAGTTGGAGATTTAGATTTGGCATGCAACAAAACATTCCCCATTTCCCTGGGCGCAGCTACTAATGGGCAGGAAACTTATCATAAATACCTGCCTAACTAATCCACCCCTATAATAATTACTATGTGCCATTACATTCTACCCCCCACCCGATGTCAACAAATTTAATTTTTAACGCAAACTTTCATGCCTCATTTCATACACAGTAACTTCCTTTGCTGGGACAAGGAGGTTGGGATGACCTCAGTCCCTCGGGGTGCTCCTCTGCTATAGTCATCCATTTGTGAATGAAGATGACGACTTTTAAAAAGGACAAGACATCATTAAGAGAATAAGTAGCCTTTCCAGCAGTCTTTTTTGCAACCCCCCACCACCTGGACGTAATTCCAAAGCCTTAAAACAGAACCGAAAGTGGTTGCGAGTGGGAGGGGTGGCGATTTAATGGTCCAATAATGTCTCAGCCAAAGCATAGTGTCCTCCTAGGGTGGTACAAAAAAAAGTAACGCACTGAGACTGACCAGTTTGTTGATTTAAGAGGCAGTTAAGGATGCTCTGAAAGTGCCCACATCGAGTGAAATAAAGCCCTATATAAGGTGACGCAACACAGCAGCCGAAGTGGATACGCTATCCACACAAACGGATGAATTCTATCAAAATACCACATGTCAGCGTGTGACACTGAAACCAAAGATGGTCAAATGACATTTATTTAAGTGGCACATCTTCTACTGTAAATAGAAAAGGTCAATAAAAACAAGTCGGGGACTGCACTATCAAGCTGTAAAAGATGCCTGTGTCATCTGTCCCTATTTGTCGCTTTTTTTCCCCGTCCTTTTTCCTCATGCTTCTCCTCTCTTTCAGGTTACTGTCTCTCACAAAATGTTAAGTCTAGCAGCATGGCAGGCTTCGCAGGCGTCGCATCATCAGTCATCCTATGCCTAAACATAGGACGAGCTGCAAGTGCGGCAGGCGCAGCATTACTCGACCCCTATCTTAAATCTGCCACTGTTTGCGTTTACTGGGAAATTGGCAACTAAAGTTTTGAAATCTGAACCAATAAGCCGAATAAAATCAGGTTTTAAATGTGACAGGGTTCGCCTAAATGTCAAATAACCTAGTGTATCAAAAAGAAAAGGCAAGACCTTCCCAACAAGTTTAAATAAACCCTGCAGGATAATGCTGGCTCTCCTGGGGGAACCAAAAGCTGATGGCTTTGAAACAGGAGGGAGGGTATTTTCAGCGGGGCTGCCCAGCATGTGAGATCCTGTATGTCTCACAGCTGATCTTGTTTTATTGAAAGGTTGTTTGAAAGGCCCTGAACCCAAGACACCAGTGGTCATGTTTGTTTGGCTTAAAGAGAAGCAGCATTCAAAAGAGCAGCACAAGTAGTCAGAGTACACAAAGGAAAATGAGATGAGTTAGTGCCCGTAGTAGCTCGGAAATACAGGCAGGGAAGATTTGTAAAAATTAATAAAATGGTCTCAATACAGCTTCAATTACAACCTGCTTCGAATGCGCACGGCACAAGCCGAGCTTAGCCCTGCACTGTGCAAATAAGTGCCAAAACCAGCGCTGTTATCAGGTAATGGAGTCAGTGGGAGAGAGAGGGCCTTTGTGAACTTGACACTCCCATTAAGCCCCTACTGGAAAGTGCAGTATTTGATCAGGAGATGGGAATTGAGCAAAAATGAACTGAAACTAGATCCCACATGACTTATTTTCCTGTTGGCTCTCAGCTTTAGGTGTCACTCAGACTTAATAAAGCTTTCAGATTTTCATTTTATCACAGAAAATAGACTGGGCAAAAATAAAATCACTCGGTTTTGCCTTAATGGAGCAAAGTAATGGCGAGGTGAAACTGACACAACACATTTTGCCCATAGTAATACCATCAAAATGAAAGCATATTCACTTCTTGAGTTTTCCAAGAATCAATTCAAACTGAATATTGCCCTTTTCCACACACTTTATTTCATAATGGTTCCAACAAATACAGCACTTTGGCAATAGCCTGTCACCTCGGGTGATACCAACACAGCTATTTCAACCTATAGAGTTACAGTATTCTCTAGCCCACACTGAGCCTCCTCCACCAACCTATAACTCTTATTTTATTTCCGCACTTTATACATTAGAGGTACATTACACCCATCCCAGTAGATAGGATGAGTCCACTTTTACACCCAGGTGTTACATTGCAAGGTTAGGTCATTCGGATGGCTATGACCTTTGATGGCTCCATCTTCAATGAAAATTATCTGGCGATCTCCGCATTGACATGCACACGGATGCCCTTGTGCTGTACATTCACACTATGGTGATAAGAGCAATTCACTTGGGAGACATTATGGAAATGTTCATTTGGGAATTACGAATTATAATTAGAATGTATGGCCACATTTCTCTGTCTTAAGTATGGTGGGGTTTGCTTGGTTTTACAGGCACGGCACTAAGAAGCGAGAGCAGGACGTTTCCTGCATCTTTCCTGAACTTTTCCTTTTGCGGAGCGTACGGCTGCTGTGTTTATCATTCAAGTCTTCTTTAGAGAAAGCTTTGCTTTTAAAGAAGTAATTAGACCAAGTAAAGTGAGAGGAAAAATCCAACTCTGAGTCCCGAGTGTTCTGGTAAGCGATTAATTATTCTGAGGAAGACAGATGTTAAATTGTGTATGCCCATCAGCGCTAAGACTTTCTGAAGATTTATCATTCATGTAAATCATGAATAAAATATTTCCTTGTTGTGAGAAAATGCTACATCTGTTTGGCGCATCATTTACTCCCGACTGCAGGAAAATAAGCACAAAAATCTGACCTATTAAAGCTCGTTTTTGACACACAGTGGACATTTAAGCGTTTGAGGTATAGAGATTCAAATCTGTATGTTGTTTGCAAACGATTGTATGAATGTCGTCCCAACTGAACCAAACTCTTCTCCTAAGGGGCCTCGTGTATAAGGTAAACTAGTACTGCATGTACACGAAGCTTACGTTTTTATTATCTGCTCAAATGTATGAATAAATAAGCAGAAACTGTGAAGCGAATGGGATGGTGTCATGGGGATCAGGGACAAGGCAATGGTGGTGGCAGAGGTTGAGCCACAAGCCACCGGGACGGCAGCGTCTCCAATCGCCCCTGGCGACCATCACGTTGCCATGCTCCGGAACAGACAGGCCTGCTCGCACAACAGATGGAACTAATGATGCGAAACAAAAGAGATCATTTCACCGTGGTCCTCTAGGAAGCCACAAAGAGAGGCTTGGAAGTTTGAATGATGGGATCAGGGGACTTTCTTGGGGTTAGATATGGATAGCCTTTTTTTTTTTTCCAGGAGGTGCTCAGATGAATAGGAAAAAGGATCTTTGATGTTTGCTACTGAAAGCACCAAGTTTAAAAGGCGACTATGAAAAAAATAAGAAAAATGGAAATTAATGTTGAAGCTCTGCTGATGATGCCCAGTAGGGATGGGGTATTTCTTTTTTCCTAGATAAATATCAGGTCACATATCAGACATCAGAGCCTCGAGGTAAAATTTTCAATAATGGAGAAGACAGTTGTGAATCTGTAGTTGTAAAAACTTTTTAGCATAACATGTTTAACGGTTCAGTCAGTTTTACAAATAACCTTAACTGCAACTAAACACGGTATTAACCATAAAGTTTTCACTTCCTGGTTGAAACTAAAACTCGTTTCAGGTCAGCTCTTTCTACCGAATACTTGGTGAAGAAAGAAGAATTTTAATTCTAACATTTAAGGTACATTTTTACAAGAAAATAATATCGAAACTGTCTACCGAACACGGCTTTGTCCTGCCGCTGTGTTAGATAACGGTTATAAACAAACGGCCGTGTCCTGAACAGTCAAAAACAAATCAAATTTGAGCTGAGGACATTTGCATATCCTGAGGGACAGGATTAGATTTAGAGGTCATGTCTTACGAGCTAGTTCTCAACAGATGCCAATGTAATGTTTCTATGTCAAGTACATTCCATTGAAGCCCAGCCTGTTTTCCCAAGTCCGACAGTCAGAGAGAGGGAGCGCTGCTCGCTAAATGCAGAACGTGAACTGAGAGAAGCCAAACACCTTGGGATGGGATTTAACCAGGATGGAACAGAGTAGAGCCCAATCCATGCCCATCCACACATGGAGGGGATCACTGGGAAAAGTTCAGCTCCGACGCTGACACAAACAGCGGAGCAAGGCCTGTATTAGAGTCAGGTTAGCAAAGATAACACTATCAGCCTGATCCCCATGGGTACCAAATGCCGGGCCTTGCTGGCAAATAAAGCTACAGTGTCTTGACTCCTTGGCACATTAGCTCTGATTACAATGACCTTCATTATATCAGCTACCCTTATTACAACACGTAGAAGGCGTCTCTCCCCTGGGCAAAGCACAGTGGGGGAAAGAGTGAAGGAAAGTGTGGAGATTCACTTGTAAGGACTGAGCTATGAAAGCTAAAGCACAGACCTGTGCTGTAGTGCACAATTACCACCTGTGAAAACACTCATAACAGTCACAACTGATGACTAGTCACTTCACTTGAAGAGAGTTTGTAAATGTATTATTCAATTCAGATTCAAGTGTACCGCAGTGATCTCCTGGTCACTCAGATATAATGGTACTTGAAACATGAGAACTAATTTAAACTTTTATTTTGAATCTATGATTTTCAAACTCAAAACTCTGAGGAAGCTTTCCAGCGCAATACCAAAAATATGTGGGTTTTTTTTACATTACTAAAAATGGATATTTTGACTGAACCACCAACACTGTGTGAGTTTTAATAGATTTCAGGTGTGAATAATAACATGCTTGACTATTCAAGGATTTGCCTACGGAGGCAGCCAACCCCTGCTTAATATGTAACAATGTCGTTAACCTCAATTTCCTGCCTAGTCTGCCCCTCCACAGGCCACATTGTTAGCTTGAGGAAGCTCTTGGCAAAGACTACCGCCGTGGTGGTGACTCTCATTCAATCTGACCACCCTGCAGATACGGGGATTCTCCCCCGCAGACCTGCTCATCCCTCCTTCAGGCCCCTCACTGTGCAGCTCACCCTCCCTCTTTGTTGGCAGGTGACTCAGAACAACAGATGTTGGCCTGAGAGAGCCGCTACATCGCAATCACCCAGCTCTGCCAACATGGCCAACACGGGATGAGTCGAACTGTGGGGGGTTCTCAGGACCATCCTTTCAGCCAGCAGGGGAGAGGGGGTGGGGGGGGTTGTTTATGTGCCGAGATACAAGGAGGTAAAGGAGTGGGCAAATCAGCTTGCTTTGGATTAAGAACAAATCAGCAGATTTTAAGAATCACATCAACACCTGCAGGAGGCGTGGGATACCGAGCACTAAGTGACACACACAGTATCGTTTTCAGCCTCTCATTCACATTTTTTTGTCAAAGCATAATTCCTGAGGAAGAATAAAGACATAAAAGCGATATAGCCAAGAGTGCACTTAACAGAATCAGAGTTTAAGCCATGTTGATCCCCTATGACAGTATGTTAAAAAAAAAAAGCAAATAAAATTGTAACTTAATTATAGATTTATAATGAGCCACTGCACCACTGCCAAAAACAAGTCCCATACCAAGGCAAACAGGCACCTGCTGAATGCTCTCTGCTCATGGGTTTTCATAGCTTAATTAATCTATGCCTTGGGGTATCATGACTCGAACGTGCTGCTTTTGTGCATGTTTGAGACAATTAAGTTGCTCCAAGAAACAGAGGTGCAACTTTGACATGGAGCAAAGACAGCAATACCGCACATTGCATGACACATTTTGTGTTTTGCGAAAGTCAATTATCCAATCATTTGTTTCCCACTGAAGAAAACAGAAAACTAATGACAAATGTGCGAACTGCTTTTTTTTTTTTTCTTTCTTTTTTTGGTATACAATTGAATTACAAATCACATGGGCCGATCTGTCAAAGACAGGGAGGAAAGCCAGTGGCAGTCTCTTTTTTTACCTATATTTGCTATACCACATAAAAATGGTGCATGAATAAAAGTTAAAGACTCACCTTCCTGTTGAATAATGTCTGCTGAAGACTAATCCGCTGAGGAGTTATCGCCTCTGGCCGATGCTCACTCTACTGCCATCTGATTTCTGTAGATAAACATAAAACAGCTGTTTACATCACATATAGTCCGTTTACATCACATGTAGTTTCTTTGAAATAAGAGATTTAAAGCATTTGCGCAGATTGCAGCAAAGATGCCATTACCAATGTTGCAAATAACAAACTGAATGTAGAGGTTAATATCTTCAAACCACCAAGTCACTCAAATGTGTGAATCTATGGGACAATAAAGTTTATATAAAATTTAGTTTTTATGTCCAATATACAGTATTTAAAACCAAACTTCTCAAATCAAAATCAACTTCTTTTTCTCTTTTGTGTAGAAACCTCTCTGTGGAGCAGTTTTGCATTCAGCGATGCAGCTGGTTTTGGTAAATAAAGGGGAAACAACTCATTTTATGATGGTCAAACAAAACAAGCACATCAGTACCCCGTTTTCTAAAGGCTTTGGCTCCAGAAGTGAACTTCCCATTCATTTTCATTTATCGACGAAAATCCTGATTTAAAGAGTTTAAAGGCTTGAACCAAGACAACCAGCTATGAGTGAATCATGACCATAAAAAGATTTGATATGCAGAAAAAATAAAGGGGGAAAAAAAAGACCAAGGTGCAAGACTGTTTACATGATTACTTGAAAGGCATTACTCATCCCATAATGCATTGCAAATTCCACAGTATCCAGATTCCACAGTATCTTTAAGCTTTATTGAAAATCAAACCTTATCATTATCATAATGTTTATATGGTTAATAATAGTGTTAAATATTAATAGTAGTTTCGAATCTAATTTGCATTTTGTGTTTTGTGTAGTAAAGCATAAATCAAAATATCATCCCTGACTGCAAACACCTCTTCAGCAGTTTCTTAAATTGGTTTGTTGGGCTTGGACACTTCCATGGTAACAGCGGCGTCCACCGATCAGAGATGACGCTGTTTTTAGTTTAGTCCTTTCCATGACTTTGCAAACAAGCGCACTCGGAGAGAATGACTCGCCTCAAAGGGCTGTTCTAAAACACTGATGTTTTATGATGTTTTTATTACAACATCCTGACGTCAACCTGCTTTTATAACAACACCCAGATATCTGAACTTTGACCTATGACCTTAAAGCATTACATAGTAAAATTATATATTTTATTATCTTTAGCCATGTGACTGAAGCAGAATTAGCTGACTTCTTCGGCATCAAATTTGAGATTTTAAGACATATTCGTGCCATGTGTGATTTTGCTAAATTTTATGTAATCGCTGTGATGTTGTCGTGTGTTGTACAGCTCACTCAGATGACATGATGCCCATTGTGGTTTCTTTAAAAGTTTTTTCAAGGTCAACTTTGACCTGGGGTGCAAACAGCCCGGTACTCAAGGCCACAACTTCCTAGAATATTGTTGTGAAATTTGAAGACGACCCATAAATAAATTATACATTTCATGTGAACTTGACCTTGATCTGATTTTCACCAAAATTAAATTAGCTCGTGTTTTACCACGACACAAAATTTGAGCACGATATCTTGAAAACCGTGGCTGCTTGACAGCTAACGAACAGAACCGACTGCATACTCTGGAGAGAATAAACTGCATCTTTGTTAAAACGAGGTGGATATCGCACAGACTTGTGGTTTCTACAGGAGCGCGTGCCATCATTTCACAATGCTGTAGCTCAGAGTAAGTCTGCTTTGGATGGTTACAACATTACTGCTCATAATCAAAATCCTTACGGAAAATATGAATGAGATTTTCCATTTTCGGAACCTCGCTGCTGAGCTCTGTCAGGCGTCTCACTGTAAGGCTTAGTTAAGGCAAAGTAGAACTGCAACTATGCAGATAGAGTTTTGCTTTGTTATTACACAAAACATGAAACAAACATTTGAGTGAGCACGGCGTTTGTATGTTTACTGAAAAATCTAAATGGATATGGTAATGATTTATTGATATAAAATACACTATAAATAACTGCCGACCAAAATGAATTAGGACGAAAGTATAGAATTCTCACGACTGCTAATTACCAGCTTGAATGAGCCTGATAACTAAAAGAGAAAAGGTATTAAATGCAATAATTATTACTATTGCTAATTACATTTCCAATTATGTAACTAATGAGAACAGCTTAATTATCAGTACATTGGATAAATAAGAGTTTTGCTTTCCACCATTTGTGATTGGGGTGGTGATTTGGCCACGATATCAAGGGCAAGTCCTCTGAAACGCACAAGAAAAACACTGTAGCTCCCTTTCTTCAATGGTAATAAAACATTTAACATGTAAATTAAATGCATATTCATTTATAGATTTGATTATGTCCTTTGCACTGTGTGTGAAAAAAAAGGAAAATCAGATATCAAAGTTATCGCAAGCCAGTATTTCGGCCTTAAACAACTGCATTTATCATTCAGTGCAAAGCCATTATAGCTTTTAAACAAACGGGCAGCTGCACTTCATTTTATTTTTATTAATTTATACTTAAAACCATCTCTGCAGAAAAAAAATGAAACTTTGCCTGAAATTTCTTTAAAAAGAAAGAAAGAAAGAAAGAAAGAAAGAAAGAAAGAAAGAAAGAAAGAAAGAAAGAAAGAAAGAAAGAAAGAAAGAAAGAAAGAAAGAAAGAAAGAAAGAAAGAAAGAAAGAAAGAAAGAAAGAAACTCAGCCAGACAGAAAAATATCAGTATTGTAAACGTGGAAGCTCAGTAAGTTATAGTATATAAGATTGGGGTGCAGCAGCAGACTGTGAGCATGCAGAGGTCAGCCTTCCCTCTTGCAGGTTATGAGCTTTTTATCACTGCCTAATCAATGTCGGCAAGTTTAAAGAGACAACATTCAGGATTTTATCTAACTAAGAGATTTTCTTTCATGATACCAGCTTATCTGCTACTCTACGTTGAAAAAGGGTTTTGTGCACATGAGGGGAAAAAATTTAAAAAAGGAAAACGAAAGTATCTCGTTGCCGTAGAGGCCAGGCACAAGCCTAGAGAAATAACGATGCCCAGATCCATCCAATAAATCTGAATCTATCTGGTTGATGGTTGCCATCATCAGCACCCATACCCATACATACGCCCACCTCCTCCACGAGGTAAGCTGAACCCCACGTGGCTGCATCATGCTCAAGAGTCTTGAAACGGTGCTGATATTTCTCACATTCCTTAAGGGCGTTGCTCTAACTTTAGGAGAGCGGAAGTGTTGCAGAGGGCCATGTCTAAGTGCCAAGCAAAGGCACGATGGATTAGAGTCGTATCTTCCACATGGCTGCTTCCTAATCCTACCATCTGAGGTAAACACAGCACCAGGTGAGGCAACACGCCTGTCTGAGACACCGCTGGAACACAGAGGGATCTCCTCCTCAACACCCACGGGTCTGCTACTTCCGACTACCATGAAACACAATCACAGTGGGTTGTAGCAATAACAGGGAAATTATTCGTTTTCTGGTCTGCCTTTAATTTTTAGGCTGCACGCACACAAAACAGCACAGCGTGTCAAAAAAATGAACAGTTGGAAGTTCTTTTTTTTTTTTTCTTTCAGCGAGTGTTTACACTTCTGTTTTTAAGAGCAGAACTCGAACATCTGGTTGAGCTCTTTGTGTTTTTGGTGTTTTCTAAAAGTGAGCAATAAAGTGATACTTCAGCGTGTGTCACCGCCGAGGAATGCTGCCAACTTTAGTTTCAAAGTCTCTCCCCTCTGGACTCAAAGGCAGGACAAGAGGAGGAGCAAAAACAAGCAAAAAGCTCAGAGAAACATTCGACGTGCGTGTTTAAGATAGAGACGCTTTTTTTGGTTGTTTTGTTTTTTTAAAATATCTGGATCATTACGTAGAAACAGGTTTTGATTTGTTATGGCATGACTGTTTTTCAGTACATTTTTCATACATGACCTCATGATGTGAAAAAATGTACACACCCATGGAACAGGTACTTGAGGTAAAAAGAAAAAAACACTGACAGAAAACAACAAAACAGAACTTAAAGATGGGTATTTCACAAGTAAATTAGGTTTGTACTTTGTGGTACGGTATTTTCCATTACAGACATGACTCATCTATGAATAGTAAAGTACAAAAGAGAAGGCACTGACGCAGAATATTTAACATTTACCAGAATTGTTCAAAAAATTCAAATACATTCAAATCCAAAAAATAAGAAAGAAAGTGTAGAGAACTAATTTTTTAAATAAATGACATCAACATTTACAAGAACTGTTAATACTAACACAAAAATGTATCTTGTGGGAGCAACAAAGCATCTATCTATCCATCTATCTTATCTTATCTTTATTTACAGGCCAGTTCTGTAGAGTATTGAATTTCCCTGCAAATTGTACAGCTGTTTTTGTTATGATTTTAAGTATCAAGGTGTTCTGAAAAACACTATAATACTGCAAATACAACCTAGAGCCAAGGAACTTGAGAAAACCTTGTCAGAACATGTGAATGAGGGACGGTTCTGAAAAAGTGCATATTTTGATTTTGGTGATAAAACAACAATCCCAGGGGCTGAAATGTGTTAACTATTAAGTGACTGTGAAACCTTTTGATAAAATGTGGAGATGACTCGTTAACATTTAACAAGACAACAGTTAACAGCTTAATCTGGAAAAAGGCCAAAAAAACGTACCTTCAAGAGAGGAAAAAAAGCAAAAATCTGAACCTGCAAGGTGAGATTTTCTGTGGTTATGTTACCCTTAGGCATGAGTACTAGATAAACACATTGTAAAATATGCACTACCCACTTTTGTCACGCAACGTGGCTTTAGCAAAACGACATCACCATTGCAAATAATGTAATCTCCCATAAATGCAATATGCAGCTGACCCACCTTACTTTCTTTGCCTGATTTTGTTTTTCATACTCTTTGTTGACACTAATATAGTAAGCTATAAAACAGAAGAACAAAAACGTACTCCCTGAATAGCTGAGTGAGTGTTTTGTGTCACAGTGACCGCGCAGAAAATGACGCTAACCTAACCGGGCTTGGATTTAACTGCTGGTTTTCATATTAAATGAATGAGCAAACTCTAATTTCATGTTTGTACAGCACTGAAATACAAAGTAAACAGTCTCCCTGTGTTTGTTTGCCTTGCAAATGTATACTAGTAGTTATGGTAAACCATATAGAAACAGTTAAATTCCATCAAGTAGACAGTCTACTGACTGAGTGAGCTTGAGTCCTACCAGTTTAAAGAGATTGTTCAAGTCTGGAGTGTGTACCAAGAATGGACGTGTTGATTATGTATGCTAGGAGTGGTACAGTGTTTTATTGGAAAATTTACACCCGTGCAGTGATTTATATAAATCAGTAGTGCCCACAAAGCAGTAAAACTCTAATTGTTTCTTCCATTTTGAAAGTCTAGCGTCCATTAAGGATGCAGTGAGTAATAAAAAGGACTTTTAATCAATCCTCTCTTGTTGATGAGCTGATGTGCGAATGGGCTATCCTACCTGACAGCGGTACCATATGTTGATTTTTTTTGTTCTTACAGTCAACAAAGAGACAGAGGGAGCTTACTGCAGTGCAGGTGAATGCCTTTACAATACACTTTAATTGAAACACTCTGATGAAAGGGGACAATTTATCTGACTTGGATCTTGCCTCTTTGATCCGTTTTCGCATTTGTTGAAACATTTGCTGAATCCGCAAAAAGATTCTAAAACCAAAATGAATACAGCCGCTCTCATCTTTTCAATATTAGTGCCTTTCATAACATTACAAAGTCATTTTAAGGCACGTGTAGGAGGCCGGCCACGTTGCTCCCTTTTGCGCATGTTGCAGTCTCTGTAGTGACCCTTTCATTGTCAGATTAGACTGGCCGACCCCTTCTCGACCGGCTGGCACGGCCACAGTAAATCCTGGAGACTGCTCATGCTAGGGACCTTGGGTAATTAATAAAATCCCCATTACATGCCTTGTGCCCGTTGTTTGCTATTTCAACACCCCATTTGTGCCACGATTACAGTCATTATCAGTCACCGCCATTAATTCTCCACCCGAAGCCAGAACTGCATACTAATAAATTGGGCTCTAAAATTTCTTTACCTTTCAAGGAGTTGGTGTTGGAACTCGGCCAGGAAGTGCCACTCCAGATTAGGAGTCATCTGGTGACTCGGAAGGAGCCCTTTGAATAGTAGGCTGCTGCATCTTTGGAGATAGTTCAAATTCCCTCTTTGATTATTTTCCCTTCCCCTCCAAAATGAATCTTTATTAAGCTTAAATCCTGAATAAAATGAAATTAGCAGACTGCAAAATATTGCTTTCTTTTCTGACTCTATTCCCTTGTGCACGCATGCAAATTATAATGCTTATTTATGTAAATGAGGTGTCGTCTTTAATTAGTTTTGCTTGAGGGCATTAAAATACATGTATTCTTTCCCCAAAAATGATTTGTTTTGTTGCTCTGCTCAGTTTAAGTTCAAAATGAGTGATTATGCCAACTAAAAAGGTTTATTAATTCTCCAGTTTTCTTTTTTTTTTGTTTTCCTTTCCCTTCTTCTTTTGCAGAATTATCTTCTCCACCCACTTCCTGGGAAGAGTGTATTCTCTGTGAAATCGAAAAGCCTCTTCAGGTAGCACTCTAAGCACTACTCCGACAAGCACTTGTAAAGGTCCCAGGTTGAAACCACATGGTAGAAATGCACTTCCACTCATCAAATCTGAAAGCTGTGCTCTTCAGCAATTCTCTCTATACGTACGTGCTTTGCCACATGACTTTTTGAATGACGACACGGGAGATTTGCTCAACTGTAGCACTTTTCAGTCGCTTGTGCGTCTCAATGTTTTGTTTAATCATGGTAAAGGACGCCGTGCTTCAGTGACGTGCTCGTTCGTTTCGGATTTTTATCCATACATCACAGACTTACACTGACAACATAACCTATCTTCAGAGTGAGGGCTGCGGCATTAATTAAATGTTATTAACGATGTAAATTCCACCATCCTGTCAGCTACTGTGGCTCGCCTCGAAGCTGAAGAGAGCACGACCCGCTTAAAGATGATCCGCCTGATTTGGCCCTTATTTTAATATTTGTTTAAAAGGATTCGCAGAGTTACAGTAAATCTTCTGCTGCTCGCTGTTTTTATGCATTTACTCCTGATTTACAGTCCTTTGTTGAGAGGCTATCGAACAGAAAACAGCTTTATGTCACTGCAGAAGGTGTTGGGTCAACTTCAGTTAGAAGCAGCCACTGACTGTGTCGTGCAGTATTTCATACCACTTCAGGTTGAAAGTGACCAACTGCAGCTCTGGTTATTGTTCAATATCCTATCAGTATTCAGCATCACTTCAACTGCTCAGATGAGCTGAAATGGCAAGTTAAGATACCCCCCTCCCCAGCCTCCAAGTATGATTTATGGAAAGGAAGCTAAAACCATTATAGCATTTTTATTATTATTGTTCTTTCAAGGCTAATGCAACAATAGATTTTTGCATGATTGATGCGTTATACTAAACATTAGAGGATTACATTAACTTTGCATAGAACAGCAGAATGACATGAGATTACTTATTGTTATTTTTCCACCACATGATCATTCTGTAAACACAGCACATATAGTAATTCTCGGCATATATCGATCACTGTGTACGCATCCTACCTACGTTTGATGCAGCTTAGCCGGCTTTCGACACTGCTTTTTAGAGAGAACTATGAACTCCTGTCTTTTTCTGGAAAACTTTGTGAATGGCAGTCCTTCAGAGATTAAACAAATATAAGCCACTTTGATAGCCTCTCAACCCCCCTACCCCCCTTCATTCTGCAAATTATTAAAACTCTAGGCTCTTGTGGGAGGGAATATGGCAGCAATATGCTGATACTTCAATCATCTGGGAGGAAATTCCACGTGTAATAAAGAGGAATTGCATACAGTATACAGTACAGCCATGAGTTCTCTTTCATGGCATGTGTGATAGAAGAACTATTCAGACCACATCAAACATCATGCATTATTCCTCACACATTAGGCACAGGCAAAGCCTCAGACCAGACTCAGCTTCTTAAGGTGTCCTCTCCCTTCATTTATTGCAACAAAGTTTTTTTTTCCCTGCTACATTTATTTACGAGCTTAAAGAACAGAGAAAAAAAAAGTTGACCCTCTATAAAGGCCTGTTTTCACACACGACTCTGCAGGGTTCACTCAATATACAAACAGGACTTTACCCAATGTTGGTCTTTAAAATCAAAAGCGGTAATCCCGCAGTTAGTCTTTTAGTTTTACTTAAAAAAAATAAATAAATAACTTCTTCAAAATGTTGTCACACTTTGGATGCCTTTTATAGGCATTTGTGCTTCTGTGTTTGTCATGTCCAGGCCATGCAAGCAATGATGGGCATCCAGCCAACTGATTCTTCGCCCAAAGTGCTAATTTGTGCCACTCTAGTGTGCACAACGCTATAATTACCTGAAAACGTAAACTGGAAGCTATGCCTGACAAAGACAAGAAACTGTAATAAAACTGAGCTTTTGGTGCTCAGTTGCGGTGACTCTTATAAGACATATTAATGGGATGTTTAAAGGATATGGCACTTTTCCATTTGTCTTGTGGAAAAAATCTTGGGCAAAACACCTGGTGCGCTAAGTGCCTGCAGTCTGAACACTGAACAACAGCTAGCAGTCATGGAGCTCTTTTATAAAGCGCTGTCACTTCTAAAAGATTTTCTATTAACTACGTACTGCAGCTTCGTACCACACTTGTCCTTTCTCGACACTCATTATGTGGCAAGTTAATGAACTACCAAAGTCAGATTTCAAAGGATTGTATCTTGTAAATTGCATTAAATAGCAAAATAGCCATCTGTTTAAAAACATATCACTTAAATCAGTCGGCTTTTGCTCTTCTCCTCTTTTCTGTTGGGATGTTTGATGCATGAAAAGGGGGTTTTGTGACTGATGACTAGCTTCAGGTTTCTTAACAAATTAGACCAATTAGCCCTTTTCCAAATAATTCACTCCATATTTAGCAGTCACACAAACAAAATTCTTTAGAGAATACAAATTCGGTGGCCATTAAGTTACATATGGGCAATGCACACTGAATGTGACACGTGAAACAAACAAAAGCAGAGAACGTAACATCGCACTCGCAGGGGGATGATGAAATCACCACACCATATAGGAAAATCCAAAGAATTAGGATTTAGAATTGTATTTTAAAATATTTTGCATTTAATGCAGTTAATGACTGCCGTACGTGTGACGATGTTCATGTAAAGGTGATTTCAGATTGGTGTTCCTGTTAGGGAAGAGATACAGATATATATAAACGCTATGATCACCACAGCAAGATGTGTAAGTAGGTAAGCTAAAAATATATTTTTTTATTTAACCTATTCTTGGTAAATGTTTTGTGGCAACAGTAGGAATACAGTGCTTAACACATTTATTATACCAACCTGTAAGAATAAGAAAACAAACATCTTTTAGAAGTTTTTCAAAAACGTTTTTGAATGTGAATTGCTCAAGTCACATTTTTATACCCTAATTTGAGGTGGCACAATGAAATCACAAATGAATGACATTCAACCATTAAATCTATTTTTTTTGTTCAGGAATGCATGTAAATAACTAACTTGGCATCTTAATCAAAAAGTAATAATGTGCTTTTGCTTACTCTAATTTTGTCAACTGTCATTACTGTTAATTTAGGGCAGCTGTGACATAAACCTTAAATTGGGTGGTGGTCTAAAACAAATTTGTTAAGCGCTGTATATACGGAAGATACATAGAGATTGGGTGATTTCTCATGCTTTAAATGTTTCAAAATAAATGCACAGTAGATACACTAGTTCATCTGTTCAAGCGTTCATTATGCAAATATCTAATTGGACAATAACCAAAAGCATTTAAGCATGTAGACAGGGTCTTTCCAAGATATGCAGAAGAGCATCTCTGAGCACACAGCAGCAGAAGACCACACTCCTGCCAGCTAAGAACACAAAACTGAAGCTACAATTTGCTCACCAAAATCAGACAACAGAATATTGGAAAAAATACTACCTGAGCATTGTTGCAGAACATGTCCATCTCTTTATATACCACAATGTGCCCATGGTAAATGGCCTGCATTTGTATAGCGCTTTTCTAGTCCATAGGACCCCAAAGCGCTTTACACTACATTCAGTCATTCACACACACATTCACACACTGGCGATAGCGAGCTACATTGTAGCCACAGCTGCCCTGGGGCGCACTGACAGAGGCGAGGCTGCCGGACACAGGCGCCACCGGGCCCTCTGACCACCACCAGTAGGCAAACACGGGGTTAGTATCTTGCCCAAGGATATTTGGCATGCAGCCAGGGTGCAGCCTGGGATCGAACCACCGACCTTCTGATTAGTAGCTGACCTGCTCTGCCACCTGAGCTACAGCCACCCCATCGTCTGTCTCCAAAAGGATAATGCACATACATCTCTTGAGTTCACTGTACTCTATACTCACCACATCCCAAAGGATTGGGATGTGGTGAGATTTGCATCATAGAGCTGAAGCCAGCAAAGCTGCAGCAATTGTGTGACAATATCACGTCAAGATAGACCAAAATCTCAGAGGAACGTTTCCATCACTGAAGTTAAAGCAGTTCAGAAGGCTTGTTAGTACCCACTTGGACCAAGAATAACTATGTGTACCTAATAAAGTGGCTAGTGACTGCAAAGCTACCTAAGGATAGATAAGGCAGGTTCTACAGGCTTTACATATCACGGACTTTAACACTGTTTAGCAAACTGAAGAACCATAATATAATGACTTAACTGCTGAAACATCAGATAGTAAATGAATATGTAAATTTGTCAAAATTAAGTAAATGAATGATTTAAAAACAACTTATTTACTCTGTGTGATCTGTAGAGAATCAAACAACTCCCCCAAAATATATTTCATCAGTCTAACTCTAAAGAACTACCTTTCACCTGACTTAAAACTGCACTCAGTCCACTGTTTATATGAGGATTTTTGGCCCTGAGAAACTAATTTGTTCACAAAAGGAACATAATATTATGCCTTTCATGTTCTTTTTGTAAATCATATCTTTCTGTGAATTCAATAATAATTCAGGGAAGAGAAAATACTAAGAACTCATACAGCCCGTATTGTAAAAACCTGTAGGTGCAGTTACTTTTTTTTTCAGTGACGCAAATGCCAGGAACATATTTTTTTGTTTGTCTGCTGTGTCTACTGAAACCAAGCATACAATGTGAATGGAATGCTCATTCTCAGACATACCTCTAAACAGACCATTTTTCTTGCCATTTAAAATATGAGATCTCTAGCTCTTGCGAATCTTGCATGGGCAAACCTGTTGGTCAGATGCACAAATATCTGAGCAGCACTACTGCTTATGAAAGAATAACCCTTTCATATTTTTTTATCATTAAGATCATTTCGTTCATTTGCAGATTTTGTATGCAAAATAACTTAACGCAGACATAAACTGAACAAATTTAGACTTAAATGTACAAGATACTTAAACACATATACTAGAATTCAACACACTGAGCTTAATCAGGAGACAAAAGAGAAAAGAAAGTTCCAGTTAAGAAAACTGTCCCTGCAAGTTAACTACTATTTAAGAAAACAGACGATGTATAAGCAGAAAGAAGTTTAAGAAGACAGAACTGGGCAGACAGGTTCAACTATTATTTACTGTAGGCAGATGTAATTATTTCTAATAAAAGTCTCCACCACCAACAGTTAGTACATTCCTGTGATGCATAGCAGGTCAAAACTAAAACCAAGATTGTGCGTGCTCTGTGAATGTGACTGCTGCCATTGCTATAACAGAGAGAAAGTGTCTTTTGTTTTTTTCTTTCTTTTTTTTTTTTAAATAATAAATCTGACGAATCAAACATGTCGAGCTACCCCTTGTGGCGACCCCTTGTGAATAAGGGAGCAGTTACAATTTTAAATGACTCCCATGACACCTTCATATCCTCAGCAGAAGAATTTGTGGACAGCTACTTGAAAAAAACAACAACTTTGCAATAGACAAGACGTCCAGAGAAAAGGAAATGTGGAATAAATCTCAGCAGGACGTCATCAATTGATGACTTCCAAGAGTAAAAGAGGTTTGTGTATTTGTAAATGAGCAGTTCTGCTGTTAATCCCGGGATTACACTAGATGTGACGTTCAACTTTTGGGATGCAATTCCATTTTTTCTGATTTTGCCCTGGGATTCATCAAGCCTACTTTTTTCCAGTTCCATAGTTTGATTTCAGCTATCAGCAGACTAGGAAAAAACTAGGAAACATTCTTTATAGTTAAAGGAATATCAGGTTTGATTTAGACATTTAAAAAAATCATTTTAGAGAATTATTAGAAAGAGAAACATTCAGTTGCTATCTACTGTGGTGTTGTAGTTAGCACCATTGCCTCACTGTCAGAAATTCCTGGGTCTGAATCCACCAGTCAGCCAGAAGCCTTCCTGATGTCTGCATGAGAGAAGCCGAGTACTCCAGCTTTCTCCCACAGTCCAAACACTGCATGCTAGGTTAATCGGTGACTCTAAATTGGCTGTGGGAGTGAGTCTGAGTGGTTGTCTGTCTCTCTGTGTTTGCCCTGTGATAGACTGGTGATCTACTCAGGATGTATCCAGTTGGGAAAGGCTCCAACAATCTGCTACCAATATAATATTTGACAGCATGCCCAAGATCCATAAATACAATAAAAAAAATTCAAAAATGTGCCGGTGCTGATCAACTAATTCATTTCCACTAGTCTCATTACAGTTAAAAAAAAAAAAAAAAAAAGCAAGCCGCTGGCATAACGAAGGTGAAATACCTGCTAGCTTTCGCCATGCCATGTTTGCTCTCAGGCTAGCTGCTGCCACATGACAAAATAAACACAGATCAATTTATTTCAAAAGGTCAGCTGAACGATCAGCACGTTGTCAAGGATACCCAATCTAGCTTCTTTTTTTTATATTAAGATTGGACCATCACCCAATACAAATGTCAAATTGATGAATCCCTAGTTCTGTTCTGGCCTTCGTGCAGCTTTAAAGCACGCTCAGACTAATTTAGAAGTATAGCATTGAATGTGCACAGGATGTTTTATTTTGAAAATTCACTGCATGTTCTTTTTGTATCTGACTTCCAGCACTTCATCTCTTTTTGTGCAGCTCCAACAGAAAAAACTAAAAAAGTTCAGCACAGAGTTTTAGTAGTGCAAAGGAGTGCCGGTGCTGCTCCTGAAATTCACTGTACGTGCACTGGGATGAACTGGAAGGATTATGCCGGTGTGACACAAAGCAGCCATGCCTAGTGGGATTCGGGCCTAAGGCAGCTTAGGAGTGCAGCGACATTTGTGAGAGTGCACTGTAACAGCTAAATAAAGATTTTCAATCATACAGGATTGTCTAATAATTTCTGCATTTGTTTTCTTTACAGACCCAATAATCAGAAAGGATTCTGTCACCTCTCACTTAGAAGTTCAAGATATCCTATCAAGAAAATAATTTTGCAGGAATTATTATGCAAAGACTTCATAGTAGCAATGACTATCTGAAGGTACAGTTAGCATCCTTGGAACACAAGAAAACAAGAATAATCAGAAACAGCAGAGAAACTCTCATAAAAAATAACTGTTTTCAATAACAACTGAGCATGTAAAGGAACTGTGGCAACTTTGAATTGTTTTTATGCAATTCTACTTATTTTTTTTTACATTTTAAATGAGGTTTTTTTACAAAGAGAGAGCTGATTAGACCTTTAGGAGTTTGAGATTTTAAACATTTTTAATTTGACAAATTTTTGACCCTTTTGTAAAGTCTGCAATTCTAATCATTTTACACATATCTAAAATGGAAAAGGTAATCAAAGTGAAATAGCTTCTTTCTTTTTTTTAACTTGGTCTAGGTCTCACAAAAGCCACAAGAATTTGAGAGAAAACAAAATGCCTGTCAGGGCGAGCATACAAGAGGCAAAGGGGGAATCTGGCATGGCCTAAGCAAAGTCATAAAAATATTTTCCCTTTTATTTAATGTCATCCATAATTCATTGCCAGGAAAAGCTAATCAATAGCACCTTAATGAAAACTTGAGCCATATTTTATTTTGCCGCAGAGAAGTCCCGGATCAGCATTTGTTGCCTTCTTATGTGCTGGTTTTCACCCTTGGGCTGTTTGACAGATGTGCATCACATTTGCAGATACCTTAAATATTTTCAGTCTTTTAACCACATTTGCTTTATCAAAACACTACAGAGACGGGAATTTCTGATGATGATTGCAATCTAGAACTGCAAGAAACAAAAATATCTAAAGAGACTATAAAGTGCATTTAGTTTTTTAGCCATTTGCTTTAGTGTATTAGAGATTAGTGTTTTTACAGTGTAACTTCTGTGTGTGTGTCAAGCCTCATCAAAGATATAAACCAAAGCATAGTAACCTCCCAGCAGGTGGGTTAGCATACCCTAAAACGAAGAATAAGCATTTGCTCTACATTGACTTGCAAGAGCAACTTCTGCTAGATCCAAAATGTCTCAGCCAAGTGTGTCAAATGTTCTGTCGCAGGCGGCAAGACTGAACACAAGATTGCTCATTCACTCCAGCAATGAATGAGGAATCACATGGTCGTCTTTGTTGTCCTCACCACTGCCAGCTACAGTCCAAGACGGTGGAGCGGGAGTCCGTCAGCAGAACGAGAAGAGACAGCTGATTATATTGCTCAGTTAATTATATGCCACAAAGTACTTGACAAATAAATATTTTGCAGAAGAGAAACTTGAAAAGAAATCTTTAATTGGTCCAAGAAATTACCCAACCCAGCTGTGACCCTCTAGAAAGAATATGAGGGCAAAGCAAACAGAGCTAAATGAACTTCAGTGCACTTGATTTTAAAAAAAATAATTATAGTAATGTATTTTGTTATTTGTCTAACCTTTTTCCACATAATGAAATCAGACGGGTGTTGGAGCAGTGATCCTTGTCAACATACAGTATGCTCTCGTTCCAGTCAACTATCTATGAACTCAGCCTACGATTACAAGGGAAAAGGTCATTTTTCATGCTCCGAAAGGCACCCTAATGAACTGGTTACCGTGTATTTAACACTACCCTCGAGTCCACTTAAACAGACTTTCTATTTCCACTGTCAACAGGCTTCATGAACAGGATGAGGTGTTTTTGTTTTGCCATTTGTGTCAGGGACAATGACTGCAAAACTTAAGAAAAACTTGTTTAATGCCCGCTTTCAGAGTAAACAGTTATTCATCAAAAAAATAATAATGCCTCAAAGGTCACGCCATAAAAAACAATATCTGCCCTCTTTCCACTGACTTGTGCATTAGTTACTTTTTGATGACAAGGGACTAGGTTAAAAAAAACTCCCCACGCTTGTAGGAACTTTAGAGTATGGACTCGTTTATGACGTGATATAAAAAACTGACTCCAGTGTCAAAACAACAGGCTGTCATAGTGAAAAGGATCATTTTAGTGATCAGCGTCTGACTCAAAGTTTTTTTATCCATAAGGAATTGGATGAGGGTATACAGTGCTGTCCAGCAGCTACACATCGTTTGCCTGTATTTGCATTGTCAGCCGGAGGTGAGAGGGTGGAGATCTGCCAAGTGTAAGGCTCTGGTCCAATGCCATGACAGCTGACAACTCAGACAGGCCTTGTGTGCAGCGTTGCACTTCTAACAGCCAAGATCTCACATCAAGTAAATCCTAATCAGTGAGTTAATATGCAGCTAATGTGAAAATTCATATTTCTGCTCTGTAGTGTTTCATGTTCAAAAGGGAGCACATGTCATTTGGCATGCCTTCATATAACACTAGGGCTTCCATCACTCACTGATTATTGCAATGAGGAATTAAAATCCCTTAACACAAAGCAACCAGCACCACATTGCTTTGCCTGTCAGAATTAACTAGTGAAAGTGACCTCAGCCTATGAAAGAGGAGGGATCATATTCAATTAGTTAGACAGAAATATTCTATCAGACATGCATTCATTGTCGATTAATAAAGATACAGAAGAACGTCTTCCCATGCATCAAATCTCAGCCCTGCTTGAACAGTTTTCACATATTCTTTAGCTAATTTTCAGTTGGCAAGTTTAAGTATCTGAATTGACCGACATTCACAGTCGCACTTACACTGATCTGTTAGAGTACAGCAAAGCTGCCAGAGGGGCTGTCTAGTTTGTCAGTGAAGACTGGCTGAGGGAGGTTGTGCTGAACTGTTAGTCTTCTCCCTCTTATGGCACGATGTGTTTACACCGATCCCTCAGGCCATTTGTTTGCAGCACTTCCTTGCCCCACAGCACCATGCATAATGCAGGAATGAAAATGTTAACAGTGGCAAATAAAATCGGCAAGGTGCCCCCACAAATCAGGGCAGTTTAGGAGCACATTTAATCATCCGTGCATTGGGGACAACGCATAGCAATTAATTGTGGCATTTCAAAGAAGATCAGGACCCAATTTTTCCAAGGCCTTTCAAGCTTCTTGCTCAGTTGCCCCATCCGCTGCAGACAAGTGTCGGCAGCCTCTGGTCTTCTCTTTGAAACATCTCCATATTTTGGCCCAATTATGTTTATTATCGCTTTTCTATCAAGTAGATGAGAGGAGAACTCTCGTAGCGCGTTGCACACAATTGCATCAACAAAGCCCACCCAGCAAAAGAAATAACAAAAAACAGGCATTGTTTGAAGAGGGTCTCCTATGTATTCATGCAAGGAGTAAATCTGTCTATGTCTTGCATTTCTCCTCTATGCTCCAAGACAAACAAGTTACAGCACCATATGGTGATGTCAGGAAAGTAAATAATTTAGAGACCTTCATGTGCGGTGCGCAGATGAGCGACCGCAGAAATACCAACACACCAGCATCCTCATAGTTAACCCTCCTAATAAGAAACCTCAGCAGCAGGGGGAGCACAAAGACACGACCGCAATATCGGACGTTAACTGGATTGAGAACTACTTTGGAATTTCAAAGACTGGGACTGGCAACTGTCTCTGGACGTAAGGACAGCATTTTGTGGAGATACAATCTGCAGTGCCTTTCAGCACTTCCTGAACACGAGACAGCCTAATCTAATGAACTGGGTGTGTGTGTGTGGTGTGTGCGACGGTCGAGGGGGGGGGGCAAAATCTGCTCAGGCTTTTAGCCCAGTGCCAGCATGCTCACATCTTACCGCAGTCAAAAATCCACTTGTTATTTTTATTCCCACTGAATTTTCCCTGTGGTGTACTCTGCATGGCTTGAGTCATCATTGTTCAAGTCTTTAGAGTTGGAAAGAAAAAACAAAGACACGCAAACACAAGCTGGTGGCAAGGTTATAGCCACTCAGACATGGAGGAGGGGGGCACTCGTTTTCTGCCAACCCAAGGGAAAACTCACAGAGGGTTCAAGCGAGAGAGAGAACAGAGATGTGCCATGTTGCTGACATGGCAGCCGTCACGTCGTACTAACGGGCAAGAGTGATGTGCGCAGACAGCACCGAGATTTGTAGAATAGTGCGGTGGCTCCTAACAAAGAACAGTAAGTGGTGTGTAGATTATATGACCCGTGATTGCCTTCTTTATGTCTAATTATCCCAAAAGGAGCACGAGAAAAAACAAAGGCAGCAAGAGAACATAAGCGCACACAACCAATGAAACCTCAGCGACGGCTTTTTACCTCACATCTGCAATTAAACCGTTGCAGTGTCAATAAGCCGTAACACACAGCTCGAAAGTTTGCGCACAGCTTTGGTGCTTCAGTTCCAAAATAAGGCAAATCACAACCAAACAGCGAAACTCTGAAAGACTTACGGAAGCAGATGTTCACATACAGAAATGTGAACTAGGCTTTTTTTTATTTTGGTAGCTCTTTTATCCCAGTAACAATGATGCTGAAGCACTGTAACTGCACAGTCAGCCCTTTTCAATATAGAAGTGTTTTCACTAAATGTTTATGTGTGTTATAATTTAGTGCCAAGTGATGATTTAAATTGTTCTTCTCTTCCTTTGTGATCCCTGGCTGGAATCATTTCTGAAGAGTTAATAAATAACATAACGTTGAACTCGATCATAACTGAAATTTAAAACATAAAGAATCTGCTTTAAGTTGCGAAACAATGAAGAAAAAAGCCGGCTGCTGCATATATTCAGTGTAAATAACAAATCCTCTGTAACCTGTTACTCTAAATGACCCTGATTTGCCCCCAAAAGCTTGAACCCTAACCAACAGAAAGGTGCACCACAAACCACGAGACTGCCTCACATCTCAACCCGTTTTTAAACCGTTCAACCAAACTTTGTCGCTTGAATTTGTAATTAAAAGATTAAAGATAATTAAAGAGAGTCAAATCAATTCTGGCACATAATACCAGAGAAAATTACTACTGTACAGTTCGTCTACAAGCTGGAAAACAGACAACAGACAGAATTTAGTTTCTTTCTTTTAAAAGTGTGACAGGTATGTTGGCTGGCAGAGACGTAGCATTTCGCTGTTGCCAACATTTAGTCTCTTTAAACAGTGACACGAATAATCAAAGAAAATAATTAGAAAGCCTGAGTGGGTGAAATAACACGTCGGATGGATTTCTCCATAAACACACTGTTAGAGCCAGCCACATCACAAAACGTAGAACTGCTAATGGCTATAAAAAGCTTTAAAAACTTTAAAATGCTGTTGCCATGCATCATTCTGTCTTTCAAGGACTACGCCGTAACAGTTTCTGCTTCTAACATTTTCACGACTCATGAAAAGCGCAGGCTTTTAATACGATGTTACTCTCTTTAACGTGCACACCAGAACAAAGCAAGCCAACAGAACAAGCAAAACAAAAAAAAAAAGGAAAGAAAAAAAGATGGCCTGAGTTGTTCCACATCCATGATAAATCACTGCCACTTTTATAGCCTCTAATAAGTTGATGCAAAGCCATTTTTCTTCCTGCCCATCGTTCAAACATTTAAGGCATATTTACAAGGAACTTGTTAAAATATTTAATAATATTTAGTGGCAATTTTGGAGCAGCCTGTCACAGTGAAATTTATTAGCTTTAAGTGTTTAAAAAGGCGACGTCATGAATAACAAACTGTCAAAATTTCCTAATTTGCATGGACAGGCCATAACTCCTGATACCTTGCATTAAAAAAAGAGGTTTTTAAAAAAGCTAGTCATAAAAGGAGCATTCAAAGTGAATGATGGCAAAGACTCTTCCACAAAGTCGCACCACAGAGACAGCTTCCCCCCCACTACAGATGCCTCGGAGATCAAGTCAGCCAATAAAAGGACATATATCCTACTGCTTTGACTTATTTATCCTGTGTGGATGAGCTCAAGATGGAACATCTCCTATAGGCAAGCTTAATTAATTGTGATAAAAGGGCTAATTCAAAGGCTGCACAAGAAAAGTGAGCCAAACAATAATATTCCCCACAAATCATCTCAGCCCGTCAAATATTTCCTCCATAACTTTCTAATTCAAAGTCCTTCGGACGTGAGCCTTTTGTTAAGGAACCTCACAGAGCCAAACCACCTCCCACGTATCTCTGCGATTCCATCCGCACTCCTAACTAAAAGCGATCAGATGAAATTGCAGCTGCTCAGCTGCTCGCGCTCTCTTGTTTTTGTTTAAGCAGACAGCACGATGGCCATCTTTGATGCCGCTTCTTCCACCGGATTCAGCGGGTTTCACCATAAGACTCGGTGACCTGGGCCTGCCCCGGCTGTCCCAGTCAGAAAAGGGCCCCCGTTGACACTGATTGCAAGGCTATGAGTAGTCTCTCCCCTGTGCCCTCTCAGTGCAACTCTAATTAATAGCCAATTCATCTTCTCTGATCTGAGCCAGCACATGGAGTAATATATCGTTAGTTTGGCAAGCGAGCTATTAAAGTGTAATAACCAAGTACCAGCACTCGATTTGGAAGAGTAGCACATACTTAACCATGAAGTGGAAACAATTAATTTACTGGAGGATCTCCTGTAACCAATCATTTACTAGCACTCACACTGTGATGCAAAAGCCATCTCCTGTTGTGTGTGGCACAAGTCAATGACATATTTTGGGCTCAGTGCCTCAACCCCTCTGCTCTTTGACCAGTTATGTAAGCCTCATTTAAGCGCCAATGTCACACTTCCTACCTACATATATAAAACAAAAAACGTTTCTAATGGCCATCTGCAAGGCAGAAAGTTCATTACAAAAAGGACCCGGCTGGATTCCAGGTGACCTTAGTGGATGAAAGTAGAACTTGAAGATGAACAAAGGAATAACAAAATAATGAACACACTCTGAAACAATGTCTTGAAACACTCTTTTAACTTTAAACTAAATCAAAAGATGATATAAATGATGCCAGTGAACAAAATAATCAACCCAACTTTGTTTAGGTGTAAGTATTAAACTTCACCTGTTGTTGAGTTTGATTCATTTATTTATGAATTTATTCACAGGAGCCAAATTGAAAAAACAAAAACTGATTGGACTATTTTAGGCCAAATAACAGCCTGCCCCTGCACTACAGCACGGCTGGCTTAATGCCACACGAAGGTTTGGAAGTGCCTATTTTCTTAACCAACTCAGTGGATTATCAAATAATCCATCTCTCACATTTTTACAGCGACATCCAGCTTTCCTCAGTGACAATACTATTTAGCACTGCAATTCAGCAGGGAAAATTATAAAGGGGAAAAAAATGAATTTTGTCTTATTTCAGGCAATTAAGGCACACACTTAGTGAGGAAAGCAACAAACTGTGTCTGCTTTCTCAGTAATGTACCTTAGAACAATAAATCCCTCCTTCAAACCTTGATAATTGCAGGAAGTAAATGAAAATACATAAGGCTCACTGTGCTTTTGGCCTGCCCCTGAAGCAAAACATTTAAAACCCATTATTCTTTTTGCAAGAACTAATGACGTTTTTTGTCTCTTCAGCTTAACGCACTAATTGACAGTTTTTTTGGAGGATAGCCCAGATGGAAAAATAAGTAGCCCCTTAAAGACCCAACTCCCTTGCTCATTCCCTTAGCTTTAAGTCCCTTATTAATTAAACTTTCACCAAGTCAGGAATTTTTATTAAAAAGATAAAGTCTGCTGTACCGTAAAACAGAACCTATTGTCTCTGAAGCTAAAATTTTACTTCTATAAATAAAAGAGACTTTTTAATACCATCCAAGGGACGGGGACCAGAGGATCCACACAGTATAGTAATTAGAGAGATTTCCATCCCAACTACTCAAAAGTTGGTCAGCTTTAACCAATACCCTTTGCTCCAACTGAATAAATACACTAAGGCTGCTCATTTTAACAGCGTGGGATATTATTTACTGTACGGCAAACAGGAGCAACATCATCACGCTCAGTGAGAGAAGAAGTGTAAATATGTGTTTTGCCATCACTGTGTGTCTAACCATACATCTCAGACATCCTGGTACACTGCTGCTCAGAGGGAAATAAGGCTGCAGCCAAATATTGACTGCAGTTTTATGATCAGTTATTCAGTTGATCAATTAAATCCCTCTTGTGCCATTAAGTTTGCAACAATGTTTGTCAATCAACATCAGAAGAGAGGGATTGGCATTTACAAAACAATACAACTCTTGCGTGCTTTTAATTTTTTTTAAGCACAAAAACAGGCATGTTTACAAAAACAAAGTGGATTTTGGGAAATCTTCAAAAGGAAAAAAACAAAGCATAAATAATTTTTTTTTTTTTAAAACCTCCATGTATAATCGTTATAATGAGGCCTAAAATGAAATTCAGACTGGTTGCAGTGGAGAGGTTAAAACTTTTGTATGAGCATTAAAAAAAAAAAAAAAATCTGAACCACGTAATCTACTTAACTGGATTTTCTGGCTGCGTTTTTCATGCACATTCCTTCTGTTCTGAAATCTTTCGGTGCATCCCCTCCATCTTAAACCCACGGGCATGTATGAACTCCACCTCCTCCAAAAACCACATGACAACCTCTGAGTTGAATTTGAGAGTTTCTCTAATACAAACTCTTAAGTTTGTATTAGAGAAACTTTGTATTAAGCTTCTATTAAAGGCAACATTAAAGACATCCATCTGCAGGCAGCTCATCAAACTAAAAAGATGCGATTGATGCCGATGTGGACAAATGCATGCTATTACCTTTGCACATCTGGAATGTTAACAGCTGCATCAACGTCTTTAATCAGAAGGATTTCAGTCAGAATATTATATGTGTGCATGTAGCCGATGTTTTTTTCTTGGTTAGGTTATCTCTAATGAATTGTTTAGTATTTAAGAAACCTTACGTGGACTCCTTACTTGTCACCAGATAACAGATGGTGGCTCGTTTGGGATCTTTAGACCCATAGCTAAGATTTAAGTTTAAGTCAGAGTTAATGGTTAACTTGTGGTTTGCTAAATGCTTATCTATCTATCTATCTAAGTTGAACTGCTTTTTGAGAACAGCCTAAAGTACTTATGGTATTTAGCTTTGGTCCTTCATTGGGAGCAGGGGAGTCATTTTTCTGTGTTGCACTCTGGTTTCCCCTGGGCTTTTTGGGAGTGGTCCACAATGCTGAAAATAAGCTGTAATAATGAATTAAAAAACTTTTCAGATGAGCTGCTTTGGTATTTCATGGCCTTCAACCACAAGTCTAAAGCAAAAACATGAAATTCATTGGCGAATCACTGTAAAACAACTCAAGGGACTTACTTTAGCAAAAGTGGCAGAGGTCAACATTTCATCTACTCATTTGAAACCTGCAGCGTGCAGGTCAAAGACATTGTTATGTCCGTTTGTTATGATGCCCAGATGAAGGCTTAAATACATAAATACTTAGTTGGTTTTCAAATTACTTGTCAGCAAGAAAACAGTGTGTCCATGCTGCTGGGTCTTCTTCCTCTTTTCTCCCAGTATCCAAAGGAGTTCCGCAGGGCTCCATATTAGGGCCATTGCTATTTTCTCTTTACATAAACAACCTTTATGCTAATTTGTCAAATGCAGCATTTCATCTTTATGCAGATGATACAATTATTTATTGTTCATCCCCTTCAGTAGCACAAACCCTGCAATTTCTGCAGTCTGCCTTCGATGTAGTTCAGTCCCATTTAACTTAAGTTGGTGTTAAATCCAGAGAAATCCAAGTTCGTGTTATTCTCAAATGGCAAGGAGTTGTTAGCTACGTCTCCTAAGATTAAAACAATTCAAGGAACTGAAATGGTCACATCTTACAAGTATCGAGGGATCATTAAAGATCAGAATTTGTCATTTAAAACTCACATTCAAAGGCTTGTGTCGAAGTTAAAACTAAAACTAGATTACTTTTTTAGAAATCAATCCTGTTTCTCCCTCCAAGTGAGAAAACACTTGATTCATGCAACTTTTTTACCTTTATTGGATTATGGTGACCTGCTTTTTATGAATGCACCTGCCCACTACCTAAAGAGGTTGGATACTGTGTACCATTGTGCTTTACGTTTTATTACTGGCTATGGAAATCATGTACATCATTGTTCTTTGTATGCTGCTGCTAAATGTCCATCTTTGCATATTCGCACTCTCCCATTGGTTGATGTTTATCTATAAATCTCTCCTTGGGCTGGTTCCATCTTATTTATGTGTTTATATGTGTAAAAACCACAATCAATACAGCCTTCGTTCTCACAATATCATACAATTGATTGTCCCAAAAATCAGAACAGAATTGGGGAAAGAGGCTTTTAAATACGCTGCCCCTGCTTCCTGGAATAATCTGCAGAAGGAACTGAAATTATCAGAATTGGTTACCTTGGGAGAGTTTAAGTCTGTCCTAAAGGAACGAGAGAATAACTCTTTTACTCAGTGTGATTGTTTTTAATGTACTCTTAATTTGATCTGTTATTGTATATTTTACACATGTTGGTATGGGATATTGTATTTGTTTGAAATGTTATATACTTATGTGGTATGTGTATTTTGACTTTTGTTGCCATGCTGCCAGGTCTCTCTTGGAAATTAGATTTTTAATCTCAATGAGATTTTTTACCTGGATAAATAAAGGACTAATAATAAAAGAGAGGAGTATGAATACATCCCGCATTAAGGTGCATTAATTTGGCAGAAAAGTAATGTATCATCCACAGAGGATCATTATGGCACTTCCAGTCACTGCTGTACAGCCAGCAAATCACAGCCAATTAAGAACCCTTTAAACTTACAAGTCAAGCATCACTTGTTGTGCTGTCCATAATGGGGTTTTATGGATATGAAGCACTGTGATGGCTGTATTGGTCTTGTGATGAATGGCTAACTTTACAGGAAAGATGGCCTCTGAAATGAGTAGTGTTGAAAACTAAGCAGATCATTTGGTGCCTTCAGTTTTTCAGGCACACAAAAGGCGAGGATGAGCGAGGATTTGGGAGCCGCACGTTTGATCTGATTCTATCATTTCATGAGAATCACACTTTTAACTTATTCTGAGAGATAAACAATTCAGGCCTGTTTCCCAAATTTTTTGTGTCAGTTTTCTGTTTTCTGCTAACGAGATGTCACTAATATGTACTGGAATGCTGTGAGAACAGACAGTTTGATTGGCCACGAAGAACTTAATGATGTATACCAAATGTGAGGGGACAGCTTCTAAGCGCATATTTTCTAGACAAACATAGGTGTTGACAGCATTTTCCACCCAGTTTGCCATTTCTGTCAGGCTGAAAATCTAAAATTAAGAAAAAAATTTTCCTAGGTACAACATCCATTAACAAATCATGTCTTATTAGCATTTTTGCAGCAATTGGTCATATTGCAAGTACACATTATGTAAAAATGTCAGTGAACAAGAGGGAAATAACAATAATTACAAGAAAGACAGAATTCCTGCCTAAGAAAACAAATCTAACTAATTAAAGAAAACATAAATGAAACATTGCATGTTGTCTAACAACATAAATGCATTATGGTATTGTTGCATGAATTTCCTTGTATTGTTCCTCGGTGCACATGGCAGCTTATTCGAGCTTAATTTGCGCCACTGTGTCTTCCTGTGAGCAGACCCTAGTCATCTTTAAACGGCTCCATTTAAAATGCAATTTGATTATCTGCCAAATTGCTACCAAGTCTTTCCCTCTGCAGCTCGGGGATGGGGGGTAAAAATTTTAATTAGCATTTGTGCATAAAAGAGAGGTCTTTGTTACATTGCATTTGAACGTGGCATCCCAGAATGACCACAGCTTTCAAAGAGTCATCACCCAAACGATTTCAAACTAATAGATCCAAAGGGAGAGGAGGAGTCCTGGCACAGACGGGTGGGGGAATCGGAGGTCGTCAGTGGGACTGGGAAAAAAAACAAAAACCCACAGGACACAGCATGTTTAAATAATCCAAAACTTTTCTTTAATCATAGTTTAGAAAATTGGCTGGGACCTTCAGCAGGAGACAGCTGCTCTGCCCCACAGCCATTTAATGAGAATCACTGAGGGTTTCCCTTAAAATATTTACGCTGTCCCATGGCACAGCAATATTGTCCTAGAATGGGGAGATAAGAGCCAAGGAGGTGTGTTGAAGTTCTCCTAATCAATTTGCTAATTACTGGAGCAGCAATAGGAGAGGAGAGAGGAGTCCCTTCTGGCAAGCTGTATTCTAATAAATGCTGAAAAATTTATTTACTCGCTTAGCCAAGAGGAATTCTGAAGTGGGATTACAGCAGAGAGCTGATTGAGACAGAGCTGCGCTGTGGTTGAGGTCGCAGTCAAAGGAGCAAGGAGAGGTCTCCAAACATAAAAGAATCTCTCAGGACCTGCACCTTTGCATCTGCTCGGGGAACAGAGATGACAGCATCTTACAGACTTGGCATGAAAAGACCTGACTGCTATAGCTACATATCAACAAATATTAATGAGACTTCAGGTTCTTGCATAATAAAACAGGTTATCGGGGGAGCTGCGGTATGCACTGCATACTGGCCCTGACTCCAAAACAAAACAGCTCTACTGTATGTATATAATGCATATGTGGATATTCTGAGAGAAGACAATAACTTTAGCATTTGATGCCACAGGAGCCATGGGGTGGTATTACCCTTAGCAGAGGGCAGCAGGCCTAGACATTACACCAGACGCTAGGGTTGTGTGTTTGAAGTCACCTTTGTGTCCTCTGGCTCAGCCTGACCCCACCCTCCCAACCTCTGGGACTGAGGGCAACCCTGGACCTGTCATAGTACACAGCCCACATCTTCTTCAGGGTTGAGGGCAAAATCTGCTCCACATTTTCAGTGACACATCATCTATATGACCGTTCCTTCCCCGAGGCCGGCAACCAATAGCCTTCCTCGAGACAGGTCAAAGGTCAAAGTAAAATGATGGCTCAAAGGGCATCATGAGGTGATCAGAATTGCTATTATGGCAGAAGTACAGTGAAGCGTGGAGGACGTTAGACCCCGGGATCCCAAGGGTCTTCAAGAGACTGATATTTACTGCTTTTTATATTTACCACAAATCTGACAGGAAAACTGTGCACTTCAATCCAAGGAGCAAATCCCATGCAATTTAATCATTTTACTTTATTGCGAAGGCCCCAGCAGGACTTCAATTTGTTCACAGCAAAAAGTGTTTGTATAGAAGTCAGAGAGAGGGGGAAGCCTTTTTTTTCCAAGGTTAATTTATTCAGTTTTATTTTTCAAAATACTACTAAACTGAATAAAATTTGAGGCAAATTGAAATACCTCGGTATGAAACAACTTTTTCAGCACTGAAGCTAATTAAACAAAATTCTGCTTTTCAATTGCGTGTTTTTATTATAAATTATTGTTATATAATTAAAAACCCTGCAGATTTCCCTTCAGATTGTGCCCATTTGGAGAATTTGCAAACACATTTATTCAGATAAAAACAATTAAACTTCCTCCCTGGCTCTGCTTTTGCTTTTTTACCCTGATGCTAAACATTACAGAAGGAAGGAAAACAAACAAACGCACTTATTATAGTCTACTTTGATACCAATCCATTCATTTCCCCAATCAGCCTGTTTGCCTAACTCCCACAGTCCCTGTAGCAGTCCATCCAGTGTGACGGGTTACATGGATCTGAGTGCATTTCCACTGGGAATTGAGGCAAAAACAAAAACATACAAAAAAACCTGTTGCTGTGACATTTTGTTCTCTCACCTTAACGCACGCCAGTCACAATGGACCGGTGTGTGGGGGATCTGTGTTCACATCACCATGGCGATGGCTCTCTGCCTCCCAAGGCTTCCTTGAGGGTGTCGAAGGGTTGGCGCCTGGGAAGGGGGCAGTAAAGGAGGAGTTTGCCAACCTTGCAAACTAAAATGCAAACGCACTGGGAGAATGGTAAAGAAAACATGTTCCTCCAAGCTTCTTCTCTATGTAACGTAATGGGTTTTTTAGTCCACTATAAGGGGAGCTCAGCACACTGTGGAGCAGAGCAAACAACATCAAAGCAATCAAAAGAGGCCGACATGTTGCAGGGAGCGCGTTTCACTGCCTAACCTTTAAAAGGGCAAAAAATAGAACTAAACGTGTAGGTTCATGAGCAAAGGTCTGAGAACATCTGTCTCTTTGTAAATCATTTTTACATGACAGAAAGGCACAGAGATGGCATTACACTGTGCAAGACAAAAGAGGACAAAAGGTTACACCCATTCTACACTAGGGCTGAACGATATATCGCATTTGCGATAATATCGCGACATGATCAAGTGCAATTTTCTAACCGCAAAGGCTGCGATTATACTCTGGACATGTCCAAATTCATGGGCTGCATCCTCCTGAGGCCGCATTTGTAGACCGATTACGTCACAGCGACGTGCCGAAGGCTGTCCAAATTACTACCATATCCCAGAATTCATAGCGCGGCCCAGCCAAACTCCAGTTTCCAGCAATGGCGGCCGCTACTAAGTTTTAAAATTACTCATACTAATCTTTCTGGGTCACAAAATAAACTTTTAACATATTTTCAGGCGAGAAAGTAGTTGTGTAAATGGTAAATGGCCTGTATTTATATAGCGCTTTTACTAGTCCCTAAGGAGCCCAAAGCGCTTTACATATCCAGTCATCCACCCATTCACACACTGGTGATGGCAAGCTACATTGTAGCCACAGCCACCCTGGGGCGCACTGACAGAGGCGAGGCTGCCGGACACTGGCGCCACCGGGCCCTCTGACCACCACCAGTAGGCAACGGGTGAAGTGTCTTGCCCAAGGACACAACGACCGAGACTGTCCGAGCCGGGGCTCGAACCGGCAACCTTCCGATTACAAGGCGAACTCCTAACTCTTGAGCCACGATCGCCCCAGTAAACATCAAATATCTGCTCGGTTTATCAAGATATCCCATATTTGCAAAAGTGCTTCGACGTTTTCAGAGGCGTCTGCTACCCACCAGCTCGACAGCTAGCCGGGAGCTCGAGGGTTACTGATGCGGCCGAGAACGGCACAACTCCCGGCACATCATTTTCAGATCACCGCGGAGTTTCGCTGCTCGGGTTAAACGTAATATATAAGTCACTTAGACAACCTAAAAATGTTATTGTTGGGCTTTTTTCAGTGTTTTGTTTGTTCGTGAGTAAATCGGTTTGGCTGAGATTAAAGTTATTAGATTAGATAAAATAAAACTTTATTAATCCCCCGGGTGGGTTCCTCCTTGGTTTTCACACAGCTGACTAAACGTCAAACAGAAAACTTATTAAACAGAAGTTTGAGACATTCGAGAATTTACGCCAGTGTCTGGTTATATTTTAGATAGCAAGAAGCAGACGGCCGAGTTTATTAAACTCCACCGAGACAGCGGTGACGCTAATCAGAACTAGCCTTCTGATTAGCTAATCAGAAGGCTAGACCGTCCAATTTCACGCCTTTAAATTTTAAAGGCGTGTTTGTGTGTGTGTTTATACAATTGCTATTATGTTTGCACTTTATGTGTAATGTTACTGACTGCAGAGATCAGTAAGATGTGTGTATTTTTTATTTATTAGTTTTATTTATTTAATATTATTTTTTAATTGAATGACTGTCTAGTAGTTCACAGATGTCGAAAAACTGAGTGTGGTAAAGCCACTGATTTTTTTTATGTATATTTCTGCAATCTGCACATTGTACTGACTTTCATTTTAATGTTTACACCAGGGTTCCTTGTCAGCACTTTATGCTCAGATGTTTGTAAGCTAAAAATAAACTATTGTGTATGTTCAAATATACTGTTGTGATTGAAGAAGTTAAATAAAAATGTCAGTCATCAATTCATGCATCACCTCATGTCATCATAACAGAGGTCTGTCTTCCAGGAAAGAACAATTTAAAATTAATGTAATATAGTATTGGCCATACTATATGATGTATTGCTTGTCTTTGTTTAATAATACAGAAGACAAAGACCTTAAAAAATAATCGCATATCGCATCGCAATCGCAATATTGGGGCAAAAAATCGCAATTAGATTATTTTCCATAATCGTTCAGCCCTATTCTACACCATCAGCTCCGATTTCATGTGCTTGTTTCACTTATTTCCCCTACTTGGACAACTAAAGCCAAAACATTCCCATGAAAATCTGCGGAATTATCATCAAGATTTAAATGCACAGGGAACATAAGGAGTACCTTACGTAACAATCTTAAAGAAAAATGTCATTATTTTTAAATAGGAGCTTCATTTTTCAAATAATTAATGGCACAAAAATTATCAGAATTGGTCCAACGTGATGCAAGAACGCAATGTCTCCGATGTAATCCTCAACTGCAGCAGTCTGTGACAAGATAAAAGTGCTTGTTTTCACCACTGACAGGGTCAAATAGATACTCTAAGATTGTTTTTGACATTATCCCGCCATGCTTTTACATTTACTGATGCTAAGTCAAGAAGATAACTTTACACAGAAACAACGTTATCTCTCTGTCTGCAGTTTCTCATGAAAATCAAGCAACGGATTTCTTTGATTTCACAGCCAGCAGACGTCCTGCCTAAAATGGTAACTGAAATATTATTGTCACCAAGACGCTGTGTACAGGCAGCCATGTTTTCATGCTCTTGTAACACAACTAGCCACAACTTCTGCACTCTGTTAAGATTTGTTTTCTTTGTACTACAGTTATAGAGAAAACTATATCTGTAATCTATACGCTCCATACTCCAACTGTGTAATACTCAGATTTCTAAACAGCTCTCTCAAACTCTCATTTTGCAGTGGGACTTCCCCTTAAGTAAAATAATACCAGTTTCTATAGGGATCTTTTGCACAATGTTGGCACAAACACTTGTGGTTAGCACCAGTGACTCATGACATGGATATTCGGGGTTCAGACCTGTTGCTTAGCTAAGGACGTTCTTTAAGTTTTATGCTCTTCCGGTCCCTGTTTTCAAAGACATGGATGTAGGGTTCAGTGGTGACCTTAAATTGAAAGTAGTTGTGAATGTGGACACCAATGCTTATTGTTGTGTCTGTAATAGACTGGCACCCTATGCTTTGCCTAATGTCAGCTAGGCCTAACCATCGTATGACCCAGATGGAACTGCCACGTGAGACTGGATAACAAAGTTTCGCGACTTCTGATAAAACTCAGTATCTGACCACTTTCTTTTCAATTGGAAATGGGAAAATAGCACCCAGGTTTTAACAGACCTGCTTAAATGTGACGCAGAACGCGAAAAGTTGGCCACAGACACAGACCGAGAATCCCAGTTCCACATAAAAACAGTCGATGCAATGATACAATTGTGAATAATATTTGTTATCTTAACTTGACCGTGCCCAAATAACTCTTGCAATTATTCATGAAAAGTGCAGTTTATTGAACTGTTTCTTACGTATAAACTGCAAATAAACAGTGCTCTATGTTGGCTGTGAGGGCAAAAATCCCCACTCAGTGCAGCCACACATGCACAGGGATGCAATGTGGCCAGTCAGCCAGTGAAATTTGCCTACTTACTGATGCTGGTGACTTTTCTGCCTTTAGCCTGTGGAAACAGCACTGTAGGGTTTGTGACTGTTTAACGGTTTCTTGTAAACCTACTGTAGTTTTCATTAAAACTTTACTCACTTCTTAACGTGTTACAAGTGACTATCTATCCAGCCGCGTTCTTACTAAACCACATTCATTCAGAGAACAGTTTGGCATCTTCAAGTTAAAAATACCTAGAAAATAAACAAAGACAAAGGACGCTTTATTTCGCATGTTAATCTAGAAATTTATTTCCATAAATAGCTGATGTTCACTCTTGTCTCAAGTTGCTGAACAATTTGTGAACTTCTTCAGCGAGAAATCTGATTAAGTACGCCATTTGTTGTTAGTAAACTGTTGGATGTATGAAAAGATAAGGGGGGGGAAAATCGCAATTGTAATCTTGTGCTTTTTAAAAGAATTAACAGATGCCAAAAACGTTTTTGTTTTGTTTTTTAACCTGTAACGTCACATTCACAAAAAGAAAACTGCTGAATCCAACAATAAAAACCAGCATTGACAAACAAGAGTTATTCTCCAAACTACCACATAAGGCTGCTTGTTCAGGTGGTGGTGGTCATGCAGCCCTATTAGAGAGCCTCAATGATCATTTTAGAAATACAGACCTTTAGCGAATAAAGGTGTCTTTTCACAGACATATAGTCATTGTAAAATGCAATAAATAAAAACTAGGAGTAATCACAAAACACTATAACAGAAATAACATAAACTATAATAGAAAGTTAAAACACAGCAAACACCAGTACAAAACGATGTTTAACAGGCAACAGATGAAGAAATTGCCAATAAAAACAGTAATAACAAAAGAATGTCAACAAAAGGTTGAACAGAAAGGTTTTCAACTGCTTTTTAAAAGAGTCACAGAGTGAGCTGACGATAGCTGAAGTGAAAGCTTTTAAAACAAATCTAAAAACCTACTAGAAGCCAAAGTATAGAATATAAATACGAATAATGTGAGCTCACTTACTAGAATGCGTTAATAGTTTGGCTGCTGGATTTTGTATAGCTTGGAGGCTTGAAAGAGACAATTTATCTAAGCCCATAAACAGGGCATTTACAGTAATCTAGGTGCAACAACAAAAATGCAGTAATAATTTTCTTCATTTCAGATGGGGAGACTATGGCTCGCAATTTAGAAATTTCCATAAATGAAAGAAGCAAGAACGTGAGACAGATTTTACATTTGACCCAGAGAAGACTCAAATATCACACTGAGATTAGGAGCACTGGACTTCTCAGATGAGCAGAAGGAAGCAAGCACTTGACTGATTTTTGGATGTAGTTCAGGAGGAGCTATAATCATGGTCTCAGCCTTACTGGAATTTAAAACAAGGTAATTGTTGGAAAGCCAGTCTCTAATCCAGGATAAACAATCAACTGGAGTGGACAGCCTATCCAGTTGGCAAAGCTTAAAAGATATATACAGCTTAATGTCATCAGCATAAAGGTGATAAGAAATGTAAGCAAAAGGCTGAATGATGCTAGCTGACAGGAGGAATGTAGAAAGAAAATGATAACGGACCGAGGATTGATCCTTGTGGAACCCCAAAAATTAGGGAAGCAGTGGTAGGGGAGCACTTGCTTGCCTTAACCAACAAAGTTCCAGATAATTAGGAGGAAAACCGATCTAATACAGAGCCAAAACCAGCCAAAAACTTAAGCATATTAAGTAAAATATTATGACCCACACTATCAAAGGCAGAAGTGAGATAAAGCATTCTGAGCACAGAGCAATGCCCTACAACAGCTGCTATTAAAAGACCATTATAGATCTTTAAAAGAGCAGTTTCAATTAAGTTCTTTTGAGTCTCTCTTGCTTATTTTTGAGTTCAATTTGCATTATAAGGATTTGAATGGACATTATACATCTTTGTCTAATACATTTGAATCAATTTCAAAATCAAACCCCAATCAAGATTATTTGGGGGGTTCTTTTAAGGAATGCAATTACCTCAGCATGCTTAAAATTGCTAGGAACAAAACCTTGTCTCACTGTGCTGTTAATGACGGTTTGGTAACTTTTAATTTGTTTTAGTATTATGAAATACTAAATACTGCACAAAACAAAGAGGTAGGGCCACATGTCAGGGCCAGAAAGGATATTGTGTTTGCAGTCATTCTTCAAAGAAGGCGTGTTCTGAAAGACACCACTGCAAGTGTTTTGCACTTTGTTCTGCTTTTCAGTTGGTGATTTGTTTCATTTTCTCTGTTAAATTTTTACTATCATTTTCAATCACTGGCAGATTTAAGGACTAAAATCTGCTTAGCCAGGTTTAGGAGCAGACAACATGCTTTCAAGTTTGAGCGATCATAATTTTAAATTTTTTATAAATGCAGTTTTCATAAATTATGTCATAAAAATATTTTTGAATTGATGATCAATTCTGAATCCAAATTTAAAATAATTACTGAAGATTCCTATGACACCTAAATACCATTACAAATACTATTCTTGATTAGTTACTTTAGCTGAGGAAATAAAATCTGTTCCCATTTTTTTATGATAGTTTTACACATTTATGGTCACAGACCAATTCTGTCACATCACAAGCAGCTGACAGGGCTGTCGCAATATACCAGCACTGACAATAACCATATTTAAAAATGAGAACTGATATCCCATCAAAAACTCTTCCTCTTCAGTGAAAGACTTTCAGTAACTACTATAGTGCAGCATGAGCTTATCTACAGACTGCATGGCTCATGGGATTCACTGTTCTGTAGCGACAGCTCCTTCTCTCACAAAGCAGGAGAGACTCACTTCCCACAATAAACCCACTAAGTTAGACTGAGTCACTTACACATGTGCAGTAAGGCTGTTGTTACGTTGTTGAGTGAAGCAATGAAGAAAGGCGAGCGCCGTTGAGTACTTAATTTAATTACCAATTTGTTGTCTGCACTTGCTGCTGCTTTTCCCCTTTATTCTGCTTTCCAAGCGCTCAGAGCTAACGCTAGGGCCTCGATTTAGATGCACTACTGCCCTGCGCCATGACTCACAGGTGTGTCTACAGTTCTTTGCTGGCCTGATTGAGTTATTGCAGTTTGGTGCTAATTTGAGCTGATAACGTTTGCGCAAAAACTACTGAATGTACTGCATAGATCAGTGACATTTGTTCATACTGGTTGAGCTTTTTTTAATCTTATTAGATGCAGTGGTGACTTAGAAAGTCTTTTCAGACGTTTTAATGTCCTTCATTCAATTTGTCAATGTCATTACATTCTGGTAATGGCTCTTGCCACATTTTTTGCTAATGCAACAGTAAGGAAAACACTCTCTGTGCTAATTAATCCGAGTATAAAAATCACCTTCTTGTGTGGCCTAATGTGGACTAAGATTAATGTGCCAGACATGTCTCACAACTGATTTGATTAATGAAAAGGAATACTTTAATATTACTAACACTGTATAATGTATAGGGTGACAGAACACTGGACTGTAAACTTGGTACAGTATATAAATAAATACTGCATTGGATTTCCATTAAAGCAGTGTGGTTGAACAACCCCTACAAGTGGCTGGCAATTTGTTAAATGAGTTAATTGGTCACCAGTTCATCTAATTCATCATAATGCCTGTTTCTGGACCACACCCAAAGAACAGTGAATTAGGCAGGCAGTGCAATCAACAGTTACACTGAGATCAAATATAGACGTGAACCCCAAAGCAGAAGGTATTCCACTTGAATTTTTAAGTTGGTCACCTTTTAACTGTTCTTTTTGGGAAAAATTGCAGCCTACGCCAAGTCTTAGCGCCCAAACACCGCTGTTTTAAGTCTGATGCAGAACTGTTTACTCATTAATTGCCAGGTGGTGCAGGTACTGGAAAGCTACAGGCTGGGGGAAAGGCCCTAACCTTTATGCACTGTCTAAACGTCCTCACTTTCTCCTTGAACATCTATCCTTAACTGTGCTCCTCTGGTCCCCTCCCTGTCCCAAAGTGGCCAGCTGGGAACGGTGCGCATGTGCTGACGTCCCTACTAACCTTGGCCAGTGTAAGGATTACCGTGCATTTACACTCAATGCTCCTTCTTTCCTTAAGACTTATTAAGAATGATAATGAGCTCGGAAAGGGGCAGCTTGTCCCTTTCTCAACTCTGTGAAGGCTCTTCTTCTCTCTGTCTTTCTCTTCCTCACTGTTCACTCGTCTTGTGCTTCTTTCTGCTCCAGCTCTCCACCCTTTCTGCAGTCTCTCTCTTTTCCCCAGTCCATGCCTCTCTCCCTCTTTCTCCATCGTATTGAAAGGAGCCAGGACAAATTACCAAAAAGGCCATTTTCATCTATGAACTGCAGGATTTAATCGATACTTATTTCATGCCTTCAAAATCAACCCTATATTACTGTTGTCTGCGTGATTTGTTTATTTTGCTTTAGAATATTCCTTCAGTCGAGTGGAGGGGGGGGGGGTGGGGGGGGATGCACGGGATGCAATTCACCTTGAACCTCCATTATATTGGATTTCTCTACTGGCTGATCAAGCATGCAAAAAGGACATTTCCTCAGCACTAAAATAAAAACAATAATGATGATTAAAAAAACATGTGTGCTATTTGTGCCGGTGTAAGAGTATGTGTTGAAGGCAGTGTATTTTTACAAGGAAAACACTATGGCTGTGGTAGTGTGAATATGTATACAAAAATCATTACACTGTGGGCAATTGATAAAGCTTAGGTGCCGGGGAAACAAAAGTAATAGCTCCTGAAGCCTGTCGAATGCAGCCTGGGATTACAGATGCTTATTTGACATCAAAGACCCGAGGTCCACAGCCAAGGTCATACAGAAGAGGAATACACATGGGTTTAATTTTACACAGCCCTTGACAGATGCAGATGGGTACTTATGAGACATGAGGCATTTCACTGACTGATAGAGCTGCAAGCAATAAGAATCTTGGAGGCATCGCACACTGATTAACTAATGAGATTCTCAACCATTTTAGTGAACCAAGGGTTCAGCACTACAGGCAACATTTCAAGTCCATTTTAGAGACAGAGAACCCGAAACGAAAGGCCCACCGCATCCATAAATACTGAACTAGGCACACAAAGCGAATTCGCAATTAAAACCGCACAAATGGACAGTTATCATCTCAACTATCATCTCTGCCTACCTCTCTGGCAGAGAGGAAAGCGAAAGAGAAGCAGGGAAGGAAGGGCAGTATGTTTGACATATGGATATTGCAGTGTCTCTTCAATGCCGAAGAGAGATGAGAACCTGCGCCACCGGCCTGACAGTGAAGGCTGGCTGGTGTCCAGCTAAAGATGGACCTCCAGACAGCAGGCACATGACGTTACACTTGAGAGCGGCACCGAGGGAGCACACGGGGCGGAAGAGTTGGAAACGGCTTCAGCTGATCACTTTGCAGCTCTTCTTTGCACAGAATGTACAAAAGCTATTTTACCTTAGCCCTGCGATGGACCGAGGTGAACTGCTGTACTCTGTAGTGTCACCTGCTGTTGGTTTTTATTTTTGGTATGCTCATAAAACAGGAGACATCAGTAAAGCGAACTCGCATATAGACCGGCTAATGACTGGTACTCAAAACACGCAAAATGCTATGTAATTTCATGTCTAAGCATGTGTTTTTTAAGCTTGCCTTGTTTAAGTGCCAAGTGTGTGCTTGCTCTGCATGCATGAATACATCTGCAACAGTTAGGCTGCACAGCTGCTGCATCATGAGGGTATTATGGAAAATACCTCAAAAGCACACACTGTGTGCATAATGCATCTCTTCACATGATGAAATTATTTCATCTACTAGTGATCTGTGGGACACACACACACACACACACACACACACACAAAATCAAAGGATAAAAAAACCTGGGAAGAAAAAAACTTTTCATGTTTACCTTGTGTTGTACTATCAGTGGCATTTTTAATATAGAAGATGGCTTTCCTTGAATGATCTGTTTAACCAAAGACAGGAGGGAGAGAGGGAAAAAAAGGGGGGGGGGGGGGGGGGGTAATTAATTACTTTTGTGCTATTGCACGGGAGAGACAATAAACCTGCCTGGTCGCCATGGATATGACATATTTGCTCTGAAAACAACACAATAATTAGCAAAGGAGAAAGATCCGGCGAGAATATGAGAACTCCGGGTTTAAAGTGCCAGTGATCTATTCCTGTCCTCCTCATCATCCCTGAGAACAATAACAAACACAGTGGCAAGCACACAACAAAGACATCTATAAATGCGCAAGAGAACAAACAGTGACCCTTTACAAAACCATGTTAAATTAAATCTCACATCACAGTGGTGTTTTGTAGAGATCACAACTAACCAAACACACGCAGTGTTTTAAAACAGATTGTTTGTTCGACAGTAAGTGGAAGTCAGAAAGCCCATGCAGTCACTGAGAGCAGGAACTGCATCATATTTACCATAGCAAATATAGTTTAGTGGTGTGTGGTGTCAGACCTGCCAAAAGCTGAAACTACATTATCGGTAAGAAGCCTTACAACGTTAAACAATAATTATTAATAAGTAGAAAAGGTCTGATGGGGTGATGCACTTTGCAGGTTTCAGTTGTGACTAAGATCAGACACTGCGGCCTCAATTAACCTTTTTACCCATGCAATATACAGAAAAGAAAAAAAAATAAGTCATTCACAGCCAAACTTCAAAAGCAGAACTTCCGCAATTCAGGCTTTGAATATTGATTGCATTTATAGCAGTTCCTCTATTTACAGTAAATGATACTGTGTGAAGGCTACTACCTGTTTAGGGGCAGCCAAGGAGTTTCACTAAGTTTTTCTCGACTTTAAAAGCGGGACTTTCGGCGATGAAGTCGCTCTTTTGTGCCTTTTTTGTTATGTTTTGTTGGGGTTTTTCTCATTGTTGCACTTTTGGATAAGTGCAAACTAACAGGAACAGCCTATGATAGCTTGTACGTCCAAAACTGCTGATTAAATAATAAAGAAAATAGCGCGTGTCAGTTCTGTTTTCGCGCAGTCCTCTTTTTATATTTTGAGGAAGGGAGGACTCGAGCTCACCTTGACTGGGCAATAAAAAAAGAAAAAGTACAAACTTATGGGGAGGAAAAAGTTACACCTTTCTGTCTCAACTTTGAAACGGGGGCTGGCTTTTGCTTGCTTGCAGTTTCCTTGTCTTCTTTAGACGGTTTAAAATGAGACCGCTGTGTGAACTAGCAGATTTTAAGGAAAGCCCGGACCCCTCGCCGTCATTTTCAAAGGTACAGTAGGTTCAGTCGGACTGTGTGGAGTCGCTCCAGACCTGCCGCTGTTGCTGTCGGCGCTGCCGCTGTAACCGAGGCTGCTGCTCGCACCGTGTTTACAGTCCTCACATCAACTCTCTATCCTACAGTATCGCTTCTACGACGTTAAATACCGCTTGATAATGCTATTTGTTGGTGTCCTCGCTGGAGCTGGGGACACTTTGATGTCCTTTTCAGCGCGGGGTGATATGTTTTGGAGATGAAATGAGCGTGTGCTGTATAGTTGAGAGCAAAAGGAAAACTCTTACCTGTGCTACTTCGCTGTCTCTCGGTGACTTCCAACTCAGGGGAGGTGTGAGTGTGCTTACGGTGGCCGGTGTGAGAGCTTTCATTATTAAAGTTCCCACATTTTTTTTCAGTTTTTTCAGGTTTTATTGTAGCATTTTCTAATTTCTTACAGGGCGAGTTGGCCGGAAGATCTGCCCTGGAGACCGGCTCCAAGTGGGAAGAGGAGCCCTTAATTGAATTTCTCGGTTAGCAGGTGTTGATCGGAAAACCTGAACTGGAGTTTAGGATAGTCTCCCTTGACGACTTGATAACAGTTAACTCTTTCAGTGTATTGTGGTTATTAAAAATATATATATCAATTAAAAACTACAATCTGCGCCTTCCGTTTAATGAAGAGGAACTGGAATTTAAATATTGCCCTTAAATACCAAATAGCTACCAAAGTGTTTTATGATATGTTTTATTATGCTGATCTTTTGAATATATAGAATGAAGCTTGAATATATAGAATGAAACTTGAATATATAGAATGATCTTCTGAATATATAGAATGAAACTTGAATATATAGAATGATCTTCTGAATATATAGAATGAAACTTGAATATATATAGAATGAAACTTGAATATATAGAATGATCTTTTGAATATATAGAATGAAACTTGAATATATAGAATGAAACTTGAATATATAGAATGATCTTCTGAATATATAGAATGAAACTTGAATATATAGAATGATCTTCTGAATATATAGAATGAAACTTGAATATATATAGAATGAAACTTGAATATATAGAATGATCTTTTGAATATATAGAATGAAACTTGAATATATAGAATGAAACTTGAATATATAGAATGATCTTTTGAATATATAGAATGAAGCTTGAATATATAGAATGAAACTTGAATATATAGAATGATCTTCTGAATATATAGAATGAAACTTGAATATATAGAATGAAGCTTGAATATATAGAATGAAACTTGAATATATAGAATGATCTTTTGAATATATAGAATGAAGCTTGAATATGTAGAATGAAACTTGAATATATAGAATGATCTTTTGAATATATAGAATGAAACTTGAATATATAGAATGAAACTTGAATATATAGAATGATCTTTTGAATATATAGAATGAAGCTTGAATATATAGAATGAAACTTGAATATATAGAATGATCTTCTGAATATATAGAATGAAACTTGAATATATAGAATGAAGCTTGAATATATAGAATGAAACTTGAATATATAGAATGATCTTCTGAATATATAGAATGAAACTTGAATATATAGAATGAAGCTTGAATATATAGAATGAAACTTGAATATATAGAATGATCTTTTGAATATATAGAATGAAGCTTGAATATGTAGAATGAAACTTGAATATATAGAATGATCTTCTGAATATATAGAATGAAACTTGAATATATAGAATGAAGCTTGAATATATAGAATGAAACTTGAATATATAGAATGTATGAACCTCTTTTTTAGAGATGATGTGTTTCTGAATTCTCTGCCTTTACAAAATGGCATCAGCTGAACTATTTCAGTACTTTTTAGAGCTTGACAACTGTTTTGCGACAGCTGTTCAAATTGCAAATTTCCATAGTCCACTAGTTGTATCCTGTGGTTGTACAGTGTTCCAACATTTACTGACAACATTTGAGATATGGCCATCCAACTAAACCCCAAGTCTCGCATGTCAGTCAGCTGAGTAGCTGGTATGTTGTACCTAAAAGAGTTAGAAACAAAAGAAGAAATATGTTAACTTCTTTCTTATTTCTTGCATTCATTATCTTGTTTGCCATCTCTTGACTCTTTCAAGTGCCATACACATTATGAATGAATTTGTTTCCATTTTTATCACTTACCTTGACCTTCCTCTTTGAGATGTAGAATGATATAATGAGCCCATAACATGTGCTTCAGCTTCTGCTCGAAGTGTTAGCTCAGTTGACATCTCCATCAGTGATTGATAAATTCCCTCAAGAAGTGTGCATAATCTTCTCCCAGAAACATTTTGTTGAACATTATTCATGAGCACTAGAAATGTTGCAATAATGAAAACGTGTTCTTCAAGGTGACGTAGTATAAATTCAAATTATTTCTACCATTTGCAGTTTGAACAGCTGTCGCAAAACAGTTGTCAAGCTCTAAAAAGTACTGAAATAGTTCAGCTGATGCCATTTTGTAAAGGCAGAGAATTCAGAAACACATCATCTCTAAAAATGAGGTTCATACATTCTATATATTCAAGTTTCATTCTATATATTCAAGTTTCATTCTATATATTCAAGAGATCATTCTATATATTCAAGTTTCATTCTATATATTCAAGTTTCATTCTATATATTCAAGTTTCATTCTATATTTTCAAAAGATCATTCTATATATTCAGAAGATCATTCTATATATTCAAGTTTCATTCTATATATTCAAGTTTCATTCTATATATTCAAGTTTCATTCTATATATTCAAGAGATCATTCTATATATTCAGAAGATCATTCTATATATTCAAGTTTCATTCTATATATTCAAGTTTCATTCTATATATTCAAGTTTCATTCTATATATTCAAGAGATCATTCTATATATTCAGAAGATCATTCTATATATTCAAGTTTCATTCTATATATTCAAGTTTCATTCTATAAATTCAGAAGATCATTCTATATATTCAAGTTTCATTCTATATATTCAAGTTTCATTCTATAAATTCAGAAGATCATTCTATATATTCAAGTTTCATTCTATATATTCAAAAGATCATTCTATATATTCAAGTTTCATTCTATATATTCAAGTTTCATTCTATAAATTCAGAAGATCATTCTATATATTCAAGTTTCATTCTATATATTCAAGCTTCATTCTATATATTCAAGCTTCATTCTATATATTCAAGTTTCATTCTATATATTCAAGTTTCATTCTATATTTTCAAAAGATCATTCTATATATTCAAGTTTCATTCTATATATTCAAAAGATCATTCTATATATTCAAGTTTCATTCTATATATTCAAGCTTCATTCTATATATTCAAAAGATCATTCTATATATTCAAGTTTCATTCTATATATTCAAGCTTCATTCTATATATTCAAAAGATCATTCTATATATTCAGACTTTGGTTGGAATATATATATAATATTTTCCTAAAGGGCATTCCATAGTATATGTGTATGTATATATATATATATATATATATATATATATATATATATATATATATATATATATATATATATATATATATATATATATATATATATATATATATATATATATATATATATATATATATATATAACCATTATAGCAGCTGGATAGCGTAGTGGTTAGACTACACGCCTTTGGAACAGAGGATCGCAAGTTCGATTCCTGCCTGGGGCGTCTGTATCCAGTAAGGGTCCTAAGGCTAGACCCCCTATGCTAAGCAAGCCTACCGCAGACATGAGCGAGACAGATAAATATGAAGGCATGCCGGCTCGGACGTCGCCCGGATCAACAAGGTCCGCATCAGGTGTTGAGGAACCAGGGCACCCTGACGAAAAGTGGGCTACTGGAACAAGAAGGCATCGGTGGGCAAGGGACGAAAACAGGGCGTTGTTGGAATGCTACTATGCAAGTAACCCCGGCGGAAGGGGCTACATGAATAGGATGAGGGACCTATGGATTCTTCGATACCCAACATCCACAATGACGGCGAAACAACTAGTAGCTCAGTGTTCCAACATTCGAAAGAAGGGACTGCTCTCACAGCTAGAGATTGACGAGGTACAACACAAATGCTACGGCAAGGAGGAGTCAGGACGCCAGGTCAGGGGGGAGATATCATCACCCCCACCCGAGATTGGGTACATAGCCCCAAGTGTGATAGGAGAAGGATCGTTGAGTGCGAGAGGAACTGACCTGAAAAATAGGATCATGGCCAAGCTTGAAACCTGGATCCCCCGTAGCCGGTTACCAAGATTACGTGAAGTACCCTCAGAAGGTCTGCTAGATGATGTTAATGCAGCACTACGGGCAATACCTACAACCACGATTACCGACACTAACAAGCTGATCTACAATACGGCAGCAGTGATCAGTGAGATGCTTGGCTACAAGTTGAACAGCCACAAGGGGCAGTACCCTCCATGGAGAAGGAGGCTAGAGGGCAAGATCAAAGTAGCACGGAGGGAGGTTAGCCAACTAACGGAGTTGCAGAAAGGTGCGACGAATAAGGTGCCTAAGAAATACAGCAAGCTGTCCATACCTGAGGCCTTGGAAACTGCCAAGCAAAGACTCACAGCCTTGGCCAGCCGCTTGAGGAGGTACACCAGAGAGATAGAAGGCAGGAGAATAAACCAGCTGTTCTCCACAGAACCAGCAAAGGTGTACTCTCAGTGGCAAGGGAACAATAAGAGAACAGCACCACCAAGGCTGGAGATGGAGCAATACTGGAAGAGCATATGGGAGAAGGATGCAACCCATAACGGCAATGCTCAGTGGCTAGAGGATCTGAGGGCAGACCACAGCGACCTCCCTGAACAGGGTCCAGTAACCATCACAGTGGCAGATATCCAAGAAAGGGTCTCCAGTATGAAGAGTTGGACAGCACCAGGGCCCGACATGGTTCACGCCTACTGGATGAAGAAGCTAACTGCACTCCACGAGCGTCTGGCAGCACAAATGAACCAGCTGCTAGTTAACGAGAGACACCCGGAATGGCTAACTGAAGGCCGGACGGTCCTGATCCCCAAGGACCCCAAGAAGGGACCGGTCCCCTCCAACTACCGACCAATAACCTGCCTCAGTACTACATGGAAGCTCCTGTCAGGCATCATATCGGCTAAGATGAACAGGCACATGGGTCAATACATGAGCGGGACACAGAAAGGAATTGGCAAGAATACCAGAGGCGCAAAACACCAGCTACTGGTAGACAGAACAATCAGCCGAGACTGCAAGACCAGACTGACCAACCTGTGCACTGCCTGGATTGATTACAAGAAGGCCTATGACTCAATGCCCCACAGCTGGATACTGGAATGCCTAGAATTGTACAAGATCAATGGGACCCTAAGAGCCTTCATCAGGAACTCAATGGGGATGTGGCGTACAACACTAGAGGCCAACTCCAAGCCCGTAGCACAAGTCACCATCAAGTGCGGGATCTACCAAGGAGATGCTCTGTCCCCACTGCTGTTCTGCATAGGCCTGAACCCCCTCAGTGAGATCATTAACAAGACTGGCTACGGATACCGACTACGGAACGGAGCAGTTGTCAGCCACCTCCTGTACATGGATGACATCAAGCTGTATGCCAAGAGTGAACGAGACATCGATTCACTGATCCACACTACCAGGCTATACAGCAATGACATTGGAATGTCGTTCGGACTGGAGAAGTGTAGTCGGATGGTAACAAAGAGAGGGAAGGTAGTCAGAACTGAGGGGATTGAACTACCAGAAGGCAACATTGCAGACATAGAGGACAGTTACAAGTACTTGGGGATCCCGCAGGCGAATGGGAACCATGAAGAGGCCGCTAGAAAAGCTGCAACCACCAAGTACCTGCAGAGGGTCAGGCAAGTCCTGAGGAGTCAGCTGAATGGTAAGAACAAGATCCGGGCCATCAACACGTACGCCCTGCCCGTGATCAGGTACCCTGCTGGGGTAATAGGCTGGCCAAAGGAGGAGATAGAAGCCACTGACATAAAGACAAGAAAGCTCCTTACCATGCATGGAGGGTTTCACCCCAAGTCCAGCACCCTGAGGCTGTACGCTAAGCGGAAGGAAGGGGGCCGGGGACTGGTGAGTGTCAGCACCACAGTCCAGGATGAGACAACGAACATCCAAGAATACATTGGGAAGATGGCCCCAACTGACCGAGTGCTCAGTGAATACCTCAGGCAGCAGAAACCCAAGAAAGAGGAGGGAGACGAGGAACCATCATGGAAGGACAGGCCCCTGCACGGTATGTACCACCGGCAGATAGAGGAGGTGGCTGATATCCAGAAATCCTACCAGTGGCTGGACAAAGCTGGACTGAAAGACAGCACAGAGGCACTAATCATGGCAGCACAAGAACAAGCTCTGAGCACAAGATCCATAGAGGCTGGGGTCTATCACACCAGGCAAGACCCCAGGTGCAGGCTGTGTAAAGATGCCCCAGAGACAATCCAGCACATAACAGCAGGGTGCAAGATGCTAGCAGGCAAGGCATACATGGAACGCCATAACCAAGTGGCCGGCATAGTGTACAGGAACATCTGTGCGGAGTATAACCTGGAAGTCCCGAGGTCAAAATGGGAGATGCCCCCAAGGGTGGTGGAGAATGACCGAGCTAAGATCCTGTGGGACTTCCAGATACAGACGGACAAAATGGTGGTGGCTAACCAACCGGACATAGTGGTGGTAGACAAACAGAAGAAGACGGCCGTAGTGATCGATGTAGCGGTTCCCAATGACAGCAATATCAGGAAGAAGGAACACGAGAAGCTGGAGAAATACCAAGGGCTCAGAGAAGAGCTCGAGAGGATGTGGAGGGTGAAGGTAACGGTGGTCCCCGTGGTAATCGGAGCACTAGGTGCGGTGACTCCCAAGCTAGGCGAGTGGCTCCAGCAGATCCCGGGAATAACATCGGAGATCTCTGTCCAGAAGAGCGCAGTCCTGGGAACAGCTAAGATACTGCGCAGGACCCTCAAGCTCCCAGGCCTCTGGTAGAGGACCCGAGCTTGAAGGATAAACCGCCCGCAGGGGCGTGCTGGGTGTTTTTTTTTTATATATATATATATATATAAGACCAGACTGACCAACCTGTGCACTGCCTGGATTGATTACAAGAAGGCCTATGACTCAATGCCCCACAGCTGGATACTGGAATGCCTAGAATTGTACAAGATCAATGGGACCCTAAGAGCCTTCATCAGGAACTCAATGGGGATGTGGCGTACAACACTAGAGGCCAACTCCAAGCCCATAGCACAAGTCACCATCAAGTGCGGGATCTACCAAGGAGATGCTCTGTCCCCACTGCTATTCTGCATAGGCCTGAACCCCCTCAGTGAGATCATTAACAAGACTGGCTACGGATACCGACTACGGAACGGAGCAGTTGTCAGCCACCTCCTGTACATGGATGACATCAAGCTGTATGCCAAGAGTGAACGAGACATCGATTCACTGATCCACACTACCAGGCTATACAGCAATGACATTGGAATGTCGTTCGGACTGGAGAAGTGTAGTCGGATGGTAACAAAGAGAGGGAAGGTAGTCAGAACTGAGGGGATTGAACTACCAGAAGGCAACATTGCAGACATAGAGGACAGTTACAAGTACCTGGGGATCCCGCAGGCGAATGGGAACCATGAAGAGGCCGCTAGAAAAGCTGCAACCACCAAGTACCTGCAGAGGGTCAGGCAAGTCCTGAGGAGTCAGCTGAATGGTAAGAACAAGATCCGGGCCATCAACACCTATGCCCTGCCCGTGATCAGGTACCCTGCTGGGGTAATAGGCTGGCCAAAGGAGGAGATAGAAGCCACTGACATAAAGACAAGAAAGCTCCTTACCATGCATGGAGGGTTTCACCCCAAGTCCAGCACCCTGAGGCTGTACGCTAAGCGGAAGGAAGGGGGCCGGGGACTGGTGAGTGTCAGCACCACAGTCCAGGATGAGACAACGAACATCCAAGAATACATTGGGAAGATGGCCCCAACTGACCGAGTGCTCAGTGAATACCTCAGGCAGCAGAAACCCAAGAAAGAGGAGGGAGATGAGGAACCATCATGGAAGGACAGGCCCCTGCACGGTATGTACCACCGGCAGATAGAGGGGGTGGCTGATATCCAGAAATCCTACCAGTGGCTGGACAAAGCTGGACTGAAAGACAGCACAGAGGCACTAATCATGGCAGCACAAGAACAAGCTCTGAGCACAAGATCCATAGAGGCTGGGGTCTATCACACCAGGCAAGACCCCAGGTGCAGGCTGTGTAAAGATGCCCCAGAGACAATCCAGCACATAACAGCAGGGTGCAAGATGCTAGCAGGCAAGGCATACATGGAACGCCATAACCAAGTGGCCGGCATAGTGTACAGGAACATCTGTGCCGAGTATAACCTGGAAGTCCCGAGGTCAAAATGGGAGATGCCCCCAAGGGTGGTGGAGAATGACCGAGCTAAGATCCTGTGGGACTTCCAGATACAGACGGACAAAATGGTGGTGGCTAACCAACCGGACATAGTGGTGGTAGATAAACAGAAGAAGACGGCCGTAGTGATCAATGTAGCGGTTCCGAATGACAGCAATATCAGGAAGAAGGAACACGAGAAGCTGGAGAAATACCAAGGGCTCAGAGAAGAGCTCGAGAGGATGTGGAGGGTGAAGGTAACGGTGGTCCCCGTGGTAATCGGAGCACTAGGTGCGGTGACTCCCAAGCTAGGCGAGTGGCTCCAGCAGATCCCGGGAACAACATCGGAGATCTCTGTCCAGAAGAGCGCAGTCCTGGGAACAGCTAAGATACTGCGCAGGACCCTCAAGCTCCCAGGCCTCTGGTAGAGGACCCGAGCTTGAAGGATAAACCGCCCGCAGGGGCGTGCTGGGTGTTTTTTTTTTATATATATATATATGTATGTATGTATGTATATATATGTATATACAGTGTGTATATACAGTGTATATATATATATAACAGTGATCAGTGAGATGCTTGGCTACAAGTTGAACAGCCACAAGGGGCAGTACCCTCCATGGAGAAGGAGGCTAGAGGGCAAGATCAAAGTAGCACGGAGGGAGGTTAGCCAACTAACGGAGTTGCAGAAAGGTGCGACAAATAAGGTGCCTAAGAAATACAGCAAGCTGTCCATACCTGAGGCCTTGGAAACTGCCAAGCAAAGACTCACAGCCTTGGCCAGCCGCTTGAGGAGGTACACCAGAGAGATAGAAGGCAGGAGAATAAACCAGCTGTTCTCCACAGAACCAGCAAAGGTGTACTCTCAGTGGCAAGGGAACAATAAGAGAACAGCACCACCAAGGCTGGAGACGGAGCAATACTGGAAGAGCATATGGGAGAAGGATGCAACCCATAACGGCAATGCTCAGTGGCTAGAGGATCTGAGGGCTGACCACAGCGACCTCCCTGAACAGGGTCCAGTAACCATCACAGTGGCAGATATCCAAGAAAGGGTCTCCAGTATGAAGAGTTGGACAGCACCAGGGCCCGACATGGTTCACGCCTACTGGCTGAAGAAGCTGACTGCACTCCACGAGCGTCTGGCAGCACAAATGAACCAGCTGCTAGTTAACGAGAGACACCCGGAATGGCTAACTGAAGGCCGGACGGTCCTGATCCCCAAGGACCCCAAGAAGGGACCGGTCCCCTCCAACTACCGACCAATAACCTGCCTCAGTACTACATGGAAGCTCCTGTCAGGCATCATATCGGCTAAGATGAACAGGCACATGGGTCAATACATGAGCGGGACACAGAAAGGAATTGGCAAGAATACCAGAGGCGCAAAACACCAGCTACTGGTAGACAGAACAATCAGCCGAGACTGCAAGACCAGACTGACCAACCTGTGCACTGCCTGGATTGATTACAAGAAGGCCTATGACTCAATGCCCCACAGCTGGATACTGGAATGCCTAGAATTGTACAAGATCAATGGGACCCTAAGAGCCTTCATCAGGAACTCAATGGGGATGTGGCGTACAACATTAGAGGCCAACTCCAAGCCCATAGCACAAGTCACCATCAAGTGCGGGATCTACCAAGGAGATGCTCTGTCCCCACTGCTGTTCTGCATAGGCCTGAACCCCCTCAGTGAGATCATTAACAAGACTGGCTACGGATACCGACTACAGAACGGAGCAGTTGTCAGCCACCTCCTGTACATGGATGACATCAAGCTGTATGCCAAGAGTGAACGAGACATCGATTCACTGATCCACACTACCAGGCTATACAGCAATGACATTGGAATGTCGTTCGGACTGGAGAAGTGTAGTCGGATGGTAACAAAGAGAGGGAAGGTAGTCAGAACTGAGGGGATTGAACTACCAGAAGGCAACATTGCAGACATAGAGGACAGTTACAAGTACTTGGGGATCCCACAGGCGAATGGGAACCATGAAGAGGCCGCTAGAAAAGCTGCAACCACCAAGTACCTGCAGAGGGTCAGGCAAGTCCTGAGGAGTCAGCTGAATGGTAAGAACAAGATCCGGGCCATCAACACGTACGCCCTACCCGTGATCAGGTACCCTGCTGGGGTAATAGGCTGGCCAAAGGAGGAGATAGAAGCCACTGACATAAAGACAAGAAAGCTCCTTACCATGCATGGAGGGTTTCACCCCAAATCCAGCACCCTGAGGCTGTACGCTAAGCGGAAGGAAGGGGGCCGGGGACTGGTGAGTGTCAGCACCACAGTCCAGGATGAGACAACGAACATCCAAGAATACATTAGGAAGATGGCCCCAACTGACCGAGTGCTCAGTGAATACCTCAGGCAGCAGAAACCCAAGAAAGAGGAGGGAGACGAGGAACCATCATGGAAGGACAGGCCCCTGCACAGTATGTACCACCGGCAGATAGAGGAGGTGGCTGATATCCAGAAATCCTACCAGTGGCTGGACAAAGCTGGACTGAAAGACAGCACAGAGGCACTAATCATGGCAGCACAAGAACAAGCTCTGAGCACAAGATCCATAGAGGCTGGGGTCTATCACACCAGGCAAGACCCCAGGTGCAGGCTGTGTAAAGATGCCCCAGAGACAATCCAGCACATAACAGCAGGGTGCAAGATGCTAGCAGGCAAGGCATACATGGAACGCCATAACCAAGTGGCCGGCATAGTGTACAGGAACATCTGTGCCGAGTATAACCTGGAAGTCCCGAGGTCAAAATGGGAGATGCCCCCAAGGGTGGTGGAGAATGACCGAGCTAAGATCCTGTGGGACTTCCAGATACAGACGGACAAAATGGTGGTGGCTAACCAACCGGACATAGTGGTGGTAGACAAACAGAAGAAGATGGCCGTAGTGATCGATGTAGCGGTTCCGAATGACAGCAATATCAGGAAGAAGGAACACGAGAAGCTGGAGAAATACCAAGGGCTCAGAGAAGAGCTCGAGAGGATGTGGAGGGTGAAGGTAACGGTGGTCCCCGTGGTAATCGGAGCACTAGGTGCGGTGACTCCCAAGCTAGGCGAGTGGCTCCAGCAGATCCCAGGAACAACATCGGAGATCTCTGTCCAGAAGAGCGCAGTCCTGGGAACAGCTAAGATACTGCGCAGGACCCTCAAGCTCCCAGGCCTCTGGTAGAGGACCCGAGCTTGAAGGATAAACCGCCCGCAGGGGCGTGCTGGGTGTTATATATATATATATATATATAAAAAAAAACACCCAGCACGCCCCTGCGGGCGGTTTATCCTTCAAGCTATATATATATATATATATATATATATATATATATATATATATATATATATATATATATATGTATGTATGTATGTATGTATGTATGTATGTATGTATGTATGTATATATATATATATATATATATATATATATATATATATATATATATATATATATATATATATATATATATATATATATATATGTGTGTGTGTGTGTGTGTGTGTGTGTGTGTGTATATACACATACATATATATATATATGTTTCCTGTTTTTAGCTGCAAAAAATGTCACTTCTGCAAATTCAACATGCCGTGCATTCAGAGATGCTCTTCTGCATCTCTTGGTTGTAACAAGTGGTTATTTAGGGTTTTGCTGCTTTCCTGTCACCTTGAAGGCTCATGCATACTTGAGCACTAAAAGCACTTTATACAATACACTCTATTCATTCATACAAGCACTTTTTTCAAGCACTTACTATCTAACATTTTCACACAAATACACCAGGAGCAACTGCAGGGTTCAAGGGAATCAAACCAACAACCTCCCAGTTGCTCTACCTTCTGAGCTACAGCCACCCCTAAAGGCCATTCTTCTCTAAACCGTGGATTCAGCAAAGCATTTTCACTCAGAGAACTTCGGTTTGAGTTTTTTTCCCCTTCTTTTTTTCGAGCATGCTCTCCAAACGTTGTGCAGGAAGGTCTGCAGAGTAGATCAGCAGTTTCTGTAATACTTGTCTGTCCTGTAGCAACAGCCAAGCCATGTTCAAAGTCATTAAAATGACCTTTCTACCACATTTTGATGCTTAGTATGAACTTCATTATGTCATGTCATGCCTATATGGCTAAATGCACTGAACTGCTGCAGTGTCATTGGGTGATTTGATATTTGCAATGACAAGCAGTTGAACCTGGTGTACCCAATAAAGTGGCCAGTGAGTGTATTTTTTTTAATCCACCATAATAACATAAACACACTTTTTTTTTTTTTACTGTAACTAATATATTTCAGCTTAGTTAAGAGCCACAGCTAGTTTTCAGTGTCTAGCTACGTAGCTAACGAATCCAGATGATTTACCGCAAACTAAAATTTTTATCTAAGTCTGTCCTAGTTTAGCTTGACAACTTAGGCTATAAAAACAACCCCATCTTTTATCTGTTTTGTGTTTGACAGTCTAACCAGTCAGCCCTAAAAGGCCATAATGGACTTCAGGTAAGCGCTGCACCACCCTCTCACCTGTCTGGGACTAAATGATTGCCAGTGGTTTATAGATGTTGCAGTGGTATCAAACAACTAAAAGTATATCTTAAATACTGTGTGAATAATGTGGTACTCGAAGTTTACTAGCCCATATGCAGAGCTAAGAAAATCCAGTAACACCAGAAATAAGGTGTGACTAGTTTTGCTACTATGGATAACAAACACAATCGACAACACTTAAGTTGACAGCCAAGGGTAATGCCCAGTTTTTAAGAAAGACATTCAAATCTCCACCTCAATAAATTGGGTTTGTTCTTTGTTCACAGTTCACTAAGTTTTAAGAAAACTTAATTGTTTGACAGTTTTTGCAAGATCTTACTGACAGGCAAACTAACTGCATATCTCAGCTGAGGCGCCACCTCATGATAACGTCAGAGCACCGGAGAAAAAATAGGACTTGCATTGTTACGTTAGACCTTTTATTAATGTGTTGATAGATTACTGCAAGGTAGGTGTGGAGCTTTCATGTTGCTAAATGAACTGTAAATTGCAAGGTCATTGTAATTGTAAGGTCTGGATGTTCACACTTTGGCGCAAATCAGCTGTGAACACATTTTGACATTTTATACATTTTGTTACCTTATGTGAAGAACGTCAAACATCTGCCCATTTACAGAGTGCAGATAGAGAGCCACATTAACAGCAATACGACTCTTTCAATATTCGTCTCACTATTCACCTTCATCTCAACTCTGTTGGTTTGGTGGTCTCCACCAAATCCTGAGGTTACTATTTAACTCTTCTGGAGTTGGTTTCTCCACTTACATTACCTTTGTACGTTGTTGGTGTCTTTAATAAAAAAAAGAGAAAAGCAATCCTTCCCAAGGAACACAGTCATTACATATTCATTATCATATATATTCATTACAAATATATATATTTTTAATATTAAAGTATAATTATTGTTATTCTCCATGAATTTTCCAGCTTACTGTTTTACAAAAAGGCTGAAAAATTTGTAAAGCACAAAAGGAAATTTCTTCTTAGTGGTTCACTGTTATGACTGATTGATTTCTGAGGTTTCCAATAATTTTTGGAATTCTCTTCAGTTTGCTTTGCCTAATGAGCTAGTTAAATTCAAACTGTTTGAGGAACTGTTTGAATTATTACATATGTAATTTTGTTAACTGAGTACTCATAATTAAAAAAAACTCAAGTAAGTGAATTTATGAATGAGGACTGAGTAGGATGAACTTAAATGGATTTATTTTACTCAGATGCTAAATTTTATTTACTTAGTTTGCTTCCATTCCAAGCATTTGTGACAAATTCAAACACAGTTGTGTCTACTCTGTTCGTTTAAGGAATCCGACTGCCTTAAATGTTTTACGTTGCAGTAACACAATACTGCGACATCGTAAAACTATTTATTTAGTTGAATGCTGAACGCTGACACTTGACATGTTGGACCATGACAGAAGCTTTAGGAGCACAGAGACTGCAAATCTTAATAGTTTTCGTTTAGTTTTATTAACACTACACAATTAAACATAATTGTTAGTTTTAAACAAGCTTTTGACTGATTTCTAAAATATTTGTGTTTTCTTCTTCTTATGTGGTTTGTTAATTTTTTAAAGAATTATATAGTCAAAGTTTTGTTGATGCACATGTTCTCGATCATTTCAGCAGATTTGTACTTCTATATAGGAGCAGCTTGAGAGTCAAAGTTTACCGTACTACTGGTAGGACACTAAAGTCACTTCCTCTGTTTGTTTTCCTGCTCTCACCTTTTCTACCACCACACATACATCAATAATTTACTGTAAAATATTCTGAGCATGAGACTCCTTGAAGGTTTTCCAGGAACAAAGCCCACAGGAATAGTGGGGCTGTTATAATGTATTTTAAACTTGAACTTTCCTTATCTAAATTCTGCAGTCTTGTGATCTATTGACAAACAGATTATTGCCAATTAGCAGTTTTGTGATGTGTCCTCTTGTACATAATAAAGAATTGAGACGATCGATAGCAAAGTCAACTAACAAGGTAGCGCTTTAATCTCTACCTTTTGTAGGGTTTAAAGCTCGCGACCTACTGCAGGGTGTATCACCAATACATTAAGGGCCTTGTTCAATTGATTTACTCTCGTTCTCATTTCAGAGAACTGTCATGCTTAAAATTTTGAGCAACATGTGAACTGCCGCCCCAAAAATTGAGGTTAGGCTGAATAATTTTACTAATCAGATACTTTAAAGAAAGTAACAACCCGAACATCTGGGAGTGTTTAGTTTGAACAAGTTCTTTCTTCATTTTTTAATTAATTTGATAGACAGTGTCGTGCAGACTAACCTTATATGGTATGTCACTCTTTAGTTGTTATATAATGTGCATATAGGATTTTAGACTAATAATGGCTTCTATGCCTTACCCCAAGTTCCTCATTACTGAAAGCCTCGGAATGAAGACTCACTCAAAAACACATATGCTCTAAATTTAGTAAAGAATCTCAGCAACACAGTTTATTTTATGTTTTATGCCCAGTGCTCTGGTATGGGTTATATATACACAGCACTCTTAAACAACTCCCCCCACGGTCACTGCAGAGGCCCGGGCACCCCATCCATCAGTGGGTTCCTCCTGATGTTGCAATACTGTGATACAGAATAATAAAGAAGTAAGAAAGACCAGAAAATCAATCGATAATTCTGCAGATCACTTGATTCAGTAATGATCCAGTCCATTTATCGCCGGCCGTTTATTCATAAGGCCCGCTCTCAAGGGCGTACCCACCCCACCTCTGCCCTGCTGACTCCTTTGCCATTGGTACTATTAATTATACGGCATTAAAAGCTGATCATGTGGCACTCCAAGGTTAGAAAACACATACAAGTTACTTCATAAAAACTGCAGTACACAGAAAAAAATGTCTCCTAAGTAGACTTGCACACGGTGTTTGGCACCTTGGAGAATTTTCACAGTTTCGTGGGTTTAGTCCGTCTTGATTGCCTCTGTCTCTTCATGTAATCCCAGACTGATGATGTCGAGATCAGTGCTCTGTGGGGGGCATATTCTGTTGTAGGACTCCTTGTTGTTCTGAAGAGCTTGGGATCTTAATTATTCTCACTGTATGTCTGGAGACATTGTCGTGCTACAGAATCAATTTGGGACCATCAGATGCCTCCCTGATAGTATCGTGTCATGTGTGATGGATCTAAACAGTTTAAGTGCATAAAACATGAGCTCAGTACTCTGTTCTGGGAAATAACTACAGTCCATTTCAAAGGCCTGCATCAATTTCAGTATGAGACTGTAAGTGCAAAGAAACAAATCGCCCTTCCACATCTCACTTTTCTATTTCTACACTTTCAAAAAGGGCAAAAAACAAACATGCAGTTTGTTTATTTTTTTGTTTTTTATTAATAGGATATAAATACTGCTGTAAAACACATCCTGTCTTGATAAAAATGTACGTGAGGGTTATTATCTGACTGTCTATAGCATATTTTCTCCTCTTTTGAAAGGCTGGCAGTGATTTTCAGACAGTATACCCCCCAGAGTTTCCCAATTGTACTATGAAAACACAAATACACAGCAGGAGAGAATAAAGCAAATCTGGTACAATAACACAGCATTTGTAAAAGTCGCAGATTTGCTCATATTCTCCCTATTCACCTAATAAACCCTTGAAATTTTCCATTTCTGTTCAAATGTAGCATTTTCTGCAGATTTCCATTGTAGCTGTTTGGCTGTTTTGCCACAAAGAGAAAAGGGCAGAGTGGAGTTGGTCAAGAGCTCTGTTTGAGCTCGTCATACGTTTTACATTCATCAAGTTTCACGCTGGCAGTGAGTGATATTACATTGGACCACAAGAACGTAGTTAAACCATGGGTGTGAATAGCTTCTTTTTTTTTTTAGTGCAACAGCACTGCATTGCATAAAAACTGTTGCACAGCATTACACAAACAGTTGCCAGATTAGCTTATGCTTAATGAGTCAAATGCACTTTGCAGCAATAGTTGGGTGACACCTTTTTCTGCTGCAAAACTTTGATCAATGACGAAGACACGTGCCCTCCACAAGCTTCCAAACTGTCCACCGGCAGAAGCCTGATCAAGGTCGACTTATTTTCAGTCACATTGCATGAGGGGCCCAATGAACTGGCATTCGCCTTAATTAAATAAAGACATGTACAAATGTCCTGTAGCAGGTGGCTGTCTTATGGAAGTTAACGGTGGTGGCAGCTGCCTATGTATGGTAAACAGGGGGCCTTTTCTGAAAAGTGATGGTGGCTGGTGAGGGAGGAGGGGTGAGGGGAAGATTGGACAGCTGTCGCCATACCCACCTCACTGTGCTGACTTAGAGCTAATGCTCGATCAAGCCTTTGTATATATTTTTCCAGTACATTTCAACACTGTGTACACCTAGTGTTTGAGGCCACGCAGAGACACAGTTGGCGCGACAGATGTACACAGCACATGAGCAGCAGAGGGCAAGAGCTGAAATGCCTGAGCCAGTAAATTACTCTTTCTGTCAAACTTTAGGGATAAGCACGACCTCAAAGACAGCGGCACTGAAGCAAACGTGCGATTCTTTCCTATAGCTTTGTGATTTTTATGGGAATTTTTTTGAAATGCCTCTGTGAGCGGCTCGTGTGTTTTTTCTCTTGCGGACGCAATATAATATCTTCATCTGCGCTATTTACATGTTTAGGTAGCAAACAATAACGGGTAGGTGGCTACTTCCTCAATCACTTCCAACAGGAAATTAAGGTGTGGGTCCTCCATAGAACTGCACTATCACAACAATCTCAACTTTTCTCAAAACAAACTAGAATTCTGCAGCAAGAGACGACATTTAGGTCCGTGTTCAAAGTTCACAGAGTGCAATGATGACTAGGGAAACAGCTGTTTCCTTAAAAAATAATTACAGAAGCTGTGTCCACATGTCTACGCTAAAAACAATGCTGGTCAGTGCACCATATGGTGATGATAGGATGGGCCAGGTAAAATCTAATTCTAATAAATTCCTAATCAGTTTGGAGGGACACTGAAACAGCACAGTTAATGGAAATGTGTAGAGTCAGCAAGGTCTTTCACAGCTGCGTTTTTAATAAGATTTGAGAGGCATTACAACAACATTGCAGTCAATGTCATGTTGAGCTGCTCCCTCTGTCTGTAACTCCGGCAGAGGGAAAAAAGAACAGACAAATGAGGCAGGCGAGGGGAGGAAAACATGGTCATCTGTTTCAAAAGAGCTGAAATCTGATCTCTGGGGGGAGAGGGATAGTCGGAGGTACTGTATAGTACATATCATCTGCCTGTGATCATTCATGCTTTCTAATTACAGAAGGTGAGGAGGGCCATAATTTTATCGTATTTGTTTTGCATCACTGCAAAAATAGAAAATGAGGGCTTGCCAAGCTGCACCAATTTACTTCATTTCGACCTTGATTAAAAGAAAATTAATTGCCACATCTCTCATTATGTTGCAGGCAGCATTCGATGACGTGAATGGAAAAAAAAACCCCTCAAAAAGTAAGATGCAAAGGCTCAGAGGCAATGGGAGGTGGACCTGGGTGTTCAAGAGACGGCGCAGTCCTCGAAAATAAACAAGCCCTCCCCCTAAATCTGTTCCACGAAACTATCAAAGATGTTACGAATCAGTAATTTAGAAATACAGATAATGAGTGGTTGCTCGATGTTTGGATATTTGGATTATTTGATTGGCTCACTGTGTTTTCATACCTGAAAGGACTTTACTTGTACTGACTTTCAGTATAAACTATTACTTTTAAAACCGAAACGTGCCCCTTGCAAATAATGACAGACCCAACCAAATTTAAATCCTGTTTTCATCCCTCGAGCCCCCGCTGCTCCTCCTCTTCCCAAGACACCATATGTCTCAGCGGATCAACTTCAGAAGTTTTCAGCAACCACGGTGTATGATTACATGAGAATTTGTCTCAGAGAAGGCCTCCAGGAGGAAGAAAATGCTAAATGCTATTTTTGAAATGAAATTCTCCTTCATGTGGCTGCACCTGTTTCCCTGGGAGAGTAAACAGAGCAGACGCCCGATAGAGAGGGCCTGCCCTCAACACACACCTAATTCTAAAAAATTTATTAGCTTTTGACACTCTTTAAAGTCACAGTGTGGGACAAAGGGTAACCTGTTCCTCTTGCACTGGTTTGGCTATACTTCTTCTTCCCTCCTTCCTGTGCCTCTGGCTCCAGCTGCTTATCTGTGACTATGGTGACAGAGACCCACCGGTGCTGACCCCACACAGGTTTACCTGTCATCTTTCCACAGTTGGGTCCAATCAACAGGGCTGAAATTAGTGTTTTGTTGTTGTTGTGAACTTGTGCGCGTGAATTTTTCATGCTCAGCTGAGTATCCGTAAGTGAGCTACCATTTAGCGGATCATGCGTCCTAACTTGCGGGCGTCGGGGGCAGGGATCATTATTTGGCATGCCTCGTCAAGCCATCATGAAGGCAGCGGGGACATTTGAATAATTGATTGAAATAATGTAAAGTAATCTGGCCGGCTCTTGGCTCACCTGCCCCTAATTCTGAGACCGCTCTCAGCTGACAGGGGACAGGGAGGGACATTTAAGGACATGGGAGTAACATGGAGGAGGGCATTTTACCCACCATTACCCTTCGGCTCCTATTTCTCGACTGGTCTTACCAGTGATGTTGTGGTAAATAAAATGGTGTGTTAACAGCCCTATCACCCCTGTCGGAAATTATCCCGAGGCCTTTGTTAATATCAGCAAACAGTTTCTTAAAAAAGAGCTTCATTTTAGATATTTTTCACTATTTTTCACCTGTTAAGATCAGGACAGTTGTCTTTCCGAGGCACAAAAGTCCCCCCCCCCCTCCCCCCCCCCCCCCCCCCAACCTGCCATTCCTTTTTGTACACTAAGCTGGAATGAGAAATGTAAACTCATGATAGGAAAATTTAAATCAAAACCTTAAGGGGTTTTAATAGGACATTAAAGCACATCAGTCATGCATGGCCAAGCATCTTTGTTTAGACTGAATTTGAGCAATCAGCTCAGGCTCGGTGACATTGTTTGTCTCACACTGTGATAAAGTTTTATGATTGACCGTAATTATTCCCTCAGGATCTAAAAGCACCTTCCAGAATCACTTTTTCAACTTCACTGCTTATATTTGATTCAAAGCACAACAGAAGAACAACAATGGATTGAGTAACAAATCCGAATATTTCAAACAGCCACACCTGTGCTGTGAAAGATACGGCCCAGGGGCCAGAAGTGGCCTGGCAAATACTCCAATCCGGCCCACTGGACAGCTTTGGAAAATGTGACGTAGTGCATAAATTTTGAACTTTTAACTGTATTTCATAAGTTTTACAGCTTTTCATATTGAACCCCCCACCACAACCACCACCGCACACACAATTGGGATTAATATTACACCAAAATGATAAAGTATTAGATAAACAAATGATAGAAAAGGTCTGCTCTCTACAGTAGAAATTACATGTTTTTGTTAGGGCTGTCAACGTTAATGCGTCCCCACGATTAATGCGATTAAAATTTTTAATGCATTTAACCTATCTGGAGCACAGAATGGACAAACTTTGGAAAAACAGCCCGAAATGCATTGACAAAGACATTTCAGGGATCTTGAATCATTCTGAGCTCCAGATGGGTTGATTGCGTTAAAAATTTTAATCGCGTTAATTGTGATGACGGATTAATCCAGGTTAACACGTACAGAGGCCACACTTTAATAAAAAAAACAAAAAAAAAACATTGATTTTCTGTGAATTAATGAAAACTTTAGATGTTATGATGAACTACTAGAAGTACCAGAAACCAGAAGTTTCACTGTACCGCCACGCGTAAGGTGAAAGCGAGCCGTATGTGGCCCATGATGTAAGACGAGTTTGACATCCCTGATCTAGAGTGTGGCACTAGGATTGTCATGTTACAAGCACCACACTGGTAGGTCCTCTTCAGTAGCCTTTGTTTATCTTTCTTTGCGTCTTTACACCTCGAGCAGAAGCTGTAGGAGAGGAGGGAGCATACAGGTGCTTTCTTAGCTCTGAGTCTACGTGTTGAAAAGTCCTTCACAATTACTTCACAAGCTCTGCAGTCCTCCTCCTCCTACATTTGTTGAAAGACCACGGGGACGAGCTGCGTTCTTCTCAGTGTGTCATGCTGACTGCTGCTGGGTACAGTATATCACCTGATATGGTGTTTATCCTTGAAAGCTTCACTGAATACCTCAAACTCCTCTGGCAGGAGCACAACTTGACGCGTCTGTCTTCACTACAGGCGCTATTGTGTGTACACAAAACCGGTCTCACTTAACACTTTGTCAGAATTAAGAGAGAGCGTTGAGAAAGGGAAACTTTAAAGAAAAAAAAGAAGCTTATCACACTCTGGTGTGTGGTTTCTATATGATAAGTGAGCATGCCCTCCCCTCGTCCCTTACGAAACAGCACCCACTGAAAGTGTTCAGTTTTAGGACACAGGGGTCACACCTGTTGTGGAACTTGATAGAAGGCTTATTTATAAACTTTCACAGCCCTAAATTCCTCCTTCAGAGAAAACGCTGACACACAAAGAGTGAGGACATGGGTCAGCGGAAATGCTTGTTTAGGAACGAGCCGGCAACTTGGAAAAACCTCCAAAACTCCCAAATGAGGAAATAAACAAGCCATTAAAAAAAGGTGATCAGAGAACGAGCAGGGCTTTCAAGGAGCAAGTCTTCTCATCTCCACGACGAGGCACATTTAGATGTGTCATCAGCAGGACAGTTTGGGTGTGTGACGTGTAATTTCTTTCAATGAACGTCAGCGTGTACCGTAAAACTGGGTGGCTCGACCGCGTTTTCTGGTAGCGCTCTGCTCTCGACTGCGACTGTCGTGAACACGCTCTTTAAATCATGTCACACTGTTTATTCTGAGTGACCTTCACCCAGCCTTTGTGGTAATTTAAAAACCAAGCACCACACTGGGACGGCCTCTGTTAAATACTTTGCTCCCTAAAAAAGGCAGAAGTCACAATCGGGGTCCAGAGGGGAGCATCTTAATATATTGCCTAAATTTAGGTACTGAGTTACAGCCCGGGGGGAGATATCTGGGTGGGCTCAAGTGACGTAAGAAAAGTTCTGGTAATGCTGAGCGGATTTTAAGCATAAGAGGGGACACATTGTGGCTGTAGGGGAGAGCTTTGAAGTGACTGATAGTGTGACAGGTGCTACCAGACAAGTGTCTGATAAGTGGCTTTTAGAAATGGGGAAATATATGCATTTTATTACCTCTCAGTGCCTGTTTTCTTATTTAGAAATAACTCGAGCCATGCAGCTTATTAATCAGATTTAACCTAGATTTGACCTTAAGCTTAATATCTTTTTAACTAAAATATATACATCTAACGAAACCCACAAATGAAATATAACGCAGTATAGCAGGTTTCAGGTTCTTCAGCAGAAAGACACTAATAGAAGTGTCATCATATTCTGCTGAGCCCTCTCTCCGTCACTCTTGCCATGCCATGTAATGCAATGTCGTTCCCTTTAACATTTAGCAGGGTTCAAGTCATTCTGCACTGGTCAGGAAGCTGTAAGGACCAGATTGCGCACAAGTAAGCAGATACTCCACACTTTATTATAGACATCTGGGTATAATATTAGTCATCTCTGCCAATACCAGCAAACCTAACAGGCAAACCATGTGACAAGGAGCAATACCAGACAAATCGATGGCTCAAAACAGATTGCATTGCAGAGATTCCCTTTGCTGACAGGCCAAGGGATAGTTTTGGCTTTTAAAAAATAGCGACATCTTTTAAGGTGACCCCTAGAGTGCTTCTTATAAAATTACAAGAGACAGAAATCCATTTGCAACTGTGCTATAACACTGAGATTACATTGTTACTTTAGAGGCTCGGTGCAAATTAATTTGAGGTTCATTTCATGTATTATATAAATGGATGGTGGTAGGAAAATTAAATCCCAGTATTGCACATTTCTATATATTGTTTTATTTCTGTAGAGGGTGTTTTGGATCACTGTGCTTGCCATTCAATTGGCCAGCAGGGCAGGGTTCCAGCAGATTTAACTCTTTTATGGCTCTCGGCTGTCTGGAGGGCAGAAGGACAAAAACAATCCGGCATTCATTGTTCAGGTAAATAAATGTGAGACGAGACATCTAAAGCTGATTAATCCCTGTTAAAAACAATTCATAAATACTTTCAAAAAACATCTCATTTTCCTGGGAATAAATAATTGGTTACAACATGAGTCATTTCTTTGAAGCCCCCGTTTGAGGGAGCAGTTCAAAAAGCAACCAATTCCATATTTGAGGTTTCCCACCGCTCATACTGCAGGTGTCCAGCTGAATTTGCTTCCACATTTCACCTGGCAGCAAACTGCAGTGGACGTCTCCCGCTGATTTAAGATCCACGTACTCAGATGGGGCCGGCAGTATTGTAAAAGAAAAGTTGTAATACTGGATTACTTTGTTTGAGTTAGGCTTTTATTTTCAGCTGTTAATCATGTTGTAAATGTTGGCTGTCATAATGGATACGGCTGAAATGTTTTAAAAGTGCAGCAAGTGATGCTACACTAGTATTTGCTGCAGTTTAATTATAGGTGGAGAAAGAAAATGTGACTGCTACAGAATTTTATTTTTTCTCTTCATCATCTCACCACTTGTTTTTAGTCAGATCAGCGGAGGCCACTGCTCATTCGCAGCTAATGCAATGTAGGGCCTATTTTCACTTTTTTACTTTATTTTTTTACTTTAAGACGGCTCGCGTCAGTTTCCACTCGAGAAGATGTCGGTTTGCTCTATCGGACACCTCCTTTATTCCTCCTCCCCTCCTTTCACTGCTGTCGCTCCCCTTTAAACCCTAAAAAAGAGCAGCTACCAGTAAAGTTGTAAACTCCCTCACTGTGCTCAGCACCCTTGCACCCAACACCAGCCACACATATGGAAAGAGTGCACAGCGTGTCAATGGGGCAGCCCTGTCAGGTATGAATATCGGAGCATCTCCTATCCTATCTAGGGACCTTGGAGCCATGTGTCGACATGCATCGCACTGTTAGCTACATCGCCTGGTCATATTGGGGACAGGAAAGAAGTGGCGGAACAGAAGCACTCCAGATGTTCTTCATCAGTGGGCCACAGGGGAAGTCTGTTACCACAACACCTGGCTCATTCTGCTCGGAGCTCCGAGACAGAGTGGTGACGCTCTGCCACAGTCTGGCTATCTGACTGAAAATAGACTTGCGCTGCTGAAGGATACAGCAGGATCCACTGTTAACATGGACTTTATCATGTTAATGCCTCTACGGATAGACTGGCAACAATCCCATGTATATATAATGAAAAGAAGATGTGCAGTGACAATACTGTGCAGGTCTAGAAGCGCACATGTGAGCGTTCAGTCTTGGACTGCTTGATCAGATTTGATCCAGCAGACTTCCATCAGCCCAAAAAATGACTAAATGAGACAACTACATTTATTTTTCCCTGCAGATTTATAACTTTTAGACAGCTTTAAAAACATTAAAATAAGTCCTCTTTAAAATAACTGATTTAAAGACTGAATGAATGAAAATGCCCCACCACACAGACACACACACACGCATTAAATTGTGCAGGCCGGTTTAAAATAAACAAAGATTCTTATTGCGCACACTTTGCAGATTTACACCTGCAACTGTCACCTTGCGGGCGACAGATCTGGAGCCCTCGTAGTGAAAAAAGGTGTTTGTTTTCATTTTGGCAGTAGAGAGCAGGGATAGTGAAGAGGGCAGCGGCCCAGGTGAAAAACGGCAGATGCCACGCTCAATAATACCAATGTTAAAATCTCCTTGACCTGCAGGTCATCAAATAGCAACACCAATTCGTTTCATATTTTGCTTGCCGGATCAATGGTGGCATAAATTTGGGGCTCAATGACAAGAATAATTTAAAAAAGATCTATAAACGATAGAACGGTATTCCCTATGGTCACAGATGCATAACAATTTGCTAGATTGACAGGATGGACTGCAGAAAGCTTAAAGATGCAAACATATAGTTAAGAAAAAAATCATATAAGGCATGCTTGTTTTATTTTTGTGTCTCCTCCTTTTATCAGGTTCATATAGAGAAATCAATGTTTTCTGAATTTTCTTAGGCTTTTCTGCTCTGATCAGCAAATACTGGAAGGACAAATTGTTTAACATGCCTGAATAAATAATAATATCAATGGCGAATCCACCAACCCCCCCTATTTGAGTCAAATGAATCTGACTTTCACCACCTTCACACATGACAAGAAGGGCAATAAATATATGAAATATAAAAGCAGGAGTGAGCCTCAGCATTGGTGCTTTAATTCAAGAGCAGAAATCCAGATGTTTGCTTAATAAAAAAAAATTCGGGGGGGGGGAATCATCTTAAATGTTTAGTTGACACTTCCCTTTGACTTATCAAATCCCAAAACCCGTCTGACCAAGCCTAGATACAGACACCATTTTCCTGCTTAGAGGACAAGATTATTGGACTTCACGCTAATACTGTTTTGCAAAGCATAAAAGCCTCTTGCTGATAAATATTAATTTGAGCCTTCATGATGTATTTGAAAATTCCAGCTAAAATGTCACCACATGGAACATTAATGTAATATTTCAAGGCCTGAGAGCAATACTCATATTGATTGCATTTATTTGACTCTGGGGAGGAGAAATAATTCTTCAGTGTGGAGACACATCTGGTAGCCAAAGATGCGAAGCAGGGAATGAGAAAATGCAAAATAACAATAAAAAATAATAGGACTTGTATTTAAATGCATTATCCCAGAATTGTTTGGATACCAATGCCTTATTATAGCCGAGAAAAAGACAGATGCACCCGGGTCTTTTACTGCTACCTCTGAAAGGTTTAATTTTCTATAAAGTGTTTAATACCCAACAAGAGGAAAGCAGATCGTTTGCATCCAGCTATTTTCCCCCCACCTCGCCGCTATTTGCAGCAGGTCCCCTGTGATAAAGCTGAGCAGCTAAATGACAAGGAGTACCAGCGCTAATGCTCCCCTTTTCCTTACAGTACTGAGCTGCACTTTGCATTGCTGCTGCTGCTGCTGCTGCTGCTTGCGTGAGTTCACCGGGATCCAACTTCAAGGCGTTGTCACATAAGGATTGTGTCCTTTGTTATCAGCGATATTGACTCGCAGTGTGTCGAGGCGTCTGCCTGTCTTCGTGCAAATGAACTGAAATCTGAGAAACAGCACTTTGACCCTGAGCCCATCCGTCAACAGCTGCGCGGACTTTTATTAATTGGATAAACAATGTTTGGCCGTTTGGTGCTTAAATAATTTGTAAAAGCGGCCTTATGTTCTTCTTTAAATAATATTAACAGCTTTTCTGCGTCACTTTGGAAACAGATTCAAAATTCATAAAAGACAATTTCTCAATAAAATATTTCATTTTTTTTTTTTTAAGAGTGGAGGCCTTGTGAAATCCGTCTATTGGTATATGCGTGTCTGTAGGATGCATTTATTTACCACTGAGGTGTTGCTTACAGTTATGGAAAAATGCCGATCATCTTCTGCTTCACACACATCACCATGAAATGCCCCAGATTTCCTCTACCATGCGCATGCGTTAAATAACGAGTCTCCAACTTAAGCAACTGTGGTCACAGTTTTGCATAGTTTTAAAAGAAGAGCCTGTCAAAAAAGAAAAGAGAGAGAAAACTTTTCTCACGTTGAGGAGAGAGCTTCTCCGTCCTGTACGCAGGCGGCTTGAATACAACACGGCTAAAGCGCCTCCCACTGGCGTATCTCGGTACTCCTCATGCTTCATCAGACACCTGACCACCATCTTCTCCCGTTTGCTTGTTTTCCGAGAGGATTTGAAGTTTGAAACCATGCATACTGCAGTGCAGGGGGATGGATGTGTGCAGAAAAAGGAGTGATGACATCGCAGGTGACTTTTTCCCCCACTAAGTAGTTGTGATGTTCCTGTAACTGCGACACTTCAAGGATGCATTGTGTAAATATTTTATAGCACTTCTTTTATAATATGTTTTCGTTCTTTTTTTATGTAGAGGAAAAAAAATATCTGCAAGCGGTTGAGTTAACCACAGAATCATTTTAAGCTTGGAAGCGCTTGATATGTGTTAAATTCAGATTTTGGTTAGGTGGTTAGCCCACTAAATAAGACCTTATTAAAGACACTTGGCAAATCTGTCCACGTGGGCTTTGGTTGGTTATCAAATGTCTGTTTCAAGGAATGCCAGTTTATTTAAATGTTTTTTCTTCTTCTTCTTCTTGTAACTACAGTAAACATTAACAGGAAGTAGGGAAGAAACACGATGAGTCAAAAGTTCTTCTCTGATTTTATGTTACAACTTTCAGATGAATCATCAGGACATTATACCACAGAGCGCCGCACATCTGTAGGCCTGCTTTCCAGTGAAAACCTGAACGCTTTCACCAGATATTCCCTCTGTTTGGTTAAAAGTGGGCCAGGCCGCTAAACCAGCAGATGTCATGTCTGGTTAGGATGAAATACTGAACGGTCTCAAATGAGAATGACAGGTCTGCTGCTGCTGCTCGTGAAAAAACTGTTTGCATTCTTGTCTCACTTTTTCATTAAAACTTTTTGAATTCGTACAGTTGCGCAGCTGCACAATCCAGGGGGATGTCGTTCCTTTATGCTTCGCGCCACCAGGAACCAAGAAGTTTCATCCAAATTCCTAACAATAAATATCCAACCAAGGATAGCCTAAATAATGGATTTACACAAAAACCCAAGACAACACCTTCAAAAAGCAAATACCTTTTATCGCCATCTGTAGCGGGCACCTGGGAAGATGGGCTTTGTGCGTGGCAGAGTGAGGAGGGAAATCATAGTTTTGGCGCAGACAATGTGAGCATTTAAATAAGAAATGGAATCAGAGCCCGACTGTTTGCTTTATTTCTCAATTCCCACATCAGTTTGAGAAAACAGCACAAAAAAAGAAGAGTGGGGAAAAAAAAAGCAAAACACTTTTTTAGGTGTAAAGAAAAACATACGCCAGGAAATGACAAGTTCCAAACCAAAGAGCAAAGAACGTCACTATAGGATGTGCGATAATTGTGATGAATCTCCAGTGTCCTTATCCATCTCTGCACTCGCATGCAATTTTCACTTCCCTTTTTTGCATGCATGAAAGCAGGGAAAGAAGTAAAAATAAAACAGAATGTATTTGAAATAAGAAGCTCAGTCACACAGAATACGCGCCTGTTGGTCCTGAACTGCTACCACGTGTGACATAAAGCAGAGGTATGCGCTGCCGGGGCCAGACGGGTCAGCCAGGCATCAACAGCGGCATCAGTAAAGTGGCTGCACCGTGGCAGGTGATTTAATGGTTGTCACAGCAGCAATAGAAGTGTACAGAGACAGGATTCCAGTCAAAGATAATATTTGTGATGAATCACTGTCACGCCAGAGGTAAATGTAACACTAATAGACATGGGGAGATCTACTGTTAGCTGGTTTTGCTAATGAGCGTATTCTTTCAGAGAGGTGGTGTCACTTTGCGGGTGCTGCTTCCATACAGTAAGTAGCGAAATGAGGGGGCTTATATTGGATTGAGTGTAATGAGAGTGTCATAGCCATACTGCTGTGAGGAGCTCGAGACATGAGGCCTGAAATGCAGATAATGTTGTTGGAAGACAGTCTTTATGAGTATTGCTAAACTGCAGGTAAGACGTCTGCTCGAAATTATGTTTTAAAAAAAAGAGCTGCGTGCATGACTCTCTACTTTCCTAAACAGGAAATAGTGCAGTAGCAATGTAAAAGCTCTGAAGCCACACCAACGTGTGCTCGAATGCTTGCCGGAGTTGTATCAAGAAACAAATGTGTATTGATTAACTTATTTTATTGATTTATGATGGAACTGTTGGTGTTATTGTGCAAATTCTGCTAAGTTTTAAAGTCAAATTTCCCATAAGGGACAATAAAGTTTCTTCTTCTTCTTCCTTATTTAGGCCCATACTTTCTTTGAACATCCTGACTTCACATTTGCCATCAGATCAGCCCACAAAAACCAAAGCTAAAAAAATGTGTTGCTAACATTTCAGAGGTTACATTTACAAATCTCCCTAATGAGGATCTAGTTATTTGTTTAGCTGCTGTAACATATGTTCCACTTTAATTCAGGCCAATAATTTAACATATGAAAGCAACAATTACAAAGACTACTTAACTGTTAGACAGTTAGAGGATACCTAAACAAAGAATGTGGATTTAAATATTTGTCAATCAGTCAGTTTTTATATTTGTTATTTTTTTCTCATTTAAATATATTATTTTCACTAAGGCTATTTTTACATATTAATCAGTGACGTCTGTGCATATTTATTTCCAGTCACAGAATGAAGCGGTTAGGAGAAATCTCTCCAATATTTTTCCCGGGATCCTTTTACTTTAAACGTCTGTTTCCGATGGCGCTCGGATGTGTCGATCTGCAAAGAGAGGAATTCTGTTTTTGCTGAATGGCAAGTGTTTGGTTTCCTGTTTGGATTAGCCAGCTTTAAATCAGGTACAGTGATACTCAGCGCAGAGAGATTCTTCAAGGTGGAAGGTCACAGGGAAGTCAACTCAACACAATGGCTGCAACTGACTCCCCCAGCCAGGTGGAGCGACTCTTAAGGTGGCTTGCAGATGTAGTCCGATCTGTTGTGTGCAGGGAGAGAGGACTGTGTGCTGGCATCAGGTTCTTTTAGTTTCAAAAAGCTGTAAACCAGATAAGAAGAGAATTTTTATTTCTTACGCACAGAGGTGAATGAAGTTCAGCAGCTTTGTTTGTCAGGCTCTTTTAGCAGTTGTTGGGCAGATTTTAGATTTTTTTTCTAAGCTAATTTTCTGAAATCTTAAGACTATAAAGCCTCAGATTTTCAATCTCATTTGATTCAGCTGTACCTTATTTAACAACAAATCCAGAGGATTGTACGAGCACGAGAGAAGACAGGACTACTTTCTGCTGCCTTTGCTTGAGCTGGTGTGCAGGGATTCTGCTTCTCATACTCGATTTCCAGCCTTTCCAGCAGCTTTAATAAGATCACAGAGTCATACAGCGATCATATTTCATTTCTGAGTTTCGGTGCCAATGTAGATTTACAAATGCGCATATAAACCAGGAACCACAAAAAAGCACTAGTCACTGATCTCACAATTACTTAGTCCCTTTGGCCATCCACCCAGTCTTTGAACTATATCTTGCGAGCTGAAAGCGCCTTCCTACACTGGAACGAGAAGTGGCAATACCACATGATTATTGCTCAATCCACTGAGTATTCACAATTACAGTGAGGTCTGTTGCATTTCCTGGAGCAGAAAAAAACAAATAAAACTGAAGCGTATCAAAGTCTTTTGGCCTAATTTGTCCTGTTGGGGGTCTCACTCGATCCTCTGCATCCCTGCATCCAAGTAACACACCGTGCGCTTTTGCTCAGCACCCCACCCTCAACCACTCCCAGCAGCACCTCGCACCCCCCCCCCCCCCCCCCCCCCAACACATTCAGCCCGAGCCCTCAATTGCTTGTTTAACTTGACACATAATTACTGTGGAAATATTTGTGTATTTTGTACGAGTGCCACAGCCTGTATTGCAACCGACTGCCAAGTCCTCGCTGCTCCCACTGCAGCTATCGCAGCCAGAATCCCTGATTAAAACAAGATGCTTTCATTTGGGCCAGCTTTGGAAGAAATCACTCCCAGAGATGGGCCTCTCCCTGCCAAGCCCCTACTGCTGTAAGGTTTGCCATGTGTGGCAAGGCTGACATGCTCATTGTACCAAAAGAGCTTTCCTTTTTTCTTTCTTTCTTGGTTTAAACCCAAACATGCTACTGAATCAAGCCTCCTCCATCAAAGTGGCGCTCTGAAAAAGCCCACAGTGGAACTCTGGTCAACATGAAACAGAGAGTTGTTATTAAAACCCCATGCAGCTTGAGGTCATCGCTATAATTTTTCACACAGAACCCTTTAATTTTACACTCATTTAATAGCTTTTCATATTAAGATTAAGGCAAATGCGCATGGAATAAGTACCTTTAAGCCTAGAAAATTTGAAGCCACCTTCGCTCCGGATTAAGAGTTATAACAGCACATTTTACTTTCCCTTAGCCTTGCTTAATCTGTTAAATTAAAGGATGCAGAGGTGTGAGGGGAGCCAAAGGCCTTTTTTCAAGCTGTATAGGTAATTATTTTAAAGGAATGTTTGTCTGCATTTTCCCAGGACAAATTTGGCTTTCTATCAATCTGTACAGCAGAGTAATATTTTAAAGGATTTGCATGTGTGTGACTGAGCACATGTAGCACAAGACTTTCTCCAAACCCCCTCACAAAAAAGATGACAACTACCTGCATTTAAATAGTTTATAAAAGGCTTGAATCTGCACTATAGGTTTGTTTCCGCCGGCCATCCATAATTCATAAGTGGCACAGGAATACGCAGTTGTGGGAGAGATGTGACAACGGCAGGTGAAATGCTCTCTGACATCTTATGAAGTCACTCTCGTGTGGCGGTGACTGGACGTCTGCAGAGTCTGGCTCCGGCTGACCCATCAGCTTTGACTCACCGCTGGCCCGAATCAACAAAAATCTCAAGAGTCACTTGAGCTTTGTCCTGACACCTGTCATGCAACCTGAGCTCTTAATTTTTGCTTGTCTGAAATTTTGTTAATTTGAAATTTGGAGGTAATTCCTTAGCCAAGCTAATAGGCGCGCGGGACTGTGAGCCGCGAGATACAGTGGGGCATTGCAACGCATCCCAGCAGCAAAATAAGTAAAACACACCACTTCAATCAATGTTGGGGGCCACTTTCATGTAAATTGGGACCTCATTCACAATATCTAAAGCAAATTATCTTCATTAGATTTCCAAAACCATGCCACTGATTTGTCAAGCTGTGAATGATAATGAAGTTGTCTGGTTAATGAAGGACTGAAGATGCAGGGTTTCACAATCATGATCATCTGCTATATAACCCTTATGAATATTTAAGGATCTTAATTCTGTATACTGTATAATTGCACACCAAAGCTTGGCATCTCTATAGACTTAACAAATAGAGTATGTAATGGAGGAGACAGACCTAGCTATATTTCACTAATAACTCGGATTAATTAACTGGTGAATATATGGGATGTTTAACTTTGCAGGATCCATAGGGAACTCCAGCAAACAAAATGCGTGGAAGAGGCACCGAGTTCTGTGAGCTTATGCATCAGATTATTTACAGAGAGTCACTTACACTTTCAGAGTTTGTTCGTGGTGCTCAGCTAAATTGTTTTCCTTCCAGCAGATTCGAATGGCGAAGCTCGGGCTGCTAATTTAAAATACTGTAATTGGGTTCACGTCATTTAAGGGAAATAAAGGCTCTTTGGTCTTTATTTCCCTTTATTACAGCACATGGAGCAGAAGTGCACATGTGACTCAGATCACCGGGGTCGGAAAACAGGAAGTAAATAAGCTCGGTCGTATCGTGATCCCACCAGGTGCCCGTTCCCACAACAGCCTTTGGAGTAAACTGGAGTGGATTTGAGTGTCATGGTGGAAATCCTCAGTCAAATAAAACAAAGTGGGGCTGCATCGATGCTCTGTCTTGTTTTATATGATGGCTTGAAATAAATGAACTTTAAATGGAACCTTGGCAGGGACTCGAGCTATTGATCGATTGAAGCAGGAGCTGAAGTTTAAGGGCACAGCTTTCCCGGGGCTGGGGCTGTAACTGGAGTAATGAAATTGATTAGGCCAAGGGAGGGTGACAAGCCAGTAGAGTCAAGCCCTTGATGTAAGGAAACAAGAGTGCCATCTAATTGGGGTGTAATATGGGTCTTTAGAGGACATTAAGCACACGAGTGGCGGAAGGGAAGCCACTATACTGGATGGAGCCAAGATGATGTTGCACCGGTGTTATTATTTTGTAATTATTCACTCAGATGATTGGATTATAGGCGTCAAAACTGAGAGTCCAGCCAAGGGTCAGCTTTTTCCCAAACTGTAGCAGCTTTTGTAACAACTCGATCCCTGCAATACGCTGTGCTGCACAGGCACCTGGATGAGAGAAAAAAATGTATCTTCTATAAACTATAAACTTGAGCAAGTCGTGTTTTACATTAAATATGTTTTTTGGGGGTTTTTTCCCTCTTACTTCCTTAAATCCTGAACTTTCACCAGACGGGTCCGTGCAGTTGCAGCACTCGTGCTTAAAAACTGCTGGCCAGCTGTGGTGAAGTTAGAGATGGCTTGTATTCAGCACATTACCTATGCAGACTATATAAACAGACCTCACTGGATAAATATTCTATTAGTATTGACATGACATTTGCCCTCCTTTACTAGACCCAGTGATGTGCACATTGTGGTTTCCAGGTGGGTCTAAGCTGAACGGGCACAACAATTAGTCTTTTTACATGTAATTATTCAAGATTTAGCATATAATTAAAAGCATGTAGAAGGCTCAAACTACATCTCTGATTGAACCTATAATCCTAAAAAAGAACAAACTTTTATAAATTCATTCTTCAGCTGCTACAGTCTGAAAATCGCACTGACTGCGCTGTCACTGTTTTGAACTTATGAGTAACTCTGGCTGGGATCACGGGGAGTGCGGTGTCCTCCTGCCAGCAAAAGGCCCTGTCCAGTGCAGGGGCATTTATCTCCTGGCCTGAACTGTCTCACTCAACAGGATGGCCAGAAGTTACGGTGCATTACAAGCACTTAGCGCAGTGATATCAAGGTTCACCTCCGATTTCCAATCTCAGGCCAGAATGGTGGGCTGGGAGGCCGTCATTAAAAAGCCATTACATGCCCATATTTCATATACCAGTCTCTCCTATGTTTCAAGGTGTTAAAAGCTCAATGTATATTTCCTCTATATTTAAGCAGCAGGACAACGGAGCAGCACATAGCATCCCGCTAGCAGCCATTGACCTTGGCCTAGCCAGCCTTCATTAGCTTTTAGACACTTATCAGTCATAACTGGGTTTGTCCTCTCCGCAACGTTTCCTCCTTCACTTCACTTAGGCCGGAAAATAATGGCTGAAATCCATTTATCTGCCATTTCCAACAAGTGCGTGACATTAACAAATTATCTACTTTTCGCTAAGTATGGCCAAGGTACCCTCTAAAGGATTCCTCCACTCTGCCGGCCAAGGTCAGACCTTTTTAGAAACCGCCTTTTTTTTTTCTACCTGAGCTTTTTTCTTTCATTCCCATCTTTAAATATTCATCCCGCTTTTGCATGCCGGGCTGAGCTTTTATGAGCACCATCAGCCATATTTCTCCAAACACACATCTTTATTTGTTTTTGATTATTTATGCTCCACTCTGACTTTATAACTCACATCCCTAGGAAAACATTGATCCAAGAGGCAAATGAATCTAATTAGGACCTCTTGCTTCTGTGCTGAATATTGACTTGTTTTGAAAGGTGCCTCTCCATTTCGAGAGAATGTCTCTGGAATGCTCCTTCCCAATCTCTTTAAGGAAAACTTCTAAATGCTGATGAGATATTTAAGTCCATAAATGCGATCCTGCGCAGATCTGCAGTGGCGCCTAGATGTTCATAATGTATTGCATTTATTGCAGGATGTCATCAGTGCGCTAATTTCCAGCCCTCTGAAACTCACGGGCACCAGTTGTTTGTTCAATTATCGAGTGCTTTTTCATCTTTTTTTTTTTTGGGAAGTTGTGCGTCTTAATATATAAAAACATCATAAAAAAGAAGCTGCAGAGAAAGAGTGGATAATCTCTGCAGTGCATTTGGGGCTCCCAGGCCCAACCTGTCAATCTCTTGAACAAGGACAGCGCAGAAAGTGATGATGTACCATTAGTCAAGAATCATCTCAGCTAAGAAGAATCTTTGTTCTTGACACAGAAAACTTGTGTTCCATCTCGATCAGTGAGGAAATGGGGCCTGGCGAAGCGTGCGTCGCCTTGCATTTGTCTTGAGTTGCTGTCCCAAAGGCACCGGCGCTTGTTCACAGCATTACGCCGCTGCCTTTTGATGAAAAGCCCCTGCATTTTGCCATTTCGCGCAAACTCCGTTTCTCAAATATTCCGTCGCTTTCCATGTAGTTGATTTCTATTTAAAATGGTCATGATTATTTTATTTTGTAACATTAATGGAAGTACATTTGGTGCTGGAGGAGGGTGGTGCCGAGGCATTTGCAATTCATATTCCCCTGCGTGATTACATTAAGAGTATGTTCTGTCATATTTGATTAATGTATCGTGTTTTCCTTAAAACAGGATTAAAATATGAAAACAGACAGAAATTATTACATTACAAAGACTGATCAATTTTTAATAATCTACTCAAGGAAAGAGGGGGGTAGAAATGTGGGCTGCTCAGAAATGCACAGATCAGGTTTCTGCAACATTTTGTAATCGGGGTTGAAGTCCCAGACAGAATGAACATGAACGGCCACTAACAGCGCCTGCACTCTGTGCATGTTATACAACGCTGAACGGCGAGCTTTGGCTCCGTTATTAGCATGCTCGTGTATGTATCTGCAGCCAGCAACAACCTGCGCATTTACTGTAGATATCTTTTAAATTTCCCTGTAATTTACAGAAGCAATCATAAAATTTAATGCGCAGTCTTTAATTTCAAGGGGTGACCGCGAATGAAAACATAAATAACAGAGAAATACAAGCTTAAACACCGTTGTGCAAAGTACTTTAACTGGCAGCTTTTTACGAGCAAGTAGTACATCATGAGATGTACCCCTAGATGTGCTCTTTGTTGCATGTTCGCAATTATATTTTCGGGAAATTCACTCCATTCATTTCCTCGTGGAATCTCTTCATCATACACGTGTGAAACTGACAGCATTCACTAAAATCTTTAACACTGAAGCAACATTGCAGAGAATCCAGCTGAAGCTCTTCAGTCAATGTCAATAGCCGTTTTTGAAACTAAGTGTGTGTGCGTGTGTGTGTGTGTGTCGACCAGTATAAACACAGGCCTCCAATTCCAGTGTCAGCCATTTAGCCTGACCGTGGGTGACTGTGAATTAAAAAGAGAGGCCTTTATGTGCGACCCTGCAGCACAAAAGGCTACATCCATAACTTAAAGAGGCAGGGAGGCCATTAGCCGCCACTGCTAGTCCACCTTTACATAATACGGTGTGTGCGGAGTAATCGCTGAGCTGATGAGCCAAAGTGCTTTTGGACCGAACTGTATACATGCTCCTTCCACGCGAAAGAAAGAAAAATGATAACAACCTCCTTATGTGCGTCTCTCATGTTCTCTGTTAATGCTACTCGGAAAAGCTTTTTCAAGAAAATCTTTCCCTTCGGCTCCACTTTGGGTAACAATTAAATTCTGTTAATCCTCAGCTAATATTTATCATATGAGATCAATTGACAGTTTGTCTGTGAATGGAAGCCTGTTTCTCCAAAACAAATCACATACATGTGGCTTTCAAAATGCTGGGACGAATCAAAATGACTCAGAAAAGCCAAATATTACTGCTGAAGCAGTGCTTTTTCTTCTTTTCCTGAGGGCGAGCAGAGACAACAAAGTGTGCCTGTGGAAGCAGAAACACATGGACGGGGGTGAAGAAACTACAGAGAAGGCTCCAAGAAACAAACTATCAGCAGTTACCAGTATGGAGTGTGAACTCCATATGTTCTGCGAGCAAGCTGTCCCATTCGTATTCCATGAGCTATTACAGTAACTCCCAGTGTTTTAGATCTGCTTCTCCTAATCAGTTCTGATTTTGCATCTGTTATTTTTAATGCCACATATCATGTTTTAATGCATTAATCCATTAAAAACAAAGTAACCACCAGGAACAAGATTGAACTGTTTTCATATTCGTCCTGCTTCTAATCTTTCAAACAAAGTGAACCACAAGTGTCTCTGATTGTGCTTATCTAAAACACTTAGATTCCCTATAAAGCTGCTAGTGGCAGAAATCAGGTAAATGATACTGTGTATCCTGCTTAAAAAGGATTTGCAAACCATTTGGACTGACTGCTCTTCATATTACCTTAATGCCTCCCAAAAGGCCAAAGCCAAGAATGAATTATTGATAGCCATCATATGGATCGCACACTGTGGCTCCACATGCCTATTAGAGGGTTTTCTTCATTCATTTGCGCTAGCTTGGACTTCTGCCTTGACCGACGCATCACTCTTCTTCTTTTACTTTTATCCATTAACTGTTAACAATAACTGACTTTACGCAGGTCCCTGAGTTTCCAGCACAAACAAAGTAATGCCGTGGCTTTCATTTGCATGCTCTGTGCAGGGGTTGACCTTTGGCCTCTGTTGGTTAACCTACAGACCATTTAGGCTTTGCTCCATTTCTGCATGGAAATTGGAAAAGGGGAGACAATAATTTCTGGCGAAACCATAGCTGGAATAATAATTGCTAAGTTTAAAAAAACAGAAATCTAATTGTGCCGATCCCTCTGGGAACTAATATTGGACTATCTTATAAAAGGCCCCCAGTATCCCAGCAGTGATTTATTGCTGAATTCCAGTCATTTTCAATACATTATAGTTTCCAAATTGTGTTTAAATTGAGTGTAGAGGAGAAAAGGCCATTAGGAGATGCAGAAATGAAGATTATATTTAAATATTCATGTACTCGGTACCTTATTATTGAATCTGTACACTAACAAAATCAATATTAAGTGCAGCTTGACATAAATTTATTTATGAATTTCGACTTTCTAAGTACTTGCGTTTTTTCGCTCAAAAAAAGGATGGGTATAATGCCGTAATGATATCAAAACAGAGTGTCAGGGTGCATTAGTCTGGGAGTTTATGAACCCGCACATAAAAACTCAGGAGCGTCCCTGTAGAAGTGCTTACTAGGCAGAAATGTCGCTTTTTACAAACATCAGTCATTTTACAGCCCTGTATCGCAGCGCGCTCCTCGGCTGTGGGTGATAGTTAGAGAAAGATGCAGTCATCTTGTTTGTCCTAAATGAGATCTTTGCAGTAAGCCTACTTGTATTAGGGCCTGGGAGTGGGACTGTGTAACATTTAATTAAAATGGATGTCTCTCGTTGTGCCTAACCTGTCCCCCTAACTCCTTCTTGTTTCCAGGCCATGTCTTTGTTTAGACAACAGCCCAATGTGACACTTATGACACGAGGACACTGTGGTTCAGTGGATTTTCTTGTTGCGCGAGTCTTAATACGGCAGCATAAAATAGCCTGTGATTGGCTGTCCCTTGCTGAAAGCCTCAAGGAGAATTATAAATGTACTACCAGTAATAAAATATCTGCGTAGTTTATTTTTATATTCCATTGTGTTGCTGAGAGGAGAGGAACTGCCACATTTTTCATTCATATCGCACGCTTTGCGCGCACCATACCGCTCAGATTTAATAGATTGTCACAAGTTTTCGAAACAGTTCCTTTTGTTTCTCCGTTTTCTTTTTTAATAGAAATGTGAGCAAAGTTAAAAGGCTCTTTATTGGAGGAGCCACATCTCTGGACACAAGATGATGCCATAAAAGCAGGAAGGCATGGAAAAGCAAAACATCAATCTGAACTAAGAGGGGGAAGCAATAAATCAGAGAATCATAGCCTTCAGCCCCGCCTTTAAAATCATTTAAACAGATTCAAAAACCCTGATTCTGCTCGAGTCTCTCTGTAAGCACCCTTATAAAGCCTTTATGTGCCTTAGACACAGAGGATAAAACCACAGATCCTTATTGAGAGACAGAAAAATGACACCCTGTTCCTGGTAAGTGGACGCTTTAAACAGTACTATCGGTATCAGGATCGAAGAGCGGACACGAGTAAGTAAGGCTGAAGGAAGTCATCCATCCAAAGCATTCTTGTAATATGTTTTAAAAACCTTTTCAGGTCTCTGTTTCTACTTTAAGGTCCAGTCATATCTAAGGTTAAGGGGGTTTGTACGGCTTTATCAGATAGTCAGTCAGTCTGGATTGTTCCAATTTCCTTATTTCCCACTTTAGAAACATATCAGCTGTTCTGTTTAAACTCAGTGCCAGTGAGTGGGCTGGATAAATATGTAACAGTGTGCATCAGTCAGCGTCACCATATCTGCTCTTGGGCAGCGGTGTGACAACGTGAGGCAGCTTTGCTCATCACCCAGAGTAGGAGAGCATAAAACAAGATATCTTTTTTTTAGTTTTAGGTGTGAGAGAAAAATACTTTATTTATTTATTTTAAATTTAACCACTCATTTAAAAAAAAATGATCAGAAATATTACATGTTACAGGAAAACAGCCAAAGAAACCAAAATTTCCCTTTTCTATCCCTCTCTAAGAGGAAGCGCTGCACTGAAAAATTAAAAGCTTTGGTCTGCAAGTATCAGAAGGACACATGTTCACCAAACTGCTGAGGATGGAAGGAGGGATTGGGATTGCTCAGAGCTAATGTTAGTTTGAAAAAGGAGAACCTGTTTCAGTTAAATGACACAGCTGGACTTACATGACCCTGATACACGAATAATTACACGTGATTCTCAGGAAGGAGTATTTTGTGGTATTTTTTACTTTGCTTGAGTGCAGTATTTCCCAAGTAATTTATGTGTGCACTGTCAGCAGTTTTATTTTGTGTTTTAGACCAAATATCTTTATTTTATCAGTTTTGTTTATAGTTTTATGAAATCTCATTTAAGGTGACACTTGTCAAGTCTCGCTTCACATTTTCCCAAAAAGAAATGCTTTAGAGAACGTTCAATTTTACCCTTGCAAAGCCCGAACCCTGAAAGAAATACCAGAAAAATCACATTTTTTGAAACTGGAGTGTTTTTTTTTCTGAACATCTGGCATTTTTGTGCAATTTATAGTTCACAGTTGATCTTAAACAAACAAAAAAAACATAAAGAGAAGTTAGAGGTGAAGTTAGAGTTTAAAAAAAATCACTCAAGGTCTCAAAAACTCATGTATCAAATATGACACATTTGGTGTTTGGTTTAATTTCAGTTTGAATTTAATACTGAAATCTGAGTACTTCAGACTTCTGGGAATGATCACTAGAGTTTGCCCAACTTAAATTTTAAAACGTAATTTCCTCTGTGATGGATTGGAGACCTGTCCTGTACCACGTCTTTCGCCCACTGCTAACTAGGAAAGGCTAGCGGTTAAAGAATCAGCGGTGCTTTCTAGCAGATAAACTCACCGAAATTATTATTTTTTCTTTTCTTTTTTCATTTTTTCTGCTCTGCATGACAGAAATGTGATGACTTTTATTAGAAAGAATGTAAATCCACATTGCTGTACCTTTAGATCCATGAAAATGTGCAACTCTTTCACTGTCAGCAAATATTTGTCATTTTAAGGTAAAGCATGGCAAAAATGCATTTGCACAAAAAGACAAAACTAAAAGCAAAATTGTTCTCTGTGTGTTAAATGTGAAGATTCGACTTTGAATTTATTTGTTTTTCCTACATTCTCCAGAAAATAAAGGCTGATAATGAGGTAATAACTGGGTTGCTTAACCAAAATGTGCAAACTACTAATAAGAGATGAATACAGCAGCAGCTTATTAGCAGCTTTACAACAGAGGAGCTGTTGGGAAGAAAACACGTGTATTTCACAGCCAGATTCATTCGTGTGTGTGTGTGTGTGTGTGTGTGTGTGTGTGTGTGTGTGTGTGTGTGTGTGTGTGTGTGTGTGTGTGTGTGTGTGTGTGTGTGTGTGTGTTTTCTTTGCCTTGAATGTCACTTTTAAAGAGTCTGTGGGACAATTTTAAGTAAAAGCGTTTTTTTGTGTTGACAGCGAAACGATAAAGCGTTCTCGGGTGATCCTTGTGTGTCCTCTGTCTGTTTCAAACCCTCAGCCCTCTTTCATCCCTGTTCACCCAAGAAATGGAATCATAAAAACCATTCATGCTAAATGAAAAAGGGCATCATAAAGCTGCATTACACTGGAGTACACTCCTCTGCACCTTCCATCCTTATCAATATCACCTTTTGTCTCCTAACACATCTCTCTTCCCCCTTCCTGGTCCTCTTGAAACAAAGCATAAAAGCCCTAGAAAGAGGCGCAAGCTGTCATTGCTGTAATATAAGATAAAAGTCTTTAAAAGCTAAAGGTCCGGGTTGGGTTTTTTTTTTTCTCTCCTTCACGTCGGGCAGTCTTTAGGACTGCTCTTCAGGATTAGCAGCATAAAGGACTATATATTATTTGCAGAAAAGCTTAGTGGGCACAGTCTAAGCCTATACATATAAGTCAATTTATATTAGAATTTCCATACATGCATTTTCTTGTTAGAGTCAATATGCAAAAATGGTACTTACTAACAAATAATGCATAATGTACTAGAGGCAGGGCCATCAATAACTGCATTTGAGCTTTAAAAGAAAATGCAAAAATGCCGAGCATAAAGATGGGCCGTATAAAATCTACAACACATTAAACACAAAAACGTCAAAAATATAAAGATGGCTCTTTGCCCGGGAGACAGCAAGTCATTTATCTATGAAGAAGAGGAGGAAATAAAGAGCTCCCATCCCGAGCTCCTGTGTATTTCATTTACTAACAAAGTCAGGTTATCTGTTTAGAGACAACTCTCTTCCTCCTGCCCATCAGCCACACAGACAAAGAGACCGGAAGGGAAACAAGGCAGACAAAAGACACTCACATTTCTCATCAAGTAAACATCCTCTTTTAATTTTAAATGCAATAAAAAAAAAAGGTGGTGGTGGGGAGGGAGTTCTTCTCATGCTAATATATAGTTAACGTTTATTATGTGGAGCACAAACTGGTAAAAATATGTCCTTTTCCTCTATTTAAGACGCGGGAAAGAAAGTAGGTGTAAATAAAGCGCAGCAATTTGGGAAAGCACTCTTGAATACAGAACCTGTCAATGTACACCTCCTCCGGGCAGTTTGGTACACCACATAACACATGTTCCTCTCTGCTGGCTGGCTCAGAGTAGAGACGATGCTGTGTAGTTTTGTGGTGAGGTGTTCTGTTGCTTCTGTTGCATTTTCTCCCACTGGTTTGACATTCAAGATCTCTCAATTATGTATGAACGGCAAGCAATATCCTTTACCATCAGGCCCCCATGTAACATATTTCATTTTCAAGGGCTGCAGAGCACAATCAGACCCTCTGTGTAATTACGACTTATTAAAAATGATTCCAAATTATCAGTGGATCTGTGGGCTGGTGTCTGGGTCCAAACTGAAAACCATTGCGCTGTATTAGTCACAGAATAGCTTCCCATGGGTGCAAGGTCTGTCAGCATAGATCCCTGTCTTTAGATCAGTGAATGTTTCAAATGTATTAAAGGAAAATCACCCTAAATATTATTTTGGAAGGGGTAGGTGGGGATTTTGCACATTTGATGTGTGATGTAACAAGGAGGACCACTGGCATCTCTTTTTTTTTCTATTATTTTTTGGCTATGCAGACATAAGTGGCTTTTGGGACTGAGCATTATTCGAAAATCACCTTCAATGACTTGTCACGACGCACTTTAAGCACTTTCGTGACTAGTTTTTGCTCCCTATACACAGTCTCATAATGAGAAAACACAGTTCAGCAGAGAAAAGACATCTCAAACAACATGTTTACCCTTCACACAACATGGAGGAATTAAAAATGGATGAGCGCCCCATCCATTATTTCAGCCTCCAAATGGCAAAATCTGTATAAAGCTCTGAGTATCCGTCTGGGTGAAAATAAATAAATCAAATATGCACTTCAGCGTTTCCTGCTCTTTTTCCACGCAGGATACGGTGTCGTGATGGCGGAGGGCACACATCCGGCTCCTGAAAACACCATGCGCTTTTTTCTAAACGCGTGTATAAATAACCCACGAGTTTTCAATTAGCTTTTTGCATCTTTTCTGTTAATTCAAATGATTTTGTCACTTTTCCGGGGAAGCGCATATAATATTTAGGCAACTCGCATATTTTTCCCAGACCCACTCTCCCAGCTGAATCCTCCATATCTGAAGTATTCTAATTTGCGAACACAGCGGTGTCAGGAGTGATTTTGCTGCAAAGTCACTAATTACATGCAACATCAATGCGATGTGGGGAAAACGTTAAAAATTTAGCATCGCAAGACAAATGGAAAAAATGCGTGCTGAAACAAGGAAAAGAGGCACTAACATTCACAGTTTTTCTATGAATAATGCATGTCTCTGCTGCTTTCACAAGGACTCACCCAGATTGGCTCCAGTGTCACTCTCATCTTTATCCTAAAAAAGAAAAAAATATGTGTTTATGACTTTCCACTTGCAGCACTGCTTTAAAGGGCACTGTTTTATGATTTCTGTGATTTTCATTAATAACCAAGAAAAACATGTAAAGTGGTCAATTCAAACTCATTTGTTCATTTTTTTTAAATTAAGTATTTAGCATGCACTCTAAAGTTCAAAGCCTCGCACTCCTAGATTGTGAGGACTGTGTGATTAAATGTGATTTCAAAGGTTTTGAGCATTTCCTGTGAAATTCTGTGCCGAAGAGCAGACAGTGTTGGAATAACCTCGCATATTTGCAACAAGACTTGAGTAAAAGTAGAGGCTGTGGTTTACTGTTGCTCCCCAGCCACTCGCCAAATAGCAGCCATGTGTACTATAGAAAGGTACAAAGGAGGCTGATAAACTGTTGGTGCGTCACGCTGACAACAGCCAACATGAGCTCCCCTCTGAACTCCGGTAACTTAGACTGACACGGCGGGGGTCAGCGTCAGACTGACAAACAACTTTGCTTTATTTTGAAGGCATTTTTTTACGGCTCCCCTTACACAGTAATTATATTCCAAATCATTATGTGTTGTAAAGTCTATTGACCCCTGGTAAACTTATATTTACCAAGCTGGAACAGTTAATGAAATAGTCTTTTAATTAGCACTCCTCTTAAGGGTGGAACTTCTGAAAGGGGTCCCTGTTTTGTTTTGACTTTGTGGTTGACTGAAGTGTGCAGATCCACTGTTCTAAGATAAAACAGTAATATCTTAATTAAGGCTCGCCGTTTAACTGTTTACAGTCGAGCTCGGCACCTCTGCGTGACGGCACCTGCGGTACAGGAATATTCACCACGCCGTGAATCAATAAAACAATATCATAATTTCTTCTTTTGTTGTTTTGTTTTTTTTAGGGCCAGGTCATTTTTCAAGCTTGACTGATTGAAAGTGGTCTGACTACTCAAGGTAACAACTGGAGATGAGGGGGGGGGGGGTTCTTTGCCTCTTGTATAATGCAGTCTTTGGCAGGCTCTCTCTTTGTATTAGATACATTAGGATGGAAATGTGCACCAACTTAAAAATGCTCATGTGAAAAAACATGGAATGTATTAAATTAATGGTCTCTTTTGCCTCAGGGCAGTAATGAAAAGGGACCCCCAATGAGTTCATTTTTCACGGCTTTGGTTATGCATTCAACACTCTAATTGAATTTCAATGTAAGTTTTAAAAAGTCTTTATTACAGTGACTCTTGATGCAAATTACATGTGATCTATCGTGGGACTTTCACCCATTAAGTAATTTAATTGTGACATGCACTCTCTGCACACCTCGTGCTTTTATGCCCATTCCTCCTCATCCAGATTGTCACTTTCTTCTATTATTGGTGCTGTTTATGTGGATTGAGGAAAGTAGTCTGCATATACTCTAGGCAACTTTCACGAGAGCGGCTCCTTAAAAGGAGTAATTGCAAAGAGAGGGGACAGGCCCCGACAGCTAAAGTATACTGGAGTATATACAAGTCACAAGGATTTGCAAGATGTTTGCAGATGACTGCACAGAGCACATTTTACGTGTGAAAAGAGATTATTAGGTTTATCATGCAAAGAGGAAAAATATGGCGCTAAGAGGATCTGAGGGGAGGGGTGTCTGACATGAGAGAAGTGTTAAATGTATACGTAAAACATACACTATTTGCCCAAAAGAAGTCAAGAAGACTGGGGGGAAACTGTATGTGGACGTGCTTTGTGCTGTGTTTCAAACACACTGAGCTGTAATCTCAAAAGGGTCCAAAATCCAACCTGGGAGTCAGTTTTCTCTGTCTCCATCTAGTGTTTCTGGCTGAACTAACTTTCTGAGCCCGGGGAATAAATAGAAAGCCATCGCCTCCCTTTTCCTTTAATGTTAAAGAACAAAACATGTTTAAGAAAAACATAAACTCAGCCGTGAAGACGGAAATCCAATCACAAACTGTATGTTTCTCATCAATAGCATGACTGCGTGTGGACGCACATGCGACTGTGCCTGAGCCCTCTGAAATACTGAGCCCGAATTGACCTGATCATTAGAGGGAGGAAGAGGCTTGACCTGATATTTCCTCTGTTGTTTGGTCAGGAAAGGGACGTTATTGTAAAAGGCCTGTAAAGATAAATAGCCCTGGTGTTGCCATGGCAAAGGCACAAACACTGGTGGTCAAAGACAAAAGAGCACGAGACAATAAATCCGACTCTGTCAATTTTGTTTAGTTTTCAAAGTGTTTTTCAGGGAAATATGGTTTCAAAACAAGAGGCCACATCCATTTTTCCACAGAGAAAGGGAAATCAGATCTTTTTTTTTTCTGAACAGGCCACAGTTTCATCTTGTACATTTTTTTTCCATGGCCACGGCATCCTGATTAGTAATAGGAATATCTGACACTGTATTTTGCCTTTGAGTCAGGAAACTCCTTGTACAGCTGTATACATGTTTTTATAGCCTTTGGAAGAAAGGGTATTGTCTTTAAATTCCTAAGAAGGCTTTATCCAGCCTTCAAATTTTAAGTGGAAAACCATCTTAGGCTCTATTTTTTCCACAAGCTAAACAATGACGAGTGAACATACACCTATGCCTTGTTCCTCAGGTCAAACAGAGTTCACCTCATTAGAACAATCCCGGCTCAAACGCCGCCATCGGTGATTCTCATCTCAACGGCATAAAACAACAACAACGAGGGAACTCTTTATTTGAGGATGTTCCTTAATTACCCAAAAAATATCAGGTCAAAGCCTTTTACTTGGAACGTTTGCTGCTTTTTATGTCATCAGCCAATCACCATTAAAAAAAAAACCCTCCGTGGCTATTCTCTCTACCCCTTCCCACACACACCCATCCAACACTTTCCATCTTCTCACAGTCAGGGTAGACGAGCCTCATCAGAAGCAAGGTGCGATGAAGAGCGGCCTTATCACTCCAATACAAGAGCAAACACAGGAGTCTTTACAGCACGTTGTCTCAGGAAGCAGTGCACGGCAAGATTACTGCCCTTTAAGACGCCCTAAGACACGACCAGTCCCAAGTAGTCCTTTATCTTGACAGTTTGCAGCTCTTTGTTTGCCTTTTCTGTGAAGCCTGGGGATAAAAGAGCAGCCTCTGTGAGCTGTGTCTGATTAGGATCTAATTGTTAACATTCACTGTCTTTTTTTTTATTATCATCATCAGGCCGGTGTTGCCACACATGCAGCAGGTAGAGGCCTTTTCGGTGTTATGAAGGACTCTTCCCTTGCTGCTCTCGTGTGTTACTCAAGTACTAGTTAGCACGAGGTGGCAGAAGAGGAGCCCCCAGCTCGACATCAACAACAACAACATCAACAAACAGGAATTGATGGCGAGTGTTTATTATCTGGTTTAATTGCTCCTCATCTGGAGGATCTGACAGTTGCGGTTAATGAGAGAGGGAGAGGAGGCACACTCGGTTGGCAGCCAGTTTTCACAGTGTAAGACGTGTAAGTGTGGGTGTGTGTCTGTGGTGAAAAGAGAATAGCTCACATTCCAGCTCAGAAGCGAGTAACACAGAAGAAACATCAAACGGGCCTCGTCGAATTATCGAAACAGGCCTCCGAATCAGGAATTTCAAGTCCACACCCAAACGCATACACGCTCTTACTGCAAACCTGCGTTCGCGGTTAGATAGATACACCTGTACCTGTACCGACAAACACAGGTCTTATCCTCCGCTGCAGGCTGAGTACGGGAATCGGATCCGAGCTGAGACAGGATTTCTCTGAAATCGAGCCTCTTCCTCAGTTTTTCATCTGGCCTGCAGCACACCTGGCTCATGTCCAACCAGGGACCTCCCTGACATTGTGCAGTGTCACACACTCGCATCCAGGCATGGTCTGACAGAGGAAACATCAAGAAGCAGGAGGCGTTCGAGCAAGTGGGGATGCTCAGAGAAGGCCTGGAACACGGAATAAGGCGCTCTCCTCGGAGAAGGATGTACTTTTACTGTTAATTTTTGCCCCACAACCCAAAGCCAGACGAACACATTAACACAATATAAACACACGCACCACCAGAACCACACACAGGCTCGTTGTCCCATTCATAAATTCCTCCTGTTGAGAAACACGGGCATTTTTAAACAGGGCATACCCGCCCCTTTTACTATTCCAGCTCAGCAGGCCCACATGGGAACAATTAGGGGTGTACGCAAGTTTGGCGAAGGTCCGTAGCAACCAGCTGCATCTGTTTTTATTTACCTTTTTGCTCTGGTGCTGGATAATGTCATGAGCACATCTGCTACTGTGCAACGTAACCGTGGTTGCATGCGTGGTTGACCCATGATTCTGTAATTACCCGCTGAGCGAGATGAAGAGGCCCAACAAACCACTCAAAGCCACACATAGCCTTCCTCTCCCCCTCTTCCTCCCTCCCTCCTCCCCCCACCGTGTCTCTCCAGTGGCATGAAACTCCGTCTGCCTGAGAGCTGGTAGCTGATGCTGAAGTGGCATTTAATGACTCAAAGTTGTTCACAATAGTAATTCTGACTTCATTTTGATGTCATTAGATTACCACTTTCGTTCTATTATGCAGGATTAAAATGTGGTTGTTCTGCAGTGGGATGAGACTGATCACATTCCCTCATCTGTTTGCTTGTTTGTGATCATGCAGAACAAGCTGCACAGTCTTCTTGCTGGCCCACTTTTAAAGGTCTGAACTAGAAAAATGTCATTTTTGTAGCTCAAATAAGGAGAAATAAAGAATTTGCTCCACAGCATGTGTCTTGCTTAAAAAATTGTGGACAAGCGGTCATGCAAGGAGGCTCAGAATAGTCAGAGATGGTAAATTTATGTCTCTGTAAGGTTTCACACTTCTGTATTAAATGAGGGAAAGTTTCGCCTACTTTACTCACATGTTTTGTTTTATACATATATATATATATATATATATATGTATATAATCCTGAAAGTTCACACTATTAAGCATCTTCAGACAGCAAACTCAAAGCGACCAATCATGAAAGAACTTGTTTATAATAATTATGAGTGATTATGAGCAATAACAATGAAGACCATATATGGATCACTTCACAGAGTCTGTGTGTGTGTGTTCGTGTGTATATGTGTGTGTATTGGGGGGAGGGGGGGGGGGGGGGGTGCCACCACGCTTAGCATATCCCAGATGTGCAAACCATATGCTCTGACTGAAATTAAAACAAAAAAGAAACAGTGAAACATGAAAGGGATTTTTAACTTTGTAAAGACAGTTAACAGTCGATACAGATAGGCTAATGGCCGAGAGAGGCCACATGAAAGAACCGGGGATGTTGGCATGCTTTTTGCACCACTTATTCCATTTCCTGCTCATAAGTTCACTGAGCAGATGGGAACCAAAGGCACAAGGAAGTTTAGATTTTCTGCCCCACAGATCGTTGTATATGATGCATGTAACTGCGCAACACCGCACGGTTATCATTTAGAGACGCTTTGGTGCATACCGGGAGGTCACAATAACAAAGGTGGAAAAAAAAAAAGCAGTGGGACAAAAACGAAACCTCTTCAGCTATTTTGATCTATACCAGTAATTCTGTATGGGTGTTACATTTAAAGCACTCAAGTGAATAAATTTAACCCCCCCTTTCTATACTGCATATTGGATTTTCAAGAGTTATCTTATGATGAATAAAGTTCATTTAATTGTGCACACACACAAAAACAACTAGCACTGAATCTAGGTTTACTTTAAAAAACAAAAATTTAAAAAAAAAAGTCAAACTGCTTAATTTGGAAAAGAGCATCTGGAGGCAGGCTGTGACCTATCAGGAGCCTACTGAAAACATGTTGGAGAGTGCCCTCTGCTGTTGGTTTAGCGTACTGCAACGAGGGGAGCGACAGCTACAGCTGACATTACAGTAAATCAGAAGCTAAATTTGATCTGTTGTTGAAAAGAAAACAGTTTTTAACACATAAAATTGATTCTACCATCTAAGAATCTTAGAATGACCGCTGACAAGCAATCTGTGAGCTTTTATTATGACTTTCTGTGATTTGAGTTCAAGTTGCTCTGAAAGGTGGCATCAGCTAACACGAGGTCTTCTCTTCATCAGCCTGTTTTGCTGCTCGGAAAGAGACGTGTTTATTTAACGCCTGCCTTTGTCTGAGTCTGGATAATGTCCACCCTGAGGCAATAGCTGGCAGAGGTCTGACGGTAATTCTGCTTGCACTGTATAATCAGCCTTCACTGACCACTGCGTCACCTTTCATGACTGCAAACAGATGTATGTGGTACCAGTTGGGTTTAAAAGGAAAAGGAGTAAAATAGGCCTTAAAGTAATTAAGATATATTACTTGAAGAATCATTTCACTTAACTAAATAAATAAATCTAATCCTACCAAATCCACTGCAGTTTTTTCTCCTTTTGCTGTTGTTCATTCCTACTGCTTGTGTTGAATTCCTGGTACTCTTCATCAGGCTGAGCCAGCGTAGTAAGAGACATATGTGGTGTTTGGGCTGTGGCTGCTGACGTAAGCAAGTCTGACTCTACTGAAACATTTGTAGCTGCATGTAGAAAATCAAATAAACTAGTTGTATTCGTATTAATGTCGATACTGGTGCCATTATCCAACACTGAAGAAGACACATCATCCCTTATTATCTCGTCAGCGTGGATATTAAAACTGCGGCCCTCTCTCAGCATGTGAGGAAGGTTAGTTGTGGGAAACTTTGCAGGCTTGAACGAATCTCTCTCTTTTAGGTTTTCTTCTGGGATGGTGACGAGGTCGGGCAAAGGCTCGTCCGTAGTTACAGTCTCACGTGTAGAGTCGAGTGTGGACGGGCTTATGTTGTTTGGGCCAGGAGAAGATGTGACATGTGATGATGTGTTTTTAGGTGCCGCTGTGGAGATAATGGTGATTTCAACAAAGGTGAGATTAAACAAAAACAATGCCACAATTTAATGACTGGTGCAGTGAATTCTGGCTTACAGGGATTGTGAAAAAACATGATTTGTGACAATGCAGCAAACACAGGTTTAATAATGAAGTTACACGAGTGCGATGTGAAAATTTGAAGCCACATTTTTTAAAACAATTATTTCTACATTCTCAGCAGTAGCTTAACTGACACAAAACTATTTTAGAAATCTTAAAATATATCTATTAAGGATCTTTTTTTCCCCATGTTTTAACATTTTCATATTAACAAAACACTATAAGAAGTGGAACTGCAGGCTCACAATAACTGTCCACAGGGATGCATCCAATCATCCAGTTAAGATCTCTTTATTGCATTGTTACGACATATTTTGAAAAAATATATATATATCTTGGATCCAATTTCAGAAGCATGTTGTGTCCCTATACACTCCAGGCACTTTGTTAAGTACACCTGCTTGTTAAAGCAAATATCTAATCAGCCAGTGAATGTAGCTGTGTAGCCATCTTTAGTGTGACCTGATTAGGTTCAAACCAAATCATTAGAATGGGGACGAATGTGATTTAAGTGACTTTGAACGTGGCGTAGTTGTTCATGTTCATGTTCATGTTCATGGGGTTTACACAGAATGGTCCAAAAAAGAGAGAAGAATGGACAAATAACAGTTGGTTGTAACCTAGGTATGCAGAAAAGCACTTCTGAACACATAACACCTCAAACCTTGAGGCAGACGGGCTACAGCAGTAGAAAACTACAGGAAGTGCCACTCCTATCAGCTAAGAACAGGTAACTGTGGCTGCAAAGGCAAAACTTTCAACACGGCAGCCAAAAAAATGCCCCAGAACCAGAAAGCAGGAGAAGCTAACACCGATATCAATCGAGCACATCCCTCAATTTATATTACACAGAATCAGTGACACCATAACATTAAAGTGGACAGATTATAAGTCACACTGTAAGTTCAAGTCCTGGTTCTAGCTTGTGACCCAAAGCCTAACTGTATGCATGCAGTATGTAGTTCCCTCATGAACTGCATTTTAGCTGCAAATATTTACGCAATCATTTTTACTCTCCACTGATTCAAAGAGGCATCTTTTCTGAAGGGTTCTGATAGCAGAGGGGTATGCTAGCAAATATATGACTTGTACTTCCTGACCTTGCTCCCTGTTATTCGTGGAAAATGTGTGCAAAAGCTGTTGATGTTAAATATTTATCCATTTAATTTTCTGCAGGTGTCTTATACAGTAGTAAATCAGTGCAGCGGCATTTTAAATTATATTTAGTGAGCCAAAGGAAAAAAGTGGTCCTTAAAAGAAGAAGGAGAGAAGAGAGCAGGATGAATATACAGCCAGGACTTTAGACTTCAGTGGCTCGAAAGATGAAGTGGTGATGGGTGAGTAGTTTTTCTTGGTGTTTTTTTAAGAGATTGAAACATTTTTAACACTCATATGCTGAAAATGTGCAATCACACTGTGATATATCTAGAAATTGTTCCACTGAAAATAATTGTTGAAGGAGGGATTTTAAAATGAGTGCTATTGATATTGATATGACTGATTATTGCTATGTGATATTATTTTTATTTAATTTTTTAAACATTCTTTTGGAGGGGTGCAATGAAGAGTGGGAAATGTGAAGAGAGAGCGTAGGGCCATGGGTCAGAGATGAACCTAGACTGGCATCCAAAAGAGGATCCAACCCTGTACAGACAATGTGTACCTAATAAAGTGTCTGATGTGTGTATATTGGAGTGTTTTCATTAGCAGGATTGAAACATTAAGCGTCTGGCTGAGCAACAAACAAGAAGTGCCTGGTGTGACTACATTAAATGCCATGGTCAAGAAAACATCCAATAATTGATCACCTCTTTAGTTTTTACTGTGCTCATCAGCAGAAAACTCACCTATGCATGGCAGCGTGCTCTCCATGGTCCAGTGCATTTTGTGATTTGTCTCTCTGAAGGTGAGCACAGCATCCACCCTGTAGAACGGCTGCAGGAGCCGGTTGTCATCTGTGCAGGGCTGTAAAATAAACCTGGGTTAGATGTGTTACTCTTTAATGAATCCTCAAAGCCGCACAGTTTACTCATGTTAGTGTATGCTTTGACAGCCATGCACTACTATTTGGAGTCATACAGGTTTGTGTTTCAGCACTAACCTTTGTCTGGAGTATTCTGGCTGTGGGAATGGACAGAGTTACAAATTCACTCGTCTCATGCACTGTGAAAGTAACTGTCTGGTTAACTGACAGGTCACTGAGTGTCAGTGTTTCATTGTGATAGGTGCCTCTTCTGGTCAAACCCATTCGGCGTTTGAGGATGTGCAGCACAGTCTTGTCTGCCGTGGATGCATTCACTGAAATAAAATAAGATGTGTTAATGTGGTTAGTTAGTAACAAGTAATTATATTTGATGTATCTGTTTATAAGTATTTTCACTTGTTGCCAATTTCTATTTGATTACATTTGCACATTTGCTCTATATTTTTTTAACATATATATATATATATATATATATATATATATATATATATATATATATATATATATATATATATATATATATATATATATATATATATATATAATGAGATATACAATGAGGTTGATACATTTTTGGACAATCATAAGTGTTTTTTAAATTTTGCTTCTCTGCACCATCACAGTGGATTATAAACCAAACAATCACCATGTGGGTAAAGTGCAAACTTTCAAATGGTTTAACAAAAATATTGCACAATATGTTTTGGAAATCAGCCATTGTTATATACAGTCTCCTACTTTCAGATGCTCAAAAGTTATCGGACAGTGGACCGGTAAAGCGTTTCGTGGCCTATTTCCTTATTGTTCAAAGAGCCTGACAACTAAAGTGGTTGACCACAGAAGTGCATTACATTTACATTGTTCAAAGAAAAGCAGCTTCATTACATCTAATGAACTCAGGAATGAGTCTCAAAGAGGTAAGCTTGTCATTGTTAAAGTCCACAATCAAGAGGAACCGTCATTAATGTAAATACAGAGGATTTACAACAAGGTGCTAACCACTGGTTAACCTCAAGAAGAAGTCTGGATTAGACTTTGTCAGAAAACATCTAAAAAAGCCTGCATGGTTCTGGTAAAATCAAGATTTGGTAAACTTCTCATACTGTTCCTATTCTCATCATTCTGGTAAACCTGTACCAGAATGATGAGAATAGGAACATTATGCAGAATCAGAGGTAACAGGTCGAGGCAGTGTTTTGGTATGGATGTGTATGACTGCCACGGACACTGAATCATGAGTATTTTCTGATGATGTGACTCCTGATAGAAGTATGAGGATGAACTGTGGATTGATAATGATGCAAAGTAACCCAAGAGTTTCTCAATGGAAAGAAATCTGATATTCTTCAATGGTCAAGTCAGTCACCTGATCTCAACCCAACGCAGCATGTTTTTTAGTTAAGAAATACAAAACTGAAGGCAGAAAGACCCACAAACAAGCAGCAACTGAAGACCTGGCCTAGCATCTCACTGGAGGAAACACAGCACTTAGAGAGCTCCATGGGCTCTAGATTTTACCCAGTCATTGACTGCAACAATCCTCGTGTTTAAAATCATGTTACTTTGTTCAGTTAATGTTGAACATTTGACCCTTTGGATCTGACCTTGAATCCACTGGACCAAGCTGAAACTTTGTAGCTTTAGTTCAAACTATGACCACATACACAACTACTGTGAATACTTTGGAGTTAAGAATATTTTGGCTTTGGATTCAGGACTTTTACATTTAAGTATTTTTAACATTTTTATAACTGATCCGTTCTCTTTAGAAGAGAGAAAAAGAGCAAATGTCCCCACCCCACATGTTTTTATCAACATTAAACAAAAAATAGCCCAAGTGATTTTTACTGATGTAAAGGTCAGCACAGTGACAGGTTTTTGTTATTTTACAGAATATTAACCTTCTTCTTAAACTGCAAAAAAAACATACTATATTTCTATAATAGATAGTGAAAAATTGTAGCTGTTGAACTGTAAAAGCTGTAACACAGATGAAAATACTGTTAAAAGTCCAACATTTATGCCCTCTTTTACGTTTTCCAAAGCCACCCAGTGGGCCCGACTGGAGTCTGTGCCAGGCTGCTTCTGGCCCCCAGGCCTTGTGTTTGACACCCCTGCTCTAATTAAACTCAAACACTCACTATTGTTGTTGGTTAATTTATTTTTTTTTAAAGGAAAAATAACTTCCAGCTCCAATTCTGTCCTTGTTACCCACCTTTTGGACAAGTTGCTTCCATACTGTAGGCATATCTGTCTCTGACCAGCTTCAAATCCAAAAATTCCCCTTCATTTTCCATTATCTGTATTAACCAAACAGTAATTGAGTACATTTCAGTTGTAATACTAACAATAGTCACTAGGTGGCATAATGCTGTGTGAAGTCTCACGTTGACAGGCCTTAAGATCTCCCTCCTCCTGCCCTGAACTCTTATGTCTGTTACATTCACATCAATGTTCATCTGAATCAAGCTGGCATCTTCCAGAGCTACAAGGAGGTGATCGTCCAGACACAGCGACCACTGCAGCTGCAGCAAAAATCAGACAATAAATACAAACAAAAAGTTAGACTTGCTTTCCAAACATTAAACATCTACAGACAAAATTGTGATCATTTAGAAGGTAATCAGAATTCCAGGCACTGAATGTAATTACTACCTCATTATCCCAGTTTCCATAGGGAATTTCTCTGATCACCTGAGGGCACACACAAATTATTTCTAGTAACAAAGCAAACCAATCCTAATATATAAATACAGTTAGGTTGAAATGTGGCAAAATGTTCATTGTTACCTGAACATATTCAGGGTCACAGCGGATTTGCTCTCTGCTTTGCACCACAGACATCACAGGGCACTTCATTGTGAAACTGTGATGCTGGCTTCCAAATCGATTCATCCTCCGCACCAAATTTAATGTTAAGACATTAAAGCCATTCTGAAAAGTCAATATAAACACAGATCATTATCACCACCAAGCCCAAGTGCAAGGCTAAAAGATTTGAGGTTGTAGATATGGATTGCATATTTCAGAAAAGAATGCCAAACCTGCTGCCGAACAAAACACCCGGTGTAGCTGACTCTAAAAACGTAGTTATCGTCGGGGTCGTTTTGCAGTGAGAATCCACAGGCAGACAGCTGGAGATTCAGGTGGTCCAGAGATGCAAGGTTGGCTTGTGAAAAGCAAGCAGTGGTTCAGAAATGACATGTTCAACATTAAATGAATGCTTTTTAAAGTCATTTATCTTGTCATAAAGATATACCTTGGATACTTAGCGCCCTCGACAGCCAGACCCTGAACTCCTCAATTCTTGCACTGTGCATCCACATCTCCATGTATTCAGGAAAGCAAACCACATCTTCTTCTGAAATTGCAGCAGGTAGATTTCTCACAAACACTAGGAACATAACAGCTTTAGCTCATAAGTGAATAAATGTTCACCTGTTAATCTTGCTGCAGAAGTTTGAATCCATTCTTGTTTCTGAATGAAAAATGCGCTCTTTGTGATAAAACACTGCAAAAAACTGTAGAAAAGAGCATCGAATGGAGCTTATATTTGAAAGACGATGTAGATATAACATTTATACATATCGCTGTTACTCACATAGCAAGGATGCCTACTCTGATGTGATCCATGGTGAAGTGATGGAAACGTCTGTGGATAGTCTTATTTGTAGGTGAGAGGTGGTGTCACTGGCCTGGATAGGTTAAAGCACAGGTGTGTTTACTTTGCTTTGTTAAAAGGCAAGTGAGAAAAAAAGCTTAAAAATAAAAGAACAATTGCTGTTTTGAGCATGTGTGAAAATAAACTTTACAGGATTGTGTCCTTTTGTGTTTGTCATCCATCATGAATTACCCCTTTCACTTCCAGTGACCTCCTTTTATTAACCTTTATTGCTTTCTTGACATCGATGCAGAGATTGTTGCCCCTGTAATAAAATCTCATTTTACTTTACCTTCTATTAAATTGCGTCTTTAGGCACTTTGTTACTAGCAGCCTGTTGCAAAAACACATGATCATTTTATTGGTTGAATTTAGCAGGTAGAAATGGTATTTTACCCTGACAAGTTGATTCTCAAACTGCTGTTAGCCAAAAAAACGTCTTTTTTTTTTTTTGGCTTATTCTGTGTTGCAGAATAAAGGTTGTCATACCAAATGTTGACTTTCAAGCTCATAAGAATTGTGCATGCTCAGTGTTTGCCTTACAAACTGTATTTGCATGGATGTTTGCACATATTTTATTAATTTTCTGCAGCTATTTCCCTCTATCCTGTAAATTCTGTTTGTATGCATTTCGAAAACATTTTGTTCATTCATTTATGTCAGGGTACAGGGTTTTATGTACAGATTGTTAGGGAGTTAAATAAAAAAAATTCTAAAAAACGAATTGTAAATACAGTTAGAGTTACTTAACATTGAAAACGATTAGATTTGGTTCCTATTGCACATTTCAATACTTGAAATGTGCAATTCACTTGTATTTTTATTTTTTATTCCTATTTATTCTATTTATCCCCTTTGTATATTTTATTTATATTTGTCTCTGTATTTATATATGTGTGTGTGTGTGTGTGTGTGTGTGTGTGTGTGTGTGTGTGTGTGTGTGTGTGTGTGTGTGTGTGTGTGTGTATATATATAACAGTTCTGTAACTGTAACTTTGGTCGTTGCTGTGCTTTTTTTGGAAGTCGAATTTCCCAGAGGAACCCACCCGAGGGATTAATAAAGTTCTATCTTATCTTATCTTATCTTATCTTATCTTATCTTATCTTATTGTTTATTATTGTGTCAGTGATGTGCTTTAAAAATTACCACGAAGACCGGAAGTTTTAGTCTCTGTCTCTGTCTCCAATATCGGGCAATAATACTGGCTTACCAAAACATCGGTCGGGCTTTTCTTTTTTTTTTAATTTCTTCAAAACATTACACACCTTTTGTTTGGGCTCCTAGCTTCCTGTGAGACTTCAAAGGGTAACTCGGGAGCATTATCCTTGGCACAAACAAGTTACGACACTTGATGAATGTAAAATAATAAGGAAGATTAGGTTTAACTTAAATTCACAAACGGTAACTGGCAATTGATAGTCAAAAATTAATCTATTCAGAAAACGTTTTCAAATTAATTTTTTGGCAGCCCCACAAATAAGAGTGCACCCTCCCAAGTCGATGATGTCATCTTTACAAGGTGAGCATCAGCAGCCATTTTGTTAGCTAGCTTGAGGTTAAAAGAGGTTAGCCGCGTGCAGCTGTATTGATATACTCGCTTTGGTGGTGAAATTGCGTCGAAGTCGATAACTCGTCGAAGTTGTTATTGACGTACAGTTTTCGGCCACGCGCTCGTAAACACGAGGAGGAGTCGTGTATTTGTTGGCAGCGCGTTGTAAAACTGGACGGCCATTCATTTTTCGAGCTGACTTGAGTGTGCTAGCTCAGTGGCTAGCTGGCTAACTTGTTTACGAGTGTCATTTCTGGCAAAGAAAGCGTCCCGGCTTTCATGCCACCAGCTGTTAAACGCGAAAGAGTCGCAGAGTGACTGTTTCACGCAGTTCGCGTGTCTGCGCTTGTGTTACATTAGCTTCGCGCACAGTTAACAGAAGTAAACTAAAAGCCAGGGGCAGATCCGCTCGCACCACTCCGGTGTTTACTGATAACTTGAGCTCTCTCAGCTGACCGTGCTTGGACCAGAGCTCAGCCATCCTGGACACCATGTCAGAGCTTTACATTCGGGTGGCTGAGGAAGAAAATGAAGAACCCATGGAGATCCCGTCAGAGGACGATGGCACTGTTTTGCTGTCATCTGTAGCAGCGCAGTTTCCAGGGGCTTGCGGGCTGCGATACAGAAACCCAGAGACCCAGTGCATGAGGGGAGTCCGGCTTGTGGAGGGTGTCCTGCACCCACCGGAGAACGACTGGGGAAACCTAGTGTACATTGTCAATTACCCCAAAGGTATGCCAGGTGTTTGTGTCGTTATAAACTTGTAAGCAAATTGACAACCCTGCCCACAAACTGCCTGTTAAGTTGTTTTGACTATAACTAGTTAAAAGTACCAATACATCGTATTACAATTAACGCTTTAATGCTCGGGATTGGTCCAAATTTGAACATAAAGGTGTTGTTCATATTGTAGTGAAGCTGCTTTGCCCAACACCTGCGCTGTATTTTAACTCGTATAAAAATGTTTGTGACTGTACAGTAGTATTATATTACAAAATTCAGCAGCATCACAAATTGGAGCCTCCAAAAGATACCTTAAAGAGAGATTACTGTATTAGATTGGTCTAAAAAAAAACACAAATGACACCAACAAAAAAACATTGTGAGGCAGGTGACTGAACTGGATTAAAGCTCTGTATTTAATAGCTTGCTTACTGAATGTGATCAAATCCTGCAGCAAGGTTGTGACAACTGTGGAAAATTATAACAGATTAGTTGATGCTGTTATGGCAACATGTTATTGAAATAGTAAACACAGTTGTATTTCGGTTTTTTGTTTGTTTTTGTTTTTTTTTTTTAATTTAGGGGAGCTTTGTAAATGTATAAGACAAGGGTTTTTGATTGCTTTTTTTCTCACTGGCATGATTTATTTATTCTTCATAGATAACAAAAGAAAGATGGAAGAAATAGACGCTGCCACAGTTGTGAAAATTAAAAGGGGCTTTCAGAAGACATCGGATCTTATTGTCCTCGGGTTGCCATGGAAAACAACAGAACAAGACCTCAAGGATTATTTCAGTACCTTTGGAGAGGTCATCATGGTGCAGGTATTGATGTGTCATGTGACTGTGAATGTTTTCTCAGTTCTTTTCTAGACATTGAGCGCAACAAGGGTATGACTTTTGTTTGTGTACTAATGAATTTGCTCACCTCGCCCATTTTCAGGTGAAGAGAGATGCAAAAACTGGCAATTCAAAAGGTTTTGGGTTCGTCCGGTTCACCGACTACGAGACGCAAACCAAAGTCATCGCTCAGAGACACATGATTGACGGGAGATGGTGTGACTGTAAACTTCCCAATTCAAAGGTGGGTTGGGCACAATTTTTACCGTGTCTCAAAGAAGTGCTTTGGTAGAAATTGATTTCTTCAGTGAATAAGGTTTGGTATAAATTCATTTTTAGGTTTATATGTAGGCTTACAGCACCTGTTACTGCTTGTTGATCTGTGTCACACGTTCACATACATTCACTTCAGATAAGGATTGGGTTTCCACACTTACAAGCAGGCGTTTTAAAGTCATTGCAGTGGATTTTTAAAAAAACGTTTAACACAGGTTACAAATGTTGATTAGCTTTTGTAAAACTGAATCTGGATTGTTGAGCAGCGTGACTTAAAATGAAATGGTGGTGCCCGTTCTTCCTTTCAGGCATGTCCCGATGAGCCGATGCGCAGCCGTAAAATCTTTGTTGGTCGCTGCACAGAGGACATGACAACCGATGATCTGAGGCAGTACTTCATGCAGTATGGTGAAGTCACAGACGTCTTCATTCCCAAACCTTTCCGGGCGTTTGCTTTTGTCACATTTGCTGATGACCAGGTAAGAGTGACCTTAAATGACGGCCTTTGAATATGAGTAGATGGTATTATACAGGAAGAGTGAGAAAGACCTAATATGTATGTTTAGATAAAACAAAAACAAATCTTTAATATCAGTAATTATATGCATATAAGTTTGGTGTAGTAGTGGAAAACATGAGAGCTCAATTACAGATTTATACTGTAAATACCTCATGATACCTGGTATTTATAGTGTACGGAGTATTTATTTACCTGTAAGAAAAAAGAGATACACAGACTTAGTAACTCATTTCTTTCTCAGGTTGCCCAAGCTCTGTGCGGAGAGGACCTGATCATCAAGGGTGTCAGTGTGCACATCTCCAATGCTGAGCCCAAACACAATAATAGTAGGCAAATGATGGATCGAGGGCGTTTTGGGGCTGGTGGGTTCAATCAGGGCTATGGCAGTAATCGCGGTGGACTAGGCAGCGGTAGCGGAGGGGTTAACTTCGGGGCTCTGGGTCTAAACCCAGCCATGGTCGCGGCTGCTCAGGCAGCGCTGCAGAGCAGTTGGGGAATGATGGGCATGCTGGCTAACCAGCAGGGTCTGACCACAACGGCAGGCACAGCCACTACAACCAGAGACCAGACCTATAGCTCTGCGAGCACCAGTTACAGCAGCCCAAACTCAGCTAGCCTTGGTTGGGCTCCAGGCACTAACACGGCCTCCAGCAGCGGCTTCAGCTCTGGCTTTGGTGCATCTATGGAGTCTAAATCTTCTAGTTGGGGAATGTAGATAGCTACGAGCTAACTCTTTCTGTTGCTATAAGGCTGACCTGGTAAGTATACATATGAGGGGGAATGGCTTAGATATTATGTTATTTAAAAAAGAAAAAATACACTGCCTTTTATTTTGTTAAAGAGGAAATTTATACTTGTGTGTGACTTACGTAGTCATGCATTGAATGGGTGAGAAGTGTAGTTTGTTAGTGGAAGCTGCCACACTACCTGGTTTTGTTTTTTGAGAATATGTTACACAAATTTACTGTGCATGCAGGATAAAATAATTTATAAACATGCACGAGTATCTCAAGAGCCCCCTGATTGCCTCTTGTGAAATGATGGGCTTTCTATAATTACATATAAGTATATATATATGTATGTATGCATTTGATTTTATCTTTGTTTTTGTTTGACATCTTTTGGAAACGCCTTCATGGAAATCTCTTCTGCAGTTCACCAACTCTTTCCCAATTTCCCGGGAGGAAGCGCCTCATTGGCAGCAATGTTCGACAGATCTCAGTATCATTTCCCCTCCTCCCATGTGTAAATGCTTTGTCATCCAAGAACACAGCTTCACTCTGCATATACTGTATTAGACGGTGGGTGTTGTCTTTTTTTCCTCTCCCCCTTTTTAATTTTTTTTTTAATTTTTGGGATATAGAAATTTTGTCTGCTGTTGTCACTTTTTGAGATCAGTGAGTGGGATTGGTGTTGGCCCGAGTGAGAGTGAGCGAACGGGAGAGCGAAATGAAAGAAAGCGGTGTGAGTAGGACTGTTGGTGCGGAGTTTTTTCTTTTTTTTGTTTGTTTGTTTTTCTTTTGGTTTGTTTTGTTTTTTAATTCAAAAGAGACAAATGCCTGCGAGAGTTGAGAAGAACCTGTGGCTTTGTGCGAGTGTGAGAGGAAGAAACCAGTACGAGTGTGTTCACCATGCCCATCACAAGGACATTTATTGCATCTCGAGATCCCTACGGTCTCTTTCTCTCATTGTTTTCTATCAACCTTAAATCTTTAAAATCACAGTGAAATGTCAAGTGCTATGAGTATTTGTATCCTTTTGTAGCCTTCTCTTGCTATCTGATTTGACGTGAATGCTGTGTCTGGTTGTGTGCTTTACTTTCTCCTTGTTACCACCCTCTCTGTGTGAAAATGTGACCTTGTGCTAGTGAAGTCTGTGTGGGTGGGTGGGGTTGCGGGACACTGAAAGAGTGCTGAAGTTTGAAAGCGAGCTCAGAAGTTGATGTGGTGAATGTTTGACAAGTTCCCATTGAAAGTTTGTGTTTGAAGTGGTTACGAATGCATTTTCTATGTTTTGTGAATAAAGGGAAGTCTGAAATAAAATTGAATTTGACTAGGTATAATGCCCTCTTGATAGTCAATTATTTTTAACTTACTTTACATTAATTGAACTGCCAACACTTTAATTCACATGTATAGGGACCTCGGACACGGAAAGCCCAGGTTTTCGTCTGAATGAAGGTTGGAGTCAGTTGCGTGGAAGACGAAGCCTTTGTTGGGTGTGCCGGTGCAAACCACAATGAACCTTAATCCTGAAAAGGATCTTCTTCACCTCACTTGCAAGAAACCTTGGACCACCAAATTTAGAGCGGACCATACTCTGTGACAATCAAGGTATTTTTGGGTTTTTTGTCATACATAAAGATGTCACAGTTGGGACGAAAGTAACACCTGCTGCTTGGCAGCGATCATTCCTTTGTCTGGTCCCCAATCTGTGAGACAGGTCTTGCCTTTCTAAAACTGGGTGTTTGTCAGTAAACACTTTATTCTTTTGTCTCCCAACAGTCACTGACATCAAAGTATTAACCAGTCGGGTGTTTGATGTGGTTAAAAATGATATCGGTGTAGCAGGAAGCTGTCTAGTTCTGTTTACCTTGATTGTTAAGTGACTGAAATGTATCACCTGGCTGTCCTTTTTCTTTTTTTCATCAAAGGGACTTAACTGACTGAACAGCAGCAATTCACACATTGTATTCTGACATATTAGTATTGCATTGTTAAATAAAGGTTTGGAGTTTTTAATCATTGTGGTCTCTCAATGTAGATAAAATGTGACTTTTTTTTCAGGCCATAATCTCTAGTTTTCCTTGCTTTTAATCCATATCTCTTTTTAGGATTTATTTGAAAACACGGATACAATTCAGATTTAGTCTTTTTGTTAAAACGGCTCTAGCATCCTGCAGAAAGCTAGCTCATATATAATGTATATAGAAGATTGACTATATAAACAGACTTTTACAGTCTTTGTTGGTGGATGTAATTTATATTTTCCTCCTGATGATGGTGCTGTTGTACAGTTTTTGCTGATTGTTGGACAGGACTCACATCCCCTTCATATATTAAAATTTGTTGATACTTTCCATTTTTAAACGGCTGTAAGAGTTTGTGAAAATTTCTCTGCACACTCAAGACTACTATGAAACTAAACGTACAAATCATCAGTTGACAATCTGGAATGCGTCTCTAAAGGTTGTATTTATGTAAAAGCAGATTGTTGGTTTTTTTTCCAAAAACAAAACAACTTTTATCTAAAATCTTTTACACTCTAAATTACTTTTAATAATGTGTGGAAACCATGTGTTTTTATGGGCTGTCTGACAAGGTTTCTGCAAACTTATTTTTGGTGTGAAATTATTTGAGATGAGCTCATTAAAACTGTACATAAATGCAGAAATTGTGATTTTTAAGAACTGAAAAAGGGCATCAAAACCAGATCAGTTTAAGTTTTACCTAAAAAATTAAATGAATAACAGAGAAGTCTGTACATCTCTCAGAATTACTCTGCAATAATACCAGAAGTACAAGATAGTGGGTTTAAATATTTTCCTTGTGCTTAAACATAACATAGCCATGATCTTTAAAAGGTCCTCCTAGAACTCATTCCCCATAGAGAATAACCTTTCTCACAGTGTGATTTAAGGTGGTTTCTCCCACTGCAAGCAGGTTGCAAAGGTTTTCCAGAGGAATTTGTCTCAGCCTGATCTTTTCCAGGATGCAGTCTGGTTTCTGAGAGTGCTCTCTGCTGTATTGTCAGAGGTATGCACCAGGACTGTTTATCTGAATTAAACAAATGGGTCCATGAGAAAAAATTCTGTATTTTCATATGACTTGCAAGCAAAATTGTACCTAGATTTTTGTTTTTATAATTAAAATTAAAGTGGAGAACCAAGTGTGCATACGCCCAAACCTCTTGTTCCATCAGTCCCAGGTTGTCAGTGGTTGGTGGAGCGTAATATTGACGTACCAGACAAAATAATCTCACTCTTACTACACCTGCTGCACTCAGTCTCAGTTAGTTAGATCATATTTTAAGCCCTGCAGCCTCATTCATACACCCTCAAGCGTGACGCACTTCCAATTGACGTCAGTTCGATCCAAATTAAACCTCTCTCCACATACCCACGCATTTTTATGGGGTTTTTTTTTGTGATTTATTGTGATGTAAGCACAGAGTTCAAAGCTGTTTCTTCTGTTCTGCTATTCCTATAAGTAATTTTGAAATTTTACACAACATTTAGAAAGCATAATCTATCATTATGTTTTGTACTTGTATTTAATTTGCTTTATGTCACGAAGCAGAAGTATTCAAGCCTTTAACACTTAAGAGTTGTGACTTTCTGTATTTGTATTATCTCAATAACAATGAGCCACCACTGCATTGTGTGATAACTTCTTTCATTATAACCAGTTTGTAATTTACTTTAATGTACTTGACTACAATAAACGTTCAAGTTCTAAAGATGAATTTTTAAAAAACTAAAATCTTCTGCCTTTTAAATTAAGAAAATTAACTAACGAAGCTTTGCCAGCCAGTATTTTAGTACACAAGCACAATTACTGAGCTGCTTGCTTTTTAAGGGCCCATGAAACCACATAAATTTTCAGCACTGGACCTGTATGTAAAACGCTGTTTTTAATGTGTCTTAAATGATTCATAGAAATGATTCTGATTTGGGGTTTGATCTTGACTAAAATCAGTGTTGACCGTCATCCAGTCCTCCTCCTCCTGCATCGTCATCACGCTGTCTGGTGTCTCCTTGGTGCCTGCTTTGTCTGCACATGACTCAGAGGTGTCATCTTGCACCTGCCCTGCCTTAACTGAGCTCTAACAGCCTCTTGTGCTCTAATGCAACCCCTGCATGGCGTCAGGCCGCATTAAGAATACAAGGCCCTATTGTAGCGAGCCTCGCTCTGATAATAAAGCTGCATGTTTATGGTACTCGAAGTGTATATATGTAGTTAAGCATTGAAATGACGGAGTTTATATTGTTTTTGTTCTGCTGTGTACCCTTTCAGGATCAAAGCTCTGACATGAAGAGTCAAATGAGCTCTTTGAAGCGTCCCAAGATGGCCAAATGAAAGCCTGATGTTAACATCAATATGGTAATCACCAAAGCTATTGCAGCGCAGGTGCACTGAGGCGAGGCTTTGTTTACTGTTTAACAGCAGGTGTAATAACAGCTGTGACACACTCCTGTCAGGTACAACAACCATCACTGCTGTACGAGTTAAAGCAGTCTTGTTAGCACAAGACTCTTTTTACAGCGGCTGGGAATTTCCTGACAAGCCTGAAGTGCTTAAAGGATTACATTTTGGTTTTTTGGGTTGTTTTTTTTTTTAAATCAAGATAGTTATAAAATACACTTTATGAACGTAGAAACTGAGGTGAGTAATTCTGGAGAGTTGAATGTGTTTAAGGTGAGAAGGTGTTTTATGCTTTTAATGGGCAGCTAACTAGACCAGTACAGGAAATGAAGGTAATTAAAGCTGTGGAGTTGTATTCAACTTTCACAGCTGAAAGTGTTGCTGTTTTTTGGTCATTACTTTAACACCACCAGGAAGCAGCATCTGCTCTCAGTGCTCATCCCATTTTAACCTCCTAAGACCCAGTGTCCACATATGTGGACATCACATTTTGGGTTGGCTGGACCACAGTACAAAATTTTGCTCTACAAGGGCCTGATATCCACTTACAAGGACATTGTGCTGCCACTGCCATAAAAGACATCTACAGGAAGCGGTGTCTGAAAAGGGCTGGGAAAATCATCAAAGACCCCAGTCACCCATCACATGGACTCTTCACCCTCCTGCCCTCTGGGAGGCGCCACAGGAGCCTCCAGACTAAGACCACCAGGTACCGGAACAGCTTCTTCCCCACAGCTGTCAGACTCCTGAACTCTGCCTCCTGACATCTGACCCACGTTAACACATGGACTGAACATACAGACACCCACAATGGACAACTGTACCCTCAAACACACAATAATAACATGGACTGAACCACCACTCACAACCACTAGCACTTTATATAGCCTCTGTAGAAACTATCTACACCAGGGGTGTAGATAGTCCCAGTCCTCGAGAGCTACCGTCCTGCAGCTTTTAGATGCATCCCTACTCCAACACAGCTGAATCAAATGGTTTGATTACCTCTTCAGCATGCCATCGTGTTTGGCAAAGGCCTGATAACAAGCCATTCATTTGATTCAGCTGTGTTGGAGTAGGGATGCATCTAAAAGCTGCAGGACGGTAGCTCTCGAGGACTGGGATTGGGCAGCCCTGATCTACACCCTCACTTATCTTAACTGCACTACTGTATAGCTCTGTGTAAATAATCATTCTGTACATTCGATAATCTTTAATCCTACAACTGTTTACAACTTGCATAGTTCCCATTTCTGTATAGCTGTATATCTCAGATTCTGTAAAGTTATTTATTTCATATTCTGTATAGTTTTTCATATTTATATCCTGTTCATAGCCTGTACATAGCTTGTACTCACTACAGCCTGTACATACTTATAGTTATAGAATATTCACAACATACATTATAACATACCATAATAGACCCATTTCTGTAATATACTCACATATCTATATTATTGCTAATATATATTGTAATATATCTATATCACTAAAGCACTTCTGGATGGAGGCAAACTGCATTTCGTTGCCCTGTACCTGTGCATGTGCAATGACAATAAAGTTGAATTCTAATTCTATTCTATTCTATTCACTGTTCTATTGACATTTAAAACAAATATCCTCATATGCAGCTATCAGGCGCTTGTAGAGCAAAATCAGGTAAAAAGATAATTCTTTGTTTTTGATCTTATCAGGCCCCAATCAGCCCAAATAGCAAAGAGAAATTAAAAATTATTACCCTTAAAAGAGTTCAGATCTTAGGAGGTTGAATATTCACACTCACTTCATTAGATGTACCTTACTAGTACTGTGTCAGGCCCCCTTTTGCTTTCAGAAATGTTTTAAGTCTTTTAAGCACAGATTCAGGACGGTGATGAAAAAGCCTTCAAGATTTTGGTCCTTATTGACATGATTACAGCTCATCGTTGCTGCAGGTTTCTGACATGTACATCCGGGATCTGACTCTGTTTCAATTCAATTCAATAGGGTTATATCCTAATGGAAGCAGCCATCAGGTACACTGTGGATAAGGTGAAACAATGCTCATTTGATACTAAAGAGCCTGAAGTGAACTCTATAATAACATTACACCACCAGCAACCTGAAACACTGATACAACTCCATGCTTTCATGTTGTGTATGCCGCCCACTGTCTCTGGAAAAGTGTTGTTTTAAGCACTTCTTTGAGAACTACTTCTGCTGCAGCAGCCATTGTCTTGCTAAAAAACGACCTTCTGCAACTCAAACAATTAGCACATTTTTTCTAAAACAAACGTCTCCAGCCAAATAAGTGCTCACGAGGAGCTGGCTAAATGAAAGCCAGTGACATTTGGCCATTTTCCAGTTTTGAAGACAAAATATTAAAAACTTTGACAGGCTTTACACCCCACGTCTCTTCTCTCCAGTAGTAGTAAATGTCTAAAAATAACACTTTTATGAAAGCACAGATTAAAAAATTAGGCTAAAGGCCTCTGAGTGATACTGACTGAAGACACGTGGGAGTTGCAGGAGGTAGCCCATTTCCTTCAGGCTTTGAGGTTTTGTGTATTCATAGATGCTCTTCTGCATACCTTAGTTGTAATGAGTGGTTATTTGGCCGCTCTATTGCCTTCTTACAAGCAGTTCGGCCATTCTCCTCTGACCTCTGATATCAACAGAGAACTGCTGCTCACTTGCTACTTTCTTTTTCCAGACCATTTTCTGTAAACCCTAGAGATGATTGTGCAGGAAAATCTACTTGTATCAGCAGTTTTGGCAATACTCACACCATCCTGTCTGGCACCAACAACCCTGCCACGTTTAAAGTCGCTTAAATCACCTTTCTTCCCCATTCTGATGTTTGGTTTGAATTTCAATAGGTTGTCTTAACCACATCTACAAGCCTGCATGCATTGATTTGCTGCTATCTGACTGGCTGATTAACTATTTGCATTGATGAGCAGTTTACCCAATAAACAGCGGTTTATTTATCTAAGAATTGTTTCTAAGGTTACAAAGCCAATCCTAAACAGTCTAGACCCAGGATAGGGTTTAATGATGGTGTTGTGTTCACTGTATTATAGTAATGTATGAGTATATAGAGGCCGGACACTACAGCATCTTAATACTTTAAATCAGTTACAGTAATGTCACCTTAGGGAAACTTGTGATGCTGAGTTTTAAATGAGTCTTTGAACTTGTGCTGTAATTTTTATAGTGACCTGCTGTATTTGAAGTCAGTTTTTCCCATGTTATTTAAATTGTAGAGCATACCTAACATTGTGTTGTCTCACAGTTTATTGTACTGTATGCTACAGTATCATTGAATAAGTCTCCACGTTGGTGTCCACTAAAACAGTGAAGGGTTTAGTAGTGTTAACATGAGTTTGTGCATGTGTAAAGAAATGTGTCAGGGTCTTAGGGCCACCTGCTGGACAACCTCTGAAAAGACAACACATGAAATGGTTTATTTGTCATTTCACTGTGGTGACCTGTTAATATTTTTGATATTCTTTTGATACAGATCGGTACGTGTAGCTACAGATTTTAATTATTCTTACCATCTGGAATTGGCAGTGCATTCACTTGGCAAGCAAAATATTGCTGGTTCAATTCCCACCGGAGACACATCCCCTTTAGGGTTGCGTCAGGAGTTCTCATGTGGTGTAAAACTCCACCGTATCAGACGTGTGGAGCTACTTGTTATTTTTAAAATAAAGTTGTTTTATAAATTATGTCTTCATCAGTGTTAAATGGTTATGTAGATCAGAATGTCTTTGCCTTTAAAATGCAGATCACGATTATATATCACGGTCCTCTGGAACTTGTTGCCTTATTTAGTATCACACACACTTCAATCCTGTTTACAGCATCCAGACAGTTAAGGACCATTCAAGCTAATTATAGAGGGATTGAAAATCTTTATTTAGCCTAACACAGCATAGTGCAAGGGTTCACCTTAATCCAGTGTTAACACCGTGGACCCCGTGCCCAACATGACTGTGGAACAGTATCCTGGCGGCCTGTGTAATATCAAGATGGAGTCACACATCCCCTCTGACTACATCAAAATACACAGGAGGTGTCTACAGTGCACATAATCTATTGTTCCACCTCTTGATAAATATAACCGCAACAAGTCTCTGTGAGAAGTAAAAAGTTGGTTTAAGTAGATTCTGGGTCCTAGATGGTGGAAAGTTGAAAGATGGAATGTTTAAAATCTTCACTTGTTGATAACGTCCCCTCGTCCTCGGTCTTCCATCGTGTTTGTTTTTGGGTGTCGTGAAGATCTCCCTTAAGCATTGTAGGATGAAGAGGAGACATTTCCACCATGACCTGTCCAGTTGGTGTGGATGAAATGACCGGGGTTTGAGAGTAGCTCATATGTGTGGGCTCCAAAGTAGTCCCTCTGAGCCTAAAAACAAAGCCAGATACAGTTACCTTTTTAAAATCTGCAAATCCTTAAAATATTTTAACCAAAAGATTCACGATATGAAAAAAGGATTTTATAGCATCTAGATTCCAGCACAAGACTCGAGCTACAAGGGATCTTTTATTGTGATACACCTCCTATAGTGGAGGCGTAACCGTTTCTAGAATTGTGTTACCTGGAGAAGGTTGGCGGGCAGCTTGTCATGTCTGTAGCCATCATAGAAGGACAGAGCGGTAGTGAAACAGGGCATGGGGATGCCATGTTGGACTCCAGTGCTGACTGCTCTGCGCCATGACTCCTACAGCAGGAGAGTAAACAGAATGAAGACATAATTAAGTTTGTTTACAGGACCAAATTAAATCACTGTGAACCTGGTCATAAATTAGACGTCATCTCAAGGCTTTTGGTAACCAAAACAATCACTGCAGCATTTTTCATCAGCTCAAATTCTGCAGGACTCACTATGACTGCAAAACTTGCAAAGGAAAAACCTGTAAAGTTGGAGGGGGAGAAGAAAAAAAAATGTATTGTGTACTTGGGTCTATTGGGATGGATTCAATTCTGATCATCTTCACACACTTTGAATTAGTTCATCAGTTTAATGTAAATGGAACCCAGACCACTATATCACAAATCGACCAGAGGGCTGGTGACTACAAGACAAGTCGTACTGTTGCTTCACTCCTTTTCTATATTTATTTAAAAAAAAAAAAAAGAGGAAATAACTTGTTTTTTTGTGCCTTTGTCAATGTGGTGATTGCAGGTTATTGCTTGACCACTTCCTCCTTCCTCATACCTGGCAGTCTTGCACAGCGTTACTGAAGAAAGTGTCCAGCAGCAAGTTCTGCAGCTCAGCGTTCCTGTCGAAAGCCTCTTTGATTTTACCCAAGAAGACACTGGAAGAGGAAAAGCAGTGTTAATGTTCTCCAGACATACTGTAATAAAAACTCCATTTAAACAAAGTTCAATGCCCTTTGAGAACTTCATCCCCATTAGCTGGCTGGTGACTGTACACTGCAAATTATGAGTGTTAAATGTGCGATTACACAACAACTGTGCCAGGTTACACAAAGTAAACCAGTGTCACAATCACAATTTCCTCATTCTTGTCTCTCTATATGATTTTATGGGAAGAGTCCTTTTGTTCCTCTCTTTTCTCACTTCAACATTACAACACAACGCATTGACAAAAAGGCAATTTTAAAACCTTTTGGCACTGCAAAAGGTTTTCCTTGCACTTAAAGAAACTGCAGCTCAACTCAAATGTTTTTAAATCTTAAGCAACAAAAACTTCTGTTTTTGTTGGGCTTTCTTAACAAGGGCTCTCGCCCCCACTGTTTGGACAACAGTGTTGAAACTTTTGCACAACATGGAAGTGAGGCAAACTTATGCTGTGTGGACACATGAGGGCAAAAGTACCTTCGAATGATGCAGCCTCCTCTCCACATCAGGGCGATCGCACCATAGTTGAGCGTCCAGCCAAACTCGTTGGCTGCCTGGCGCAGCAGCATGAATCCCTGCGCGTAGGAAATGATCTTGGACGCATACAGGGCCTGGACAAATGAAAACATAACAATTCATATTACTTTCAGTGTTTAAAATCTCTATTCATCACTTCTGATACCTGTTAGTCTCAAAGGGTGCGCAAACATTTTTACTTTGGCCTCTCTGTGGCATGCTGCCCTAAACTGGCCCATTTAGAGTAAATGCATTTACTGTGGGTTTTACCTTTCTGATGTCTTCTAGGAAGGTAGCCTTGTTGCCGCTGAATTTGACCCCCTGTGGCCCTGACAGGCTGCGGCTGGCCTCCACTCTCTCATCCTTTAGAGAAGACAGACATCTGGCAAAGACAGCCTCCCCTGGGAGACAAGAGGATGAAAGAAGGGAGAGGAAAGAAGAGGGACAGCATTAGTGCATATACTACACACACCGCTTTGAGTGTCACATAAACTAACTGCCCAGCTTTTTTTTTCTTTTTTAAATAGTAATTTAGGTTTCCCGAGATCTCAAAAAATGACAAAGCATTACATAGAATTTCCAAGCTGATAGCACAGGGTCGCTGTGCTATCAGCCAACGCTCGAGCGACAGCATGACTCAGCAGTGTTTGCAATAGTGTTTGGTAAAGCAGGCGTGCCAAAGCTACGGCAGACAAAACTCAAGGTTTCCCAGATTAGAGAGGATCATTTCCTTGCCACTAACTGAGGACAGTAGGAAAAAAAAAAAACCTGTTGGGTCAGCATGACTTGCTAAAACCTGCACTGCTCTATAACGTAAAAACTGTCCTAGTGAGGAATGTGATCCCTGCTGGGTGAGAGCGCCTCCTGTGCATACTGCTTCGCCCTGATGGGCTTAGTTCTCACACAATGAAGCCTTTTATTCTGCACCCATCCCTCTATATCACAGCAGGGTATCCAACACAGACAGGGAACAAGCAAACACAGCAATTTAAAAAAAATCTCACTTGTGGGTACATTTTCCATATAGTTTACCCTGCATGCTTTTAAAGTTAATCATACAAAGCTTGCTTCTTGTTTAGGTCTGTTTATGAAACAGACTATGATACAGTCACAGCAAAGACCAAAGCCAAATCCCCCTTATGTCACCTGACATGCACAGGCCATCAGAATAGCCTTCAAGCTTCTTACAGGCAACAACATATTGATCACATTCTCTAAAAGAAGCTCACAGCCCATGCTGTGTTTGCCAGCTGACAGATCCAAAGTATAAGCCCAAGAAATCTGATCATTAAAGGGTAATTTGATAAGTGGCTTTTGCAGTATTGGTACATGACACTAGCCTTTATGAGTAGTTCATTGCTTTAAGCCTCCTTTCTTCCTCTTACCGATCAGTGTGACAGGTGTCCCGTACTCGAGGGCTGAAATGGCCGTCCACTTCCCTGTGCCTTTCTGTCCAGCACTGTCGCGGATTTTGGGCAGCAGATGTTTACCGTCGGAGTCTTTGTATTTAAGGATGTTAGCTGTGATCTCAATCAGGAAGGAGTCCAGCTCAGTCTTGTTCCAGCTGTCAAAAGCCTTAAAAAAAAACAAAACAAAAAAATCAAAAAACACATATTGTCTTTATATTTTACATAATTAATACTGCCAGACAAATGTGAAAGTGGTGTCATAGAAGTACAACAAGCGCACCTGTGCCATCTCATCATGGTCCATACCCAAGACATCCTTCATCAGGTGATAGGCCTCACAGATCAGCTGCATATCTCCATACTCAATGCCGTTATGGACCATTTTCACAAAATGACCCGCACCCTCATCGCCAACCTGCTCAAGCCACACAATATTTGTTAGATGATTTGGCATAATAATAACAACAAATATATATTTAATAAACATTAAATATACATCACTCACCCAGTCACAACAAGGCTCTCCTGTTCCAACTTTGGCAGCGATGCTCTGGAAGATGTCCTTTATGTATGGCCTATAAAATAAACATTAAGTTACACTCTGAAATAGATAAATGTTCACTGATTTTTAACACACATGAAATGAAGCTGATGACTTACCAGGCCTCTTTATGCCCACCAGGCATGAGTGAGGGTCCATAGCGTGCACCCTCCTCTCCACCACTCACTCCACTGCCAACAAACAGCAGGCCCTTCTCTTTCAGACTCTTGCAACGCCGCTATAGGATAGAAGTGCATGAGCTATGGTGATATCCTCTGGAATAAAGAGGTTTTGCTCCACAGTGAATGTTTATGACTTACTGTCGTGTCTCTGTATTCAGAGTTGCCACCATCAATGATGATGTCCCCAGCCTCAAGAAGAGGAACCTGAGAATTAACAGATTTAGTACAAACCCAATAAATGTATGCAGGTTGGATGCAGTTTCTAAACTTTAGCCTAGTTCAGGACTGACTGCTCACAAGCTTGTCAATGAAGTCATCCACAGCCTGTCCAGCCTTGACCAGCAGGATGATCCTCCTGGGCTTCTTGAGCTTGGTCACCATGTCTTCCAGAGATTCTGCTCCAATCACCTTGGAGCCCTTAGCCTCGTTCTGCAGGAAGTCATGCACCTTGGACACAGTACGGTTGTAAGCGCAGACCTGTTGGAAAGATATTGAATGAGTGAAAGAAAAGTGGAACAGGTTATGCAGGGAGTAGCAGCAACACACACAGGAGGCATCAACTTACCACAAAGCCGTGGTCATTCATGTTCATGATGAGGTTCTGGCCCATGACGGCCAAACCAATTAGTGCAATGTCTGCTCTGAGGAAATAAGAATCACATCACAGGTGAGAAGATCGGATAGTCTGGCTTCAGGGTAATTATCAAAACAGCCTTCTGTCTACTATCCCGCAAGTCATCCAGTGTATTTTTATTTCAAGTAAATTAAAACATGGGCTTCAGAGTCCTCACTCCGAAGATCCCTTTAATTTCCCAGAGTCCATAGCGACCATCACCCAATTCAGTGCTGCACAGACCACACATATTTCTACCAAACTCTAAAGCTGACCCCGGTCAGATAACAGCACCGTTAGCATTAACTACTAAAGAAGATTACTCTCAGCAAAGGAGAAAAACAAAAGAACCTCAACTAGTAGGTATAACCTTTCTATTGCCCCGACTTTGTACAAAAAAGACACAACAGAAGAAGAAACAAGTGAAGGACTTACTCAGCCATTGTGTTCTGTGGGCAAAGTAACTGTAAAGTAACTGTATTAAAATGACAGTCGAGCTCGCACACCAGTCCTTTCCTTCAGATTTCCTCCTTGCTCGTTTTCCACTTCCTCGTTCTCATCTAAACTTGACTGAGACTCTTAGGTACGCCCACGTAGAGCAAGAACCAATCGAAGAGCTTTCTGCAAACAAGCCACGTCCGAGGCTAAATTTGATTGGTCTAGAATTCTGAGCAGAGCTATGGCTTTTCCTGTTGGCTTCCCCGGAAGTCACTCACGAAGCTTCAGTGCACGCCATACGTCTGCTTGATGAGGGACCTGTTTCAGAAATGGATTTTCCTCTTTAAGTATCGAGACAGTCAAACTTGTTTTGACTAGTAAGTTTAAGAACAACATTTTAACTTGATGATTTTGCCTTGTCAGTCTCCCAGTTGGACACCTCGTTTCTATTGGCAGCGGTCAAATGCGTCAGACCTGAGAGCTGCGCTTGCGCCACAATAGACTATATGTCTATATATCTATAAGTCAATGAATCCCGTTTTCTTTTTCTCTGGTGAAAATCTGAACAAGTACATTGTGTATTTCATCTTTTAATCACAAATGCAGAAGATAAGCCCATTTTTTTTTAGCTGTTTAGTAAGTAAGTAAGTAAAATTTATTTATATAGCGCTTTTCACAGATAAAAATCGCAAAGTGCTTAATGGAAATATAAAACAATGTAACAGTAATGTAAAACAATAAAAACAACATAAGAGGAAATTAAGTAAATGCTTTTCTAAATAAAAATGTCTTCAGCTGTTTTTTAAAAGAATCATTAGCAAATGTCCTTCTTATCACAACATCTAAATTTTCTGATTTCAGTATATATACTGAAATGATTACACGCCCAGCAAGTTTTCTAGAAGAAGAATTGCCTATATATTTTTAGTAGATTATGCAACAGCACAATCTAATAATTTCAGTCAATTTTCCTGTTGCTAACTAGCTCAATGCATTACAGACAGAGGATATGGATGGAGTAGACATTGATTCTTTTCATGTTAAGTTTTATTTCACACATTCTGGCACAGGAAAGATGTTCTTGGCTGTCTTTGTTTGAAATGTTTGTCTTTTCTTCTGTATAATGGAAATAAATGGCATCTGAAAAACTGAGGACCAGTGTGCGGAGTGTGTCAGTGGGTGTTCCTGTGCTGTGAACGAAGATAAGATAAGATAATAAGATGATAAGAAATATACTCTTACTAATTATTAGAGTTGAAAAGTACTTTGCTAAGCAAAATTAAATGAGGTTCAGTTGGAGCTTTAAACGTTAACATAAAGGTTCAGTTGGTGATGCATGTAAGTTTCACACAGTAGAAATGTGTATTTATTTTTTATATTGGTTTTATTCAGATTTTAGTGTTTATTTGTAAGTGTAGTTTTTATTTGCATGATTTTATGCTGTTTGTGTCACATGTTTTTAGTGTGTTATTTTACATTGTTTTAATCCACTGTGGATTTGCTGGGCATGGGAGAAATTAGCTGATTGTGATCACTTGCTGAGGCATGGGTGTGTCCAGAGGTGTCCTATCAGCCGTTTATAGGACTTATGAAACGGAAGCAAGCTGAGCAGTGGAAGCAGAGAGGCCCCAGATGGGAAGAGGAAGGCAGGAAGGCCAAGCCGAAAAGAAGGGTCACACCCCCACGATCACGCAGCGGAGACTGGAGACTGACCGGTCAGCGTGATGTGGCGACCCAGTCCCGACAGCAGGAACGGCGACAGTAGGAGACAACGTGTGTGATTGACAGCAGGGTAGATGTATACCACTGCCTGCATTTGTCAGTAGTGTCTCACTGTTGTTCACTGGGTGCAGCCGTGTTGGGAGAGGGTCTCCATGGCTGTAAGCCAGGGCAGCTTCTGGGATGATGGTTCTGGCTCCTATTTGTTTTTACTTACAGGGCAATGACGTGAGTTTCGTTTCATTTTCTTACCCCACCCCCAACCAGTCGAGGCAGACGGTCGCCCCTCCCTGAGCCTGGTTCTGCCGAAAATGGAGTTCTTCCTTCCCACTGTTGCCAAGTGCTTCGCCATAGGGGATCATTTGATTGTCGGGGCTTTCTCTGTATTATTGCACAACCTTTATCTTACCATATATTGCAAGTTTATATGTTGTGAATTGGCTTAATGTAAATCAAATTGAACTGCATTCAATTAAAACTAAATATTATAACTTGTAATCAAATCTATTCAAATGTAAAGTCATCTCACTCAATTTGGACAACTAGCACTGAAAAATACACTGCCATCCTCTGTTTCCCAATTAGCAGACCAGAGGTTGCTGTTTTATTCATGACTCAATACTTGAATGGTTTTATCCTGTTTATAAATAAACAAAAATGACATTGCTTCATTGTATGATTAATTCTTTGTCTGTGTCAGTCCTTAATACACAAACATGTATACAATAATTCTAGTTGCCATAGTCTCCGGAGATCCTATGCTCCGTTATCTCATACTTTTCTTCACTGTTTACCTCATTCTGCCCAATAAAATGTACAATTTTTTGTAAACAATGACTTGCTTTATGGCATTAAAAAAAAAACAAAAAAAACAACAACAACTTATGAGGACGTACTTTAAAAGAAAAAAAATGACATAATGAAGTAACAACTTCCTGGGCATTATCACCACTTTGCATTATACAAATCAAGTAAACAAACACAGGGCTATTTATCATCTAACTAACTTTTGGGTATGTGGGATAAAAGGATAGGAGCTTCAAATGTTGTTATCATTCTAGAGTCTTTACCTTACAGTGTTCAGCAACTGCTGTGATTTGGTGCTACATACATAAACTTGAAGTGAATTAATCCACCTGTTCACAGGAGATCACAGGAAGATGACACCAAACATCAGAAGATCTTATTGTGCGCCACAGTAAAAGGGTGGTTTCTTGGGACTAAAGCACATAAACTACAGCAGAAGCTCACATAAAGCAGGAAATAAGCAGGCGCCACTTCATCTGCTAATGCACGTTTTGCACTTTTATTGTTGCCTCATTCACTAACAGTTCAATGGTGCAAGATTACCATACACAGAATTAGGATATCTGCATGACACATCTATGCTATACAGCGAATGGATTATAATTATTACAAATACAGTAAACATATTTACATTTTAGTTCAAGCTCCATACAACACAGATATTTACAAAGTAAGTATGAAAATGAAACCGGTCTGACAAATAATGTACAGCATTAATGATGTTTTTGTTTTGTTTTTTCCTTTTCTTTTGGTGAACAAATCTGAAAGGGAGCGGGGTTAACTGATATTAATTGTCAGAGGGGGAAGGTGGGAAATATCATGGCTAGTTTTGTTTGAAAGGCATCAACGGAAAAACAAACACACACACACACACAGAAAAAAGTGATGAGGTGAAGAAAGACACAATAAGTGTGCTGTCGTTTTAGATGTCACAAGCTACTTTGTATAGTCCTATATCCCTGATATTAGAAAAAATAAAAATGAGTTAAAATACACCTTTATTTTGATAGAGTTCAGATGGATGCCTAGTATGACTAATGAGTAGATATCCTCAAAAAAAACCCCAAAAAACCCAACAGACTTCTAATTCACTCAAACCGCTTTCTAATAAACAGGAAGCACTAATGTAACTCACCTCCTCAGTCGAGGTGCAGGGGTTACATTTTAGGTCTCCTTTTCCTTTCCCCCTCTCTCTTACATTCAAACCCTCTCCCAGTTCACACTAGAACAGGCCGCCACACCATCATTTGGTTTAATATGAGTGGAACAACTAAACCGCACAGACTTTATTTGATCAGTTAGTTGAACCTTTTATTAATATGTGCAAAGAGCTGCAAACTAATATATATACATTGCAAACAATAAATACACAATCCAAAATAAAAACACCTCTGCAAATGAAGTGAAAACGTTTGCTCTGGCAGCGCTTCGCATCAACATGTATATGAGGTACATTGCACTTTCGAGACTTGATCTGTGCATAGGTGCATCTTTGATGTGCAGCTCAGAGATCCACAATCCAGCACGTTTCTGTTTCTCTGACCGTCAGGCTGGCTGACCCGAGGTCACGTCAGCGCTTCATTTTTTTATCTATATGTAACAGACAGTTGGTTCCTCTCCTTCCACGCATTTCATACGACACAGCAGGCAGACTGCTGGTTGGTTGACCAGAGTTTTTTTATGCCTGTCTGCATTAACACATCTCGAGAGGCGTAGGTGCCAAAAAGTGAATCCGGAGCCGAATGTAGCAGCTGCAGCACGGCACACAGAGCAAATATTTTCATAGGGTAGTATCAGAAATAAGACCTTTGAATATGTAGTCCCTTTAACTTCTTTCCTTCTATTAAACCCTTTGAGAAACAGCTATCCAGTGTACTCCTGATATGTGCTCTTATCATTTGTTCCTGATGATCAAATACAATCCTGGACTCAACATATGTGGCTGTGTCTCTGTCCTTGCTATAGATATGTGTTAATGTGCAAAATAAGGTTAAAAGAAATTAAGAAATAAATGCTCTCCGTTACATTTCATAAAAACCTTCATTGTGGAATGATTAAAAGCGTAAGAAAAAAAAATAACAATGTTAAAATAAAATAAAAATATGAACACAATGAGAGTTAGATGAGGTTTTGATTCAAGAATAAGAATAGAAAAATGAACACATGGTTCCCTGTGGTGCTGCTGAACACGAGTACTTCACTTCAGAGATTTCAGCCGACGCTGGTGTGACAGCGAGGGGAGTCATGGGACTACATCGTAATCTGTCCTGCGGGCCATTTAAAAGCAGCTTTGCTGGCTAACCACTGGCGTCAAAGCAAAAAAACTAAAGAAACATTGCACCTTCATTCTTTTTCCTTACCTCGTCCTAAACTTTCCACCGTGTTTTCTTTGCATCTTTATAACAAGAGTGTAAAGTTAATAGCAGTAAATGTCAAGGCTTTCTGATTCTCAGTGAGATAGAGCGAGCTAGAGGAGCAGAGAGGAATGTGTTAAATGAGGGTTAACTACCACACTGATCCCAGAACAGACCGCATGTACAAATCAAGTTCTCCCTCTAGTTCATTTTCATCCTCCTAGTCCTCCTCCTCTCCTTGTAACCCTGTTTTTATTCCTTGGGATGAAAAAGCAAAAAGGGGCCCGAATCTACTCCTGCAGGAACAATCGGTCATTGTTTTTTTGTTTTTTTAAACTGCTGAGTTATGAAGCGATCCTCGCTTGTTTGTCTCTAGTTAGTCTGCAGTTTTTATGTTAACACAAATGCATGAGTATTTTACTGACTCACTAACTGACACTGGCACTATCGGGGGTTTAGAGGCGGCGTATGTACACAGATTGAGGAGGATCTAAGTATGACGTGGATGACAGAGGAAATCGGGCGTGGCCCTCCTGTCAAATTTCATTCCCACTTTGAGTTTTTGTTTCAGAGACGGTTCAGCCTGATGCAAATCTCACTGAGAGAAGAAAAATACCCTATAAATCTATTAGCAGCTATAGTTTAGGTAGCAGAGCGTAAACTAACACGTCACTTGGAGAGATCTGTAGATTTTTCCTTCATGGTTTCAAATGTAAGCTGGCTGATTTGGTTAATTTTTGTTTTTTGTTTTAAACTGAGCAAACCTGGTCTTCTCCTGAGGACTGCTGCAGGTATCATGCAAGCATTTTTAATTTAATAAAAAACCAACAACAAAAAAACCCCAAAATAGAATGAAACTCATTTCAGGAGACAAATAACACTGATAGAGACATTTTTTTGTACAGATGATTGGCAAACGGAAAGTTTCTAAAGAGTCGTGCACACACAAGTAGACTACTACAACATGCTACTTAGTTAGGGGAGTTTGGGAATGACAACGAAGCGGAACAAAATTAGACCCAAACATTGTCATCGAAACAAAAACACAAAAAGCTGAGGGGAGGGAATAGAGAGGAGGAAAGCTAAGTTGGCAGCGGGGTTGCTGGAGGGAGGCGGGGAGGCAAAAGTTCTGTGGAACTTAAACGTTTTAGTCGCATGAAAAGAGACTTAAGCCACAAGTCTACTTACAAGAGAAAACCGTCAAGAATCACAATGATTAATAAGTTTTAACACTTGGTATTTTCAAAGGCTTTTCAGAAAGGATGGAAGCGGTGGTTTTCCCGCTCCGCCCGCTCAGTTCTTCGTCAGGCCGCTGCGCCGCCTCGCCAGCTTAGATCTGCGGGGAGAGTTTTCCGTTGTGAGGAGGAGGAAATGTTTTTGAAGGGTGCAGAAGCTGCACGTTTGACTGTGGTGTGAGAGGAGTGTGTGTGTCTGTGTGTGTGTACCTTATCGTTCCTGCTAGCAGAGGATTAAAAGCGTACAGCCAGTCGTTCATGTCTTTCTCGTTGTTGGCCTGCAGGAGGATGCCTCGATGTTTTGTGCACACTGCAAATGTGTTGGGCGTCTGAAAAGAAGACATCACATTATACTCATGTTCATTCAAATGATAAATCCCAGTGAATTTGCCATTTCAGCAATCCACGTGTCCAAAACTGAACAACGTGCACCAAAATAATTTGAATAAATTCTCATTAAAGAAAAGCGTGTTACATCCAGCCTTACCTTAAGCATGGCCTGCTGGTCTTCGCTGTATTCCACCTGTGCTGTGGAGAGGTTGAGGACGCCTCGCTCCACGGGGTCCTTGTCGCTGTTGTAGATGAAGACGTAGGGCCGGCGAACAACCACAAAATGCTTCACCCATGAGTTAGAGCGAGGCTCCATGAAGCTTAGAAAACCCTTCTTGGACACAACAGATCTGAAAAGAAGAGATTTTATTCATTTATTTATTTTTTAAGAGAGCGCTTGTTTTCTGAGGAAGAAGCAGAGTTGGTTTGTTTTCCAGCTGAAATCATCCAGGCTCAGGAATCAATCCACATCATTTCTGCTTGAATTAGAGAACACGAGTATCGACTTACATTTGGTCTGTGAGACACATGTCATAGTGACAGTATTTGGGTTAACATGGCATTACTCACCCTGGTCGCATTTCTTCAATATCAGGCACCAAGTTGAGGAACTCGTTCTTTGCAGCCCGCGCAAGGTAGGAGGTCTCCAGAGTGGGAACCATCGGGAAGTTTTCATAGTCTGAGCAGGAGGGACTGGAGGCACGTGAGCTGTTCTCAGGGGTCCTTTAACACAAATCACACCAAGTTAGAATCAAATAGATGACCTGTCAATAACCGTTTGCAGATCGAGGTCAATGTTCCTAAAAATATGTTTACTTCTGGTCCATGGAGCCACAGCGGGAGTCCGACAGAGAGGGGCAGGTAGAGGAAGGGGTGAGGGTGGCACTGCTGAAGCTCGTCACGGATGGATCACGTCCGATAGGTGAGATGTCAGAAAGCTGAAGTGAAACAACAGCAGGATGAGGTAGACGTTAATATATCAACTCAATGATGTGACACAAAAAGGCAGTTTTTTTTACTTCTTATTTCTCACCTTGCAGTCACTGATGCTGTTCACCAGTTGGTTGTATTCACTATTGAAGGTGTGTGTCAGAAGGCGCAGGCACTACAACACAACAGGAACAAGACCGATCAGCTCCGAGCAGAGAAGGAAGAAGGCAGCAACAAGAACGCCCACTAAGCCCACGTTTTTCTCACCTTGGTGGCCAGCTCCTTCTCACGATCCACCAGGCTCTCGATGTCGGCGGAATCGTAGCCGCTGCTCTCGCTCGGCGTGATGGCGCTTTCAAAGGTGGTGCTGGAGATCTGAGAGGAGATGGAGGTGGACGTGGACAGGGTGCCGGAGCTCATGCTGGGGGACGGAGACTCGCTCAGGAACTTGGTGGTGGGAGCTGTTCCTACGGGAGCCGCCTCTCCCAGCTTCTCTCTCAGCGCCAGAAGGTGACGGGTCTTTTCCACCTGGATGAAAGATGGGGGCGAATGTGAGGTGGGGATAAGAGGGGAGGGTTAGTCATGTAAAGTGTGTACTCGAAGAAAAAACGTTTTAGAATAGCACTTTGGTCTTTGAGTTGAAAAGTCTTTTTTCCCTCTACGATATTAAACAGATTTATTTCTTTATGAATCTTTTAAGGCCCCACCTCCTGCAGCTGCTCCATCTTCTCTAGCTCCCACTGGTGCTCTAGGATGAGGCTATCTCCTCTGGGCCTCCAGCCGGCCAGGTTCTCCTCTCCACGCACGTAAGCCACTGATGTGTCTAGGACCTTCCTCCTCCTCCTCTGCATCCCTGCTCAGGACATGAGCCCTCATTAGGATGAAGCTCTCCGCAGAATTATGATAAAACAGCTGCCGTTCTTTAAACATGTTTCATGTCCGCTCACCTGGGCTTCCAGTGTCAGACATCTTACACAAGCTCAGCTCGTAGATCCCAGTCACTCGGTTGCTATAATGAAGCAGAAGTTATGAACAAGGAAACTTTGTAACAGGGCAGATATCTTTGATTGTGAAACAGAGATGGCCACAGTACAGCAGCCCAGATTTACCAGTCAGGAGTTTTGGAGTATCCAGTGCCAAAGAGATTCTTGAGAGAACGGGGTGGGGAAATCTTGGCGTCTCGGGAGTAAAAGACCATGCAGATGTCTTTGGTGATAATGGCAGGCTGGATGCAATGGTCCAGCTGTAGAGAGGAGATAAAGGGTGTGTGTTAGACACGATGACATCAAGAGACTTAAAAACACGTACAAACAGGTGCAACACACTGGAGCAGCGGCTGACCTCCAGATACGCAGATAAGGTCATGTAGATCTTCTCTCCATAGGGAGTGACGCGGTTGAGCAGGAGGGAGTTGTGCAGGGAGCTGTCCCACACTGCCTCAAAGCGATAGAAAGTCCTGAAAAGACAGACAGAGGAAAAGTTAGCTTGACAGCATTATTTTTTATGAAGTCCTACTTGATGCTAACACTACAGGGTCTCTGTGTACAGCAGTGTGTCATGTTGTTAAAAAAAACGTGAGCACAGTTCTGACATATCAGGAAGTGAACACAGTGACTGAAGCGGTGTTCACATTCATCCTTTAATCATGACAAAACGTGAGGAATCGCACTGAGGTGAGACCTTGACAACAGACAAATCAGGAGCCACAGAGTGTCAAGTGTCAGCCGACACCAATCGGGACAATGATAAGAAAGAAATTCATTTACAGACACGTGAAAAGCAGTCTAAGGTTCTAGATCTAGATTATTACACCACATCATTATTTATTTAAAACCATGCCAAAATGCACAAATGACTATAACTAAGTACATCCTGTAATTCAGCAGCTGATGGAACCAAATTTAACAGCAAAAAGTTGAGGTAATCATTTTTTATTAGTGTCTCACAGCAGTGTGGAGGTATTTCTGACCCACTTGTCTTTACAATATTGCTTCGGTTCATTGAAGTTTGCAGAAATGTATTAATGCACAGCTTTCTTAACGTCCCGCCACAGCACGTCAATCATATTGAAGTCTGGACTTTGAGCCACTGCAGCACCACTCTGTTGTAGCTTTGCTGCTGCGCTCTGGAGTCACTGACCCAACGATGATCTCATTTGACTCTAGAATACTTCATGGCTCACTCAGTGACCTGGACACTTTGCCCAAATAATCATCACCCGTGCAAAACCACTGGTACGAGGTGTTTGTGCTGATATGCTGTGTTTGGTTTTCACCAATCTTGAAGCTGTGCATTAGGGCTTAGGTTTTCAACTCTGCAAACTGAACCCATGCTGCCATGTTGTATTTAGAGAGAAAAGGGTTTCTCCTGGAAGCCTTTCCAAACATATTTGTTGAGCTTTTTTCTAATTGCACTGCCATGAACTCCAACATTAAGCATGCTAACTGTGGCCTGTAGAGCCTCAAATATCTGTGGTGAATTTTTTGGGACGTCCACTCCTGGGATGATTGGAAACAGTCTTTGATTTTTTTTTAAACTTGTGAATAATCTTCCTTGCTGTAAAATGATCTACTTCAAAGCCTTCCCAGATTCATGGGTAACAACAATTGCTTCTCTCCTCCTCAGTATGTCACCACTCTCCTGAATTCGCCAGCAAACTGACAGTCGTGGTTACTGATGATCTAGTGCATTTAATTAGCACCTGGCTAATACTGACCCTGTTAAATAATTATGAAAGTAGGCTTGGATGTACTCACCACATCTGAATTTAGGCTCAGTGTTTGTTAAATAAATAATGACGTGGTATAATGTGTTATGTATTGTTGTTCATGTGAGGTTTACCTCATATTAAGACCTACTAAGGACCTGATTGTTTTTAAATTATGTCCTGATACATAAAACCTGAGAGCTCACATAACTGCATATGCTCAGAACATACAGCACAAGTGGATACAAATTACTGCCTTGCAGCAGCAATCTTAAGACCATCACTATGAGCTCTATACAAGGCTACACTGTTCCTGTTATTGACAGCAGGGGGCACTATCAGACACAGACTGAGAGCCAGATATGCTCTGCTGGTGCCTCATTGTTACTGAGGTAAGACTCTATAGTGAGAAACAGCTGAGGGGGAAAACATTGATCTGGAAACGTCTGAGTGTTACAGAGGATATACATAGCACCGTGGTTCAGTGTCACACAATCACAAACAAATACAGAAAAGTACTAAAAAACGGTGTTGCCTCCAAAGACTGCTTTTACCGGTTTGGAGCTTAGGAGGCTTAATATCAACAGGCATGAATGAAGACAGATCTTATGCAACACACAAGCACACACAAACTGTGGAGAGCTTATTTCTACGAGTCTATGGGACTAATGAGAAGCATAAAGGTCTTTCAGTGAAGGAGCCTTATGTTCTCTGGTCGCTGGTACCTATCAATATCCTTATCAATAGAAAGCCTGAGCACAATCATGAGTCCAGCCGCGGCAGGAGGAAGGAAGAGAGCGCACAGAAAGAAAAAAAAAAGAGAGAGAGAGAAGCACAAAGAGTCAGGCAACAGAGACAATGAAGCAAAGTAACAGCAGCGAAAATGGAAAAGGTCGTGCAATGACTCCAATGTGGCTTCAGAGAATATACAGACATGGACACATGCATAGATTTTAACTGATAAGGTTACTACAGTTACTACAGAGTGTCAACAAATGATTTTTTTACATGGCAGGAACTCAATCATGACAAAAGAACACAGTGTAACAATGTAACACATTGGCTTTTTTAAAGAAAAATAAATGTGTTTCATGATAATAACTGAAGAGAATACAAGCAAGAAGGCAACAAGAAAGCTTCAAAGATCTGTGAATGGAAACATTTTACACCTTCAAATGTTGTGACTAGTGTGTTCTCACTCAAACTGACTCAGTGTGGGAGTTTCACCTACCTGTTGTTGTTGTGGGATGACTTGATGTTCTTGGCAGAAATTATGTTAAGGGACAGGACAGCATCGGCTGCGCTATCATCCACTTCAGCCTTGTTCCTGATACGACCTGGTGAGGCAGATCCACACAACAGTTATAAGACCTTCTTGTGTTGGAATAGCTCTCAATAGAGAAGCTCAGCCAGCAGGCAGTTTGTCCACTAACAGCTGTTTTATCACAGCATCCAGTACCAACACAATCATCCACACTCAAGAGCCCTGTTGGCTTCAGAGTCAGCAGCTGAATGTCTAAAATATGAAATGTAATTATTTGGTCCATCAGCTACAGCTACAGCATGAACTGCTTAAAGTGAGAAGCAGCCTAAAGCCCGACAGATTCATCTTTCCAGACTGAAAATGTCTCAGACAGAACCGAGTGGTGTGTTTTCAGTGTGATCTCACAAAGTCAAATCCCTTTAATGATGCTCTGTCCTGTCTTTCTCTCTTGTTTTCTACAGAGAGGTATAGCACGACTAGACCCTAAAGGTAGGCTGCTCACCTACAACCAGCTCACGAACATCTTTCCAATGGAGCTCGCTGCCCTTCTCATGGATGAGGGTCACTGTGATCCTCCGCTGGATCCCCTGCAGCAAACATAACAGGAGCTCAAGATCACAGTGAGCACAGCTAGAGCAACATTACGCTTTAAAAGAAGATATTCAACTGTGTACAAAGGAAGCAGTTACCAATGTGTGAATAATAAGAAAAGAACATGTGGATCAATCCTGTACCTGGTGCAGCAGGTAGGTACCGTGGCAGGGCAGGCCTCCACTGTGATCCACGATGGCTGGGATGTACCTGTGCATGGAGGGAGGAAGGTGACACAACATCCCAATTTATAATATTCTTTGTGGAGATAATTTTTATTGTTTCTTTAAAGCTTGTGTGGGAATATAACACTCCAGGTGGATACTCACTCTCCAGTGGGCTCCAGCTCGCTGATCTCAAACCAGACCAGCAGGTCGTACTTGCTGACACAATGACCCAGGTTGGATTTGGTGATGGTGTTCAACTTGGTGGCTGGAACTGGCACACACAGACAGAAGCTCAATGTTATCAAGCGGGAATTTGTCTGAATTTCAGAGAAGATGAATAAAAGTCAGGAGTATTTACTACATGCTTTGGGTGACTAAATGGAGGATGGATAGGTAATGTGAAAACACTGCTGACTCTTTATACTGAGCCAGTAATCACAGAGGATAGATACTGGAAGCATACTGAAATGTTAGGAGGAAGTAAACCACAGATTACAACACCAGTGGCAGCACCCTGCTGTCTCACACATCGGGATTACGGTCCTGTTGAAACACAGTTGCATTCGTCTATGCTCAATATGATCGAAAGGAATGTTATTACACTTGAAAACTGCTGTATTTACTCCTTATATGGTGTGAATGATATGTCATTGACCCTGAAGTTGTCTCCTCAGGACAGTTTCTAAGCAACAGGAGGACATCGTGACCGAACTAACCGCACCTGCAGCAAGGTGCAGCACTCATAACCACAGCAGAGCTTTACCGTGCTACCGCCTGCAGCCACAGAGCACTATAAGAGCACAGCACTACTCTAATCACTACAGCACCAGCATCAAATGTCTGGCTCATTAGCTACAACAGAGTCCACTGTACCAACCATGATGCTTGGGGACAATTAGCACAGGGTCACTGGCCACTGGGAGGAAGGGGAAGTGAGAGAGCTGGTCAGCCTCGTCCTCCAGACTGGCCAGAGCAGAGGACGCCAGGGAGTTGGCGTGCTCGGACAGCGTGTCCAACACTTTGCCGTTCACATAGCCGCTCACGAGGTAGCGGATCAACTCTATCTTACGGGTATGGTCTGGATGTGCGATATTGATGAACGGTGAGAGAGATTGAAGGGCAAAAGAAGAGGAAGGAGGACAGAGTTGGGTAAGAGGATTATATAAATTGTGAGGGAATGATTGAATAAGAGACAAAAAGAAAGAAATCCAAAGGAGGCGAGAAATGACAAGGAAAAAAAGTGGAAGGACACATGAGGCATGCTTATGTAAGAAAAAAATCAACATAAAATTATTGATGGCAAAGAACACATTGATGTGACATGGAAACACTCACCTGGTTTGGACAGAGGCATGGGAATAGGATAGTATTTCCTGGATGGTGTTGGAGGACTGTTGACATAATAAAAATACCTTTTATTTACATATGCATATAAAAATAGACAATGTGATCAGAACACAATTGTTTAATTGTTCTAACAAAATCTGCTGCATTAAATATGAATTATCACTGCATGACTGGATCTGCTGTTTGACCCCCACCAACCTGATCAGGTCCTGGCCATGGAGGTGCAGCGGGTGCTGCTGGTAGTGGCCGAACACTTCAAACACGACGGGCTTGCTCTTGATGTACTCAATAAAAGACTCTGTAACTTCGACAGAAATCTGCTCCAACAGATAAAAAAAAAAAAGAAAAAGGGTTTGACAAACTGAGTTGGAATAAAATCGTTGAAGCACAGTTAGTGTGTGTAGGTGCAGATGTGTGTGTGCACTCACATTCTGGACGTGGTAAAAGCCCAGAGGAGCTCCTTTGCCAGTGTTTTTCAGAGGCTCGGTGGAAAAAGCCTCATCGTGACGGTGCAAGAAACTGAGGGAAGAAACATAAATGAATGTCAGCGGGTTGCATTTCTTTTTACACGAGATAACGACAGACAGCTGAAAGTCACACTCCAGGATTTAGCTAGAATTTTGAATCCTCGTTCTGAGTATATATTTAGAGATAAAGCTGAAACGCTGAACTCAAATCAAACGACTTTTAAACCAAAACAGTTTGGTGTAAATTTACAGCAATAACACCATACTTTAGTTAAAAAGCTGATTTTACAGCACTGCATTTTCCACTTAACCCGTCTGCTTCAAACAAATATGAACTACTGTGCAAAAGTCTTCCCTTGTTTAGTTTTTTCCCCAATAAAATGGGAAACGGGTGCAGCAGTTTATTGAAACGTGCAAACATAGATGGAAATTTGGTATATAAGAAACAGAGTTTGTACAATTCTAATGTTCTTTAAAGTCAGTATTTGGCATGACCACCTTTATTCTTCGACACAGCCTGAACTCTTAGGCAAGCATTCTTGTCATTTCTTTAACTAGTTTTCCAGACTTCTTAAAGGACATTCAAAGCTCTTCGTTGGATGTTGCCTTTAGATGATCCCACACTGCGTCATTAAGGTTCTGGGCTCTGTTGAGGCCAAATCCATGACTGATAATGCTCCTTTGTGTGTTTTTGCGGTGGATCGAAATCTGATGGCACTTTTTTGCATTCTTAATTTAATTAGTGTTGACAAGATCTCCCACACCACTGCCTCAAAGTGCTTAAACATACATTTTAAAGTTGGTGTTTTTCTCATGTACCTCAAGTACAATGACTGGACTGAAAATGAGTGGAAAAAACTTTGAAAGACATTTAGAAACCCTTTAGAAGTGTAAAGGAAAGCCGACTCAACTACTGTATTCTCAGGATCGTGCACTCACTTGAATTGGCAGAAGATGTCAGCATACTCAGGCAGGATGCCGCTGGCCTGGAGCACAGTGACACGGAAGGTAAAGACGCTGCCCACCTCCAAGTGGCTTGCCAGATCATCCCCATGACTTAGTTTGGTTTCTCCAATGTTACCCAGCTTGAGGTCTGAAGAAAGCCAGAGTGAAAGGTTAGTAGGCTTGTTGGATGACTTGTTTAAAAAAAAAAAAAACAGACCCTTGACTGCACTTGTGACTCTGCCGTCTCCATTTGACTTCTAAACAAGCACACATTCACGCATGTAATTTATAGAGAGGATTCTGGTGTTCACTCATCAAATAGCTTTCATACACGTTCCTTCACAGGACAAGAAAAACTGCCAAATTTCCATAACAAAACATTTTAAGTCCTCCTTTTTCATTAAACAGGACCATCTGCGCTTAACACTGGGGCTCATAGGTGGAAATTTACGAGTAAAGAGGTGAAAGTCTGGCAGCCTTACCCATGTCATTGATTCTGTTGAGCTCCTCTGAGGGTGTGATGACCTCTGAACTCTGACCCTGACCCTCTACGATGCGCAGCTCTTCCAGGGACAACCCGGAGCGGGTTATGACCTTGGAGGGGAAGTCATTCTGATTGAAACAGAGGAAGACATTAGCATATAGCTGGAGGAGCGACACTGAATCTCCAAACCTAGCTATAGTGTGAGGCATTGGCCATTTAAGGCTAGCCATTTTATTTGACTTGAATACATAGGAATATAATAAAAAATAAGGAACAGCAATGACTTGATGTTTGAACCACAATAATACACACCATCACAGAAAAGGTGCTGCTCCGGGCTTACCTTTTTGAAGTATTCATCATCAAAGGAAATCTTGGCAGTTCCTGACTGCCTCACTCCTGACCCGTAGTCTGGAGCTTCCTCGTCAGCTACAAAGAGAAAAACCCTCCTCTAATCAGGATCTATCTCAGACACAGATGACTTAAACTGTCAACACGGATCAAAAGGAATACACTGAATCTAAGGAATCTTTTCTTTGCCACTGTATCAGTGACTTAAAAAAGCTCTTCAATATGCTGCCATGCTGCTACTGAACATTAAAGCAGTTAAATTTACCATTTAAATAGCCTAAAAATTGAAAACTTCCTATGGCCCAAATACAGGGGCGCTCATATTTAATAAAGAGCAATAAGCGTGCTTTTATCTCCCCCAGTAGGCTCACTCACTAAAGAATCTCATTAATTACTCACCAGCTATAGCCTGGACCCCCACGCGCAGGAAGCCACGCACCTCGCCCTTCTCCGTTACTACGGCAACACGGTGAACCAGAGGTACAGGGTACAGCAGGTTACTCAGGTACACAAAAGCTCTGAGAGTAAAAAGGAGGAGAGAGATATGAAAACCTGAGCGCGGTGCAGTCTGGAAACAGCTGCGGCATTTTTCAGATACAGAAAACGTCAACATCCGATTCACGGTGGCTTTCACTAAACTGCTGATATCTGTTGGATCCCAAAGGAGATCTGAGCAGTGTCACAGACTGTTTTCTGACGTCTCCACAAAACATATACAGACTGACAGCAAATTCAAACACCCTGCGCACAATCGCTTTGAGTGTTTAGCACATATTAATAATTACAATAACATACTGCAAAATATTAGTGACATTTATGTGAGGAGAAGCAAAAAAATAAAATTAAGGGCCCAAGAAAAAAAAAACAAGGGGGGGAATATAAACTCAAACATGCTCCGGGGCGCTGAAATCTGCAGCAGCTCAAACCATCTGTTTTATTTTTAAACTGCGTGACAGGGTGGTGACGGATCGCCGGGGCTGCGGCGGTAAAGCCTGTAACAAGGTGGTTTATTGTGCTGCGTTATGGCCGTGTTAGTCTCTTACTCACGCACTCACTGTCAGTTTGTTTTGTGGGACTTGATTTGTTTTGCTGTACATCTGACGGCCTACTCTTTTTTTTAAACTGTCTGCTGTCCCAGTGCAGGGAGACTCGAGGCTAAGATGGAGGAAAGATATGAATCTGTAAATTCTCTGAAGTCACAGTGACGCAAGTTAGCCGAGCTTAGTTCAGCTCAGTCTGGCTGCACCGATCTGTCTTCTTCTGAGGCGGGAGAGTCGTTTTTTAAGTAGCCATTATGTTTACAGCACTGAGGCTGCGGCATGGGTGCAACGTGAGCTGCTGCAGCATTTCACAACAATGAATTAAAACAAATCCCAGTGAGCCTGATTGAGTGACAACTACCAACTACTGGTCAGTTAATATGAACTACAATCCATCACATGTACACTGTTATAGCAGACAAGGTTATAAGAACATAATGATGTAATCACAATGTAATAAATAAAAGATATAAAGAGGAAAAAAGATTTAGAGGATTAAAAAAACAACAACATAAGATGACAAATAGCCAATCAGCTTCCACACAGCAAATACATGTATTTCGAACACAGATGGCGGTTAATGCAGTCAGCACTGCGATGGTGGCGGGGAATGAGACATCACGCTGGGAGGATGGATAAAGATGGCGGCTTTTTTTGTGGGACTCTAAATTAAGTCTAAATTAAAAGTGTGACTAAGCATATTACATCGAAAAAGTGCCCAAATTATCTCGAACTGGAAGTCATTTGCGCACATGTGTTTACTCACATTTTAAGCTCCTGATCTTTAATAATAATGTTGGTGCATTTTGTCCCTTTACATCTATTCACTGCACTGCTGCTCGATGCGAAACTATCAACTATCCAAAATCTATTTCTGCATCGTCACAGGGCGTAATCCAGTACATCCTCAGTTTTTCCTATTTTCTTCACTGGTTTCTCTTTGCTCTGTATCTGCATACACGCAAATAAAAAATAAACCAAGCCAACATCAGCTCTAAACTCCTGCCCCAGCCTGTATGTGAACGCCACGGTCACCAACCTTCCCACCAGGATGAACCAGGGGGAGCGGTCGTAGAAGGGGTCCTGGCCATCGCTGAAGATGTCCGAGCCCTCCTCGGTGCCGGCGTCTGAGCTCGTGTCGTCCACGAACGCCTCATCGTCGATCAAGTCAGACATCTCGCTCTGGCGCTCGTCCGCCATCTCCGTGATCTCCGAGTCGGTGGTGGAGAAAGTAGGAGAGGGTGTGCGGTCAGCCAGGTGCTCATTGACGCAACCGTGGAAGATGGGGGAGCTGATGGGGGCGGTAGTTTGGGAAGAGTGGCGAGAACCAAGGATAGGTAAGAGTGGAGCAATAGAGTTAAAACAGCTCAGTGAGCACGGCATCGATGTGACACTTCACTTTCAGAAACAAACATTTCCTTCCTCAAACAACATAAAACACATAGCTGGACACTTTCTCCAGTAGGTAATGTAAACGATTATCAGCTACACAGAATAATGTGAAGAGTTAATGCAAATAAATTTGTAGGATTCAATTCATAGGCAGCAGGTATTAAGCCAACAGTGTGACAGCGGTTTACAGAAACATGACTATTTTAAACCAAAATGAAACGTCACTTTAAAGGATTAACATACAAATCGTCTCACACACGCTGAATGAAAAGAGGATAGAATACAAAAATGCCTCAAATTTCCACATTATCCAAAATCCACAATGCTATTAACAAGTGTTTGTATGAATTACAGGCGGATATCAACATGGGAGTGACATGTGCGAACAGACACAGCAAAATGATACACAGGATTAAGAAAAAATAACTACAAAAAAACAACACAGGATTAAAATGTGACATCAAATAAAATAATAAATACAAAAAGGAAAGTTGATATGTGACATGAAATCATATGGGAAAATAAAATCAACAACAAAAAAATAAAAATGAAGGATTTCTGCGAGGAGCAAAACACCAACAGACATAAATCATAAAACACGAGGCCCAAATGTGTGAAAACGCTGGTGCATGTAACTTCAATGGCAGAGGATGAAAGTGAGAAGTGGAACACGAGTGAACGTGATGCACCGTACGCTTCTGTTGGTTCTGCGTTACATACCTCCCCACGAGTTTGAACCAGTGGAAACGGTCATAGAAGGGGTCGTTTCCTGTCAAAGTGCCCTCACAATCCTCCTGGTGCGTGGAGGCCATTTCTCCAGCGCGGTCGTACATCGCTCTCATCTGGTCTAGCCTCTGCCTGCAAATGACAAGCGAGTCATTTTAATGGAAGAGCGATGAGAAAGATAGAGGTCCTAAAAGTCAGAAGGCAGAGACTGCTGGGTGTACAGACGCTGATATCATAGCTCTTTGTGTCTTTTTTGCATTCCTGGTACAGGAAATATGAGAAGAGGCACACAAAAAATAAATAAATTTGCACAAAAGCAGATAGATGCAAACAAAAAAAGGAAAAAGAAAGTTTAAAATACTTAAAATATCTTTTGGTAAATAATTTCTTATACAGGTTAGTTACTCTAAAATTACAGTTAAAATCTGAAGTTAGGGCTTTTATTATTATTTTCATTATTATTGTTGAGAATGGTCTTTCAGTGATAGATACCAGTTTATTAGGTACACCTGTTTAACAGCATTTTAAGAATAACCAATTTGAAAAAAACAACAACAACAAAAAAAACCCCAATTATGTGTCAAACGTGTCTCAATTGGAGCTTCAGGATTTAAATGTATGTGTTGTAAATAAACTCAGGAATAGTTTAAGAAGGAAAAGTGGAAGCATTACTTGAGTTTTTCAAGGGACCAGTAGTGCGTGGCTCCATTCTTCAGGTCTTGAACCTCTACAGCGACCACGGTGCGAGGGAAAGGTCTCGGGTCACGATCTTTCTCTGGCTCTGGGGGAAGGAGCTCAGGGGGCAGTGGCGAGTATGGTGTGTCTGTCAGCAAGACAAACTGGAACTGGACCTGATGAATGATGGGAAAGGACGAATACAAGGGACTGTTTATATCTTCAGGTAAGTAAATGTTCGAAGGTTGGTTGATATCGTGAAGCTGAAAGATCAGATGAACACCCCTCCACTCCCTTCCTCTTCATGCCCTTTTGATCTCAGCATCTTCTGGACACAAAACACTAAAGCAATTAATAACATTCGATATAAATCACACACAGATAGAAACCCAAGATAAAATCCTGTCAGCTTATGATGAAAATGGCCTGGAAATGTGACAGATGACTCATTACTGGTATTAATCACAGAGGGCCTAGAAGTGGACACGCATTTAAATCACACTTTTATCCCGGATAAGGGAGGTAAACCAGGCATCAGTTTTATTTAAAGGAGTTTTGACAGGAACATAAAAAAAATAAATATCTGTGTGACCTTGAAATAATAATAATAATAATAAAATTTTATTTATATAGCACCTCTCTAGACAGAATCACAAAGTGCTGCACATAAGATAACAAATAATAAAAGGGTAAAACAGACAATATAAACAGAAATTTAACCAAAAACAGTTTTAAAAAGGTGAGTTTTGAGTTGTTTTTTAAAAACAACTACCGAGTCCACAGTTATGAGGGAGAGAGTTCCACAGTCTCAGGGCCACAGTGGCAAAAGCTCTGTCACCCTTAGTTCTCATCTTAGTCTGTTTTATAGCAAGTAAGCCCTGATAAGATGACCTCAGGGACCTGCTAGGGACATAGGGCTGTAGCAGATCGGAGATGTAGATCGGTGACAGTCCATCCAAGGCTCCAAATGTCAAGACCAGGATCTTAAAATGTACTCTAAATTCAACAGGAAGCCAGTGTAGCTGAAATAGCAATGGTGTCACATGTGAATACTTGGAGGATTTTATCAACAGCCTAGTTGCAGCGTTTTGCACAACCTGCAGACGATTCAGAGAACCTTTGCTTAGACACATATACATGCATAGTAATGGAATGGCATTGATATACAGCTTTGTTATCTTAGTAACCATTTAAAGTGCTTTAAAGTAAAAGCCACATCTCTAACCTTGAGGCCGATGTCACTGAGATTCAAACTCGGCCGAGACTTTTAGCAGATACACCAATGTTATCAATTTGAAACTGCTACTCTGCATCGTTCTCGAGCTGTCGCATGCACAAACTTGGGTGTCCAGGTAAGATCAAAAGCAGGAACCTTCTTACAGTGAGGCGACACCTTCTTTAACAAGGAGGGTGCCGCCATTTTTATTTATTTTTTTGCTGGTTCTTTAAAATGTATCAATCACATCCAAAGAACACCAGAATGGTCTACTGCTGGCTGCAAGAACTTCCAGTATCTAAAAAAACTGAAGGCCTGCATCACTTTTAATTTTGTGTTAGCATGCTGCACGCTAATGTGGCCACAATTAGCACTAGCATATAAACATAGAAACATATAAAATAGACAAATAGAATAGCCTTTTATTGTCATTGAACATGTACAACGAAACTGTAGAGGGAAGGGGATGCATAAGAAAAGTCTATGATCACAATACAAGTAATTTCTGAAATGTCAACACCGCTGCATGAAAACATTTTGTACTGAACGAGTCTATCCTCTTTGTGGGCTTTATTGCCAGCCGACAGCTCTCAGATGGCTGTTCCCATCTTGATGAAGCTGTATTATATAAACAGGGCTTCTTGAGAGGAGGGCTTTAAATAAATAAGGAGCTAAAATGAAACTTTTCTTTTTACAGAGCTGAAAAAGAGGCGGGGAAACAGCGTATAGTGTAAGGATGATAATATTTTATTTTAACACCAAGTTATCTAAGCACACTCTGCAAACCCCTAAAATCATGCTAGGAACCTGTAAGTCATTATTATATGGAAAATATTTTATGCAGCAACCTTTAAGTCTAAGATCCTCTGACCCATTAACATCATCAGGCGCTTCCCTTGTGACACTCTCCCAGGCCTGAGGGTGTGTCATGTGGGTTTGTGTTTAGGTGTCAGTGAAATACGTAGAAAATGACAGATTATTGCTATGAGGGTGATTCACTTCAAGGTAAATAAAGAGAAATACCAATTCACTTACTTTCTTCTTCAGTTCCACACTGATGGCATTAGCCTCTTTTAGGTAGACGGCATTTCCCCACAGCTGATCTCGAAGGGAGGTGAACTGATGGTACCTCCACTTCCTGAAGGCCCACTGAGCCAGCTCAAACTCATGCTGAGTCCACGGCACTGTGCGGATACAAAAGACAGAGGGGGCGTTATCAAGATAAATACAGCAGTTATTAAACCTTACAAATCAAATAATCATAAAACCCAAAAGGACCATAGCTTTGATTTAGCCCAGCCACAGGTCTATCCTACTTAGCATTAATGCTTGAAATTCAAGAGGATCTCTCAGTTATAGCATTTTGTCAACTTCACTTTAAAGGTAACATTACTTGTAGGCACTGACTGCAGTATCAACAGTTTCCTTTTGAGGCTCTCAAACAGAATTAATGAAAAAAGTTCCAGAAAAGCATGAAACTTACAAACGTATGCGTCAAGAACCAAAACTAAGAGGTTTCTTGTATGAAACTACAATCTGAGCATAAAGGTTTGGTTTTGTCACAATAAACAGAACCCCTTTAAACATGACAGAGCCTGTATTCACATTAGGTTTCATAATGTGCCACCAAGATGGATGAGATTAAGACTAAATTAATTAATGACCCATCGCTGGTTATTACCAGTCTTTCATCCAGACTTAAAATGATGGAAACCAGCACAGAGGCATGCTCTGAAACCTGAAACAGTGATTTAATGACATTTGTCATCACTGGGCTGAATAAGTATGGTCCTTTAGACTTCATAATGATGAGCATTTCTGACCTGGTCTCCCTTGAAGAAAAAAAAAAAATCTCAATGGATTTTTTTGGTTAAACAGAGGTTTAGTAAAAGTAATATATAAATTTATGTAAAACGACATATACCATTAGTAGTATGTTTATTGTGCATGGACTAGAGGATGTACTAGTTTTGAGCTAGTTTTCTGTTAATACCTTCAATGGGTAATTAATGTGGCACTATTAAAATACTTGAATCTGAATGAAAGTGATATTATGGATATGTAAATACTATACGCACATCCAAGGAGTTTAGGCTCTGGACACAAAGTGTGGAAGAAAACAGACACAGTTCATTTATACATTTATATAAAAATAAACACACACACACACACACATATATCTATATATTATATTTTAGCATTACATGTAGTGTGTACAGGAAAAACAATCATCTTCAGGTCTGAAAATGCATACTACACACCTTCCTCTTCCTCCTCCTCCTCCAACTCTTCTTCATCGGGTGTCTCAGCTACCAGTGAGCGAGTCTCCACCTGTTTCTGAAGCTCCTGCAATTTGCTCTCGTAAACCTGGACACCAACACAGGGAAGAGGAGAGAGAACGTGGAAAACTGTCCATCAGCGGCAACAACAGGTGACGCCAACCCAACGAGGGTTTTATTTGTGAAAAACGAGCACTGAAGACTGTGATTATGAAGCCAAATGATGCGCGCTTCTGGATGTGTAATAGCATTAAACTGGTTTATAGTTATTAGATTGTGAGCCCTACCCTTATATTGTGAATTTCTAGATAAATATGTTGCACATAAGCAATTCATGCATCATTACAAAGGAAAAAATATATATTTTTACTGTCCATGAAACTAAGATATTATTAAATCCAGGACTAAAGAGGTTCAATAAAGTTCTAATTATGTGGATCGCTCAGCTCTTCACCAGTACAACAAAGGAGAAACCATCTCCTTTGTAAGTATGTAAGAGCATAAACTGTGGAATACTTTCTATATTGATCAATGAGGAAAAAAAGCATCTGAGAGCAGTGGTATGAGTGGAAGCAGAGAGGTGCTGGTAGAAGCTGAGTCAACTGTAATCCAATGAGGGGCGCCATCATCATCATCAGGACAGGCTGTGTTCCCAATGACCTCATCCTGTTTGTTCACAGTCTTCTGAGAAGACAATGCAGCCTTTTCATTTGTCTGCTGAACTCCTACCAGCAAGCTGACGTCTCCTCGTTTAAGGAGCCCGTGGAAATCCAGCATGAAAGTTTCACCGATCAACTCGAAGCTACAGAGTTTATTAGAAGGACACTTTAAGCACCTTTAACCTGACTGTTGCAAATTATTAACCCTGCACGCTGCCTACATGCAGATTCTACTCTTATTTAGGTTTAGTGGTAGTGGAAAACAAATAACAGCAATATGTAACAAACAACTGCACATGGATCATGTCATTTTATTTCATTCATACCTTGACAATAAAACACATAGTTGTGGTATATCCTTTATGAAAACCAGTGAACAATACTGTTCAATGTTAATGTGCTCTATCAAGGAGCAACACAACTCGGTACACAGCCACAATGAGGCACTTTATGTGGTTGTAGGTTCAAAAAACACAAGATGTACGACACTCAGACACAGAGACCTAGCATACTTATAAATGCTGATTTCAGAGCTGTACACACGGTGGTTCATTTGATGCTGTACACTGTCCAGCTTACCCGGTCACCATCTGCACCAGAGCTTATGTTAAACAACTTTCTTTTAATAGATTCATCAGGGCTGAGGAAATGTAAGCTACTCCATGCAAAGATAGTCAAACATATGAGGGGAAGGCTGGCTGAATATGTCATGTCATTTGGGTTTTTTTGTTACAGCATAGTAAGGCAGAATTTATACCGTCAAAACTTAAGAGCATTAAAAAGAAAATAAATTCAAATCCCAGGTTTAACAATATGATAGTCCTCAAAGGTCTCGCCCGTCCTGCTGTGAGTGTCGCTGTTTGTCTGAAATAATTTGAAGGCCATCTGATATCTAATGTTAATAATTAATGGGGGTTCTTTTAAAGCTAAAAATGCAGCAGACAACAGGCCGATTAAAAAGGTAGGCAAATACGCACACGCTAAAGCACAGAGGCAAAAACACTGATACAGACTACTGAAGTTATTAACATGGGCAACAGATTTCACAGACCATCACACCCATATCTGTCTTGGTTGTGTGAATATGCAGCTAAAAACAAGGCAGTCCTTAAAAAAAACAAAAATCTCATTTGATATGGACATTTCTCCTGAATACCATTATGCAAACATTTCAAGTCTTTGTCCTGCTTCCAACATTTTTAGGGCGAGTCTTTGGGAACCTTGACAACACTCTGTAGGGCATCCATCTGAAACACAGTGAACTCTGTGCTTACTCAATGAGCCACAAACCTAAAATGTAATTTTAACCAGACTGAGTGCTTCATACAGGAAGAAAATGGGAAGCTATTCAGTGAAACTTTGAAATGGATACAATTTGCATTCACGTACAATCGAGGGTGCTCTCTGTGCTTTTCAGCGTAGTGGTTCTTGTCTTTAGTGAACTCCAAAACTCATGGACATGTTTTAAAACCTTTTTTGGACTTGGTCTGCTTTTAAAACATATTTTTAAAAGAACTTAGTATCTTTAAAAATTAGTGTAGTCAATAACAAATTATGCAGCTTATCCGTGAAGTGAGGAAGTGCAAAACACTGTCATGTAAGTAGTTGGTAGCTACATATTTGAAGGTTTTTTTTGTTTTTGGTTAAACTGTAAAGTAAAAAGAAAGACAGGAAAAAGTTTGTAATCAAGCAAATAAGATGATTACTAAAAAAATGTATAAGTCAGTATGTTATTGATAAAAAGTTAGTTTTGGTTAGTTAAGGTATGAAGCTTCCTTTACAAAATTAATCTGCAAACCTGTCCGTAGGCACTGAATTAAAAGGAAGGCAAAGAAAATACTGAATTGCAAAGGCAGAGCAGGATTAATAGAGTTAGAGCATCTAAAAAGGCACTTTAAAAAAAACCCACTTTCTTTATATGTCAGTCTGTTTAAAAAGGCACACGATTGACTGGTGCTTCAAGTTATTCCTCAAGTGGTCTTTTGATTCCAGATCTAGGCCAATGATGCGTTGTAACAAAATGCTTTGAGGTAAACATGATCGTGCCAAAGACAACTGATTCTCCAATCCTACCGTGCAGCTTAACAGTACGTAGATAAAACACTGGGTGTGTTCTGTTCCTAACGTGGGCACCAACAAAAATGCGTATTGGACACGTCACTATGTTCATGTCACAGTGGCCATTTAAAAAAAAAAAAACAACAAAAAAAACACAACACTCTACTTTCATCAATACTAAAATGGCAATAATGTAAACTCAGAAATTCGACCGTGAAAGTAATTTGGCAAATCAAAGTGTGATTCATCAACTTGTCACACATGCTGATAAATGAAGAGTAGGCGTGACATGTTAAAAAAATTTATCTGTTGGCTTTGAATCCTTTGAATCCCAGTGACAGTGATGACAATGCACACGATGCACAAAACAAATGATAAAAATGTCATATGATGATACTGATGGTGATAAAATGTCTCTTTTTTTATATATATTTATATATAATACATACAATACTTGGATCAACCAGTAACACCGATCTAGTGCAATAGTCACAGTCACTTTTTGTCAGAGCTGTTGTGATCTGTAATGTGTTTGCCTACTAAAAGTCTGTCAATCTAGTTCCTCACTCCTCAAGTCCCACTCAGACCGTCGTCTCTCTGCTGGCTTTTAGGTTAGGAGCAGACATTTGCCTGCGCATTCGTGGAGGTGGCTGAAAGTTGACTGGATGGTTAGGATGGTCAGTGTGATGGTAATGCTGGTAACCATTGAAGCCGCCATCGGCATACATTGCGCCGTTATAGTGGCATGGCTGTTGGTGGTGGTGAGGCTGGGGATGTGCTGGCTGGTTCTGATAGTGGCGGGGCTGGTAGAAAGCCTGCGTATACCTCCTGTTGCTTTCAGACTGCTGCAGTGACTCCATGGAGCCCGAGGGACGCTGACGGTGATTAAAGGAGTTGCTGCGGCCTCGTTCGTGCAGCTGCTGATGTTGGTTGTTCCTATAGTTATGCCTGTGACCCTGGTTTAAACCTTGGTCTGAGTCCTTGCTTCTGCGCTGAACTGATGGGCTTTGCAGCGCTGGAGAGACTTGGATAACTGAAGCAGCCATCTTATCCATCTTATCGCTACACTGTACATCTTCTCCAGCTAGGCTTTCTGCCTCCTCTTCCTGTACAGCTTCTTTGGGCACCTTTAACTCTATAACCTGCTCATCTGTAATTATGATATGAGTACCCGGGCTCCACGAGTTACGGTGCTTTGGATTACTTTTGAAGGGGAAGCGTAATTTACGGTCTTCTGGTGGTATAAAGCGATGAGGCCCGGGATGCCGGCGGAGCTGCTTGGAGATCTCTTGTTGCTGTAGATTCTTGAGGCGCAGCTGCTCTTGACGCATCCAGCGCATGTGGCCTCGCTTTAGCGTTGAATCATCTGCCATACTTTGGCCTGTTAGTGAATCTGCATCTTCTTCGTCAGGCTTTTCAGGCACAGGTAGTTTTCCTTCCTGAGGGCTTGGAGTTCTTGCTTCACAAGTAGAGGGACCTACAATGGGAGGCTTTTCTTGGCCCTCTGGGGTTATGAGCGGTAGGACCTTTTCCATTTTAACCATCTTATTCCTGAGGGCACGGATCTCCTCATCCTTCATGTTATTCTGTTTCTTCACCTCCTGCAGGATGTCCTCGAGTTTATCAATGTGCACTTTTAGTTCGTCCATAACAACTCCTCCGGGTCGAGACCCATTGGTCATGACATCCTCAATGCGCTCGTCACCAACCCCTACAGTGTCCCAAACATCCCGAGCCACCGCCCTCCACGAGTCCCGCTCGTTGGGGTCCTTCTTGCCATAGCTAGCGCAAAGCTCCTTCATCTTTACAATAGCCAAAGCCTCGATTTCCTGCCGTGTGTGACGGAAGTCATTGAGCGCCACTTCGTAGCAGATTTCTTTGACTGCCTGGATCTTCAGGTCAGAGATGGTGACCCACTTAGAGTCCTTGGTGATGCGGCGCCGCTGAGGGATCTGGTACATTTTCACTGGCTCTCTTCTTTTCCCACTGCTGGGTAATCCACACTTTTTCACTATGGTTTGGAGCTTGCTGGGAGGTAGCTTTTCCCTCAGGGAAGTGATCAGTCTCCAGCTCTCTTCGCAAGACCTCTTATCTGAGTCATCCCCACTATCAGAGTCTCCATCCTTAAGAAAACAACACAGGACACAAACCAGATGGGTCCCCCCCAAAAAAAGGAGAAATTACAATGGGAAATCAGGGAGAGGATGAAAAGATGGCTTTTAAAAAAGAAAAAAAGAAAAGAATGAACATATAAATATGCAACAAGGGAACACCAACCACGAGTCAAAGTTATATCAGAAGATTACGTTCTGTCTTAAGCGCAGACAGCATTTCCAAATTCTGGATTTTTAACCAAAAGTGACAATTACACTAATATTAGAAACACTTTGCATACATCATTATTATACAAGATGTATGGCAACATGCAAGATTATTTTTAAAGTTATGCTGAAAATAAAGCTATAGAAACGGGAAAAATTTATTCACAGAAACAGTGGCTTCCATTGACTTTCTTGTCAGTTTTCCCTCTCTAACTTCTCCACCGAAACGGCACTGTGGATATAAATTCATGTTCAACACAACACTCGCTAAAACTTTTTATATGTCTGAAATGGATGTGTCCTTTTTGGACCTTATTGTTCCCAGTGTTGCATATTGATATTAAAGGTAAAGCATGTCTATCATGATTAGAAAGAAAATATCAATAGATGATAGTTGCTGATTGGAGCACATCTGTACTGTTTTGTGATATTCCTCTTCTTAGTGGAAAATTTTGTGAGCTGGATCCCAAACATGCTACAGCAGCATGCATGTAGATGAATTCTGGAGCTTTCCCCCTTTAGTCCAGAAGGTTTGAGTGGCTTTAGTATTAGTGGTAAGTTAGCAGACAGTGTTCTTGCAGTTGATCAGAAAGCCAGTAGAGAGAGGAGATGCAGAAGTGCGGATAAGTGTTAATCCACTACAAGAAAGTTGTTAGTTGGAGGGGAAAAAAAAAAAATGCAGTTTCTCATTTTTTTGGAGACAGCATACATTACAGATCACAACCAGTAGAGATCATTTCGATTGTGTGTATGAGACTGTACGTATCTTTGGGAAGAATTGGACATGTTATGTCCCTGGGAGTCTGAACCCTCTGTGTGTAATTCTGCACATATAAAACCACCAGGATGTGAACGAGGCCCCGTGATTCACTGAGTTAACTGTGAGCAGTGGTAACTGTTGTTCAGTCGTGCCCTCACAGATGCCAAAGAAGTCAATGAGAAACCACATTGTCACTATCTGTCAAAAACTACAGCAGAAATTGTTGTTATCACAATGCATTGTACATATCAGCAACTGCATTGAAGAGATGAAACTCAGGACAAAACAGAGTAAGAAAACTAGAGGAGAAATCTAATCCAAGCAAATCAACAGCCACTTCAGAGTTGACCAGCTCCGGCAAACACTGCAACTTAGTCCACAACCAGTACTGAATGAGTTAAGAAAACATGCTATTAAAATGAACCATGCAAAAGCAGCGTCACTTTTTAACATGTTTTTCGATGCTGATAAATGCTGAATCGGTTTTAAAGGAAATTTGATCTTCATATCAAATCAATTTTAGCTGCAAGTTGCTGTTTTGCAAGATTCAGATCCACTAAAGAAGACACAAGAAAGGGGAAAACAGGGGTTTGGAAAGGGGAAAGCTTTACAGTCTAATTCTTGCTCAATCAAGCTGCTACAGAAAAAATAAATAAATTGTTGAACACAAGAGGACAGCCAGTAAAAGCTTATCCGTCTCAAACCAGAAAAACTTCCATGCAAAAAGAACAGACATGCGCTAGGAGTAAAAGTGTGATTCACACATAAACATCTCAAAGTGTCAGAGCTCGGAGTGAGAATTAGTACTAGTGAGATTTAAAAGGACCAAATGAAACCACCATCCAAAGAAACAAGCTGTCAAATTGTAACTGATCGTAGCTTTGGAGATACTTTTACTTTGAAATCCACGAGAGATAGCCTGAAGTACATCAAAAATCACACAAAATATCCCAAACTAACACGTTCACTCAATAGGCTGCTTCTAGTAGCGATTTCATTAACTTTAACAAAAGGAAGAACTGACATTACAGCTCCTTTTACACCCACTCTGCACTTATTACTAACTGGTTTAAAACATCTTTGATAACAAAAAACAGAGTGAGTTCTTTAAATTCACAAAAGGGGCTTATTTGAACTCACCAGTCGCTGCTGCTCCAGAAGCTGATCGGCTTCTTCCTTCTCTTTTTTGTACAAGATTTCCATCTCAGTGAGTCTACACAGCAGAGTAAAATAAAAGTTTTGAAACACATCAAACAATCCACATTTAATGCCACACAACTACTCGCATATTTAAAATAAATGAACGTCATAGATTGCATACCTTTTCTCCATTTCCTGCTTCATGTCAATGCCCTGTTTCTCCAGGAGTTCTCTCTGAGCAAATGTCCAATCAACGGGCTCCACGGGGGTTTCGGCCGATGGCGTCTTCTCCCTTTCAGCTCTGGCCTGCTCTGGGTGGTTGAACCGGAACACGTGGTTCTTTCCCATAATGATGCGATTGCCTTAGAGAAGGCAGCACAAGCATGAAAGAAATTTCTTAAACGCTACAGGTCATAAATACATTTCATAATTTGGGCATTAAGAAATTAGTTACATCATATCTGCTTACAGACATCACACAAATGTTCACAGTTTGTATAGAAAACTTTCTACACACATACCTGAACGAAGCTGGATCGAGTCCTCAACACGCTTGCCGTTGACGTAGGTCTCCGATCCCTCGCAGGGCACCAGCATGACAATAACTTTAGCAAAAACAAACCAATCGCAAATCAATCATTCTGAATGACTCATCACCATTCAAAAAAAACAAACAAACAAACAAACAAAAAAAAAAACCAAAAAGAAAAACCCACAAATACGTCACCCATTAGATGTAGTCTATATATTTATATACTCGTTTCATCCGTTCAAAAAAAAAAAAAAAAAAGAAAAAAAAAAGGTTTCGTTTGTATGTGTTTAGGTGTTTTTAAAATCACACTATAAACATCTTGCTCAACTTAATTTAGCACACATTCAATACAAACACCTCCAAACACCAGCAGCCAGTATTATGTCTCACCATCTCCATTTGCATTCCTTTCGCTGCGGAAGTAGCAGTGTTCTTCCTTGATATGAGCACCGCTTAAAACAATGTCCTGTCTTCTCTCTGCGTCGGCCTGACCCACTCTGAAACAATCACAGAAGCCAGTTTGAGAGACTGCATACTGCTATACACATGCATTGTCAGCCATTTGTGCAAAAATGTACAGTTAGTGTTTCTGTAAGTTGAAATGTAACAACTGACTCAACAGAAAGAGTCTATACAGGGTACCAACAGGACAAAGAGGTGACATAAACAAAAGCAAAATGTATTCATTAGCAGATTTTAAGCCTGATCATAAAAAGACCCAGTAGTTTTCCAGACAACCTTGCCTGGGAGAGTTGCCAGAACTTTCCAAATCCACTGCGGCAGGGTCATTATTCGGGTTTAGGTTACCTTGTAATTCCGTCTTTGATGTAGTAGAGCAGACACTCAGACATGAGAGGATCCTCATTCAGGTTAACCAGGTGTGGGGTCTACAGATAAACACATGAAGCAGACAGTTTACCACAAAAACATTTCTAGAATTTCGCTGCTTTAATCAACATTCATAAGTGCAGAAACTGCCCCTGATGCTAGGATATTTTCATATCAAACAAATGCTTCTGTCTGCAAATGTAGACAGAAGCGGTCACATCAACACTGTCCTGACAACTCTGGAGTCTTATATTTCACAGAACTACTTCAAAAAGGATCCTGCAAGCTATTCCTCCAAAACACCAACCTTTTTAGGTGAGAATACCCCGTTAAAGTCTGCATAGAGATCGCAAGGCTAACCCGTGGAGCAGTGAGTGAAAGGAGAGAAAAGAAATTATGGAAGACAATCGGATGTGAACAAAGGACACACACACACACACACACACACACACACACACACACACACACACACACACAAAGACTCACAAACTCATGAAGTGATGACGTGTGTTGTTTCAGGCACTAATGACTCTACTGACAAACAAACATAAACATATCTACCAGTTTTTAAGTCACTGCACTATAGCACTGCCTCTACTTGATGGAGTGAAGGGAACATGCCACTGCTTGTAATTTCATAAGGATCTGATAGCACTGAGAGCATCTACAGGAAAAAAAAAATAAGACTGCAAATGATCCAGCAGAGTAAAAGTACAAAACAATGAGCAGAAAAAGTGTAGATCTGGACCATGCACATAAAATGTCTATTAAAGACTAAACTGTCTAAAGTGGGGCTATTTCTAATGCGGGAAATGTAGTTCTGCCAGCTTATTTGGTTAAACAAACCTTTTTGGTGGCAAAACAATCAAAAGGCTCGTCAAATGGCCCTTCATCGCTAAGCTGAGTATGTGAAGGAAGCAAATAAGAAGTGGAAAGAAAGACAGAATGATAAAGAAAAAAACCCCAGGAAGGGTTCTCATGGAAAAAGACAGTGAGGTAAAGTGAAGTGATGGAGGAAGGATGTGCTTCACCACCAGTGGGAATGTTGACACTGTGCGCTCCCACCCAGTCTGTCATACCTTTTTAGGAGAGAATACACCCAAAGTGCCTCCATCTTCACGGATTGCCACGCCCATCTCTGCAAGCAAAGCCTCCCTGAAATACAGCCAAAAAACATTTGTACACTCAGTGAAAGCATTCGTTATTGGTCTTTTATTCTTGCTGCAACATACACTGTGTGCACTTCTTTTTTCCCCACTAAAGATCGTTTGTGCTGGTAACTCGAAGAGGATGAGAACCGATGGTGTGCAACGTTGGAGTAAGTGATTTGTAGCATGACAACCGGCTGAGAATGGCACCAGTTAGACTCTATGGACAGACGGTAGCATGGTTGATGTCTGAGAGGGGTGTTTGTGCAGCCGAGTGTGACGACAAAGGAGGACAGTGAAATGGACAGAACTAGTGCAGAGATGGAAAAAAAGGTGGGAGAGAAAAGTAAAACAGACAGCACAGAGGGATGAAGAGAGAGAGTAAAGTACTAGGGGAAAACTAAAGGTTTGGTTACAGTTCTTAAGATGTGATATTTGACAGTGTTGAAAATTAATTGTGCTCATAGAGAGAGGGGGATAGATAAATCATGACCAACAAAGAGGGAGAAGACAAGAATATCCTATACAAAAAAAAAGGGGGGTAATAGTCACATTTAGCCACACATGCTGAGTAACAAACAAACAAAGCTTCAGAGAGCTAGAATGAGAAGGAACGTGGCCAATCACAGCATCAGGTGGGAGTGAACGTCAAATTGCAGATAATGGATGACAGACATCCCTCTATGTGACGTCTGAGAGGTGTGTCGGGGGAAGTTTCCAATGCTATCAGAGCATTTGACACACAGTTGAGACAGACCGCACACCCCTTTAAGACTGACAGGATGCAATGAGGAAGACTTTAATGCACACGTTGGACAGACACCTTCCCCCTCGGGAAATAAAGATGGAAATGAACAAACACTATCTGCCTGTACTGACCTCTCCATGCGGATTGCCTCAGTCTTTCGCAGTTTCTCCTCCCAGGTTTCATTGAGCTCAGCAATGATCTTTTCTGATTCCTGAACAAAGGGGAAATTATGAGAAAAACCAAACCGGTGTAATATAAAAGTAACTATTAGCAGTGTATTGGAGGCAGGAACAAGCGCACCAACCTGGATTTGGGAGATTACCTTTGCCTCATCACTGTCAAATGTTTATGTGTAATGTTTATACTTTCCCTTCACAAAATAAACTTGTATATTCAACGTGATTATGACTTATTTTCTTGCGTTTAGATTCCCAAAAATAGTTTCAGCACTGATAGAGAACGCTGTTCCTAACTATTAAAGCCTAAAGCTGATAAGACTGAATCTATTTTGGTCTGATTTCCACCGTATTTGCGTTGGTGCTTGACGTCATTGGATGACAGACGGGACCGGGCACCACGGTTGCCATGGAAACTGCAGCTCCTCATGGCTGTGGATGTTGCAATCTTATGTGCTACCCTATCTACAGAGTGTGAGAGACTGCTGTGAGTGGGAGGCATATAAGGCTCGGTAGCTGCGTGACGACCGATACGCAAGGCAGGGTTTTAATAAAGGCTGTATGTGGCGTAAAATTAAACAGCCATCTTAACGTTAAACAAATATATTGAATAAGTTACAGTTTCTCCCTTTTTATCTTATTTCACGTTACTGTGAATTTCTTGACTTCTAATAAATTTTGTATATTTAATCATAAAAAATAAAGCTGCATCTCTATATTTATATACACTGTGGATAAAATACACTTTTTAACAATTAAAAACAAGCCTGTTGTCCCGTGTGGCATTGAAAAAGTCCGCAATTACTTTATTATTTTTGCCATATTAACCATGAAACCAGCAGTTAAGACCAATAGTTGTTGTTTTTTTTCTTTTCTTCAAGCCTCTATTGGTTAGAGCAGAGGTGTCAAACATAAGGTCCAGGGGCCAGAATTGGCCCAGCAAAGGCTCCAAAACCGCCCTACTAATAAAGACGTCCCTCAACGATATTCAAACAGAAAATTTTCTGTGATTTAAGAAAAACTTTCGTTTTATAATTACAGGATAGTCTGGGCAGTAACTGAACTTTTGATTTTTTTATTTTACGCATTTATTTCTTACAATTTAAGTCCAGAGTTTTGCTGACAGACTTATTTTCCTACAGTTACATTACTCCTTTATGTAGGAAAACTTAGATATTGTTGAAATTATATTTATTTTTCTTATAATTGCATATCTCAGCAAATAAATACATAGTTGTAAATGTCTTATTCCACTAACAGAAAGAGGAGTTCCACTTAAGATCAAAGCTCTGTATGTGGGCCAGGGTATAAAATGAGATATCTGGGATACACCTTTAAGTGGCCGGAGTAGGAAGATGGCTGCGGGACTTTTAACTTTCCTAACAACAAACAGTCAGTGTGATTTTAAAAGTGCTGCATACACCATTGTCTGCTTTACCTTGAGTCTTTCAATGGCCTCCTCCCCTCCAGGCGTGGACATGATTCGCTCTTGGATGCTGGTGACTGACTGAAGGCCCCCCTGGCTGCACAGCGAGCCAGAAGACGGCGAGGCTGTCAGGGAACCAATAGGGGCTGTGGAGAAATGGCCAGGGCGTTGGTTCTCTGAGGCTATCAAGTATCTATTCTTATTGTTCTGAATGTCTTTGAGGTCTGAGCCAACAACAAGAAAGAGAGAGGGAGAAGGAAGATAACACAGAAAGAGGAGGGATAGGCCAAGAAAGGTTTGAAGGAATAAAACACATAAAAATGGAATAACGAAATACCAAATAGAAAGAAGGAAAGAAAGTAACAGGGGGGGGGGGGGGGGCAGATGGGGAAAGAGAAAGGACAAAGGGGAGGAAAGACCAATGTAAGACACACATTTTACGTTGTAGGGTTTAGACAAACACCCAGCATGATAGTCAGCTACAGACAGCAGCAGTTTTCACTCCAGGCAGTTACGCTCCAACTCATCATCTTCCAGAGAAAACGCATTAGATTTCAGCCTTTAATAACCAGTTTAAAGGGCGGCTTTTATGGTGGTCACAATTACAGTGGAGAGCAATTAACTCTGAGCTCTTAATTTGTAGTATGTTTGGAAGAAATAGGGAGGTGTCACTTTGTTGCTTCTGTGTATGTGTGAACGAGGGTGAACACACTGTGTGAAAACTGCTATCACGAGTATCGGCTACAGGATGGGAGGGAGATGGAGACTGCAAGAAGGTCCAGCAGGAGGACAGAGGAGAGACGTGGACACATGCTGGCAAAGAAAGTTCAGCCTGGAGTTGATTAGATTAATTCACAGCACACGCGCCATACGCACACAGCATCCGCCATAACAAAAGCCACAGCAGCCTCACTCAAAGGTCAGGTAGCTCATGTCAATATAATGACCTCAAGGGCCTCTGAGGCAACACACAAGTGAGCTCTTTAAGGACCAAACTAAATCAAAGTGATATTAGAAAAGGGTAAATATTCTGGGGGATGATGACTTTCTTGAGATATGGGCTTTTTTTCTCCAAAAACACACCCAACTATAGCTTGAGCTAGTTAACTATTTGCCCTGCACATCAGATGGTGCAGAAACATTTTTAAGGTTAAGATGTTAGGGATGCTTGAGAATACAACAGAAAGCACACTAGCAAACTAGTCACTCTACTAACTACTAAAGTGCACAAAGTTAGTCAAATCTTTACACAAACACCTCTGGTGCCTCTATATAGAAATACAAAAATTAAGCACCTTTCCGTCTGTAGCTCTGAGCCTCAGTTTGAGAACTCAGAAGGGGCATTTTAAAGCTTTGGGCACCGTCACCTGCTGGGGATGATTAGTGAAAGAAAACAAAATAAAAAGCAGAACGAATAACCGGGATTAAAATAAGCTTAAAGAGTGCGAGTCATAGGTAGTGAGACATTATTATGAAACGATGCATTTGCATTTTGAGGCCAGGGAAAACTAAAGGGCTACTCTAAAATGGATCTGAGCCTGTAAGTAGCTGCCTCCCCCCCTGTCATTCTGAAAAACGTAACAAAAAAATAACAATAAAGCGCAAAGCATGCTAACCTACTGCCATGCTTACTCTTGCCAGTTATAAGAACACCTATGGAAACCTTGCATTTCTGGGACTCTATTAAGCTTTTGCTTTTTTAAAAAAAAACAAAGGCACTTACATGCAAAGCTGGTAGCAGATTCAATATACAGGTAATGGGGTTCATAAGCAATGTTAGCTACTATAATTAGGGCAAATAGTGATATACAGTGCAAGTCTACCACACATATACACACATTTGATTCCACTTCCTGGACAATCATCCCCCATAGGATCAACTGAGGGGAAGCAGGAAAAGATGAGAAGGGTCAGAGGTCAGCACCAGTAGAATAGGAGGAACAGATATTTTTTATGTTGTTTTTTTTGGGGGGGCTGGATAAACAATAACAAAGCTGAGAAGAAACGTCACGATATGTTTTGCTAAGTGCTACGCTATTAGACGTGATCTATGCAGGCATTAGCAAGTAGTCAGGTTATTCATCACTTCAGCTATTAGAAGTCATTCATGGGTATATTATGTATCTAATTGACAAGGCTATGAGCCATTACTCCTGCATATAGCAAATGATATTTTAGTGCAGTTTTGAGTGACTACATGTGTTGTCAAACAATCAGTCAAACACATACAACCTTAAATATACTACATATTTGACGTTCTATACATGACTGCACTGAGGCATAATAAACCTTTATTGAGGTAAACTTGTTAAAAGCTGCTTCATTCTTTGTTTTTAGTGATGTACCAGCCACAAGTACAAGCACTGAGATGAAAACGTTAGATGGCTGAGAGTAACGAGACAGTAATGAAGATAGAAGACGTTGCCAGTTTGTGGTGGGCCCTGACAGAGAAGGTCGCTGGCTGCAGATACGACCAGCTGAGACAGCATAAAACTCACTGTCCAGAATGTCTCCCAGGCCCTGGGCACGGAGCAGTTCCTTCAGCCGGGCCACTTCATCCTTCAGATCGCGCACCAGCTTATTGTTGGGATCCTCATTGATGACAGCATTGCATTTGATGTTCTTGGCGCGGTCAGCATAGCTAAAAACATAATAAAACAAATAATTTTAAGTGTAATTCAAACAATCACAATCTTCCTCCAGGACAGAAAGCTTACCGCAGAGTGCTGAGGGTTTCATCGTAGTTTATGTCTGCAGGACTGAGGGCAGCTACCATAGCTGTTCTGGAGTTCCCACCTGATAAAAGATCAGTAGAGATGTCAGATAAGCATTGAGGACCAAACATGACCAAAGGCACATAGAATTTCTATGAAAATACAACACTTTTTAAAAGCTCGTCAAATGAAATACATTTTTTGTGTAATCAAGAGCTTCATTAGACTAAATCTAAGATACACTGCGCACTTTTTGTGACACGTCTGGACCAAGGAGGTGAGCCGACTATGCTCTTCTTAAAACTTCCTGAGTGCAATGTAGACTATTTCAAGTCTTTTCTTTTTTCAATCCTGACAGCATATTCCATTATGCAAATGGCTGAATTTCTCTGGCTTTTCATACGTAATTTACTGGCAAACCACTATTGTCACATAGTAACGTCAATTAATCAAGTGATACTAATATCCATACCGAGGTTCTCCCTCAGCAGCCATGTCAGAACAGAGTCCCTGTATGGGATGAAATCACTCTTCTTCTTCTTCTTGCTCTGCGGTACGCAAAAAATAAATAAATCAATATATGAGTAAAAATGAGCTGATGTAATGATGTACAAATTATGGAAACGACTGGAGGCTGTGCAATATTATGTTGTAATAGAAAAAAAAAAGATCCTTATGTGTAAGGGTCAATATGTCAGGTAAAATGAGGAGAGAGTTAATTTGACATGCATTTGCTCTTGTGCAGGGATTGAGGGTTTAAGGTTTAAAGTGATAAAACTGATAACAGCTAAATATCTGCAACTTCATTGCTGCACATGACCAAAGGCTGTCAAATCTGTCTCATGGGATGAATGACAGGTTAGTGGTTTAGCTGTGAAAGGGTTTACCTTGCTGGTACAATTATCCTGTGCAAGTAAGCATTACAAGGACAAGAGAAGAGAGAACAGAAGGGCAGACATTACAGCATGCCAGGCTACAAACATGAATTCCTTTTGAAGGTAGGGTCAAGTTGTAGAGGATAAGAGAACGACTGCAAAGAAGGAGGAGGAGAGAAATAAAGGAAATAAAATCAAGTGTAAGACTCACCACTTCAGCCAAGGCAGAGATAACCTTTCCTAACGTGGTGAGAGACTTGTTGATGTTTGCTCCCTCCTGCAAGCACAGACAAAAAACAAAAACAGAATAAAATTACACAGATTTCCAGGTTGTACAAGCCATTTTTTTTAATGTGATTCCAAGGTGTTTGGGAAGATCGGAGTCTTACCTTTAGCCTGGTACCTTTAGCTCCAGTTGAATCTGCTCGCTCACTGCCTGCCAAGTCTACCAGACTAATTTTACTGACCTAAAGGGAGGGAGTAAATGCATTAGATGCATCAGGCCTATAATAATGTGCATTTAATAGGGTGGGTAGAGAAAATAAATAAATAAAATACAGCTCTTAGCTGCACCAATGCCAAATCTAAATTTCTGCATAATGTTGACCACATCAGAAAAAAAGATAGGAGCACAGTGCAGCACTTGGATGATGTACAGACTCCTCATACCAAAGCTACTGCATGACACAGGTTAGCATCTTATGAACAGCCTGGACACAGTAATGAGCTGAGCATCAGCGACAAAGCACGCACTATAAAACTTGACCAGCTCTGGTGAGGTGAAGAAATAGCTCTGTCAGTGTAATCTATTACAAAAGATCTGTTCCATTACTGCAACAGAAACAGCACTGCTGGAGGTATGACGTAAAAAAATGAAAGCTCCACTTTCACTTTATTTATAGTTTTTATGTCAAGGAAAACGTATGCCTGGTGCTCCCGAGCCAAGCAGCAGATTCACACAAATCACATTAGAAAATAATTTATAAAGGAAATCAATGCTAAATGCAAAACTTTTTTGCATTTAGCATTTTTGCATTTAGAAAACAGAGACAAATTCCAGTTTAATGGTTTAAATCCCACCATAAAAATCTGCAGAATGAATTGTTGAACACATTCAAAGCATTTGGGGGCATTCCTGTCAAGTGAGATGGAGCAAGGGTGTAAAATCTAACAGAGTGGCCACATACAATAGGCATTGTTTTCAGTAACACAGCGGTCTTTGTTCCTCCACAGTCTGAGGAAATTCTAAAAGTCAAATCTAAAATGGCTCTCTCTCTTTTTTTTTTCCCCTGCCTCCTGTGACCACTAACTTCAGGAGACTAAAGGACCAAAGAAAGCTTTTAACCCATTTTTCAGTCTAAATAAAACAGCATAAAGAAATTCATCTCTAACAAACACAAGGAAGGAACTTTAAGTGTATTTGAGTGTGAATGTTTTCCAACTAATTATAAACAAAGAGGGCGACTGTTTTCCTGCTCTGACCTTTTCTGTGGAGAGGTCCGTCTCGCTGTCGTGTTTCCTCTGAGTGAAGACAATGGTGAAAACAGCATGGGACCTGCTGCTTGTCTCGTTCATGTTGGTGGCAGCCACAGTTCTGGAGTTTAGCACATATGGGCACAGTTAGGAAATAAACAGTATGATTTCTGAGCACCTTAATAACCACACAATATTCTTTTAAAGGAAAATTAATTCCTAATTCTTAGTCTTGGCTATTACTAGCGCTATCATCAGTGGGTTTTACACCTATTAGAGTGAAGTAAATCTAAAGGATTACTTTGTGCGGCGGAGGTGGATAATAACGCGAGGACGCCAAACACAAACACATGAGGAGTGCTTAGAGGGATAGTCACAGGGGAGATATGGGCTTTACGTGGCATGTTCTAGAAATAAGCCTTCTAAGTCAGCACAGTGAGATTATGGCAGGGTTCACTCCTCCTCACACGAGCCCTCGTGCACGCGCACATTTCATTGAAAAATACTCATTACCTGCCAGGTCAAGCTTGACATGCAGTTATATTAAAAAAAAAATAAAAAATAAAAAATTAAGGCGGTAACACAGTGAAGGCTGAGCTGTCTTGCTGTTTAACAATTCAACCCTTGCAAATGAGTCATACAAGAACATTTCCTCAATCAAAGCTAATTTTTATCTTTTATCAACCTGACTGACCGTTGATTATCAGATCACCACAGCTGTCGCCACAACTTTAGCCCCTCCCGCTCCTTCCTGTGATCTCAGCATGATCTCAGGGCTTAGCTCACCTGGCCTTGTTGCCAGCATCCATCAGGTCAGCGATGTCTGTGTAGGAGGTGACAGCTAGCTTGGACAGATCCTCTACATAGGGACCCAACAGCGGGTGTTCTCGGACTCGTAGGTTCCCTTTGTTCTTGGGGTTGAGCAAATCTCGGACGCGCTCGCAGTAGATCTCCATGTAACTGACCTGGAAACAATTTCAGAAGTACAGAGAGTAATTTCAGGTGCTCCAGGTTGAATATATTAAGCTAATATTGTGCAGCTCTGTACAAAGAATATATATTAATGTCACTATTGATATATATAAGAGGAGGTATTTGCATGCATATATTAAGGTCAGAGAACATAAGATATACTTTATTTATCCCAGATTTGGGAAATTATCCGGATCACAATCGCACCTCAACTTCACAGTCACACTTTTGTTTTCCCAATTTTACTGGCAGAGATTTGCAAAGAAAACCATGCAGTATGTGACTGAAGTCTGGGAAATGCTCAGGAAAGAGCAGCGAACACAAAAAGTTGGGGGCAGAGGTGAACCATGAGGACTACAGATACCAAAGAAGAATGATACTCACCTCTACTGAGTAGGAGAGCTCCTCTTTGTTGCCGTCCTCATTGATCTTCTCAAACAGATCTTCACACAGCTGAGTGGCAAAGAAAAAAAGCATTTTAGTTCAAATGACGGCATCCGCAGATATAAAAGAGGCGATAAATAGGTGTGAGATCTGTGGGCTTCTTATAAAGCAAACATTTAAATAGTTATAGCCTGAAAACCTAAAATTGTAAACTTTGGCCAAATGTCATTCACTTTCCACACCGCTCTAAATTGCTTTCAGTGTGGTTGCAGCTTAAAGGACTTAAAGTTGTTTCAGTTCTTCTATTTTAGACTGTTTAAATATTCTGAAAGGTGAATTTAGAAACTTTCTATCCATTAGATCTGACAATCTGATCAAAGGAGGGGAAAGAGCCAGATCAAAGCTTTGGGAGAGGACACCTTTGTCATTACATACATTATTTAAGTGTATAAAAAAAAATCTGTTATGCATATATTTTTCAGGCTTTTCATCATAAACAAGGCACTACGTGTAATATTTCCAGAGCTCTGATGGTCTAAGATGTGTACAGAATTAGTAGATTAAATGGACTCAGCAGTTTGCGAGTTGTACTATACATTCAAGGCTCTAAATGAGCAGGAATAGTAAACAGACTACAAGACAAGGGATTGCATTATTTGTCTTAGTCTCTGCAGTGCAGTGAATGGTGAATGAGGTTTTGTTGAACAAACCATGGGAATGATTCCTTCCTGCCCCTCCTCCTGCTTGCCCATCATGGTGTAGGATTTGCCAGCTCCTGTCTGGCCATAAGCAAAGATGCAGACGTTATAACCCTCAAAAGCATGCTGCAGCATTTCCTTTCCAATGTCATTGTACACAAGGTTCTGTGAGGCAAAGCAGGGGTCATCGGGCTGCAATAAAAAGAGAAAAATATATTTAAATATATGTAGCATCACAATAAGATTTGCATATTTTCTTTGCTTTTAGTGATTAGAGTTAAAACTCACAGAGGTATGAGACCAATAGGAGTAATCAAAACTGAAGGTCTTTGCTGGTTCCTTTGGGGCTTTGGGGTTGAGGATAGCTGTGGAGGAGGAACAAAATTAGTAATGAGGTTGATATTTTCTAGATTGAAAGTTGAAGTGACACAAAAACTACTCGCATGTTCTGTTATTTTAAAAAGCTGCCTTTAGTTAGTTTATGATGTCTTCTACAGAATTCTTTAGTTGTGTTTCTTCAACTAAAAGCAGCTTCTGTGCTCAATAATATATAGAACCATGCATTCCTCATGTTTTCCCCTCATGTCTTTCCTACATTTCTTTTTAAAGTAAATAAATAAACAAAGACTGTAAATTTAAATTGGAGTTACTAAATAGACCCAAATGATAAGATATATATATATGTGATCCTGGTTGGCAAATAGCAGCTACCTCAGGTTCCTGTTCCTCAATTAGAGAGATATTTTTGGCAATGCAAGTCACATGAAACAGTGGCAGACTACGAGATGCTGGCTTCTTTTTTTTTTGAGAACTGCAACTGTTGCAGCAAGCTCTGCCACATATGGTTTATCCTTAACCAGTGTTTTAATCATCATCATTAAGATTGACATCATTACAAAATGACAGTTTGAATGAAAAACATCAGCCTACTTCAATCACACCACTTCACCTGCTCTCGCTCAACACTACTCAGCCATTCCCCGTCGCCACATGGGCAGTTTTTAATGAACAGAAATCTGCTGCCATGCCTGGCATGTCACACTCCTCAACCATGCTGGTTGGTACTGCCGGTGACAAGTGCACTAGATTTCACACTGGATATGTGACAGGCAGAAAGCGGGATGTTAATTTACTATAAGATAACCACAGAAATCACTCCTCTTAGACAAACTAAACTTTAGGGATTAGAGTTGTTTTGTGCCATGGCTGCAGCAAGAGACTTTGCTCAGGCCAGGCAGACAAATGCATACCACCACCTTTAGAAGTGAGGAGGAAGTGGGAGAGGAAGGAGTGAGAAAGAGGCTAGTGAAAGAAGGGTTTGGAGAGACTAAAATAATGCGAGTGCTCCAGGCCCCAGCAACAGTCCAAACAGATCAACAACAGAAACCGAAGGCAGGACAAAAGGGAAAAAACTATCTGCGCCTTAGTAAGAATGCTACAGTCTGTGAGCGTAAGTATTTAGAGCATTTTCAATCTTTCCAGGGAAGTCTGCAGAAGCAGTCACAAAGGAATAATTAGCGTTGTGTGATGCCCTGTGCTAATGGGCAAATTAAAGCCAGGTTTGGCTCCTCAACATGACGGTGCTTGAGAGGCTTTTGCATCAAGATGTCGCCAGCAGAGTGCCTTGTGTGCTCAGAGGATTTCAGCGCGCTTATCAATAATGCAGGAGATCTGGAGAGTCGGGGATAGCATATCGTCCTCCATGGGTCACAGGCTGACAGAAAAGCACAGCATGTCCTCAGAAACCAGAACACTAACTGCTTCATGCTAAAACTATGATGATTAAAGCAGCAGCTATTTCACTGAAGCTCATATAGATTCATGCAAAAATAATCCATTTGACTGTGCACTCTACAATCTTTGAACAGGTTAAGGTGCGCAGGCAGAGTAGCAGCTTCCATATTGGGCACTGGAAGAGGATACAGCGAGACAGGCTGCTAAATAAATCCCAATTTCAACTTTGACCTGCCTCCAAAGGGAAATTGGAGACTGGGGATGAAGAAATGAAGGGGGATTTAGGTTACCAGTGCCCTTATTCGCCTTTCCTGGAACAATCTACAGTGGCTATTAATGAGAAAGCAGCCTAAGCTCTGATTCAGTGTCAATGAGGCAACTAAGCATTAAAAACAGAAACATGATGAGAGAGTTCCACATGTGGGGGAATTTAGACAGCGATATTCCTATTATAGGACAGAAGTCTGATGGTGACAAACTCTACCATACAGGGAATCAGCATTAAACAAGCTTTTTAATCTTGGACTCTCTCAATCTTCCCAAGTTCAATCTTGGACAAGACACTACATGGTAGCAACTACTAGGAGATTGATCAGCTCCTTAATATGAATCATGCTCATGTAGTACAATTATCTCATTCAATAGCTCACAACATTGCTCCCAGAAAGGAGAGCTGGTTCACCCATGTGGTGTCATCAGTGTGTCATAAGAGTGGGTCTCTTCTGTAAGAGCCTGTAAAGGTGTTCTGAGGTCAAGATACCCACACCTTCAAAAATGGGGCTCTAACTAGTGCTGCATCTGCACATAAAGGATACCAATGGCAACGGTTACATATTCACAGTCTGGCTTTTATTTACACATTGTGTTGAAAGAAGTAAAAAGAAAAAAAAAAAAACCCACACCACTCTAATATTTGTTCATGATATTGGTTTGATACTGACTGAAATAGCTGGGTTGGGTGTCTGTGGTACTGTGACAACAGGGAGCCATCTATTTTATTCAAATATAAGTTATTCTATGTTTGGTTTGCTGTGCTGTGTGTGACCAGGGGTGCACTAGGTCCTAGAAAGAGAGCTTACACAGCATGGAGGAAGCTAACAGCAAACTATTTGGAGTTCAAGATATTTCATGCTTGCTACGCCAACAAGTTTGATTTGTTTTTTGTTGCTTTGCAGCAGTTTGTGAATTTATGTTAGCAAATGGTGTTTGCTAATGGTGCTTTTGCTAGCTAGCCAGGTAGCACTGGAGTCTATTAACAGCTGGGAGGCTCTGTGCTACATTCAAGAACAGCTAAGACAGATGGAGGAACAAGAACAAGTCCAATGGGCACCGAAATAAGCTGTGCCCATTGTTTAGAAGATTTCCTGTTTAAAAAAATAAAAATAAAATAGCAGTTTTGTTTGTGCGTCTTCTTTGCGTGCTCACATTTCAGGCTGTTCCTCTGCACACAGTGTGGTGGCATGCTGCAATACCGAGAACTAAAAAAATCTGTTTTGTTTAAATTGGTTGAATGAATAAAGCAGAGTCCGATTGTGAGGGTACAGGGAACCAAGAGAGACAAAGATCAGTGCTACTCAAGCATAACAGGTGTTTTGTCCGATGCCACAGAGATTTAAGGATCAAATTAATAAATCCAAATTGAGATTTATTGGTTGTATTTTTAAGTTAGACTTCTCTGCTTTGGACACATTAACACTAACAATAGCACATATCCCAATTTTGTTTAAAAATAAGTGGAAATTAAAAAGTGGCATTATGTCTAACTGAAAAGCATAACAGGAAACCTTTTAAGGACTGAATGACTTTATTTCCTGTGACAATTATTTTTGATTTTTGTTAACCGAGTGGAAGAGTGGACTGCAAATTATTCTGGTTATGTGGTTTTATTTCATTTGTCATTATTATAATGACTAGCACAAACGCAGGCCTGTGGGTCTCGTTTGCTTCGCTCAGGCATAAAAACACAGACATGTGTGTAATTTTATCGTGCCATTCTTTTTATGTTCATTATCACGGTGTATATTAAGAAACTTGCTGTTCATAAACACCAAACAAATGATTTTTTATTTTAAATATATTGTTCTACTTCTTTGCAGACTACTTATTAACAGTTTAAGACAAGCTAATCAGCTACAGGCACTATTAGTTACAGTTTGTTGAAAATGTATGCATATCTGTAAACAAGAACACATTCCAGTGATCCCAAAGTGCCACTGTACTAAAAATTGTTTAGCAACATTTATTTAGAAATAACAATGAACACATATACATAATGTAGACATAATGGCACATTTGTTTTGAGATCAGCTACTATACATAATATATATGAAATTTATAATAATCTGAGTCTTAAAAATAAAATAATCCCCAAAAACTATATAGATGTAGTTGTGCTTTAATCCAATCAGAAAACGTCCAGCAGCAAAAACTTTCCATGCCTGAATATTCTACATATTCTTTTCATACCACACTTCTGTGTTAATTGTTTTTCCAAAACGAAAGGCAACAATTCTTAAATTGTGTGGATTTATCATTCTCTCCTTTCTTCTCACAATCAGGAGTACAACCTATACATTTAACATCAATATTTGATTGATAGCTGCAATCAATCAGGATGTGACTGTGGAAAATACGCAAAGTCGTGGTACTTGTATCTACCAGGAGTAGAAAGGTTGGGCTGGTGTGTCACATGCATGTGTCAAATTGTTGCATTTGACGGGCAGAATGTGGAGAGTTTTATCCTCACCATCTGATATATATCTGATCAGTCAATCACAAAACAGTGCCCTTACACTCTAGCATGACATGCCTACACCTGCACATCTCATAAAGCACATGAACAGGGATTCACACTTAGTAAAAGTCACAAGTCCTGACTGAAATAAATAATACTTATAGTACCCCCCACTTAATATTCAGCCACAGTCACATCCTGAACTTGAAATGGCAAACGCATCCTGCTGCCTCATAAGCAACGTCATCATTCCGTCTTTTTCATCCATGGCAACAGGTATAGGACCAGATTCTGGTTGCCATAACAACTCAAACTGGGCACAGACGTGGAGGATGCAGCACATCTCGTCCTCTTTTCTCTCGTCTCGAGCGTTCGCCGTTATTGCCCTCGCAAACTATTTAGACATTCTTAAAATTCAAGTTTATGGATAATTACAGTCATTTATCAAACACTGATTTCCAGGTTTAAATCCTTTGCACATCTTAACAACCAACATGAGGGCGGCACTGCAGACTTTAGGCCACTTATAATGTCAGGCTCAATAAGGCACTGTTTACCATCCCGCCGTCGGTAAGCACTAAACATCCATTACATTAACAGATGACATGCAAATCTACACATATGAGGTACTCAAAAGGAGTCAAAATTCTCTTAAGACTGAGAAACGTAGACAAACAAAAGCTATTGTGTGGCACATTCATCTGTTTGCTCTTCCGAAATGCTGCGGTTTTACATTTTCAGCTCCTAGGAATTTAGGATTGATAGGATGCAAGCCCTCCACAAGCCCTCAGGGTGAACAGCAGTTAACTAACCACATCCTGACATCAACCTCAGCTGGTTGTTGCCAGCAGACATTTTGTGCAACAGTGCTCAATATGGGGTCTATAATCCAACCAGGAAAGAAAAAAAACCCCTCAGTAATTAGGTTGTTAGGAGGTCTCCAAGCACCAGATGGAGACTAAAAGCTAGCCCTTTTCACCTGACGCTAACAGCCAGAGTCTAAAATGGCTGAACAAAATCGACCTCTCTCTCTTCCAGTAACCCTCTAAGGATACGCCGACTGCTAAGTGAAGCTGATCGATGACTATCTGGGATCACAGGAAGGGGGTGAAGACATTAGGGTGAATGCATATGGAAACTTTGAAAGAGAAACAAATGGGTGAAGTTAAAGGAACCCAGAGAATATCTGTGCACAGCTGGAATGACAACACGTGCTTCTTTGAACAAGACAGGAATTTAAATAGCATCCCTGGGGTCTCTGTGTGCATATCCAAGCGCATCTGTGTGATGGTAAATGGTAAATGGCCTGTATTTATATAGCGCTTTACTAGTCCCTAAGGACCCCAAAGCGCTTTACATATCCAGTCATCCACCCATTCACACACACATTCACACACTGGTGATGGCAAGCTACATTGTAGCCACAGCCACCCTGGGGCGCACTGACAGAGGCGAGGCTGCCGGACACTGGCGCCATTTGTAATAGCAGCTGAGAGAAACATTTAAAATTCAGCGTACAGCATTAGCGCCCAGCTTCTTACTTATTATTAAATATTGAAGGCCATAGTAATCATTTTTAAATGGATTGCAATTCACCGTCACTGGATGTTTTTATTTCTAGAGATTACATCTAGGTGCCCAAAACAATAATGGAACCTCACCAAAACAAACCCCATGTCAGAAAATAATTTTCTGCTTTGGTAGAGCTCTGGATCTAGAATGATTTTCTTCTCTGCTAGTTAATATGTAAAATACAAGATGGAAGCAAGTCAATTAAAAATTGTTGTTTCAATAATGGAATTTCTCCCAATAACATAATCTGATAATGTGGATCATGGTGCTGATTAGAAATGCCGCTTAAAACCTAATCTCTGTCTCCCTCTCCCCCTCTGCCATCTAAAAAACAAACAACCCCCCCAAGAAACACCCTGCATTGGTATAAAAAGCCAGAGAGACAGAGAGGGTAAACTAAAACATTACAGCAACAAAGTCTGACAGTGAAACTGCTGCATCCTCTACGTCCACAGCTGGTATGTTTTACACAGATGCAGCCAGCACTGAATTGAGATCAGAGCAGAGGAACTTTATTGATCCCAGAGGGAAACTGAGTTGTTATAGCAACATACAACACACAGTTTAGGGTTTGTTTGTTTTTTTTGCATCATTCCTGGTGAGCTCTGCTGTCGCTTCCTTCCCTGTTCCAGTCCACTTTTCAATCAATCAACATTTGATCGATGCAAAGCATCACACGTTGCTCGACGCGCTGCACAGAAGCATGTTAGCCTTGGCTGAAAACTCGCCTTCACAGGCAAATACATACACAAACGGATGAAATGGCAAATCCACAAATTAAGCATTCAGCTGTGCTCACACTGGAAGAGATTCATTTGTCATACATCACTTTGAAGCTGACGGCTGGTCGCTTGCACACACCCCAAGCTCTGGTTGCCTAGGTGACCCTCTATTGTACTACCAGGTCATATGTCAATTAGCGGTAATCTTCGCTTTCATTGGTAGTTGCTTCAGTTGCTTACCGGGAATTTGAGAAAACTTTTACCTGAGTCCGGCCTACTTCCCATTGCCTGCAGTTATGACACATGAAGAGCAGAGTATCATTCATTTTCTATACAGAAGACTTGAGGGAAAAGGTGAGTATAATCACTTAAAAGATTAAATCTCCATTTAAGGTCACCGTTGTCAAGTGACACTTCAACGTCTGGTTCTTGCAGTATGGATAAGAATCACAGCTGCTTCATGCTACAACACAATTATTCCTTTTGGTAAAAAGTGTGAGGTATTGTATGAGAAATAGAAAATGTTGTGTACACTTATTTCAAACTACAGCCTCCCACCTGTGTCAGTTTGTGGATGAATGGTGAAGCGAAACAGCTGTTGACATGAACCAACGATGTGAGCAGTGCCACAGTAACGCTAATATAGCTGTTCACTCTCAAGTAGCAAGACTCAAGTTTGGATGAGGTACATGCTGAGCTGGCCACAGAAATTCTCTGCGTGTTGCATCCAGTGTATTTAGGAGAGTGTGTTTGATGGCTTGGTTACCAGGGCTGCGGCACAGGTGACAGAGTTGTCGCTGGATGCGGCTTAAAGCTGAGGGCTAAAAGTAGTGTCTGAGCACTGCAGCGCACATTTGCAAACAGCTGAGCTTGTCGCAGCCACAACACAGCACATACAACATCTCCAAAATAGAAACTTACACCTTGATTACCCCCTTTGGATACAGTGACGTTCATGTAAGGTCAGGGTGGGTTGCCAGGTGGCCTTTAATTAAAAAAAATATCGACACAGCAAATCAATATGCCTCTGTTAAATACTTCTGCCAGAAAAAAAAAAAAACGTAACTTTCCAAGCAGCGAGCTGAGTTTTTCTTACAAGGAGACATGACCCTTTAAAACAATCTATATCACGGTCACTGACTCAGACAAACTACAACAAACTTTCTATTCATGAAAGAATCACACATTTTCATTTGATCAGATGAGTATACTTCAGAGGCACTGCTGGAACTTTAAAGGAAGGCACTAAATGCATCTCAGCTTCTACTAAGAAGTCCGATCACGTCATTCTTCTGCTGGGTGAGAGGAGAGAGGAAAAAAGGCACAGGAAGACACTTGAACAAAGCACTGAATGCAGGGTATTGCATGCAGGGTTTGAGCCTGCAAAACACATTAGGTAATCTGTTATGACAAGGCTCTATGCGCCGAGTCCCCTCTGTGACAATGACCCTTTTCACACTGCCCTATCCCCCCCTCTCTTTTTTTAGGGAAGAAAAAGCATTCAGAAAAATATATACTCTCAGTGTTTTCATTGGAAAGTGACTGAAGTTAGCTTAAAAGCAAATGTAAAACAACAGCGCTCCATTCAAAAGCATGTTTTATTTAACTGATGCTCTAAAAGTCAAGCTTTAAATGCATTCAATACATGCGCCTAGGTTATCTGATGAAATATGGTCTGAGCAGGAAATCAGTGTTTGCATGTAGTGCCAAAAAAAAAAAAAAAAAAAAAAAAAAAGCCCCTGTTTACTTTCTGTTTCTGAGCTATCACATATAAATCCCACCACCTACCAACTTAAGAGGATTTCTTTAAAGCATTTTGAGTGATAGTAGAGAGAAAAGAGAGGCAGTCTAGTAGGAGTATGCTTTTTTCCCCCTTAATATGCATATATGTATGTGGTAACAGGCTTTCTCTTAATTCCTCGCCCCAATTTAGGATACTGGGTTTCTTGTTAGCATGGTGAGAAATAAGAAATCGCTGAAAATCTTGAATCAATACATTTTTAACAAAAGTTGTTCCAAAAGGAAACAAAAAAGCCCCACATGCGTAACCTGATCATAGGTGGAGTTGCCTGTTTAGCTAGAAAGCAGTGGGAGAAGCGCAGCCCTGGCCGGCCCATGTGCCAGCTGTTCCAGCTCTGACGACTGTCTATTTATACAGCAGCAGATGGCAGTTAGTGCCTAGCATGCCGACAGACTGTCAGTGACAGGAAGGAATGGACAGATTTCAGCCGCCCAACCTTTCCGCTGAACTTGTAGCCAAACCATACATTGCTCTGAGCCCACAGACACTGATAGCTGGCGAGTGCTCCAACTACCTCTTGATATTAGCAGCTTATGTGGACTCACTGAGTCCAGGATAACAGAGACTACAGAGAGGCTTCTAGAAGCCACCAGATAGAGAAAACATGCAAGGCCAGCAGGACTCCATTCAGGAGCTAAACAAACACAGAACTACAACAAAGAGAGAGGGATGCCAGGCAGCCTCACAGGTGATGGCATGCAGGGTTAATGAAATCAATGCTGAAATGAGACTAAATTCTTTCTTTCTTAATTTAAAAAAAAAAGAAAGAAAGAAAGAAAGAAAAAATGGTTTCAATTCTAATTACCTAAACTCTGTATGTCAACCTAAACTCTGGGAACATACTCCAGGATAGGGCTGGGCCATATCATACCGTTCACAGTAATACCGGTATAATGTTGGGCAACGATAAGAAAATGAAATATCGCGATAGAATATGGGTAAAACGCGCATGCTCAGTGCCTTTATTTTCATAGGCACATGGTGGAAAAAGCATGGCGGCGACAGAGAATGAGATGGGCGAAAGCGGATCGTTGACTGAAACAGATGAACCAGAATTGGTTTGTAAAAATGCTGCAACTTCAGTGGTGTGGAACTGGTTTGGCTTTCGTCCATCAGATACACAACAAACCACTATTTTTGGTAGAGCATGCTAGCGGGCCGCCGTTATTACCGTGTTTTTTGGAAAATATGGCACACTTAACATCAATCCTTTGATTTTTCTGAAAATCAAAAGTGCCCCTTATAATCCCATGTGCCTTATGTATTAATTCTGGTTGTGTTTACTGACCTCGAAATGATTTTATGTACACGGCGCTCGAAAATCTGTCAAATGTTTTAGTACGACTTTGCTGAGCTACGAAGCCGCACCGCTTGATGGATTGTCGGAGCATTACGGCTATCGTAGGCAGGAGCTTCGCGGAGTGATACGTACTGTGCTTCAACATAATATTACCGTATTGTGTGTGTGTGTATAACCTCTTTTTAAGTTTTGTGGATATTATACATTGTTATGCTCAGGATATGTCGGCCAATTTCCTCTGGAAATGCATTTTGGTTAAACTGTCAGCAAGGAATTTGCATTTGAACTGCTAAATTGTTATATAACTTTAATGCACTTTTTTTTGCACTAATAAAGTTGTGGAGTTGTAAAGTATTTTGTCGATTGTCAATTATATCGACAGTTATATCGTTATCGCAAATTTTCAACTGTATATCGTGATAAATATTTTTGGTCATATCGCCCTGCTCTACTCCAGGACCTTTAATTCAATCAATCAATCAATCTTTATTTATAAAGCACTTTGCATACAGAAAAAATGCAGCACAAAGTGCTTTACATAGTTAAAAGCAGCCCACCCCACCCTCCAACTCACTCCCTACACTCTCAATACACATATATCCCCCCACCCCCACCCACACACACATACACACACGCGCACACTTAAAGAGTAAAAATTGGGCTGGGCTCGCATGAGCCAAGTGAGGAAACATTATAACAGAGAGCCGTCTGCACCGGGAGCCGGTCACAGACCGCAGCCTCCGGGCTGGGCACACAGCCGGAGGGAGGCAAAGGAGCCCCCCAACCAGGCTGAGAGGACCCCAGAGACCCAGCAGCCACGGTCAATAACAGCCCCGGTGCAGAGAGCGCCCTCCGAGGAAACACTGGAGATATGACGCAATACAATGTATACAGGGTAAAATGATAAAATAAATAAGAACAGGATACAATATAAATATAAATATAAATAGAGTAAGAAGATTAAAAAAATGAATAAGAATAAAATCAAGAAATATTAGGTAAAGCCTAAATTAATAATAGAATAACAGGATAGAATAAATAAGCATAAAAAATAAATAAACGCTAAGTAAAAGCTAAATTAAAAAGGTGGGTCTTGAGCCTGTTCTTAAAAACATGTACGTTCTCTGCGGCCCTGAGCTCCTCCGGCAGGCTGTTCCACAGACGAGGACCATACCACTGAAAAGCTGCCTCTCCGTGAGTATGTGTCCTGACTTTAGGGACAATCAAAAGGCCAGTACCAGAGGACCTCAGGGTCCGCGAGGGTTCGTATGGTAAAAGCAGATCTGAGAGATAAGAAGGCCCAAGACCATTAAGACATTTAAAAACCAATAAAAGAACTTTAAAATCGATCCTGAAACACACGGGGAGCCAGTGCAGCGATTCTAAAACCGGTGTAATGTGGGCCCGCCCTCTGGTCTTCGTCAGCACACGAGCTGCCGAGTTTTGCAAGAGTTGTAAAGTTGAAATATTCTTCTTAGGAAGACCAGAGAGCAGGGCATTACAGTAATCAATGCGACTGGTAATAAAAGCATGCATCAGCATCTCCGTGTTGGCCCGAGAGAGAATAGGGCGGACTCTGGCTATATTTTTTAGATGATAAAATCCAATTTTGGTTACATGTTTAACATGTGGGATAAAACGCTCAGAGTCAAAAATAACACCCAGGTTTTTCCACTTGTAGCGAAGGACATAGTGAAAATGCCTCTAATTTAGACAAGAGTTTCTCTCTCTGAGCCTCAGGACTGACAATTAAAACTTCAGTTTTGTCCTGGTTAAGCTGTAAAAAGTTTTCTGCCATCCAAGATCTTATATCCAAGATACAGTTAAAAAGGGCATCCATTGGTCTGGTGTCATCAGGAGACACGGAGATGTACAGCTGCGTGTCATCAGCGTAACTGTGGAAGTTCACTCCATGCCTCCTGATGACACTGCCGAGAGGCAACATATACAAATTAAAAAGTACAGGGCCTAGAACCGACCCTTGAGGCACACCACATGTCATTTTATGGATCTTAGAGGAGCATGTATCCATACTCACCATAAAAGTTCTGTCAGAGAGATAGGAAGTGAACCAGTTGTGTACAGCACCAGAGAGGCCCACCATGTGTTTTAGTCTGTTTAAAAGAATAGCGTGGTCTACTGTATCAAAGGCTGCGCTTAGATCCAGTAGCACCAGGACTGAGAGCTTTTGGGCGTCCCAGTTACATCTAAGATCATTTAAAACCTTTAGGAGAGCCGTCTCTGTGCTGTGGTTCACCCTAAATCCAGACTGGAATATCTCCAGGATCTGTCTATCATTGAGAAAATCAGTAATCTGAGTAAAAACAAGTTTTTCTAAGACTTTACTTAAAAATGGTAAGTTGGATACAGGTCTGTAGTTATTAAAATCATTACAATCCAAATTGCTCTTCTTCAGAAGGGGCCTCACCACCGCCGTTTTAAAGGCAGCAGGGAAGACACCCAACTGAAGAGAGCAATTCATCATGTATAAAAGCTCAGCCTCAAAGAATCCATAAAGTGTTTTAAAGAGTGAAGAAGGGATTGGATCTAAAAGACATGTGGTGGGTCTCACTGTGGAGAAAACCTTCTGAAAGTTCTCAGCATTAACCAGGACAAAGCTGTCCAGTGTCTCCTCAGGTACAATCGAGCCCTCAGATGTGTTTACAATCATATCGCGATTAGATAAAATATCAGATCTGATGGCGCTGATCTTTCCCCTGAAGTGGTCTGCAAACTGCTCACAGAGCGAGTCTGTGGGGGTTCTTTGGGAGCTGTTAAAATCAGGGTTAAATAAATGATCTATGGTGGAAAAGAGGACCTTGGGATTATTTTTGTTAATACTGATTATTTTGGCGAAGTATGAATTTCTTGACTTCCTTAATGTATTATTGTACATTTTAAGTTGCTCGGAAAATATTTGATGGTTGATATTATTTTTATTTTTCCTCCATCTCCTTTCTGCTGCCCTGCAATTTCTTTTGAGTTTTTTGACTTCTTCGTTTCTCCAGGGTGATGCATGTTTTACGTTAATCTTTTTGGTGGTGAGTGGAGCAACGGAGTCAAGGCTTTTCTTCAGTTTGCTGTTAAAATAACTAAAAATCAAATCGCAGGGTGCAGGTAAAATCACAGGGGGGCATTTGACTAAAACCCTGGTAAAATTTGCAGCCACTTCAGAGGTTAGATAGCGCCTCCTCACAGTTCGCACCGAGGTCTTCCGCTGAATAAAACCGGTGATGTTAAAAAAAAAAAAACAAAAAACAAAAAACAAAAAAAAAAAAAAACCACACAGTAGTGGTCAGAGACAGCCAAGTCAACAACAGAGGACACGCTGGTGGACAGCCCATGGGTGATGACCAGGTCCAGAGTGTGTCCTCTGTTGTGAGTCGGCTGCGTGACGTGCTGGATAAAATCCAAACAGTGAAGAATGTTTAAGAATTCTTTTGTTGCAGGGTCAGAAGGATTATCTATGTGCAGGTTAAAATCACCGGTTAAAATTATCATATTATATTTTGAATGTATGTTTGTTAAAAATTCTGAGAATTCCTTGATAAAAGCAGCGCTGTCTTTAGGTGGTCTATAAATTGTGACAGATAAAACTGGAGGGCTGCTGAAAACAATAGCATGGAATTCAAAAGTGGTAAAATGATCAAATAAAATTTGTTTGGTGGTGAGTGTGTTGTTGGCTAAAGATGCAGTCCCACCACCTCTCTTACCACTTCTAATAGAAAAAGAGAAATTAAAATTTGGTGGGGAGGCCTCAGTGAGAACAACTGGTGCATCCGAGCCCAGCCATGTTTCAGTTAAAAATAAACAGTCAAGTTTATTATCTAAAATTAAATCATTAATAATAAAAGACTTGTTCGACAGAGAGCGTACATTTAAAAGTGCCATACTGATTGAGACTGGTGGATTATTGACAATAGAGTTGAATGGATGTTGATATTTTTGAAGAGGCCGGAGGTTATTAATGTTTTTGGAGTTACTGGATTTATGATAATTCTGTTGCTCTCTGTTTGTGATTATGACGGGTATTGTGTTGACTGTGGGAGAGAAAGGTCCTAGTCCAGAGTTTTGTGTATTACTGTTAAAAGTGGAACAAATATAGGAGCTGGGACCAGGGGAACATCAGTCAGTGGCAGACAGTGGCGATGTGCGGGAGTGCTGTACGCCAAATGCCAAATTGGCGGACAGCAAACGGCGTCCCCAGGCGTTGAGGTGGAGCCCGTCTGCCCCAAAAAGATGCCTCCTCTCCCAGAAGGCATCAAAGTTGTTAATAAAACCCACGCCGTGGGAGATACAGGCAGAGGAAAGCCAGGTGTTAAGGCTGAGCAGCCGGCTGAAACGGCCTATCCCTCTGCCACAGGTGGGGGTGGGCCCAGAGATAAAAGCACTCACCTGCAACTGACCAAGGAGGCTGAAGAGTTCGAGGAAGTCCAACTTCAGCAGCTCAGATTGCTGTTTGGGGATGTCATTGGTGCCGATGTGGATGATGAGCCGGTTAACCTGTGGGTGGGATGCCAGAATGTTGGGAATTCTGTCCACTATGTCAACAACAGTGGCTCCCGGGAACGACAGGGTGAGCGCCCCCCTCATCCGCACGTTCCTGACGATGGAATCCCTGAGGACCAGCGTGGAGAGAGGAGGTGCCACCGAGGGCTGTTGGCCATCTGAGACGCCCGCGCCGCGACACCGGGGGGTGTTCAGATGGAGATGCGCCAGCCGGACTGCGTGAGTGACTCCCAGGTAGCCGCGCCGTGGGTCCTCTTCTCCGAGGAGCCGGGGTAAAGCACAGCTCTCCGCGGTGAGTTTGCACCACAGCGTCGGGTTGCCCGCCGCGGCTCCGGGGGCGTAGTGGTGGAGATGGCGCAGACCTCAGCGACACAGCGGGATGGCGAGGGCTAGCGGTCAGAGGAGGAAAGTCCACAGGATCCAGGACATTGAATTTATTCTCCAATACTACCGCACCGGAGGGGTGAGGGTGCGAGAGACGGATCCTCCTGCCCCCTCTGCAGCCACCACGCGTCTCAACCATGGTCCATGGCGCTGGCGCTGGTTGGAGTGGAGTGGAGCTGACCAGAGCCTTGGGTCTGGCCCCTAGCTGAAACCAGGAGTTCTCGTCCTTGGCAGAAGCACCAGCGACGCAAGTTGAGAGCCTGTGTTGACTGTTGGCGGGATCTTGGGACACAGCAGCTGGATGGTGCACTGTGTCGGCTAGCTCAGCGCTAGTAGCGGTGGTTTGAGCTTTGCCAAGGAGGATCGTGTCAAGTTCGCATTCAGCCCCCTGGATTTGGTATAGCGTGGATATCCTTTGTTCCAGCTCGATCACTTTTTGGCTCAGGTTGATGCAGCTTTCACAGCTGGATGTTGAGGTAAGTGGTGCCATTCCGGAATCTCGTACCGGCGAAAAAATTGGCTGAAAAAATTAGCTTTTTTCAGCCAATTTCACAGCTTCAAGAGGCACCGCTTTTCCAAGAATTATATTCTCCTTGGTGCAGGTGCTGCCTCAAAAGGTCAAAGAGTCTGGTATATTCCAATTTAAAAATAGCACTTACTTTTAGAGCACTGAATATTTCCTGCATTAATCTTGGCACAATAAGCCCGTGGAGCTGCACGTGCTCAACTAAAAAAAGAGGAACTGAAAATATTTACAGAGAAAGCAGTTCCTCTAAAGTTTAAATTTTTAGAAAATTTGGTTGCACACTACAGAACAAGATTTTAATGTCAACTCAACTGAGGTGATCAACATTGCGAGTTAGAGCAGTGATTAATTAATAACATTTACACACAGATGATGGTATAAAACATGAAATTACAGCTGAAAAAGTCATAAAAATGACAAGAAGAGCAAAAAAAGGGAGAGAGGGGCTGATTCAACTCCAGTAACCTATGACTTTAACATGAGTGCAGTGCCCTACCGTCAGAAACAATAAATCCTGAAGGAAGGAAAGTTTCTTTGACAAGTATAAATGAATGGATCGGCAGTGCAGCATTACTTGTTTTTATATTTAAATCATGATAGAACAACATCTGAAGTCTGTCTAAAAACAGTGGGGATGCAATGGTTTAAGCAGCCAATATTCAGCTTGTGGAGCCACACAACATGACATTTATTGATGTCAGTAGACAATGTTTATATCAGTTTTGGGGTCACCTCACTTTTAGGGTCGTTGAATCCAGTTCCAGATATCTGCATATTTGAATTTGTGCTTAAAAAGGAGGGGGAGTAAATTAAAAAAAATCAAAGACAGAAGGAAAAAGAAAAAATTCAGTGCAGAAATCCTCAGAGCATCTCTTCAGTGCTCAGATTATCATATGGCCCAAAAACAGTGGGAACAACGGTGGAGACCGAGCTGTGCAGACACGGGGAAGACAGCACTGCTCACAACAAGCTCCTATTTTACAGAGCAGTGACCTGGATTTTCTTAACTAGCCTCTACTCTGCAACACAAGTCTTACTTTAAATGTTCCCTGGCTTTCTGTACGCATTGTGACATCATGAACACGGAGCAGGCGCATGGATCGGTGAAAACCTCACATTTCTTTTCCTCTGGTGTACATCTTTCAAAAAACCAAACATTAGGGTTAAGCAGAGATTGATGCATCATGTTAACATTAGATGAGTGAACCTTTCACAGAACAGTTTCTCTGCAGAGAACAAAAGTGATGTGTGAAAGTCTGTGTGCTGCATGCATATGCATCCATGAGTGGGTGTACACTCCAATGATCTTCATTAGCTTCCCAGCAAAGGAATCCAGTACCTGACCTAGTCATGGGTCAGCTGTCCCGCCTGATTAATTAAGGTTTCAAAAATATTACACTGCCAAACCCTCCACTCTGGACGCATGAATAATACACAGGGAGCATGATGCCCACCAACAAGCTACTCGTGCTCAGACTGCAAAGCTCCCTGGGCTGCCTCTGAATTCAGCCCCAGACTGTGGGAGGAAACCAAACAACACAGTCTGGAAAGAGAGCCGTGTCGGTGAGGGCAAAAAACTTAAAAACACATTCACTTTCTTGAATGTGGGAAAGTCTGACCATTTCAGTCAACTTAAGCACCGAACCAAAGAGCAGGGAAGAGGAGCAAGCCAAGAACTGACGGAACATGATAACAAACATGCCATTATCTTGGCTTTTTTTTTGCTGCCAGTCAGAGATGAATGGTGTTGGATGCAGGCTGTTGGGAACGCAAAGACATTTAAAGAAATACCTGCTGGTTATGTGGTGTGCAGGTAATCAAATGAAAGCACAAAAGCATCATCCTATACTCTGAACCCTGCATGTGCTGATTATCCTGTGCAGACGTTTAATGTTTGCATTCTTCTTAGCCATCATGCAATAACATGAGGGAGACAAGCAGAGTGATAAAGAAACATTTTCAGTGCTAAGAAAAACAAGGAGAGTTAGAAACAACTGAACCAGCCTAAATACAGAGATCTCTCAATTTCTACTAATTTCTGTTCGCATTTTGTATTTTAAATAATGAAGTGAAAATGCAAACACAGGCTTCCAATTATGACTAACGGATGTAAAAAAAAAATAATGGCACTGTCTCCCTTCACTGGTAGCTAAGCTACAAACATGCACGGTCAGCCTCAATCATAATTATGACCAAAACCTCACGATGTATTGCTATGTGATGCTGCCTCACGCTGTCCTACACGTGAAGTGTGCTCATGCACGACTTTCACTGTCTCTCTGCTGCGGCTGCGTTTGCACACCCCCTCCCCCCCCACCAGTCAGCTCCTCTAATATCCCACTTTTTTCTGCAAAAGGCTCACTCAGATTTTCTGATCTCTGTCGCAGGCTGAAAAGCTAAAAACAATGAGGTAGATAGAATTTAACCAATGGGATGCATGGAAAAAAACGTAACCATAAGATGAGTATGGCAAATTTCTAGCTAGTGTGCTATGTGAGAAAAATAAACCTCGTGAGATCAGGAGGTATGCTGCTTTTCCAGATGTACTGCTTTATGGCACTGGTAATACCTACGCTTAAAGACATCTGGAGCTGATCCTCAAGCCCTCAAGTTACAACCGAGGATCACGTCATCCAACTATGACATTTGCTGCAAGTGTTTGCAAAAAAGAGGTTTGTGGTGTCTTTGTTTTCATGTAGCAATTAAAACACAAAGATATGACAAAACAGAAAAACAAAAAGCAAATAAATAATCAACAATGGAAATGGAAAGCAACTGGCCTGATCTGTGTCAACATGGAGAATGGTTGGGTGATCTCAGTGAGAGCCTCTCTGCCTTCTAAAGCAGACATCTGTTATACTCTGGGTTAATAATTGTTTAGGCTTAGAGAAATCTCCCCGAGAGCCAAAGAAGACCATTTTAAAAATCCAGTTATTGAACTAAAATTCTGGAGAGAAAAGTAAAATCTGCCATGGCTTAATCTTTAACCATGATGACGAGTAGCTAACTCTACCCAGATCTCAGGCTGCGTTAGCTCAATAGATGGAGTGCATCAATTAATGAGGTGTTTCTATCCATCTGCTAGGACGCTGATATATAACAGCAGATGTCTCTTCTCTGTTTGGCTGTAGCTTCTGTTAATGACAGTCCACGGCTTATAATACACAGTACATTACAGCCCTGCATGTTATTAAGATATTTCATTAGTCTAGCTCGACCACAGCAAGCGTCGCTGCGTCCACAGTTTTTCTAAGTCTGAGAAATTACTGCTCAGACTCCTTCCATAGTTTCTGTACCAAGAAATCCCACAATGCCTTGTGTCACTCACTTCAGTTGACATCAGGATCCCATTTTCCACAGACTATGGCCCAAACAACATGCTAAACATGAAAAACTGTTTGCAGTTTGAGCAAATGAGTGTGCATAATTATGTAGATTACTGAGTAAGTAAATTGATGTTGACTAAAGTAAAATGTTTAAAAGGAGGAACACTGGAAACAAAATAAAACCTAGCTGCCAAAAAGCAAACAAAAACTGAAGTGAAAACCACAAGAAACTTGGTCAGTTACAAAGCTGTAACCACTTTGAGTTTAACACTTTCCCTTCTGACCTCAGCCACATCTAGAATATGGCAGCTTCACCCTCATGTGCAATGCACTGTTGTGGGTTCTTATTCATTTCTTATTAACGAAACATAATTCAGTGTTAATGGGTAAGGCCATCGGGGCTCTGTGCAATGCTTTGTTTCTCATCTTAAATAAGAATGGTGCCATTTGCCAAACATGTGACACATGAAGAGAAGCTTATCAAAAGAATCTGAGAATCAGAGACGATTCCAGTACCTGAGAATGTCTGATTAAAACCTATGGTTAGTATTGTTGTAACTAGGTCAGCATTCAGCAGCCTACATGCTATTACAAAGTGACCGTGTCTATTCAAACGTCCCAAACATATGTCCACCAGTCGGTTTCAATAACTGCCAGAACATCAGCATTTAACAACAATTTGCAAAGCTGACCCCAAACAGAGCGTCATGAAGAACCACAAGGCAAAATATTATAACAAAATATTATAAAAGGCATATGGTGGGTTTCCCTCATATGCATTTTTAAAAAAAGCAAAGAATACAGAAAAAGAGAAGCTTTTATTCATTCACTGCAGATGTTTTAGTATTGCTATTGCTTTGACTACTACAGAAGACAACCACAGAACATATGACAGTGGTTTCATGAGGCACAGCTCATCAGACCCTTACAGGGTTTCTATTTCCTGTTTATAAGTTTGGCATGTACCTTGGTCTAGGGTTTATGGCTTGGTACATTTCATATGTCAAAGAAGCTTCAAGCAAGATGGTGAATCCTGAATGCCTCCTGATGGATCCATCAGAGTCAGTGTGCATATGATAGAAAGTGCTTAAAAGGCACAGAATAAAGCGCTGCATGAGTGGTTATCTGAATGGGTACATGTAGGGCTGGGCGATATATCAAAAATTTATCGTTACCGAAATTTATGACTCTCATCGACGTCATTTTGCCCATGTCGGTAAATTCGGTATTTTAAAAAAAAAAAAAAAGAAAAAGGCATGTGCAGGTTGGCGATGTTCATGTCCCTTTAAGACGCTGTGCTACGTTACAGACTTGACGGGGTGGAGTCACGTGACTCTACTACCTGTTGGGCAGACACTGTGCGATTTTTTTCAGTCGCGCGATTCAGCTCCTGCTCAAACTGTACGATTGACTCGCAGGGGTTAGAAGTTCATAGGTCACGATGCAGGGTCTCACACTATACGCCCCGATGCTCTGATGCGACCTGAGTGCTCACACTGTGCGTACATAAAACGAAGGTTATAACAGAAATTCTGTCGCTCGCTCTCCCTCTCTGTCTTTCACTCACACAGACACGCACACCACCACCATCAACTTTGCTAAATTGCTAATGAAAAACATTGATCAGGCAGCTGTGATTGAGCAGCAGTGTAGATCCAACTATTTTCACGGATGTTGTGGTCGTGATCATTTTGTGAGGCCACATCGAAAAGGCTCGGATGAGCTTTCCAAAGTTCTACAAGTTCCCTCCATCGCTTGTGTCCAGATCACACGCTGCACTGCCGTGCTACGCCGTCTTTTTCGCTGACATTTGTGTTTGCGCGTGCGCAGTGTGGCAAACTGCGGTGACACCCTCACGACGGTGAGGGTGTGAATAGCCAATGTGAAACATATTTATTATTAAACTATTTTGTTTACAAGGGATACACATTTTTTAGAGAGCATGGTTACATATTGTATCCTACACTTTTTATTTTGTTCAGTTAATAAATCTTAACCACTAAAAGTACTTACTACTATTGTCTTCATTTATTTTCAGTGACATTTTACAGTCCTTTAAAGTGGTAATAATATAATTGCAATGAATAGGTCCAGGGGGAATAATATTATCAAAATAACTGGAGGAACGATGCTGCCTGCCACAGCCCTATCAAATGAAAAAAAAAAAAAAAAAGTTAGTTTTTTTTGGCACTTGGGGTGGTTATCGTCCATTTATCGTTATCGAGGTTAACTGCTCAATTTATCGTGATATTGATTTTAGGCCATATCGCCCAGCCCTAGGTACATGTTGCTTTTTGTTAAAAAAAAAAAAAGTACTTGGAATACTCTGTCTAGAAAGATGTTATACAAGTATTAGTACGATTATTTACACACACTAGCTAGGCAGATAGTGTGCACTTAGCAATAATGCTCCATGAAAAGTCGGTGTCTTGCTTACAAATTTAAATATGTTTATGGACAGGTAAGGGTGAGCAGAGCAGGGATGGGTACCGGTTCTGACATAAACGGTAGTAACCAGACCGAAAAGCAGCGCACATTTCGGTGCTTTATTTCGGTGCTTTTTTTTCCTGAGATGTCATACACTTTATATTCTAGCCAATCATTTTACGTTTCCAAGGATAGTAGGCGGGCCCAGGTACGTAGGTTCTTTTAGAGCAGAGCAACAGATTAAAAATGCCCAAGGCGAGGCGGTCAAAGTCTGCCTGTACTTCACAGCAAAAGATGCAAACTCAGCAGCCTGCAACAAGTGCTTTAAGGTGATACTGTGCAAAGGAGGTAACACCTCGAATCTGACGACGTATAGCATTTTGTTAAAAGGCGAGAAATGCGCTGTATTTGATAGCTTGCTGCGAGACCTCCCACCGTGCACATCTACTGCGGGTGTGGTGCCTGTTATCGGACCCGGAGTTAGCAACATCCCCCAAAAACCCGAAGAGTAGAGTCCTGGCCCCTAGCCCTGCCAGTGTAGCAGAAATGATGACGGATGATGATGCAGCAGCAGCCGTTCTTCTCTGCGTGAGTAGCTTAATGTTGTTTGTGTGTAATTTACGTTGAGTACGCTAACCGCGTTATTACATTAATGCATGTAAGGTGAACTAGCAAACACCGTCGTAGTTACATGCGGCTGTCCTCTTGTTTGATGGCAGATACTCCCGTCACCCTGGCCAAAAAGGCTAAAATGACCAAAGAAAAAGTGGAAAAATGTTAAACATGAGAGGTTTTGGGACAAAGTTTGTGGTTTTTTTCCATTGTTTAAGCACTGCTTCCAGCCAAGAGTGATACCATAAATCCCCTATAGCTGCAGAAAAGGCTAACATTGTTATCTTTTTACAAAAAAAAACAAAACAAAACAAAAAAAAAAAAACAGCTGAACATGAGAGGTTTTTGGACCAATTTTGTGTTCTCCATTCTTTAAGCACCGGTTCGAGAACCGGTTCGAGCACCGTTTAAGCACCGGCACCATTTCAAAAGTACCGGTTTGGTACTGATATCGGATAAAACCTAAACGATACCCATCCCAAGAACAGAGCGCTTGTACGCTGTTCAAAAATACCAGGTGCAATGTTAAATGTGAGTTAAGACGTAACAATAACAATATTAGCACACAGTCTCCCCAGCTTCAACAGCTAGTTTAACACGCTCGTCGATACACTAACTGTGTGACTTTCTGTAAGACACCTGCTACCAGTAGTTCAGCTAAAAACTGGGTGAGCTGCATGACATGCATTTGTGCCTCTCAGCTGACAGTCCCGTGACACAGTAAACACAGGCTGCCTGTCCTTCCTCCTTATTAGGAGGTCATGTTTGAATGTAAAAGTTTGCTCTGTACATTTGTGAATGTTTGGCTCTAGAACTATCTGAGTGATGAGGAATGTAACACCCTAGAGCGGGTGCATGTCGGTATGTATACACCTGCAAGGGTCACAAGGATTACGGCTTCTGGGCGTGGTGATCTGAGGCAAGCCAAAGGATTACTGGTCTTAATCGGGTCAATCAGCCCTGTCTGCACAGGGTTCAGCGAAAGTATGACTGCCCCACATCCAAACCCACCTTCCTTGCTGCATGTCCCACCAATAACTGCATTTCATTGACGTGAAAATGGTTCATTGTTATTTCTGCTGTGATGAGAGCCTCCTCTTATGTGTAACTGACACTGGAGCTGAGCTCGTTCTTCCCTGCAGGGTAAGGTCAGCATCCACTTACCTCATAGTGAGAGCACACTTGGGTGAATTGTATCTGAAAGGTGAAGGTTTAATTGATGTGGTGACCTTCTGTTTGTGCTTTCAATTGGTCATTTTGTTTACTCTTAGCTTAAGTGATAATATCGTCTAACATCCCGTTCTTGAAAATGTGGCTAGTGTAGACTACTGATAAAGCATTAGAAACACTATTTTGAACACCAGACAGCGACTAGACTAGACTGCAGGTTTGCAATCAGTTGACAAAATGCTTCATCATAACATCTCTGTGTGCTTTGTAAGCTCTATTGATCATCTCTGGCTATACATCGTGAGTGGCTCCTCCCTGGCTCAAGGGGCACATAACACATGAGTTGCATAACAAGATGGAAACTGAAGTGAAGAACACATCAGGCCCCAGATTAAGGCGGAGTTTGGGTGTACTGGAGTTATTCAACATTTGGAGTACCAACACAAAATTAGCGGGCCATCGCGTCACTGTTTTATAATTACATTAGCTCTGGTATGTCTGAGAGCGTCTCCTGAATGAGGCCTTTGCTTTGTTTCTGTCTCTCTGCAGAGGCCTTGGACACATTTCCTGCACACTGGATAATCAATTTGCTGCTCCTTTGCTCTCATCCTATCCTTGACAACCCTCTCTGCATGGTGAAAAGGGGAAAGAGCGAGAAAGAGACCGAGTTCTTGCCCCCTACCGCCATCTTTCTCTGTACTGTTGACACATGCACACAGGCGGGCACATATGCCCTTGAGCCAGTCACAACAATAAGGGGAGTGTCATGGCATAACGCACACATCTGCCAAACACATACAAGCTGACCACGCAACATCCCATTTCCATCAGGCAGCCTTCAGCCCAATTTAAATGCAAGCAAAGACCAGTGAAAACATTAGAAGTACACCCATACTGCGCGCACACACTGACTGGCTAGTGCTACATCACAGCTTATCCTACACAGGCAAAAACATAACATACTGACCAGAGATTTTTTTTAAGGGAATTTCCAGTAGCATGGATTTTAGAAGTTTCTCTAGATGCTGTTGTTTCACCACGTCAGACACCAACTGTTTCGTAGCCACCTTCCACGCCTTCTGGAAAGGCTACGTTGTTGGGTTTTTGATACCCAAAGCTGTTTGGGTGTCAAACAACTTGGGTAAACTTGGGATGAGTCATGTTTAGATTTTTGTTTTTCAATGATGCAAAATTAGACATTTACACAGATGGATGCTGAACATATCACTTAGAAAGAAAACACTAGGATGACAAATAAAAACTCCTTGGTAAATGTAACACTCATGTGACTAATTGTATCTATTTATCTTGTTAAAAACATACCATAAAAATCTTGATTATTAAAATACTGTTCAAATGGCAATGCTGTGTCTATTTCATTTTGTTAGAGTAAAAATGCACAATGGCTTTTAGAAAGTCTGGGGGAATACAACGACCACAACAAAAAAAGTCTCAGTATGATCCTGTGCGTGTCTGAGCCATCAGGTAAGATTCGGCCTCTCGGCATCCAAATAAGACAGCTCATTCTCAGCATACCATCTGCAATGAAGTCCTGACGAAGGGAGAGTATGGCCGCCTGCCAGCCTCCCTTTCTGCTCTGCAATCTGCCCATGTGAAAGGAGGCAGAGTAGGCAGTACCGCAGCCTACTCCTCTCCCTCGCTCGCTCACACACACACACACACTCACTGACTAACCCCCCTACAAAACGCTGCATATTCCACTGCAGCTCTGCTACAAACCACGAGTCACCCTCCAGCTCCTTCGGGTGACATTGGCATAATGAAAACCCAAGGATATAGAGTAAAACTACTAGGGATTTGACACAAAGCTTCTTTTTGGTAGAGTGTGAGAGATAAAGGACAAGTGAGCCATAACTGGTAGGGACACTTCATCTTATGGAAGATTCATATAAGCTTAGTCTAATGAGGGTGATATAAGACTGACAGACAAAACTCGAGAGCCTGCTGGTAGAGCATGTTTCTGTTTCCACATGCTGTCTCGTTACTGCGGGTTAATAAATGCTTCCACGCTAACGTCGTGGAGCTTGTGCTCAGCTGGAATGAAGCACACACGACAGAGTCATGAGTAAGGAGGCAGCTAGTGCTTCACAGTAACGGATGACTCACAAGTAAGCAGGTTGAATCACATGACTGCAAACCACGTTCAGGTTTTCTCTTCTTGCTCTGCTATTGCTTATCATATAACACTGTCGACAAGCATGCTTTACAGTAAATAAGGGCACTATCACATAATAAATCTTAGATGGTCTTAACATCCTTCCCTATGCCTCAATCACGGATTAGTGCAACATGAGAAAAGTTATAAATATGTATATTTTTACTTAACCTGTCAGACTTTGAATAGAATAGAATAGAATAATCCTTTAATTGTCCCACAAGCGGAAATCTGGTTGTAACAGCAGCCAGAACGACACATATACACATTGGATCTCTATCTCAATCACTGTGGTTCAAATAGGGATGCAAATCTTGTAAATAATTAACTGCCAATCGTGTTTTATATGCATCCAACAACCTGTTCACAAATTGTTTGTGTACACTCAAGAGATAAGGCAACCATAAACTATAAAGCAGCACACACATCCATTAAAGAAAAACAGTGGCCGTGTGATAAACCCTAGCTGAACTGGGGGTGCTGGCAGGCCACGCTGTGGGACGACCCCTGGGTCTCCCAGCGTGAACCAACTAAGCGTTTCTCACACAGAATCTCCTCTGGCATGCACACCCCTCCAGAGGAGGAGGAATTTCACTCTGTAAGCCTTTTATTCTCTTTCAGGCTGCTCGTCCCCAACCGTCCACTATTCAGTTTGCTCATTCTACTGTTCTCTGCTAAGACGCCTAAAGGAAGAACATGCAGGAGCATGCATGGTACACCGAAGTGTTCCTGCAGACTGGACCTGCATAAAATCAAGATGCTTTTTTCCCCTCCAGTTTGTGTTGGTGATCTTGCATGCGTGCCAGTAGGCCACTTACTTGTAGTGTTGCCTTGCATCTGAATGATACATTTTGACTCCTTGCTGATCTCCCTCGAGTTGAAGGGTCGAACTCGAACAGCGACTTTCACAGAAGCCCCAGACATGTTTGCAGTTTAAGTCAGTCTCCCTGTAAGATCCCTTGTGTGTATCCCTCCTAAAGGAAACAGAAAAACAAGTGTGCATCTCATCAGTTAAAACAATAAGTGATGCAGGTAAGCCAGACAATGTTTGCTTCCTTCTTTAAAAATAAAACAAAAGTGCTATAGTGAAAAGGAGCAGAGCCTGTTTTCACTAAATGTAAATCAAACACAATGAAAGTCCACCCCCTCCCAATTTTCAGTCATAACAGCCTACAACAAATATGGCCGACCAAACCCGATGAAGCCTTTAATATTTTGTAAACAGCAGCCGATCATACATTTAGCAAATCAAACAGAGGATGTAAGCCTTTATATTTATATCATAAACCCACCGTTTACGTGAAATGCGCTTTAGCCGAAAACAAAATACGAAGATCACAAATCACGATTGTTGCATGGATAAAATAACGTGGCGTTAAAATACCACACAACTTTCCATCGTTTTTACAGTCCGCACCCGGTGACTACACAGCCTAAATATCCTATGTTTTTCCATGTACTTGCAGTCAGCCATACTTGCCGAAGCATACGCCCATGAAATCCTATCTCCCCTATTTGGCGAGAGCTACAGCGGGACAGCTAACCGAGGGCCTGTCTGTTGCATCTGACACTGTTCGTTTTGTGCAGACGAAGAGCTTAAATTTCCCCCTTTTAAAAAAATCACATTCGCTGATATTAGGAAGTAGGCTAATCCTCCGCCGCTGCATGTTGGGGAATAGTGCAAGGGAGGAGTTGCATGCTTATTTTAGCAGCCCAGACTGGATACATTGTTCACATTTACCCTATCCGGCAGGGTTAAAGGCGTTTTGACGTTAAATCCTACCAGAGGCGAAGCTTTCAACAGTAGCAATTATATTTTCTATTTTAAGCTAGCTTTAACCCGTTAAATGTTATTGGCTCCGACTTCAATATTTACGACCTACAGTCTAACGGAAACAGCTATCCAACTATAATCAACTAAACCTATAAACAAATTATTCTATATACTGTAACAATTAAGTACATATATATGTTTAATTCTTTTGTGTTATCGCAACCATGGCCACGTAGAGGTCCACTGACCACCGGACATGTATTAGTTGACACAGACAACTGCTCCCTATCCATCGTTGAAACTAAACTGTAATAACAACCCAGTGCACAACAGTCCCCCAAAATATAAATATATTATTTTTAAAAATATATACTTACGCTTGGAGACTCTTGCAAAAGACAAAACCAAAACCACCGGACAGTGGCGAGAACTAACGCTAGCTAGCAGGCGTCAAAATGTGTTGTTTCTATCAGAATCTGTGCGCAAGGAAACTGCTATAAAGTCCATTTCCGTGAAAAACACCCATTATAGCGGTATCCTCCGGTGGAAGGATTTGTATTTGGAAACGGCCACTTCGTTGACTACTTTAGTCTCCCTTACAGATGAACGGCGGACGCCTATCTGCACACTAGCGAGAAGAAGAATTGGTAGATTGTCTCGATTTACCGAAGAGATTACGTCAACTCCCTCTCAGCGCGCTCACGGACAGGCTGGCGGGCCAATGAGCAAACAGAGAGCGGCGACTAATGCGGCGAAGAGCCTATGGCGTGACTCGGGGTCGCGAAGGGGGAGGGAATAGGTGGGGTGTCGCTCCCTTTTTTTCGCCCGTGACGCCACACTGCAGGATTTCTCATTACTGCTACCCGCAGCACCGTGGGTTACCGCAAAGATCGCCGCCTAGCGACGTAACTTTTCCGTGCATCACGAATTTATAAACCAAATTATTTATATTTTTGCTAATATAATTATTATAATTATAATATTGCCTTAAAGCAGGCACAAGAGATGTCACTGACCATAAAACAAAATAAAATGAGCAAATACATTTCCTGCTGTGTTTGAATATAACCAGTTCAATTAAATTTTACTCATTTAGCGCCAAATGACTACGGCAGTTGCCTCAAGGCGCTTTTTTTTTATTGTAAAGACCATACAATAATACAGAATAAACCTCAACAATCAGACAACCCCTTTGAGCAAGCACATGGAGACAAGGGGAAGGAAAAACTTCCTTTTAACAGGAGGGAACCTCTGGCAAGAACCATTAAGAGGCAGGTTTGATTCAAAGCAATTCACTTTCCTGTGATATTTTTGCAGTTGCGGTTTCTTTTTGGAATGAACTCGGAGTTAAAAGTTTAACAGGTGTCCTTGCCAGTAAATACTGGACTGTTGCCAAGTTTAATTGAGAACAATGACTAACCTATTCACATTCCAAAAAAAGATTGCAACTTTTATGTTCCCTAGAACTGGAAGTTACCTTTGCTGACACAAAATGAAAACAGGTTTGCATTATATTTGCCACATCCAGCTTTTTTTTTTTTTGCTATTTATATAGTTGTTTTTCTCTCTCTGTTTCAATGTGTCGTTTGTCCTGCCTCCTCCTGGTCTTCACCTTATAATATAAAGCTTCTTGAGGCAACAGTTTTAATTTGGCACTGTATAAATAAAATGCAACTGATCTGTTATTTTGTATCTTGTCATGGACGTCTTTGTTTTCTTTACTTACACTAAACTTAAATTTAAAAAAAAAAGATACTAAACAAAGCCACTAAGACATCAGTCTGAAGGGGGAAAAAAATGGTGACCAGTTGTGAAATAATGTGCATCATCATTTATTCGAGTTCAAAATCCTAGCTTCCAAAACAGGTATGTGGTTAAAGGAAATAATTTCCTGTACAGTTAAGGTCAGCAAGGTCAAGTTAGGTACAGTGCTATTTAAAAGAGACCATTTTAAGGTGAGATGACTTAATGGTGTGCTCCTAGGATGGTGCTTCAGGTGATCATGCTACATTCTCACGGTCCTTCCACTAGACCTAAAATGGGGATTACATGTCCACGTGGCGCTCAGGAGGTTCTTGACTTAAGGCCGTGCACACACACACACACACACACACACACACACACACACACACACACACACACACACACACACACACACACACACACACACACACACACACACACACACACGTAAATTCAATCTATCAAAGTCAGCGGGGAAAACGTGACCGAGAAGGAAAATTTGGGCACACTTTATCATTGTGAGCCACAGCTCATCTTCCTACTTTACTCAAAACAAAAGCTGACACTGAGGATTAGTTTAGGGTATTCCCAATCCTGAACCTCTTCTACAAGCACAAACTGTGCATAAGTTATCTCTGGGACACCATTAAACATTACGTGGACTCAAACTCATTACCGTCACAAGTCTTGATAAAGAAAACTTGAGGCTAACAGTTTTATCAGAACCCAACTAGACTCAGTAATACCAAACAAAATGAGAACCATAAAGGAAGGTGATCAATGAAGAGACTGTATGCACCTCGCAGGTAAACCTGTTGGTAATGGTTTCTGCAGCGTTATAATGCACTATTGTTAAATTAATGTATATACTTTGATATATATATTTTTTATATATATATGTATATATATATATATACACACAAACTCATGAGAAAAACTTAAAAGTCTTAGCTTTATTATGTTTTGTTTTAGAACCATGATAATGGTTTGAGACAAAAAGGGTAAATGCAAAAAAAAAAAAAAAAAGAAAAAAAAAGAAATAAAAGAAAAAAAATTATCAAATCAAGTCTCCTTTTTTTCCTCTCCATTCAAAATGTTTGTTTTTTTTGTTCTCATTGGTAGTAGTGATGCTGAATTCAGGTGATTTGGACCGATCCCTTAATGATGATTAGCCAGACATCAGTGACGTAGTCCTTAGACACCCCGTCCACCCTGTTTCTCCCTCATCCAGGTGTGGATCCTCTCCTTCAGTTCAGGCACTGTGGAATTAACATTGTGACATTTAGGCATCCTGAAATTATTAGCCTCGCCTCCAGCTATAAGTGCATTATCTTGCGTACCTTAAACAGCAACACTTATTTACATTATCTGTTTAAAATAAATAAAGTAAAAGGATAAATGGTGGGGTTACCTGACTCCAGCATGTTCTCTGTGAGTGGCTGCCTGTTGAAGGGATCAGTGGGGGAGTTGAGCAGGTGGCGTAAGATGATGGATCTGTCCATGATGTTCCCCGAAGGCAGCATCACAGGGTCGGTCATCAGCGTGTCCATCAGAGGGTCTGTTGTAACACAGTCACAAACAGATTTTACAGAAAATTACAAGCGAGATGCTACACTAAAAATCTGATTCATCACCAGCAGCACTGGCGCCCTGATTGGACAAGGAGAGGGACCAGTATTACAACATTAAAAGCAAAAATATTAAAATTAAACTTCTTTGTTTAAGTGTAAAAACAATAAATAAATAAATGTAATCAGCAAGTGACATACATGTGTGCCCATGTTGGTTTGTGTAGGAGCCTGTCACATGTCCAAAAAATGTTTTATATGACCACAATATTGATGCACCTATCAAAACACTAGTAACAAAATTTCCCATGAAGTCCGATACAGAGCGTTTGGTGGCGTGGGGCTCTGTGTTGAAATGTCACAAGGTTATTACAGTAGGACTCCGGTGCTACAAAAATAAAACCTGTCATGGGAGATTTCATCTACACAGACAGCTGATACTCAAGTCTCCTGTATGGCACACTCCCATCAACTGTGGTGGGCTAGCTGGCATATCTGAGAATCAAAGGAGGCACGCAGACCACATACTCTTTCTAGATTATATTAAGTCTGTGGTTACTCGATAGCCTTGCACTAAGCTGTCTAGATGACCAGTGTGAGCTTCAAAATCCACCACACATGTCTGGAATTCAATAGCAGAAGAGGCCGTTAAAGATCCCGTCTGTCATTGACTGACCCGAGGTCACAGGTCAGTCTTTTACACAATGACAATATTATTTAAAAACTGCATTTGAAGACCTAGAAAGATATTTAATATGATGCTTTCAGAAGCAGCGCAATGTGACCCATTATTTTTATATGGATGTTATTTGAGGATCTCAATACATTACTCTGAAGTGATCTAGATAGATTAATTTAACGATACAGCACATATCAGAGTGAGATGTTATTAAACCAGCTGTGGGAAAGATGATTCGCTTTACCATTGCTGCATAACCAGATTCAAAAGTTCTAGTTGTGCTGTTTAAACAGTCTTTCACACACCTTTGAACTCATCCGGTGCATCACTGTAGTCCATTTCAGACTGGGAGTTCTTCGCGACTATTTCCTCCACCTTCTCCGATAGCAGCTTGAATTTCTCAATAGCAATTGAGGACTTAATGCCAGCCTTCCTCATCTTTGAGATCACCTCCTCAAAGAGTTCACGGCTGTATGACCTCTGCAAAGAGCAACAAGTCCCTGAGGTCAGTCTTCAGTACCTTACTGTCATCACATCACAGATTTGAAATTTAAGTCATGTCTTCAAACTTACACAGATTTTGATAATGCACACAACAAGAAACTGCTGCGTTTCATACATATATGTTCTGATGTAAATCTCTGACAACAATAATGTGCAATAATGTGGCTTCATCATTCATAATGTTCTCTTTGTTCTCTCAACAAATCAGGAATTATATATATACACACTATATTCTCCACGTGAAGTAGAGAATTCATGCTAACTGGCACGGCAATAAAGTCACGACAGATGATTCAGGATAACTAAATGTAGACCGGACATCAAATTTCCCCCCCTCTCCCGTCAGTGCCAACCTGGTCATCTGCTATAGCTTTAGCAAAGCGAGCACAGTCTAGCTGCAGGTAGATGTCTGTCAGCTGGTCTAGGAGTTTCTTGGGCTCAAAGCCATACTTCTCTGGGTTCTCCACCTTCAGGTCCCGACATTTGGGCCCGCACAGCTGCTGGAGGTTAAAGTTCAGCATGGCAGCTAAACGAGGCCCCAGCTCCTGTGTGAAGAAGAAGCCACTGTTTAGAAAAGCACATTCTCCAATAGTTTCATTGCCCAAGACAGACTGTTGAACTCTCCATAACCCCCACACCCCTCTTATACATAAACAAGGTACATTCTGAAACTGTCCCTGGACTGTTTCACATTACTGTATATTCATGGCAGTGCATTATGTCTGGAATAATGATATACATTGTTTTTTGCTGTTTTATTGCTGTGGAAAAGGGAAGATGGATGGATGCATGGATGGGTGGATGGATGCATACATTAGTCCAATGTCGAGTCAATGGACCGACATTTTGTTCTAACGTGCACTAACTGGTGTATGTTTGAATGACAACGTACCTATTCTATGCTATGCCTGGAGGAAAATGGCAAATAATGCTTCCTTTATATTACTTGTATAACTGAGAATAAATCTCAAGAATACATCAAGTGTTCATTGGTAACAGTGACACTCACAGGCCTTAGGAAAGGCTTCTGGACCTGCTTGGTGAGGATGTGGAACATTTCAACTGTTTCGGTAGCCAGGGCCAGATAGGAGCGGGACACCCGCTCATCCTGAGTCAGCTGGGACTGACGACTCTGCTGCTGCTCCTGAAAATTTGTACAACCCCCCCAAAAAACAACAAAAAAAAAAGACAAAATAATAAATAAGTTACCCTACACAATGGCAGTAACCTTCTGCCTGTCTTCACAGCTCAGCACAACTGTGAATGAAGCGATAATCTGATAAAACATGACCTCTGACATTTTTGTCTTTGCTAGACTCTGTTAAAAACTGATAAACAAATATAGGGTCCTAAAAAAAACTGAGCACTGACCCTTGGCAGCTGCTCCCACTGCTCTTTATTCTTCATCTCCTCTTGAACTTCATGAATACGCTTCAGGGATTCAAGGCTCTCATCTAACAAGAAGGTGGTGTCATTAATCAGCATGTTGATGTAGCGCACAAACTGCTTGCCAGAGCTGGTGTGAAAGAAGGACAAAAGGAGACAGAAGAGGATGTGAGGCTGGAAAAGTCATACAGCCACACACTCTAAACCACAATTTCTTTAAAATAAGGGGGAAAAAATTAAATTAAACATTGCAACTGCTGTTTTTGTCAATAGCAAACTCACTTGAACTCCTCCATGAAGGTTCCATGGTGGGCAATGTTTTGCCAGAGGCTCTTGAAGATCGTGCTGATATGGTACCGTATAGTGAACTTATCGTAAAACTCACTGGTAGCACCGGTATGCTCAACATCTGACCAGAGGAGGGAAAGATTTTAGTGAACTCTTTGCTTGAAAAGATCACAACTTGTAGTAAAGAACAAGTTGTAAAGCTTTTTATTCTACCGAGCACAACATCAGCAGAGAGCTGCAGCACAACATAAAGCTCACCAGTGTAAAACTTCATGAGAGCAGGGACCAGGTGTTTGACGGACAACGGGTGGTTCTCCATCATTTCAGAGAATCGCTGAGTACGAGGCTGAACAGCGGGGTTGGTGACGAACAGCACCTCCACCAACTTGGCGATAAGGTAGGGGTTCCTGATGTAGTTCTGACTGCAGATGAACACCACCAAGAAGGTGACAATGTCCTGGACACATGGCTCATATAAAACCTGGGGTGAGTACCTGTGAGAAAAGAGGAGATAGCAGTTCACAAATCCCTTATTTGGATTTAATTTTTCCTCACAAAGTTCACCGGGAATTATGGATTTATACATGTATATACACATTTATAGACCTGTTAAGCATTTAATATCTGTATTTTCCCCCTCATCGTTCCTTCCTGTTAACATTTTATTACTGCCCTCCACAGGACAGTCATTAAAACATGATAGATGAGCAGAGAGCAGAGGACTTACTGCACAACAAAAAGCAGAAACTCTGCCACATCTTCAATGTAAAACTCGGGCAGAGCGGCAAAGCTTTTGGGAATCTCGGGGTTCAGAGGCAGGTTAATGCTGCGCAAGGGAGGGAAAAACAAACATATTACTTCTTGATTTAATAATAAACTGAAGAAGTGAAGCAAAAAAAATAAAAATACTGGGAAAAAAACAGACAAACTGTGTGATGCCACAGCTGTTCCTCTGACATCGATATCAAAACAAATGGCAACATGGTGCGTCAGAGGAGAGGTGACTAACTTGGGGTAGGTGGGGTCCACCATGCGAAGAATGAGCTGGATGACTGTGCTGTAAAACTGCAGACATCTGCGGAGCAGGTTCTCATCCAGAAGGCCCACATCAGCACAAGCTTTGGCTCGCACCAGTTTCTGTCACACACAGTAACAATCACTCGTCTGTAAACATGCTCCGTGCCAAAATCAGCCACGCGTGTCTTCCAAATATACCCAACCAAGAAATGCTGAGAGCATTCTCACATCTCTACATTTAAATTGGTCCTTGATGTTTGATCATTAAATGAATTAAGACAGTGGCTCCATCTACAAGTACGTAACACTGACCTTAAGCTGAGTTTTGCAGCGTTTGAGCATCTCTCTGTGTCGACTCGCCAGAGGAGAATCTTTCCACTGGCTCTCACTGTTTTTGAGCTCCTCTACAGTCCTAAAAGATAAAAATAGCAGTATTAATACACACGCATACACTTAACGCGATATGATTGTCTGTGTAGATGTGTGAGCGTGTACCTGTTGAGTTCGCGGATGGCTCGTAATCTCCGGATGTAGCGCCGGCAGCCAGGCAGGATGGATAAGTGGTGGGTGTGAAGCGTCAAAAAGAAACACTCGGTAGGAAATTTGGGTTCTGTGAACTTGGCGGGGTCTTTATCTGTAGATATTCACAGATGAAATTTATGGTTATAAGGACACAAATATCAGCTTTAGTCTCTACAAGTGACTCTTTTAACCAATTAGATTAGTTAAAAATACCCCAAAACAAAACCGTGGCTCTGATATGCTTAGGATTAGTTCATGAGAACTGCAGAATTACGAGTTCACATGCAAGTGATATTTATCTTTAACGACCGCCCTCTTCAAAACCTATGCGGTCCACTTAGATTTACTGAAATGATCATATGTATGTGAGCATTTCTGGTTATGCCAGCTTACGTAGTTCAGACAGCCAGGCCTTGAGCTCGTCCATGGTGGCTTTGAGACGCGTTTCCTCAAGACTGACGACAAGGCGACACCGTGGATGGAAAATATAGTAGGGATCCACTGTCTCTAACTTGATCTTCATGCTCAGCTGTTGCAGCACCCATAAGAAGTTGAGCATGAAACCGTCTGTCGAAACCAGCTTGTCATCAGTCTGGAAGAGAGGAGAATGTGGGGTTTGTTTGGTTTTTTTTTATTAAAATCTTTACAAACACACAGTAAACACCTGCCCCCGAAGATTAAATAATATCAAGAATGACTTCTAAAATTAATATACTTTTAATCAGGTTTGTTCCTTATGGTCTGAATCTAGTAATATGAAAAACATCAATTTGTAAAACATACAACTTTACCTGCATCTGGGCTTTCTTCACATTGTAGTTGACTAGAGCTGCCATGTAATTAAGAGCCAACTCCCGCGTTTCACTGTTTAGCAGGATGTTGTGGAGAACTTTGAACATGTCACCCTGATTTTAAAAAAATAAATCAATAAACAACATCATTCCACACTGCTGGAAAAAACAACTATTAAAAATAAAAAATAAAAACATGAAATAGAGACTTACCCTTGCAGACTCCAGGTAGTGCTGCAGTGACTGGCTGACAACTCGTGTGTTCTCCATGGTGATGGCCGGGCCGGAGAAGTATTTGTCTCCAACTTTTGTCTAAAAAACAGAAAGAAAGAAAAAAAAAAAAAAGGCAAAAAAAAAAAAAAAAAAAACTTTTGTCATCGAAATGGTTGGTACTTTTCAGTTTTGTTCTGTTTTTTTTTTTAATATGAGGTTTGCGTTACTTCCCATAGTTTATCCTTTACTTAATTAGATAATAATAATAATATGGTGTAATAAGAAGGGTCACAGGGGAAGTCCTCATCAGTAGGAGAAGTAGAAAAACTTCTGATAAGACAGTTAGAAGTCCACAATTTATGCCCTCCTTCACCTTTTCCTAAGCCATTCACTCGGACCGATTGGAGTCGGGCTGATTCTGGCCCCCGGGCCTTACGTTTGACACTCCTGATTTATTTGAGATTCAGACAAAGTACAACTCATCGTAGAGAACAACTCACATCATCCTCAGCGAACACAGAGAGGCCGAAAAAGGCTCCCAGGTAGGACAGTCTCTGAATCTCTCTGCCACATCCAGGGCTCAGAGGTTTGGGACACCACAAAGGCAGTGATGTTACCTGCACACATTACACAGTCATTGATTTAATACATGTTATTGTCAAGTGTGGTTAATAACACTGATTTATACATTTATATATTATATACTAATCAACAGTAACTGTAACTCATAACTCATTTTCCCTAAGTGAAGCTAAATGGCTAATTATACATCAATTAATTCCACAGTATTTTAAAAACTTAAACACTAAGTAAAGAATATTATTGGACAGATAACAAACACTAAGAGAGCTAAGAGACCCCACCCCTCCACCAGGGAATTTCCTCTTGCCCTTTTTCCATGTAACAGGAAAATTCTCACAACAGGCAGAGTTCATACCTTCCTGGTATGAGGAAAGTACATTTACAACAGCTACATTTATTAATAAGCTCAGGGTAACTGCTTTCACAATAGATGTCCAAAATAATTGGAGCCATAAGGACCCAGTGAACAACACTCAGGTGTTACGATGCAGCTTTACCTTTCCATTTGTATACTTACCAAATTGCACACCGGGTGAGTCTTTCCGAACTTAATTTCACAAAGCTCAGCTAATGCCTGTAAAATCAAAGACAGACATCAGGTCAGAAAAAGATTACAACCCAACATGTGAACTGTGCTAAAAATGAGTTGTGTGGATGTGTGCTTCATCCCATGCTGTATGATATATTCCCTACAGAAATACGGCAGCTGCAGGAAAGACCAGGACAATGTCTCCTTACCATGAGGGGAAATTTAAAGTTGTCACTGTCAAAGGAACATTCTTTGACTGCAAGAGCCAGGCCGTGGAGGATGGGGATGAAAATCTAAATAAAAACAACAACACATTAAACAGCATGCTTCAGTGCATTTTGACCTTGGAGAAACATTCACACGGTCTGTATTTACACATCACCGTGAGGGCGTTTAACTAGCTGCCCTAAACATGGGATCACTCTGTTTTTACATTTTTATATTCATGCATCTGGACAAGCAGATGGCAAAATATGGGGGGAATAAAGGCGTCAAGGCGTCACCTTCTAGCTGTTTAAATTTAGGTGCTCCATCTACAGGAGAAATAGGTTGGGGGAAAAAAGGGCAAGGATGTTTTTGTAACGAATTATCATTTCTGGCTTTGCAGGATCAACCCAGAGAAACACAGCGTGAAAGATTCAACCCAGTACAGTCTGTTTAGTCATGCTGGGCTGGTAAAGCTTCAGCGTGCAGACTTTCCAGTTCTATCTGTGCTGAACCTGACAATTAAAAATGGATATTTGGGGTTTGCTTAGTTGAATCACCCAGTACAAACTGTATATGGCTGTATGAGATCATCTCCAGCTGTTATGAAGAAATATAGTTCCACCTTTTTAAACTGATTCATCCCCATTAATTACAGTTAACTAGATTATTTATGGGTGTGTGTAAAGAGCCGGTCTGTACCAAACAGTATGAGCCATAGTGCACAGGAAGCAAAGAATTCTTTTGGAAAAAACCCACAGCTTTGAGTAAGCATAAACAGATCCAAAAGAATGGATGGATGTGCTCGTCACCTGTCTGAATACTTCATCCTCCTGGTGAGTAATGCGCACCAGCTCCTGAATAAAGCCATATGGAAGGTTCCGACACAGCATGTAAGGTACCAGCAGAGACTGTTGGAGAGGGCTCCTAAAAGTAGTAAACACACAGCAAATTAATTAATTAATAAAATCACACATTTGGAGACAAGGTGAATGACTAGTTGCTATGGATACAGAGAGGGAAAAGGAATGGAAGATGCACAAATATGGTGAGAGCGTTAAAAAAAACAAACAAAAAAAAGAAGTAAAAACCCAGAGATCGTCTGAGTTAATGGATGGCTTCTTACCGAGGCTGGGTTAGAGCGCCTTGAAGGACCAGGGCAACATGGGAAATACACTGAGAGCGAATGTTACTGAGAAGCTGGCTGACATTTGGTTGGCTACACATCTGAGAAAGAAACACAGAGAGAAGAGTGAGAACGACTGCAGTGTGATTAAAAAAAAAAAAAAAAGTATTATGTGACGAGCTATGCCTAATGCCTGCAGCTAGTCTACAAAGCACAACCTGTTCTTCTATACTCAGCGCATTTTAAAACAATTGAAACATGAAGAACATATTAAAGACCTTTATATATCAGCTCTTATTAGGATTTTGATCTCAAATCTTAAATATTTTAGGAAAGAAAAATAAATCATCTGCTATAAATCCTGGTCGGGATATTTATTGGTCTCACAGATTGTCATCTACCTTGGGAGCTTTCCTCTCCTCCATGCCAACACTGTCAAAACGCTCAATGAGGTAGTTCAGCATCTCTGTCTCTTTGCATGTTTCAATGGTGAAGCGGTCGCTGGCTGATTCGCAGGACATCCCCCCTCCACATGCCCCAAGACTACAAAAAAAATTAGACACAGACAGAGGGGCTCATCAAATAACAGGAAATGTCACAGTGTGGACAGACATGCCATTAGAATCAAACTTTCCTGAAAAGTCCCGAAAGACGACAAACTAAAGCACTTTAAAGGTAGCATTGCAAAATTCAACCACCGGGTGATCAGAGCAGATGGTAAAATAAGATTAGTGTTAAACTGTATTGTCATGTCAACTCAGTAAGAGCACACAAATTACATGTAAGAAAAAGGGAATCTGCTTATGTTTTGTGTGCCTGAAAACAAACAAACAAAGAACAAAACAAAACAAAAGAAAAACAAATGGCCGATATAATTTTGTTTCTAAATCACCAAATACCAGTATGAGTCTTAAAAAGTCCTATATGGGTCGAGCTCTACAGATTTTTTTTCTTTCTTCAATAAGATAAGAAGCAAACTGAACTCAAATGTGAATTAGATGTTCAAATGTGAATTAACTGTTTCTGCTACTGTGAGGAACAGTTTCTCAGCTCCTTGCAAGAGAATGTTAATGTCGGTACCCAATCAAATTACTTTATTTCATCAACACTTTTTAAGGTTTGTACTTATGGTCCTCAAATAAAACAAACAAACAAACAAACAAACAAACAAACAAACAAACAAACAAACAAACAAACAAACACACATACGGTTTGATTTTTAGGCAACTTTGCTACTGAAGATATGGATCCTATAAGCTACAATGAACACAAATGAGGCTACAATGAAGACAGACTCAAAGTGTGAGCGAAAACATTTGAGATATATATATATATATATATATAAATAAGCCTTGCTGTCAATCAATTTCCATATTAGTCTAAAATAATGTCAAGATGATTTAGACAACAGAAACAAATTAAAGCTGCAAAGGTCAAACCTGTTCCAAATTTCTCTGAGCCACAGCATAAAAAAGAGATATCAACAAAGTAGATTTCATTTACTAATGTGAGCAATATATTCTGTATTTCTGCGCACATACATATATACACATATACTGGCTAAATGATGGTTTTAAATAGTAAGCAACAATATTTTCTTAGAGACATAATACTCCATTTATGAATCAAAGGCAGGGCAGTGCCAGAGAGCTTGAAGTTCTGCAGTCAGGGATTCATGGTGTTACTTCCAATGTTTGCAATCAAAAACACAAAATACGGGTTTGGTAGGCTTATACATAAATATCTAATGTTGTCTGATCGGGTTACATAATGATGAAACAGTGGCTCACATGTCTTTGAGCTAAGGGTGATTTCTCCTTCTTAAAAAGAAAGATGGGAACGTAAAAATGGATTCTTATACAGACAGAAACGCAGAGTCATTAATGAGCCATTCATAGCACTGAAGATTTTCTACATCTTGAAGCCGTTTGCAGAAGAGTTAATGTGGTTATTACTTACCTCCATATTGCATGTACTAAAATTTATAGTTATGGGAATTTATCTCTGAATGTCGATGACCAAAACACTCCTAAACATGGTTTAATCTTCTTTAATCTCGCCTGGCGTCTTTGTGCACGGTTAGTGGCAAGCCTACCGGACCCGCTGGAACATGCATCAGAGCCCATCCCTGAGCAAGCGTGCACACACGCGCATTAACACACACCACGCAGTGGTGTACCTGGACCCAAATTGAACCTGTGAAATATCCTCCTCCTGCTCCTCCTGAGAATCTTCATCATCGCTGTCCTGAGATATGTCAGAGAGGGCAAAAAACAGGAACGAAAAGGGGCTGACAGGACGAGAGAAAAACAGGTGAAATGAGAGAAAGACTGGAAGAAAGGAGGATGATGCACAAGCGTGAGGAGGCAGAAAGCCAACAGGGGGGAGGAAAAAGCATCAAGACAAATGTGGAACAGTAACAAACAAAAAAAAGGAAATGAGAAAGGGAGCACAGGGAAGATGCATGCTTTCATGGAGACTATTTTCTCTCTTTTTAAACCAGTTTTCTATCCCTTTAGCACACTCATGCTAGCTCTGTGCCATGATGACCTTATACAAAGAACTACAGCTGTTAATATTAAATGTATGTATTAATTTTTTTAATTGCCTAAATTTAAATAGTTACTTTGTGGTAGAGGTAGCATTTTTTAAATCTCATTTTCTCACAAGATTTTAACCACAGAAATGTTAAAGTGCTAGTAACGTCTAAATGCAGGAAAGTTAATGCAGGAGCAGATATAACCAGTGATGAACAGAAACATCACCAAAGGTTCAGGCTTTAGTAAGTTGGCTTGCGTTTGCACTCCACTCTGACATGCAAGTGACAGTTTAGATACCTAGATGGAGGCATCCTGGCAGCAAAGGCAGCCTGTCGAGTGTTCAGTCTGGGAGAAGGAGGCACCATAGGAGAGGTTGCAGAGGAGGGTTGGTTGTGACCCATAGGTGAGCTCAAGGATAAAGACTGGGGGGAAGGTGGTGGCACAGAAACTGGAGTGTTGGGGGGAACGGAGGGTCCTGCAGGGCTGGGAGAGGGTCCAGGGAAACTAAACCCTCTGTGACTCGGGCTTGTTGGGGAAGGAGCCACCCAGGGAGTGGTGACCGAGTAAGGGCGATACCTTTGGGAAATGGGCACGGGGGCAGATGGAGCACTGAGGGAGTGCCGTGGAGGAGTGGAAGCAGGTGGGCTGGGGGGAACAACGAACTGTGGGGTAGACGGTGTAGTAGGGGTGAGGAGAGAGGGGGAGGTCCTCTTGGCTGCATCCAAAGCCACTGGGTGAGGACTACCACAGCCATACAGACTGTGGATAACATTGTTAAGACAAGAATGATCTTAAAGCCTTAAAAACAGAAATGATTAAAGCATGATGAAAAAGACTGGGAAGAACATGGCAGCATGATAATAAAGTAAATAGAAAAAACAGCCCAATCAACAGCCTTGATATGTCTCCGCGAGCTTAATAATGACTCGTGGCACTTGCCTGGACAGAGAGCTGGCTCCAAAGGATCCAGCGCTAGGGCCCATTGGGCTTCCACCTTGGCTGGAGGGCTGCACCAGTGTCAGACGATGGTCGGGGGATTTGGCTGCTGCAATTGGCTGTGAGGTGGCTGTCAAGCTGGCGAAGGGGTTGTGGACACGTGACTGGGTGGACATCATTAAGACTTCCATCAGGATCTGGCTGATGAGGTCTTTGAAGTCAGAGTATACTGCCGGAGAAAACATAACAACAGTCGGACGAGCCTCCCACGTGTGCAGCTTTTTATGGTCAAAGCTGTTGTTTAGTGGCGTTACCTTCTTTAGGGTTCTGGTGAAACTCTGCAGCCAGTGAAGGGAGAAAGATGACATCTCTATCCTGCTCCTTCCACGATACGCGGAGAATCTTGCAAATGAGCTGCAGGGCCTGTTCTTCAGAGACATCTGAGTTTGCAGAAGTTTCCTAAGATGCAGAAAAAAAACAGTGAAGCCTTGATTTAAAAAAAACAAAAAAAAACAAAACATGCATAATGAACAAGCATTACTGAGTCTCAGGATACTCGTTATCTCATGATCTCTCTGGTTGAGCAAGAAACAACAGAGGTACGTGTGAATGAGTTGATATAAACAAAAATGAAACCAAGAATAGCATTTGTGGAAAGTCACCCGTCTGCAAACAACCAGACACTCCTTTAATGTTTATTCGGTTAGAACTTTCTTGATATCCTGATAGATATGGTCAAAGTCCAGGAGGCGACATCTTTTGATTAATGTTCACTCTAACTGCTTACCTTCTCAGTCAAGTTTCTCTTCTCCCTGCGGTCACTGTCCTCCACCTCCATGTTCTCTATCCCTGAGTCCACATCCACCTGGGACATGCTGGAATAAAAGAGAAACCACAGTTCTTAATAAGCCATTATCTCCAAGCAAACTATGCTATTACTCCAAGCTCAATCGTACACAGTGTCAATATTTATCTAATTCCACAGATAAGGAGTATTTGAGAATGAACACAGAAGCTGGGTAGGGCAATCGGACACAGGAGACGCTCTCACCTCTTTTCACAGGAGGCAGGGTCGATATCCATGCTCTGCGATCGGGACAAACTCTGGGACTGAGTCTCAAGGCTGTTGGAGGGGGAGCTGGAGAGTGAGCTCACACCCTCGCTGCTCTGACTACCATAAGCGACCCCTGGAAGAACAAAACACCACAAGTGAATCTCTCTGAACAACAATGACAAAAATGAATCAAATCTGACACATTTCTGGAGGGTTTCTTGTGCCTCCGTCTTCAGATAAAATGGAAATAGTAAGGTTTTAAATTTGCTTTTTTTTCTTGTGTTTTTCAACACAGGTGTAGCGGTCTGTGTGCACAGAGCAGTAAGAAAAACGTTTAATTTGAGTTAATTATTGCAATGCTGAGTGCATACGTGAGGACTTTAAACTGCATACAATATAACATTGCTGTTATTCTTCCACAGCCTAACAAAGTCACTTTAGTCTGTCAGCAGATCAAAGTGAAATTAACTGTATTGACTGAAAGTTGCACAGTTTGTGCACTTACATACTGTAAATAAGAGAAACACAAAAATCCCCCAAGCCTTTAAATCGAAACTGAATGTAACCTGCTCCCTACCATGTTATGTGGTGAGCAGAGGGTTGAAAGCTACTTTTGTGACGCAGAAAGCTCTGACTTTAAGTTCGACATAACTCACCAACCCCTCAGATGAACTAAAGTTTTCGAGAAATGAAAAATATTGACTGTATTGATTCATACTGTACACTTTAAATCCTTTGCACAGCGTTGAATTTTAGTCTATCATGTCTTTTCCTTTTTTACAGATTTTTCTAATCTTTTTATTGCTTTCAAGGTATAATCAGTCCCAACATACAGCGATTAGGGTAACGACATAGTCAAAAAAGCACACTAAGAACTCTGAGGAAATTAAATCGAAACAAAAAACATGATGGATCCAGGTCATTGATGTCAAACAGTCACCTAAAACCAAACATCAGTCATGTTTACTCTTCACTTGCAACTGGCCTTTGTACAGAAAGAAAGGAAGACACCTTTACCAGTGAACTGCACAGCACACAGGGCTGATTCCTCTTTGAAATGCCCTCGAGTTACCTTTCACATTAAATCCTATTTTCTGATGTATTCAATGAAAATATTTTGAAACAAAAAGAATAAACCAATCAAATGCCTTGCATGTGGACTGACAAACGCATCTGGATGTTGTGATCAAAGGGAAACTCCTAATTTTCTATGTCAGTAAATGTAGACCAAAATCTAGGACATACACGGTAAATCTATACATGGCTGGCATAATATCAGAGTGTGATGACATGAAAAGATCAAGAAATGTAAGAAGCGGAAATGAGGAAGAGGATGTGCAAAAAGGCCCTAAAGTTGTGGCAGTAGTCAGGGAAAAAAAGGATACATTTTCCAGAAAAAAAAAAAAAAAAGAAATGAAGAAAATATTAATATACATATCTACAAGTTTTTAAAAAAGAAGGCTTTGACTTTGAAATGATTGTTCAACTATGCCGCAGGTTTAGTTTTTATACAAAATACTCCAAAAGTTGATTCTGTTCATCTGGACGTTAGAGCTGGGCGATAGAACGATAACGATATGTATCGCGATATAACTTTTACTCGATAGAGAAATTAAGCTATCGCGATAGACCTCGCCGCTCTTGTCCTCTTAAAAAAATAAAATAAAAAAATAAAAAAAGGTCAGCCAATCTAAATTAAGTAGCGCAGAGCCGAACCAATCACAGCCACAGCGTCACGTCGCGTGACTTGTTACGTACAGCACAAGTGCCAAGCCGCACGTGTGTTTGTTTGGGAAGCAGCCAGCGGGTAATGGAGGAAATGAGTGTGCCGACTAGAAAAATCAACCGAGCGTGACCGAAGAGAAAACAGATGATGGTTCCAATGCCGGAGAGATTGTCGAACGGAAGAGCCATAGAAGTTCCGTAGTGTGAAGGTATTTCGGCTATTTCAAGTCTGACAAAAAACAGAGTAGCGTGCACTGTAAATTGTGCCGAAAGCAAGTCTGGAAATACAATGAACTGGTGCATGCGTCACACTGTGCGCCACGTTATTGTTTCGGTGAAATGAATTTCTACAATACTGTTAATTCTACTCTCTGCAGTGTTTAAATGCTTACATATACACACAGTTACTGTCCGTCCACACATACGACTCGGTTCTGCTTCTATGCCCCAGCTTTGTTTACTTTTTCCCACCGAGGCTTCTAGACTTCTGATTGGCCAACATTTCTGCACGGTTAGGAATCTAGCGCCACCTGCTGCTTTGGCATGTTCATAGCAGCGTTTTCCTTCATTTCTGCCTTTATGTGTGGACGGGATTCTTTTTTAAAACGAAAATGGAAAATCTCCGTTTTCAAAAATACCCATGTACGTGTGGACGTAGCCTCAGTCTCTGACTGGAAGCGCTAATTCGTCATTCGGCTTTTGTCAGACTAAAGTAACTGTTAAAACTGTTTGAAAAGCTAAGCTATACAACAAGGAGAGATTGAGAATTTCCTTTTAGTTCTCAGTTTATTTGATATTGACAAAAGTTAGTCAGTTTTGTCTGTTCTTCTGTAAAACAAACTAAGATTTATTTTTAGAATTAATATTTTGTTTCTAAGTGGAATTGACAATTTAGTCTGTTTCGTTTGTTCTGTTTTGAAACTTAAACGCTTTAGTGGCTGCCTTTTGTGTAGTTTGCAATATTTGCCTTTATTTATCTGAAAAAGTCTCATGTTCCTTAAGTACATCTACCCTGTTGAACTTATTATGGGAAATAAATATTTAAATAAAAACAAGCTGCTGATTATTTCACATTTTACTTGTGAGCAACAGCACATTTAAATCTTACAAATATAGTTATTTGGCTTATATCGTGATAGATATCGTTATCGCCTGAAATGAAAAAAACATATCGTGATATGAAAAAATCTCATATCGCCCAGCTCTACTGGACGTAGCGTTTTGTGGGAGAAACGTTTCGTCACTCATCCAAGTGACTTCTTCAGTTTCAGCTGACTGCAGGTTTCCCCAAATCTTATAAACAGTACATTTCCATAATGACTGAAACCAGCCCACTGAAGGAACAATGGGCTGGGAGGTCAGTTCCTTAATCCTAATTACGCAAATTCTCACGACCATTGATCAACAACCACCGACCAAAACCCACTGATCAAAGACCACTGATCAATGGCCATGAGTCCCATTCACAGAGAGTTGGGGAATGGCTGCAATCACAGCATTGTATCAATGCAAATGTACTGTTTATAAGATTTGGGGAAACCTGCAGTCAGCTGTGACTGAAGAAGTCACTTGGATGAGTGACGAAACGTTTCTCCCACAAAACGCTACGTCCAGATGAACAGAATTAACTTTTGGAGTTTTACTTTCCTGGATGATTGAGAATGCATCAAGACGTTTGTACAAAATAGTTTTTATCATCTTAATCTTTCCTGATATTGTAATCAAAGATGACGTTTAATGCTGAAAATACGGCACTTTTTTTACTACCATTCTCTAACACTTACCACTGGGAACCACACAAAGATATGACATGAATAAGCAACCATGTACACTTTGAGAATTCGTGTCACAGCTGTTGCTTAAGGAAGAACCAACTGTTTAGTCAGTCTGGGTTAGCAAAGGCTCAGATTGCAATTTTTAAGTTGCTTACTGACTACTGCAGACAGGTAGTGAGAAATCTGATTAACAGAGGCTCTTACTCCGGATAGCGGGCTGGAATTAACAGCTCTCTCCTGGTTATACAACAATCATGCGATTGAATGATTACGCTACCAATGTCAGATGTAATACACATTAATAAGTTAGTGAGAAGGTTTGGCTTGTAAACTGCCAGTATTTTTTTCTTCTTATTAATCACTTAGGAAATGCACCACTGGGCCTAAAAGGAAGACCTTTAAAGCAGCTGGCTATGCATAGCAACAAACAATGCCAGGAAACTGTTGCTGTATCCATACATGGATCTCTGCTGCATTTTCTAGAGCCTGTGCATGAGCGAAGCCTCCATTCTACCTTTGTACTAGAGGGCTCACCATTCGTGTCTAGCAGGGTACACTTTTTTTGTCACAGTGTACCCTGATTTGGGGGATTTTTGATATTTTAACACTGTGAATCATTCAATGCCACAAACCTTTTTTCAATATTTTTTTTCCTTATAGAAAATTCCCAGAACCTTGCTTTAATTTCTTACCAGAGGTGCCCATAGGTGATGTGGCAGGGGTACCACTGTGGACATTGAGGCCCAGTGATTGAGAGGCAGCTGGTGGCACGGGTTGGGGTGCAGCACCTGAGGGTCCAGGGAGGGGTCCAGGTGGAGTCTCTCTCTGTGGGGATGTCAGGGGTGTGCTGAGAGGGGTGCTAGGCTGGGACGTTTGTCCTCCTGCCAATCGTGCCAGTCTCCTCCTGCGAATCTTGAATGAGCAGATATAAAGGGTCATTAAAAGAACTCTGTAGCTCTTCATAACTGCATAATGTTGAAATGTATTAATAGGTTATTAATAAACCTATATGTATGTATATAAATGCCTGGACACTGTAAGAATAACCAAATTATGCATGTATTGCCCAGAAAGGCAAAGATTTTCTTTGTTATACGTTTTAAAGTCAGATCTGAAAAAAAAACATCGCGAATAAAGTCAGATGCGGACACCAATCTTCGCAGCTTGGCCGAGGAGCGACGTTAAAGCTAAATTATCTGCTGCACACTCTGCTGAATGCTAATCGAGCAGCTGAAAATGATAACAGTAAGCTGCAGTATGCTGTATGCGATTTCACATAAACAGCTCAATGGCCATGCATCGGCCCACGGCTGATTGCACAATGGTGGCCCGGTCTCTGTGTGTGTTTTTTATGCTGAGTCGTCTCGCAGGCTAATTTCTGACTGTCAGCTAAACCGCCGCGAGGTGACATGCGAAAACATATCAGTAAAAAGAACGTCTTCCCTTCCTAATCTCCCTGTCAAAACACAACACCGAAAAATATCTGCCACTTACAAGCGGCTAACAATATCTTGAAATATGTTCGATGCTTTATATAAGAGCAGTGTTCTCCAGCTTGTAGCATTACGTTAGCTACTTTCATTTAGCAACCCAGCTGCTCCAGCTAAATAGAACACGGCCCAAATCCGCCTCTCGTTCTTTCACTTCTTATATTCCCAATATAAGAAGTGAATAATTAGCCTTTGAGTTAAACTGCGTGACACCCACTGCCGTGTTCTAGCTAACTGAGATATTTATCGAAAATGTATTTCTTCCATCAGCTAGTTTTTGTAGCATCTCAGCTAGCAGCAATACCCCTAAAAGGGGTAAAGGAAGAATTTGCAAAACGTACATTTCTAACGTCAGTAACGTAAAATCATTTCAATTCCCTGTGTAAGCGTTTATTCATATTGTCACCTTACCTCATCTGCGCTCAACTCCTCCATCATCCCAGCTAAGACAGCTAGCTATTTCACTTTCTAATGCTTTAATATGCCAGCCAGAGCCAGCTAGCTAGCTTGTATTAGATCTAAATATGCATAGTCTAACTCGTTCAACAAATATATGTGTCAGGATTTTGATTGTCTTCAAGATAAAAAACGACACCGATATTCGGAGGATGGCGAAATATAGTTCCCCCAAAAAGTCTGCTGTTTGCTGGTTTTCTACCAAGAATGAAACAAAAAGAAAAGTAGCTAGCTATTATACGTCAAAATACAACAGCGGCCATTTTGGTTCCACAAGTCACGTGACCAAAGGGACCAAAGGTGGGGGTGCGTAGCGTGTCGCACAGATAAATGGAGTATTTCATCTGTTGTGTAAGTATAAAAGTCTGTTTATGTCACTTTAATGTAACGCTCCTGCATTAGCGTGACCTCGGGTTATAACTGAGGTCACATTTACCACATAAAACGCATCAAACTGAGCGTGCGTGAACCATGGCCAGTCAGAGGGGTGCAAGGTCACTGCAAAGACTTATATTAGTGACGTAATTGCCAATCATCTGTCACCAGGTAAAGATGCCTGCACAGTATGTGCCTATACATTTAATTTTAATGCCTGTTTATTTTTAACGCAGTTACAGCCACATCACGTGTGTGACAGGGTGGGCAGTACACCAGATGAACTAAATAGGCAACCAAATTTTAAAATTTTTGGCAATAACTCGCCGTAATTAATATATATTTTAAAAAAAAAAACCCACAGGCAGTCAGTATCCAAAGTACCCAAGTATCCTTGGGCAAGACACTTAAACCTTGAGTAGTCCCACTTGACTGATCAACTAACTAGAAAGTACCAGTTCATTTACTATTTATACTCTATGGTATGCTCATGAATATATATATAAGTGCAAAAATATCTGTCCTAGATTGAAAAAAAAGAGTCCAACTGGATTTCTTTAGGTTTGTGAAGATGTTTCACTTCCCATCCAAGAAGCTTCTTCAGTTTTTAAAACAAATGAAGAAGATTGAGAGTCCCAGGTGGGGGCTGTCCCCTTTGGAGGTGGTCCTGAGGGTCGTGGATGGTGTGAAAACAGGTGTGGGTCATTACCATTACCTGGGGTTAAGGGTAAAGTCACTATGAGACCTTGCCCCACCCCATGTGACCTATTTAGGTCACCTAAGGCAAAGTGTGAGTAGTGTATGAAGTGCCTGGGAGTGGATCATAGGTGGCTGACGGGTGGTGCTGCAGAGTCAAATCAGATGAGACATTTTCTCTGGGCACAGAAGTGGATCAATGAAGGGCAGCTGTGAGCGCAGAATTTCCTCAACACATTTCTATTTGTCTGGCAATTTATGCAATTATCAAGTAGGGTTGAGCTTTAAAAACTAGCTGCACACGCTGATGAATGACCTCTTTTAAATTACAAAGAGAGATGAGGGGTTCTTCCCAAAGTGTGACCTGCATGGGATAATCCGCTCAGTGTCCTTTAGTCATTCTGGTTACCACGATTGCTGCAGAAGCACTAAACTACTGTTACCTGAAGCTTCTACCGCAGAGCTCAAGCAGCAAATCGTATGCATTAGTGTAACTTATAGTTGAAGTGTGTCAGCAGCATTCAGCCGACGGGGTACGGTGACTTTACCGGTCGATCCGATGGTGACGTGTGATTAATGGCACAAGAAAAACCTGTCAGTTTACTAAGAACAAGATAAAAAAAAAGCTTCAACTTTTCCATCAGATTTATTTTTCTTACTCACATATTACATACAACAAAACTGTATTACAAACATCCTATGAATAACTTTCAGTTACACTGGTTATAAATGTTCTTGCATGAATGAGAAATTTACAGAAACATTGAACAAAATGCACGACGGAGAGCACAAGCGGCACCCGTGTCTCCTTTTTCTCATAGCTCTAAATATTTAACAAAAAAAGACATTTTTTCAGCCAGCTGAATGGTGCTATAAACATTCTTGACGGTTTGGGATAGAGGCACGCACCGACAGGCTGCTGGACCAGACAGACCAGCATCTGACAAAAGTATTGCAGCGATACCATCTAGTGGTGTAAATGCATACCCTGAGAGTACAGACGTTTCCACCTGAACCGAGTATATAAGCAACGGGGAAGATACCAGTCGCAACTCTCGGGGTGGGTTTCACAGTCAGGGTTTTACGCTGATAAATCTACTAATCTTCTAATTCTGGACCACCTCAAGATCCTCCTCCAACTCTTCATTCTTCTTCTCTCGTCTTTGAAACGTTCTTATAAACCTGCTTGCAGACTTGTCCTTCACAGAACAGCTCCTAAGGAGAAAAGGTCAGAAAAGTTTTAATAATTACATTTTATTTAAATATAACAGATTAAAATGAGTTCAATAATACATAGTTTTTAAATTCTGTGTATTATGTAGAATGTCCAAATTCACAGTCTTACCAGATGAAGCTTGTCATCTTCAATCCAGTGAGTCCATCCCCTGTTCTTCTTCTCTCCAGTCTGTTCACATATTAGTTTGTTCCCCTCCCATCTCACGAGTGACTGCACAGGTAACAGAGAAGCAAAAGCGTGAATCGCGACTCGTTTTTCAACATGCATAATATTCAAAGTGCATCAATTATCTATGAAACAAACCCTTCCAATTATGATATTTATGATACACTTTAGCCATTCCCATTCACCTTCAGGTGTCTGTTGTCTAGTCCCTTTGTAAACTCGTTAAATTCCTGGCCCACTTTGAAGGTGACCGTGTAGTTTCGGAAAGTGCTCGTGGTTTTGACGACGAACTGGTCCTCCTGCCGCTCAATTGTTTTCTTTAAGGTAAGTTTTGCAGCAATTTTTCGTAAGGAAGCGCTTATGCCTGGAAAAGTGGAAAAAGAAGTTGAATGATAAATAGCCCCGCTGCCGTGTTTTTCTACAAAAGTGCATTTTGAATGATGTGAATGCACATACTCTGGAGGGAAACAACACGCGGACTTACCCAGCGCAATCATGTAGTCGTCAAAGTTGACATTGCTGATCATCTCCCATTTGCCACTCAGGCTGGCAGGCATGCTGACGGACTTGACTTTTCCTTCTTTTGGGAAGCGTGTAAGTGCAAGGTGATCCTGAGCCGGTCAGGTGCAGACTGCTGAGAGGAGGCTGAGGCAAATGCTGTTTATATGAGATCAGGAGACTCAGAGGCAGGTGTGTCCTGTCACCTGAGGATGAGAGAGGTGAACTGATTTGTTCCAGAGTAAAGAAGAGGCCAGACGTGTCAGACTGGTGCAACAGTTCAGTTTAAACATGGCTGTGAAAATTTGCCCCAGGCATCACGCCTTTATGGCATTCAAATCCTAATGGTGCATGTTATCCAGAAGCAGTGTTTGGATTTGAATGATGGACTGAAAGGCTTTTATCCTTTTCTTTTAATAAAACAAAAATATACTCAGAATTAATCACTTGTACAATGATGGCAAAGCAGTCACTCTATTTCTGTTATATAACTGCAGTAAATACAGCCATGTGAAAAGAGATTTTACATGACTAAGTACACAAGCGAAATCCACCCTAATTGCTTCGATAGGAATTAAGAAGGTAAGCAGCAGCAAGGAGCAGCTGGAATCGTTGGAATCATCACCGGGACAAAGCCTCTTCTCTCTAAATAGAAAAAGGCAGCACAGCCATAGAAGAGTGGACCAAAGTTCCTCCACAACCATGTCACTTTCTGTTTGACTGAAAAATCAAACAGAAAGTTGTAACTTCCAAGTTACTGTTTCTAAAGGTGGTTCTACAAGCTAATATATATATATATATAGGTAATAATAATAACAATAATAATAATAATAGGTAATAATCATGGAATAGGGGCTGCACAGTCCTGTTGAAATCTTGATTTTTCACGACTGTAAATGTTATATTGACCGATTTGCACACTATACTTTTTACTGCACAGTTAGAGAAATCTTAAATTGTGATTATATGTATTTATCTCGTAGTGTAGTAGCTGGTAGGCATACATTATCTGGCACTTTATCTTTTTTTGTAATCTTTTTGTACTATGTGTGAATTTGCTGTGGCACTGGACTCTCTCTGAGTTTCAACAATCTACATATTCCCAGTTAAAAGAAAAAAAAAAAAATCATGCTCATCTCATTTAAGGTTTTATATTTATATAATAGTTTTATAGGGAGAGGGATTTCAATATTCCAGTCTAGACATAAACAGAATCAAACAGCTTCTGTTTCTTACAAACAGGGCTTACGTAAAAATGGCACACCTTTATGTGCAATGAGGAACATAGTGACACTCTTGCATTATCTGGCATGCAGTGTGAAAAGGATTGATGTAAGTCAAGTGTGGAAAAAATAAATAAATGAAACACAGGGCACTTATCCAAATACTTGCGTGTTGTTGTTGCTTCTTCTGACGGGGTGTCTTGTGACATGGGAAAACCACGTCAGGGTTTTTTCCCTGCCAACGCTCGAAATGTGCGTAAAGACAATGCAGACGTATTAACTGCTTAAATAAAACACAGAGGAGTTTGGGATGCTAGCTAAAACATACTCAGAGTAAATTGGTAGAAATAATAATGTTTTTCAAAACGAATCATAATAAAATTATTATTATTATTAAAATACTACTACTAATAATGATCAATTCTGATACTAATGATGATGTTCTGTGTTATATTCTAGTTTAAACCCCATTACTATAATCACATCTCTTCATTTGGCTGAAGTTTCGTTATTTCACCGGAAATCTAAAAGTAAGGATAATCCTGCGAGATAAGCATTTTCATCATGAAAGCAAAGCTAGGACTTTTTAAGGATTCTTATCTGTGCGATAAAAGCAACAATGAACGGCTCACAAGGTGGTAAACAAAGTGCTGTTTATTTCTAGAATATCACATATCATGTCTTTATCATCAGATCTGAAGAAGTGGGTATTTAAAGCATGGAAAAATACAGCTCTAGGTACAAAAACACGTTGACTAACAGGAGTGCGCTGAAGCCAGACATGGAAAGGATAATTGTGGTAAAACAAGTGTGATTCAATTAATTCTCTATGCACCATATTTCATCTAATAAAAACATCGTCGGCTCACCATTTCACAGTTGAATGTAAATCCTTTGATTGACTGGAAACACATTTATGTGACCGCTCATCTATATGATCTGCTGCTCAGTTATTTTGTGATCTTGTGTATTTTTCCACACACGCAAACAAAAAGTTCTGGCAAAGTGAAACTGTTACTAAATCACTTCACTCAACAACCTGAAACACACCCATTCTTAGAAAAGACCCCTGTTCAGTGCAGGCACTGTCGGAAGCTTGAATTATGTGAATTTGTGTTTTGTTTTAAATTCACAGTCAAATTTCCTCAACTTGAGGAAGCGCCCGTGTACCTCTGGAGGGGCGCTAGAACCACATCTGCGTTTTTCTGCTCGCTCTCAGAGCTGTACAGGCCGTGCTCTTTGATGTAGTGAATGACGCTGTCTGCCAGAAGGTATCTGACGCTCTGGCCGCGCCGCAGCGACCGCCGCACATGAGTGGCTGAGATGTCGTTAGTCACCCATTCGCGGACGATATGGATGTTCTTGCGATACTTCCACAGCAAGTCTGACTGGTGGATGAACTTGTGTGGATCGCTGTTGCTGCGGGTGATGCAAACCAAACCGTGGCGGCCCACGATCTCTGCGATATCCTCCTGCTTCCACATGTTGGGAATCCCAAAAGACTCGAGGACGTCAGCCCCGCACAGCAACATCAGCTGAAGCTCATCTGAGCACAGAGAAACAAGTTTGTCAGCACAACACAAGAGTCAACTAATCCACACTGTGCATATGCTTCAGGTCAAAAATTTTAGAACCCCCCAATTCTTCCAGTTTTTTATTGAAATTTAAGCAGTTTAATGTCTCGTTGAGATTAAAGCATAGAACAACCATGGAATCCATTTATAAATCAAAATGTAATCTAAACTTTTCATCAAAGTAGTCACCTTTGGCAGAGAGAACAGCTAAAAACACTCATGGCATTATCTCTACAATGCCATCTATCCATCCGTCCAGCCGCATGAAAGTGAAACTCTCGGTTTACCAGTCAATCGACGTCCCTGTCCTCTACTATGGTCGCGAGCTCTGGGTAGTGACTGAAAGAATGAGATCGCGTATACAAGCGGCGAAAATGAGCTCAGCCACCTGAGAATGGCTCAGAGTAGAGTCACTACTCCTCCACATCAAAAGAAGTCAGTTGAGGTGGTTCAAGCATCTGGCAAGGATGCCTACTGGCCAACTCCAGAATGAGGCCCAGGGGCAGACCCAGGACCTGCTGGAGACACAGAGGCCTAGAAATGCCTCTGTGTTCCTCGGGATAAGCTGGAGGTGGCGGCTGGAGAGAGGGAGGTCTGGGCATCCTTGCTTAGGCTACTGTGCCCACGACCGTGCCATGGATAAGGAGAAGAAAATGGATGGATGGAAGTTTTTCCCAGCTGTGTTGCAGAAGTTCCCATAAATGCATGGCACTTTTAGGATGGAGAGTGTGCTGGCCATTCCATTCTTGTTTCTTTTTCCTACTGTAGTTCCGGCACAGCTTGGACTTATGTTTTGGGTTTTTATCTTGGTGTAGGATGAACCCCTGACCAACTAGGTGCATACCAGAGGGTACTGCATGGCAATGCAGAACCATTTTGGTTCAAGGTGCCTCTAAATCTGTACATGTCACCAACATCCCGAGACCATCACGCTTCCTCCTCATATTTAAAAGTTGATGTCACACTCAACATGTTTTTTCTTGTTCAAAAGTAGGTTGGTAGGACCAACCGTCAAAGCTCGATCAACCTCCTTTGCTGCGGAACAGGTTTAAGTTCTTAATCCATTTCCTGTTCTCTAAAAAAGGCTGTTGTATATTTCTGAAATATGTATTTTTTTAGTTTTAGGTAACATTACACTATTTTAAGCTATTCGTTGGACTTGAGCTGCTTGAATTTCAATTTAAAGAATGGAAGAATTGGGGTCTTCTTAAAGTTTGGACCATTAGTGTATTCACTATCTGTCATGGGGCAGAACAGTGCATATGTGACTGCCTGAAATTGACACACATGAAATCAAATTCTATTTATTTCAGCTTCTACATCAGTTGAGTTTGAAGGTGTGGAATAACAAAGAAGTGCGCTTACTGGAACTTGCCTACATTAGCTGCGAATAAGAACACACCCAAATGTCCTAATGAATTGTCAGTGGTCACGTTGCACTGCAGATCATTGCAGGGTTGAAATTTTGATGAGGAAAGAGGGTGATTCATAGAATAAAGAAGAAGATATTCAGTTCTGCTGCACTGGTTTTAAACTGAACTGCTGACATCTTAACCCTGTAATGCCAAGTGTAACGTATTTGATACATGAGATTTTGTGACCTCTGCATCTTCTGTTTTCCATTTTTTTTCCTGAATAAATTGGACAGTAAGTATTTAAGTAATACATTGCACAAAAATGCCAACTGTAGCTCACATATAACTCATATATGCAAACTGATAAAATTGATATTTAATACATTTTTTGTCAGAATATTCTGGCAATTACACTTCATGGTTCAAGCTTTACAGGGTTAAGCGATGCTAGTAGAACTTAAATGCAAAGCATAGTATGCAATTCAACCTGCCAGCTTTTACAATGCACCTTCAGCAAAAATTCAAGTGCTTCCATAATGCATATTTTTCCCTTCCATCCCCCAGAGGCTCAGCTCGTGCTGTTAACACCACACCTGTGTATCCACACCCTAAACCCATTCTCTTGTCAGTTAAGCTGCAAACAGGAAAATCCTGACAACTACGTTTGTTGCATGGCTCGTTTGATGGACAAGAAAAGTTACAGACAATGACAGGGAGGTAAATGTATGGCATGACATACCTCTGTCTTTGTGATGATTCTCTTCTATGCGCCTCTTTTTTGCATACTTGATCGTGTCCACATCATCGATGTTCTGCTCTGATGCAAGAAGCTCCTCATAGTGATGCCTGTAAATTTACAAATTGGAATCAAAGATTTTTATCAAGCAAAAACCACGCTGAGTGTATACTATATTTACAGTTTGCTATAAAGTGGAAAAAGGCTACTATTGGTAGTTGTCAATCAGCAAAATAATGCTCCAAAATCCAATTCTCGTTATGCTAAATGCATTTGATCTCATTATTAAACTGTTTTTGTGCCTTTTATGGGTTTTTTTCTTCAAGTCTGTGAGGCTGCAGTTTTATTTCAGATTCTTTTCACCATCAGCATTTAATAATTTCAGCCTTCAACTTAAACAATTAAGGAATTTTGATTGACTTTGTCTGATTCTATCTTGTTTGAACTGCACCTGCAAAGTTCTGGGAAGTATTCGGCAAATCATAACATGTATCAAGTATCATACCAGTGAAGGCTCTCACATTTCCTGCCTTGCATTTCTTCCTTTTCCTGCTGCCACAGGAAAACAGATGACAAAGATTCTAAATAATGATTTCATTTATGTGAGGCATAATGATGTTAATTATCTAATATCTAATTAAGCCTGCACAAGTTTAATTTTAATCCCTAAGGTTTAAATCAAACCTCTATAATGGATTTTGTTACTTTAAGAATTAATTTATCTAGAACACACACACACACACACACACACACACACACACACACACACACACACACACACATCAAATCTAAAGCAAAGCAAAAGCACTCAGACGCAAGAAATGTCAACTCACCGAACTACTTTAGCCGTTTCCACCCACTCTGGCTGCAAACTCTCCCAGGAATCCACCATAACCCAGTCTGAGCTTTCGGTAGCCAATCGAGTCATCTCCAGACGGTGGCAGGATTCAATCAAGCCCTTTTTCTTATATGCATCACCCACTGGAGAGATGATTCCTCTCACCACCTTATACTGACCTTACGCACAAAAGAAGACACGTGTTTAAGTACTGGTCAGGTAAAATATTATATTTGAATTATTAGACTTTATTGGACAGAACAGTAGAGTAGAGAAGAAAGGTGGAAGAGAGCACAAGGGAAATGACACACGGGAAACTAAGCAGAATAGAATCCAGGCAGCCACAGCCGAAACAAAGACAGAATCAAAGAAATCAGCATTTACTGAATAAATAATTGGTTCTAGCTCGATAGTGTAGTGGTTTACACATTAGCCTAACAAACAAAAGATCCCTGGTTTGATCCCAGGTCTGCCAAATCAAAATATGTGGTGAAATGCAAAGTCATTCCAGCTGGAGGGGTCAGGAAGGGGATCTGGCATAAAACTCCCAAATCAAGTATGAGGCACAACCTAATAGTGTCTATTAATAATATAATAATGCAATATTAAAACACTGCCAGCTTTTCTGTACTGTCATATTAATCAATTTACAAAAGCATAATTCCTTCTTGAACTATTTTGTATCTGGGCTTTTGGTATAACAATTTTATCCAAAACACTTGTCTCTCCAATGTACTAATTCACAATCCCTTTTTACGACAAAGCTACCCCTTTCACTTAATTTTTGCACATCTATCCATCTTCTTCCAATTTATCCATTTCAGGATTGCAGGGTACATCCTGGGTAGATTGCAAATATGTTGCAGGGGTAACATATAGAAACAGAGAACCCTTCATGCACACATTTGCACCTACAGTAAGTTTAGAATCATCCCATGCATGTCTCTGCGTTGGGTGACTGTGGGAGAAAGCTGGAGTACCCAGAATTAAAGCTGGAGTATCATTCATTCATTAAAAAAAAAAAGAAAAGAATGGATGATAAAGGTGGAGATGCATCACACTAAAAGATCCAATTTTCATGTAACTCAACCTGTGTCTTCCAGGTGATCTCGTGCCAGTTCAAACATCCTCATGTGCATGTTGGTGATGGGGTTGAAGGACCCGCAGGCCAGCAGGACCACTTTGGTTATACTGTGACCCTCCATGGCTCATACTGGAGCTGGGTTTGCACAAACAAGGAGAAGAAACGAAGACTGATTAAGACTTGGCTGATCACATGTCGAGAATCGCTTTGTGGGGGGCGGAAACAGTATATTTGTATCAAGAGAGTAGTTTAACCTCGTAAATACAGTCTGTGAGCTTCATAAAGTGGAACTACAAACGTAAAGAAAACTAAAGCTCGACGCTTTATCTATGTTAAACGTTAGCATTCGACTATAACAAGTAGCTAACTTTAGCTTATCTATTGAGCACACAGCGCGAGCCTCTTTTTACGTCCAAGATTCACGTACGGGACCCTTAAACAGACAAAACATGAACTCGGTGCTTAACTTAAAAGCAAATTATGCGTTTTTAATATAATGTCAAATAATGTAGTCATTGTAGTACCAAGACAAACAGCTACAGATACCATTTGTGTTTCACCCGCTTCCTCCTTTGACGTCACGGACTACGCTGTAAAATCCACTAATCCGATTGGACACAATCGACAAGGAAGCGGTGAGCCGCACCCGCTCTGGTGGTGCTGCGTTCACAATCACAAATTCCCCAAATCCCAAACGTCTCGACTAATAGTAAACGTGTTATAGCCGTATTTTAAGTAATTATTTTTAATTTTCCTCTAGAACGGCTACCTTCTTTAATTTACGACAAACTCTTGAGCAAATGCTAACATTCTACTAAGGCTGATTTGCAGCTGTTTACAAAGAAATTCCCGGTAAGATGTTTTCCTTTAGCATGTACGCTAGCTGTTTAGCTAACAAAACAACTTGGACTGTTTGCATGAACTTCCAACACACAGATACATTTATCTTATCAGTGTAGTCGCCAAAGAGACTGTTAGATCCGATAAAGTGTTGTGTCTTTTTTCACTAACAGCTCTGCTCTCATCGAGTGGAAATAGCACGTTAGGTCATCTTTGAGTTATCTGTGAAGTACATCAGCAACAAAACCTAACGTGACCTGTTGTTTGGTGCCAGTTCTCTCAGTTCCCGTAGGAAAAATAGGATTTTAACTGAAGATGGCCTCTCGAGGGAAATCAGAAACTGGAAAATTGAGGCAAAATATGGAGGAACAACTTGACAGACTAATGCAGCAGCTTCAGGACCTGGAGGAATGCAGGTGTAGTACAGAAAAAGAAAAACAATAAACTCCTCTTGTGTGCTTTTGTATATGAAAATCTGGCATGCAGTACCTGAAGAATAACAAAGAGAATAAAAAAACAGTGAGTAAATAAATGCTTCTCTATTCTTTTGTTGTGTCTCAGTTTTGATTCCTTCATTTGTTTATTCCAGAGAAGATCTGGATGAGGAAGAGTACGAAGAGACAAAGAAGGAAACTTTGGAGCAGCTGGGTGAATTCAATGACTCCTTGAAGAAAATAATGTCAGGAGATATGACACTTGTGGATGAACTCAGTGGGATGCAACTGGTATGGACAATTAATGTGCTACTACTGTGTATTAGGAGTGCATTAAATAGGTTATAGCACATTGATTAAGAAAACTGTTGATTAGTAAAATGTCAGAACGTTCAGATGTTTCTGTCTTCATCAGGCGATCCAAGCTGCCATCAGCCAAGCCTTCAAAACCCCGGAGGTGATACGACTTTTTGCTAAGAAGCAGCCAGGACAGCTGAGAAGCAGACTGGCAGAGGTTTGCAATGTCAAATATATATTGTATAATATACACACACACACACACACACACACACACACACACACACACACACACACACACACACACACACACGCGCGCACACACACACACACAGAGTTGTGATAAGAAGTTTACACACCCTCATCATGTGCATGAATATCATGTTAATTTGGGGCATTTAATGATTTCTTTGATGTTTCATTTTTACTTTCTGTATTAATGACTTGGAAAAACATGAATTGTGTGCACAAGATTGAATTTAATTTGGATTTTCTCTAAACCATACAGTCTCAAACATAAACATACATTCCCACTAATATTTGATTAAATTGTCATCTCCACTTTTGCTTAACATCAACAATCTTCTGGCATACTTCTTGCTGCATATCTGACCGATCTTCTCGGCAGTGTTGGCAGAATCCATTTAAATTGGTCGGTTTCCTGGCACAGACACGACTTTTAAATGCAGTCCATACATTTTCAACAAGAATGGGGTCGGGGCTTTGGGAAGGTCATTCCAAAAGCTTAATGTTAGCCTGTTTTATCCAAACTGAAACCAGTTCTGATGTGTGTTTGGGATTATTGCTCTGATCACGTGTTGTGTTCATTTGAGGTGAAGTTGAAGAATTTAGAGGTATTCCTCATCCTTCATTATTCCATCCACTTTGTCCACTTATTGAAAGATTTAAGTGAGTACATGTCTATATTTAAACCTATTATTTCACCCTGTGTGGATTGGAGGAAATCCCCCAAAAAATTCAAACTTGTTTTAAAATTCTTCTTGCTTAATATCATGAAAGATGTTTGCTGGAAGAACAGTTCAAAGAAATTATCAAAAGCCCCAAATTGCCATGATTGCACACGCATTTCTGACCACAACAGCAGAGTTCAGTCACACCTCAGTGTTTATGTGTGGATTCATTTGCCGACCGGTGTGTGGCATACTGTGCAGATGGACCGCGATGTGATGGTGGGAAAACTGTCACGGGACGTGTACACGCAGCAGAAAATGGAAATCCTCACTGCCTTGAGAAAACTGGGGGAGAAGGTGAGGAGCACTCAGAGCACACATGATTATCCACAGAATTGAGGATGATTCAGCGGCTTGTGCTACGTAAAGTCTGAAATGATTCATTTCAGTCATGCAGCCCTCACTAGCTGCCTCAAATCTTTCCTTTCATTCATGTTGTAATTATGTGACAGCTCACCCCAGAAGACGAGACGTTCCTCACTGAAAACGCCACAGCGACCCTGAGCCAGTTTGAAAAAGTGACTGCAAACCAAGGTGAGCATAAAGATGATTTTACTACAAAACTGATACTTTCTCAGATATTTCTGTTGACCTCATTTTGCTTTCTTTTTTCCAGGGTCCGAAGACAAAATAATGGCTTTAGCTAGCTCTGGTGTGAAAACAAAGTCATAGCAGTTCTGCAAAAAAAAAAAAAGTGTGTTTTTAATGAAGACAAAAATGTGCCATCCGATTATGGATTTTCTAAACAATCAGTGCGCTTTTAAGTGCTACTGCAGACGCTGACACTTTTAACAGTATTGTTTTATATGTACACGTCAATCTTTGTAAATGTCTTTTAATCGTCCAGATAAAGTGTAAAAATGTATTTTAGGTACGAGCGTGTGATTTGCTAAAAGGTGCGTGAATGTAGAGGACGGCGCAGACAGTTTGTTATTATGATCTTGTGGTTTGTGCAGTGATTCTTTATTCCAAAATTTCAATATTCAACAGTGCTGTTTTTAGGATGCAGTTTTCCTTCAGGGTGTATTTTTATTTCAGCTAAAACTGTGCCGTCACTTGTGTGCAGGTGAGATGTAGAGTCTGATATCTTCAGTAAAACTCGATGAGTCTTTCACCAGTTTAGTTGAAATGTGCTGAGTCTGCAGGGTGGATTAGAGCAGCCGTCGTCCAACAATATGAGAATCATAGTTTTATTAATAGTGTGGGTCTTCGGTCTGTTCATGGAGAAAATACAGAGAAAATACAAAGATTTTACAGGATGAAGTAATGAATCGAGACGCTTTACCACTATTCAGTGTCACTTGGGTGTTTCCATTATTTTAATGAGTCCTCTATGCATTTATTATCATGCAACTCAAACTGATGACTGTAGTTTCATGTTGACAGTGATGAAGTTTGATAGTTTTTAAACTCGCATCAGAGTCTGTGTAGAAGTGAATGTCACAATGTTTACAGCATTAATCTTGATATTCTTGCTACTTTTAATGTGAGTAAAAATAAAACTAACAACAGGCTTCATGTTTTATTTCCCACCATGTACACTCACCTGCCACTATGTACACCTGTTCAGCTGCTCATCAGCATTAATATTTTATCAGCCAATCACATTGCATGTAGGCATGTTAGCATGGTCAAACAGAGTACCGTGAACAGTATAAAAGCATGGATCTGATTGGGCTGCTGCTGGTGGTGTAATGGTGTGGGGGATATTTTCTTCACACATTTTGGGCATCAAATAAACACCACAGCTTACCTGAGTGTTACTGCAGGCCATGTCCGTCACTTTATGACCACCGTGTATCCGTCTTGAATCTTTGCCGAAAGAATTAAGGTAATTCTGAAGGCAAGGAGGGTCCAACTTGATACTAGCAAGTCAAATCTAATAAAGTATCTCATGAGTGTATACACTGTTACATTCGTGGATGCTCATTTTAAACATGGGCAAAGTCTGAAATAATGAGATTGGCAAACATACGTGTCGTCCCGGAGTGCCTAAAGCTTCAAACTGCTCTCAAGGTTCACTTCACACAGTTTTCAAATCTTGTCTCTGTATGATGTCACTGAGAGTGGGTATCATAAATATGCTCTGAGCACAGGAGGCCCACCCACCTGCTGTTCAAACCCGTTTTTGAGGGGCAGCCAATTCTAAGAAAGGGAACTGAAAAATATACCCAAGCATTAAGGCCTTACTGGTATTACTGGTGGTTCTACTATACACAGTTTGAAATGTGAATCATGCAAAGCAGCCCTGGTAGAGCGCACGAATAAAAGCATGGAGTTGAAAAGGAGCATAATAAATCCACCAGCTCTATATTTTATCGTGGAGCTGTAGCAGATCTCAGTTTCACCACCAGAGGGCAACAGTGCTCAATATTTACAAAAAAAAAAAAAAAGACTCTCAGCACCACCCAGGGTGTGTTCCCATGCTGTGCACCGGCACCATGTTTACACTAGAGAATACAATGAAGGAAAACAAGAGCAGACAGAAGTTATACCCCATCTCATCTTCCTTTATTTTGTTTACGAGCAAGCATCAACCTCACTACATTTGCCTTTCAACTGGTAGAAAAGAGAGCAGCTCCAACAAGCACAAAGGAAACATCCAACCACGCTGAAAACACCGTCACCGTCCATTTTGAGCAGATTTTAAAACAAAGAAGAAGAAAAAAAAAATTCTTGAGTGTCATGGATGTGTGAAACAGACAATCTGAGAATCAGTAGTGTATCACGTCTCCTTTCTCACTCCGGTCTCATAGGCCCACGTGGAGCGTACACACACACTTGTGGTTCATGCAAAGTCAATATACCCCCACCCACCTGTCCATCCACCCACCCTTCCTTACTTCATCTTGATGTTGTTACAGTATGGTTGCATTTCAGATTGTTAGGCAGTGACATTCATTGGGGGCGCACCAGAAAGCAAACGAGATGCTAGTGAACCTTTCAACTGTAGCTGAAATGTGGACATGAAGTGTTTGACACAATGAAACCGTGAGAATTGCGTCACCGACAGGCATATATACTCTTGTGAAATTTCATGCTGCCCTAAAAAAAAAAAAAAAAAAAAAAAAAAAAAAAAAAAATTGTTTCTCAACAGCTCAAGCAACAGGACACTGTTAAAAAGAAGAAAAAAGAAACTCACCTTCCACTATACACAAATAGGTCAGTATACACGCTGTATGCTGCCAAAGCAATTTCATAATGTACATCTTTTAAAGGTGGATTCCGTCAATATGATTTTTAAGTACAATATCTATAGAAGATACAATGTGGATCTACTCCTCTACACATCAACAAGGACACGTGACATCTACGTAAAATATTTTCACCTGTAATAAAACTAGCGTCGGCCTATTATCGCGACAAACTGAGAGAAAACGTCTCCCCAGCTACGAAAGAAATCTAGCATTAAAAATAAAAATAAAAGAGCACGGATAAGTGTGTTTGTTAGACCAGCTAATTACGCTATGATCGGCAAAAGGCACTCCCATCTCAGCCGGCTCAGACCTGGCGCCCCCCCCCCCCCCCCCCCTTTTTTATTTTTTTTTATTTTTTTTATTTTTTTCATTTTTTAAAACAAGCCAAAGTCATCATGGAAGGGAGACTGTTCACTAAGTTTCAAATGCACACCTATTAAAGAAAATCAAATAAATCAAATGGATTCACTGAGCTGAAAACAAAAGTAGCCTGGAAACTTTTTACATCAACAATAATAATAAGCGTTGAAGGTGTTTTTAATTAATTTTGGCCTCTGAAAACGGATTTGCACGCATAGACTTTTCCAATCCCGATAATGCCATTTTCTGCACAATCCAAAGCCCCAAACATGGTCGTAATAAATGCAGGTTTGGGAAACGCTTATATTTTACTCTGTACCCTCCCATAAAAGACGAACACTAAAATCGTTCAGTGTGACGGCACGTTTTTATCTGGTCTGGTGAAAGATTATATACAAGTTATGGACAACAGTGTCTGAGAGGAGACAAGAGGTCGGACACACTTTCCCAATCGTAAGCTTCATACTAATACCCGAAGGAAAATAAGTTTACCAAATGTAAACAAATATCTTTGAACAACTCTACAGTACAGTTTCATGTACAATAAAATCTAGTGGTCTACTGCAAAAAAATATCTCACTTTAAGATTCAAAGATTCATTTTTAAAGTGTTTTCCTGCTGAAGCAGCAAACAGTTTAAAATGTACCTCATACAGGCTATGTAGTATTATTTTAGGTAAAATAGCCGTGCCATGAAAAGAAAAAAAAAATAAAACATTGCCAGCAATTCAACGATTCAGCCAGTCTCCACTAAAGCTCATAAACATTTTCTTTCAGTAGCTTGAAAGGGTTTCTCCTTGAACCACAACAGGGACTGGGACAGGGACAACGGTTTTAAAGCTGCTGAGGACATTTTAGTACCCTTATTTTCACCACGAACGGCACTACTGCTGAGCCGATCTTTGTGATTCCACACGACATTTTCTGAAACTGAAAGAAGATTCCCTCTGTAGTGTACATCAGTGAGATCTGCTGGGAATGAAACAACACTAAAGCCAGGAGTAGAGCGTTGCCACGCGTGCAAGCGAAGCAAAAGCATCATGTGAAGCTGAAACCGTCAACTAAGCCCTCGGCCTACGAGAAAGCAAAAGAAACTACTTTACTCCTCGCAAAAAGATTAAAGAAAAGGGACGAAATGGACACCTTTTTGTCATGGAAACCGCTGAACAGTCCTCGGTTTCGCATCATGGAGCGAGACATTTTGTACAAGCGTGATGGAACAGCTTTTGCAGAAATTCAGCGGCATGCTGCGACAGCCTGTGTGACACAAATAGTCTACATTACATAATCGTAGATATTGGACCCCATTGATTAGGTCTTCACTAACACATTGACTAATTACATGGTTTCATTATATTTACAAAAATCTTTAAAAAGCAATTTATTTCTCTACACATGACTTCCCCAAAATTTCTCCATGCACTAAAAAGAAAAACAAAAAAAAAAAAAAGAAATGGAAGAGGAAAATGCAGTCTACTTGTTAAAAGCATCATTTTCGATTCACTGTGGACTACAAGTCAAGAAAACCCAAGTCGGAGCTAGTTGTGAGTTTAGCGAATTAATCTACAAGCATTAGCAAAGAATATACATCAGGAGAAGCGATTACTCTGCTCTTCAAAGCCGTACATCTGAGAGAAAACAAACAAAGTGCAGGGTTGGCTTCCTCACACAGTTCCAATGTAAGCCAGGTTTTCCTGGGAATTAAAATATAATAAATAAAAAAAAGTCAGCAATCTGGTGATGACTACACTACACTGAGTACCACCACTAAGATAACAACAGGAAAACCTTGACCATATATACGCTGAAGGGACTTTATGTTTCTCCTTTTCTTGATTTTTTTTATTTTTGTTAAGTTTTTACATCATGGCTCCTAGACATGAAACTGCAGGGAGTGCTGTGTTTGTGAGTGTGTGTGTGTGTGTGAGGGAGGGAGTATGAGTGAATTTCTGATGTGTGTGTCAGGAGCTCTTGTTTGGGTGTCTTGTGTGTGTTTAGTAGGTGAGGGTGGAGTCGTCCCACTCCAGCTGCTGCTGTCTGCTGGCCCCCTGCTGGTCCTCCGGCTCGCCGCCCTCCTCGTCTTCGCTGCTCTCTGACTCAGCGCTCGTGATGTCATCTTCTTCCTCGCCGTCCTCGCTCTCCTCCTCCTCTTCCTCCTCCTCCTCGCTGCTGTGCTGGTCCTCGTACGTCTGCATTAGTGACAGCGAGAGAAAAGATGGAGACTGTGACTGTGGGCACTCATTTTGTGATCTTAAATACTCAATTACTTAAATTGGGCGACCAGGGGGGTTCAGGGGGTTGGGAAGCTCATCTTGTAACCGGAAGGTTGCCGGTTCAATCCCCAGCTCTGTCTGTCTTGGTTGTTGTGTCCTCGGGCAAGACACTTCACCTACCGCCTACTGGTGATGGCCAGAGGGGCCGACGGCGCGATATGTCAGTCTGCCCCAGGGCAGCTGTGGCTACAACTGTAGCTTCCCTCCACCAGTGTGTGAATGTGAGAGTGAATGAATAGTGGTATTGTAAATAAATATAAATGCAATCTATTATTATTATTAAATCCGTGTTAGAAAAACTTTATACAGATCATGGCTTTGCTGAGCACCGTGCAGGTTACCTTCCTGTTTCACATCATTTTCATGTATGTAACTGTGTTTGGACAACAACACAGCAGCCTCTGCTAATCTGACAAGTGCAGGCTCCTTTAGATGTTTTCTAGCAAAGACTAATCTGGCCTTCTTATTGCTCCTTGTTGTAAATCCTCTGCATTCCCATTTATGAAGACGTCTCTTGATTATAGACTCTTCACAATAATACGCCTACCTCCTTAAGATTTTGTTAAACACTTGGAATAAGCTCCACGTTTTTCATCTGCAAAACTTGAGCTAAGTCTGCCCTTCAATCACATCTTGTTTGCTTAAAATCCTCTGTGGGGGTGACAAAGGTTTATCACGTCCACTGTTCTGAATTTCACACATTAGAAAACACTGGGGCCATTAGACACAATAAAAAAAAAAAACCCAACAGTCATAGCAGTGAGCCTTTCAAGGTAAACTCGATGTCATTGAACTGTGCACATGAGACACATTAACCAAACCTAAATAGATTCGGACGTTTCAAGTACACTTTGATGTAAATATGACGGAAGTTCAACACATCAGGTGAAAAGCTAACATGGGATGTAGATTAGCATTAAAAGGCAGCGACATACAATAAAACCACGGGAGAGGATTTAATGCACGTCTCTTATTGCCGAAACGCTGCATTATCTCAATAACTTTCTCCTACGAACCAAATCCACGCAATAAAAATAACAAACCACTTTGAAAGAGTCATTTCCAAGATACTCAGGAAATTGAGCGTCTCGTTTCAGCTCTGTTTAACAAAACAGAGCTACCAAAAAAGGCCATCATCTTTTAACAAATCTGTATGTCTCACTGGCGAGTTTGTATATGATCAGATTATTTTGGTCAAATGTGTAAAGTCTCACTCGGCAGATGTGCTGTGATTTAGTCACAGCAGGATGGGAGTTAAAGCAAATCAAAACGTGGTAAATAATCGGTCCTTTTAACAAACAGTAAAGCAACAACGAGTAATCGAATGACTCAGAAAGACATGAATCTTCTTGTACAAATATATTCAGCCCACGAGCTGACTCATTCGCTTCATTTTGGGCTTTTGGGAAAAGAAGCTGCTTCCTTTCGTTTCATTCTTGTGCGTCAGTCAGGTAATGTGACTTACATATTTGCAACAGAGTCTCTCTCTCGTCCCCACAAGGCTGCTAATTACAAGGGGCTCAGACAAAACTAGGGCACAGTTTTAACATCACCCAGTTCGCATTAGCAGGCGAAAAGCTGTCTGGGCTACAGCCTAACACCAGCAGCGAAATTCTGTTAAACAGCTTTTCACCAGTTAATCACCATCATAATCATGTTTTTTGTTGCTTATTTTGCTTCCCTGCTTCCTCCTCTCTTGTCGTTTTACCTCCATGGGGTTTACGGTGATGGTGAGGGCTGAATCGTCCCAGTCCATCTCGTTCTCCTTGCCGTTTTCCTGGTCCCTCATGGTGCGCTGGTGTGCAGCTCGGATGCGGAACACGCCCAGGATGATCATGAACACCAGGAAGCTGACGCACACCACGATGACGATGGTGGCAGCGCTCGGAACCACTACGAGGAGGTAAACCACATCAGGAAAAACACAGTGATTAGTTAGACGCAAAACAACACTTCACGATCAAATATGTGGAGCCGCAGCTTCCACCGCCGCTTTGGCTTTATGGCGTGCTCCCAGCGATCTGTACACACACGTGCTTTTGGCTGTTCAAGGTGTTGAGGCTGTTTTTCTTTAAATAGCTTAGCCCATCTCGCGCCAACCTGCTCCACTTTCCATATTAGCAGGAAGAGCCCTCTCTGGTGCAGTGGCGAGCTTAGCGAGGCAGTCAGCTTAGAAGAATACAGAAGCCGGAAAATAAAAGGTCGTGCTCAGTGTGCACTGCCTGTACAGATGTCACAAACAGCGCTCAAAAGTAATCCCTAACTTGGTCCATTAAAAAACAGACACACTACTAGTGTTTCATACATGCCCCACTTCTGCTTAGTAGGCTGTAATCCTCCTGCTTCATATCACAAATCTTTTTCTACAGCAACAATTAAGCTGATTACTGCTTTGATTATGATATTTAGTGTTGCATTCAACAGATAAACACGATATTGCAGCCAATACTGAGGAAAAAAATAAACACTACTGCTTAATTTATTTTCCAGGCATCCTTAAATTAATTTTTGCAGGAAAGATTTTTATACTTTGATTTTGTGTCTTTTTCCACGTCGCTGAAACAGATGCATGTTTGATTTTTTCTTCTTTTTTCTTTTTTTTGAAACTTTGGTGAATCGATGGCTGCAGATGACTACTGATTTTCTATGCAACCTGCTGAAAAAGGATGAAGCATTCTCCATGTTTCAGTACCTGAGGCCTGATGAGCGTTGACCAAATTATGCCCAGACAGATCCACAGAGGCGTGATGGACAGGGTTGATGAAGTTGGGCTGCACCATGGCATTGTTGGCATGCTCCATGGGACTGGCTGTGTGGATTACATTAACCTAGAGAGAAATAAAGACCACACTTGAAGTGAGGGCGCACAAGTATGTGGATAACACCAGGACAGGCTGGTCACGGTTCAGTGTGCACGTGACAAACGCTCAGACGTACCTCGACCTTAAAGTCGTTGCTGATGTAGCGACCATTGAGTTCAGAGCAGACCAGTTTAAATTTCCTGTCAAAGAGAGCCTCGGTGTGCCAGTTCTTGTAACGGATAAGGTGCAGGACCTGCTCGTAGTTGGCCATGGTGTTCACACCTGGACCACAGAGAGGGGGGGGAAGTGTTAATGACACTAAGTCATTTTTCCTTCTTTAATCTCACAGAACTATTAGAGGTTTTACAGAAACCAGGGCTATATGCTAGTTAAGGCTTCCTAGCCGAGCACGGTGGTCTGTACCGGTGATGACGAGTCCCACGTTGGATGAGCTCATCTCTAAGCTGCGCTGCTGCAGCTGGGACATGTCCACTTCAAGGCTCTCGTGCTCTCCGTCCAGCTCGTCTCCCACCACAGTCACTTCACACGTGTCCAGGTTGTGCATGATTTCCTCCGACACCACCGTCTCTTGGACTGAAAGAACAAAAGCACAAAAACGATTGAGGAGGAAGATTTGGAGCACTCTTGAAAATCTGAAACAGCACTCCTTCTCTATTTCTTCAAGAACCGGCTGCCCTTTCCAAACAAATAGATACAGATTAAGAACAAGGGAACAAATATTTGTGATTTTATTTCTGTTCAATCAACAAAACAAAGTAATCTAAAGAACTGGAGTAAGAGAGAAAGATCCAGAACTGATGAGACATGCTAAAACGAGTCAACTACTGACATTATAGAATATGCAACGTGCTCTTTAGAAATGCTGGTAAACAGAGAATCCTGGCTCCAACAGTTAGTCCAATAAAACAACTACAGCAGATTTAGCAATGTTATTATACTTGTATATCAGAGAAAGTGATTTTATTATTTAAATCATAATGTTGTAATAGTCGGCATCTTCAGCTTGCTTATGAAACAAATTAATATTTCATGCATCTACTGCCTGTACCATTTGACTCTTCAAAGCTCCATTTTAATGACTCTTAATTATCTACCGTGTCATCTCTTGTTTGCGAGGTGTGTAAGGTGGGGCAGGGTAATGCAGGTGATAGCAGCAGAGCTCTGTAAGCCCTTTTGTCCCTTATGGCCTGCTGCTCACCGCAGGACGTCGTATCTCGTGGTATCTGTGTCAACCTCAGAGCTTGTCTATTGTGTCTCCTCCACTTAACTTATGTGCAAGCTGAACAGATGGCACCCTCCCTCTCGCTGTTTTTCCCAATCCCTTCATCCCCCAAGCGTAATCCTCAACATAGACTGCTACTGTAGTTCTGCACAGACGTCTGTACTGTACACACCCTGTAACTGCAGAATCATTCACTGTCAAAGGTGCAGACAGGTGAGGGTTTAAAGGGAAATCAAACCAGTGAGTGTGTGCGCTCTATTTTTGTTGAGGGGACGACATAGTATGTGCACGGGCCTATGTGTGCAAACGGAAGACCAGCTGCTTTCTTAACAAGCACCTAAAGCTCAGGAGGTACAATGAGAAGGTTGGTGGTTCGATTCCCAGCTCCTCCAGTCCGGATGTGCCTTAAATCACTCCAACACATCATCACTCCGTAATGCCATCAAGGCAATAATTACTATTACATATGCAGCCATGTTTAAATGGACAGGTTCAGGTTAGCTCCTGTGTATATGCTAAATCCTATTAGCATGATAGGAAGTTGCTTCAGAGTCCAGTGTGCACATCTCTTACCTGTAGGGTCATCGTCAGCTCCCTCTGCAGCTTCAGACTCCGTGTCGGCCTCCACTTCACGGGTGATGGTGCTCACAATGCGTAGCTCGGGGAACAGCGTCACTCCTTCCTGGCTCTCAAATTCAGCTGCACTGCGGGCAAAGTGGTCAATGCCGCTCAGGCTGATCTTGGGTTCTTCTGGTTGCAGCACCATCACGTAACCTTCAGCATCTGGCACCGTTACGCAGGACTCCTCGTTAAAGCATCTGTGAAATAGACGATTTTAAATGCTCAGAAATGTGATTTTCCTTCTGTCTTTTTTTTTTTTTTTTAAATCATGTTGCTGCTTCTCCCTATAGAAGAAAAGTGGCATGCTGAATAGTTGGGAAGGTATGTGAACAAATTTGAGCCAACAACAGTGTGCGGCATAAAAGACAAAGGCCTTTATTTGTGCTTGTGTAGAAGCCTAAAGCTCACCTATCTGTACAAATGGCAAAATAAAATTGTTTCATCAGTTCTTGTGGGTATTTGTGTATTTTTATGCATCAAGCTGTTTGATGTGTAACAAATAAAGAACACATTCTTTCTTTTCACTGACATTAAATGTCACTTTGACTGCAACAACATATAAAAAGCTAATTTCAAAAGTTCCTCATCAATTATAAAAATTTAACTGCCATCACAAGAAAAAATAAAAACAATTTAGTCTGATTACTCAGTCCACATCATAAAGCTGGGAGCTGATGCACATTTGTGCATGTGCAAATAAGAACAAATACTAAACGACTTCACCAACTGGAACAAATCTCACACTAGGCTCAGAACAACCACGAGAGCTTTGATATATTCATTTCATACTCGTGTATAAATCAGTAAAACTACTGCTGTTCTTACTGACTTTCCAGTGCTGCAGACATCAAAGAGAATAGAAAAGAAAGGAGAGGGAAAAAATGGATACTGCTCTTCAGTCTGTCATTCTCAAGCAGCAAAACACATTGTGTTTATTCTCTTTGTTATGGGCATCAGGTAAAACTCTTGACCTCCATTTTACCTCAATAAACCATCCTCACATTTTAAGCAGCAGCAGAGAAGCTTTCTGAATGTCTATGAGGCAGAAAGGACCTGCTTTATAAACAACACAGGGCTGCTGCTGCCGGCCAACAGATGAAGTGACAAGACACAGGCCAGGCTGCGAAAACAATAAGTGCTTCTGGCTTCTTCTTCTACTTACTTTACTGTGGTTGAGATACGCAGGTGCCTGATTCCAGGGGTTGGGAACTGGCGGGAGTTTAAGTAGGAGATGTGCTGCATGACCTTGTCAAAGGCATCGATGTCGTCACCTTCCACAGTCAGAGAGGACTGGTTGGGGTTGAATTCCACCTGAGAGAAGAAAACAAGGTGAGGGATTTGTGAATAACATGACCTGTGACTGATGCTGAGCTAACAAACATAAACAATCCTTTCCAGCATCAGTCCTGGAGAACCACTTAAAGTAATTCATTCAGCAAAAATGCAACTTTTGAGGTAAATATTCTCCAAAAGTTGCAGGTTTAAAATTAAAAATTGTTTGTTTTTTTTTTTTATTTGGTTGGATGTTACGAACCACAGTTCATTACTTGAGCGAGCTGTCAAATGATATAAAAAAGATTCACTTCACAAACTCAAAGCTTTCTTTGCCTCCTCACCTTGATAGCTGAAGCTACCTCCTCAGGCAGCTGCACGTCCAGTCCTTCTTTGCACGTGTACAAACAGTCGATCACCTTCTTGTTCTCCAGCTTGCCGGTGCGGATAATCAGCCCCGCTAGGTTACCGCGGAAAAACTGCGCCATTCGAGCATTTCCACCTGGTTTCCAAGACAACACATAGAAGTTATTTAGGGGGTAGATTTCACAGGCTTCACCTTTTCTGAGCTGGAGCTTCAAGCATGCTGTCGCACTGTACAAAGCTGGCGTGAATGGAGTTCATGCAAGTTAGTATGTGTGCCCTTCAAAAGGCCCGAAGCCCAAAGAGCAAGACAGGCAAATGATTGATGAGCTTATGCACGCCAGCGGCAGCATGCAACGCTTGCATTAAAAGGGTGAACGGCTTACTGTGGGAAAAGAAATGACACCAACAGGGGAAAAAAAAAAGAAACTCAAAGGGATTGCGTAAGATAATGATGAATTAATCCTCTTTAGTCACCTCATTTTCACAAAATAACAGAGCCATCTTGAGGGCCGCAAAATGCTCATGATCTGAAATTTGGAGTTGACATTTCGAGAGAGGTACGCCACTCCTGTCTTCCAGCTACATCATAATGAGCATTAGTCTGCACCACTGCGGAGTCAGCGACAAACTACATCTCAAGGTCGCGTATTCATCCACTGATGTGTGTGTGCGCGCTTCTGCTGCAGGTTTGTTATGTGATACAGAGGAGTTACTGCTTCCAGCCTCAAGGTCAAGCTCTGAAAGAAAAGCCAGCATGGCTAAAAGGCTGCAGCTGGATCGGACTCTTGACTCGTTATAGATTTATTTGCGATCTGCTGGTGTATCAAATGCTGGGGGAAAAAATAAACAAATAAGGGGAAAATGAGAAAAAACCCCAACTGCATAGCTTTTGCAGTTAGAAGAGAAAATAAAATACATGGGAGTCAGGCGCCACTGAACATCAATACTGCAACAAAACAAATTATTTTTGCATCTAGAATGGGTAGGAATCATTCTAGTCTTAATGGAATGAGGATGCAATTAGCATGGTGGGACATTGTGGACACATGGACATATCTGAGTAGTAAGGGAAAGACGTGAGCAACCTGAACTGGGCTCAGAGACTGTCTCAGTGTCATTGTCATGTCCTGAGTTTTCTGTAAAGGACAGAAACAAGAGAGCAGGAAGAGACAGGGAGGAAGGTTGAGGATCTGGAGGAGAGATTCAGATGCTACATACGAGGTCACGTCATTAATATTACAAAGAGTTAATACGCCATTGGCTGAATATAAAGTAACAGTTTATACAAGGTAGTTTATGTCATCTAGCATGAACACAGTTTTAACTCTTTCTAATAGAGTATCAAACACACAAAAGAAGAACTTGTGTTTCAATACAATGCATATAAATGATATAAATGTCAAAAAAGAGAGCTCTCCAAAAATCAGTTACACTGTTTACCTTGCCAGCAGGCACCAATCGTGAGCTGAGTTTCTATCTTGGAGGCGTGCAGTGGGTAGTCCTCTGTAACCAGGAAGGGCTCAAAGGTAGTCCCATCCACAAATACAGAAACAGTGGGGAACTCCACATTAAGCACATAGTGATGCCACTCTTTGTCACACACCTGGAAAGATGACAGCAGGACGAGTGAAAACCTGAAATCTAGACTCTGCAGTACACTGAAACCTGGTTTTTATTATTATTTTTAACTTTATGTGCCGCCTCATGCTGTGCACTGGCACAAAGTTGAGTTTTGGAAGCAGCAGACCTGGTCGAGCTTCCAGTGAAACTCTGCGGGTTTATAGTTCTCTGCCTCAGATGGCTCCTGGCGTAGGAGAAAGATCAGCCTGCAGTTGTGGACGTAGAGCGAGTAATGGTGTCTGTTCATCTCTGCAGAGAAGAAAACGACAGAAGAGATCAGGATGAGAAACTGTAACTCTAAAATATTCAACAATTTCCCTTGTGGGATAAATTAAATATCTGACTATCCATGGAAATGTGTAGCAATGTATTTGTGGAAAATATCACAATCTTCTTAAGAAACCATAACAAATGTGTTTTCGTGATGATTCTCCAGGTAAAACTGAACTCTTGTGCTCCAGCTCAGTGTCGAAATCTGTAATCTGTCAGAACACTAAGTGTTGAGAAGGTGTGGACTGAATACAGGCCCTTTTAGCAGCCTCTCTCTATTAAAAAAAATCGCTATGTGGCTGTAATATGCACAGTGTGGTTTAGCAACGCCTTACTGGAATTAGCAAAACCTCAGGAGAAAACAGAAAACAATGCCTGGATGGGATTTTACAGACTGACGCAATACCTGTGAACATTTAGCATTAATGGTGCCCTCATATGTATGTATGTAGCCATACATCTAAAACATAAGTACAATGAGTGTGCTGATAGAAATGGATGGTCCTTAAATACCCTGATTCATGGATACATAGATTATGCTTTTTTTTTTTGCGTCTTCACAATCACTCTTAAAACGCTGAACTATTTGCCCACATAGTCTCTCACAGAGTGGGCATCCTCTCCTTGTATCTGATTCTGAAAGATTTAACCTTTATGGGAAGGTTGTTGTTTTTTGGTAACCAATTAACACTTATTAATACACCATCAAACTGACACAAAGGTGGTTGTAGCTAAGGAGGCAGACCAGGTCATCTACTAATCAGAAGTTAGGTGGTTCAGTCCCTCACTGCTCTGCATGCCAAAGTATCCTTGGGCAAGATACTGAACCGTAGGTTGTTCCTAATATATTGATTGTAGTGTGCGCGTTAGATGCAAGTGCTTGCATGAATGCAGTTGTGAATGGTCTACGTTAGAAAAAGTGCCCATGCAGAGTAGAAAAACACCATATAAGAAACAGTCAATTTATCATTAACATGAAGCAAATAAAAATTTTAAAATATGGTTTAAATGATGAAAATACATTTCAGTTTTACGTGGTTCTGTAAAGCTAAAGCAAAATGAGATTCGTCTTTCTGTTCCAGACTCTGCTGAACAAAGGTCACAAATGACCCATGATCTCATGGGTATGGGAGCTTCCTGTCCAGGCCACAGCCCTGATGTAATCCTCCTTATATAAGCAGCTGGGCCGAAGCTGATGAACTGGCTCCCCGTCACTGGCCACGGCAGAGACTTTACAGTCCGTAAGATCAAGGAGCTTGTGACCATGGAGAAAATTTACAACTACTGTCAAAATGGAAAGGTCAGCAAGCGCTCAGCGGGATGTGAGAAAGAAATTAAAAAGGAATCACGTTTCCATGTGTTAGACCACCAGCTGAGCACAAACACTGATTATAGCCTGAAGTTTCAATGGTAGGGTTTTTTTGTTGTTGTTTTTTTTTTAATCAGAGGATCTCTTCAGACACCATATGTGCACCAATAATCAGTATCCGCCAGATATTTTAACAGCACAGTTTTGAGATTAATGAGTCCATGTGCCATGCTTATTATATGTATGAAACAAGACGCTCTGTCCTACAGAACTCTTCAAACCTTCTGTTCCAAGATTTTTATTAATATTTCATGCCAGCATTACAGTATTATTTGATCTTATCATGCCACTGGCGAATGGATGCACTTTATTACATTAGGAAAGGTGAAAATTGGGTAGTGCATGTCATTTATATGCTAAAAACAAGGCATTTTTGCCTTTTGATAGGTGGTTTATATATAATGGTCTAGCATATATAATTAAACTTTTGTGGCTATTAGCATGATTTTACTGGAATTACAGCAATAGGGACATCAAGGTGGCACTGTAGCCTTACAGCAAGAAGGCTCAATTCCACTGTGTGGAGTTTGCATGGGTTTTCTCGGGGTACACTGGCTTTCTCCCACAGTCATGCAGTTAGTGGGGTTAGGTTAATTGTTGAATCTAAATTGCCCATAGGTGTGAATGTGAATGAGAATGATTGAGTGTCTCTATGTGTCCAGAGTACATCCTGGACAGACTGGCAACCTTTCCAGGGTGTATCTTATTATAAAGCTAAATCTTCAATTAAAGTGGACTGACAGGAAGATTTAATCTATACAGTGAGTCAGTTATCTTTTCCCCCCCTTTTTAACAGTTGAATAATAGTTGGAGCCTTTAAATACGCATGTTTATTTTATTCACAATAAGCTGTGACTCCTACCCGTTTTGTCAGAGTTGCAGAGGATTGTCTCCTTCTCGTGGGCCCCAGGGCCGTGTCTCATCCACACAGAAATGGTGAAGGGGTCCTTCAGGCTGGTGCTCACCATACCATTAGGAACCTTGATAGCCTGGGTGCCATTAAATTCAAACACCTGATCGCTGTCGTGGCCGTTATCGGTTGGCAGCCCTACGGTCCAGTTAGCAGAGCTGCTGGGAGCAGGAAGGAGCTCCACAGTGCCGGAGCTGGCTCCTAATAAAGAAAGATGGTATACTTACTTGTATGTGGCTCACAGAGTTATAAAACAACTACTGACAAGGACCATTTCCAGTTCCTTACCACACAACTTATGCAGAGACTTCTCAGAGTAGGTGTCACGATCACAGCCCTTTCCAATATGGTTGGTTTCCAGTTCAATACTGGCCCGGATGGACGTGATTGGCTCATCACAGGTCTCCAAGTGCATGCTGGGGAAGAGGGCCAAACTACCAGTGCCAGGCTCGTATTCAATCCTCTTATTGAAGCCTGAAAAAGAAGCAGAGAGAGTAAAAAGCATTAAAAGATGTTATTTAATTAAAAGCCTTTTTAATACTAATCACTCATTAAGAAGTATTCCTCTTCTTTTGAGCTTGAATGAGGCCTTATAGTTTAAAGGAGTTCAATTATCCTTCTCAGCCTGTTTGGACTGCGTCAGTGATCATTTACATTCAACACAAAAGACACAACTTAACAGTGATGGCTGGCGAGCTACAACAAAGGAGGAGAGCTTTCATACCTTGCCAGCTGGGCTTGCAGGTGGGCTTGACGCTGATCTTCACCAGCACGTCCTCAGAGGCTCGGTTCTTTCCGCAGTCGTAGGCGGTCACGGTCAGTTTATACATGCGCTCTTTGCCATAGCTCAGTTTTTCTGTGTTCTTGATAAAGCCTGAACAGAGCAGGTGGGGGGGAAAATGTAATTTTAATAGAAGGACCATTCTTTAACTTCAAAGCTGTGGCTGTGCTAAAATTGGCAGAGGTATCGGTAGGTGTAGAAATCCTCAAAGCACTAAAACATTAAGCGTTTCAAACAGAATTATAGAGTAAAGACTATTTAAAAAACAAAACAAAAGGGATTTATCGACAAGCCAAACAAACTGATGGACCACTCTTAGGATTCATAACATTTTGAATTGAGACGCTGTACTGAGAGTTATTTTCAAAGCTTTTGTGTATGCAGAGTCTCACAATTAAAGTGAAATTAAAGTGTCACATGACCGGTTCTCACTGATCTCCTCATATTATCACCCATCCTTATTTATTTTTTTAGTTAGGCATTATAATCGTCAGAGTTTGAAAACTGGGTCTTGACTTTTTCTATTTATTTTTTGTTAAAGATAAAAAGAAATCCTCTTAAAATCCGGCACTAATCACTGACCAGCTCGGTGACGTTCAAAGAACGCCGTCATTGTCTTGCAAACCGACAAGTTTGTGCTGAATTTTGAATGACGGCCCTGCAGCATCATCATTTAAACTAATCAACAGGCACTGTGAAGCGTGTCATTGCACTCATGAGTCTTGGGCGTGGGCTGCGGCTTTTTTCCAGTGGGCACAAAGACAAAGGCGCTATGTGAACATCCGTACCATCCTTGTCGATGGTGAAGGGCACATCAGGGGTCACAATCTCGTAGTTGCAGATTTGGCTAAACTGGAACGAGCAGTCGGCATCCACCGCCTCCACCTTCAGGATGCTGTCGTACTTCTTTCCCTCGATGACGGTGGCTTTGTAGGACTTCTCCTTGAACACTGGTGAATACTCGTTGATGTCGTTCACCTGGATGTGGACAGTGGCCCTGATAGAGAGATATTCAAGTTAGGACACTTTATCAGTTGGATAGTCGATGGTTTATTTATTTATGTTATTTTATTATGAAAATGAGACCTTAGATGATCATCCTCATTCATGGATAACTAAGACTGATCTCAAATCCTGGAGTGGTTAAAATAAAATAAATTCTTGACTTTAAGCCCTGGCCTGGCTTTTGCTTGATTACTGCAGATGGAAAGAATAATCTTCTTGTGTTGAGTCGACTCTATTTGTAATCATTACTTCATCACTACTGATCTTTTTTGTTTTTTTGAAAAGGTGCAGCTTAATTTTCTGTTGACAGACAAATCAAATAACCATCTAATCATGACCCTTATTCCATTCATTCAAGATTGGAAATCCTCACAATCCAGATGTGCATTCATGTCACCAAATGTTCATGGATAATTACACGGCTCATTCGGGAAAGGATTCCCTTGACAGTTCCCACAATCAGCATAAAGACTTAACAAAACGCAGCTTTTGATTTTACGCCAAAACCACATATTTATATTTGCACACTTGTGTGCTTGCTCTGCTTTGCTTTCATAACCCAGTCGTCAGGGCAAATGCATCAGATTTGATGATGCATTTGAACCACAATCAGGATTTTTTTACTTAGGAGACCTAAAATGATTTTTCTTTTTGTATTCCTTTATAGTAGCGTATGAACAAGTGATCACTGTGAGCCAAAATCTGAGGCTTCCCACTGCTCTGTCATATTTTTTTTAGATAGTTAAAAACATTTTATCTCAAAGAAAATGTGCTCAAAGATAATTGTGCAACACTTTTAGTGCAGGGGTTAACTCACTTATGAGACTTCTTCATGTTGGCACCATCAGGACCCTCTCCACAGTCGTAGGCTTGGATGGTGAAGGTGTGCTCCTTCTGCAGCTCACAGTCCAGCTTGTCCTTTGCCCTGATAACCCCCTCTCCAGTGGACTTGTCCAGGACCACTGCCTCAAAAGGGACATTCTGCCCGTGGATCCTGAAGCCGCAAATCTCACCTGAACATGTTAAGAGCCAAAACAGAGCTTGCTCAGAATAACTGGTGACCGCTGTGAAATTTAAACGTCTAATGAAGCGATTAAGCAATTATATTAACCACAAAACAAATTAATTAAACGCCTCAAAAATAAACAAAATCAAATCAAAGTCAGCCACAGGTTTTGGGAGCCAGGGACTTGTAGATTGAGGTGCGTGGGGTCTGTGGAGGAAGCCCGTGTGGGTGAGTAGTTTGGGGGTGGGTGACATTACGTATCAGTACAGAGAGTGTATTTTCCAAGCCACTTGAAAACATTGCATCCAGTCATGCAGGCAGAAACTGAAAAAATGTGGACAGGCATTTCACAGGAGTACTTAAGATATTAAAAAAGTAAGTCATGAAACAAAGTTTAAAAGTAAGCATATAGAGCACAGTATATTTGTTGAGAATAAAAAAAACAAAAACGTTACATCCTATCTCATGAGACAAACAATATATAACACAAATTATAGGAACAAAAATTGAAATCCTTAACAATAGAGACCATTGAGATTCAGCCATCCTGGCTTAAATGTCTGCAAAAGAAAAGAAAAGGGGGAAAAAAAGCCCAGACAACGCTTAATATTTTGGCACAATTTGAGAAAAGTCTTCCTGTGTAATTTTGCCTCTGACCCAAAACTACTGCAAAATGAACTGAAAAGAAAACCATGAAATCATAGAGAACTAAACCAGTACAAAAACAGTTTTCAAACAAAAACAAAAGTACTGGATGAGAACTGGGGTTAGAAATATCAACTTGCTTGACATCCACATCAAATGACAACTGCAGCCATGCTAATGGTAGAGGTTAGTGGTGGAGAATTAGAAATCAAGAGATCCACTGAGGCAAAGATGCGATAACAGAAACTTTGCAGCAGAGAGAGTTTGCATTAGTTAACAATCTCAGCAATCTCACGTGAAGACTTAAAATGTCAGAAAGGTTCACAGGAGTCACTGGAATTGTGCAGCTATCACGAGGTCATTAACGGCCACAACCGAGCATGCTCGGTGCCTTTAAGATGGTTACACTTTAAGGTTCAGCTTCTTAAAATACCAATTAGAGTTTCAATTTCTGCTCCAATTGCCGCATGTTAAAGAGGTTATAAAATAATCCTACACAGACTTTTAAATTGGAGTTGTGTAGAAAATTGCTTTAGCCTTCTGCTCCCCCCCCCTTTCTTTTTTTTTTTTTTCGGGGAATTAAAAGGACCGAATTGGACAAAACGGCAAAGAGACTCAGAACTCCTGTTTTTTGTTGTTGTGTTATTTTAAAGCGGCTTCTGTTTCCTGCTGACAGCTGAAAAACTGTTAGGGTCTGCAAACTGCAATGGATGTCTCATGCACAGATATTTCTAAGAACAGTCAGCCCCCACATCACACTTTTCATCCAGCTGTTGGAACGGCAAAAACTTCAGGGTGAGAAAATAAAACGCAAGGTCAAGAAAACCAAATGGGGAGTTTACAGAGCATGAGCACGAGGAGTTTCTGTGTAAAAGTGTGGATGCTGGTTTTAGCGTTAGTGGGTTAATAGTAACAAGTAAGCACAAGGCAGAAGAAAGAGCCCAAGATCACCTTCTTCAGTGAGGGTCACCTCAAAACTCTCTACAAGGAAGGGAGACAAGATAAACCCAGATCAGTTCAGAGAAGAGTTAGAAGCTGAGAGATAACACACACAGAGGACAGGAAGATAATACACGCTAGCTAAAGGCTTACAATACCTCCCTCAGAGAAACAAAAAACATACTGCGAGTGGGGAATAAGGGCTACACCAGAGTAAACAAGTACTAAACAAGTTAAAAAAGAAAAAGAATATATAATTAGAGGATAGTTTAGACAGTCCGTTTTAGACAAGTGTGGAAAGTCAGTCCCGTCACATTGAAATCATATTTCTCAAAGCGTCACATTTACCATTTTCATTCATTTTTTAATATATTTTATATATTAAACTTTAAGACATGAAGATAAAGTAGCTTAGGAAAAACAAAACGACAACTTCTTTTGTTGCTTAGCTGACGTTTTCAATCTCTTTAACAGGTGAGCTGGGCCTTTGTTTGTACCTACTGAACAATTAGAAATGGATTTCACATTAGCCAGTGCAAGCTGGTATAGTGGATGGATGGAGGTGCTGCTAAAGTCTGACATGCAGTCGGCACTGTGGCTGCTGAGTTTAACACGCTTCTAACGACCAGCTCACATCAGGAGTTTAGGATTTCCTTAGCTTTTCATTTATCTCACAGGCCTCTCAGTTCGGATCAGGTCAGCAATCACAAGGATAGTTAAACATTTATCCTCAGCCTGCCTAGTACTAATTAAATACAGTGAGTAATGTTCTCAATACATTCACACACTCACAAAAGGTTAATATCTTAACCCATTTTCCAGGAGCTGTGTGGCAGAAACAAGATTCTTCCTCCTTTCGCCTTGTCTATTACTTCTCAGGGAATGAAATAACCAGATCTGGTGGGTGGGCCATTCTTGCTTTGTGTTTCACACTTGTGTTACAGCACAGTCATCCATGAGCACTGAGCTTGTGTTCAAAGGCTTTAGTCTCAGCCATTTCAGTTCCAATTACCCTGCCCGTCCCACAGCGAATCAGCCTTACAGACAACTTATATAGCAACTCCTCGTTCGTGGTGAAGCTTCTGTTCCTCAGACTGACTTAAGAACCTGGGATTGGGCTTCTGAATGATCTGCAGGCTGGCTTAAAGTGAACCCTGCTTGCTGGCACAGAAGAACCGACTAAAAAGGAGGCTGCATGACAGAGTAGGTCACCCCTGCTGCCACGTGAAGCCGGACTGCTTGCTCTGTCTCAAAAGAGCAAGTTCACAAGGACACACAGTCCAATCGCAAAAGGCCTGCTCATCAAAAGAGCTGAAACAAACAGGACTCCCCTCCCCAAAGCTCTGCATTCAAAACAATTTTTATGTGAAGGGAGACAAACATCATGCAGAGAGTTGGGCATATTACTCTAATCATGGCTCTCTTGGTGCAGTTGTCCACCTTAAAAAGCTGCCAAGCCAATCAGCTCAGGAGAAATTTCACATAACTTTGTCAAGAAGATTACATTTGGCATGTCCTGTGGCGTGCACGTGGATGCTAAAGCCTCACATTCTAAATCAGGGGGAGTAATCTGTGATTAAAACAGTCATATAAAGCCTGGTGAGAGCACCGAGTGTGAAGAGAGCCGCAGACAAGAGATCACACAACTCATGTGATGTGAGATGGTGGGAAACCATTTCCAGTGCTGTGGTGCTTTGAATCATGGCCAAAGTCAAGCCTGATGTGATTAAAAACCCCAGAGCTAATGCTGCCTTGGTACATAAAGCACACTAATTGTGCCTCTACAGTGGGAGAGAGGGAGGGGGGGAAAAAAAACTTGAAAAAAGTTTTTGATCTGAATATCAAAAGGTTCAGCCTGGAGGATATGGTAAGAAACTGTACATCAGTATGGCAGGCAAGTCATAAAAAACTAATGTGCAGAAATGTGTTAGCAGAACTTATTCAAGAGTGAGCTGACAATTAAGACCTGACAGTTACTGTCTTCTTTCTTCACTGCAGACTCACTGCTTTGATTTGTATCCGTGTGCATAGCTAATCTAAGATTACAACCTGTATCACAGAAAGAATTACGAGCAATGTATAATGAGACACCCTGCAGGGAAAGAGACCTCCACACATTAACCATGACATAGATGTAATTTTTTAAAGAATCAAGTGTTAAACAAGCTTTATTCTATTTCATTTATCAAGAAGAATAAGATTTTAGCAAGTGGATGGACTCTTTTTCTTCTTCAAGTCTATAAACTATTCCTGCAGTTTTTCCTGCATCCATAATACTTGATAATGTCACAAAGCTCAAAAGGTACAAACTAATTAGTGGATGTTTTCTGTAATTTGGTGCGAAAAGAAGAATTCTTGTTAAGGAACAGATGCAGCAGCATTAAACGCTCTCTCTCACCTGCGTAGCGTAGAGGAGCATCTTTGTCCAGTGCAATCAGAGGAGGGTCCAGAAGAACTTTGTCGTCATTTTCTGTTACGATCCCATGGTACGTTGTCTCAATCCATGGTTTGTGCTTATTAACTGTCAGAGGGAGAGCGAGACAGAAAATGTATGAGTATGTAAAAAGTAAAAACACTAAATATCTGTCCACAATCGAGCTGGCAACTTGTTTTTCCTCTCACCAATGCTGAATAACAAACTGACACTGTGTGTGTGTGATCTCATTGCTGGCCTGACTTTTCTTTCCCCTCACCAGTGAAGCTTAAATACATTTTTAATGAGGTTTTGGATGCTTTTAATGGTATTTTTAGAAACGACATTAGAAGCAACACAAAACAAGAAAAGATCACATACAACAGCAACTGGCAACCATGAGCCCTGAAGGAATGAGAACATGCATTGTTTACAGAAGGAAGGAGCAGGTCCAACACTGATGTGCCGCCAAGCATGTGTATCAATACTGGCACATTTTTCAGACAGCATCAGCGAGGAAAAATTAATCTCACAAGCTTCAATTAAAAATAAAAGAATTTTTGGTTCAGGATTTAAAGGGTTAAAACTGATGACAAATGCATAGGAATATCAATAATATCAATATTCATCACTAATAAAAACCCTGTATTGAACATCCTTCTATAGCTTCAGTTTTAAGATGTACAAGTTACAAAGCATGATCCACAGTTTGCATGAGTTAATTTGTCCTGACAGTAGATTCAGGGGTGATAAAGACTTTCAGGCCAGTTTTTGGAGCGGCAGTCGAGCCGTTTACATCACTGCGTGCTCATCGGCCTGAGACAAAGCCCAGCTGCAGACGGGACTCGGCTGTAGCTGGCGGCTGCAGTAAAAAGCTGCAGTGAGTGACATATTTGGAATGGTGCAGAACATGGCGCTGATGCGGGGAGATACAGCTCTCTTACAGCCAATATGCGAGCACTTCAGAATGCGAGGGAGGGCGGTATTCCTGTGCTACTGATCTGCAAAGGTGACGCTGATGCTGGCTGACAGCACGCCGTGGGGGACAGATACGGTCGAAAAGGTAACCAGACGAGGCACAACAACACATAAATACGTCCAAATCGCTCTGACGCTGAGTCACTGCATTTTGGAATTGTAGCTTTAGTTCAGGCATAATATCACATTAAGAAAATATTATATAACAGCTCTACTTTTTATACTGTGATGACACAAACAAACAGAGCTTGCCGAAATCCGTTCAGACACGCTGCCTCTACCCCGACCAACCGCAGTTCTTATTCAGATGGTAAATTTGAATAGAAACAATCTAATCCCTGCTAACAATGAAGTGCTGCAATAGCCTAAACAATCAATGGCAGGAAATCATTGATCACAGCATAATTAGGAGGCTCACAAATAGGAAACATTTCCAGTTATATAACAGGTAGGATTGAGAGTGATCTCTTTTAATAATCAATAAGATGAGAAAAACTCCCAGTGTTAATACAGGCACTTTTGGGGGGTTTATTGATAAGAATGCTACAGCTGTTAAAGCACACGTGAAGTGACCTCAGGCTGCTGTTGGATGTAAATAAGCCTTTTCTGTAACATTCAATTTTCTAAGATGAGACAAAAAGCAATAGGGCAGATACAGACTTTCCACAAACAAGTTAAACATCAATTACCTGCTTCATGAGCTTTTTCCACTTTTAATCACAACACTGCAGGGAAACATTGCAGTGCTGAACTGCTTAAATAATAGCCTCTAAAAGCCTGGTTTGCTATTAAAAGGACCATTTTGAGAGTGTCAGACACAAACTGGATTTAAAGAAAAGACAGTGGGAGGGTCCATTATCAATGCTTTGTATCTGTCCACACACACTTTGGCATTTTTCACACAATATAAAAACTTTGGCATAACATCAAACTGTAATTATAATCAAACACTCTTTGCACAGTACTAAACATAACTGGCAGTTACTCAAATACGCTTATAGCTCAGCATGATAATTATTTCATGAGCCATATTCTCCTTTAATCACCTTGTTTAAAAGCTCAAAATTGCATTTTTACATTTCTGGTTGCTTTACATCAATAACAAAGAAAAAAAAAATGATAAAAGGTTACATGAACAGAAATCTTAAAATCGACCAATTAATTGCACATGATAATGCTGATCCTATGCACAAAATTCATTAACAAGACAACAAACAGCTTTACGATTAATTACCGGATCTGTGCTTCAAAATGTTCACGGATATTCTCACGAATGTACACATGAATGTGTGTATTGTTAAACTTTTACACTCAATAACTGATAACTAATTGTTCCAGAAACGCTTTTAGTAAGCAAACTGACCCAAAGGATATCCAGACCTTCATAAATGTGTGTCGTTCCACTAAGACTTACACAAAACGCACACATTTTCAGATGTTTTTCCTATCTGACTTTTTACAGTTACATAGCAATTGCAATATGGCATGCAGTGAAATTACTTTACTAATAGGAAGGTGCCTGATGTTCTCCAAGAGAGTCTGGGCTACAATTACATTATGAGCTTTAAATAGTAGCCACAGATGTAAACAGAAAACCCACACAAGCATAAACGCACAATGTAAATGTTTTCAGATGACATTTGGTGACAGCCTGCCAAATCCAATTTCAGTGAAGCAAATGAATTGCATTTGTGTCATTGCATAATTAAGTGTAATTCTCAGTTATTGCACAATCAATGGAAATTAATTACAAGCTACTTGCACGGGATTTGTACGACACACGCATCACCAAGCATTAGCAGTATTACCCAGAAATTAGTTAGATAGCCTTACAGCGAAGGAATTTGGCACAATCTACCAAGCAAGGATTTTCAATCATGACTTACAACAATTATACACTTTATACAGGCTGTGACATTAAATAATCATTATGAAACAGTTGATAACCCGTTAAAAGTGTGTCTGAACCGTACAATATGTAATAACCTCAAGTCTAGTCTTAGCAAGGACAAAAATACTGCACAGCTATGACAACAAACTGAGTTTAAACGTCACTATGTTAACTCAAATTGAGTCTTTAACAATATAAAAAACATTTTATTTGACACAACTTTACACCAGTGCCTTGATTGAAGGCGCTGCTTTGCCTGCCAGTAATTTTTGATTTGATCGAGCCTAACGAATAGTCTTTGCATCTCGTGACCCTGAAGTGAAGTGGATATCTTCAGACAGATTGCCAGAACAGACCAGTACTACAATAATCAGCTCTAGCTTCTTCAGACTCACACTTACTGTGAGCTAGGTCACATGATCACATTTGTTCACGAGTCCTTTATGGCCTTCAGGACTAATACTAAATGGCAAGAGGTCATGCAGTATCCTCCAAGACTCTGAAATGTTTTGTATAAACCTGCAATCTTGCCTGTATTTGTATGGCACTTTACATATCCAGTCATCCACCCATTCACACACTGGTGATGACAAGCTACATTGTAGCCACAGTTGCCCTGGGGCGCACTGACAGAGGCAAGGCTGCCGGACACTGGCGCCACCGGGCCACACTGGCGCCACCGGGCCCTCTGACCACCACCAGTAGGCAACGGGTGAAGTGTCTTGCCCAAGGACACAACGACTGAGACTGTCCAAGCCGGGGCTCGAACCGGCAACCTTCCGATTACAAGGCGAACTCTCAACTCTTGAGCCACGATTGCCCATGAGATGAACCAAACAGGACATCTCTCAGATAGAATAGCAATGAATTGCACTAGTTAAGAGTTATTTGCCCCAATATATTAAACACAATGCCCATTTACTTATCAATGCTAGGTGACAGATACCATTTTTCTACTGGCAACTATTGATCCAGTTGGAGATATATTCACAGAGGTGTATGTGTTTTGTGCATCAGAAGTTCGTGAGGGTGATCTCTGCCTATAATGCTTACTAGGACTAGAAAACCTTGGAAAAACCTGGTAGCTAGTCTAATGGTGGTCAACCCACATCTTTACTGATATATAATGAGGTTTTAAAATTCAACACTGAGGATACAGAGGACGTCCCCGAATTCCTTCTTTTACAGAGCAAAGACGGCAGTCAGTGAAAAAAGGATGTGCAGAATGGAGCCCAACCCCAAATGATAGCTTCAATGAGCCATTTAAATTATGTATAGCTGTACAGGCTTTTATTCTCAAGGAGACAACCCACTGAGACAGCAAAAATGCCAAGTGGAATGCCTCCATTCCCCTCAAGAAAAAGAAAAGGGAAATAAAAAAAGGTAGATGAAGAAAAAACTCAGACAGGTGTATAGCACGGAACATCTTGCCATGTGACAACGCTACTTCTTTTGGGCAACCTTGAGTCCTGAGATTCCTAAAGATGTTACGTTGATCCGTTTCGCCTGCCCTAATCAAAAAGGTTTTGCTGCCAACAATCTAGGGTGCCAGACACCACAGGACACCTCAAGACGTCCTGTGTGAATACTCTAACTGGCTGGAGTTACTCACAGATATTGTAGCTTATAAATGTGTTTGTCTAATTGTGCAAACCTATTGTGCTATAAGTTTGAGTTTGAAGCATGCTTTTTGTATAACACAAAACTAAAAATAATTAATAGTGATGTATACGCCTGCGAAAAAATGTTAACATGTCTGAGAAAACAGATGGCACACCTTTGACAGATTACCGCTACCGTACTGCTGTCAAAAAACACAGCCCAAATCAAACAGACACTTCCCAGGAAATCAAATCTAAAACATTATTTTATTTAAAGTGGGAAATCTCATATGGATTGCATGAAATTGCCAACAAAGCCTTTTTGACAAGATCGCTTCATCAAGCCTGCAGTGAGTAGTGAGAACATTTGTTGTGCTTTGACAACATTTGACACAGAGGAACATGAGCAAATCTGAATAATTTACTTACTGAATAATAATAATAATAATAATAATAATAATAATAATAATAATAATATGCTGATTATAAGGGGAGAAGATGTGTTTTAAGGGATGGACTGGCTGCTTTTAATAAAAAATTAAAAAAAAACTGGGGAGACTTTGGGATGAGATTAGAAGTAAGGCCTTTGAAACAAGGCAGCCTGTTAAAGGCCTGCTGCTGCAGCACTGAGGATTTTCAACCTGGACGAGTGCCATTTCTTTAATTTAACTTAATCAGGAAATGAATCCATCTAATGCAGTGCATAGGCCTGCAGACTCAAGTCTTCATACAAATCAAAGCATATAATTCAGCGGAAAGCTGAGTGATTAACATTAAACTGAAACTGGCCTTACTGTGTCTTGTGTTAGCAAAAAACAAATAAAATAAATCAGATTTACACTAGTTATATTAACCACCAACTAATCTTAATTGTATTTTTTAATGCCAAAAATGACCATGTTAAAAATGATAAGCAGCTAATCCTAAAATTTGTTAAACTGAATTTTTATTTGATCATCAAAATCACTGAAAATTAATCAGAATAGTTTTTCACATGTGAAAGAGCAGAAAAGAAAACTGGAGGCCGAAATTGGAGACAGAGAAAGAAAAAGCACTTAAAGAACCGTAATCATAAATATATTCTATGATACCAAAAGTAGTGGATATGCTGCACCTCTCTCCCAAAGAGCCCCTCAGTAATTTTATATTACATTTACAATTGTTTTGCTGCACTGCCGCAAGTGCAAAGAGGAGGTCCACCTCAGTTCTAACTGTGTAGTGATACATCTACTCAATACTGTCATATAAATGTAACCAAGTATACGTGAATTATGATGTGATTTTTCTTGAAGTGCTCCAGTGGAACACACCAGAAATCTCGATTGTGCCGCCACTCTTGATTTTAGCCGTACATAAACCTGTAATGTCAAACTATCAAACTGAAAAAAAACCCCAAAAACCTCCCCATAATTTTAAGCAAAGTCAACAAACTTCAAGCATTTACTGGCTGGTGATTCTATACATGAAGTCTTTAAGTCCTGGTCATAAAATAACTGCCCGCAGGAGCTGCCAAGATGCTCTCTGAGTTAAAAGGCTCAAAAGAGGTCACAGCAACAAGGAACAAAGTAGTTTCACGTTAAATGCATTTTTAACGGGATGCAAAATAAAGCTCTTTTTTTTTTTTTTTAAAAAAGTATCTGGCCCCATTATCACTGCGACAGACTGAAAAGAAACACGCTCATTTTTAAGATGCCTAGAGAAATAAACAGTAGGGATGGTGCATCATTAACCACATTTAATGTGTCATTTAAATTCTGTGGTGCAGACTTATCAGGTAAAAGGTGAACAGAAAAGGAAAGCCATTTTTAACCACTGCACACACATGCATATATTTAAAGATTAAGAGAAAAATGGACTAGTTATTCACCATCCTATTTTTAACACAAGCAAGTCTTTGTACTCAGTATAAATGTTATATGCAGAGCTGGGCCATAAATACACAGACATTTGAAACCAATCTTGGCCTTTTGCGGTGTAATAAAGTCTTTTCAGGCAGCATTATCCCCCCGCCAATAACCATGAATACAAATAAGTTCACAAAACACAGAAAGATAGACACGGGAAAAATGAAAATATACAAGAAGCCTCTGAGGGATGAATGTGTCAGAAGCTGGAGACAAACACACATATCGAGATATTATTACTAAATGTGCACAGATGGTGGGCCACTGGATGCACTTCCAGGCCGGCAACCACACAGCGCCATGCAATCCTGTTACACAGCAAATAAGGCCAATGTCATTTAATCCTATAATGGGATGCGTCTATTTCATTCAACGACAAGGTCGTGCAACGAGCGAGATATAAAGACATCAAAGAAACCTGGAGAAAACAAATTCCTGCCAAATTCTGATCGTGTACATGTAGAGGTCGGCATGGAGCTACTTTCATCGGGCTCCCTTATTCACAAGGGTGAGGGGGGGCACGACAACAGGTAGAGTCACATGTTTGATTTGGCAGATTTTTAAGCCAGATGCCCTTCTTGATGCAATTCCAAAGGGACTTGTGTCTCTTCCCAGGATTGAAACCAGCATCTTTCAATTCTTAGATGATTTGTAAACCAATATACTATTTGTACAGAGGTGACCATGATACCAGTTGTGGATATGGACAAGTACACATGGAGACCCGACAGCCGGGTAGCCATTCCTACACTTCTTTGAAGTCTGCTGCTTGGGCACAAGCATAAGTGGTTTATTGTAATGTAAATTATCTGTTCACTGGTCCCTCCAGATCCACACCGTTTGATGCTGAAATGTACATCATAGGAACCAAAGCAGATCCTAGTGGACGCTGAAAGCATAGAATGGCACCAGTATGCCCTCCACGTTGGCCACTTTGCGTAACGCCACATCTTTATCACACAGTCAGTTCTATTTATGTCCGCCATTAAAGCGCAGGTAGCTGCCACAGTATTCTCCTGAACGATAAGTGTCGCCACTCAGACAATACTGCCACACCAGTGCTGATATAACGGATGGACATGGTTTTCAGCGTGCGCTACCATGAGACAGGGTTAAGCTGTGAGCATAAAAGATGCTCAAATGACAGGAAGAACTACAGAGATCGAGAACATTTTGGAGAGCAAAGTTGAAACACAGCTGACTGATGACACAGATGGACCAGGATCAAGTACTCGATTTGTCTGTGTGCGCCAAGCTGTGCTGTGGCATGCCTTCGACTAATCAGCTCTGCGTCTCTGCCACCTGCACTGAGCTCTCATGAAGCAGAGGGGCATTTGAGGACTTGAAATGAAGATTTGTGTTTTCCTTTTCAGCATTTTAGGTTTCAATTTTCATATATACTAAATCACGATTGGCAAGTGCTGCAGCTAGATAGAGATCAAATCTGCTCAAAAGAAATAAAGTAAACAACAGAAAACCTCAAATCTGTGGTGGAGTTGCACTGGGTTACATGCTGTCCATTCACTTGGACACAAAGACAAAGTCCCGACTATGGTTGCCTTGCTCTTTTATAGAAGCCTAACCTATACAGTTTGGCCTATTAACCGTGATGAAATACTTCCTGCGAGAACGTTAGAGTCACAATAGGTGCTGGTAATCCTGAGATTCAATAGGCAGCCTTTACACTCGTTCTCCATCTATGCCAGGACTGTGAATCCTCCTCCCCAACACCAACACTCTGGCAGCAACTCTGAGCCCACAACATATTTCCCCTAAGGGAAACACAAGGATAAAAATCTTAATCTCAAACCACTTGCCAAAAGTTTTCACTTCATTGTATAATCCTCCCTAACAGTACAGATTAAACCAAACACAATAAGAACACGGCTCACTCGTCCTTACTCTAGAAGAACCAGAGAAAAATGCCACAGCTGTCCAGATTGTAGCTGCATGATAGCAGCAGATGATCAGTCTGTAATTATCAGATCAAGCCTCGTAATGCCGGTGAACCTCCGAGGACCTGTTGTGTAATGATGATGCTGCAGTCACACGTGAGGCCTGTGACATTCAGTGGAGGTCTGCTTCGTCGATTTTATATTTGACAGGCCGGCAGCCTGCAAGTCTTGAAATCTTGTTTGATTACATGCAAATGCAGAGCTATGGCTGGTCACACCAGAGCAACACTTACCCTTTGTGCAGCAACAATTAGAGCATTCATTCATGCCTATCACATACATCCAAGTATATGGAAATTTTATTTATGATATACCCCACACACACACACACACACACACACACTGAATAATCAGCCTCATTCCACTGATTGATTAACCAGACTGAGAAATATAATAAACTTAGTAGGAAAATTGGCCAATCAAGGGAATACAAGTGGCTGAATGGTCTACAACAGGGGTCACCAACACGGTGCCCGCGGGCACCAGGTCGCCCGCAAGGACCACATGAGTCGCCCGCGGGCCTGTTCTAAAAATAGCTCACCATAACAACTTACCAGTAAGCTGCATCTATTTTTATTTTTTCTTGCTATTTTTTTTTTTAATCACAATTGCATTGGCGTTAATTTGTTAGAGATAATATATTAAAAAAATGTTTATTATTAAATATTAGATCATGATCTAATATTTAGTGCTAGCTGGTCTCCACGGAAACAGTTGCCGTGAAGACCAGCAAAGGCAAAGGTGAGGAGATGAGGAAAACATGGCGGAAAAAAGGAAGAAAACATATAATTTTCACAGTGAATGGGAGGAAGAGTTTTTTTTTACCACTGTGAAAGATTCATGCGTGTGTCTCATTTGCGGGGCAACTGTGGCAACGGCAAAGCGGCACAACGTGGAGAGACATTTCCGAACGTGTCACACAAGCTACCATGCCAACTACCCAAAGGGCAGCACACTGCGAGCGGAAAAGGCCCGCGAATTAAAGGCAGGTTTGAGCAAACAGCAGTCTTTTTTCACGAGACCGGTGAAAAACTCTCAAAAAGCAACCGAAGCCTCATTTAGAGCTACACATTTCATGATTAAGAAAAAGAAGGCATTTTTAGACGGGGAGTATTTCAAAGAAGCAATGATGATAATTGCAAAAACTGTGCTTAAAGACGAGAAATATGGAAACGATGTAATCTCCACTCTCTCTGATGTCCAGCTGGGGGCAACTACAATTGTTAGAAGAGTGTCGGCTATGTCCGGGAACTTGGCCGATCAGTTGGATCAGGATCTGGCAAAGTGCAGTTGGTTTAGCATCCAGTGTGACGAGTCCGTCGACAGCAGCAGTACAGCACAGCTGATGGTCTTTATCCGGATGGTATTTGATGGTTTCTCCACAAAAGAAGAACTTCTGACACTACTGCCGCTAAAGACAACAACGAAGGGAGTTGACATCTATAACGCGGTGAAGGAGTTTTTCGCGAAGAAAAAGGTACCGTTGGAAAAGCTGGTATCAGTGACTACCGACGGGGCTCCTGCTATGATCGGCCGACATACGGGATTCATCGCTCACTGTAAAGGTGACACAGAGTTCCCAAACTTCATGCATTACCACTGCATCATTCACCAGCAGGCGTTATGCCCAAACGTGATCGGCTTCGAGCACGTCATGACTCCCGTCGTGAAGATCATAAACAGCATCCGCTCCAGAGCTAAACAGCACAGAACATTCAAGGTGCTATTGGAGGAGCTGTCAGCTGAATATGGTGACCTGCTACTACATACGGAAATCCGATGGCTCAGCAGGGGACGGATTTTGCTTCGTTTTTTGTCACTTTTGGGTGAAATCAAGGAGTTCATGCAATCCAAAGGGGAAGACACATCTCTGCTGGAGGACACTGAGTGGACACTTGACCTTGCGTTTTTAACAGACATTACTGGGAAACTGAACCATTTGAACTGTGAGCTGCAAGGCAAAGGTAAGACTGTTGCTGACATGATAAGTGCTTTAAATGGATTTAAAGCCCAGATGAACATTTTCTCTGTGCATTTACAGAGAAAAAAGGTGCTGCACTTTCCCTCTGTGCAGATGGTGCTGAAAGACAATGCTTCTGCATCTGAGACTTTTGACAAAGTTGCAGAAAAGTACACTCAAGTCATAAACCGACTTGGTCAAGAGTTTGAGAACAGTTCTCAGTGGCAACATTACAGTGTCATGTCAAAGTTTAATTTAATTATTGAAAAACAAATGTGTTTGTTAAGTGTAACATGTGACAATTTGCTTTAAAATGCTGCCAATTTGGTGAAAAGTTCTGTAAAATTTGAAAGTTGATTTTTTGTATGTTACATACATACAAAAATAATGTATGTAACAGTGCATGATTTGTTAAAATTTGTTAGTGGTAAGTGAAAATGTTGTAGAAGTGATCACTTCAAAATGTAAATACTTGCAGAGATATATAGAAATAAAGCGTTGCATATTGATATTTATGTTTCCTACCTTGTTTCCTAATTGCATTCTTTATAATTATGGTGAAAAATAATTAACATAATTAGTGTCCGTACATAGATGAATATCATTAATTATTAATGATAACACATAATTAAGTTAAACTGAGGAAATTTGTTATTTGAGAAGTGTGTGTCAAACTGGTAGCCCTTCACATTAATCGGTACCCAAGAAGTAGCTCTCACTTTCAAAAAGGTTGGTGACCCCTGGTCTACAAGCAGCGCGTGCAGAGTGTGTTGTCTGAGACTAAATAAAGCCTGTTGTTGCCAGGTTGATCACATTTGTCCCATTAGCTGCAGGAGTAGCTGCACTGAGAAAAGAAGGAGGGAGTGTGTGCACTGAGGCAATAGTCAGACCTTATGGGTTTTTCATGGAGAGTCTAGAAACTTAAACATTATTCTAACAGAAGAATATGCTGAATGCCCCAGCTATATCCCCTGCCTCAGCATATGCATTTTAACTATGTAAAATTATTCAATAATTTTGTGCTAGCCAGAAGAAAAGTTTGCCTCATAGACAGGTGTGCCTTCGTTGCAAATTAGATGACAACTTCAGGGATTTAAGGCAGCACAGTGAAACAGAAGCTGTGGCCAAACAGCTTAAGGTATGTGATGCTTGAAAATGTGAGCCAAGGAATGACTTGAACTATTTAGTCCATTTTTGTGGACCAGAAATAATCAAAGAATAATCTGCTCACGGTGTGAAAAAGCAGGCACACTTCTCTGTTTGCCTTGCCTTAAAAGCTCTGGAGCTTGTTGACGTAAGCTACTTCCATCACAGACTGTGGACTGTTCACAGAACCCCGAAGACCCTTAACGCAGCCCAGACTTCAGGCCCCCTTCACTCCTTAAACACTCGGCTCACACAGGAGAGCCTCTCAGTTTCCCTGCCAGGCAACAACATTTGTTTGTCCTCCGTGCAGTCACAACCGCCCAACAGAGTGAACACACCCCGGACGACACGGCGGTCCTCTGAAGCGGGGGTGGGGAGCTGCGGGGCCTTGAACGCAACTCAATCACCTCTCTGTGCGAGCTGCACAAAAGGGGCCAGTGAGAGTGAAAAACACAAGAGAAAAACAGACGAAACTAACCAGATGCTCGGGTGTAGCCGACCTGCGGCAGGTGATGTGCTCTCTGGTTACCTGCTTCTCAGGGAAACCAAATCTTAATGAGAACACGCCTAAATGTGAATAGCTGAGCGGGTTAATATCTTCGCCCGGCAGCAATGGTAGGAGGTAACAGCCAGATAAGCTGCTGAACTCAGTTAAACCCTGTTCGCTCTGGTTTTTATTACACTTTTATAGAAATAACACAATAGGATAATCATCACTGGCTATTACTTTACGGCATTCTATGCATTCGGTTTCACTTTTGACATTTTTATGAGGAAAGGGGATATTTTTATTACATTCTCTGCAGACCTGGGTAGTTTATTGCAGTGTTAGTTTCAAATGCAGAAAGAGATATGAAAAAAAAAAAAAAGATTTAAGGCAGATTTAAGCGGGGAAATTAATGAAAAAGCACTTTCTCACGTTGTTATTTTTATATCTCACGCAAAAGTTAACAACCACAGGCTGACTTGACTCCAGACTCCTTTCTTGGTGGTCGACACAACTTCCCAGTATTCTGGCCGGCTTAATATTCACAACTGAATGACCCATTCTTGACAGTTCACTGACTCCTTTCAGCTCCTGAAGGCACCAATGAGAGGAAAGTCATCACAGACACAAATTGAGTCCAGTATTGTCGCGGCCTAAGTGGCAAACTACCAAATGGAAATGCTTAGCACTCTCGGGGGATTAACTCATACACACATTCTTCAGGGGCTTGAGGCGCAACTCCATGAACAGTGACCGCACTGTGACGTGATCAGTCGAGATCCCGACCCCCCCCAAACATCTAGCCAATAAAAGCCCTTTGTTCCTCTGAGAAATCTCTGAATAAATACTGAAAAATGTTAAGAGGTAACGAGTGTGACTGGAGCTTCCCTTCAGGGCAAGCAAACTGTTATTCAGGCCAAAAGAGGGCAACTTTTTTGTAATGCTTCTTGTGAGTCTCCACAGAAGAAACATTCAATATTAAATCCAGCTTGGACATGATGTTCGTTGATCTCAGTGAATACATTTTTAATGAAATCTGGTGTAGGCCATGACCCAGACGACTCGATTTAATTATATCACCCTGTAGCCATTCACAATAAAATGTGTGACCCTTAAATTCTGTGCCAAGAAGAACAAAGTACCGTTTTCTTTCTTTCTTTTTTTCCAGGATCGTCACATTGTACCCATTTATATCCAAGATATATCCTCTGGTTTCCTCCCCACAGTCCAAAGACATGTTTGTTACTTTAAATGCTGATTCTAAATTGGCTGTAGGAATGCCACAAACTGCTAACCGACCTGACCAGGGTGCACCCAACCTCTTGCCCACTAGCCGTGTTAAATGTGCAAAATTTCTTCAATCTGATTAAAATTCATATTAGAGCTTCACTCTTTACACGGATCCTACATGAGGCTAGCCGATGAAGAGCATACACATGAACCATTTGAACAAAAAACAAAACAAAAAGGAATTTTCGCATGCACACAATTGTCTAACTTTCCAGAAATAGTCGAAGTAGTAATGGCTCTGATTTCCAATAAAAGGTTTGTCAGATACAGACCAGTTTTGTTTCGCTCCATCTCTACCACTAGCTTCAACAAAGGCAGGATCTTCTAATTGGTGGGTTTGCATGAAGCATTTTAATCATTGAGGCTTTTAATCCTTGCAAACATGGCTACCTTTACCTAAATACCTGAACTCGATAAGCAGAAAACTTCCAATGTGTGGTGGGCATGATGTATTTAAAACTAACTACCTTTACACAATCTAAATATGTAATCAGTTTTTCACGGCATGCACCCAAAACATTTTCGCAGCAAGTGGTGCACCAGTATAACAAAGAAACATTAAGCGCGCAAAGTTTCTGAAAACAAGGCAGTAATTGCACTGAAAGCATCCACCTTCCTGTAGCCCTGTGGAGCTGTTCACACCTAGTTCAAACATGCTTTTCTGATGAAAGGATTAATGGGTGAATGGGAAATTAAGAATAAATGACAGAGCGAGTCACAATCAGGTTTGTATTTTTGTTATTCAAACAGTTTAAAGAAAAAAAGGGGTATGCGTTTCATATTTTTAATCATGTTTCAGGAAAGCTACGTGTGTTCCCCCCTCCCACAAGTTCTTTCTAGATGCTTCCTTCTTCAACAACTTAAAATAATGTTGAAGCAATCCATCTTTTATGCAACACACGTATCAGCTAATTAAGTGAGCTCAGTTTTAATTTCAGCGCTACATCACACTTTTGGATCTTAAGCTGCTGCCATGCCATCTAACTAATATCACTGTATGCTAAGACCATGATAACGCCTCAATGAGCGACTCTGAGACAAAACTGCCTACAATACATCACAATATTTGCATAATTAAAGACAAAAAACAAAGCAAAAAGCAAGAGTGATGCATTAACTCACTGCAGTGTGGTCTGTGCATATTTATTATAATTTGCATTCAGTTTCAAGAATGTGTGAAATTAAATGTGCGATTTGTCTTTTTTCCCCCTTAAATTTCTTTTTCACTGCAGCCTCGGTTCAGTTTACCATCAATCATTTGATAAGCACCACGAGGAGGAGTCATAAAGCGGTGACTCTACTAAGACAAACTATCAGGGGAAACTGTTTAGAGCCGCTGCTGCACGTTTTATTAAAAGATCGACATTTTCACCCGATAATTGCATCTCGAGAGCAAACAGCGAGATATGACTTTATCAATATTTTGTCCCAACCCCATACTTACTGGCATACTTTCTAAGGAAAAACACAAGTCTCTGGACTGACTCTGAATAGCAGGACGCCACAGTGGTTCTCGAGCTGCATGGAAGAGGCAAACAATGCAGTCATTGTCAGCTGTGTGCATCCACATAGTTTCTGCTTGCCATAACACAGCAAGATAACATACGTCAGCCGGATCGCTGCTAGTTTGAAGGCTTGAAATGGGCTCCATTGAGACAGTCGGCAGCATGTAGAAAATGTAAGAGTATATATTTCCTTCAAGGTCAGCAAAGTCACAAATGGCAATCATCCATCACTTGGTGTCTGGGATGCTCTGATCCCTGGAATGAGGGGCTTTTTATAAGCCTGGCAAGCAGTTTCAATCAGTGCAGCATTTTTGCAATGAAGCTTTTGTTTAACCATGAAAAAGCACGAGATAAGTGATTAGATTACAAATGAAATTATTAGTAATTTGAGCAAAAATCTTGACGCAATAACTAATTAATTGAGCTAATTACACCATTGAAGAATGTTTTAATGAGGTTGCCATAAGACACCTCAGAGCTGAGCTGTTAAATAAATAGTTTATTTACATTGTTTTAACTGTAACTATTGATTGGTGATGGGCTTCTGCAGCTAATGCAGGGCTAGGAAGCTTTTTTTGGGCAGCGTGCAGGGGGGGGGGGGTGTCTCTGACTTGAAAAAGCCCCAGCAATGCGAGAAGAACGCACATGTTAACTCTGCACCCCACAAAGCAGGGCATCCGATTTGTTCAACTACAATTGCTTAATTCAATGATGAATGAAGGAACTTCCCAACAAGCCGGCCTCTCTTTTGTCTGACCCTGTGTGCACAGAACAAACTCAGGCATCCCAGCAGACCTAATGTTTTGACTCTGGAGCATGGGAGACACACAGCCGCTGCTCACAGTATACAGAAAACTAAATAAGTTACACGGGTGAGACCTCGGAAAAACAAGTGATGTGTCTGTTTGGCTCTTGACTTTATTGGTACACACACCAATCGGATGGATCATATGATCATAGGTGGAGCCAAAAAGATAGCGTTTCAACACATCCTTAACGTCTTACGGCCGTGTTATCGGTCTGAGTTGTGGGTCAGAGTTTGCCAAATCACCTGTTTGTGCCAAGCTTTTCAGCTCAATCAGTTTCCATAGTGCTAATATTTGCTAACACCGAGAGAAGGGAACAAGAACCACTACCCAAGGACTGTCTGGTTTCTTCATGTGCTGCGAGATGGCTGGTAATGAGAAGGGAAAAAAGCAATGAAAACAAAGCTGTAGGGAAGAGTGCAAACAAACAAGCAAGTAATCTTTGGTTAATAAAAGATAAGCCAACATCAAGATGCCCAGTTCACAGGTATTGTCCGCTGATAAGCACAGGAAAGGCAGCAGGTGCACTTTGCACGCATGCATTCACGCACGCTCTTTAGTAGATCATTAAAAGGCAGCCACACTATCCAGGCCTAGGTGCTACAGGCCTTTTCTTTCTTTTGATGGATGGAAAAAGAAATGAAGTTACTGCTGTACAAGCGGTGCATTCCCAGCTGCTTAACCTGGAAACAACTGAATTACGACTAGAATAATCCCCCCACCCCACCCTTTATTTGTGCAGACATTTTTTAAAATCTGTGTCTATTTCACCGCCTGTATTCTCATCACAATAACTGTCAAAGACAAAAGCACACCCTGGCTTCTGTAGCCCTGACTGGGCATGCCGATATGGCCGGTGATTAAGTCGCACCTGCCTCTACACACCCTGAAACAGGAAGCTCACGCTAGGGAGTGTGCCGATTGGGAGTTTAACGATGAAACACGATGTGTAAATCACGCATCGACGGTGGTCAGATTGGAGCCACTGTAGAGCAGGAGAGGTGGACCGCCCTGCAGCAAATGCCCACCGGTGACGTTGCACAAGAAGAGGGCAGATGCACTTTCGGGTCTTGCATAGTTTCTGCACAAAAGTAGGCCCAGACCTACTGAGCGTGTGTGTGTTTTCCCCCCACTTTAAGCCCGTGATCACACCACATAAAATTTTTAAATCTACCAACGAAACAGGGACAGGGTGAAGAGGATCTGCAATGCGCAGCCAACCAAGCCACTCGATCCTGGTGCGAACACAACGTTGCCAAACCCCAAGTATTAAACCCACTAATGGAAAAATAAACCTGCGTGGTTTTAACAGCATGGCCATAAAACAGACACACACACACAAAAAAAAACTGGGTGGGTTGGGGGTAAAGAAACATATCACCACTAGCCCTAATCCAGATGTACTCAAACGTATTTAAAAACAAGATTAGTACAGGGAGTGCCAGCCACGGGCAATATTACAAAGCATGCAGCGGCTGAAGCGGATTTTTAATCCTAATAATACAAAACACAAAGATAAAAAAAAAGGAGTTTAAAGAAGTGACTAGATGCCAAAAATAGAATCGATGCGGATGACAGAAGGGGGTCATTCACAGCCTCGATATTATCTCATAAAGCGGCACACTTCTTGCACTAAGGAGGCAATGTTAAGCAGGACAGGGAATAAGTGCAGTTGGACCATAATGGCTAATTTCCCTCTGCTTCAGGCTGCACTGGACAAAGCATCGCGGGATGCACTTGTCCACCGGCGGGATACTTCGCCACATCCATCCGCTGCGGCTCCGGGGCTGGCAATCCCGGAGCAGGTTACTGGACACGCATCCCCCCTCAGGACCGCACAGCCCCTGTCTGCTAACCGCTCTTTGTAACCTTCAGCGTCCTGGAGCGACTAAGTGGCTTCAGACAGCCGTAAACAAACAATAAAATGAAATAAAAGACTGTCTGCCTCTGACACTCACGAGACACAACGGGATCTAAATCCCAGCTTAGTTACCTTTAGCTGCCTCCACCGCACATAATAGTCCGAGGACCAGTCCGACTGCGGATGCAAATTGCTTGTTCCCTCGGAACCGCATCCCGACTTCGAGTTCAACCGCGGCGAAGTTAAAAACAGCCGTCTTCTTCTTCCTCTTCCCTTCGTCAGTCAGGCGGAGTGTTTGTCTCACATGAAAAATTAAATCCAGGAGATGAGTGTGTCGGTTACCACGGTAGCTCTAAGATGGCCGTCGTCGTCGCCACCGCCGCTCTGCTATCCTCTTCAATCACCGCTTCTCTCGCAGTTTTGCAGCTCGAGGCGTTCAGGGACTGTCGGAAAGAATTCCCAGACCTGTCCGGATGTACCAAAATACACACAGACCTAAATCTTACTCATGGGTGTGCGCCCGATGACACCGTTTGTGTATTAAGCAACCACCTAGTCACAGTGTAAATACAAAAAGGAGGCGTGTATTGAGATTGTTTCACCTAATGTAATGTTAAATGTATCAAAACAGACTCGTACGTATCAAATGTATCAATGAAGCTGGGATTCCCGATATTAAACGAAGAAGGACAGCCTAAATAAAACTGTATTTAATTAACTTTATCGTATGAGAGCAAAATTCAATATTATCTATTAGGAAAACCGCATCTGTCACAGCATCTGTCTAATTTTTACATTTGGGGGAGAAGTACCAAACCTGAAGTAAAATAAATGCTGCGCTGTTACAGGGAAGATTACTTATAGTTATGTGTTAAAGTTTAGTTTAAATATTGAATCGAGTGTTCTGGGTGCCAATCAAATGTAAGGCTGTGTGTAGGGAAAGGAAATATTAGTTTATCAGTCCCCATAGCAGGTAAACACATTCATGTATGAGAAGCGCCGGAATGCATGGCACATCGTACATTTTAAATGCATCCATATTTAAGTATCAGAAAACATCCATATTAGGCCAGTTGCTTAAATAACCATAACTCACATGCACTAGGATCAAATGAATACTGTTAGATGTTTAATGAAGCCTACTGGGTTGCATTTTATCTGTTTTATTTATCTATTTATTTATTTTGTCTCTTCTTTCCATCTCTATCCATTCTATGTCAGCTCTCCAAATATCCAAAATCTGAGTTTAAAATGAGCACCTGAAGGCAGCACGTGTCCAATGATGGTCAGTGACGTCAATACTGTTATTGTGGGAGCGTGCAGCTAGTTTAGCACGGGCGGCTAAACTAAGACTGAAGTCCAGGGTCAGATGCTTTCCGGTGCTATGTGGGGATCTGTGGGGATAGCAGGCTCTAAGTGGTCGCCATGATTTAAAGTGCATGGCTGATTTGAACAGAGTACTTAACACATGAAACATAGGGGCCAACAAAGGGCAGCTTGACAAATTTCCAGTTTACTTGCAAATTTGTGTTTGACCCATGGTCACGCAGGCTGTCATCACTAGCTGCAGATCTCAGTTCCCTCAGTTATCTCAAAGGATTCCACTGGACAGGACAGAGAACATTGCTGGCAGAGAGTAGATTAAACACATAAGTGCCCGATGCGTTAAGGCCCTGGATGGATAATCCAGACGTGGTAAAAATTGATATTTCAACAAGACGTCTGTACCAGAATGTGACAAAATGTATGAAACTGTTTATGTGCGAAGCTTAAAAAGCTGTTTTTAATCCTTTAGTCCTGACAGGCAAGATGGGAATTGTAAATCAAAAGTACATCCATGCATTTCACCCCGTCTCTATTCCACAGAGGGACATTCAGAAAGCTCACTCTCTGTGAAAGAGGCTTGTATGGCATATTGATCATTTATGAGTTAACTACAGTCTTCACCCTGCGGAACAACCACACGGCGGTGCGCATAGCAATGTGAGAATAGCAATTCCTTGAATTGCAAATGTGGGTGGAGACTGCTATCTAATCAACACCCTCAGATATAGATAGCACCCCTAAGGAGAGGAGGATGCGAAGCAATCAAAGAATTACTTCAGATGCGTCTGCATCGCTAAATTTGCATCACACTGAGAACTTTGCTACGGCTGCTGCTCATGCAAATTCAGACACATGTAGCTTCAATTATTTTACTTGGGAAATCAGAAAGAAAAGGTCAGCAGCCCATGATGCAAACTCTCGCTGTGAAGCAAGGAATCTTGTTACATATCTGTTGATTTTTACTTCAAAAACTGTCCCAAACAAATCATATATAGATGTTGGAAGGATAGAGGCCCTCCATTAGACCTCAGCAAAGCCGCACTGGCTACAGTATTCACAGGGAAACAGCAGATAATGGGCATAGTTGTGTGAGGCCACAATTAAGTGATGGGTCCATAAACAGGAACTTCAGGGCCACCGCCGCAGAACTGGAGCACAATGCCTGTTTGTTTCCAGTTTGGCAACACATGAAGTGAACGAGAGAAAGTGGACACCCAGCACCACACACACATGCACACACATGCACGCACACAAGGCTTCTCTCACAGATCCCCGCCACTCTGGAAGAAAGACAGAGTGGCCATTATCATTTCTTTAGGATACAATGACAGTCAATAGGAGGGCTTAGTGAATAGGTGTGAGACAACAACAAAAGCTCAGGTAGGTGCAACTTCCTCAGGAGCATTTTACCCACTGTGAGAGAAACACTGTGCTCTTCAGGGGTTTTCACAACTGCTGATAGTTTAATGTCTGCTACGAATGCATTCTTACTAAGAGTAACTTAGTAGTCTGTCTCATTTGGAGCAGTGGTTTGGCTCCATAAGCAGAGCTGTACCTGTCAGCCTCACTAATATCCACACATGAGTGTTGGTAGGTAACGGATTTTTTGCTTAGTCCAAGCAGTGTTTTGGGGAAAAAAGGTTTCAGGATATCTGTCCTTTGTTATTTCTAAACAATGAAGGTGAGTCAAGCTATGGCAATGAAGACGAGCATTAAAAAAAAACAGTGACTCAACAGTGACTTCGGATTATTTGCAAGAAATCAGTGTAAGTCAACAGAGAAGTCACGAGAGATGATTGTGATGGAGTATATTATGGGGCAGCAGGGGTGTGTTGGGCAAATTTGCCTGCATGCAGACTGACCCAACCCCCACCCATCACCACCACAGTCTAAAGATATGCATGTCAGGTTAATTGGTGATTTTAAAGTAGCCGTAGGTGTGAATGGTTGTCTGTCTCTTTGTGTACCCTGACTTTTACCCTATGAGAGCTGGAATATGCTCCAGCCCACCCGCCACTTTGATTTGGATAAGAGGGAGAAAATGAATGACTGGAATATGATAGATCAACAAAGGGAAGCTGCAATAACATATGACATTTTGGATTTTGTACAGTGTTGTGCAAAAGTCTTGAGCCACCCTTGATTGCTTTAAATGTTGCTTCCAAGCACCAAACCTGAGCAACAACTTCCAGGTGAAGATCTTTCATATTGTTCTTTGAATGTTGGCAACCGTTTTCCTCATTTTCAGTCCAGACCTTGTTTGTTTGCTAACACACTCAACCCTGAAGTGCAAATCATTAAAAAAAAACATAACTCGGGAGATGAAACAGTGTTGTGTTTACACACAACAGACAATTGAGCAAAGTACTGATTTTAAACTGTATGCTTAGGGGCAAGAACAAATAATTTTTTCCCCCAATTTCTTTCGTTGAATGTGGAAAAAATACCAAAGATAACACAGTTTGACAGGCATGAAATTGTATTTTTGAACCAGTAAGGTGAGTCCCACAGAACTATTAGCTAAAAACTCAGCATATCTCAATACAGTGTTTACTGTGTCCTTAAAAAAATTAAGGAAACTGGATAATTGGAGGACAAAAGAAGTGGCAGCCATACAAACTAATCTATATCCGATGAACAGCATTTAAAAGTCAGGTTCCTTAACAAAAAGGGAAAAATCGTGCAAACACCTGACACACTACCTGACAGAAATCTGAGCCTGTGGTTTGGAGGCCTATCTCCACCCACCACCACTTCCCCTGCCGGTGGCGGACTCCCTCAGGTGTCGGTGTGTTGGTGGTTCTTTGTGTCTGGGGGTGGGCGTCCGGGTACACACCGGCTCACTCCTTGGCGGCCGCTTGTCGGGGCCTGGGGCCTGGGGCTCGCTCGGGCCCCTTTGGAGGTGGGGTGCCCCCGGCCTCTCGGCCTGGGGCTCGGTCACTCAGGCACAGCTGGGGGCCGGCGGAGCTCACGGGCGCGTCACTGCAACTCCCCCTGACTTCTGCTCCGCGGCTGCTGGGCGAGCCCTCATCTGGGACTCTCCTCAGCTCTTACTGGAACAGTGGCGCGGCTGCCCCTCTGTTGGTCTTCCATGGTCTCTTGTGTTCTGGGGGCCTCTGGATGTCTGGAGTTTTGATCTCCTCCATACCCGCTTCACACCCTGGAGGACGGGGCTGTGGCCCCCCTACACTCCCTAGCAGATCATTACATGGAGAAACCTTTGGAATGCAAGCATGCTGATCCACACAGGTATGCACACATGGGTATTCACAGACGCGGACTAAAGCTTTCTTGGCTGCTGCCTCAAAGCACACTGTGCGCTGTCTATCTTGCGTGCTGCACAATATCGTTTATTATTTAGTAAATATTGATATCTATGACTAGCTAGTTTATTGTGATGGTGCTTTGTTTTCTCTATTATTATGTTGCTCTTTGTTGTTTGCTGTCTCCTCTGTTTGTTTTTTTTTTTTGTTTGTTTTTTTTTTTTCTCCATACAGGTGACCCAGGAGTTCTTTTTTTTTCTTCTCTCTCTTCCCCCCCCTTCTCACCGTCTCTTCTCCCCTTTGGTTTTCTTTCTTTCTCTCCCCCTCTTTCTCTCATTCATTCCCCCTGTCCTATTTATTAAAAAAAAAAAAAAAAAAAAAAAATGACAAAGGATGAACTGAAGCTCTGCCATCACGTAATGTCGCATACTGCTGTTTCTGATGTCATTTAAAAAAAAAAAAAAAAAAAAAAAAATCTGAGCCTGTTTACTGAAGCCTCATCAGAAATGGTTTCAGTAGAAGCCTGGAGAAGTATTATCTATTAAATGACAAGAAAGCTTGGCTAAAAGAATTCAGGCTGTGTGGAAGAATCAAGGCTAAGAAGAGTTTCTAGCTTCTAAAATGTAAGAATTTGCCGCTTCCCTCTCGTTTCTTGGTCAGAAACGAAAAGAAGAAGAAAAAAGAAGACATCAACAGTTTTTTCCCCTCCACTGCCGAGCTCCTCAGCATGAAATAGAATATGAAATAGCTATCCATCACAGAGAGCGACCACACTTCTTCATCTTCCAGGCAAGGATTTGGAGTTTAGATACATTACAAGGCTATCATGGTTGAAGGTCATGAATGCCTCATGGATGCTCACATTCTTTAAAAACCTTTCCACCTCAGTTGCCATCCTTCTGCCCACGCTGCACACACAGCATGGACAGCAGGGGTTGAACGTGTTTAGTCACTGACCGTAGGAATCGCACCATCAGAGACGTTACTGTGGGCTGCAATCATGGTGGGCGGCTGGCAGCAAACAGAGCATGAAAAAGACTCGACTGCTACCATGGGAATCAAAGTGGCCGTGACCATTAAAGACTACGGCTTCTCAATATTCTGTTTCCTGTTTCATGTCTAGACTGCGGCTTGTGTCATTAAAGATCACAAAGTTTTGGCTTTTCCTCCCAGGAGAATTTGGACTTCTGTTATCTGTCCTACTTTTTTGATAACAGGCACCGGCTTTACCGAGAATAATTATTCAGAAGGTGATTGTTTGGCACAACAGAAACATTAAGTAATGACTTCCTAGATGGGAATTTATATTAATGATGTGTACAGACCAAATTATTTGTTTTTGTTAGTATTTCTTTCACAAAGGAGCAGCATATTCGTCCCAGGATTTAATTGGCCCCAGGAAAACAAAGCTCAGCAAAGTTATTTTAGTGGATTAAAGTTTTTCATGCCAATTTCCCTCCATTTTTAAAAAAATTTAAAGTCACATTCTCTTTCTATATCTGAAGATCAAAATGTATCCCACGCATGCTGAATTTGTGTCGCCTCATCCATTTGTAATCCTCAATTTTCTGAGAACATTTTCATTGAAAGATTCATTTTCTATAAACCGAGGCTTTTTTTTTCTGCTTCGGTACGGGTGTCTCCTTGACTTTGCTCATGACTGCAGTTTTTAAAAAACCCTCAGCTGGGGAGAAATTAAATCTCACTTTAGAAATTCGGGACAATATCAAGTTCTTCCAAAGGAAATTTTAAAGCCGATGGCTATACGTGCAGGAGCCCGGCAACAAATCACACAAAGAACCTAAGCTGTGCACCTTTAAGCTGCCTTTGCCATCTAATTCAAACATTTCCCACAGGGAACGTTTAAAACATACCCGTGGTGACTGATTCCTCTCCACTTAAGAAGCTCTCATTTATCTTGCTGCCTTGGGCTGTCACTTGTGGTCATTTATTAAACATATGCTCTTCCTTAATGTGTACAAACTCTGTCTACAAATGGCCTGAAAATGCACTGTCAGTGGTCCTTTTATTTTTATTTTTTAAACAGTCCCACCGTCATTAATCAGGAGCCAATACAAATCCTGTCAGTGCACGGAGCTGACGTGATGAGACACAGAAATCTGTGCATTTCTCTTTTTGTTTTCATTTTCCACAGTGACGCAATGCAGAATTCCAGCTGCCCAGTTTATTTTAGGGGTGATATATGTGGAGTAATATGCACACTGATCAAAACCTGATCAAGCACTTTGTCCCTCTGTGCTATTGCAGTTTTAGCAGTGCCTCAGGTCTCATTGTTACTGATTAAAGACACGGAGTGAGTGGGAATGTAGCAGATGGAGGCGTGATAACCTAACAGAGCACTGTGGTCCACTCAACAGGGTTCAAGGATCTTGCAGATTAAACTTTCACTCAGCACGTTCAGGAATATTCATGAGAGCTGCATTTTAGGTTAACGCTGGTACCAGACATCACATGTGTTTGATTTCATTTTGAAGGCAGAGCTTAAACATAATTCTTAGCCATCTTTGTGTTAATATGTGGTGGATTCCAGATGGGCATCAGGTTGCTCAGAAGGGGGCGGGTGCAATGATTGTTATATTATTGTTTTAGGACCTTCACCCCTGAACCCTACAGAAGGTCACCTCTGACACGCCATGGAGACTGTTCATAGGGGGTCAAGCTGGTGTGAAACTCTCACCTCCTTGGCTTTATTGCCTTGGAGAGTTTAGGGAGGGGGCACTAACATGGCTGTCACCCCAACTCCAATCAGTCATTTGTGATATGCAAGGTCTTTCATTTTAAGCGCTGAATATTAGGAGCCTGGGGATGGCAGCTGATGAATACAGACATGCCGGACAAAGTTGGAGTGTTCAGATGTAAATGAAGTACCAGCGATTTCCAACCACAGACACTAAAAATGCCAAGGTGGTACTCAGAACTTGACTTATAAGAGCAGAGCACCTGCTCAGCAAATATAAAGCAGGACTTGATCCAACAGTGTGCGCTGTGGCAGTGCATGAAAAGTGGAAATCGAGGGGAGAAGTTTAAACGCTGATGATAAGTGATGGAAAAAATGGTTCACACTGATAATTTCATAAATTAGAGTAGAAATGATTAAAGCATTAAAACAGCTGCTGGAATAATAGCTGACAATTGAAATAAACCATAAAGTAGATAAGTAAAAGAAACAATTTGCTAGATTTACTGAGTAAATGAGATAAAAACACTGCAGCTTCTGGCCACTTGAGGCAAGTCGGTCACCTTAGGCCTCAGTCACACAGGCCTAGAGGCCTTCTGGCAGTTGCTAGGGTAAAATGTGTATGCCCCAGTTCATTGGCAAGTGGTTCCTGGAAATTGCTGAGTGTCTGAGTTTGCAAACAAATCACCACCTTCCATAGAAATTACCAGTCACTGTGGCAATCTGCAAGCGACCAAAACATTTGCAAGGTAGTTTTCGATGCACCACCACACATCACTTTGTGACCAGTTTCTTGCCCATTGATACGCTTATTGATTCCGCTTACACTTGTGCTACAATCAGCTGATTTCAGTTCCTGTGCAAGAGGAGAAAATTAGAGGCTCAGAAAGGATGAGAAGGTGATGGTAAAGTGGAAACTGTATCCAGGACAAGTGCAAAACAGCATTATGCTGCTAACACCACTTTGGCTGTTTACAAGCACCTGCACAGACAGTATGCTAATGCTAAGCTAGACAAGGACCCAAAGTGTCTGCTGACTGCAGCCCAGCAGCCAGACCCTTAACTTCAACAGGCTTCTGGCTACAAAGAAAAAAACATTTTACAGGCCAAAAAGTTAACAATGAGGTTTTAAAATATTGAGTCCAGAAACAAAAGTTAGCTCTGCCCATCTTTAATGCACAACCTTTAATAAATAATTGAAAAAGGTTAGTTCAGAACAGTCAAATAGTGCAAACAGACTCCTATACACTAGATTTTAGTATATAACAGTCTTCAGCTTAAAACTAACAAACGAACAAACAAAAAGTCTATTAACAGCCACTCCCTATTTAAGATGGTGCCTCTTTGTCACAAAAAGACTAATGAAGATTGTGTTTGTATCAAACGGATAGGAAGCAGAGCTGGAAGTGGAAGTGTTGAGTGGGAGTGACCAGCAGGATGGACGTGATATTCGTATGTGAGTGGGACATCTCAGGTTGGGTGGGTTAGAGACAAACTTGGAGAGGCAAGGCTGAGGTGGTTTTGACATGTGCAGAGGAAGCTTAGGAAATAGATGGAGCAGAGGATGTTGAAGATGGAGGAACCAGGCAGGAGGATAAGAGGAAGACAAAAGAGAAGGTTCAAGGAGGACATGCACAGGGTTGGTATGACTGAAGAGGATAATAGGGATAGGGCGACACACAGATGATCCACTGGGATCAGCTGAATGAAGAAGAAGAAACTCTAGGACCAAAACTTTGGATATACCTCAAGCTCTAAAAGTTGTGTTCAAAAGTCTGATTCCAACAGCGCCACTAATAAAGTTAACATGAATGATCCTCAGCCTGTTCATTTTTTTAAATATCATCCACTTAAAACATAAATGTTTGGAAAAAGACACGTGAGGGTGATAAAGTTTTGACAGGCTTCTCCTATTTTAGCTAACAAACATAACACTTGACACACACTCACACAAAACACACACAAATGTGTCCACCCACACACCGGATAAAGCTAATAACACAGACCTATGTTAACCCATTTTAACAACCCCCAAGTTGAGACATGTCTGTGATTAAAATCTCTGTCCCTGTTTTTGTATATAGGAAAATCTGCTGTCCAGACAGGGGGAAGTGAGCAGTCTTCTCCATCATTACCCTTGAAGGAGGCCCATATGGTGAGTGGGTTATATTAAAGTGGAGGTTAGAAATGGATCAGAGCCAGTGTGTGGTGTGCTCCATGATTTCTGGCTGAGCAGTGTAGTCGGGAGCATGCTGACCCAGAAGCTGTAAAAAACCAAAAAAGAAAGAAATCTGCTAAATCCAATGAATTCAAGTAAGTTTAGAGATTTGAAAAGAATACAAAAGGAAGGTTCAGTACTCAAAGTTAAGCTTCATTTCAGGTGTTTACATAAGATCATAAAGATAAAGATCAATTTAATTTAATTAAAGAGCAGAAATATTCCCCCCTTTGAAATTGTAAGTCTTGTGGGCTGTAATGACAGTAATTTGTTCTCTTAATCTCTTCCCCAAACAATATTTGGGGAAGGGACTCATCCAGGCTGGAGAAACTGATCAGGAAGGCTAGCTCTGTGGTCGGCATGAAGCTGGACACTCTGGTGACAGTGGCAGAGAAAAGGACATTAAAGAAACTGATGGACATTATGAACAATGCTGGGCATCCTCTGCACACGGCCATAAACAATCAGAAGAGTCTGTTCAGTGACAGGTTGCTTCTCCCCAAGACAAGAACTAACAGACTTAAAAACTCCTTTGTCCCACACGCCATCAGACTGTTTAACTCCTCTCTGGAGGGGAGAGGGAGGGGAAACAGGAGGACAAAGGAGGGGGGAACAACTAAGCTGTAGTGCCTCTTCACCTCACTGTACAATACCTTGTGCAATACTTTTTGTAAATAGTCAACAGTGCAATAGACTCAATACTTGAAATGTGCAATTCACTTGTATTTTTTATTCCTATTTATTCTATTTATCCCCTTTGTATATTTTATTTATATTTGTCTCTGTATTTATATATGTGTGTGTGTGTGTATATATATATATATATATATATATAACAATTCTGTAACTGTAACTTCGGTCATTGCTGTGCTTTTTGGAAGTCGAATTTCCCAGAGGAACCCACCCGAGGGATTAATAAAGTTCTATCTTATCTTATCTTATTTGATCCCCTCCTGTGGTATTTAGTTACTTAGTTCACCCTCATGTCCCTCAACACATGTAAAGCTGGTGTTAAGACATTAGAGCAAAGAAAGTGTGTACATTATTGTACTTTATTGAGCCCCGTGGGGAAATTGCTCTCTGCATTTAACCCATTCACTCTGTGAAGCAGTGGGCAGCCATTGGGCGCCCAGGGAGCAGTGTGCAGGGACGGTACCTTGCTCAGGGGTACCTCAGGGTAGCTGTTAAGGGGAATCGAACCCCCGACCTTCCGATCATGGGGCAACCACTCTACCTACTGAGCTATCCCTGCCCTCAGGGACAGGGACATATCAGGGTCTGTGCAGTCAGCTTGACTGAGGTCCCATTATGTTATAGTGTTTGTGTCCTGCTCCCAGACTGCACATAATTATGTAGTTAGTCTGCCATTAACTCAGATCAGCGATTATTAACTGACCGGGTCAGCGCTGCAGAAGGGGAGCAATTGAAGTATTCCCAGGTCACACTCAAAGTCAGTTCATGCCCCCACCAGCTAAAAAACCCCCAAACAGTTAGAGCTACTGGAAATGACTCTGAGCTTTAACACAGTGTGACACATGATCCCCAGGCTCATGTTTTAAGATGTCCTTTAGACTCTGCAACAAAGTCCACGGCTAAGATTGTCAGAATGGACGCATCAGCACTGCGTGATGCTCAGGAAGGTGGAAAGCTGCTTCTAATGCATCCATTTTGTTAATTGGGTTCGTTCATTATAGATTTTGTTGAGCTTGGCCTTTTCTCTACAAAAGTCTGTCTCTTGTCCAAGTTGAACGGCCGGTGATGCACTTACTGATTGCTCTGGGTGCCTCAATGCGACACATTGCACAAGGTGATTGAATTTATTTGATTATTCAAAATCTCAGTGCGGCAAGCAAATAGAAAGACCAGACAAGGACTTAAGCATTCAAAAGGAGAGTGGCCGGGCTTAGGTGAGAAAGCTCTGTCTACGTTATCAAACCGAGGTCACTTTGATTCAGGCTGACGGGATCACCTGGATTTATAGGGCAGATATTAAATATTCTGTTCATATAATAAGTCCTGAAAGATCAAGCGCAGTCATATCTTAATGACCTCATGGTGACGTTGCAGTAAAGCCCTTTGGACAACGAGAGGCGGAGCCATCAGCTATCAGGCTCCTCTACTTTCCCGTGAAACCAGCTCAGTTTGGGTGTATTGGATACGATTAGTCTCCTAGCCATGCTGCTATAGGCCCAGGAATGCTCCCACTGAGCTCTCTTTCACCCATCATCACTACTGCATGTCATTAACTTTGTGTCCTCTCTCTCCCCAAGGTTTGACCCCTTTTCCCCCTCGATACTTTCTCTCCTTCTACATTTCTGCAGCTGTTTCTGGATCTAAAGTGCCACATTTCCCGATCGGCATGTTCCACTAGTTCATGCTCTTCCTTTGCCTTACTACCCCCACACTTCCCAGCCCAACCGGTTAAGCCTAGTTCTGAGATTTTTTCTTGTTAAAAGGGAACATTTTTTTTCTGCACCGTCACCAAGTGCTTTTTCAAATGCTCCTTTGGCATGCACTAAGTGAATACCAGCGTGTGTTTAACATAATGCATGAGTCAAGTGTTAGAGGCACACAACAGTATATTATTCAGCAATAACCACACATCACCGGCCAATTCAGGACTCATTCTTTGTGTATGTACACTACACATATGCGTGTGTGTGTGTTGGTAGAGCAGGATATATATTTTGCATGAATAAAGCCCTGGGTACATTGGTGTCAGCACTCCCAGAGACCTGATGGGATGAGGAAGCAGCAGATTTTGGCAGCTGTGTGTTGAGAGGATTATTTAGTGAAAGGACCTTCACTTTCTCATTTCGTGTGACCTTTTAATTATTGATTTTCAGCTCACTAGGACTCATCTCGCCTCTCATCTCCTTTCCTTCTTCTCGTCTGTGCCACCGCCTCTCCCTTTATCTTCGCGGCTCTTCTTCTTCCAAAACACAAAATCACTCATAGCAACCCAAACGCACATGCACCAAATTCGTCTTGTCCTTTCTCTCCCACTCGCTTCTCCCTCATGTGCGTCTCCCTGTCTTGTCTCCATATTAAAATGCGTCGCTGCTGGCCGCTAGCTGCAGTGTCAGCAGGGGGGAATGAGGAAGGTAATTCATACCGGGCTGTCACTGAAACTGGAGGTGAGTAAGCACACCTCTACCCTGAAAAGACAGCCAGAAATGAGCCCAGCAAAGGACCTTAGAGGCATCAATAATACAGCATCTCTCCTTGCACTAACAACAGCCTCACACGATCTCATTAAACACTGCACGCTCCTGGTGCTGGCGTATATTTGTACTGTCGGAGCTCAGATTGAGATAAATGGGAGCTCACGCTACCTGCAACGCCCCTGAGAGCACACACCCCCTGAGTTATAGCTATCAGTGAATTATATTATTTGGTCAGATCCACTTAGTTCTCTGTGGAGATGGTGACACAAGCCTCTCGATGAGAAGCGATTCCTGTGAAAAGATGTCGGTTCGTAGAAAGCCTTGGATGTGTTTACACCCACATGAGGTATATTTTAGAGCACCAGCCCAGTTCTCTGAGACACCAGTGTAAACAGACTGTCACGGTTCTCACTGGAGCTCTATTACCAAACCCACAAGGACACACACACACACACACACAGAAAAGCAAACAGCCACATTCCCAGTGACAAGCAGACACTCATTGAGACAAAAATACAGTATATAGAGCATATGTCTGTGTATCTTTGTGAGGGGTTGGACTCTGTTCCAATATGTCACTGTCCCTTGTGAGAGACAGTTGAGTGGGGGTGGGTATACTTGTATCTGCTTCGGTTCTCTGACTGCACATTGGGGGTTTTCTCCAGTGAACAATCGGATTGTTTCCCTGTACCTTAGGGTCTGGGAATCGGTCCTCAGGAGCCTTTGAACTCATGTGTCAACTGAAAGTTCAGAGTACCCAGCTTTGTTGGAGTACCTGGGTGTTGTGCTTGCAGGTGACCCTGCTGGGGATTCCACTGTTCTGGTGCGGGACAACAGCGAGATCTGGAGGTGTGTGAATGAGAGGAAGAGCCTGTCCAATGTGTTATTGGACTTCTGTCACTGATTGTCTATAATGATGTTTGAGCATAAAGGTGTTCGTAAGGAAACCACAGGTTGCAGATCAATCAGTGATTTTGTAGTTGTATTGCTTGTCTATGTCTTGGACATTCAGGTGAAAAGAGGAGCGAGTTGTCAACTGATCATCACCAGCCATGTGGTGAAAGTGTGCTAGAAATCGACGGAGGTCCTCAATTCCCACCTTCAGCAACGCGTCGATTGCATTCCAGAAAGGCTGCCGGCGTTTAATCTGAGTGGACCATGTTCTTCATCTCCATTGCCGAGGGGGCTGCATGAAGATGTGGCTGCAAGGTAGTTGGTGCTTTTTGTGACAGTAAACCCTAAATCAGGTGGTGAACACTGGAGGTGAAGTTGCTGAAAAAGGAGTTCTGTCAGGTTTGGTTTGCTTGTGAGACTCTGGAGGCAGTTGGCAGGTACCAACAAGCCATTGGAGCGTGACTCTTCGAAGTAGCTGAAGCATAAACGGGCGTGTGAGGAATTTGGTGGGGTGAATGAGCAAGATACTCTTTCAGCCTTAAAATGATTCTGGCAAACTCTTTGGCAACTCAGTAGGGGTAGTAGTTCCATTTCGTGGAATGACAAGTCTGAGGCCTTTCATACAGGAAGCAGAGTCTGAGGACGAGCCCATTATTGGGGCAGGGGTCAGTGAGGTAGTTAAACAACTCCTTGTTGGCAGGGTCCCCGGGGGGGAATGAGATGCAGCACGAGTTTCTCAATTCTCTGGATGTTGTTGGAGTGTCTTGGCTGACACATAAAAGTCTGGCACAGTGCCTGGTGTGGTAGTCTGCCTTTTAAGAAGTGAGACCAGTGACTGGCTTCCAACTTTAAGGTGATCACAGTCCTCAAATGGGGTACGCCAGGGTACTGAAGAGCAGAGTCCGTCTGTTAGTCAAACTTCGGATTCAAGAGGAATGATGTGGTTTTTGTCCTGGTCATGGAACGCTGGACCAGGTCTTTGTCCTCTCAAGGATTTAAAGGTGCATGGAAGTTTTCCCAACCAGTCTATGTCTGTTATGTGGCCTTTGAAAAGGCATTCAATCACATCCTTTGGAGGATCCACTTTAGTTGCTGAGGAACTTGTTTCTGCTTCTTTTTGATGAAGTGCTTCTGTTGGCTTCAATGTGTTGGGTGACCTCCAGCTCACACTGGGCATTTTGCAGCCAACTGTGAAGCGGCAGGAATAACAATCATCCTGTATCTCTACCCTCACCTATAGTCACGAGCTTGCCTCAGTGAGCCCCCAGATGAGGTGAAGGAGGTAGCCAGGGAAAGGGCGGTTTGGATCTGGACCTGATAAGGGGTAGAAAACTGAATGGATGGATGAACATCCTGACACACAAAATGAAATACACAACTAAGCACGTCATATAATCCTAAAATAGATGGTTTAAGGCACTGGATTAAGTGTGATGCCCTAGCTTTGGCAGTTTGTTATAGAAACACAAACATTCATTCCTGCCAGGCTGCTGCCTGAGTACCAACACAGTTCAAAATAGTCATTTATGTGCACTCACCTCTAAAAGAGGCTCTCTGCCCCGCATCTCCTCTTTGCATCACCCCCAGGATAATTCTGTCCCAGGTATTTTAGGAATCTGTCTCAGGATAAGACAATCTGGGGACAGCTGCTCTCTAATTTTAAGTGGAGGGCCTGAGGATATGGGTGTCACAGAGAGAGCTGAGAGCCAGTGGATATTAAAACCAGTAAGAAAGCTACGTGTTGCATGTGCGTGGCAGAATATCATTGCACCAGCACCTCTGACTACCATTCCCAAGGGACCCCTCCCGAGGAGGTCAGGACCTGATCTAAGGGCAAAGAGTGAACCTCACTCCCCATCTCCACCAGTCAATTCATGATCCACTATGACAGTTTCAGTTGTTGTTGCCGTGGCAACACCATCTGCCGATCCAAGGAAAGCATTCACAGTGACACCTCCCCCTGTGTCATGGGAGTATAATTAAAGGGTTTGTTTGCTGGTGCAAGTGAGGCAATTGTTAAATGAGAAAATATATAATTTATGTCAAGAAAGAAAAAACAAACTTGTTTTGTGTGATCTGGTTGGTCCATATGCCAGACCTGAAAATAATTAGCTTGAAATGTTGTCATCAGTCACTAATATCTGCATCATCATCTGATGCTAACAGGTGCTAACAGGAGCTGCTGCTGCTGTTACATAAGATCCAGTTGGTTCATTACAGTGCATTAGCATCAGACCACTGATGCTCTGAATCAAAGCTGGTTCTATTACAATCGTGCCAGCAACGCTTTCCGGAACTGGTATTGGCGCATGCATTTCCAAATTCTTACGTGGGAGTCATGCACGAGGTCAATAAGGCGTTCCAGAGTGTGTCCTTCAGCCAGAGGCTTGCTGAGGTGGTTCACAGAGAAGCTACTGCAGGGTGCCGTCTTCCAGATGATCCCGACCTCTGCTGCCTGTGATGGAGGAGGCGAGAGGAGTTAAAAAAGGAGTGAAAAATAAAAACTATGTTTTGTGCAGGGCAAAGGTAGATGTAGCAGCGCCGGGGCTGCAAGAGATCAAAACAAATTTGAACCTCCGTGATGTTATTGATTCTTTGACACAGAGGTAAAATATGGGGATTTCTTACAGCTGTGGCTTGTGGTGTTATCATTATTAGATTGTAATCATTTGTAGAAGGTGTTGAAGCTTTTTCTTGTCCATTTTCTTTGTGGGAAGCAAGAAAGTTACAAAAGGTAGTGATTGCTCTGAGTGTGATGGGCTTTTTGGATGATGTGTTTCTCAGTCTAGGCTCTGTCAGTGGAAAGGCCTGTTTCTCTCAGGCTGATTGCTCATTGTTAGTGTAAAGGGATGAAGCTGGGAAGAAGAAGTGATCTTGTGCTAATTTCTGGAAACAAACAAAAACTTGGCGTGGTGTTGAAAGAGAAAGATCTAGCTAGGCAGGATAGTTTCCAAGCATTGGAGCTTTTGTTAATTACTTAAGGGGGCTTAAGGGAAACTTTAATGAAGATGCCCCACGACTCATGTTTGCACCAGAGGTCCTGCAGCTTGTTATAAAGCAGGCATAATCCCACCGAGACAGTCAGTCTTCATTCAGACCTAATCACAGTTTATAGTTTGGCTGTTCCTCGAAATGACTTCTGCTCAGATTAGTTTGACCTCTGCTCAGAAAAAGACTAATATTTCTTCTGCAGTCAGCAGTGTCTGCTCCACCTGCACAGAGTTATAATGTCAGAGGAGTCACTATAGGCTACGGCCACACCGTCACAGTGGCGTGATGGATGTCAGCTCTGCCAGCTCCTGCTGAGAACGCTGAGTCATTTATCGCATTCCCAGCGTTCAGCAGTACGCTGCACTGGCTTCAATGCTCCGAATGTTTACCTGAGGTCAAAATCCACAAATAGCTCCGTGCATCACTCTTTATCCTGCTTTGAATGAGTCTGATTTGATAGTTTATCATATTTAGCACTTGCATCAACAGTTTGTTCCAGTTTATAACCTGAGTTTCAGGCGAGGGAAAACAGAAATCTCAGTCTACAGACTCCATCGTGTAGCGAAAAGAAAGCAGAGTAATAAATACAGCTTTGAACTTGAGAGCTCCGAGTCTGTTTCATTAATCAATGCCAGAGCTGCTGCTGGCTGTTCATCTTTCTTCTCCTCCCCTGCCTCCTCAGGGAGGAATTTTATCACTTTAAGGTTTGAGCATTTTTACATTCCTCCCTCACTCATTCGGTGAATTGAAATGAGAGAGGGAGTCTGGAGAATTTTATGGAGTGTCTACTTTTCATTTTCTTTCATTGCAAACCAAACAAAAATAAACAAAGTTGCGACAAACGCTCCAACCAATCCAGGGTTGTGAGGAGAGGCTGCAGTTGAGCCCTGCTGTCACTGGAAGACGGGCGGTCAGTATCTAAAAATACAAAATTTGCTCCCAGTTTTTTGAGTTGTGAAATCCAGCTGTCCTGTTTGAGGCACAACTGTAGTTGGCTGCAGTACTCGTGTTGTTGTTGTAGCTGGATCTTCTCTAAACACAGTCTAAGAATATGCCGGTCATCCAGCAACAGCACCCTCACTCACTCAAGCTTATTTCAGTCAACATACTTCAGGCCTGATGGCGCACCCATAAACTGACACCAAGTTACAGACCTGTGTTGATATTTTAAGGCTTGAGGGGAAACTTGTGCGTATGATTCTTGAATAGTAATTATATTTATACCCTTTGAACTGTTTGTATTTGCACATATACAGGATGTTGGGTCTGGATTTACCACCTGTTAAATTATGTCACTACACTCTGATAGCATAGAAACTATTAATTAACCATTAATAGATACAAAAATTAGACTAGCTTTCCAAATCTCATTGTAAGTTCTGGGTTTACTCTAGAATGGTTTAACACATGCAGTCTCTGATTATCCAACACACCCTTGTGAATTCTCTCCACAATATTCTCCTTTTCAGTGTGTCAAATGCAAAGAGCGGAGATGACATCTCCATATATTTTGCCTACGCGCTGTAATGTGTGCACGAAATAAATCTCATTCAGAGGAAGCACTGGAGTGGGAATCCTGGAGGTGGACAGGTATTTTGATCCCGAGAGTATATTGTGGAAATAAGCTTCTGTCAAAATGATATCACAGCTAGAAAGAAGTCGAGCAGATGGCGGGAGTTGGTACGCCTTCAGGGGAGCTCAAAGACTGAGTGGAAGCTGTGGATCTTTGTTGCCACTGTTTTGGCTGTTATGGTCAGTGGTTGACCCCACAGCAGCTCAATGGCCATATGGCCTGGTTTCACAGCTACCAGGCACAGCAGGGATTTAGCACAGCATGGAAGAATGTGGAACTGACTCTGGTGGGAAAAGCAATGTTTCATTACTGCACTAAAGAAATGCTGTTATGAATTAAACAGCACTTAAAGGCACACAATACAAATGCAACTGTGGCATTGAAACTGATAGCAGGTACGGTCAGCATAATAATAAAACACCAGGGGAAGTAGCGGCTAAGTGCTGATAATCAAATACCCTTGGTAAACTGATCATCAGTATGTGTGATCACCTCTATAAAAACAGAGGTTTTGGCATTTTGCTGGTCCGTCACATTCAGGTGTTTATTAACAGAATTTTACAATCTTCCCAGGAGTGAACGTACCTGCAAATTCAACCGTTCAATGCTCACAAAAATGCAAGAAACTCAGCAATAGCTGCACTAGACTCTACAGGCCTCAGTTAGCATGTTGAATGCTAAGATTCATGACAGCACACACCAGGAGAAAGCCTCTTCTCTCTAAAAAGAACATGGCAGCATGCCTCAGGTTTGCAAAGTTGCATCTGGGCAAATCACAAGACTCAATGACAAACAAGATCTAAGTGGAGATGTTTGGTCATATTGCACAGCATGCCATCTGGTGAAAACCAAACACAGCACATCAGCACAAATGCCTCATAGTAACTGTGAAAGTTATGATGGAGGGGTGATGATTTGGGCTTGTTTTACAGCCACAGGACCCCGACCTCTGGCAGTCACTGAGTCAACCATGAACTCCTCTGTATACAAAAGTATTTTCGAGTCAAATGTGAGGCCGTCTGTCCGACAGCTAAAGCTTGGCCGAAAGTGGGTCATGCAACAGGAGAATGATCCAGAGCAGACCCGGTCCGGACCTCAACCAGACTGAGATGCTGTGGTGGGACCTTACAAGAATTCTTTCACAATTATGTGAGAGACTGATAAAGTCATACAGGAAAAAAACAGCTTCAAGTTATTACTTGACTCATGAGGTGTTCACAGGACTGCAGAGAGTCCTGTGAAAGAAATATCTCTGTCACAGGACTGCACGTGAGCATGAGGAAGAAATCGATTTGCAGTGAGAAGTAATTCCTCTACTTTCATGGCAGAAATGGAGAGCAGTAATGGCGGGTATGTAATTTCAGATGCCTTTTCCTTAAAGCATCGGCACATCAGAGGGACACATTTTATGCAGGATGTACCAAACGTAGGTGAGTTTTGGTGATATTCCCCTCAGGATATACATAAATTAAATAAAAGTTGTTTTTAAAAAATAGTTAAATTATTTCTTTGTTGTGGTGTTCAAAATATGGATGAGTTAAAGCAATATGTGAAGAATCTTTGGAAATTAGACACTAAATTAGCAACATTATTGAGTTTTGTGGAAAATTCTATTTTAGCAGATGAAGCAGTGCCTTCAGTCTGATGGGATGAGTGGGAGCATGAAGAGAAAGCCTGACAGAGAATATGATATGATAAGATAGTCCAGCCAACTCAATTTTTTTTATTATTAAGCTTCAAGTACATAATATATAAAACATGACAGATTCATGTGAGATATAGTCTCACACCATGGAAGGAGATTATTCTACACCCTACAGGGGTATAGAGTTACATGAGTTTTCAGCAGGTACTATCTACTAAGAGGGTTAATATGTTTAGGATAACAGTAAGACAGGAGTTCACAGCCATACCGGCAAAGCTGTGAGGCTGTATGCACATCTGCATGTCCAAGACAGCTGTAGGTGAACTAAAAGTGGCAGCCCAGCTCTATCCTTAATTCATGTGCGGTCACGAGCTGTGGGGAGCTCGCGCTTTATCGAGCACTGGAGAAAGTCATGACGAGTAAAACAGATAAAACTGAGACAATTGTGCACCAAAGAAGTTTTGCAGACTCCAAAATGAGCCAGAAGGTTTGTGGAAAGTATGGACTCAAGCCTAAACCTTTTATCCACATGAAGCTGCTTCAGTATTAACTTTAAGAGTAGCTGAGAAATAAAGGTGGTCTGCGTCAAAAAGACTTAAGGAAACCATTGTAAGCGCTGCTTGTTGTTGCTGCAGAAAAGGGAGTCACATCAGTCCAACTTTTTTAAAAAGCATCTTTCTGATTGGCTCGTCCCAGGCTCAGGTCATGTGACATGGCTGCTTAACTAAACAAGGAGAAGCAGCATTATTGTTGGATGTGGATGGACCTGTAGTCAGTTTTATGCATCACCAACATAGAACCAAAATAATAAATGTATCATCAGGTATGTAGACTTTTCTGCTTGTCACTGCATTTTGTTCAATTAAACTCGGGCCTATTTTTTGCATATCTTGCACTGCACTGCAACTACTAGCTAAATTTCATTATTTTATGGAGCTGATTGTATTTTCGCTTTCATTTTATTTTACTCTTAAAATAACCCAGCCCTGCCAGTTAGGATGTCTTTTATGTTGGCTCGCATCTCTTTCATCTCGCTGAAAAAGCCTTTGATGTCTCGGGGAAAGCTCGCTTTGAAGAACACAAATAAACCTGCCTTGTATTTTCTTCATAAAAATATGCGTTTCTGTATGTAACAGTCATGCTGCGGACGAGCACAAGAATGATCAAAGTTGTCTTATCAGCAGAGCATCTGATGCAGAAAACCGGTTTCATTTCTCTCCGTGAAGCGAGCATGAGGTGCTGCAAGTAGATGAAACTTGGAGCAAATCTCATCTATTAGTCATGAGGTTTAGGGAGTGTGTATCTGCAGAGCTCTGTGCATGCCCATGAGTGACTGTGCAGTGCTGCATTACTCCACATGTGCCCCTCTTTGCCTGCCTCCCTTTTCTCTGGATACTCTTGGCTTTGCCCAATGTGTTGAGTCACAAGGTAGGAAGGAGCGTCACCTCCCTCGCTCCTGGAGCTGCCACGCTTTCAACTCGCTTTTCGCTTTGAAGATGAAAGTCGGAGCTGATCACATTCATTTGTCCCATAAAATTATATCCTTCCCCCTCAAACGTATGGGGGTGGAGTAATTTTTAGTGCCGGTCAGAGAGTCATGTGGCTTTAAAGTTTCTTACTTTCAATAATGCTGACTTTAAACTCTGGTAAAATTTTCAGAATGCTGTCAGGAGTCCAAGAACCCACTTGGGAAAAGAAAAAGAAGCAGTACTTTTCAATTGCACACCGATCAACCACAAAATTAAAACAACTGACAAGTGAAGCGAATGACATTAATCTTCTCATTGCAATGCAAAGGTCTGCCACTGCTGGGAAAGCTTGCGTCCTTGCCCAAACCTTGCTCCATAATGGCAATGACACTCCCCCACAGCTGCAGTCCAAACTGCTCAAGACATCGATGGAGACCTACCGAGAAGTTCATATCTTCTATAATCAAATCTTATAATTAATTTTTTAGATAGGTTAATAAAAATACTGAAGTCCTGAATGTCATAGGCATTTTTTTTTTTCTTTTCTTACAGTCGTGTTTACAAATTGATTACAGGCTAGGCAGACAAACTACCCCTACCCTACATTCATCCTCCTAAACTTCTCCCTCCCTCTTCCTTCATTTTACCCCATCCCTAGCATCCTCCTCAGTCACACCAACTCTCTGCATGTCCTCCTTAACTACATCCACAAACCTCCTCTGTGACCTTCCTCTTTTCCTCTTGCCTGGCAGCTCCATAATAAGCATCCTTGGTCCAGTATCCACTGTCCCTCCTCACCTTGCCTCTCTAGCTTTGCCTCCAAATTGCTCAACCTGAGCTTTCCCTCTGATGCGCTCATTTTAATCTCGTCCATTCGGATCTCTCCCAAAGAAAATCTGAGCGTCTTTAGCTCGGCCACGTCCAGCAACACCTCGTCTCTTTCTGTCAGTGTCACCGTCTTCAAACCAAACAGCACAACAGCTCTCACTACCATCTTTAATATGTTCCCTTACTGCTCTCCTTCTTTCACAAATCATCCCTGACACTCATCTCCACCCACTACAACCCGCCCGCACTCTCTTCTTCACCTGTCTGTTACTTTGGGTAGCTGACCCCAGGTATTTAAACTCAACCTGTCCATCAAAGAAGAAGGGACTCAGAGTCAATCCTTGTTGTATTCTTGCTCCCAACTTGAACCCATCTGTCACTCCTGCCGTGCAACTCATCATTGTCTCTCTGTCCTCACATTTGTCCTGCACCACCCTCACACACTTCTCCGCCACTCCTGACCTCCCCATGCAATACCATAGTTCCTCTCTCGGGATGTTATCATCTGTTTCCTCTAGATCCACAAAGACACGGCAGAACTCTTCGATACTTCTGCATCAACACTCTCAAATCAAACATCACATCAGTAGTTCTTTTTCTCTGCATGAAGCCATACTGCTGCTCACTGATCGTCACCTCTCTGCTAGCCTAACCTAACTTCAGCAGCTCTTTCCCTCATCTTCATTTTCTTCTTTCTTGAAACACTGAAATCAGAAGAATCAAACTTAAGTAAAGTTGTGTGTAAGTGGGACTGCAAGCGGGCTTTTGTCCACCAAGACCTTCAAGGTCATCTTCATGATTTATTAGTCAAAAAGTGACACATGCACACCAAACTTCTTAAAGTACGTTTAAAAAGAACAAAGAAAAGGAATATATACAAAACACAGCACTATTCAATTAAAAGTGAATATTCCAGAGAGCGCTTCCTTATAATGCAACAACAGGCGCTGCTTTAAGAAAAACCATCCTTTCAAACTTATTTCATATTTTAAAGAACTTAAATTCACAAGCACTGATGTGACTGCGCATCACACAGTTGAAACGTTTCTTAAACAGCTGTCCGCAGTATATGAACATCATGATGATGAGCGCTGCACACACACACACACACACACACGCAGAGTTGCGTAATGCAATGCGATTGTGCCGGTGGCAGTTATCAGCTGGTTGGCGCACAGATCAGCTGCTGCGCGCCGAGCTCTGGGTCTGATCTGCCTGACATCAGATAAACACAACGTCAGCGCTCACGTGTACAGTGAGAGTGGGAGCTTATGCTGCCGGGGAGAGAGAAGTCCTCTCACATGCTGGCAGATGAGAGTCGGGCACTGATGTTCCCCTGTTTGTCTGAGAGGCTGCGTTAAAAATAACTGATGGACAAAAAATGTTTCCCCATGTGGATATGCATAATTGTTTTTAAAAAAACAAACAAAAAAACCCATGCAAGTTTATTATATGCACACTTTCATCTACACCTTGGTCCAGTTACAGTTAAAAGACATCTACAGCAGCTGGCTTGTTATCCCCAGAGCTGATAAAGGTATGGGAACAGTAAACAGATGTTCATCATTAGCAGAGGGAAAAAAAAAAGAGGGAATCCCTTCTTCAACTTGGCGACCAAGTAGCGCCCCCGGTAATTTAAACATCTGCCTCAATGAAAAGCCGACAGGGAATTGCACAGTGCTGTGGTTGGTTATTGCTAGATAATGAGGTAAATGAGAGAGCTTCAAATTTTTCTTTTTTCATTTGGAAAGATGCCAGTGCAAAAGTGTGTCATTTCAAAGGACGGTTGTTAAAAGTTTTTATGGGTAGGGTCATAAATCTAATAATTAAATGAAGGTAAAACTATCTGAAACCTTCTTTTGTGGTTCCATGTTGGTCCCAGAGTGGTTGGGCACAATCGCTGCCACATCAGTCATTTGTGAAACCTCATTGAAGCCTCGTTGGTACCATTTCGGCTGCTGCTGTGTTAATTTCTTAAGCGACCATCATCAGACTAATAACAAACTGGACCAAAACTGGATCACAGATTTCACAGGTGGTTTGTAAGTAGCACTAAGACAATCCCACAAAAACACCACAAACATCATGTGGAGGTTCACTTTAGTTACTTGATTGAAGGAGGTGAGTCCTGGTGATCACTTCTCAGCTACAGCCGGCATTCACTAGCCAGTCAGTCACATCTCTTCTTTAAGCCTTAAGTTTAAATTGGTGGTTTATACTTTTTCCTACCCTGGCCTTATTGATATGAAGGGGTAAATTAGCTTTAGAGAACAGGTTTTTGTCCCAGGCTAAAAACATGTATTTTAAGCTGCAAAATTTGGCATTTTAACATGTTTGTCTATGCAGGTTTACTTGATGTTGGATCAAGGATTAAGTGGCAATTCAAGGAAATCCATTCTGGCTTCATGTCTTGTTTGCCTGTAGATGGGTTCTGAATCCGGCACTATCACTGTGATGTATGTGGGAAACAGTTACCTGCTTGTTTTGGAGACAATTTAGAAAAAGTAAGCCAACAAAGAAGTGCCAAACACTACAGCCACTACAGGCTGCCTCCAAAAGTGAGTCACTCCCCTTACACCCCAATGTTAAAATGCCAAACTTTAAGGAGTCGTACACTCGAAGCAGTAAGCAGTGACCATGAAAACTCAGTGACATTCAGCAACGACAAGGGAAATAACTGGCAAAGCAAACTGGGCGGGTCAAACTTTTCTGAAATTTGAGGTGAGCAATTGAAACGACTGCCAATGAGGGTGAAGAATATAAACAGCTGCAAATAAATTGCCATCCTGTAGCACCTATGTCACTATTTGTGGAGGAATTTCTGTTTAATGTGAATTTCTGAGTATAGAGCCTGTGATTTATCACAGTTAATTGCTATAAAATCACAAACAGACTGCATGTAATTGTCAGCCTGTACCGATTCAATTGCAAACTGCTAGCAGGCATGTTTCAGTCTCAATGACATTTCAAAGGAACCATTTTGAATGCAGCAGATTGTGAGTTCATTGTACATGGATGCAATAATTATTGGTTGTGTTGTGGTCTCCAACCACTCTTGTCCCTAGTGTATCTGTAGCATAAACAAAGATAAAAATAAAACCTTGACACTTCAAAATTGTAGAGTACAAAACCAGTGGGAGATGTCACAGTAGATATGTCCATTGCTGCAGCTCAAGCTCACAAGCTAAAGCTCCCGCAGTTTTGAGATCAGTGTCTTAAAATTCAGATTTGATCAAATGTGGCCCCTTGGTTTGGTCTACAAACTACATTTTTCACTTATCAACAGGAACAAAAGGTTAATTCTCTTTCTAAGGCAGATAAGCTGAACACAAACAGCTGTGATTTTGCCCTTATTATGACTCCAGAATGCTTTTGTTCCCTGGATCTGGCCTCACCTCAAAGTTTATTTGAGTTTGATCGACTTTAACAGGAAGAAACGAGAGGAAGACGTTTTCACCGTTTAAAAGTTCTTTAATTGTTCAGTTGGTATAGGATTTGGAAGCATTGAGTCAAGACATGGTCAGCAGCCATACAAAACGAAACCAACTAATTAACATCGACTTGAGAGGGGGAAAACAAAACAAAACAAAGGCAACACACATACATTAAAAAAGAAGACAATTTAGCCATCGTCAGGTGATCACAGTAAAAAGACGCACAGTCCTAGTCTCAACTCAACAGCATGCTGAAAGTTCAATGATTCGCACAAACTGACATTCACTCACAACTCGAATAAAAGGCTGCAGAACAACCCTGATAGGCAAAAAAGTACAGTAAGACACCTCAGAGAGAACAAAACAAAGAAAACAAATCAATGCATAGACAACAAAAAAAAAAAGTTTCAAAATAAAAGTCAACCTAAAGACAAATTTCTTGTGTTGGCCTTTTACATTGCGATGATTGAGGACATTCAAATAGAAGTTATTGCCAACAGGATATAACACTTGGATAACACTTACCCATAAAAAAGAGATCATCTTTTTAGTTGTTGTTGGTTTTTCTTTCTCCAGAAACATTTTTAAAAGAGCTAGTAGCTTCCACAAACATCAAGAATGTACAAACAATGGTCATTGTGGCAAGGCTTTGAAGATCCTCGGCTGAATGAACATTAAAAGCCACGAGGCAGACATGCTCGGCGTCGAAACATTACAGTTATTTTAAGTTATACAAGTTAACAAACTGTACTTAAACACATTTAATACTGAGCAGTTCACTAGAAAATAAAAGCATGTCCGGTGTTATCCGCTTAGCTATTCCAGTCGTGTCAATTAACAAGATTTATTTATTTATTTTTTTTTTTTAAACACTGACAGGATAAAAACGTGTTTACAAAGTTTTTTTTGTTCTCAAATCCACTGAACCAAACAGACTCTCTGTGCTAAATATCAAAATGTATTTTTTTGCAAATATCCCACTGATAATAGTGCAATAGATACAGTACAGTCAGAAACATACTCCCGAGGATTTAGAAACGCACCGCTTTGCGTTACCTTTCTGAAAGTCGGCTGAAGCAAAAGGAAGCGGAAAGGTTTTTAAATTCTCAGAGTATCGCACGCACTCCTCGTGTTTGGCGCCATGTCTTTAGTTACAGGTAGTTAAAAATTAGAGTTTGTGACTTTAGTGTGAGCAAAGAGCCACTGATGGTTGATGACGTTACAGAGCGACTCGTGGTTCTCCCACCTTTAATGGTGTGTTTGAAGAGCCGGTTGTCGACTCGGTAAGCAATAAATTACAACTACAGCCTGTTTCCTTCCTAACTCTCAATTTCATCTTACAACTTAAAAAATAAAGAAATAAAAAAGTCAAACAATTGGCACACTTAATTCATGTTTCCTATTTCCCAACTATCTGTACAATTAAAAAAAATTTTTTTTACATGTCACGTCTGGGGTGAACGTGCACACTTGTGTTTCATGATTGATGTGATTACGTCTGGTAGTGTTTTTAACTCTTCCCTCTCTCTTTTACAGCCTGCGGGTCGAAAACTAAGCGTCAGAAAGAACAAGCGGGGCCTCATTTATAAACCGATCCATGGATTTCACAAAGAAATAAAAGAAAAAGAGAAATGTGTCGATTTTCATTTACATAGACCCCGCTGGTCATGCCGTGAGCCTGCTAACCCATGTAGTCAAAGATGAATGATTAATGACGGGCCTGCTGAGAGTGTTACTACACACATCAATCAGCTGATCGTACTAGTATTCATGCAAGCCACACGGAAAATTCCAGAGATCAAGTCATACTTGTTTTTGAAAACATTCTGGGTTAATCTGATGAAGGAGAGCAGAGGTGGGTTAGATATCACTGTGGCTTACTTCTTTTAGCTGATGACATTTCCGTGTGGAGTATTAAGGGGCGAATTTAAAAATCCGCACCTCCAAATCTGGCGTGGTTGTCTGGCAGAAAAGGATGGGGTGCCAACTCTGGGATGGAAATGAGTTGATGTGTCTAGTGGAAGAGTTTCCAAAGGAAGGGAAGAAGGTAGCGGGAGATTAACACACGGGCTGGCGTGGTCTACACTGAATCTATGTTCCCAACTTCATGCACAGTTTTGGGTCATGAATGAGCCCACAGATACAAGCGGCTAAAACGAGCTTCCTGAGAAAGACGAGCAGAGTAACAGACAGTCTGAGGAGCTCAATCGCCCGGGAGGAGTTCACAGTAACCCTGCTATCACCTCCATCTAAAACTAGCTAGCTGAGGTGGTCCAGAGCACTTGGTTTCCTATAGGTGAGATGTTACGGGCATGTCCAGCTAGAAGAGATAACATCATCTCCGCTGGCTCGGCAAAGCCTCAGTGTCCCTGTAGGAGAGTTGGAGGCAGCTGCTATGGGGGAGGGAGGTTTGAGCATCTAAGCACAGAGTGCCTTCCCTTTGAGCTGGACGTGGATAAGTGGCAGAATGGATGGATGTTTACCAAATTACACGGAAACTCCACTAATGGGAATGTTTACGTCTCCGCAGAACTACAAAATAATATATGTCTTTTTTTGTCCTATTGATGGGGTTCAACGCATTTTACTTTATTTCCAGAATGCAGGGTCGAGTTAACATCTGTATCTGTAGGGGAGAGCATTTTGCATTTTTCATGTTTATAAATGAGGCCCCTGGTGGAAAGCAAACAAAAGCCTTTATAACACAACAGCTAAACCAAAAACAACTTCAGCCCAGCGGGGTAAGCAGAAATAATCAAAATCTCTCCTCTAACACTCATCAATCATCGCTCTCGCTGCTTGACCAAAACTATAATTCTCTTTGCTTCGGTCAGCCCGCTGGTCAATTCTACCAGCAACAGCAGATACAACATGTAACACTGCTAAAAAAAAGAAGAAGTCCCAATACAAACAGAACGATACACATCCAAACCCTCCTAAAAAAACAAAAAACCCAATGATAATCATCCACACGATCTGAGTGTTTTCACTGACTGCCTTGGTGCCAAAGCTTCAGCCCGCAGTGACCCACACTTGAGTGCATCTCAGGTAATGGTGCGCCGACTTGTACGAGGAGGAGTCGAGGGGTGGAAAAGGCCGGGTGGAGGGTGAGGCAGCCCCCGCCCCGTCTCTTCCCATCCTCTTCTGTCCCTCTCAGGCATCCTCCCTTCACCTCCTCTCCTGAGCTCAGCAGGGGTCGTGTTTGTGGAGATTAAAGGTGGTGTGGATCACGTGCAGGGAGGGATTGGGGGTGAGGTGGGTGGGACGAGGGGCGCGGGAGCCAGGGTCACTGTCGTCGATCCTCCGTCTCTGACCGTGAGAACGCCATCACCACATCCTCTGCACCTGAGAATCAACGTGAGACACAAATACAGACTTTTAATGTGACATGCTTTTTATCTAACACCAGCATCGATCGATAAAGTACGATAGAAAGGATAAAAAAGAAATAAAAAAACACTACTTGGGCTACTTGTGCGCTTACATTTGACTTATGCCGTGTCTCTACTGTTGCACTGTAACACTGCTGCTGCTGGGCCCTTGTGGCAATAGATACACACTTTGAATGAAGTAGTATGTCATCAGTGACAACAGCACATTGGAAAAGGATGGAAAATGCCCTTCATTTTGTTCGCACTAATAAATGCTGCCGCCTGCACAAGCTGCAAGCATCGATAAAAAGCTATTTAGAGTTTCTTTTTCAGACTGTCAGAAATATCATAATCGTAAATTTCCTTTATTCCGGGACATCGTTTTGAGGCTATATTTCCCACCTCTAGTAGCCACCCGGACAGGACATGATGGAAAACCAAAAAAGGTAAGGATTTTATTATCAACTGGGAAGGAAACTTTACTTCCAGCTTCAGAAGATAAGCTGTTAAAAGAAACTATTTACTTTTCTGACTAACAGGAAACGTGTTGTTGCCTTTTCTTAGAGTCGGTCTAAATATTGGACTAGGCACAGAAGCAGTAAGTGCAAACACAACCATACAGAAATACTAAGGAACTTTTGCGCCAGTCATGAAAGATTTGAGAAGAGGCCTCGGGCAGAGACTTATGAAAGTTACCTGATGCATTTACAACAAAGTCAAGTCTGCGAAACATTTGTTGGGCTGCATGCACAAAAAACAAGGCCGCTCTCTGCCGTGAGGGATCAAATTGCATTCTTCTAGCTACATGTAGGGCTGCTCGATTATGGCAAAAATGATAATCACGATTATTTTCACTGAAATTGAGATCACGATTATTTGACGATATTTATTTAACCCTTTAAGACCTACCATAGAACCAAGTCCACCAGAGCTTATATTATTATTTTTTTTTTACATGCTGTAGTGCCATTTGTGGGAGCATTTCAAGTTGCTATACATCAATACAACTGTTATAGCCCATATTTTAATAATATGTATGCATTAAGTCCATAGTAATTACATAAATTGCAAAAAAGTGCAATAAACTACAAAAAAAATTGAAAATCGTTTTTGTTTTGTTTACATATATTTCTACTTGGAGAAATTTAAGAGGTTTATCCCTCAAAACTTTAAATAAAATAAAGTTGCAAAAAAATAGTTTCCCACCACAGGAAATTTATTTTGAGTGTCTTCATAGTTTTATTTTGGAGATACAGCAATTTTTATATACTGCAGGAAAAACAAAAAACAATCCTATGATGCAAATGTGCATCATTTCACTGTGGGAAGTGTTACGAACAGCTGATAGTAACGGCAAAGCGTGTTTCTGGAATATTATGTTTTTGTTCCTGCAAGCGCTTTTTATGCAATTTTTGCAAAGCTATATGTGGAACGAAACCGTGACCGAGGACAAGCTGATGGCATCAGATGTAAGTACAACTCCTCCGGTTTCATATGCAAAACAAATTATTGCGCTAGCTTACACGGTTCAGATTCTACAGGGATTTAAAAATAGTTACGCAAAACGGAGCGTGCTGCTCTGACCGGCTTTAAAGGGTTAACAATGACTTTAAAAAAATAATATAAAATAGTGTGCAACACCACTGAAGTTTTTTTTTTAAACTCTCTTTTCAACCAACGGCAGTCACTCTCCAAATAACTTCTGCTTAGCTTTCCGAGCTTCCCTCGGGTCCTCTTAATCAGCGGTCTCCACCCTTTTTTGCGCCACGGACCGGTTTATGCCCGACAATATTTTCACAGACGGCCTTTAAGGCAGGGCTCTAGACTAACTTTTTGACATGGGCGCACCGGTACGCCTAAATTTTTAAAGTTAGGCGTACCGGCACAAAAGTTAGGCGCACTCAAATTTTTCAACCGCATCGCTTAACACCGCAGTTTTACATGTGCACTTTCTTTGGGGGGGAAGTCCATACAGACAATATTAATTTCTAAATTATTAACTAACAAACTTGTGCTTAAAGTGCTTTGTCAATATTGTAGAAAATGTTAAAAACTTAATCATCATCTTGGCCTCCTCTGACGACCTGTTTGCTGCTGTAAGGCCGTGTTTTCTGGATACACTGTGCTTTTTCAGCATTCAAATATTGATGGCACCGTGTCAGAGCACTGGCTATGAATTTCAGACAGATCAGGCCTTAACTTAACAAAAAAGTTATCAATAGTTCTTTTCATCTTTTCTTATTACCCACAGCTACAGTACATCCACTTCTCTCAGGCCTAGGCTGCTCACTAGGGCTGAGTATCATCACTGATTTCTATAATCCATTCAATTCCGGTTCTCAAAGTCCTGATTTGATTCAATTTAGCCTCAGACAGTCAGAAATATTATAATTCTGATCATTTATCAGTACTGATACACATGAGACTTCATCAGAATTGTGAAAATCACAGCAGATGCCTTTGTGTGAAAGTAACTGAGAATAAAACACAGGAAAACATGAAGGAGATTTTCCTGGTCTGGCTTTTTATAGCAGATAACCTTAAAAATATTCTGCAATTTTGCATAATTTTAAGAAATTTAAATTTCTTCAGTATTGAACAGCAGAAATTAGGCTTTCTTGTCCGAGGTCATTTAAGTGAAAAAAGAAAAAGCGCTGTAAACAACGCTAGACTGGTGGGTAATAAGCGAATGAATAATGCAGAAAACAGATTTGAGACGGGAAACTGTTCCTGAAGTACAGAGAGAGAGAGAGAGAGCTGTGCAGGAAGTGTGATTTTTATCGTGGTGGAAGCAAAACAGCAAAAGTCAGAGGGAATTCATGACGACATTGATCAAATGTGAAGCGCAGTTTGCTGCTTCTTTTGCTGCTGGCTCGGTGAATTTTGGTTGGAGAGAGACAAAACCTGCAGCTCAGAATCAGCGCAAAAAGACGTAAACACAGCGCGGACCCGAAGAATCGCTAAGCTCCGACAGCGTGTCCGTGTTCAGGCCGTCGGGTGAGAAAGCCGAGAAAGACGAAGCTGATTCTGATGTGTTGGGTCCGCTCCGTGTTTAGGTCTTTGTGTGGAATCCGTTAATGAATTGATATCGCTTTATTCAAGCTACTCACCTCTCTCTTCCACCTGCACTTTCAACTGGACCACGGCCAATCAGAGAGGTCCCGCCCCTGACTATCTCTGATTGGTTTAGTCCACGATAGGGGCATAATGTGTGTCTGTTGTTGACCACACGGAGAGTTACAGAGATTTTTTTTTTTTGTTACCGGAACAGTTGGTCGCACCTGTGCGACCAAATATTTATTTTTAGTCGCACCACTGAAAAATTTGGTCGCATTTGCGACCAAATTGGTCGCACTCTAGAGCCCTGCTTTAAGGTGTCGCGGATAAATGAGGGAGGGGCTAATAATCGGCTCAGTCATTTTTAATGATCGTTGAAAGCCCAGATCGTAATCGTGATTAAAATTCGATTAATTGAGCAGCCCTAGCTACATGCATCTATCCCGGTCAGTCTTCCACATGTTTTGTGCTATCGGAAAACCCAAAACACGTTTGAGTTCAAAGTGTGAAGCCAGACAAGTTTTCCACAGGTCCTAGGATCCCGTCGGTATCCTGTAAATCCTGTCAGCTGTGACTATAAAGCCGAAGGGGAATACCCTGCTGTGAAAATCCTTTTGGTGCATGCAGGTAATTTCGTGTATCGCCATATATGTATCACCTACTGTGGGAACCCACCCTCCTCAATCTGAAATCACAGCACTCTGACTGGAGATACTGCAACACCCTGAGTGGCTCACTGACCTCCTACATCCTGCTCTGCAATGATAACACTTAAATCTGAGGCTTCAGCACCAGTCAGTGTCCTCTGCTGTAGTACAAGTGTGTCTGCCAGTAAACTGTGTGAGAATCCAGCAGATTTCCAATTCGTGGAAAAAACTATCAGTGTTTACCATTTCCTTTATTCTTTCTGTGCTCGTTTCATTTTGCCACCTTAATGAGGACCAACCGATAATTACAGCCTCATTTGTGTTGAGTCAACTAATGAATCCTGCCAGCTACACAAAAAGGACTTTCTCAGCTGGCTTCTGCTTAACAAGAAATCATTCATTAGTCTGCTGCCAACTGTGATTTGTCAAGTGATTTGGACACACACCCACCGAGTGTGTTTTTTTACTCTCATAAGTGGATATACATTTTCCACTTCTGTTCACATAACATTAAATAAAATATACAAAGGTAATTCAGTGCCTCATATATTCAGCTGTTCTCTCATATTAAGCACTCCGGCATTCAGAGTTTAAACAAAGAAGAAAATATCTAGTTGTCAAAAAGGAAGTACTCTCCCTCTTTTAATTTTAAGGTTTTACATACAGGACAACACAACTTCTTCACATCATTGCTTCAGTTCATTGATGTGTGTTTGCATTCATTCATGCACAGCTCTCTTAAGGTCCCCCCCCACAGCATTTCAATCAGGCTGAGGTCAGGACTTTGACTGCAAGATGTTAATTCTTTTCTTTTTCAGTTATTCTTACAGATGTTTTGCTTTGCTCGATTCATTGTCCTGCTGCATGAGGCAGTGTGGGCTTCAGCTGTCAGACAGCCTCACATTTGACTCTAAATACTTATACAGGCTGCAAAACAAGCGCAAATCATCATCCCCACCACTGCGGTGACAGTTGGTTTGACTTGTTTGTGCTGAAATGATGCGGGCAAATGGTTTTCTGCAAATGTGTTACTGTGTGTTATAACCAAACGTCTCCACTTTGGTCTTGCAACTCTGAAGGTTATTGTTCTCAATGTGCAACTTTGCAAACCCAAGAGAAGCGGTTTTCTCCTGACAAAGCTTCCAGACAAGCTATATTTACATTTAACATGCTAACTCAGGCCTGCAGAAGCTGAGATGAAACTTTATTTATTTTGTTGTTTTGTTTTTCTGACCTTGGGGTGAATTTGCTGGGATGCACACTGGCAATGATTGTTTGGCAATGGCCTCCTAACCCTCCCCAGATTGTTGGACCAGCAACTATTGCTTCTCTAAGATCACGACAGATGGCTTTCCTCCTTGGCATCATGCTAACACACACCTGAATGCTGCAGAAACAGCAAACTTCCAAACCCTCTGCTACTTCTCGAGGTGCAGATACCTGTTTATTCTTATTAGATTTTGTGTTTTTTAAGACGCTGTCTTTTCTTTGTCACATGACTATCAAGTACTTTTGCACCACTGCATAACTGTTGCTGGATAGGATGTCAATGGGCATTTCCTCCACCAGCTCTTCAAGTCAGAGTGATGCCGGAGAGGCTGATTTGCACCCATGTGATAATACAGTGGCTTAGCTAAATCACAACGAGTGACTGGGGGTCATGTGTCCTCCCTTATGCAAGCTCTAAGCAGGCAGCACCCTCATCTAAGCTAAATAGAGTATTTCAAGTCTACTGTTGCGTGTTACATGTGAAAAAGCCTAGCGGAAGATAATGTCCCAACCTGATTCATTTGAGAATGACGTGGGAGACCCCATTAATGTCTCCCAAAACCTTAAATTAAAAAAACTACCTCAACGATGAGAGGAGAAAAACGATAGCAAGGTGCAATAGTCTACATCCACAGTACGCATGAGCATGTGATGACATAAAAACCATCTAATAAGCAACATCTAAGAAATCTCATTAACACCGAGCTCCACACCTTTTCAAATGGTTAAGAAGAATCTCTATCAGCACCTCATGTGTGCCTGCTATAAAAAGCCTTTCTTCTCTTCAGCCCTGAAGTGCGTGTTAGATTTAATTATTATGGAGTAGAGCTGGGCGATATATCGAGTTTTTAAAAAATATCGATATATTTTTATACGAGATATAAGATGTGACAATATCCTTTATATCGATATAGTCTATGTTACGTTATAATTATACTTGTGGAGCCGCAGGTTTGCCTCTCTTTCGTCCACTTTCGTCTTTACGCAATGTTACTCGGCCTCGCCTCTCCTTCACTGAACACAACTCCTCGTCCCCCATCGCTTCACCTGCAGGAAGCGACAAGATGGACACGGCAAATCTCCGTTAACGAGTTACTGCGCATCGCCCCGTGCGTGGGGCTGGACGGCGTCAACGTGTTAGCTAGCTAACCACGCTAACGAGCTAACCACGCTAACGCCATGCAGCCCAGAGGGGCTGCACGGACTAAAACCCTTTCATTTTCTCAAAAGTTGACAGCGCGCCTTATGTATGAATTCTGGTTGTGCTTGATGGCCGCGAACCGATTTTATGTGGAACACGGCGCTCAGCAATCTGTCAAAAAATGTTTTAGTACGACTTTAGTAAGCTACGGAGCTGCACCGCTTGATGGATTGTCGGAGCATTACGGCTGAGCCTCGCGGAGTTATACGTACTGTGCTTCAACGTAATATTACCCTACTGTGTATAAGGACTATAAATGGCACCTGTTAAGAGACGCGGTTGCGAAGCGGATTTCAAACTCCAGGCTGTCAGTCACGCAGTACAAGTTGGGAACAGAGCAGCTGTGAAATCTGTCTTTGTTATTGTGCTCAGCGTCTTTTAGTTTACATTTTGACTGCACAATTGTGAGCTTTTTGTTATGCACAAAAACAACATTGTTTTCTTTTATTTATGGAGCATTATTATTTAATAAATGCTCATAATTTATTTTTGAGTAAATTTTATGTACATCTGCTCTATGTTAATAAAAGTGCCTGTGTGACATCTGGGACACAGCTTTGACTAAGAACTCTCTTTTTGTTCTTACTTTATGGCTTAAAAAAAATATCGAGATATATATCTTATATCGCCATCCAGCTAAAAAATATCGAGATATGAATTTTGGGTCATATCGCCCAGCCCTATTATGGAGATATGAAAGTAGGCCAGGGACTGTGAGCCTTCACATGTATTTGGCACAAAGGGCGGACCCTCCTCATCAGACGGCACAGACCCTCCAAAAAAGCAGAATTTTGTTTTTAATTTGCTATCGCTCTGGGAAAATAATTTGCATCTTTCTATAGCGCATTCAGGTCATCCTGGAGCTTGATGAGATCAAGATTTTTTTGAGGGGGGCGGAGGGTTAATGTGATCTTTCAAGCTCCCCCGCCCATGGGAGCTCCCTGGCTTACCCAAAAGAGACTACCGTACAAGAAAGAAAAAAACAGTGTCAGAAACATGGTGCTTGACTTCAGCTCATAACACAAACCTCATCTGCTCTGAGACACCAGGTGGGGATAAATGGTGCTTGAAAAAGAGACAATTATGTAATACCACACAATAGGAGAGTCGACCTGAATTACACCTCTGCTGAATAGCACGGATCATGTTTTGGTGCAGCAGCGTGTAATAACAGCCATTCATCAGAATAAACGCCTGCCTGAATTATTTTGTGTGATGGGAGTTCGTTATTGTGTAGCGGGCGGTTCACGCTCTGAGCAACTTGGGCAGAATAAAGCAGCCGATAGTTTCTCCAAATACTTCCACAGATGGATGGAAGGGCTTTATCTGAGCACTTTGCCCTGCCACACACACACACACACACACACACACACACACACACACACACACACACACACACACACACACACACACACACACACACACACACACACACACACACACACACACACACACACGCCAACAAAATGGAAACGTCAGGTCCCTCAACACTGTTGCCTAGCGACAGATAAAAATCACAACTGCATCACTCCCGTTGCGGCCTATGAGCAAAAAGCTTTCGGTCTGTTTCGTTGCAGCTCTGCGTCCAGCCCCCTTTCTCCTTCCTGCTCCCCCACCCACCTCACACTGGCTCCTTCCTCGCCACACGAGAGCGGCACAACACCGGATGGTGGATTATATGAATACAGTGACAGTAAATGTGCTCAGCCCACCAAAAGAAAAAAAATAAGAACATTAATGCGTTCACATGAACATATTCATAAGCAAGCAGCCTTTCTTCGCTTCTCTGAGACTACAAATCAAAATGTGGTTGCCTGGGATTAACTGCAAAACACACAGGCCTGCAGAAAAACCTCAGAGGACAAGAAAACTGTGAATTAACCCAAAAAGAAGTTTGTTTGATGTCAAAGGCGCCAAGCTGCACTCCCGAGGGTGTCTCCAGCCTCTACATGATGACTCTAGTGTAGCAGCGAGGAAGCACCAGCAACACTTCAGGTCACAATCTGTGCAGGGTCAGGCCAGGGGATAAAGGCGTGGGACACCCATCATCCCCCCAAACTCAACAACAGCAGGGGCGAGTTAAGAAGCGTGACACACAGCGGGGAAGTGTGTGTGGTCCAGCTCAAAATATTTACCAAACACAGTGGGTCTGTCGGCTCAGAGCCCTGCACTTCTTCCTGCTTAGTAATTATTACAACAACATAATTTTAAACGGTCTTTTTAAACAAGATAATAAAGCTCAAAAACTTTGTGGTTTAAAAATAAAAAAAGACTATTTTAATGCTATCCTTTATAAACAAAACTGTACAGATAGATTTGATCTGTTTGTAACAACATTTGTTTTTAGAGAAAAGAACTAAAAATCAGTTTTGGTTAAGGAGATCATAAAGCAGTTCTTTCAGACATACTCTAACACACCTTCTGGCAGATTTGGAATAGAGATATAAGGAGAAACTGAGGCAGACGTGGTACTTAATAAATCTGAGTGCTGGGCAGCAGACTCATGCTGCAGTGAGGAATCGGATAAAGCCAGGATCAATACGGCTATGGCCAAGCCAAGAAGCCAAACAAAGCGGGGGGAGGGGGTTTGCTCAGTGCTCTGACCTGGTCTGAATATATTGATCAAACATGGCTGCGGTGAATGAATGGATGAGACAGACAGAAAGAGACCTGAACATCACAGCCAGGCTGTGCAATTAGCACCCCAGCCTGGCCCTTTCATGACACCTGCTCCACTCCTACCAGTGTAGCACGTCACAACACCACCGAGGCCCAGAAGGGAAGGTCAGCTTTCCTGGGACATCTGAGGTTGCCATGGCAACCCCACTCCTCCTCCACCTCTATTGTTGAGGCCATGCAGCATCCTTCTGGGAGGAATAAACTTCCCTCGTCAAATCAGAAAGGATAACAAGCCCCGAGACTGCTGCCTTTATGAGCGTTTTGACAAACCGTATTGTTTAAAGTGACATGACGCCAATTACAGAAAGCTGTGGATAAAAGAGCTAAAGAGGAGGAATAAAAAGCCCTATTACAAAGACAACCACTGTATTACTGCGCGTCAACTAGTGTGTCAACGAGGTCTCTGCATCATAACGTGTTAATTCGCTTTAAATAGACACAGTTATTGTTCAGTATTAGTCAAAAAGTGGCAATTAACACTCAAAGGGAGTGCCAAAAAACACAATTTCAGGATTTCTCACTTCAATGCCAAACATGGTAACAGCATTTAAGCACAGCTTATTATCCTTCTATGCAGATTAAAAAAAAAACAACTTCATTAAGGCATTACATTAAAAAGCTGTGTGGAAAAAACCCCGTCTCAGCTACGGAGCCTTCGGCAGAGAATTCCTCTTTGGCCTGATTAAAATCGCAAAACAAAATTCTGTATTTGCATGTATGGTAATCAGCCAATTAAAACTATCTGAAATGCAAATCCAGTGACCCCTACTCTTACAAGAAATATGAGTGGCAGAAAGCTGATTTTCTATTGTTTTTTGTTTGGTTGTTTTTTTTCCCCCACAAGGAAGAACCAGTAAAAAAAAATCTGGCAGTTGAGCAGAGTCTGAGAAAATGAGTCTCATGTGAGCTACATTCCCACTCAGTCCACTCGACATGATGAAGACTGAACACTTCTCTGCTGCACATCATTTTTGCACCAGAACGTGCTAAGCAGACAGCAACCCTGATGGATCAGTCACATCAGTAGAGCTACACCTTAGGAGATGTCTTGCAGACAACCTAACCTTGATTTCGAATAACATCAGAGGACATTCACTACTCCACTGTGCACGCAGCGCCCTCTAAGCACCCCACCACCTGATCTATGACGCCATGTGTGACACTATCGCTCCATGCTGACACCCCTTGAGGGTGCTGGTATCAGAGCATCCTGCGTCAGCATGGTCAAACTACACTGCGTTTCACATAATCACAAACCAGTATTGATGACCGTGTCACCCGTTCGCGACGCTGAGAACATGGGCAGACCAATTTTTCCCCAGACAGAAAAACTCAATAAGGAGATTGAAAAAAAAAAAGAGGCCTATAATTCAACATGATCATGATGCTGGTATTAATAAAACGTTATCAATATCAACCCCTTAAGTACTACGAAGCGAATAATAATTAAAGCTGTAGCTTCAGCATCTGCTGCAGAGATTAACCAGAAGTTTATGGAGATGCAACTGCCAGCTTGACCCACCCTCACTTATGGCAACATTTTAGTAACAGTGTTGACATCCTTGCCAATCTCATTTAGCAACCAAAGAAAACCCCAAACAACTGAAGATAACTCGCTGGTACAGACAGTTCTGCTGGTTCATCCGGCGGGATGGTACAGGTCTCCTGTCATTATAATGAAGTGTGAGCAGTGCAAACTAGATAGAGTACAGCATGAGTCAAACCTCTCGGTACAGGTGTTCAGAATTTGTCTAGCAGCAGAAATACACATTCAAATACATTCTAGTGCAAACGCCCTTTCCTCAAAGTGTATGAATAAAATTAGCATAATTACCTATGTTTATCAGCTTGCTGTGTGACTCACTACCAGGCAACAAATATACTTCCTTTCATCTTTTTTTACTCCCCAATTACCAAGTGTAAATGAGATCAAATACTGGACTTTCTCTTCACACCAACTGAAAAGATCCCATGTGTGCTGATCCCTACAAACCGCTGTCCTTCAGCACAGCGCTCAATATTTAAAACAGATTAACTCTCAGCAATCTGCACGATGCTTAATCACAATACCTCAGACATAGTGCAGACCACAAATTATCCACTGGCACACCGAGGAAGTGGCATGCTGCCAAATGACACTAAATGTGTCCGTTTCTGTGATGTATAATGCAGACTTGGAGCGCCATATTCCTCCATAATTGATGAGACTCTTCCTAGCTTTATTGACAAAGCAAAGACTTTGCATGGAGTGAGAGGCGGCGAGCACAGCAGCATAAACTGACAGCTAGACTGCAGTTAAAAAAAGAAAAATGTACATCATAAATTAATGACTTCAAACCAGTACTGATCTCCCATTCGGGTGCTGTAGTTTGAAATATATGACACGATCATACGTCCTGTCTGCTGCAGTTCTTTATATTCTGCTGCCTGATGAAGGAACGCAGTCTAATAATGAAATACACATCATCAGTGATGCAATGACCCATATTAAAAATTCAATGTCGCGTCCCACACTGCACAGTGAGGGCGCGATTAACAAAATGTCAATGTACTTCGGCGGCACGGCGCGGCACAGCACGTCGTACCTTTTACCCGCACCTTACTCAACACCTTATATAATCACAGCCTAATCCCTTCGACGCAGAAAATGTGATGTTTCTAAATTCAAACATGATTGTTTCCCCACAGAGCAAGGACGCAGACAAGGACACCTAACACTTCCCTCTGGGTGAAGCATCAAAGCCAATTTTCCAAGCTGGAAGCTCCCCTGGGGAACCCAATATCATAAGGGGCAAAGCAAGACCGGAGCCCCAGCAGGTTCACCACAGGAGGACAGCGGGACTCCGAGCTCGCAGATGTGTTTTTGGACTGAGCTAAAGTCTACTCACAAATAAATAAATAAAATAACAATGCTGCTGCTTTTTTAGGTAACTGCAGTGCCTTTTCACATATAACATTTTGTTAAATATAGCGCCCTCAGGTGGATTAAGCTCAGGAGCACCACAGACAGGTTTAGAAAGCTCAACAGCATCCTCTGCTGTCTTGACAAGGCATGACCAGCATTTGTAAGGTTACATCTGTAATGAAGAGTGATTTACAGAGCAAACATCAAAATATTATCCATTAAGTAAAGCAGAGGAGAAACTAGTGATGTGCTTGAGCTGAGGATGAGTCAGTTGTTTCCAGCCAGTCATGCTGTTTGTGGCGTGAGTAATCTCGCAGCGCTGGTGGGCTGCTGAGTCGGCCTCCTGTGCACAGTCAGCGAACCAGTTCGGCCTGCTGGGGTGCAGACTGTAAAGGATGATGTGTGTTGAGGGATTTTCCCCTTGTTTTTGGTCGGGCATTTTTTCCTCTAAGGGTGGTGTCTGTGGGCTAATGTTTTATAAATGTTTAGCAATAGCACGCTGCCATAAACACCTTTGATTTGTACATATTTACAAAAAACTATGAAAATTAGAACTATACTGATATGCAAAATAGGAGTACAACAGGGTTTTTGAGCCTTTGGGGGTTGAATATGAGGCCTCATCTCATCTCTATGAATTTCGCTGCCATTTGATAAACAAAGATAGTTAAAAATTTGTCTTTTTACAATAACAGTGATTTTCTTTTCACCCTGGATAAAACTTACTGGGGCGTGCCAAAACCATCTTTCTGCAGTCCTATGAAAAACTAAGCACACCACATGGTTCAGTAGCTTGTAGAACCACCTTTAGCATCATTAACTTAAGTCATTATTTTCTGTATGACTTCAACAGTCTCTCACATCATTGTGGAGGGATTTTGGCCCACTCTTCTTTACACAGTTCCTTCAGTTCATTGAAGTTTGCCAGAGATCATTCATGTACAGCTCTCCTAAGGCCCTGGCACTACTTTTCAATGTGGGTGAAGTCTGGACTTCGTCTGGGTCATTGCAACACATTGTCCCGTTGAATGACCCGGTGGGGGCCAAGCTTCAGCTGTCAGGGATATGGCCTCGCATTTGACTCTAGAGTACCAACATCTGCACTTTGGTCTCATCTGTCCAAAGGACATTGTTCCTGAAGTCCTGTGGTTTCTTCAGCTGCAGTGTTGCAAGCCTACACCATGCTGCCCAGCTCTTTTTAGAGAGAAGAGGCCTTCTGCTGGCAACCCTTCTAGCCATCATTGTTTAGTGTTATTCTAATTGTATTGCCATGAACATCAACATTTAGCATGCTAACCGAGACCTGCGGAGTCTGATGTGTAGCTCTTGGATATTTTGCAATTTCTCTCTGTATTGAACAGTCTGACCTTGGGGTGAATTTAGTGAGACATTCTTCCAGGGAAGAGTGTGGCAGTGTGTTAAACACCTAATGCTCCAGACCTAAATTAATGCCAACTGACAAACAGATCTGATTTTATAATCAATTAATAAAGTGCTTTTGTTTATCAGCACCTAGTGGCTACTTGCCCTGTTAATTTCTATGGAAGCAGTAAGGGCGTAGTTCATTTTTCACAGAACAGCATGAAGTGCTGAGAAAACTTTTTCACATGAATGTATTTTGCAACTACATGAACAAATATTTCCTAATAAAAAAATGCTTCAGCTAAAATGACTGCACCGTTAAACTGTGTGTGTGTGTCACAGCCTTACCCTGGTCTATGTTGTGCTGCGGTAGCTGGCTCATCTGACTGTGGACCACACCTGCGTAATTTCGGAGAAAAGCCTCTTCACTCGGCGTAAGCTGAAGAGGAGTGAACAAAGTCACTTTAAAAATCACAAAAAAGTAAAAACAAATTGAAATACTGACCTCAAAGACTAAGTCAAATACTTCTGTTCAACATGCTGATTAATGAAACATAGCAATTCTCCCAGAAACAGCCATGAGGCAATTTAGATCCAAAATATTTTGATTTTTAACATTAATTATTTCAAAGAAATTGATCTGTTTTTCTTCTCTCTGCTCCTTTAGCACACATTGCTTGAACAAACAAAATGTGTGCCAAATAAACTGAGGACTATCTTCTGTTGTTGTTTCACTCTAACAACATCATTATTAGGTGATGACCTGTGCAAACTGCATAGATCAGTTGAAGGTTTGGCTAGGGAATGGATTTCAGGTTATTATAATGTGTGTCTTTGCCAACTAAAGCAATAACCACAGTGTGCATGAGTTGTGCGTGCCTAAATCTGAAACTTCAAATGGCAAAGTTTTGCGGTAATCAATGTGTCTCCTTACATTTGATCCCATTTTCTTGAGCATGAGCAGGACCCGCACTTTCTGTTGGATGTACATGTCTTCAGGAGACTTTCCCGGGGCCTCCTCGCGGTTCATCCCCCCTGCTCCTGTGGCTCTGGACACACAAACACATCAGCATTACACAAGATCTGTGAAAATCAGTTACACAAACACAGTATTGATATGAGACAACTGGGTTGTTTCAGTGACACAGTGTGACAAGAGCCAAGCTCAAAGAGTGATTAGGCAATAAAGATTAGACCATTTCAACGAGTATCTTCAGCAGTTGTGTTATTCTGCATATTCAACCTGACCAAACTAAAGACACAAATTGACTGATCTACTGGAATTTCCCCACTTGATCCTCTCTCTTGAGTTTACAGAAAATGGTCAGTGAAAGAGAAAATATCCAGTTAGTGGCAGTTCTCTGGGCCTTTTTGATATCAGGGTTTTGAGGAGAATGGCCAGACTGCTTCAAACTAACAGGAAGACAACAGTAACTCAAACAACCACTTTTCAAAAGCTAAGGTCAAGGTATGTCAAAGGGCATCTTTGTTAGTGTAACACCTCCAATCTTGAAGCAGGTGAGAATAAACAGCAGCAGAAGACCACACCCCGTGTCACTCTTGTGAGCTAAAACAAGAAACTGAAGCTTCATTTCACCAAAATTGGACAACAGAAGGTTGGAAAAATGCTGCTTGATCTGATGAACCTCAATTTCTGCTGCAACATCTGGAAGGTAGAGTCATAAACTGTCACAAACAACACAAAAGCATGGATCCATCCTGCTTTCCAGGCGGGTGGTGCTGTAATGGTGCGGAGAATATTTTTGTGCCACACCTTGGCCTTCATTGTACTTATTGCATTGGTCGGTCTGGTTGGGTACGATTTATGTAAATTTCATCAGCATTGTCCATCAGGATCTTTCTACTGAGCATTTAGATTAAAATTTAGATAAAAAAAATGTACCAAATATATATCCACAACAGGCCGCAGATTTTAAAGTATAACAGGAATGACTACTGAATCAGAATCAGAATCAGAATGGGTTTATTGCCAGATGTTGAGGTTTACAACATTAGGAAATTGCTGCGGTGCTTCAGTGCAGACAATAAGAATTAAAGTGCTATGTAGAAAGAAAGATATGTGCATGAGATATACATGAGATATATACATGAGAATAAGAATTATGAGTGCTACGTAGAAAGATATATACATGAGTGCAGTTGGTGATCAGTGCCAAACATGAAATGATGCAGTGACACAGCGTAGGGTCATGTGTTAGTGGCGGGGACAATCATGTGGTTATTGTTCATGTGTCCAACAGCAGAGGGGAAGAAACTGTTCTTGTGGCGAGAGGTTCTGGTGCGAATGGACCGGAGCCTCCTGCCTGAGGGGAGCAGGTCAAACAGACTGTGTCCAGGGTGAGAAGGGTCAGCTGAGATCCGGGCTGCACGCCGCAGTGTCCTGGAGGTGTACAGGTCCTGCAGAGATGGGAGTCTGCAGCCAATCACCTTCTCAGCAGAGCGCACAACACGCTGCAGTCTCTGTTTGTCCCTGATAGTGGCTCCAGCGTACCACACGGTGATGGAGGAGGTGAGGATGGACTCGATGATTGCAGTGTAGAACTGCATCATCGTCCGTGTTGGCAGGTTGAATTTCTTCAGCTGCCTCAGGAAGTACATCCTCTGCTGGGCTTTCTTGATGACGGAGGTGATGGTGGGCTCCCACTTCAGGTCCTGGGTGATGGTGGTACCCAGGAAGCGGAATGAGTCCACAGAGGTGATGGGGGTGTCAGTCAGGATGATGGGGGGGAGTGGGGCTGTGTGCTTCCTGAAGTCCACAATAATCTCCACTGTCTTCTGGGCATTCAGCACCAGGTTGTTGTGGCTGCACCAAGACACCAGACGTTCAACCTCCCTCCTGTAGGCAGACTCGTCCCCGTCAGAGATGAGCCCAATGACGGTGGTGTCATCTGCGAACTTGATTAGCTTGACAGACTGGTGGGTGGAGGTGCAGCAGTTGGTGTACAGGGAGAAGAGCAGAGGAGAAAGAACACAGCCCTGAGGGGAGCCGGTGCTGATGGTCCGGGAGTCCGAGACATTCTTTCCCAGCCTCACGTGCTGCTTCCTGTCCGTCAGGAAGTCAGTGATCCACCGGCAGATGGGATCAGGCACATTCATCTGGGAAAGCTTGCCTCGGAGATGGTCTGGAAGGATGGTGTTGAAGGCAGAGCTGAAGTCCACAAACAGGATCCTGGCGTAGGTTCCTGGGGCAAACTGGGCAAACATATGTTCAGATGTCCGTGTCGAAACAGAATATAATCAAGGCTCTTAGGCTCAACAGCCTACCTGAGTTTTGTTCATGACAATGTCAATGACAATGTCCAACTCTTAATGACCACAGTTCACAAAGCTTAAATAATTTCAAACTGGTTTCTTGAACGTGACAGTGAGTTCACTGTACTCAAATGGCCTCCACAGTCACCGTCACTGTGTCATCATATCAACATGAACCAAAAATCTTTGAGGAAACTTTCCAGCACCTTGTTTGCTTTGCCACAAAAAAATAAGGCAGTTCTGATATATAGATATATCGGACAGCCACACCCACAGTCTTCCAGTACTTCCAGACTACTTCATATAGTTAAAGTGCAGGTTTGGCTCTTTGCAGCATCATTAATATTGCATGGCAGTTTTTACACAGAGCTCGCCCCTGCCTGTTTCCATCTCTTATTCTCCATCTAACTAATGACCTATTTTCACTGTCAGTCTGCAGAGATGCGAAAAACAGGCAAAGGGGGAAAAAAAAACCGGGAGCAAAAAGAAGGTGATAAAAGGAGCTGCCAAATCCAATGTGTGTGACAGGAAAAGGTTCTGCTGTGATATGACACACACACACACACACACACACACACACACACACACACGCCAAGGTCGGCTGCTGTCACATTAGATCTCTTTTATGCCGCACCAACCAGACAAGCATACAGCACGTCTTCATATCAACCCTGAATTTAACCGCAAAGGGTAAACACACAAGAGAAACAATTCACACAAAAGAGCAAAATAAATCATTAAAAAGGATAAATTATGTGAGGAAAAAAAGATTTAATAGAGAGAAAATATCAGCATGCATGGCAGGATTTGTTCTTCTGAGAATATTTCATAAGAGCCTCAGTGACTATGATAGCACTTGCAATTTATTTTGGCCTCTTATCTATACAAAAGACCACTAATGCATGTTGACAGGCTGTTTGATGTAGGGTTATATTTAATTGAGGAGCTGGCTTGCTGTTCCCCCTTTCCAGAGCCCTGGGGAAAGAGGATGAATGGGGTACCGTAGGCCACTGGCTAGCGTTTGCCACTGTGAGCATGTGGATTCATCCAGATCAGAGCAGCTGGAGACCATGCTTCTGGCACTTTGTAATTATAGCAATCTTTGGTGACTGTTTACTGCAAGTAGCTAGTACTTGACGTCTCCTTGTCAGCTAAAGGAAGTAGCAGGACGCTGAACAAGGAGCAGATAAATACATTAGTTATTCCCTTCAACCTGAGCATCAGCTGTAGCTTAATTGGAGAGCTGCTCCAGAAGACTCAAAGCAAGAAAGACATGAAAAGACTGAGACGAGCTTGCCAGCATCAGTTCGGTTGCTCAGTAAACCTTCAGGGGATTGGCGGTGATCTTGTGTGAATTTATTTGGATGGGGGTAGTGATGGAGGGAGGATGTTGGTAGAGGGTGCCGGGGAGGTGTCAGTGTCTTTAGATCAGCAGCAGCGACACGTTTGATCACTTCTCCGAGCACCTAACCTCAGACAAACACAAGAGCTAAGACTCCCGGAAAGAGACCTACCAGCACGTAGACGAGCAGCATGAAGAATGAATGAAACTCAGGAGCTCCGATCTGCCTGCACACTGGGAATATGACAGTCATTGAATATGACTAGACAAAGAGTAGAGGATGAGGAGAGCGTCTGAAGTGAAACATTAGACTAATTGCCAAAAAGTGTTGTCTTGAGATCTATGAAGGCTGAAATGATGATGGAACAAAGACCCATCAGTTGTCTGTCATATTTTGAGATGTGACAATGTAACCATTTTCCCCCTCCTGCTGCTGGACCGACATATTCAAAATTCACCATCTGTATAAATAGGCCTACTGCTTTCATGACTGAGGCATTTCAGATCCTCTGATGTTTCCTTTTGAAGTTTAAAAACTGTCCATATTTAGCACCATGTCTACCCGGCCTCACTACTGTTTAGAGAGTTACAATTTGTATTTTTATCAGCCTGAAATGATTTTATTTTATCTCACATTCACAGCAATATCTGCTGTAAGAAGAACAAACATGCCGCATAGTCCCATAAGGACAATTTCGACAGAAATGAGAAACAATGTGGAAAATGTAAATCAGGACGATCAGAGATATTTTTTACATTATCATAATGTGTTTGAGAGTCACTTAAAAAAGAATCTTCTGTGGATTTCATCCTTGCTTCTCCTGGCTGGTAGAGAGCAGAAGGATTAATTCACAGATGACTATTTTGGGCAGCAGAGCAGCTACAGAGATAAAATAAAATAATTACAGCTCTGGTACAAACTGAACCGGATTACAAAATGTACAATGCTGTAATTAACGCTGTGAAGATGCTTATAGATCGAGTAGTTTCACACATGCAATCCTACTAAACAAACTGATTTTCCAGCCACGTTGATAATTACCCAACAATAATTCACATGTACTCTGTAGATGCTCTCAGTGAAGGCTAAACTAAGCTTAAATAACAAGTGACAGTGGGAGAGCAGAAAACAGAATATGTAGTTCTATATGTATATTGTCTAATTTTAAATTGATAAACACTAAGATATCAATGCCAAATTAATGTTTTTTCCCTTTTAATTTTACTGTGTACAATGTATTTTATTTTATTTACATGTTCAAAATAAAACAGACAACCAACCAAACAACCCACCAGCGTAGGGTAAAGTCCAGTTTGAGATGATTTTCAAACCATATAACAATGTGTGTCCAAACAATCATGTTTATTTCATGCAGGGTTTACTTTTACATATCTGACAAATAAAAAAGCCACATCAAACTTCAGTCAGTGACTTCATGCACAGTGCAAAACTTACATTATTGCTAAGTGAGATGTGACCACCTTATGCCTCTAACAGCATCAATCTTTGAAAGGTCCTTCGCACGAAGGTCATTACGCGTTTCCGAGAGTGCCTGCTGCAGCTTTTCTGTGGATTTAGTCTGTCTTGCCTCTTTATGTTATCTCAGAATGACTCCTTGATGCTGGGGGCTCCATGGGGGCCATGCCATCTGTTGTCGGCTCTTCTCGTTGCCAAATCTTCACGAATCTGACTACATGCTCAGGATTGCTATCACACTGCACAAATTAATTTGGGGGTCAATAAAACCCATCAATCGTGATAGATAAAAACCTGCAGGTTGTTCTACTCTGGTTTTTCAGAACATGCACAGAAAACCACTAACAATATCATCCAGGAGGCATCTGGATCAGACTTATGAACAGTAGAACTGCATTTGCCACTAATTCTGATCAATTCTTTGCCAAAAAAACCCCAGACCCAAACCTTCAAGAATCTATATTCTTCAGCGCTGCCTGTTGTAGTGCTCTTAGCTCTTCTTCTACCATAAATTTACAACCAAATATTTTAAACTTCTGACTCATCTGTCCAGAGTGTCTATCATTATTTTTTCCACATCCTGGTTTTTCTCGCATAGGCTTTGTTTCCAAGTTTCAGCAACGCCTCTTTGACCAGATTTTTCTATACTGTAAATACGTGCACCGGAGTCCAACCATCGCTAGCTGCTAGCTCACCTAAATCTTCTTATTTCGAAAGAAAGTCAACTGCTGTGATCTCAACATTAATTTTGTGATTCATGAGTAGACAACACATCTGGTGTCTACCACTAGATAACATGCCTTCAAAAGTTGATACTTTTAATCAGCACAATAAGGCATAAGATTTAAAACAGAAAACTTCATAATGATTGTATATGTATGTAAAAGATTCAGACATTAAAGATGCAATATAGGAGTAAAACTGTCTCCTGCTCTGCTGAAATGCTCCGAATATAAACATGGTTAGGCATAGTGATATTTGCTGCCTACTAGGATCATGCTAGCAATATTCTGGTGTGCTCTGCTGTGTAACGTCTCAAATCCTTTCAAGGACCACAATAAGGATCCTGTCAGACTCCTTTGTATGTTCCCGAGGTTAGGTTCTAGAGGTGGGCTGGCTCAAAGCTACGGTAATCCCTCGAGGGATACTCAGCCAGCCCCAGACACATACGGCTAATATTCCAGACATAATCAAAGGGTTTCTTTTGTGCTGATCTAGCTATAATCTCCCCCCTCTCTGCCTGTGTTGTGCTTTTGTCAGTGTTGTCTTGTTGGGCTGAGCTGAGACATCAGGCTCTCTGAGCCCCTCTAGGCAGTGGAGCTAAACTAAATCATCACTGAAACTAAACTAAAGAGTCTAAAAATGAGAATGCCTGGAATTTTATCGTGTTTTTGTCTCTATTTTATGGATTTTTAAGAGTTGTTTTGTCCATGACTGACCTATAAATGGACTAAAATTTCCAGTTGTACTGAGTGTGTATCCTTACAGTGCTCATTTTAACAATTTCAGTTCAACCCTCTATAATTTATGACTTTTAAACCTTCAAATAACAAGGGCAGTTATGCAGCATGGCGTGGGCATACACAACAGTTAGTCGCAGTCCAAGTTCTTTGATGTCTTTGATTAATGTGGCATTGCATCTGAAATCCCAAGCTATGTGCCATTGTTCAGCCTATCCTGTGAATTACTATTAGCATACATTTCTACGGATGCACTACTTAGTACATTCACATTACTACTTGAGAACTGGCTGGAGATATGTTACCATGGTAACCCAACCTCGTTTAAGATTAACCAAGTAAAGATTAGGAAAATTTTTAAAAGTATATTATGCCTAGCAAAGTGAAACCATATATTTAAACACTTCAAAGGAAGAGCTACTGACTTAGATCTCAGTTGCCTTAATCTCTGTCTAGCAATTTCTTTCATGTACTACTGCATTGCATTGTGGGATATTTATGCTGGTGTAATGATTGGCATACATCTGGCCCATTTATATGATGTACCTAAATGGTCATTAACAGTTAAAGTGCATTGTCCCTTTTCAATAAAATAAACAGATTTAATGGGTACTCCCCATTTACAGGTATCAGGGTGTAACATAAATGAGGTTTAGCTTAAACTGAAGATCGGCCTATACATGAACAAAAGTACTGAGATGCCCTGCCCTGATTGCATGTGGTAAGAGACTAAGTATCTCTGACTTCTGCAGTAAGTCATACTAGGGCTGTGCCACAACATACCATCCATGACAGTACAGGCAGAAAACTGACAAAACAGTGTCATGTTACATCAATCGATAATATATTAAACATGTAAAGTGTTTATGTTATCTAGTGCACGCAACAATCAGACAAGGCCAGATCCTGTTTTTGACAGCAGGAGCTGCACGCCAGCCTCCGATGACTATTTAGTACCCACAAAACTATTCGCGCTAAACGTGGAAACAACAAATTTGTTTTCTTTCTTTCTCTCCCCCTCTTTCTCTCATTCATTCCCCCTGTCCTATTTATTAAAAAAAAAAAAAAAAAAAAATGACAAAGGATGAACTGAAGCTCTGCCATCACGTAATGTCGCATACTGCTGTTTCTGATGTCATTTAAAAAAAAAAACAAAAACAAACAAACAACAAATTTGTTTCACCACTCACAGCAAAAGAAAAACACAGTCGTGTAAAACCAGGCTACGAAGGTGTGTGAAGAGATGCTAGCAGCTGCTGATGTGCAACCCAAAAGTAAACAAATGACTGAACCGAGCATCGCCGGAGTGCCGGCTAAGTGCACTCCATACAACAGGAAGAGCAAACATTGGAGGGAAATTACTGATGGGGTTGCATTGTGGAAAAGGAGGGCTTTAAGCAGCTGGTCAAACAGAGAAAAATATCAGGTAGGAAATATTTTTAATTTCAGCTTTAATATGTGACTATATTGTCCTTGCTGCCCTACTGGTGCACCATAATGCTACTGCTGGCACATTGTTTCAGCAGATTCGCACTTTGAATTACGTAGTCTGTCTCATTTCAAAAGAACGATTTTGTTTGCACTAATAAATGTTGTTGCCTGCAAGCTGTAAACATCAATAAAACTGTCCTCAGAAATATCATTATTGCAAATTTCCTTGAAAAATTATGATATAACTGTTGGGCTTTATCGCCCACCTCTGAGCTCATATTTGGTTGGATTAGTAAAAGGTCTCTATGAATACTTTTTCAGATTAAAATTTAAATCAAGTTATGATAAACGTGCAGGAAAATAAATCTCACGTTAAACTGTGTAGTTCAACGTGTTATGAAATATGTACTCAAATCATGCATTCCTTCAGTATTTTACACATTTTAAGCTTTTTATCTACCTCGCATCAACATTCAGCTCAGGATCACCAATTAACCTAATAGACATGTCTTTGGACTGTGGGAGGAAAACCTAACAGGCACAGAGTGAACATGCAAACTTGATTCGAGAACCAGAAACCTTCTTGCAGTGAGGCTGCAGTGCACCACTAACATTATATATACACTTTTTAAAAACATGGAGGCAATTATTGTTTCCACTAGTGTCTGCACGTAAAACAACCAGAATGACAGATCACATTGTACTGCTTTTTTCATCAGTGCGTTTTCTCCTGTTATCAGGGTGAAACATGGGACACGCGTGTCATGCTTGCCAAGATGGAAATAACAAGCAAAGGCCTTACTTTAAAATGACTACTGTCACCAATGTTTGCTAAAAGTGCACAGTTAAAGATTGCTCCCACTCCAGCAAATGGGATTATGCTTGATTCAAATGTCATTGCAGTGCCACATCTCTTAAAAGCCACTACACATTCAGTAATGCCACTTTAAAAATAGAGACAGGCCTATTGCTCGCATGCTGAATATTTTGTGTTGAATTGTGATTATGTGTGTGTTGGTACCCATTAGTGTCTCTGAGAAACATAAACTTCTCAAGACCATTTCAGGACTCTGGCCTGGCCTAACAGTGCAATGAGGGTCTGCTGCCAGGGATTACAGGATGCAATGTGATAGGTCTTCACATTTGCTGAGGGTCAAGCAGGGCGGAGGCTGCCACTGTTACTGGCTCTGCAATCAGCTGCTCACATGATGCATGACATCTGATTTACAAATCAAATTCCTCTGGCCAGCAGAACTCAACTGCATAGGGTTCTTGATAGGTCAACAGCTTAAACTGGGGGAGGAAAAGCCGAGACTGTAAAATAACTTGAATGGAGTCACGGGCTGCTGCAACATCCCGAGCAAATGTGTGAGAAACCTAAGTAAGCTTGGTGTGGCTGCCAGCTGAGCTGCCAACAACCTGGCCTGGTTCTGCACAGCAGCTGTGCTGCTGCAGGTACACACATTTACGAACACATGCTCTTTTCTACCAATGGGTCATTGCGTGTATTAAAACTAGCCGACTGGAATTAGGGCGGCACAATGTTGCCATTCAACACTGTAGTTTGGCAAATTTAGCCCAATCTTATCAGTTTTGTGAATTCTATACTAACACAACGGGGATGCAGCATGCACTGAGATGATTAAATATTAAATATCAACATAGTGTAATTTTCATTTTGTGGTTTATTGAGAGTTTTCGGGCCTTGTTAAGTGAAAATTTTAAATTGTCATAGCCAAACATCCCACATAAGGAAGTCTACTTGACACCCAGAGAATTGAATCCCTATTGAACGGGCAGATCGAGGTCCCGACACAACAAGCCGAAAGGCTCCGACTTGAACTTTGTGTCTGTCTGCATGCTGTCACCTCTTCATATGTACAATGTTCCCAACAATGGTGACAGTAAATGGGGGACAATGGCCGTGAACTAGTTTGTGGGAACATGATTGATAAGTAGGTCATGTCTTGTTGTCACCATGTGAGGCATGAACTCAACCCTGCCCAAGTGTTCAAGCTTTAGCAGGGCTTCTCCATGTATTCAACTATTCTTCAGCTAATTCTTTACGTCCATCCCGACTTCACTTTTTCCCCTCCTAGATGGTTCAGAATTTAATTGCAAATTTACATCTGTAATGTCACGGCTTTCCTTTGAATTTTTTAAAAAAAAAAGTTTTTTGCAGAAACATTTTACATTAAAATTCACACGACTTGATTCTGCGGTTTTGTCTTCTTACGTCTAATTCGATAAAGCCACTTTTCCCACAGACTGTACCATATTACAAAATAAATAATTTTATTTATTTTTTTACGATCACAGAACTTGTCAAGCTTGTCAAGTTGAAACGGAAGCTGCTGCCTTAAGATGGCCCCTCGAGGGCACTGGCTGCAAGATTTTCAAAAGAACCAACGTTAAAGGCAGGGCACTAAATTCTGATTTATGAGATCTATGTGCTTGGAACAATAGAACAGACAGACATGAGCATCTCTCTTAACTTCCATAAAACAGTGTTTTTAAGTCCAATTCTTTAAAAAAAAAATCTAATCTGGTGTTCACTGGGAATGAGATTGGGCGTGTAAGCCACGAGTAGACGCAAGCAGTTCTAGTGTTGCGGTGTCAATCCACAAAAGTCTACTACGTGGCCTGGTTAATGCTGACAGGATGACAAGTGCTGTGCCAAACACAGAGCAAGCAGTCATGAGATAAAACAGCATTGCCTCCCAAACTCTGCTGGCAGGCAGCTGATGAGGTCCCCTCGGGGCTCGAGGAGGCTGAAGAGCAGCGAGCACGAGGAGGCCAGTGGTCCTAATCTCTCTGAGAAATCCAGACAGCTAGGAGAATGTGCAAACTAAGGCAGGCTTTACATTACTGCGGTCCGTGACTGGTATTCGTCAGGAGATTTCAAGTGTGCTTGCCAATGTGGCAGAGCCCCAACACCCACACTCATCAATGCCCTGCTCCCAATAGGGTGCCAGCTTTGCCACTCTAGGAATTGTCAGCTTTCTGACATGTAGGAGGAGGAGGTGGTGGTGTAAGCAGACATGGGTAACTGACGGTGTGGCACAATGCATCCATGGGTGAGACCATCCAAAAATAGAAAAGCAGGCTTGTGGGTTATGTGAAAAGCAAACTTGAACACAAGAAAGTGGCCAAAAACGCTTTGGTGGAGCTTCATGTTTAAATTTTAAACTCCAAGCCCAAGCATTGCCTTTGGGTGGGTGTTTGGGGACTGGGACAAATGTACTGTGCACCGCATGGAATTTCCAGCAGGAAACAGAAGGAGCCGTTATCTGAGACACGTTATGAACAATATTGTGAACATCGTGAGCGTGAGTGCAAGTGATTCAAACAGCTACGATATCGCAGGGTCATTTACAAGTCTTCTTAAATCTTCCCCAAATGTGAATAAAGCAACAGAAATGCCCGGAAACCCAGAGTGAAATAAAAACAGCTGTTTCTCTAAGAGGTGGGCACGCACGACCGTGGACTGGTTCCGTTGTCATGCTGCGGGACGCAGACTGTTCAAACTGTAGCAGCGCTCTCGCTAGCAAGCGGCGAGCCTCAGTCCGTTTTCGATGCGGGTCTTAAGCTATATCCTTCACGGGAAGGAAAAATGTACGGACCACACTCGTTTCTTTAACTTCCGAGTGGCTTTTGTTTTAACGTAAACACCCGCTTCATTTAGTCTCCACCAAAAGGGAAAACAACAACCAGGCGCTACACACTGGCAAAGCGGGCGATGCTAACCAAGCTAGCTCGCTAGCATGCCCCAGACAAAAGCCTGAATGAAGTTCCTATGGGTGCAAACACCATCCAGGTATCGCTGCTCCGCCAGAGGTGCAAACGCTGGGATTCGAGCACACGCATCGTTCCTAAACCCCCTGACAACGTTTCCCTCGTAAGAAAACTGGAGATTTGTGCTTACCCCTCCTGGTCCAGGTTTACTTTCTTCTGTGCTCTGTTTGAATGGTGTGTTGTTGTAGGAGGGCGTCCTGTTCCGGGGTCACATCCCTCCAGTCGGCAGAGCTACGGCGAACTGACTCAACGCAGCGACTCTCCTGCTGGCTCCCCGGTACCCCTGCCGGCCACCAGGGGCGCCACCGGCTCAGCCATCACTGCACACTCATCAGTGGAGTCTGAGCCGTGAAACGTGGTCTGGGTCCGACAGCCGGGTCACCAAAGGGTAAATTCGGATCTCTGTATGGCTGGTCTTTTTAAAGAAATAAATAAGGTGATGCCGGAATTAATACAAAAAGTGAGAATGTACAGAAGGTATTTCTAGCTCTTCATAAGTTAAAGGAATCATAAATAGTAAAATAATATATTCGTTTAGGTCTATAAACTCAAGTTAAATTACATTCATGTGAGTTTGTGAGCATAAAATTATTTATTTATTAATTATTTCTTTTTAAAATTAGTTTGTTTAATTTTATTTATTTTTATTTTGGAGGTTAACTGTGGTGTAGACTCTTTATGCCTTTTTTTTTTCAATACTACACTAACAAAACAACAGGACAAATTAGGACAAGACAGACAAACTGTGCATTTAAATACAAATAACATACATTCAAATAAAAAAAACAACAACACAGGTTAATGTTGAAGGTGTATTTGATGTGCAGTGCGTAAAAGCTGAACACAGGCATTACTTTTGTTAGTTTTTGGCTCAAGAGAGAGAAGAAAAAATAAATTAAACGTAGTTAATAACAATAATTATAACCATTATAAAATAAAATAATAATACTAATAGCCATCATTATCATCATCATCCTATTTCCTATTTCCATTGTCATCGTCATCTTCTTTTTTGTTAGTATTATCATTCAACATATTATCATCATACATATGGCTATTAAAGTATAAATGAGTCTCTAACTACAAGTTAGAACCTTATAGCTTCATATAGCTATACTTATATCTACACAAGTATAGCTTTTATAGATTGTGATTATAATTAGTTAAAAAGTTAAAAAGAAAAATAATACTAATAAAAATAAAAGTAAAAAAAGGAGTCACTTGGGTCAAACAGGTAGGGATTATGTTGTAATATGTTTTTAAATGAGCCTCACCATCGCACATCTCTGAGCCACTTCCGTGTGTAATAGTTTTTCAATAAGATACCTCAGGCTGTTCATCACCTGTTTTGTGTCTGGATTGTTCATTACATGCAAAGGTTTTCGGCCATATATGCCCTATAAGCAAAACTGAATGTGACACTCCTGATTTAAGAGAAAGCTCACAAAATTCTTTTGCAAAGAACCACTCAGTTAGTTTTGCAGCACTTTTAATTAATGTCCAATGAAAAATATAATTTTCAAATTTTTTTGTTGAAAAAAACCCAAAAAAACAACCAACAATTCAGATTCTTACTTTTCAAAAAGACATTCCTGCAAGAAACTTATTAGCCAATTGAATAGAAAAGTTGATACTGCTTTACCACTCTCAAATATTTCGATGAAATATGATCAAGTAAGAGAGAAAAACACAAAAAAGCAGTCATGGTTTTACATAGCTTCCACAACATACTCATACTTAATACAGATAATCAGGCCAGACTGCAATATCTGTGACCAACATCTATACCAAAACAATAAACAGATGCGGACACATTTGTTGGACTTTATCACATCTGCAAAAACCACTGTACATTATCACAAATCACTTTATTGCCACTTCCTCAAATATGGAAGCTAAACTGCGAATGTTTCTAATAAACAAGGGGGCTACTGTGTATAAGGAGGTACTGAAACTAGTAATTTATTTTTGTAGTGGTGTTGCACACCAGACTGATATGACCTAAAGAATAGTTGGAGATAAGCAAGTCCCTCAGACTTGAAATGCTGATGAATATTTAGGGAGAAATGGAACATGGGGGTGACTTTGGTTGATTTGGCCTTTTTCCAATCAATCTGCCTATTTGAAGTTGCAAAAACGAGCGTAACATTCAGTTAACAAATGGCTTGGATTCTAGAAAGTTCTCCCTTTACACTCTGTTTACTGACATCATGTTTACCTCCTCATAACATCTGAAGCACAAGTAAAAACAGGATGCAGAGAAAAGTCTATACTGCATCTCATAATTTTTAGCTGCACGCATGTTAATCAGGGCAGAGCCCGAAACTGATTCAGCAATATACTTTACAATTTGCAAAATAAAAAAAACACACACACAACAAAGAGTAGCCCATTAATTTGTTTTTCCTGACTTAAACATGCAGTGCTTAGTGGAGCCCACATTGAAGGACACTGGCGAGCTGTATTTTAGGTCTGTTCCACAGTGAATCGCTCAGTAGTTTAAGGTACCTTAAATCCTCATGCTGTGTAATCTACACCTACACTTGCTCTAACTGTACAGAGACTTGTACAAAAAGTAGAGACCTTTTAAACCGTTTTGCAAAAATAAAAGAGGCTATAAATAGCACATTATTTTCTTTCATTCAAGTGGACCCTGCACGACTTACGGAATGACATACAGCATGTAAAGTAATGCGAATGCACCACAAAATGAAATGACACAGCATACGAGCTCACTTTAAATAAACGCCATATTTTACAGCATCAGATATGTCAAAGTGTGGTTGTGCTTGACACTGCAAGCATGAAATCGCCCTCATGGGACCTTGTACACCCATTAAAAAAATGCAATGGAGATCACAGTTTAAGTGCATATTTAAATATTAGAGAACACACACACACACACACACTCACAGATGCGTACTGCTCTTTCTAAGATCATAGACCTAGTCCAGGTTTACACTTTCAAAGAAGGCATGACATCAATACTGCATTTTGAGAAAAACATCCACAAGTCTATGGCTTACATGAGTCTACGGATTGTCTTATTCTGGGACCTGCTGAAGCTTTTTTTTCTGTTCTTTTCACCAAACATATATGAGATCTTTGCCTTGCGCATAAAAAAAAAATCGTATATTTCTCCAGAAAAAGGGAATAGAAAAATAAAATAGAATTGTAACTTCAAAATCTAAAATAAAACTGATTACACTTTCATGGTGTCTTTTAAATATGACGCTGGAGTCAGCAGACAGTCTGCTTAGCTTAGCATAGTTAAAGCAAAACAGCTAGTCTTTCTAAAGGAAACAGTCACTTTTAAAGATCACCAATTAACATGGACTGTGCGCAGTGCTGCAGTGGTGAGCACTGTCACCTCAAAGAAATAAGGCTGGTCTGCAGTGGGGGCTGTGGTGGAGTTGGCATGGTCTCCTGTGCGTATCCCTGTGAGGTTTTTCCTCCCGCGGTCCAAAGATATGCTTGTTTGATTAACCAATCATCCAAAATGGTCCATAGATGTCCATGGATGCGAGGAGGGACATTACCCCGCCCCTTTCTCAATACCACATAATATAAGCTCCACCTTCCCTAGTACCCTAAAATGGATAGGATAAACCTAGTATACTTAAATCTCACTTAAGCTAAAAGGCAAGTAAGTGTATTTCTTAAAATAAGAGTAGTATCAGGGTACCTTTAGCTATAGGTACACACAGCCTGGTACACAGGCATGTTTTCAAAATAAAAGTCCTACATTTTCTTAGACTATACTATAAAATGCTTCATGTGTATTGGCACATATTCTTCTTCAAGGCAACATTAGACAACAATGTTAGAACGACAAAAAGCATCACCTCTTTTTGAAATATTCTTTGCGACCTAACAAGTACATCAGCACTCATTAAGTAGTTACCACAGTTAAATAAAAATACAATAATGATAATATATATATTTTTTAAAAAGACACGTTTTGCAAAGATACAGTTGAAATGAGAGGAAATAACCTCATAACAGCTATCGTGGGTTGTAAACCGTACGAAAGTCTTGAGGTGAAACTGCTGTTCCCTGCCGAACAGAGCCTCAAGTCATCATAAAGTTAGTTTGCAGCTTGCTCCCTGTTGAGTAATGCAGTCGATGAGATGAACTTTCTGTTTCGGTGATTCATGACACTTTGCATGAGCAGGTGGTTTTCAAGTAGCAATTTCAGCAAATCAAAAACAGGTTTATTCTCTGGGTTGAAATGCTCCTCGTGGCAAAGACATTCCACTGATATATGGGAGGAGGATGAGTGCGATGGATTTTCTTCACTGTGAAAATACTTGTGTGTGTGGAAGTGATGCTCCAGGATTATCTCATTATCTTTGGATGCCTCTGCTTAGTTGTTATTTACCACATACAGGCCACTGAGATGTAAACGTTTGCTAAAGAGCTTTTCAGAGTCTTTGAATTCCTTCTGTCAAGTAAAATATTAGACTGTGTTTATGTGTATAAGTTAAAAATCCATGTATTTGGCTGGGCCTCATGTTTAATTGGTTCAGTGTTCTTCATGGTCTATTATCTTTGGCCAGTGAGTGCATCATCCAGTTGACCTTGGTCTTCCAGCTTTCCCGCAAGGCTTCGTTGAACTTTACTTTGAAGTTCTTCAGCGCCTCGTCCTCTGTTTTGCCCAGCGCTAAAGAGTCCTTTTAAAAACAAGAAACCACTAATTATTAACATTGTTGTCATTCTCCTCATAATCATTAACTGCTACATCATAACTGTGGCATACCTTTAGATACTGTATGTCTTTGAAGGACGTGAGTTCAGGTAGCCCCGCTGCCTTCATCATGGCGAAGAGGTTGACAAACAGCGTCCCGTTCCGACACAGGATCTTATAGGCCCGCTCACAGTACTCCCTGAACCTGATGCAAAAGATGCAAAAACAAACACGTTTCATAAGTTAGCAGAACCCCAGAACAATCCATCCATCCTTTACTGCTTATTCAATTCAGGGTCACAAGGTGCCTGGTTCCTATGCCAGGGTACACGGTCTATTACAGGGCCAAGACAGACAACACAGACTCCACACAGAAAGGCTCCAACTGACAGGTGGATTTAAACCCAACTCCTTCTTGCTGTAAGAGGACAGCGCTTGCCACTGCACCACTGTGCCAAAGTCTATAACTATAACTACGTACGTGTGTTAGAGTTACATGTTTTTATTGTACCTCTCAAATTTCTCACTGTTGTTTGTTCGTCCTTGCTGGATCACGTGGACAAAGTCATACGTCAGGATAAAAGGCACGCGCTCCCTGTTGATCCCGAGTTTCCGCTTGAAGTTGCCCAGGAAGTGCCCAAAATCAATGTGGAACAGCTAAAAAGCAAAGTCTCACTTTAGTCACTATGTCTGAGTCTCCCAAACACTGACTGACCTAAACAATTTGACTCCAGCATGTTTCACCAAAAAATTATTAGAATATTACAAAGCACATTTTTTTTTACCAACTCCAACCAAAAACATTACACATCAATCAACAACATAATTTTGCTGAGATTCAAACGTGCAGTAAATCTTACCTGTCCAGTTTCCCTGATCATGATGTTGTCATTGTGACGATCTCCGATGCCCAAGACGTAAGTAGCTACACAGTAGCCAGCGCAGGACAGTGTGAACTCCTCTATCGCTTGATCAAGTTTGTCCCTGGTGACATAAAAGGTCACAGAAACGAGGAAGCAGAACGTGAGCGAGTTGTGTTCTTACAGTGCTTTCATACTTCTCTTATATTTCCTATATCAGCCTGCATTACACAAACGCAGCCATGAAGCAGAGTGTCATCGGTGACAGAGCATATGAAATGTTCAAAGAGGAGTTCCTGTGGCTGATTAACGCCTGATCGTCACATCCTTTCGCAGCCTAGACGTGCGGAGGGTTCATTGTGTTTTTTATACTAATTTTCTCACGCTGCAGTGTCCGGGCTAATTATCTTTGTATTCTGTGGGGCCATCAGCCTGGACACACCAACGCGTGAAGTACAGAGGCTTATTCATTACTTCTTCAAGGAGCTTTTAGAATAGACAAGACCTTCAGACTGTCTGGCATCAAATAAAAATCTACTCTCATTTAATGCTGCTAAAGATGCTGCCAGCCGGGGCACTTTGTGCTGCTCTATCCGGTTTTAAAATGCTACAAGGAAAAAAACACTTTTAAGAAAACAATTTAAGTAAAAAAAAGAAAAAGAAACTACAAGATGAAGCAGTACTGTTTACTGCTCACAAGAAGTGAAATATTTATATCAAACTATGCAAGTTTTCCTGAATGGGACTGGGAATAGGATGAAGGCTTGTGTGCCTTAAACACCCTTTTTTTCATATTCTTAAATCTTATTTTCTGTCCTTCCCCTCCCCCTTCTTTTCCACATGAACAAAAATGGATAATTGATCGCAAACATATTATTGTTTTACTTAAAAAATATCAATACCCATCTGTGGCTCAATATACGCGGCTGCTTTGTGCTAAAATCAAGAGGAGTCGATGAAATGATGAGATGCCGCTTTGGAAAATTCACATGATGTTATCGCAAATTTCAAATTGAAAAACTTCTTTCTTGACACTTGACAAGTCAGCGCTGTCCTAGGAGGACTTGGGGAAGTCCCCACAACAACCTGAGGGAGGTTTATGGGGGGAAAAGGGTGCATATGCGGATTAGCTCACCCCACTCCTGCTCTGTGTCTTCTGTGTGGTTTTATGTCATGCTTGGCTGTGTGTATAATGCACCTAATTTGCTTTGCTTTTTGAGGTTAAATAGGGTCATCACCTCTACAGAGTGTCTACACCAAATAAGATGACAATCGGAGAGCTTCTGAGAGTTGCCATTGTGCCAGAGTTCATCGTACTCACTCGGGATTCTTTGATTTGAGCCAGTTAAGCAAGGCGTCCTTGTTGAAGGCAGCGGTAGCGGCGCTGTTGCTGCTGTTACGCTGGATGTTGGCAATTGTGTCAGAGTTCTTCACAACCTCGATGAGCCCCATTTTGTTCCCGGTCGACAGGCAGCCGTACGGGATCATCCTGTGTTTGCCAAGTCGAAAAATGAACAGCGTTAAGGCTGGTGGACAAGATTTCCCCGTGCACAAGAGGCAATTAGTGTAAGAACCAGCTCCTACCTGAGATCCAGACCTTCTTTCTTCCACAGATTCTCCATGAGCTGGATCATCTGCAGGGTCAGCATGTCTTGTCGAAGGTCTAAAGGTGACAAGGAGAAATTGATATATCTAATCCTAACTTTTCTCTCGCATGACTCGTTCCAAACCCACAGTTTTTATCTTCCCAGCAGATTTGAATGTGCAAACCAGCCCTTAAACTAAAACAGGCACCTTGAGAAAGGCATGTTCGACCTTCTTGTCTCTTACCATCTCCATTTTTGAAGATAATGCCCACCATGTCTCCTTCAACTGCGGGATTCTTGAACATCAGCCAGAGTGGCTTCATCTTGGAGTCCATAAATCTGCATCTATCAGTACTGTAACAGCAAAAATGCTCATGTTCATTTTCATCCTTGTACATATATTTTTGCTCAGTAACTGATATCCCTTGTGATCTGTTGTATAAAAATGATTTTTTTTTGTCCATGACGACACTGACAATGCGCTCATATGTTTGTAGGAGGGAGAAATGAGAGTAAGTTGCTGTGATCCTGAATCAACTGAAGAGTTAATTTCTCCGTGTACCACTTAAATGTATTTTTTTTTATTCAGTAAAGCCAGAAAAGGAGCCAAAGTGGCCTTTGCAAAATCCAATAAGGAGGACAATAATGCATAAAACAATTATGCTCTCTTGTGTGCGTTTGCATTTGTGTGTTTTTCTGGGCCACTAACCAGATCTCAGAGAGGATGATGCTCGGGTTGAGTGGTGACAGAAGGTCTGACAGGGCCTCCAGGTAGGACTCTTGTCTGATACACTGCTTCAGGTCCTCTGCCGTCACCTTCTGGGAGCCCAACTTGACAAAGTCACTCAGAGCCTTCATTTTGCCCAGAGCCTCATTCTGAGTGTGTGAGAGTTAACACAGAGACTGAGAATCAGTTGAAAACACACAAGATCAAAGCGAAGGTGAGTAAGAATCAGGAGGTGATTACCTGTTTGGTTAAGAGCTTGATGTGATGGATATTTCCCCTGCAGTAGGCCTCGAGAATCAGGCCAAAGCGCAAACCCACAGATGCCACATGAGTCTCTGACCTACAATAGACACAAATCTCCAGTCAAACAAAAAGCTGACTCGATCTTGTTTTTCTTTCTGCTCCCTTTTTTCTAACTAGCTTGTATTTTTTAAAGCTAGCCCCTTCTCACTCACCTGAGATGCCAAAACAGAAAATGTCCGATCCTCCTGTTGGACAGTGCCCGTTCTAACAAGAAAGTGGTAAGGTCACAGTCCAGGTAGGACTCGTACTTCAGGACCTGGACCAGCTGGATCAGATAATGAAGCAGCTCATCATCACTGTGTGCAGAGAAATGTGGCTTATGCGGTTAACAGTCACAACACAGCATGCCTGGCACTGTAAGCTTCTGAAACAGATGTGTGTGTACCTGAGCTTTCTGAGGCATCTGATAGTGAAAGAACGAACCGCTGGGTCGGGAAAACTGTAGTCTAAGAGCTCCAAGGCGTGGATGGCAGGGAGGTCTGGCCAGTTCCTCAGTAAATTCACCATCTGAGGAGAATCCAAGAATTATTTTCTAACATGATGAGAAAAATCAAGGAGATTTTGACAATTTGAAGATTAAAGCAGGCTGCTGATGTTAATTCACAACTCGATATTTCTTTCTGCGGCAGTGACATTACTATAATTTTGCATGATTCACTGTTAAAACATTCCTTAGTTTTGAAGCTCCAAAAACCTGTAAAGTCACACATTTTCTTGCTCTTGTTACAACAAAGGTTTACTGCAAGACCTCTGTGGTTGGTAAATATTACCAACATAATATTATAAATAAATATTATATTACATAGATCAGAGCTCATGGTTGCCTGTTTTCTATAGATAGAACTTTATTTTGAAAATGTAAAAGAATGAAGTACAGCTGGCATTCATGGACGTTTGCTAAAACAAAATAAAACACCCAATATAAACTATTAGTTGTCTGTATATAAGAAACTAAGAATACATACTGATATGGATATGTGTAACTGTAAAGAATTATAGACCCTTCACTCACACACACAGATACACACTTATCTACACTACATAGTATTCATCCCAGTTTTAATAATCCTATATAGACTATCATTTCAGATGAAAAATTTGACTTCTTTGAGCTTTTTTCTGATTCGTTCACTCCTTGTTTGAAATTTTGGCCACTTTAACCCTTAAAGCTAAGCTAATCATCTGAAACAAAAGGTTTTACATCTCCAGATCGACTTACAGACATCAGTGAAAAATACAAAGAATAAATAACGCTTTACTCGTACCTGAACTACATCCTCACGCTTATTCCACTTGGTGATGAGGAGGAGCTTGGACAGACTTTCAGGATAATGATCGCGGACTTCGGTGCGGAGCTTCCACAGGAGCTCTTTCTCGTCCTCGAAAAACTCGGTGTAGTTTTTGTTGTCCATGAATTCTTTGAGCTTAAAGTACTACAGAGAGCACATGATCCACACACAAAGTTATTAAATTTTCTGCTTTAAAAACAAAACAAAAATTCTAACAATGTAAAATTTGTCACATGTGAGTCCTACCTCGTCTTTAGTGGCTAAACTTAGATCACCATTCCTCTCCATGTCACATATCTGAAAACACGTGAGGATTATTGCTTGGACTGACTGTCATCAAACAAAGATCCAAATATGTGCTTCAGCCTCAATAAACATGACACAATAATTCTGTGTAAAAATCATAAAATGACTTCATCATTAAGGAAAATGTTTTTTGGTATAAACTGAATGTATACAAATCCTATAAATTTCATTTAACTATATTCCATTAAATTTAATAAAATTTTACACTGTACTTCACGTTAGTTCACCTTTTTTTTTTTAATTGTAACTTTTTTTGTGTAGTCTTTTGGGAGATAGTACCTTTTCAAGTGGAGGGTAGTAGAGGGGGTGTGGCCGGATGTTGGGAAAATGAATGAGAAGTTCAGCGGCGCTGTCCACATTAGGGTTCTTCTCAACAGTTCCCATCGGGTTCAGCAGGTCACTTTTCTCATCTGTGATAAAAATATCATATATGAAATGATGAAATGTTCCATTTGGTGGAATCTTCTTCTCAGTTTTTAGTCTTTCGTCTAAGAAAACCACTCCCCCGCCTGGCAAACAGGTACTTCAGCATCTGCAAACAGGCTATCTTATTGCATCATAAAACACAAAATGTGTCACTATGTGTGATTTGGGCGGCAAGACGTGTCACTCTGGGCATTTCAGAAGCTCTCTGCGTGCTTCAAAGTGTTGTGGAGGAGGTGTTTTTTAAATTTTTTGAAGAGGATGAAAATGTAAGAAGAGGCAAGGCTGAAAAGTACCAGGAACACACGGCCATGTGGATAAGTGGAACTCCCCAGTCTTCAGCTGGTCCTTGTAGTCAAACACCATGGTGTTCACCCAGGCTATTGGACAATCCTGAAAAGACAAAGAGAGAAACTTTATTGTTTCACTTCACACACCATCTTCAAGCTTGAGGATCTTGGAAATGGTTTAAAACTGAGTCAGAGAATGTAAAAGATGTACAGAGGAAAACGAACCTGCATAGCTTGCAGCCTGAGCTGAATTATGTTTCCTCAGTTGTAATAAAATCATGTGCAATACTTGGGCAATACAAATCTTTTATATTTCAAGCTCTTTCCTCTCTGAAGATAAAAACGTTTGACTGAGAAATCTTTTTTTTTTTTTTTGCATCATAAAAAATTAAAATCAAGATTCTCTAAAGGCAAAGCTTTTTTATTCTTTAATCTAAAATGCTTTGAATAATTAACCATCTCCTGCCCAACATGTGCTTTATTTTAAAGGTTCACTTGAATTCAAAACTTTAATATTCTAATTGCAATAAACACTCTGAACCTTGATTGCGGTATATTTAATTTAATTCACCGTTAGACTTAGAACCGCCTCCAAAAACATGACAATAAAACGTTAGGAGAATGATTCGTTTGTATTTCTAACTTCTAAAGTTCTCTATAAAAAGAATTTGGGTTCCAAGAAATCAGTAGAAAAATGACTTCCATTATTTCAGTGTGTTAAAAACAACAAAAACACAGTTAACACATTCAAGTTAAAAAAAAAAAGAAGAAAAAAAGGCAGTGCACATAAACAAGAGCGGCTAAAATAGCTCAACTTCCGCCAGCCTTTCTGCCGTCTGGCTGCAGGACTTCTCTTCCAGGCAAACAAAGAGAGAAGTGGCTCAGAAAGCAGAAGTGGTCTTAATGGCTATAAAACACACCTGGGCTACATGTTTTGGAGGTCTGCACAAACTCGAGCGCACAGCTGCTGCGTCGCTTCAAAACAGAAGATACTGCGACTACAGTAAAAGGGGAATTTGTTGTTCTTGTTCACTGTACCTTTCATTGTATACAGGGGAGGTTTGTGGGGGCTCTTTCAAATGTGGTATTTGAGTGTACTGCCACCACTGTAGCAGCTGTGCACCGTCCTGAACAGGACATATTTTATATTCATTTATATGACATAAAAGGAGCTGCTGCAAGAAGCTGCTGAAGCCAATCAGCATCCAACTGAATCCAACTTGCTTATAGTTAAAGTAACATATTAAATTTTGCATGTATTAATAAAATGAGAGGTCATTTGTTTGCTAGTAACATGCCGAGTGGAGCTTTTTTAACAAACATTTGTCATTTCGACCATAAACAGAAATGTGTATGGCATTGGTGTCAATTAATTAATTTTATCAAAAGTATGTTTTTTCCCCTCAGGTTAAAAGTTTAAAAATCTCTCTATGCTGGAAACTTCTTGTTATATAGAAAAGAAAAGCATAAATTCTCTTAAATGACTAATAATTAGTAGCTGCTCATGAATTTCTGTCAGTTGAATGACTGATTCAGCAGTTAATGTAATAAATGTTTTAAAGATAATTGGTGCATTAATGTCAGATCAGGTGTTATTGTCATTAGTATCTACATTTTGTGCTTTTTTAAACTATATTTTTGGGCCTTCCTTGTGTCAGGACACAGGGGAAGACACACTGTAATTGGATTCTGGGCGGATCTGAACTTTTTGCATTAGCCAAACAAAATACAGGTGTCCTGCTGAACCCAGTCAGCTAAACCAGCGTTCAGTTACTGACTGGATTTTGGCAAACAAATTACTCTTTCTTGGAGTGTTTGCCTCGCAGACCTTCAGGTGTCCTGATCAGCCTTAATTTTTCAGTTTAACAATTACACTGAAGTGTCGCCCTGGTATCACATACTTCTTAGTCAATACTAATTATTTTCAATGATGGAGCTGTAGCTAAACAATTATGTGCTTATCTTATTGTTAAACCACTAGTTTAAACCACAAATTATTATGATTTTTTTTGTTTAGAAATAAAACTTCATCATAAGCGGTAAAGCTTTGTGCAAACGATTACAATGCTTTTTATATTATCACCATTATTACTATGTGCTCCACTCTTCAAAATGTAATTTCACATCATTTTTGCATGCTTTGCCAGCCATGTATAAATGTATGCAAAGCTATATAGAAAAGCTGTCTGTCATGCTTATTGTTGTAGGCGCACGTGTGCCTTTGTGTGCAGTGAGGTTTCTTTGTTTCATATATATACACACACACACACATATTTATATATATATATATATATATCCTGTGTTGTGTTTGTTTGCCTAAAACATCAGTGAGAAGTAGGTCTTTAATCCTCAGTTTGATATATATCTTTTATAAAAATGTAGCCGTTTGCGTGGCCCATTAGTGCACTCCTTCACTCATTCAATTTTTGTCGTAATGCGATATACTAGCAAAGAGTCAATCAAAGAGAGAGTTTGTCTTCTGCTGCAGCCCTTACAGCAGAATAAACCTTTGAAAATGCAGCTGAACAATTGTTAAAACAGCTAGAAGAGTTGCAGGTGTAAATCCAACTACATGGATTTAATGTGTGCACTTTTCTTGTACCTTTCTCTTTGTTGGCTTTTCTGAATTCATGCTTGTTAATCAAAAAAATGTTGCAAAGCCCTGCTGTAGATAAAATTGCTTTGTAATGTCTTAATCCCCCTCCCCCGCTAAGCTGTCAGCGAGCATGTAAATTTAGAAGGTTCAGTGTATATATGTGTGTGTGTGTGTGTGTGTGTGTGTGTGTGTGTGTGTGTGTGTGTGTGTGTGTGTGTGTGTGTGTGTGAGAGAGAGAGAGAGAGATGAGGGCTGTGAAGATGAATTTAGAATTCCTTGAAAATGTTAGCCAATTCCTTCCTTCCTTGGACCGATGTGCAGATAAAAGGGCTGAAGCGGATGAAGTGTTAACCGCAGCCTTGCCACTAAGCACACTTGCACAACCCGACGCAGCAGAAACAACAGACCCACACAGAAGCTACACGCACTACACACAAGAGAGGAAACAGATCTGTTTGTGCTTGCGAACAAATTCACACCACCAGCCCAAAACACTGGCCTACTCAATCGAACGAGTAGTACGCTGAGACCCCAAAAGCACCACGAGTTACTGACACACTCACCGCTTTCTTGTTCTTCTTTTTGGTGCCGCGGGGCTTCTTGGTCTTTTCAATGACGCCGTAGAGCGCGAAACACAGGCGGCTCATGCGGGGCAGGTCGGCCACGTTTATGTCAAACTCCAGCTTCTGATTCCACAGCGGCTCGGAGCTCACTGTCACCTCCGAGCTCGTCACCACCTTACAGAGCAGCTCGCTGCCATGGAACAGACCAGCCTGCACTACAAGCTGCAGGGGAACCACAGATACACAGTAGTGATTAGATGGAGGCAAGACATGTGGTTTGGAAGCCGAAGACTTTAGCACTTTAGTGTGAAGGTGATTGCTTGTGGAAGATTTACAGACTTCACGAGATGATTCAGAGTTTCCTGTGTAATTCGAGCTATGAGTCAAAGAGTTTACACATTCGTAAGCGCAAACAGGTCTCCGTGCAGAGTCAGACACAAATGAAAAAACAACCGCCAGAGACGTAATTTAATACTGCACGACCATTAAGCTCCTGCCTTTCGCCAAATCAAGATAGTCCGAATTAACATTTACAAAATATATGAGCTGATTTCCCCCCTTCCCTCCAGGGGTTGTGTTTTCAAACCTCTGCTTGACATCCACAGACATGACTGATAATTATGCAGCAGGAAAAATTAGTCATGAGTCATGATGCTCTAAGGCAGCAGCACCCAGGAGTGCACTTGCACTTAATAACCCATCCAAACAGTAATGTAGTTAGTTATGAAACAGAATTACAAAGACAGACACACATTAACAGAGTTCCCACTCTTTCTTTCACTCTTTCTTCTGACACGGAAGGGTGAGCATGGAGTATCAGCGGATGTTTCCACATCCTTTGGCTGTTCTCGTACGCTCACTGACAGTTGTCAAATTTTGAGATAGGTCAGGAGCCCGTCTGCAATAGTAACATGCAACGCCTTCAAAAAAAGAAGTGCATTTGAAAGCGAAAGAGGGAGAGCATGTAGTCTGTCTTTTTTCTTAGAATCTAGGCCTCAGAATGAGACGTAAAAACCAGATAGACACTCCCCACTTCCTGTTTTGAAGTTTTAACCAACCGCCTTGATGAATTATGGGAAATGTGTGGTCTGTACCATGTGACCCCCCTTGTCATTTACATGTCAGCCCCGCTGTTCCTACAACTGAAATTGAGATATTGGTAAACAAGTGAATGCCACATTTCATTGAGCAGCAAAGTGAGAGAAAACCCACGCAAAACCACACCGACCTTCATTCCCTCGTCTGCGTTGACTCGTTTGCCTTGCACCAGGTGAATGTGGAAAGGCTCATTGATGGACCACAGAGAGGAGGTGTTTTGCTGTAGGAAGAAGTCAGAGGAAAAAAGGGAATTTAATTTCTCACTGCCTTGCATTCACACGGTTGCTCCAATTTCCTGTTTGGCCACAACTCAAAAAAACGAAAAGAGGGTAGACGCAAAGTAACATCTACTTTCAAAAGAAAGTTGGGGGGGGGGGACTTTCTAACTGAAGACAACTGCCAAAAGATTTTTAGCTGCTTATCTGACGAGCTTCAGATAAAAGTTTCAAAACATTAACAATATTTTTTATTATGCTAAAGCAGTTCCAACGTATGCTGCATGCGCAACTACAGCAAATGAAAGACAAGCCGTCAGATGTAAATTATCTACACCGAGCTGCGTGGCTTATTTCAAGTGTGCCAAAGTCCGCAGGCTAGTCGAGTAACAACTGCAAGAAAAGAGAAAAGGGGGAAAAAAAGAGCATGTGCTCCTCTTTTAATGAACGACAGCTACCGCCTGACCTCTTACCTTCTTCAGTGGCAGAGGAGGAGGTCTGGATAAGGAGCGACTCTTGTACACCTGGTTGCACATTCTGCCCTGCTCCTCCTGACATTTGGTGACGGTGGAGTAGTGCACCATGGTGAGGTGGGGGTTCTGGCCATTTCTCAAGCACGAGAAGATGTACTGAGGAGAGAGACAACAGAAGATTTACTGGCACAGCCATCAGTCAGTTCACCCACAGATATTTCCCAGTGTTCTGATAGCGCTGGTTAGCTCCTGAAGGCTGTTCATTTGCTGTAGGTTAATGCAGCTCAAATCTCATTATGTGTGGATGGATGCAGTTCCTTTCTGCAGGGCTGCTATACAGATATGAGTCACCCCTGCAGGTAGTTGGAGTTTCAAAATCAACAGTGGAGTCTCCGGCCACCAAAATCTTGACTTAGCCTACTCCTAACCGACAGTCATTTCAGTTATTATGGACCCACCTGCACAGGCTGAACGCAGACAAACGACACTAAACAGAAACTTGCACACATTCACAGAGAAAACAACAGCTTGTCTAGAATATAGAGAATGCAATTCACAGTTTCAACAAAGATCAGCAGAGAAAGTCCAACTTTTCACAGTTCGTTTTTCAGTTTGTGAATAAATAGATAAACCTTCATCTTAAAGGCGCTGTGGGTTAATATGTCAAAGAGCATGTGTATTTTTTTTTAAAGACGGATGCTGATATGAAATCAATTAGGTAGAATAGTTCATACTGAGTCTAGCACATGCCCACAGGAACGAGGAGGATAAAGGCCCCCTAGGTGCCCTCTGAAACACTTCTTTGTGGCAAAACAGAAAGAAAAATGACATCTGTGCTGATTATTTGTTAGCACATTTTTATGTCTCTCTGCAACTCGTCTAGAAGCGAAATACAAAAGCTATCATGGCAGAAAATGAGCCTGAAAGAAAATTGGACTCTTGGGAATTATCATCCAACAAAAACACAAACCCAAAATAAAATTTGACAAACCTACACAGGATTTGCCTCAAAGCCACAATACGAACATCTAAAATTTCTAGTCCAGAATTTGGTTAAAAAACAAAAATGGGACTGAGTCATTAAACCAACAAAACCAACTGTGAAAAAAGAGAAATAATTAAAGTGATAAAGTTAAAAAAAAAATTCTATGCTGCATTTTCACACAATTTTCTGCTCCAAGAGTTTATTTTATTCGATTAACTCACTTTGAACTGACACAGTGGGTGTTTCCCATAGATGAAATCCCACCTCCCGTTGACCTGTAAGGTGTAGTCTTCAGGTTCCTGTCGCATTAAGCGGAAAACGGTAGCCTTCTTCTTCAGAGCGCTCTTCATCAGAACCAAGGGGAGGTCATGAGGGTCCTGCTGTAGCATGAAGCTTTCCTGTAAGAGCAACAGACAACATCATTCAAATAAAGAGTACGGCTTTACAGAAAATCTTAAAATTGCTGCTTGTTCCTGAGTGTTGTTTTGAAGGTAGTGTTTATGGTGTGGGAGGGGGCTTTCCAAAGGTGATCACATTTACTTAAAATCACCTCCACAATGTGTCTGCACAAGGTGGAACCACAGTTTTTCCAATCAAAGCTACTTTGCTTTTTGCGGGTTCCCTGCTGCCCCATCATACCAGAACATTAAATTTGATTAGTTTGAACAAACTGGACTGTATGACTCATGACAACTTAAAAAAACAACAACTGATGAACTCACGTCAGAAGCCTCAAACTTGACATTAATGAAGATCTTCTTGATGTTTTTTGTCTTGAGGCTCTGCGGCAGGGAGCAGCATGGCTCCAGTTCACATGGGAAGCTGTACTCCATCCACTTCTGCCAGGGCAGACTCTGTCGATCTTGAGCCTTTTCTTCGCAAAACGCCCTCATCTTGGTCCGAAACTCATTTACCTCGTCATTCTTCTGAGCTTCAAACTCATGCAGACCTGGAAAGTTGGTTAAAAAGTAAAAGGAGAACTTAGCTTATCATTTAATTAACTGAAACACGAAAAACGTTCAGATGAATAAAGAAAACATAGAAAAGAAATTATGCCATCAGAATAGCAAATTTTCCCTGACTAAATCTATAAGAAACATAGGCTAAAATGTAACAATGCTATTAGCCACGTTTAGCTTTAAGTCTGTATATTTGAAAACTTTATCCCTGAATTTTTCAAAAGTTAATTACACGTAAAATATGAGTGGAATCATATTATAACTATCTAAAGAATAATTATCATTCCACTCATAATATATTCAGAATACATGAGAATATGGGGGGGTTGCTAAACAAATAAATTAGCTTTAGCTAGTTAGCCTAGCCGAGCCCTACTTTTTCAGGTTAGCTACATTAGCTTATAGTATCTTTGGTTAATTCACAGAATCATTATTTTTAATTACTGTGAACCTACTGTAAAAACCAGAAATTCCTACAGCAGTGAAAAAACAAGAAAGCTTCTGTCATTTAATGATTACTTTTGTGTAATATGAACGGCAATGGCTGTAAAACCTATATCTCAAATTTAAACCTTCACATTTTTCAAAGCTGTGAAGCGGGCCAGATTGAAATCTCTGCTGGTCAGATTTTGGCCCCTAGGCTTTATATTTGACATTATTGGCTTATAGCTAGCCAGCAACCTGCTTTACTTGTAAAAAAAAAAAAGACGATTAGCATCGTGGATATACTGTAACTCAGAAAGAAAATGCTTTTTTGTTAATAGTTCCTTCTTTTGAGCAAAGTGTTATTCTGCTAACTTTATAGTCTCCGAAAAATAAGAATACTTTTGTTCCAATTAGCATTTTAACTCTGCCAAACCAAGGCTTCAAAACTACAACCACAGCAACTTTTCATCAGTTCTCATGCTGTAAGTGTGCTGTGGCACTTGTTGCAGGGGTCTGGATCAACAACTGAGCAAAAGAAGACATTTTTGTGGCACTAAGAACATAGCAGAGCCACAGTAATGGTGACAAGTGGATGAGATCAAAGCTGCTGTGCAAACATTAAGACGTTATCAGGATGAGTGTTGCAAGTCAGAAACTCTCATTTCATTTCTCTTTTTTAAATGCATACAGTCACTTGTTCTGTCTGACTCTGAGAAATCTAGTAGACTGGGCAGCAATTCAGGGGACTCGAGCCAGACTGGAATATCTCTATAGCTTAATGACAAGAACTCTTCTCTGTAATCATGACTGATTTAATCTCATAGAACAGTACCACAAACCCTTAAAAGCAAACAACAAAAAAACAAACAAAAAAACCCTCTATAGACACTGCAGAGGCCCACCTTTGCCAATTAACAGGCTGATTTGGGCGTTGGTGAGTTTCTCCACCCGGTCGCCCTCCCTCGCCACCAGCCTCAGAACACACATGAAGGGCCGCACATCACTTATGCGCCTCGATTCTTCCTCCAGCTCTTCCCTTTCCGCCGTCTCGTTGATGCAGGTGAAGACGTATCCATCAGGATCGCCGAGTCCACAGAACAGGGCCTCACTTCTCGCATTTTTCCAAACCATCTGAAATAAGAGACAAGAGGGATAAATGAACACAAGAGCCCCAGTTTTGATGAGCTGCCATGCCCAGTTTTCATGAGAAAAAAAAAACAAGACTGTCCAGTTACTGTTTTCAAAATTAAAACAAAAGCAAATGATCCTCTGATTAATCTAATGAGCTGAAATAAAGCAAGAAAATCATTGTTTCTAAAGCTTTCCTAAAATTCCTAGTGAATTAGCAATGACTGGAGGGCCATTTCATCTATTAATCATCCTAACAGCATCCATGAGTATCATTACCTAACGCAGCTAAATCAAACAGCCCGTAGTGGCAGAAGTGTTGGCCCGTTCAGCAGCACGTTCACATTTTAACAGCAGATCTGCTTCGGCAGAGTGCTGGCTGTGTTTCCCAGGGAGGAAAGCTGCAAGCTCCCTCTCTGTCGGAAGCATCAGAACCGGGGAGCATTGTCTGAGCGGGGGCTGCGTTTTAATTAGTTTAATGTCTGAAGAAAACATTAAGTCAACCAATTTGTTTAAAAGCGTATTATTGTGACTGACAACAAGATTTTGCAGTCTGAGCGTCTGAGCTGTTATGCTGCAGTCAATCAATTACAGTCTCCTGGAAATACAGTGCTCTCTATTAATAGACGCAACGTGTGATTACATTACACATCCACATATCAGTGAGGAGTTGAGGTTTCAGAGACCCTTTTAAAAGCAGATGCCGATGCATGTGAGCGTTGGGTTGGGGTGGGAGGGACACTGTACCTTTTTGATGCTTTTGATGGTGTCGTTTCGAGACACGGGGAATTTGAGGAAGATCCCAGTAGGCAGCAGGAAGTCCATGTTGATCGCCTGGTCCCCCTCCTTCTCCCACTCCTCCTGCATCCCATACTTCCCTGGGGGCATGGTGACGGCCTCTCATTTACTGCCAGCTCCTCTGCTGCTCACCAGAACACGAGCCGGCTGTCCACACACAGAGCAAGCACAGCCGGGGTTAATATGTCCACTATTAACAAGTGTCCCTGCATGAGCTGTCTGCTGTTTGTTCCCAAAACACTGGATAATGCATCTTTAAGAGGTTGTAGTTGAAAAAGGAAGAGGACGTGCAGGTTGTAAATAACGTGAATGAATGGTAGCTTATTGAAGGGCCTGGCCAGGCACCTGATCCCCTTCCTCCTGATGGTGATATAAGAGCACACAGATATTTAAAAAAAAAAAGAAGAAGATTAAGACGACCTGAGTGCTTCTATCACGTTTACTACGTGCAGTTCTGCCTTTAATGATCAAAAGGAAATATTCAAGGGTCAAATCAGGTGAAACGGCGCTTAAAGAAACTTCAGCTTTCTGGTACATCTGCTGAATAAAATGCAAATCAGAAAAATGGAAATGTGCTTCTGCTTCCCGCAAATGTAACGAAGTGTGTGTGCAACGAGAACAAGTAGGGTTTGCAACGTAAAGTAATTCTACACTATTGATTTTCTTTGGTAAGAGGAAACTTGCGCTGTGTGCGCTGCATGTGAATAACAGATGTAGGCTGACTTGTGCCCACAGCCTAAACAATGATAAATAAATAAATGTTAAGCTTTTAAAATGAAGCTCACAGGACCGGATGGATGTCAGATACGCTGTGATATATCTGTATATTTTGAAATGAAAGGCTAGAATGGAAATAAAAAGATACGGCGCATCCAATCCAACACGCAAACGTGACGCTGCGCCGTTGTCAGTAAAACTTGTGTCATGGCGAAAGCCTTGCCAACCTGTTAGCGCACACACTTGCCTGTCAGCTCTACAACCCGGTCATCTCTTCATGGCTTTCCCCCCTTTTCCCCCCGTCTTCTTCTTTTTGTTGTTTTTTATCGCAGTGAAGATGGAAGACGGAACATCACGGAGACGTGGGTCGCTCAGATCCGGCGGCTGCAGGATCTATCCGTAAGGAGGAGATGAGCAGGGTGAGGTGCTGTAAATCCGAGCGCTCGTACGGCTCCTGTGAAGCAGTGGAGTGCCTCCCTGCCTCGGTGCTGTGCGCTGTCAATCAGTGGGGCGCTGATGTTGCGCTGACCCTGACGGATGAGCGGCTGCGCGCTGCCTCACCAGCTCTCTCGCTCTCTCTCTCTCTCTCTCTGCTCGCGGGCCAAGGGACCGTCCGCCAAAAGTTTGCGCGAAGTGAAAGTACACCGCTCTCTCCACCTCCCGCCCTCCTCCTGTCTTAGGTGATGTATGTAGGAGACTTTAAAAAAATATTTCAAGCTAAAGAATGAAACAATTAACTAAAACCAATTTATAAGAATTTAAGTAGAAGCCGAATTAGTCGCAAGCAGGTTTGGTGTCTGAAAAGTGAGTCACTTTCTGGAACTTTCACGCTATTAACGCTGATTTAATTTCCGTATACAGGCAGCAGGGGAGCACCTGCGTGAGTAAAAGCCTGTGATGAAAGAGATGTTTAATAATTCTGTCGATGTTAAATAAGAGGAGGACTCAGTGCGTCACCGAGTCGATGGGAAACTATTATTTCTTTCATTTTGGAGAATATATATATATATATATATGTGTGTGTGTGTGTGTGTGTGTGTGTGTGTGTGTGTGTGTGTGTGTGTGTGTGTGTGTGTGTGTGTGTGTGTTACAACGCGTTGTCACACGTGACTACAAAGGCAACGTGGGATTTGGAAGGTAGCGGTAGTGGTGGAAATCTTTCAAAGTAGCAATACCACAATGTGGATACACAAAATGATCCCCCCCTCCTGAGGGGAAATATTTGAAAATCTTGTGAGGGATGCAACATTTGGCTTGTTTCATTCATGAATGAGTGACATGAACGAGACATATTTTTGAGTAATAGGGACATAGTTTGTAAGCTGATGCTTTAATTTCAATGATGGTATAGAAGTTAAAGAGCAGTCCAATGCAACCTTTTTGGCTTTAAGGAGAAAAAAACAGTCTCACTTATTCTATAGGCAAACTAATTAACCAGTTATTCATGTAATAAATCTTTAGATTAATGAATGAAATCATCATTTTGCCTCTTGATTTGGCAACATCATCAAATTAGGAAAGTTTTGCCAACCTTTCAGTGAGGGTAATAAAACATAAGTAATTTATTAAATGAACAAAGATAAATTTAAGTAGGTTATTTCCTCTTTTGATTTCCTTCCACTTTTGCGAGTTTCACGAGCCAAAATAGATCAGACGAGGCTTTTAGTTTTTGGAATTCACACAGAGTTTAATTCAGTACATTCCCAGTTATTTATGTCTGAATTTATAGCTGCAAATAAATGTAAAGAAGCAGATATTTTGTGGGGGAGGAAAGACAGTAGATTCCAGCTGGCAGCCAGTCAAACATCTTAAATAACAAAATTAATCGTGTTTCTTCAGACAATTTTTTTCTTCTTCTTGAAATGTTGCCGTCTTCTGTCAAAGTGAAAATCTTGCTGGGAAGCCTGCCTTCCTGTTTTCTTATATCTGTTTAAGACTATTTGTACTTAAGCTTTACCACAATCAGTGAACAAAGACACCGCGCTCATCATGGAAGTGGCTCCCGAACCACGGCGGTTGTACTACCATAGAAAGGGGAAATGCAGGGGCCAACAACAACAGCAGCGTGACTTTACAACTGTTCACTAACTAACATTAGCAAACAGACAAAACAGGTTTTTCTTTTCTCTGAATTCTGTGCCAGACTTTTTCTTAGCAAGTCACATAACATGCAAATAAATAGATGATCTCAGTTGTGTTTGTTCAGTTTGGTTTGCAGGTGTTGATATTTCTGAGTTGTGGTCTGGTGCTGCTAGATACGTTAGCTTCCTGTTTAATGAGAGGCTACTGTCTTGAGCACTCAAGAGCTACAAGATTCTGATCAGTATTTAGAGAACACACACAAATATGTGTTTGTGAGTTCACCTCAGACCAGCTGGTAAACCCCCCCCAAAAAACAACAAAAAAAAACAGGAAGTGATTGTGCAGAAGAGAAACTGTTTGGCCAGATCGGCAGACTGAAAGCATGAATGCTTCCCACCCTTTGCCCCGAACGGAACTATTTTTCAACTACGAGCCAGAAAAACCCCTCGACAGTAAACAAGCTGCAGAGCTGAATCTCGTAAATGCGCTATTCATCTCGAATCTGATGGCAACTCAAGATTAAACTCAAATTAAGAAAACATTAGAGTTACAGTTTCGATAAAACTGAAAGTATAGCCGTTAATCAGGCAGTCCAACACATGGCACAATAAAAAAAAAAAAAAAAAAAACACCAACAAAGTTTAGACAGGAAACTTTTACAGTCATCATATAAACACATGTAGTTTGATCACGTGATGTTCAGACGTGTGTGCCTTGTTTACCGTCTTTAAGCTTACCCACAGTTCTGTGGTGCATCAGGAAAAGGGTCTTGACTTCCTTTCTGTGCGTTCTTAAGAGCTCGTGCTTCTTTTTTTATTCATATGCTTTTTCTCTTATTGTCCCTCGACTTTCTTTCTTAATGGGTTGTGTAATATACGACAGAGCAAAGTGGCTTGTCAGTACTATCAGGTCCCCATTTCTGTGGTTCAGAGAAAGCCGCTGTTTAACATCGGTTTGGCTCATTTATGCGACAGAAATCCCCACCAGTTTCACATTCAGGTAGAAAATGAAAGTTTTCTTCTTTTTTTTTCAATCCACTAGAGAAGTCTATCACCTAGATGTGATTAAAATGTAATAAAATGTGCTGAAAAGGAGTCGTGTTTTCCAGCTGGCATAATTTAGCACATTTGGTTTTGAGTTCACCCACGTTAAAGCACGTTGTTCGCCGTCTAGTCACGATACTCAGAGCTTCTTTGCATCACTTTGACTCATAAGATTCCCCAAATGGTTTTACAGTCTGCAGCCAAAACTCTGCTGCTGCCCTTAAAGATCATCTCACGTGAGGTCAGACACAGATGAAAAGAGATTTAAATGCTACCTGTGAGTTTCGTGACTTCTCCAGACACCCAATGTAGTTTTTGTGGAACTAAAATTGAGTAAGAGATGAGAAGAGATTTGAAGATGAGCCCAGTTTGGTTGCAATAGTTGAGTAAAACATTTTAAAAAGAAGCGGAAAGAAGAGGAAACCTTACATTAAGGGTGTTGTATTTTGTATATACATTTTAATTCAATTGATTTATTTAAAGGGAACAGTGCATATTAATGAACAACATGTCACTTTTCACCTGCCAGGTCAGAGCAAAAAAAAAAAAAAAAAAATAGGAAAGTTAACACAACATCAGACAGTGTACAGCAGTATGGTTCAGACAGCAATATGTAAAATTACAACATGAAAATTCACAGTACAAGAAGAAAACACATAACAACAAATAAATATAAAAACATACAGCATCAAAGATGACACATAAAATTAATGGTAACAGATCTGATTCCTCTTTAGCCAATTCACTTGTTACAGCAGCACAAGAAGAAAAGGTCAATTAGAGATATATTAAAAAATAGAAGTAGAAAAAAAGACAGAAAAAAAGCCAAAATACTATATTATGTGCACATGGTTACTATAGCTAGTACATTTTTTTTATTACAGCTGGAATTTTATTCCAAATATTATAATAATAAACATTATTTGGGGGTAGGGGATAGAATCAGAATCAGAATCAGAATCAGAATACTTTATTGATCCCTGGGGGAAATTATTAGTTGAGATAGTTGAGAGATACTGATTAGTAAATAACTGGACATGAATACATGTACAAACAAAGGCAGCATAGCTCATGATAGCACTTTTTTTAGTTATCTAGAATAAAACAGGATCCAAATTGGATTGAATTAAATAAAGGTAAGCACAATAGCATCAGGAAACTCATCTTCTTGTTCTTTGGATGCAAACATATCTATTCGGTTTAGTTTAATTTAGTATTTTTCACTTGGTTAGCCCCACCTGCAGTTTCAAGGGGGCTTTTGATGCATGTATTTCACACCCTTTGCCGTGAAATTCATGCGGTGTGTCTGAATGATCTGAAAAAGAGGAAGCGTGCTGTGAAAGGATTGGACCTAAGATTAATCTTTGAGGGAGTGCACAGGGGATTCCAGCAAAGAGGATGAGAAACTGCTCTTGCTGACTGAAAATGTTCTGTCAGGCACTGTAGGGTAGACCCGCAGACCCCTACAGTCCAGTGCTTTGCAATTAATATAAGTCCAGAGAAGTGCTGTGTCACAGGAGAAAAACAGCAGCATTAGTAACTAAAATTAGATTTTAGTAATTTATAGAAGTTTCATTTCCTAAATCTACAAAATGTCTCAATATAATTGCAGTGACTCAAAGAAATGCATTTATTTCTAAAAGTGTCTGATCTAATGCAACCAGTCAGATTCTACCACACTGCTCTAGATGGAAAAGCTAAACATCTTAGCTCCAAGTGGAAGAACTGGCAATGACACTGTTGTACAGACATTTGAGTCGTCTGTTTCCCAGATTATTAATCTTACTAACCGCAGGGATCACCCGATTCTTCATCTCAGCTGGTGAAAATATTTCACTCTTCCAAAAATATTCAAAAACTGCAAATGTAATGCGATTCTCATCACCTCCACCTTACTTAAACTGCAGTGCTGCTTCTCATTTTAAGCATCATATCTGCAGAACATCAGCACATAATTAGTGATGAAGTCAGCATAACAAACTTCCAGTGTTTCACAGTTTAAATATGTTGACTTGCTTCTGCATGTAGCTTTTGATTGGATTTAAAATGATGAAGTCAGCTCAATGAAAAACTATATTACTTTCATTCATGTTTTCCATGGGATTAAGAAAGCATAACTTACAAATGATGAATTGAAATAAGAAAATGTTGTGGGTAGTTTTGTGTTTGTTTAAAAAAAAAGTGAACATAGACAGTGGTGCAGGGAGGTTAAACTCCTTTCATATCACGGGTCATATATGACCCACTTTGAGATATGTTATTTAGAAAATGAAGTGCTATTACAACACAAAGATTTTAAGTAGTAAATGTTTAAAATTACAGAAATCTATAACTTATTTATTTTGGTGTACTATAACTGGTCACTGGCGTCCAGATTGGAGTCTGGTCCCTGCTTAAGAGGTTTCATGTCGATTGCTTTCCTCTCACTCGTTCAGTAAGTAGAGTGAAAATGTACTTGTGAGTGATGCCAACTTCAATGCGAAATGGTTGAAGTTAATCAAAAAATATTGAATTTCTAAAATTCAAAAGGGAGAAAATATCACTTAAAAGATTTGAAACAAGTTTGCACAATTTAATTTGTTTGATTAATTCAGCATTCAGGTTTGTAGAGTCATGGTTGTTACAGAGGGTGCAATGAGCAATCTCGAACACGTTTGCCGTTTACATTTGCTGTATTTCACCATTTATTCTAAACAATGACTCAGTGTTAAGCTTAGGCTCCCTTCCTTAAGATGATAATGCGATTTATGAAGATTAAAGGTGAGATGATGTGCAGAGAGGAAGAAACAAAATAACTTATCTGACGTTAACGCAGAATGGGTCGTCCATTCTCTGGAAAAAGGAAGAACCAAAAATAACATCAAAACTTAACTTGCAATGAAAGTGGAGAAAACAAAAGTGGAGGAGTACAGCTCAGGGCTTAAAGGGAAGGAAATAAAGAATTACACAGATGATGAATAATGAGATATGAAGATGGCTATTTATGAACTTTGGACAAGAAAACAACACATTAAGATCAGAGCGCAAACATAATTCATGTTGTTATTATGTGCAAGTTATTTTAGAAAGAGTCATAAAGTTACCCATGATAGGTCAGAAAGATATAATGGCATGATTTATGGTATTATTTGGTCATAAATAATTATTTTTTATACCTAAAGCCTTTTTAGAACTAATAAAAAGAAAATGTTCTGATGAAAAGAAGTATATAGTGGCTCTATAATGTAAGGGTACACACACATTTACCTTAAAAACAAAAGATCCCAACCCATCATGGTTATAGTGGAGTGAATTTGTGGCTATAAAATCGAAGTTTCCCTCCTACAAGACTCTTTCCTTCACCCTTGACCGCTGCCTGCAGTCCACTTACAGTTAATCTCTCATCAGCTGTGTAAATTCAGCTTTTCATTGCCATAGCAACCCTTAAAGATAATCATATGTTTTAACACTTCAGTGCAAGCTTCAGTTTGCTGAGGCAGGCCAGAGATCAGAATATTTAAAGACTCAGACAATGCCTAACGGTGCCAGAAGGGGGTGAGCTTAAGGTAGGCTAAGGCACAACATTTGGAAGCACACTGAACACAAGTTTCAATCACTTTCATGGCCCCATGTGTATAAAATGGAGCAGCTAGGTATGCAGAATATTTTCTCAAACTGTGGAGAGGTTTGGAGATGCCCCTTCCTGTTCCAACATGACCGCCATCACTGCACAAAGCAAGGTCTATAAAGACACAGATGAGCAAGTCTGGCTTGACTGGCCTGACCCCAACCCGACACAACACCTTTGAGTTGAATTGACGTGAAGGCAGCGAGCCGGGTTTTCTCATCCAACGTCAAAAATCCCTATAACACACTCCTGAACTTTATGGAAAGCTTTTCCTATGGATTGAGAATGGCACTTCACTCAAGTTCATATGTGTGTGTGTGAAGGCAGATGAGCTAATATCTTTTGGCAATATTTTGTAACATCTGTTTTGATAGAGCAGGTGTAATTACACAGAGGTAATTAGGGAAAGAATTTTATTTATTTAAAAAAAAAAAAAAAAAAAAAAAAAAAAAAAAGCACAGGTCCACATGAAACCACTGTTGTTCCACAATTACAGATCAAACGTGTTGCTTAGTACAAGGGAATAACAACTAGACAACCTCTGATTTTAAAAACTGATGACGTAGGCTGCGAAACAAAACAGTTAAGTTCAAATACATGTTCAAACAAACTGACTTTCAAGTGAATAAAAATAATGATAGCTTGTCCATTCCAGAGAAAATTAACTGGATTTTAAGAAAGCATCAAGATTTTAGCACATTTCATACTTTTTCAATGACTGAGTCAATTTAGAGTCAGGAAAAAAAAAAAAAGTCAAGCACAAATATCTGCATACAACACTGAATGATTAAAATGAACACTACAAATCATTAGAAAGCCGTCCATTGATAGTTTTCTACAACTATTGCCAGACAAATGTAATAATTTATAACTTTGGTTCAAAGTAACTTTGCATAAACCAATAAGTAAACTTAATATTGCAACAAAGTCAAATTACTCACTTAATAATTCAATAATCACCTGAACAGAACAAAATCTTTCCAAATTTCATACGACTTTTGTTTTGCATCACATGCAAAAGAAACACAAACCTATTTAATTGCAGCTTGCGAATCTAAAAATGCACAAGTTTTCTGAGAATCGGTTGATTAACATGCACACAAATAACAATCAAACATCCGTGCTCTCAATTTCAAACAATTTTTAAATCACGTAAAGTAGAACACGTCCGCCAATTCAGAAAAACAAGTGCAAAAATATTTCCAATCTGTAATAACGTACATGCTTGACTATGAGTAATAACAAAAGTAACGTATAAATTAGTTCACAGCTGAGTTGGCAGGAAAACTTCCCTCTCTGCGGCTTGCTTGTGCAGACAGAGAGACAGCAAACATAATTTCTTCCATATACTGGAAATGTTTTATTTTTATTTTTAAACCACACTTGACCTTAGGAGCTGTCACACTTACAAACTTGCTTATGAACAGCTTTACAGTAAGAAAGAACCGAAACTGAATCGCTTTGGTGAGAACCCTTTTTGTAGTGAACTGCTGAGAAATGTTTATGAGATGGAAATGTTAGGAATTATTTTGACCCTAAATAGGCCAACAATAACGGAGCACCACTTTTTACTTTCCTCAGCTGACATGTAATGGCACCAGTACAAATACCAATAAAACAAAACCTAAACCACAAGAAAACATGTCGCTTAACATTTACCAGTTTCTGGCTGCTGTAGAGATCCAGCGATGTTCAGTTGAGGGAGGTAATGCACTCGGTCAGTGTAAGTAGGTAAGACGCGACTTTGTGCCCAAGCAGTGTCGACTGAACAGTACATGTTTATTGCACAATTCACAGCGCAGGTTTTAAAAAGCCATCAGTGCAATTTCATCTTTTTTTTGTTTTTTGCCCCTTCTTATCATTTGCACCTGTCTTTGTGTAAGAGGAGCAGTGATCAAAAGGCAAAAACAAAACCCATTTCACGTTTGAGCACTAATGACTCACAAATATAAGATCTGATTTTACTGCACAGTTCTTCTGACATCTGCAATTTGCATCGGCAAACAGTAGGTAAAGCACCAGAGAGGTGATATTTTCTTGCACTGCTGTATGTCCTCTCGTTGCGCAGGAACAACAGGTTAGTCAAGGGGCCAGAGGCACACTTGCTCTGTACGGGGCAGCAGCAGCAGCTCTGTCGACACTCATCTCCAGTTGTTGTACATGTAGAGGCAGCCGAAGAACAGGTTGGCAGTCAGGCTTGCAAACAGAAGCCCCGGCCATATGAGACGCTTCGCAAAATCTGGAGAGAAAAGGCAAACGTGAGCCATGAGCCCTATCATCAAACCACCTCATCTGGTTTTACATTTTGTGTCTGCGTCACAAAATACTTTTCCCCCTCCTTTAAATCAGAACAAATAGAGAAGAAGTTACAGAAACTACAATCAAGTTCATTGAATTGATTTTAATGAAGCAAAGACCCACAGGTAGCTGTGTGGTAGCAGTGTTCTTAATATTCTGTCCCTCATACATGGGATGCTGCATTAGTTCCCGTCACTTAAACTGAAATTGCTTTAAGAGGAAATCTGTTTGCAGTCACTGTAGAGATCTACAGAGATCAAAAGCAGCTTCAAATGATACACACAGACATTCTCATGTATCAGCCCAAGCAGACTGAAATCTTGGTTTAAAATGGAGCACTGTAACAAAAAATAATTTCCCCCAGGGATCAATAAAGTATTCTGATTCTGATTCTGATTTAAAACCCAGTTAGCCAACAGGCATGATACAAATATTAAATTTTCTGACATAGATACATCCATCTCCCTGCAGGGTTGAAATCAAACTGCTTACCTTTTGGAGAACGCCTGCCCTCTGGACACTGAGTTGTAGTACCGACCAGGCAAGCAGAAGAACCTGAGGAGCTGCTTCGCTTCTCTTCCTCTTCAATCACACTATCGTCTCTTAACAAGGAGCTCAAATCTGCAAGGCCAATCAGGTAAAATCCTTAAACCACAAACCAAACCATCTAAACATGTTCACAAGTCGATTTGTTTCATTGTGTGGTGGATTTGCCCCCCCCCAAAAAAGTTTATATTGCCACCTGGTGGTAGTTTCAGGAATAACAGACAAACAAAATAAGAAATATTGCCAGAAGTCTTCCTATAACAGTCAGCCTTATGTATACTTGCCATTTTGACTTTGAAAGGGTGACACATCGGGTGAAAAGCAGCCGCTGTAAACCGAAGGGGTCGGCTCAGACAGGAGATGTGATGGAGACGCAGGTGGGAACATGAGCGTGGGTTCTGGCTCTGCTGAGAAAAGCCGGAGTCTCTGGCCACCAATGTTGAGACGAGCAGGGCTGATGAGGGGACGCCGTTGTCTGGCAGAACCTGAACTGGATGTAACAGAACCAGCTACCGAAGGAGCTGGGGAGGGACCCGGGGATGATGGGCGGCTCCCAGACTTGAGCGAAAAGTAGTCTGTGCCAAAAAAGAGAGCGGTGAAAAATGTTTTCACTAAGCAACGTCTTAGTGAAAAAAGCACCGAGCTGTTGCTTACAATGAAAAACTGAACAGAGGTCACAGAATCGCCAGGACTTTCAATACCTGAAGATTGTGAATCTTTGTACTGTGAGGCTGGTCTGCTTCCACTAAACAGGTAACCAGAATCTGAAAATTAAAAAATAAATAAATGAATAAAACTTTTCACCACAAACTGATGTTTTCACTTAAATCTGCATCAGTATTTCTCATAAACGTAAAACTACACAACTTCATGCTGAGACTCAGGTTTTAGTTTATCACATTCAAAGAAAAATTGATAGTCTTCACACTAAAAATCCACAATATTAGTAAATAATTAGTGACAAATCTGTCAGATTAAGCAGCTGCAAATGGGCCGCCTACTGTAGGACCACGACTGCTCCTAAAACATACGCTTTACACTGCAAACACACATTTTTTAATTTTTGCATTTGAAATAAAATAGAGAAATTTAAGCACAGATGTGCCAGAGATTTCTGAAAAATCCTGTCTCCATTGCATAGTGTCTAAAAAAATAATGTATATTTATGCAAACACTTCAGCATAAATGACCTCTTAGTAAGAAATGCAAATACTGTAGATACGTTTGTGTAAACAGAGGCAATATTTCAGCTGATATTCCATAAAAACTGAGCTACGTAATTAGAAACCTCATGAGCATGCAAAGTGCTACAGTGTAACTGACTGTAAAAACAAACAATTCCAAATACTAAACCCAACCTACACCTGAAGCTACTTGATTAAGCTACTGCACACGGCCATAAACAATCAGAAGAGTCTGTTCAGTGACAGGTTGCTTCTCCCCAAGACAAGAACTAACAGACTTAAAAACTCCTTTGTCCCACACGCCATCAAACTGTTTAACTCCTCTCTGGAGGGGAGAGGGAGGGGAAACAGGAGGACAAAGGAGGGGGGAACAACTAAGCTGTAGTGCCTCTTCACCTCACTGTACAATACCTTGTGCAATACTTTTTGTAAATAGTCAACAGTGCAATAGACTCAATACTTGAAATGTGCAATTCACTTGTATTTTTATTTTTTATTCCTATTTATTCTATTTATCCCCTTTGTATATTTTATTTATATTTGTCTCTGTATTTATATATGTGTGTGTGTGTGTGTGTGTGTGTGTGTGTGTGTGTGTGTGTGTGTGTATATATATATATATATATATATATATATATATATATATAAATAACAATTCTGTAACTGTAACTTCGGTCGTTGCTGTGCTTTTTGGAAGTCGAATTTCCCAGAGGAACCCACCCGAGGGATTAATAAAGTTCTATCTTATCTTATCTTATCTTATATCTGTCAGCACGAGCACAAACTGAAAGGGAAAACATCCCGCGCTACCTGTCCTGGTGAGGGAGGGCATGGTGCCGAGGCACAGGGCTCTGTTGAGACGCCCGGGCAGAGAGGAGGGGGAAGCCTTCCGCTCGTGACGACCGTGGTGGCGGTTGATGAGCTGGGAGAGGTTAGGGGGTGGAGTGGGGATGAAAGTGTCCGCCACATCGGTGGAGCTCAAAGGAGGGACTGTGGAGCTTCCTGCAAGGTATCTGCAACACAAGAGCAACGGAATGGTCTACTACCTGAAATTAAAGTTGTAACACAGCAGCAAAAACATACAAATACTTACATACAGAAAGTCTAACATAATACTTCTGAGGAGAGGAAATTGGGTACTGATAGAGCAAATAGTGTAAACACAATTAAGAATTTTACCTGCTTACCACAATTAAACATATGCTGATTTAAAGACCAAGTGCGAGAAGAAAACTGGGGACACACTTAGAAATGAGCTCTGACAACCCCTTAATGTCAGCACTAATGGAGGCAGGCTACGACAAGGCTGTCGCTGAAACGCTGCAGCAGCTGTGTGACAGCACGCAGCAGCTGACGGGGAGAGACGAGAGAAACGCTTCACACACTCATGGGTCCACACAGAGCAGCGACATAAAGCTTCTTTGTATAATCAGGTCACTTCTGATTATTTCCACTGCCTCCAAAGTTGAGTAATAAAGTTTTACAGACTGGAAAGAGACATGCAGAAGGAGACAGGATGCTGGTGGAAAAACAAGCAGAAGACAATTCCTTTTATCAGTCGTTTATTATATTCCATGTACAGCAAGCATTACCACAAAGCCTCCGAAATGGAGCACATCATTAAAAGCAAGATACCCAAATGAACCATTTAAGCACCCAAAACGCAAAGTGTTTCATCGAGCATGTTGCAGGAAACCTTTGAGCAGGGATGGAGCTCCTTTCTGAGGCTGTTACAGGATATATAAACACATCGTCGGTGATCAAACTGTGATAAACTGTAAAAAAGTATCAAGATTTCGCATAACAACGGGTCCTTTTTTAAAAAAGTACCAAGTGTTTCTCCAACAGACGCTACTAAAATATTTAGATAAACATACTTGGGATAAATAGTAACAGTAGTATAATAATGAAGTACAATAATTTGTCACATATAGTAGCTTAATTCTACAGTTAACACTTTGAACATAGTGCTTCTAGAGCTAGACACTTGACACAAAGAGGTCTACAGTCATACAGCTCATCAGGTAGAAACAGGAGTTCTCTAAAAAAAATAACACGCAGAAATAGAAACACTCAAACCAGACATTATGCAAATATCATTTAAAAAAACATGCAAACCAAACGGTAAAAATACTTTCTTTCTTACCCTTAGTACACACAATGGTCCAAATACAGGGTGTAGCAAGACGAATCATTCAGTTTCAAAAGGATTTATTTATTTATCGTTTTAAATATTGGACATAAAAGCTTGTGGTAAATTTTAAACTACATGGCTGAATATAAAATTTTTTACATACAATGTTGTCCTTAATTTGGCCCCCCTCTTGACGCATGGCACATGTCCAAACGATAGTCAAACTCCCATATTTGTATGAGCATGTCTGGGGCCACTGCAGCTGCTGGTGCTACCAGCGACCGCATTAAAACCGACAAGCCCCGTCTTTTTAACGGTATGCGTTTCGGCCGCAGGATTAAAGCGCTTTGAATTCGTGATGGTTCTTTTTGATACACCCTGTACGTCACACAACTAACCAATACAGCTTGTTTTGTTCTGTGATGAACGTTACTTTTGAGTTTAAGATGCAGTTTGTCACATGCAGCAGTTCAAAAAACAAAACAAAAAAAGCCTTCAAGTCGTTAGCAATTAACGTCACAGTATAAACAGCCAGTATGACTTTTTTTTTCTTCTTTTTAAAAACTGCGGCACTATACAGCATTGCATTGTGCTTTTTTGATGTATATCAGGTGTGAAAAGTCACACAAGTTCATAACTTGATCAATCATCTACCATCTTAGACTCAAAGCATGTGAAGTCTACTACACCACAGGCGCTGGTTTGACAACATAAATCTCTCAACAGAACAGCGCAACACAGTTTAAACCCACAGTTACAACACTACAAAACTGATGAGCAATCACAATCTAAGCACCTTGTCTCCCATTATTTTGTAACACCTTCTCACATCAGAGTAAAATAAATACCCCCTACATCCAACACAAGTAAAACATAACTATGAAACTCAAACAAGTTAGATGAAATGTTAGCACGTGCACTTAAAACGGTCATTAGTGTTTATCACATATCAACTTGTTAAAATACTGGCAAAGGTAGCATTAGTTATAATGGAAGCTAATACGGTTGTGAGTGATGTAAGGTCGTCATTTTAGCTGTAAATCGCCTCATTTAGAGCTTGTGCAGGACAATTTAAGATTGATCCTGAGAAAAGACTCCAAGATGTTGCTGAGTGGAGCACCGATTAAAAATGAAAGAGGGGGGGGGGGGGGCACCAGGAACTGATGCTTACACAAGATACCTCAAATGCTGAAACAAGCCAAGTACCTGTCAGATAGTCACCTACAGGCTATTTTGAACTTGAGTTTTGAGCCCACAGCTAAAAAGCATCAAAATATGACACAAAGAAGTACACATAAATACTCTCCAAAACCATTGAACACTTTGCATATGCAGCTCTTTATCATGCTGCACCATCAGAGAGGCCTCTGATGGGCTCTGATCATTCCTCAATGTCACAATGAGCCCAAACATACAGCCGGATACACACACACACACACACACACAAACCTGTTCAACGGTCTGGGTATTTCAGAAACTGCTAATATACTGGGATATTCCAATATAACCATTACAGAGAATGGTGTGAAAAAGAGAAAATGCCCAGTGAGTGCCAGGTCTCTGGGTGAAAAAGCTTTGTTGAACCCAAGAAATCAGAGATCAATGACCATAATTCTTCAAGCTGATAGGAAGGGAGCAGCGACCAAAACAACAATTTGTTAAAACCAAGGTATGTAGAAGAGCATCTCTAAATGCAAAACCCACTGAACCTTGAAGCAGATGGGCTACAGCATCTCTGATCTCCAACAGCTAAGAAACGTAAACTGAGGCTACGATTCGCATGGGCTCACTTTTTTGGTACCTACTTGACCAGTATTCCAAGCGACCAGGGTTCTGAGGCGATCTGAAAATGTGATTTCAACAGACTGCATACCACTGATCAGCTAGTCAGTGGTGTCACATGATGAGTCAGGAGAGAATCTCCTTCACGGAATTGAAAACCGCCATTTTTGTAACCTGGAAACAAGGGAAACGACAGAGAAACAACACCACGGTCCCAGAGCCTGACAAAAATCCACAGGCCGAGCAGCAGGTATCACATCGCCTCGACGTCCACCTTTGTTATGTCGCAAATAAATGATGTCAATGGATGTTCCACCGCGTTGCTATAACGACCTCAACCATATTAGCTGGTACTCTTTAGTAATGAAGAACGAGTCGTGCCAAGTCGAGTAGGAAGTAATGGAAAAAGGCCTAATACTAAATGTATTCATGATCTGCATGTTTGATTTGGCCAAGATTTTATGCTGGATGTCAATCCCTTTATGACCAGTGTCGCCATCTTAACAGACCACGTCAAAAAGTTCAAATAATCTCAAACTTGTTTCTTGAACATGACGGCGAGTTCACTGCACTCAAATGACTTCCATAGTCACCAGAGCTCAATCCAATAGAGTACCTTTGGGATGAGGTGAAACGGGAGATTGTGTGAGGTTATCATATCAATATGGACCAAAATCTCTGAGGAAAGTTTCCAGCACCTCTTAAATCTGTTTTGAAGAATTAACATGGATCTGAAGGCAAAAGGGGGTCCAACTGGTACTAGTAATCAGTAAGTAACGAAGCGACCAGTAAGAGTATCTAAAACTCAAGACAACGCAAGGAGCCCTGCTGATGAATGAATAACCACCGGAGAGAACCGATTTTAATACTGGACTCAGTGTTAAGTGAGACAAGTAACAAAGGCAATCTACAGAAGAACTGATAAGTTCTCAAAGAAGCTTTAAGAAACAAACAACCGATCTGCCAAGTACACTGAGAAACTTCATGCTACTGTCTCAAGGTGAACTAATGCCACTGCAAGGCCAAATATTGGCCAATTCTGCATGATACAGTTCAAAGAAAATGTGTATTTGCAAAAATTGCTTAAAGTCAAGATCATGCAACTTTAGACGAATACTGAATGTTCTAAAAGTAAATCAAAAGGGTACAAGGTCACAACAATAATGGAGACAGGAGAAAAACTGCAGAATTTGGGAATAACAAACTCGGGCAGCTAAATACTTAAACCATTGTAAAATAAATAAATGAATAAATAAACAAACTACAATAGTAAATGTCGATTAAAATTCGCAGATTTTGCAGGCATGCAAATTTTCTGTCAGCTAACATCACTACACATCATGCTCCACGTCACCTCCTGGTGCTGCCAAAGACATGAGGTAAAAACACCAGAACAGGCTGCATTAGAAAATATCCAACGCCAATAAAAATTGTAGGTGATGTGAAGCGATAGAGAAAGAGTGTGATTACGCAAATACCACATCTTATGTGTGGTATAAAGTGTTTACACAAATTAGTATTTCATGCAGTGAGTTGTAGTTAGAAGCCCCACAGCTTTAACAGTGTTAAACGAGTACATTCAAAACAATCTAGTAAAGTGTAAAGCAGTTAATAGTAGCTAAAACCAAAAATGTTAATAACCCAATATACTGGTTGCAAAAATGAGCTTATTTAAACATCATTTTTTTCACATATATGGTGCAGTAATAATGATGCTAAATACATAATCAGTCATTTGAATAGAGAACACCAATAGGTTGAAATGTCAGAAGGTCCTGTAAAGTTTACTTGTTAACCTTCTTAGGACTTTATAACTGATAATAATTAGAGTAAGCTTATAAATAATACCTTTATGATATTATGATTACTGAAATGTTTCCTCATTGCTTCTCTCAGTGAATAGATAAAAAACAATGACAATAACAATTATTCAAAGCAGAAGGACAAAGCACTACCATGAGGTAACAATATTATCTGATGCAAAATTGTTTTAACTGCCAAAAATTGATGCATCAAGCACCTGCTCAGCACGTGGCTGTGTGGCTGAAGGTGGGATTTGGTAAGGAGAAGGGACTAGCTTCAGGTCGTGTGCCATATCTGGAGATTATCATTCACATGTCAGAACATCACAGTCATTCTCACACAGAGCTGGAAGATTGAAGGTTTAAAAACAGACAGTGACAGAAATGAAAAGAAATGACAACATTAAAAATACACCAATAACACTTGTTAGATTGATGCTTTTTGATCCGATGCTTATGAATGCGAAGCATTCATGGAAAGACGGCATGTTTTTGTATAATCCACGGTTTCAAATACAATGTGAACATTACTGCTCAGGTTCTGACCTTCGGTATCTGGCTCTCCGTGCGCCCAGCGGTTTACGAGTTGCCACGGCAGCAGCAAAGCTGACGAGGCAACAGAGGGAGACGCCAACAAGCTTCGTTGTGTACATCCAGCTCAAGGCATCAGTCATGTAGCTCTCGGCCATGTAGAGGCACAGGATGAAGAACCACAGGACAGAGGCTACAGCATCAATTCTCCTCAACCTGAAATGCAGCAAGATTAGTTTTTTTGTTTTAATTAAACTGGGAACTATGAACAGTCCATCCAAAGGCAAATAAAATGGTGGCTGCTTACCTTGCAGGTCCAGCTAAGAAGATACCAGTGAGACAAGTTAACAGGCCAACAGAGACTACAGCCAGCTGGTTGTCCTTCCCATGCTGCCACGCAAGCTCGGCATTTTCTATGGCCTTGTCTGGGATCAGCTCCAGGAGACTCTGCCACACAGGCGACACTCTGCTGCTGTTATCAGTGTGGGTAGACTCATTGTGGACTTGAGGCTTTGGAGGAACAACCCCACCACTTAATGTCTGCGAGCCATCAGGTGACGAAGGCTGGTCTGGCAATTCACAGAAAATTGTGGCAGCAAGGAAAGCACATATTAGGAAGGCAAGGGCCCGCAAGAGTACTACTCCCATGGGAGAGGACAGGCACTGGGCACTCTGCAGGAGGACAAAAACAAACCAAACAAAGAAAAAAAAAAAAAACAAAACAGGCTCTTATTGTGACATTTTCACAGCATACTGAAATTAATAGCATACAATGTCAACATAGTGTTAATAAAGTCTACAACAGGGGTCTGAATGCCAATTAAACGAACTGAAAGCACTGTTAGTTATAGTTCAGTGCTTTACCAAGAAACGGGTAACAGAACTGCACCACATTAATGAATCACTAGTGTGAATAAGAAAGTCAAAGTTTAATGCACTCCATTAAAGCCACAGCAGTGGTTAAATATCGTTCACTCGTATCCTCACACAACCTGAAATTAGACATGACGCCTAACGTCACAGATCACACTGGAGCAGAAGCGGTAACAATTGATTAATCACTTTAAACGCTGAAAAGCAGGACTTGACTGTGTCAAAGCGCTAATCCTTATCAGCAGACCCATGAAAACAAGAAACCTGTTGATCGCTTCACTGTTTGAACACTTGCCTATTTTGTTTGAGTAGGTCAAAGAGGATCCGAATGCACACTAAATAGCTACTGATAAGGCATTATGTCATTAGGTGTAACAACAAAGAGCAAAAGGATGAAAGTTTCCCTCTTACATTTCAAGATGAACAAATTATGTTAAACATGAAAAAGCAACAAGATGGTATCACAGAAAAAAAGTTAAAATTAAGGCAGTTTCCTGCTCGTCTCAGCTAAAATAATCATGTTATTTAGTATCTGGCTAAAGGTCAAACACCCTGCATGCTACAGCATTTGGTCATTTAGTGTCTTTTATGTGTGATTTTTTTTTATTAAATAATTCACAATATTGCCTGATTGGGTGAGATTGGGTTGCACTGACCTTTACAAAGCCCATGTCTGACTCCCGGGTGCGCCGCAGCTGATTATTAAGAAGCACCGTACGAAGCTGGCGGTTCTGATATTTAATGTAGTACTCCACTGCTGTCTGACATGGCCTGCATAACTTATAAGTCTGCTCCAGGTGATGCTTGTAGGCTTCAATTTCCTCATCGTAGTTCTCCTACGGGAGAAAGAAACGGCATTTGGTGTTATTCTTCAGAACAGCATGTTGGGCAATACTATGATGTGACAGAAACAAAGTGCATACATCATCCCTCGGGATATATGAGGCCAACTGTTTGATCTTTGCAGACTGGTTGTTATTACACTTCCGGCAAAGCAGCATCTGACAGTTGACCCACTGCAGAGTCTTAGGTGTCTCCGATGAAGGAAGGCTTCCAGATATGCCATGATTTAGATGCTCCATGTACTGAGCAGGAATGGGCTTGTTGTAGTCCCCATTCTGAAAACACAGACAGTTTTAAAAAAATGTATATGCGTTAGAGAAAAAGAATTACCACACTTAAGAAACAAGTTACATAGTGTATAACACTTACCTCCTGGAAGCCATTGTACTGGTCACAATTGGGACAATCCCAGCAGTTCCTGTTCCCATAGGGCACAACTGTGTTCTGATTACAGAACCAGCAGTTAACACTTGCATGGGTGGGCTTCTTTCTGTAAGCAACAAGGTAAATCCAGCGTGTTATTCAGTGGCAACCGCTGCTGTTCAGTTATGCAAAAATACTTAACCTAGCCTGAGACATCTGAATATGCCCATTGTATTGATGTCACGTGACATAAATACTAACTGTAAACATCAAACGGGGTTAGCTAAAGTTGGACTCACAAAACTGCAAAGCATCAAGTTAGTTAGCGGCACAGCTGCTCTTAAAGTGAGCGCCCGGGCTAGCGTAAATACACAGATCTCTCCAGAGGAGCAATAGGAGCAGGACAGGAAGCACTATTTCTTTAATGTCACAATTAAAAAAATCAACTGGTGTGTTTCTTTTATTCCACACACATTAACTTGTGCTAGCGTGAATGTAGCGTTAGCTACAAACACACCGCCGCGGTGCCAGAAGTCGGAGAAGTTACCTGGTGGCAATTTTATATATGAGCGCTCCGCCGGCGACAAACGCCGTAGCTCCGACTCCGCTGTACATTAATTCGGGGTATTCCAGCAGAAGCTTGCTAAGCGTCTCCATCTTTTTTCGCAAAAACATGAAACGTAGTGTTTTAAGATTGCAAAACACGGCGCGAGCGCGCACGCGGCAAACGATTCCTTTTGTTCACGCCCCTGTAACGGAAACGGAAAGTACGTCAATACCTGGACGCATTCCAATAGGGTTCATTAAATCCTTGCTGTCCACTCTAACGCTTACGATGCTGCTTTTCATTTGCGCCCAATAACACATTTTGGTGGCGGTGTTTATTAAAGTAAAACAAATTAAAAATGAAAGAAACTAAGCATGTTTTTCCTCGACGGTAAGTAAATAGCTGTGCAGAGGATACATGCTATGATCTTGTTGGAATGCGGGACAGGGTATTAACCCAGATTAAAAAGCGTGTTCGGGACATAAAACTTTATTAACTGTTATTGTTATTGGCTTCCGAACTTTTCTTAGAAATATCAGGTTTTCCTATATTTCCTCAGTATCAAAGTACTTCCGCTTGAAAAAGTTTCCATCACTTTACACAAGTAAAAACCTTCAATACTTAGAAACAGTTTAAACAAAGCATACAGGTCTGTGAAATATTACAGCTAATATCCATTTTAAAACCTGCATTTTCAGGTAGCCTCGCTTAAAATGTATCAAGTCTTCTACAATAATCATCATCATCATCATTAATAAATGAATAATAATGATAACAAATTGGAGAGGGTGAAGTTTCTGATGCAAAAATAACTTTATTTGAACAAACGTGATGTATTTTACATCAAACAAACATTCACAATCGAATGAGAAAACGGGTCAGTGCTTGAATGTCATTCATCTTTTATAGCAGCTCACACATTTGGATAAATCCGGAGAAAACAAATAAATAACGTTACAGCAAACGTACAGGCCTATTCAAAATTATATACCAATATAAAAAAACAGAGAAAAAGAACAAAAGTTTGCTTATTTGTAAGCCTATAACCCGCAGTAAAAAAAAAATTACAAAATAAAAATGCAAACCTCAAACCTCAGACCCTTAGATCAGCTGTCTTCCTGCCGTTCACACTTGATGGGGGCAAGTTTGAAATAAAATGACATGGTATATGGTAGACCTGCCGTCTGTAATTCTTACAAAAACCCAAACTTTATAAAAACTGTACAAAATCTATACAAACAAAATCATCAACAGCATTATTTATAACAGACATATCGTTAGCTTCATAGCATAATTGCCTAAGTCATTTGACTAAGTCAATGACTTAGGCACTTATGCTATGAAGCTAACGATATGAAACTGCCAAACTAAACCAAGTACCTGACAAACCAGTGACAGCCGAACTGAAATGGTGAGAGGCGAACTCAGATGTGAACTTGCCATCAAAGCACAAAATAACTCAAAAGTCCTACTGGTCCATTAAATAAGCCAGGGCTGGGTCCGCTGGCCTGCCGTAGGAGGTGAACTGCTGGTAGCTGCAAGCCACGGAAACGGTGCCTCCATCCGGGCTCATCGGTTGGGTCACCCCGCCGTAAGGATACCCGTTGTGGGGGACCAGCACGGGCGGGTGGCGGCGGTAAGCGCCGTAGTGAGGATGGTGAAAGTGGGGAGGAGGGGTGCAGTAGGAGGTCATGGAGGTGCCCGGGGACACGCTGCGGCTGTGTCCCGTGCTGACCGTAGCTGACGCATATCCCGTCGGTGGGGTCGAGCCGGGCTGGCACATGCTCCAGGAGCTGCTCACGTAAGGCTGCAGGTAGAGCGACTCAGAGTACTCCACGGGATTCCCGCCCAGGTAAGGCACACTCGGGGGTCTGTAGGGTCTCCGCACCCTCCTCCGCCGTCGGTAGTTTCCCTTCTCAAACATGTCCTGAAATGCGGGGTCCAGCATCCAGTAGTTGCCCTTTCTGTCCCCTCCGCTGTCCCTGGGCACCTTGACGAAGCACTCGTTGAGAGACAAATTGTGTCTTATGCTGTTTTGCCAACCTTTCTTGTTCCTCTCGTAGTAGGGGAACTTGGACACTATATACTGATAGATCCCGCTCAGAGTCTGTCTCTTGTTCTCGCTGTCCTTGATGGCCATGGCGATGAGAGCCACGTATGAATACGGCGGCTTCTCCAGCTGTCCGGTCTCCTGCGCACCTTTAGGCTCACAAGGGGGCGAGTTTGAGCCGATGTCCAGAATCTGCGCACCTTGGGGGGACTTCTCTGCATCCATGACTCAGGTAAGCTATCGGTTTGTTTGTGGGTCCGGCTGCGACTGCTATCTGCCCGGTAAGCAAGGCAGCTCTATGATTGTGTCTGCAGGTGCAAACGGACACATACACACACTCCTCCCACAGGTACCGCGCAGCTGTTGTTGCCAGCTTTGATCTCACCGGGTTTCTCACACTGTTTATGCAATTGTGTGTGAAACCGTGGAGGCTGTTTAGGTTGAAGCAGGGGTCAAGAGGCTGTGTTTTAACTTCAGTCAAAAATATTCCCCCTTTTGAAGCAGGGCGATCAAAGACTTATTTAGGTGTACTGAGTTTACGTGAGTGACAAGTAATGTTCTAACACACAGCAATCCTAAAATCTTATCTACATTTGATCTCCACGACTTTAGGAAAGGCAACAGGTGGGAAAACATATGTAATATTAAACTGTAGATTTGATCTTCCCTAAACTAACAACTCAAGAAAGCTGTTTATATATGACATTTTGCTAAAAGCAATGCTCTTCACATAGTTTTACTATTTTATTTGAACTTGTCGAAGACGTTAAAGCATGCTGCACAATAATGACAAAATGTACTATTAAAATAAGTCTTAACAGCAGCACAAACGTGCACACATTTGCATTGATCTGTGATCTGTTACAGTCAGCTGCCTTTTTACAGTTTTACACATTGTTTCAGCTCTGAGACACGTGGTGGTTGGGGCTTTCCAGCTCCTAATGTTGCTACAAGCACAGAGGTACTAGCAGCACAGGTATCAGAGCTCAGCGTACCACCCACATACAGTGAGGCATGAACAGCAGGCCTGTCTGTCCGCTGAGGACAGTAGATAATGATCACCTACTCTCACCAGACAGTCTGTCTCCCCTGAACTGATAGGGAAACACTGATCTCAATAGGAGAGCAACCAGTGGAAAGAAAACTAGTATGTGTTTGCAGAGGATTTGAGGGTATTTCAGTTGGCTTCTGTTGTTACTGTAAATCTATTAATATTTAATGAATGGTGCTTTCACCATTATATTTGTTTAATAAAGTTAAGTACACTCATATAATATTTTGATTATTTATACTGTCTAAAATGTGCTTTTAACTCTCATAGTGCATATAAACACAACACATCTGAAGTTTTCTATTAAAAGTTATGAAAATATGTATTACACTGAGCAAGTCTGCAGGTCAGGGCACCATATACTGTAAACGACATTTTGCACCAGATAGTTTGCATGTATGTGATCGAATATGAGTGCAATCGATTGTTTTCTGTGCAATGGTCCACACTTATTTTTTAATAGTTTACTTGGAAAATGTTAAAAAGGTGCAGTGATTTATTTAATCATGTGAAAACATACATGGAAATACAGTTTCAAAGGGGGAAAAACAGAGTTTGTATATATTTCTAAAAAGCATTCAACAAAGTCTGAACTCTCTTAGGAAAGATTTCTTGTAATTTCTTGATGTACTCTAAATAAGTAGTTCTCCAGGTTTCTTAAGGGATATTTCATTAGTTCTCTTCTTTGTTCTGTTCTCTGTTGGGATGATTCCACATTGCTTTAATAATTTTGAGGTTTGATAGACTTCTGTTGTGTTTTTGAACCAGGTTTGCTTTAACTGCAGTGGCAATGACTTTGGGGTAATTTCGGGGCTGAAATATGAGGTCGATATCGATCAGAGGCTTTTGAGATAGTACTGCATGGTGCATCAAAATCTGACTTTTCTTCATTTATATTTTCATCAGTTTTGACACGACTCCAAAACCACTGACAGAGCCTCCACCCTGTTTTAAAGACGCCTTTAGACACTTGCTGTTGTGTTTCTCTCCTGACCTCCTCAGTACACGTTGATGATAATTTGAGCCAGAAGTTTTAAATTTAGATTAATCACAAGACATGTTGCTACTGATTTTTAGTCCAGTTCTTGTGTAATTTGGCATACCAAAGCCTTTTGCCTTCTTGACAGCCACCCTTCCACTGAGACTATTTCTGATGAGTTTTTAGTGAACAGTAGAGGGATTAAATGAAGGGTCAGATGTAGGTCATGTATCAGGTCTTTGCTAGACCTATTTTTAGCTGTTAAGGACATGACTTTCAGATACTGTTAATCTGCTGTAGATAGTTTTTTTAGGCCTGCCACTGGAAAACTATTGCTTAAAGAATGACAACAGTCTGGATCCCCAGAAGCAAAATAGTAAAACTACTACCATTGATAATAATAATAATAATAATAATAATAATAATAATAATAATAATAATAATAATGATAATAATAATACTAATAATACTAATAATAATAATAATAATAATAATAATAATAATAATATGTGTGAGTTCTTGAGTAATGATCATGTGTTTTGTGTGGTCATAATGAATTTGAGGTTTAACCACTGATTCTAACTTGCCAGCCAAACACATGAACTTCTTGCAATTCAGGAAAAATGAGCTTAGAATATTCTACACCGTTATCAGTTTTTCTCAGTTTTTCTCACACCTGGAAGTAATGTTTTTCAGATGCATTCTCAGTGTTGGAAATACTCCTTGTAGTTTAGGCAAGGTAGCTGCATGGATATATTGCGGAGGAGATAACAGGCATGACTCACAAGCAGTGAATAAACCAGAATGTTAGCTGCTCGCTACTCAGTTTGACCGTAGCTTTAATCTGACATCATACAGACTTTCATTATTGCATATGCGGTCTTCAGAAATGTGTAGAAAAATTCAAAATTCAGGGCTCTGTGAAAGTAGCTTAATGATATATTTTTTGACAAAATTAAAGAAATCCCCTCAAGGCAATTTTGAGGTGTCGACAGAATGGAGTAATGGAAAACTAATAATTATTGTGCCCTGGGCAGAGATGTAAAAACGTCAAAGGGAAATTAGATTGCCTACTGTGCATTTTCTCAGAGAAAAAGATAGATTTACTTCCTGATGTTACATGAGTGAAGACAGGCGCCAGGCTAAACACAATCTGTGTACCTGAAACTATCTGAGATTAAAGAAGAATGCAACAAAACTGCCAAAAACAAAGATCATGAACACTACTCTCAGTTCTGACCCAGAACAATAACAGAGGCAAAAATGGTTTAAGGCTGCACCAGAGAACTGCAACCATGTTTGCAAGTGTTAAACAGCCTTCAGATTTAAAGTAATATGCTGAAGTTGACTTTAAAATGAGATTGTTGCAGTCTGTTCCAACCATACTTCTTCATTTAAAGTGTTGGTGTTTCACAATAGATTATGATTCCTGTGCAGAGTACTTTCACTTTTTCACAATTCAGCTCTGTTGAAGATACAAATAGATATTAAGAGTTTATTGGGGTATTAGATAACGTCTTCCTGTAAGCCAATTCAGCAACTTTTACTATGATGACTTTCTAATAAACAATAAATACATGCATCAGTCAACAAAGTAGTAACAGCTATAAAAAAAATTTAAATAAATAATACCATCATTAATGTACCATTCACGTATGGGTGCAGAAGCATTACTTTAGGATGGAAAGCAACTAAGCAGATTTAATGAAGTCCAAAAGAAATTTTTTTATTATTATGTTTTCCTACGGTCTATTTCATTCTCATGAGCCTGATATTTCATCTAACCCACGACAGAGTTTCTTTAAATATGTGAGAAATTAAATCGAGGATGAACTGGTTTGAATTCGGTGGTAATAGATGAAGGTTACTGTGACCACCATGAAACACATTTCCATGCTACGTGCAGCAGTTAGCACTGTTGCCCAAACGCAAGAAGGTCCTGAGTTCAAATCTACTAACAGTCTGGGGTTTTTCTGTGTGGAATTTCCATGTTCTCTCCAGGAACTTGTTTCCACAGTTAGCGTGAGTTAAATTCTAAATTGACTCCAGATATGAACGTGTGCAATGGTGGCACTTAGTACTCTTGCCCTGTGGGATTGGTTCAAGCTACGCGCTGCTAGTTATGTCAAAGTTCCACACAAATGTCTAATAGGATAAAGTGACCAGTATATCCCAAAGGCAAATTTAATTGTGACATAATGATTTGAGGAACAGAAGGACAGACTGATCATATTTCTAATTTCGTTGGATGTATGGCCCTTCCCAAAGCCTCAGTGTCACTTCTGTCTAAAATTTGCCTAAAAGCAGAGTCCATGCCAACAAACCAACTAATTTAAATCAACTCTACCAATTATTCCAAGAAGAATAGTCAAATATCAAGCGAGTGTTATACAAGAAGCTTGTTGATGGGTGCCAAATGTGTCAGAGTCCATGTGTAACTTACTAAGGAACATTTAACCCAGTATTAGTATACTTTTCATCCTGTGTGGATTAGAGAAAATCCAAAATAAATTCAAAACCTTTTCACCCAGTTGTTGTTTTCTAAAGTCACTAAAGTTGTATTATGTACAGTCTTTCCACTCTCATAAAAGAAGAGTTCAATTAAGTTATTAAAACCTACAAATCACTATAAAATTCATGCCCATGATGACTGTCTGAAAACTTCTGACCACGACTGTATATGAGTCCAGACCAATATGGATGTAAACTGTAATTTGATTGATTAGTCTGCAAGCTCACTGAGAGGAGTTAAAGTTTTGTAATATAAATAAGATGCATATTTTAATAATCTAAGAAAAGCTAGTCTTTCTCATTTGTGCTTGAAATTTCTTTCCTGGAGATCAGCAATGCAACAATAAAGAAAAGTCAAAGTCAAAGCAGTAAAGTGGTCGGAGCACTTTTACATCGAAGCATTGCTCAGTAGAATGCTTCTGCCACACCGGTTTTTGGCAAGCTACTGTACCAGTTGCCAGGACAGGTACTTGAAAGAAAAACAGAGACTTTTCACCTTGCTACCATCAGGAACTCCCCTGCAGTCATACCATGAATACCTTTTATGCATAGACAGTGGCTACAGAACTGTACTAGTCCAGAAAACCAAACTCTCGTAACAGATCAGGTGGCTCAACACCTTTCCTCCTGTTCTTCCTGCATGCTGACATGGGTATAAAGATTGATTGACACATGGTACAATGCTGTATCTGCTAAGAGGCTAAAAAAGGTCTGAACCTGCTCAGGTTTGTGAAACACGATACTCAGACGTTTATAAGTGAGATGAGTGATGTTCAGTTACCCACGTTTTCCCACCACTACACTTCTCATGCTGCCATCACTATTCATTCATTTTTACATACTTTAACCATCAATGCACAATAACGAATTTGCTTTGGGCTATGCACTGTCTAGATAACCCTGCACACCAGACCGCTTTTTCACACCTGATGTTTTTGGTTTGCAATAGTAGGAAAAACACAGATGTTACTCGCATTAACGATCGCTCTGGGTGTCTGCTGACAGAGTGACAGTGAGCCAGGTGAAGACCATGCCCCGAAACGAATTAATTAGTTAGTTTTCATTACAAAAATGAGAATAGCTTTAGTTTCCATTAATAACTGACTCGTGAGTAATTCATAACCATAACACAGCACAAGGGGCTGACCACTAAACTGTGTGGAGAAAATAATGAGTGTTACGCATGTCTATATTTGAGTACAGTGGGAAGAGCAGTTTGGAAGTGACTTGTCATTGGGGCACCTGCAAAGGTGCATCAGTGATGAAAGGAAATAACTGCATGTGTTGAGGCTTCTGTCTGAACACAAGCACATATGGTAAACCGCAGCCTGCTCCTTTAGTAGTCATTTCAGGCACCACTCCCAGACCTTCCTAATCCGCGGATTACAAGATGCCTGACTTTGCTCTGGTAGTGACAGACCAGACAATGTTGGCTCTCAAACAAACCAAAAAGTCAACATTTTTTCAAAACTAATCAGATTCAACAGTGCTAAATCAAATGCTAAATCACAAATGTAATACCACGTGAAACACTGATAATCCTCTGTGTTTACAGAATGGCTGTATGTGTCACATGACAGGTGATAATTACCATCATGTCTTTTGCTTGTCTGCTATTGCTTTTTGGCTACATTCTCACACTAGGAGTGGCGTGCTCTCAGACGGGTTACACCACTTCCCCGTTCAGTTCACGCTACCACTGACCTGTACCACCTCCCAGAGTACATTGCTCTGTGGGGTTCTACATGACTGCCCGACAGCCAGCCCTGTGCCAGTCTGGTCCTGCAGCCCACATCTCCAGCAAACCACTCCCAACTCGAACCAACACTACTGAGGTATAAGTGAATGCCAGTGTTCTTGGTTGTTAAACATATACATATATTTAAATCCATGATTTACTCTGGCAGGTAATCTGGCAAATTTCTTTCACATTTTCTTTGTCGTTTGTATCCCTTGGCTTCAGGTCTACAGCTAAATTAACCTTCTCCAAAAGTTGATTCTGTTCATCTGGACGTAGCGTTTTGTGGGAGAAACGTTTCGTCACTCATCCAAGTGACTTCTTCAGTCTTAGCTGACTGCAGGTTTCTGACCTCCCAGCCCATTGTTCCCTCAGTGGGCTGGTTTCAGTCATTATGCAAATGTACTGTTTATAAGATTCGGGGAAACCTGCAGTCAGATGAGACTGAAGAAGTCACTTGGATGAGTGACGAAACGTTTCTCCCACAAAAAGCTACGTCCAGATGAACAGAACTTTTGGAGATTTACTTTCCTGGATGATTGAGAATGCATCAAGACTAACCTTGTTGAACCCTCATGTCAGATATTACAATAAGAACTCTGCCAAGACAAAGTCAACATGAATACCTCAATGACAGATTGAAAGTGGAAACTCCTTTGTCACTGGGATGAGGCTAAAAGCCTCAGTGTAGCATTAAATAGTCTTACAGTCGCATAGTTAGTGGTCAGCTTGCACAATCAGGGATGGAATCAGTCATCTACAGGAACTTGATAGTATCGGACCTAAAAAGTACTGGACTAAATCAAACTGACAACTGTCCTGTTTGACTTGTTTTCTTTCTTGTTTTCTAGATTAGCCTGCTGCCACATGTGCGCTCTTGGTTTGAAGCTGTTTTTGCTACACTACACTCACCTTTTCTTCCCTTTTTCCCCCCCTTTCCACAGAAGAGCTACGACTACATAAGACCACAAAATAAAAGCAAAGATCATGACATCTCAATGATAAATGATTTCTGCCTGACTCAGTGCCCTTCCTCATCGGCATGAGATGAGTGATTCAAGTTAGATCTCACTTATGTGATAAGGACACTGCCAAATTCTAGTCATGGTTGAATGATCACTAAGCATGTTCCCACATGAGAATGCGTTGTCATTTTTCCTTGTGCTTTAGTCCTCTTAGCGCTCTTGTGCATTACCTTAGTTGTCCTTTTTTGCAATTAAAATGTGTTCTCTTCTTCTTCTTCTTCTTTTTTGCTCAATTTCACTGCAAAAATCATTTAAGTATATGAAGAAAAATGAAAATGCTCTGAAATGTTAGTTATAAACATGCAATATGCTACCGTAAGTCTCCCAAGATGCAAACATCCATGAAAAAAAAGCAGCATATGTATACACAGTCAACAATAACAAAAACATTTAGATCTCTACCTGCTGTATTAGATCAACTTAAGATAGTACATTCCTAAACAATTAACACACATTCTTAAAGACAGGATTGCAGCACGTACAGGAAATGTAATACAAATGACCATTTCACCTTTTTTTTAACATACATTTTAAACACATGAAAAAGAAAGAAGAGTAATTCTCCATATGTCTCAGTTCGGTTGGATGTGCACATGATCCACGTTTTCTGCTTTAAAAACCTTTAAAAACCTGGTCCTGGCACACACCAACAGGCATTCGTTATCCTTTTTTTACTCTCCTTCGCCATCGTGTGGACAGATTACTGTGAGCAAGCTGAGGCAGATTTTTTTTTTCCAATTTTGGGTTATTTTGCTTTTTGTCTTTTGCTTTGATTGCTTGTACAGTATAAAATAGAAATAAAAACAAGGGAGTAAACTATTATTGAAGTGTCAGGCAAGACTTAACTCTTGAAGGATGCATTTATGTGGCATACCATGTAACCAGTTGACTACCAAACAGCTGACTTCTCATTTGTCTGTAAAATTGCAGAATGGAAATGTAAGGACTAAACACAGCTTAAACCAGCATTTAATTTGGGTGAACTAAAGAGGAAACGGCATGATCAAAGTAATATGTAGAACTACTTACCCCAGAACCTACCTCAGAATCTAGAAGCCATCAGTGACGCAATATTTAAACCACAATTATCCCTTACAAATGAATATCTTATGTAGTTTTTTTTCTTTCTGAAAACAATCTTTTAATTTATTTTAAAAACGTTTAGTATTAGCTATTGAATTTAAAATAAGAAAAGAAAGGAAAAGGTGGACCTTTGTTCCAGTTTGGCCTTATAGGCTGAACTGGTTCCAGTTAAAGGTAAAGTAACTAAAACACACTCTCTTTTATACATATTGGCAGTGAATACAGATGTGTAGGTCTTCTCAAGACACAGTGCTTGTTATAACAAAGACCAGACTGCACGCCAGCCTGTCCTCAACCCTCATCCAGGACAGTGTCAAATGGAAAGTGAGATTGACACCTCTGTTTCAAGTGAGCTGGATCTTTGATCTTTTTAAGGTCTTTTTTTTTTGAAGCACTAAACCAAATCAGGAATCGACTCTTTAATGGTACTCTCTGTTTATAGAAAATAAGCACACATTGTAGTGTAAATGCCTCAACTTATAGTATCTAGATCAAACTCTTGGTGTGTGCAGAAACCCAGTCAACCACAAAAATGTTCATGGACTGGCTGAATTTTGGACCAGAGATATTGCTAACCCTATAACCCTGTCACGGTTATCACATGAGCTGATTGCTTCTAAAGTTCACACTTGTAGCTTGGAGTTAAAATACAAATATAGTACCTGTATGGATCAATACATTGCACACATGACACCAAAACAGATGTGGACTCTAAAATCCCTTGTCTTAGACATAACCATTACAGGTGCTTTCACTGATGAGTGCAGCTTTTTCACTGGACGGCTGAAAGGGAGAAGACAAATATGCATGCAGAATTATACCAAATTACAGTAGAGGTGGCACAAACGTGCTTGCCCTAACATAAATGAGTAGGAAAAATTTCTATCATCATCACCCAAAATTCACCATACTCGGTGTTTTGGGTCACTTTACAGAAGAGTAATAACCACGATCTAATAAACAATAAAGTTTACACAAAAAAAGTTATTTCCATCTTTAAAAAGCGTTTACCGATCCACAGGATGAAAATAATAAAATTAGAACCCCAATTCCAAGAAAGTTGGGACTGTAGAAAAGTAAATTGTCTTAAAAAGAGATAACTGGGGGGAAAATGTGCAAATATTTAGGCTAACTGGCAACAGGTCAGTAACATGACTGGATAAAGGACTTCTGAGCTTCCCAGAAGTAAATATGGGCAGAGCTTCATCATTCTGCAAAAAGTCGTCTCCACAAATTATGAAACTATTTCAGAATAATGTTCAAATAATGTAAAATTATTAAGATCTGTCTCTGTCTGCTGTGCATAGTGTCATCAAAAGAAATTCATCAAAAGAGATTCAGAAAATCTGGAGACATTTCTGCGCAAAGGGTCACGTCCGAAAATCAATATTTTATGCCTGTGATCTTCAGGCCCTCAGGCAACTCTGCATTATAAATGGTCATGATTCTGTCATAGAGATCACTATACAGGCCCAGGAAGACTTCCAGAAATAGTTCTGTGAACACGGTTCACTGTGACATCCGCAGCTTCTGGGCCAAAGCTCATTTAAAATAGATTCAGGCAAAGTGAAAAACTGTTCTGTGTTCAAACCAATTGAAACTTGGAAATCTTAAAGCGGGGAGGAACATCCAGATGTGTCATTTAGACAGTGTCGTGCTTATTTCAGCACGCTAATGTTAAAACACATACTCCTTCATGAAAGAGTCTGGGTAATGAACTGACCTGCTTGCACTCATGAAAATCAAATTAAAAATCATGAAACAAAACATGCAACAAAGAAAACCCAGGACTTATGAACAGCTAGGATTTTGTATCAGACAAAACTGGGACAACATTCCTCTCCCAGACGTCCAGCAGCTGGTCTCCTCAGTTCCTGGATGTTTATGGGCTGCTGTTAGAAGAGAGGATGTTACACAGTGGTAAACATGGCACTGCCCCATCAATCATCTAAAAATGTTACATTATCTCATTTTAAATACTTAATAAGCTTTTAATGTTCTTTCTGAAGAAAATATGGGTTTATAAGATATGCAAATAATTGCATTTAGTTTCTTTTTTACATTTTTGCTAGAGTCCCAGCATTTTTTGAGTTATGGTTGTAAATAACCAAATAAATAAGTTGCAAACCAAAAAAAAAGGAAAACCTAAGAATAAAAAAGGTAAGCGTGCAATTTATTCAGAAGATTGCAGATGTATACGTGTATATCAGTCACAAAAAAAAGCCTGTAATGTAGATACTGATACATGACATCAAAAAAATATACGCCTCCACGGTTCTTCTAAGTTCTGACAGCAGGGGGCAGCAGAGTGACGCGTTCAAGCCTGCAACGTGAAATTGGGTGACACCTCCCGGTACTTAAGGATAATGAATGTGCGGATACCTTTACACTGTGAAGTGATTTATACATATTAAACTGAGCCAAGAATCACTAATGCTATATAATATCTTAAGCTTATCTACACAGCCTCTTAAAATAAAATGACATAATATTATGTTAAATAGCAGACTAACATAAACAGAGAAATAATGCTGGAATATATCTTCACAGGCTTCAAACAAGTGACTGCGGCATAAGCTGATGCATTTTCAGGTTTATGAAAATACTAACTTCAGTCATCAAAAATAAAGATGTAGACAGGATGGAGCTTTATGCATGGATTGCCTGTAGGTGTAACCCGTCAGAAAGTTCATTAAAACAAAATGTCAAAGTCTGATTGCTTGAAATTTGTTTAGCTTAGTTTGCAGTCAGTTTAAATGCTCTTTGACACGGTGAGAAGTTTGGTAAGCAGCATCGAGCGTTTGGACCTGTTGACCTCTCAGTTTCTTCATTCCATCACGTCCCGTTCCAAATAACTTTGAAGGCAAAGACAAAAAGAGGAAAATGTATCCCTGGGGTTTTTGGAATTCATGTGTGGAACCACAAAAACAACACTTCATCAGGGGCACCATTCAGACTGGTGATCAGCAATATATGGGGAAATTCAAATGAGAACCATTGTGTGGAGGGAAAGCCAAAGAGATTTGTCTCGTCCCTGGCCCCCTACTCCTTTTCTTTCTTTTATTTTTTTTAACCATCTTCTCACGACTGACTTTGATGTAGATGTAGACAAGATGCCTGAGAAACAAAGCAGCTCAATTCCACTTCGAGAATCGGTCAGATGAGTGGGTGGGAAGGCGAAGCAAACAGAAGAACGCAGTTTCATATGAGACACACAAGAAAATTACATTTCAGCCAGTGTATCACTCTGCTGAGGAACGGGAGGGAGGAGACACGGAGCAGGGCAAAGTGAGCTGGGTGTGAGAAAAGGAGCTCCAGTTGATCTCTCTTTAGAAACCCCCCCAACTCTCCTGCTGGGTAGTGCTCAGCTCTTGTCCTCATGGTACAATGCTGGTGGAACGGCAGCCCCCCCCCGACCACCACACACAACCTCACAACACCCCCAACAGCCCTCCATGTGCTGGAGCTACGCTGACAGCCTGGACCCCAGACCCTAGCATATGGAGGCCAGACCAAGCGTCCTGCTCTCCAATGCGCTCCACAGCTGGGTCTCTGCTGGAGTGGGCAGCAGTCTAGTGCGACTACACGCTCTATAGTGAAGTTTAACCTGAAGAGTTAAACTTTTGGATGAACACAGACAAGTTGCTCATAAGGTCAGTTCATCCAGATTATTCCAAAACAAAAACAAACCATCAAAAAAGAAAGCTTTTTGTTTTATTTACTTCTAACGATATCAGGCCATACTTTTACTTTCTGTTAGATTTCTGTCACATCTCCAATACAGAAGGTCTTTCTTAGAGCTCTTACTTTAGGATAAAGCACAGAAGGGAGACCACAGGGTGTATTTATAATAATAACGACTGCACTGTTGTATTCACGTGTATGTAAAAAAATCTGAAAGTAAGTAGGATAAATTCATTACCTGTTTGATTTACAACTTTTCTTCTATTCTATGACATATTAAATGTGGAAATGTCCATCAGGGAAGAGTTATTTAATATAACACCAACATCATTTGGACCCAAAGAGCTACAACCAGTGGTCAAGAAGCTCTAAATGTTTCTAGAGACACCAATTTGTGTGCTATCGAGGGCAACGTTTGAAATCAGAACTTCATCCATTCATTTTCTTTGGCTCGTCCAGTTCGGGGCTGCATGGAGCTGGAGTTCATCCCAGCTGTCACAGAGTGAGAGGCAGGATACACCCAGCAGAGAAAAAGCCAGGCAACCCCTCACATTCATATCTATGGCAGATTTAGCATTGCCAATTAGTCTAACATATCTTTTGATTGTGGTTGGGCAGCCGGAGTACCCAGAGTGGACGGGGTAGGGGGCCAGCTGGTAGACTCAAACCCAGGACTATTCACCACACCATCGTGCTGTCCTTTTTAAAAGCCTTTTGGGGCAATTCTTTGTAAGCAAAATTAAAGACAAAACTATTTCATCCAAAAAGAGCTGGTATGTGGTATGCGTATTGGATGGCGGTGCAGTCTATTCTAGATCTTTCCCCCATAAAGACGACATTTGAAGACCTCCCCTGTACTCTTAAGGACAAGTTTTGACAGTATGTAGCAATAAATACTTGGTTTGATGACCATTAGAATAGTTTCTGGATTCTTCCAAGAGTAAAGCACACTCAGTCATTTTGTTCTATAAGCAGGCCTGAGATATTACAGAAATTGCTCAGTCCAGAAAAGGATTTCAAGGGTTGCTCCTGGTCGGCTTTCAAGCAGTAAAGAGCTGGAGAAGCATGGATGCCTTGCTTGCCTTTGGCATTTTCCGTTAGAGTGTGTTTTACTTGGCTGAAGCTACTCAACAGGCCTTCATGTTGAATGCTTAACCTGTAAAATATTTAGAAAATTAAAAGTGCGTGCAAGAGGTCAGATATAAACAAATATTATCAGGTCATAATCGCCTGAAGTGTCCTAGTCACTACCCCCCACAACCAACCCAAAAACCTGAGCAACAGTAACATCCTCATTTACACTTTCACACATTTACAAATCATCTAAGCCCCATGAATCAAACTATGAACAAAGTACCCTTGTCAGTGAGAGTCGCTGGCCTGTCCTCGACCCCTCAATTCTGACACAAACTAATGTTGACTCATGGCAGAATATGTGGTCATTCTGATGCTAATGGCAGCTTTAACCACCTACTTAACCACATAGCTCTCACTCTCTATACAGCTCCACTCAACTTGATCCCTGTGTGTGTGTGTGTGTGTGTGTGTGCGTGCGTGCGTGCGTGCGTGCGTGCGTGCGCGTGTGTGTGTGTGTGTGTGTGTGTGTGTGTGTGTGAGAGAGAGAGAGAGAGAGAGAGAGAGAGAGAGAGAGAGAGAGAGTGACAGAGAGTATGTATGCAGGAGAATCTAACTTTTGCTGAGTTGCATTGCAGTAAGTTGGTGTCTCATACAATGATGACTGATTAAGGCCAGCTAAAGACACCTTATTTGATATTTTGCACCTTTGAGTTTTGCGTTTCCCGCACACTTGTTTGTGGGTATCTTTGAGATAAGAAATGCTGAGAGTTGTTAGCCGTCTGGCTGGCTTTCACTGTCAGGCTTGTGTTAGTGGAGACAGGGGTCACCAGTTAGCACCGTGACCCTTTAATACTGGAGGGGTGCTTGCTTCTTGGCCTGGCATGCCACAACACAGTGCTGCAGTGAGAACAGGTGGTGATTAAAACTGCTGTAATCCCCTCCATGAATATCTCATGGGCAAGGCTATGGAAGAAAGAAAGCAAAAGTGAGAGATGGGGAAAGAAAGACAAAAGGAAAGAGACAGATGTGGTAAAGGGGACAGGGAGAAAGAGTTAAAGGTGGGGAGGGTTTGATGCTTGGACCGTGGGGCTCTTCAGCACAGTCTGCGGGCCGTGCTTCAGAGCGGATGTGTTAACAGTTTCAGGCTCAATGGAGGGAGAAATCCCCACAAAGGGAGGTGTACAAATATTGTGGGAAATCCGTCCGCTCTTTAATATTTCATGAAGGCCCACAATCTATTCATGGGACTCCATTCCTTTGGAGGGGCCCACATTCAGGCTCACGCCGCAGTCTCAATGGGCAGCCCTTAATTGAGTGCCCGCTCATTCTTCGTCTCCCTGGCAGATTGTTCCCCATGAAAGCCCCTGCCTCTTCATCCTCCTCTTCTTCTCCCTAAGAGTGGTCAAAGAAAAGGGGGCATGCCTTGCTGGTGGTGTATATTGGAGGGTGAAATAAGTAAAGCGGGGTGAGTGTGGATCAAATATGATAATAGGGCAAGTGGGGATGGTAGTGCACAGGGAGGTGGGGGCAGGGGGCTAATCCTCATGGTGGGTGACAGAGGGGAGGGGGTTGCATTCCCCTAGGTGGCAGGAGAGTGTATCGTGGTCGCCTGTCTGTGTGTGTGTGTCCATAGCATAGTTTTCTAATGTCCAGTGTAGTCAAATTGGGCATTAAATGGTCTTTAACCTGCCAGCTCCCCATTGCAGAGTCAGCGTGATGTCCGATTGTGCTTGTGAGAACAGAGGAGGTAATAGTCCCGTGAATTCAGAACAAGCAAATTGTCCCTGCGTGTTGCTTTCTGCACGCCTCCCACTGAGGCAACTCCCAGACAAAAATTTCCAGTAGTGAGGCCGTTTTAGAAGCAGAGAATCTCCTGTTGTGTTTTGCACGTAAGAAAGGCCATCTGCAGACAGGGTGTCGACCTGATTCTTTCGACATTGTCTGGAGTTCATGTGTGAAACCAGCTATTCCCATGCTCCCAGTGGGCAAGTGCATGTTAATCTTTGTATCTTTGTCTTGAATAATATAATAATTGTATAATAAAATAATATAATAAGTATGGAAACCAAAGAGTAAAAGTAGACTGTGGAGACATAGGACAAATTATAAAATTTTTCTTTCTGATAATGAGCAAAAATCCATTAAATTTGTGGACAACACCAATTCCAAAAATGTTGGGACACTGTTTAAAGTGTAAATAAAAACACAATGCAGTGATTTGCAACTCTCATAAACACGTATCTTATTCACAACAGAACATAGAAAACAGGCATAGAAAACTTCATGAAAAATATTAGCTGATTTTGAATTTCATGTCAGTAACATAGCACAAAAAAAATGTTGGACCTGGAGGAGCAGTTTGCAAATTAGGTAAACTGGAAACAGGTCAGTAGGATGATCAGCTATTAGTCAATTCAAGTCAGTCAAGTGGCTTTATTGTCATTCCAACCATGTGCAGTGTTACAGTACACAGTAAAGCGAGACAACGTTCCTCCAAGGCCATGGTGCAACATATAACAGACAATCAACACAAGATTATGTAAGTGCAAGTGTGCAAAAATTGCATAAATTGCAAAAAAACAAAGACAGTGCAAAACCAGACAGTGCAGACACAAGAGTGCAACAATGACAGTGGGTTGTGCAAAAACATTGAGCATTGTGCAAAAAGTAACTCGATGTATGAAGGTGTGTGGGTGTGTGCGTGTATGAAATTGTGCAGATAAGTGTTTGAGGTAGTGACTTGTACAAAGGTATGTGTGTGTATGTCAGTCCAGTCACTGGGTGTTCAGGAAGAAGGTTTTGCAGTCTGGCAGTGAGGGCCAGAATGTTCTGGTAGCTCTCGCCAGAAGGCAGCAGGGTGAAGAGTGTGTGTGAGGGGTGCGTGGGGTCCTTCACAATGCTGGTGGCAATAGGTGTCTGTGATGGAGGGAAGAGATGCTCCAATGATCTTCTCAGCTGTTCTCACTATCCATTGTAGGGTATTGTGATCCAATACGGTGTAGTTACCATACCAGACAGTGATGCAGCTGCTCAGGATGCTTTCAATAGTCCCTCTGTAGAAGGTAGCGAGAATGGGTGTTGGGAGATGGGCTTTTCTCAGCTTCCGCAGGAAGTAGAGACGCTGTTGGCAATTCTTAGTTATGGAGCTGGTGTTAAGGGATCAGGAGAGGTTCTCCACCAGGTGAATACCAAGGAATTTGGGGCTCTTGACGACCCCTACAGAGGATCCATCGATGTTAAGTGATCTCTCCGTTAAAAGAGCATCTTAGAGAAAGTTTTTCAGTAGTGAAGATGGGATTATTTCAGAGCAGTGTTTCTCAACATTAAAATTGGAAAGACTTTGAATATCTTATCAGTACATAACAGGAAGCACAGCATTTAAAACAGGCATGATTTTGTCATGTAAATCAGTGCATTGGGTCAGGAACACTTCCAAAAATAATCCTGTGAACGGTATATCTGATATCACTATGTCGGTGTTGTTCCTGCAGTGTCATGTTGGTCAGGGATCATCATTGCAACTGACTTTTCGCAGTGTTGTGATGTCATAGCTTTGCAACGTGGGGAAAAGAGTTCATACAAAACTCTCTTCTGGATCAACTGGTGATACTTCTTTGTCAATTTATGCAATATAAAAAAGAAATAGATATATTATAAAGTTTGGCTCACTGTCAAATTACATGCACAACACCAACACAGTGATATCAGGCTGTACGTCTTCTCTCGGTCAAGGCTCATTTAAAATAGACTGAGGAAAAGTGGAAAACGGTTCTGTGTTCAGACCAACTGAAATTTAAAATTCATATTTGGACGCGTGCATGGCTCCTCCTCTAAACTAAAGCGGAGAGGGTGCATCTGGCTTGTTAGCATCACTCAGTCCTAAAGTCTGCATCTCTAATGGTATGGGGGACTATGGATTAGTCCCTGTGGAAATGGCAGCTTGCACATCTAGAAGGATACCAATCAATGCTGACAGGTGTATACAGGTTTTAAAGCAACATATGCTCCCATCCAGATGATGCATTTTGCAGGGAAGGCCTTGCATATTTCAACAAGACAATGCTAAACTGCAACCAGCATCTATTACAACAGCATGACTTTGTCACAGAAGCATCCCAGTGCCTGCAGTCCAGACTTTTCACTAACCAAAAGAATTTGGCACATCATGAAATGTAAAATGCAACAAAGAAACCCAGCAGTGTTTAGCAGCTACAATCCAATATCAGAAAAGAATGGGACAACTTTCCTCCAGCAGCTGGTCTCCTCAGTTCCCAGATGTTTTGCAGACCGTTGTTAAAAGAAGTGAGGATGCCACACCGTGTTAAACATGGCCATGTCCCAATTTTTTTAAGACTTGTTGCTGTCATCAAATTCAAAATTAGCTTATGAATGCATTTTTTAAAAATATGATTAAAAGCAACTTCTACATATGACCAAAACTTTTTCACTGCACTTTATGTGACTTTATGTTTAAGAGGGCTTAATTGTTAATTGATTAATTTTCCGCTTAAAGATCAGTTGAAAGGGTGATTCATTTTTTGTCCTTTTCCTCTGAACAACAGTTTAACATCTTGTGAAATCCTGGAAGAAGCTTTCCAGAGAAAACTGGGCATTTAGGAAGATTAACATGGAAAATGTATGATCTTTTTTTCAGGGTTATGTATGTTATGTGATAAAAAAAAAAAAAGAGTTTAAAACTGTCATCTGCACATTTGATTTGGATCATTCTTTGTTGCATGAATCTAATATTTTTATTAAATATAAATATGGTAAAGATGTCCAGTGTTAAACAAATGGAGTACCCCTTTCAGTGCACTGAGTCCTTGAGAATTCAGTGTTGGCAAATGCACTGACCCCAAGCAGAGAAGCTTTCAGCATTTAACGTCATTCAGTTTGACATCTCATCATTCCATCTTGGCACTACCTTCAGTAGCGATAACAATGAAAGCAAGTTCACCCAAAAGTTTTCCACCAGTCACTGCCAGAACACTTGACTTATTGTTTTTGAAACTTAAGTTTCAGATGTGAGGGGTCAAAAAGGCAAACAAGAAGATAAAAAGGAGATTTAGGTGGAAGCGAGTGAGACTGCTGGTACAACATGCTGCTGATGTCGTTCAGACTATGCAGATGAAGACTTTGCAGATGAATGTTAAGACTCTGTAATAAAAGTACACCTCATGCCTGCACTGAGCACTTCATCCGGCCTAAGTCTGCCTCAGTGAAGTGGCTCAAGGTGGACAGCCCAGCTGGTAGTATGACCTGGGGGCCTCGGCCATAGTCAGTGCTCCTGTGGGCTTCCAGCTGCAGCTCGGACTCCTGATCCCTGATTATAGGTCATCCCACTCCTTCTAAGGGCCTGTAAGACCCTGGGAGCCAGGCTCACTCCCAGTAACTCCCCTTCACTGCTCCGATGTGTGTCCAACAAGCTTATGCTGGCTCATGAGGGATGGAGAGGACCTGCAGTGCGGAGACTCAGAGGGGGGAAAATCCTCTACATTCACGACACAAACCCACAGTCACACACACAGAAAACACAAGCGAGGAATTACACACAAACACTGGATGCATAATTTATCCTAGCAGTACCACGCCTGGTATCCAGCCGAAGCACCCCCCTGCGAGTGTGGCAAAGCCATGCTAAATGGATTCTGCAGAGGAAGGGATTTAAAGCTTTCATAGTTCTCAGTGTGTTCCAGGTGGCCGCATCTCAGGCCTTTGATGGATTGTTCTCAGGTTCATTCTCTATCCTCTAGAGATTTTGCAAAATCAGACGTAAACTACCCAGCACTGCCAGGGCATCCGGGCATTTGTATGACCACAGATTCAATTCTGCTTTCTAATGAATGTCCTGTATTTAATTGAATCAATAAAGGGTTCAGTCACAGAGCTCAAATATTGCTTTTCATTCTCTATCAGCGCATACGTCACTGTACTTAATCTGTATTTATCTAAAGAATAGCAAAATTTGTTCAAAGTAGCTGATCTTTCTGTCACTCTCACAAAACGTACTGTTTTCAGGTTTAAGGAAGTATAAAAAAGAAATTACAGAAAGGTGCTTGAATACATTTTATGACTGTACCGTGCTTGTTAACCTAACAAATGTAAATGAAAAAACTCACAGACTTAATCCACGGCGGCCCACAGGTTCTCAAACACTCTAATCCAGTCATCTCCGGATATGGGGCGCTCTCACCGTGCTGCTCCACTGGGCCTTTGTATCAGCAGGTATTAACACCACAAGTGCCGCCCGAGACTGAGATGGGCACATGATTAGGAGAACTATTGACTGGGTTGACTGAGTGCTCGACGAAGGGGAGGGGTGGGATGGCTTTTTCATTAATGTGCCCCCTTTTTCTATTTTCCGCGGTTAAATCTCAGCATATATTATGCTCTGTTACTTATCAGCCGAATATCCTCATTCTTGGCATTCCTCGCTTAAAATTTCCTCTTGAATATTTTTACTCATGTTGTCTGTGAAAGAGTTGCAAGAGCCTTTCCATGAATTGCTCCACAGTGCGGCCAAGTGTTGCCACAAAGTACTGGACTATAAATTAATTCTGCTAAGTGGCAGCGCACATCACCCCTCACCACCCTGATTATTTATGCTTTTACCATCGGTCAGGGTGTCACTTAGATAAACACAGTGGAGGTTCATCTCATCTGGTCCACAAAACACCAGAGTGTGCCTCTGCCAATGGCTCGGCTGAACTTTGACCCCGATGGGTCGCGAAGAGCATTTGTCCCTCGGTAATTGGACAGAAGGGCCCTTTCGCTCTTCATTTAACCTTTGGGGTCCGAATCTTTCTTCCTCATCTACCATAAAGTCCCTGGTCCTGACCCAGTGTTTTCAGGCCTATCTTTCCACCCCCATCATGGGTCTTTCAAAGCTGGAGAAAAGCTGGAGTGTGCTTGCCCTGTCAGACACAATGGTGGAGTTAGTGACCCCTGACCCCGCAGACTGAAGCCTTTCTTCCTGGATCAGGCACTGCCTTTCGCTACGGTAGGTTATTGCTCCACAGCCTGGCAACAGAAAGAGGGTAAACACTTGTTAAGATTCTTCTTCTCCAGGCTCGCCCCCAACTTCTTTTCTCTTGTGGTTGTTCTGCTTATATTTTTCTCCTTTGGAGGGGGTTTTGTGGGTCTGTTTAAGGGTGGACAGGAGTTAAGGCAGGCTCCTTGTTTGAATTTCAGGCAGCAGCTTCATAATCTATCATTCTGACAGCTCTTTGTCACCAATCCAAAGGAGACAGGAGTCACAGTTGCTTTGGGCATGAAGGAAAATACACTAGCTAAAGTAATGTAAATGGTTTAGACATGCATCTGCTTTTGTTTAGAAGCAATTGGATTTTTCCTTGAAAAAAACACTTCTTTTTTTTTTGTTTGGACAAAAGCTTTGGTGCGAGTGGTCCTTTTATAAACTGTCCAACTGTGACACTGATGCAAATAAATGTGTTACAAACACGTGTGAAGGAGTACCCTGAAAAAACTAAGAAATCAGAGATGATGTCCAAGGGTTTTGCAATTAGGAACTTTGTTATCCACACTCTGATGCCTTTCATCTGCAGCGCCTTAGAAAACTTTATTACACGTGTTTTGTCACTGTGTAGGCGACGTTCTTTTTTTAATAAGCCGAGCTTGTTGTTGCCATGGGATTCATTCGTGTTTGGTGTTTGCGCTTTGATTTTTCTGGCTCTAAATCCAATACAATCGGACTAGAAGTACTTCCTTTCCTTAATCTCTCGAGTGCTGCCCTGAGTCCTTGTGTATCACTACTATGTTACCGGGGAAACCCTGCTGCCCTCCCCAGCGCTGCACTGGTCACTGCAGAGAGACGGTGGACCTTATGTGTCCAGATGCTGAGCATGCGGCCATGGCAGGAGGAGCATCCTGTGAGGCACCCACAGACATATGGGTTGAAAAGGAGGACTCCTCTGGAGCGGCTGGCCTTCTCCTCGGGGACAGAAGCCCATTGTCCCAGCCCTGCCCTCCATGCCACTTAATGGTGCAGAACAGCATTGTACAGTATTGTAAATTGCTTTTTGCTCCTTTTTGCCCTGTCGGGTCCTCAATAGCCGGGCCCTCTCCCTCTCTCCCTCTCACTCCCTCTCACTCAGTGGGTGTTTTAGAGCCCTCTTCTTTCATCCCTTTCTTCAGTCCCCTCCTCCTTTTTGCTACTTTTGCTGGGTTTCTCAGTGTTCTCTTGAGTGATGGCCTAATTGTCAAGGAACAATTAAGCCATCTGATTTCTCCCCCTCTCCTCTGGTCATGTCTGCTTTGTTTCAGAACGGGGCTGCCTGAGTACAGGAAAGGGCTCGAGGTCACTTCAATATCTGTCTGGGCTTTTAATGTATCACCGTGTGCTCATAAATATCTTAAAACTCTCTGGGTAGAGGTTCATCCAAATGTCGAGTTTTTTTTCCTTAACATTAATTTGCTTACAAATCTGTTAATGGCTAATACTTATATGCATTCTGCCCCAATAGAATACTTGATATGTATGCAAAATGAAAAGTTTATTGGCTCCTGTCTAACAATCAAACAGCTATAAAAGCCTCCCCCACCCACCCACCCACCCACCGACCCTTTAGGGCTAATAAATATGTTTCTCCCTGCAAAGAAGGGAAGAAATATGTTCCCTTTTAATAGACAGGTAAAGCAAGCAGCTGCGAGACAGCTTTGCTTGTCTGCACACTTTCACCCCTGCCATTCCTATTGTTAATGTAATGTCACATCTGTGACCCTGTCTGCTCCCTTCTCCCATTTTTCCTTTCATCCTCTTCTCTGCTCATGCTTTCCGCTCAATTTCATACTGTCTGGGTTCCTCCCAGCGCGTGGAGGCAAGGCCCTGCGCAGCGGTGTTGCAAAGATGACCCTCCTCCGCAGGCATCCACCCTTACAGCATCGCTTTAATGTCACCTACTGCTGCTCCGATCACTTACTTTCAAAAAGCCTTTTGTAAACTTTATGTTTGTGGTGCATGTCTGCATGCTATAAGATATTTCTGAAGAATATCAACATGCTCAGTTAAGATACATATTTCCACGGCAGTCATGGAATTATTAAAATGCTGGAATTGTCTCTTGGTTTTTTAATGAAAAGACAATTTTCATTACATACTTTTAACGAATTAAACCTTGATTTGATATATTTCAGTTGCCTTCTACTCAAAGTTATTGCTTCATCTTTGAGTGTGAAGATATTTTTAAGTGTATATGCAGATTTGTGATTTCCTCATTTGCATGATGCAGTTTTGCAAAAAAAAGATGACATTTTAATCACTCACTTTCTTCAACTGTCAGCAACTACCATTTTCCAGATTTCCACATTATTGATTAATGATGCCTCACTTTCACTTCAAAGCATATATCTGACTCAGATGTCCCTTTTAATGAAATGGCACAAGGGTAATGCGCACAGAAAGCATTGAAGTAACTGCAGCAGTCTTGAAACAGTGCCTGTGATTACTTAGATCCAAATTTTATTGTTGCATCGCTGGCTTCTGTGCATAATATGTTCAATACAGCACATAGGCTTGCAGAAAGAACCACAAACCAAACCATAAAACCTCTGGTGCTCAGTAGATGAGAACACTCTGTTTTTCCCCCTTTTTTTAAAAAAATTCTCAGTCTATGTAAGATTCACATTCAAACTAGTGGTTAATGATCTGCCTGTGAGGGCTCACCGTGTGACAGCAGTGCAGGGCACTGAGGTGCTAATGAGAGAAGAGGACGGCCAGGCCTGCCCTCCCACGCATACAGCCCTTTGTCTCTGCCTCTGCCCCCCATCATTAGCTTAATGTGGCCCTCTCCCTCAGCTAAAAAGACCACTGCCAGTTTGGCAATGGGTTCACAGATGCAAATCCCAGCCCAGTGCTAATGGAGGTAAATGAAAATTAATTGATTCTCTTTCAAAGGTCTTTTCAGATGCCTGTTCTCGCTCCGTGTTTTCTTAATATGCAGACCTCACCTCCTCAACAATCCTCGCTCGCCCACATCGACAGTTCAAACATATTGCAATTTACTTCTCATTGCTATGCAGAGGAGAGCACAAAAAGAGTAAAGGGAGGGTTACACCATCCTGACACCTGGGTATGTAAGAGATGACTATCTTTACTCTCTGACCCAGACCATAGCCTGGGGTGGGGCCTGCTTGTTAAACAAATGAAAGGCAACCATTACATATCACTCATAGATCCTGGGACTGTATCTCAAACTTAAGTTTTTCTTTTAGCTGCCAGCGTAGATGTTATTAGTAGCTTTTGCACAACCAACGCCTAACAGTGTCAGAGCTGTTCAATCACAGATGTTCCTTTACTGCTTTCAGACGTGCTTTTGCACACGCACATTGTCAAGTTGATCATCCAGGCATCTGTATTTGATGAAGCCAGAGCTTGGCTCCAGTGTTACAAGAGAATGTGCAATATGTGTCTATTTACCCGCCATGCTTTTGACGTGTGCTATTTTCACTAACTTTGATCATTCATATAAATATGGAACATTATAACAATGTGAAAATGTTACACAATTCTTAGTCAAGTTCAGCAGATCTTTAGCCCGGAGCTGGTTGTAATTCCACTTTATAAACACCTTTTATCATCTAAGTTATATATAGTTACTGGGGCCAAGACACTATGAGACATTCTCAGTCACATGTGAAGTTTAGGTTACTCGTGTTACACCTATAAAAAAAAAAAAAAAGAGTGATTCTGCGGTGATTGATTTACAAAAAATAAAATAAAATAAAAAATAACCACGGAGATCTAATTTTGACCCACATTTTGTTTTTATTACATACACATGTTCCATATGAGCTGCTCATCAGTGACTCTCGTGGTCCTTGGATGTGGTCCTGGAGGTTTTCATCTTTTTCTTTTTTGGATTATAAAATAATATATTTGAGTCTTGGCTTATGTTTGGTGTTCTTTGTCATAGTGAGGTTTAATTCTTGTATTTGGTGAACTTTGGATCCCTTTATTATTCTATAGAATATGAGATTTAGTTTGACATTATCATTATTAAGAAGAGTTTTGCTTTTACCTTATGGTTATCAGTTTGGGTTCTAGTCTTGTGGTAGTTTTGTTCCTTCAGTGTTTCCTTGTCTGTCTGATTCCTCCCTTCGTGTTACTGGTCCTCCTGTGTTTCCTACTCCCTTGTTAAGGGTTAATAATCAAGCCTGTGACAAATGACCATTATGCAGCTATCGGCTACAGTCACTGCAGGATTTGGTAGACCACCTTTTTTTCTTTAAATTTATCAAACAATTCATGTTAATAGTGAGGATCAGTAGGGGATTACTAGGGATTGTCAGTATTGACGCTTACATGTCACCTGACCATGGCTAACTGTCTTGGTGTGTTTCACCTCATTTTTGACAGGTGACTCCCTGCTGCCACTACCTTTGATTGAACGAGTGTAGAACAAGTCTAATGACAATTCAGTCTCACAGAAAGTCAGCAGCAGCAGGATCTGCACCAGAAACCACTGCAAACGAATCAACAGACAAGTCTGTGGTAAATGTTTTGTGAAACCCAAAATATCCAGAGTGTGACTGCTGATGGACCTGTAGAGATCAAAAGGTCCCTCACTGATGTATTTGTTTGAAGTGGACATGATCCAGTAGGTTATCAGCAGGGATGAGTTGCATATCCACAGCTTTACAGCCTGGAAAAAAAGTAAAAATAAATAAATAATGAATAACTATCATTTCTGCACATTTATTTCACATCTGCAAGTGTGCAATGTGAAATCAATTTTTTTCAAGGCTAGGAAGATGATTTCTTTAAAAAAAGAAAGAAAAGAAGAAACGGACTCAGTTTTACACGTGACAGATTTAAACATTGTTACTTGATTTTCTCAGTTCGCTACATTCATTCCCAAAGATTAGTGGGCTGTACTTACAGCATTTTAACTAAAAAGTCGGTGACAATCAAATTTACAAAACCTATTTGGCTAACAAAATAAACAGTTTTCTTTGATTAAAAAAAAGTGTTTCTTGTGCACTGGACTGAATTACGAAGCCAATGAAACACAAAAGGGAAAAATAAAATTTGCTGACACACACTGTTCCCTACAGTCACATCCTGCTGTGTGGATTTCCCCAAAACATGTACCGATCACAATTATGGACTATCTAGTTTTATATGTAGCTTTTCCTTTGTGCAGCCCGTTCAGCTTCATATTGCTGTTCAGCAGCAACATGAAGACTCGTTGATAGCAAAAGTGTCCAGTAGGAGTCACGGTGAAGATGGGTTTCAGATTATTATGAAACCTCTATACAGCTCGAGCGCAGCTACTTCTGCTGCTGATGAACTACATGTGGTTCAATACATTTGGCTCGGGGTGTTTCCTAGCTTCTCAGAATAACTTTGCATATTATATGTGTCTCTCCCAGAAGCTTTAAACTGGGTTCAGACCACCAGGGACATGCTTACCTGAACACCGTGGAAAGGACACAAGGCAAAACAGGTGAGTGAGTGCCACACCATGATTCCTCTTGGAATAAAATCAGCACTCTTATTCACAATAATCGCAAAAACACATTTACCCACACCTTTCTCCCCAAACACATAGTAATCCATTACATTTCTTGCTAGTGCTGCCTTTTTATCTTGCAGCATCTGTCTACTGTACACTGAAGAGCTGTTCAACCTTCTTGAAGACAAACTGATTTAAAAGCTCAATAAATACATGCAATAAATATCAATAAAAATCAATAATTATTAAAGAGTTCTCATGTGTAGCTTTATGCTTTGTAATATGCAGAGTGCTGATTAAAGTCCCCCCAAAATTGTTATTGCTATTAATATTATTTATTACTTATCTCCTCATTAGGTCTCGTGCCTCATTCTGGATTTAACTCCTGTCTCTTGTGATACTCTTTGCATTTCCGTCATGGCACTTTTTTGTGAACTTTTATTTTTGTAGGGTTATTTTTTGTTTTTCCTTGCATTTACATATGTGGGTCCTCATTCCACCCTCATTATGACAATATTAATGACCCTCATTAGCATGAAGCAATAACTTTGATTAAACTGCAGATGAAATATTTAAAATAAAAACTTTATTCATTTAACAGAAATCATTAAGGGAAATATGCTTTATTTAAACAGCATGTTTGCCAATCAAGTAATTTTTATTTGATCAGATTCCATTACATTTATTATTTTACTTATGTATCAAATTAGATGGGAATTTTACATGTAATCCAGTGACTTAAGTCAGCATTTTGGGCATAAATATTCTTTTGAGTGCACACAAAGAAGCAGGAAAAAAATATTTTCTACTAAGAAATTATTTTCCATTCTATGTTTGAGGAAGTTTAAAAGTTTGTCCTTATGTTTGCAATGTCTTAAGGTTTGAAAGCAGGCATTTAAGTAGTGGTAATCATCCCCATCAAGCCTCTCGACCCAGCTCTGATAATAAGGTATGACGGATGGAGATGCCACATGTGGAAGATAAGCAGGCCCGGGCTCCCAGGGCCTGTTTGTTTACCAATCAATCGATCAACCTTTGTTTTCCTTTTGTGAATTACCAAGCATCCTGTGCTGCCGGTTCATCTCCCCCTCTCCTGCAAGCTGAGTAGCAAAAGAAAAAAAAATTAAAAATGGAGGACTAGTGAAACATTAACCAGACAGAGGAGAAGTGACAGTGATGAAATGAGCCTGGAGGGATGATGCCGATGTTATCTGCCAATGGGACAATTGTTCCTGAGCCTGTAAACCGCTACCCAGGGTCAGCCGAGGGGTCACACTTTCAGTCGGGCTTTATCTGCTGATGAGACAGGCGCGCATTATGCTGATATAGGAGACCATAACAGACAAATATATGACTTTAGAGCTGAAGAGACAAAAGTAAATGCACTGCATTGTGGGCTCTTTCTGAACAAACAGGATGCTACTTGCAGAAGAACCGATGCAAAGATTCTCAAGCGGGAGCCGAGCTGACAAGAAAGGATGTATTGTTATAACTGTGTGAAAGTCTCATCACTGTGTATCTGAATTTATGGTAAGCTGTGAAAATTGCACACATGGTGTTTACCTCGCTGAGTGAAAAAAAAAAGAAAGAAAAATCCTACCGACCTCCCAGGAAGTGCCATTCATATAAAACTGAATCACACTGAATGGTTTGGGCCAGTGACAGATAGCTTTACATCATTCCACGGCCCCTGTCGTGAGACCACGGCACCCATCAATTTAACAAGCAAAAATGTACAAAAATGCACCCCCCCACCCACCCTCCTCGGCCGAACACCACCAACACACCCATATACACAGATACCACTCCGCCCTGCTCCATAGTTCACACATACAAAATCACACAAAAACCAACACGTTTCAGAATCCCAAACCAATCAAACCCAATAAAACTAACAAAGCTGGGCAAGGGTTTTTTTTGAGTAGGGTATGAAAGAAAACGAGAGATGGCCCTACAATGAAAGCCAGTGAAAGGAGGGCCATTTGCTAAGCTATCATTCATGAGGTATGGGTCCCATGCCTGTACAAGCTTGCTCCCAGCTCTGCACACTTGTTGCCATTGTGACACGCTGGCAGAGAGAAGCCTCTGTAGTCCCGGGGATCAATTCAAACCCTGACAACACCACACTAAACCAGGGTGCCATTTGTTCAGAGGAACCCCCCGAAACCCCTCACCCCATCTGTCAGGGGGCCCTCCGAGGCATTTTGTGTCCGTGTGTATGTGTGAATGTGAGTGGGTGGGAAAGGAGGAGTGAGAGAGGAGGTTAATCAAGATTTGGATGTGGATGGGTGTGGAGGAGGAGGGCCTGCGTGGACAGAGAGTGTGTATGCAGTGTGAGAGAGTGAATGTGTGGCAGGAGAACACGGTCATTATGCTGATTTTCCTTTTTCTTTTTTGCTTTCAAGATGTTGGAAGAATACTTTCTTTTACTTTCCTTTTTCCTTCAGCCAGCCTGTCTTCTGCCACCTATGCTGCCCACTTTTATGCTACGGCAAGGGTGGTCAGAGGAACAGAAATCTGGGAATCAGGTCAATTATGGACGGTGGCTTGCTGATAAGAGTGAAAGAGCGCAAGCAAGAGAAAGAGGGAGTACCAGGGGAAAGGAGTGAGATTGCTGTTTTTTTCCCACCTTGAATACTGGTTGAACACTGCTGTGCCAGTGCCTGACCCGACCGCCTGTTTTGTCACATCTGTTGTGACGCTCCTAACTAGATCTGTTCTCACACAGACCTCCCCCTTGAGTGCCACATAAACTTTTTCTTTTTCTTTTTTTTTTGAATGGCGGGAGTCCCTCCAGTAACTTCACACGCATCCGTGCACACCTGCAAATTCTCAAACTGCAGCTTTATTTCTCTATTTGTGTCCGGGCTATTGATGACGCAGAAAAGAAGCAACAAAGCAGGACAGCTATTTGTTCTTTACTTAATTAAGAAACCCAAAGAGTCCCTTTCAAACGCTTCCGTGCAGCAAGCCACCTCAAAGCACAACTCCTGTTCAGTTCACACATCCGTGGCCCTAAAAACCAACCGGGCACTGTTTCCTGCTGACCGCAGTATTCGATTGGGGTTCATGTTGGTTCTAGCTCACAAAGGGACAAGCACTGAACTCTGGCCTTGGCACTGACCCTCTCTCTTCCAGGGGTTAGGTGAGGAGACAGATGTGGGTAAACTTCCCCATGTGAACAAGAGAATAGGGGCCCTCTTTTAAAAAGACCGTTTTCTCACTCATCGGAGTAAGTAAACCTCAAAGTGGAAGGTGGGCCTAATTGGGAATGGTCTGGATATGGGGTTCAAATAGCAGTGGACAAGCTGAAGTGACAATGGTTATCAGTGGGGGATGCATGAAAAGGGCTTGGTACCTATGGTCCTAATTGGCAGTATAAACGTGCAAATGCTTTTTATTATTTCTTGCAACTAATTGCTCACATTTCCAGAAAAGGGATGAATGACGTTTGCTGCAACAACTGCAGGCATTTCAAGATAATGCATATTGTATGTGTGGATAACCTGGTCGGCTGACTCCAGATATGTTTTCATGCTTTTATGATGTGACACCAGTAGGTGGCACTCCAGGCCTGAAGGCTGTAAGGCAACATAAGCAAGGATCCCTCTGAGGTCAGACATCGAGGCTCATCATCTATCTAAGATTAAAAATAATCTGAAGAAACAATAAATGGTTTATTTATATAATGTTAGTATTTGCAACATGTTGCCTAGAGTTGCCTAAAGTTCCTTCTTTTCTGTCAGAGTGGTGCGTGTAGAGCAGGGCTGCCCAATCCCAGTCCTCGAGAGCTACTATCCTGCAGCTTTTAGATGCATCCCTACTCCAACACAGCTGAATCAAATGGTTTGATTACCTCTTCAGCATGCCATCATGTTTGGCAAAGGCCTGATAACAAGCCATTCATTTGATTCGGGTGTGTGGGAACAAGGGTGCATCTAAAAGCTGCAGGACGGTAGCTCTCGAGGACCGGGATTGGGCACCCCTGGTGTAGAGTGACCACATATCTTTCTTTATATGGGACTGGACACCATTTTTTATTCCTTGTCCCACTCTCCCACATTTTTTTTCCTGCATTTCTCACGTCTGGCTTTTACCCAGTCCATATGAAGGGAAGGCTTTGTGTTATAGTCAGATGAAGGTCAGCCTGTCTGATACTCATTGGGAGAGTCACCAAAAAGTCACGAGATTTGCAGATTTTGCTAAATGTGATGAAACTACAACAGAGAAAATGAAGTGGCTGTATAGTCAGAGAAACCGAGTTTTTGTCTTTTTTATTTTTATATTTCCTTCAGGATGGAATATGTGTTGGTTAGTGACACATTATATGTGTTTCATAATTGGATCAGAATGGTTTAAACTGTCAGATCTGGCTAAAAACAAGAAGTATGTTGATCTATGGATACATCCAGACTAAAAAAGTGAAATAAAATTCAGACATTTAGATGATCTAGATTATGTTATTTCATAGTTTGTCTAAAATAAACAGCGTCTGCCTCACACTTAGTTTGTTGAGATTTGGTTGCCCTGGTTGTATATATGATGCCATTTAATATATACAATGTATTAGGTTAGTTTTTGGTTTTTACTATGCTTTTTTTCTGTTGCATTTAACCACCGACTGAGTAGTTTGAAATTGTGATCATTCAATTTTAATCAACAAATTAAGTCAAATTAATTTTATTTGCTTTTTAAAGCATAAACAGGAGTTTTAAGTGCGCAGAAATCTCCAGCAGCCCTCTGTTTCTGCTTTCTCTAACAATTTTTAAAAAATTGTTCTCAATGACTTCCTGCTTTTGTTGTATTTAGTTTGATTTTAATTAATAGTTAGATCCTTTTAATTATTATTATTATTATATGATGTCTTTTGGGGAAATGAGAAAAGTACACAAGCACGACTATATGCAGTATATGCTAATAATACTCATAATAATCATCACAGCTTATTAAAAAAATGCTGAAACTGCTCATTCTTTGTTAACATTATTGATCCAGCCCTCACTTTAACACAATTGGCTTTCCATATTAAAATATTGCATAATTAAAACATGAAACGTTTTCATATTTCTGAACTTGGTCATTCCTTCCTAATAGTCACTTTCAGTGATGCTCAAAAGCCAACGAGCAAGTAAGACTCATATTCTCATTTTGGTTGCCCCGGTCATCAGTAGTTATTTTTTACATGCCAGGGAAATACCACGCCAGAATTTTGCTGGCTCCTGTGTAATGAGCACTGGTGAAACTAATAATTAAAGGCATCATAAGACAGGTCTGCCAGCGGAGAGTCAATGGAGAAGAAATGCAATAAGAGGCCATTTAAATCACCTCAAATGGGACAGCGTGGTTGGATTCAGGGGAGACCTTTTCTTCAGCCCTCCAGACACGGCCCAAAAATGTGAGGGGTGTGAGCCGAGAGCAGCATCTCTCTCTGAGAGTCAGTGGGAGCGCAAGAGCCCTGAGCGGCCTAAGCGTGAACCTCTCATTTTTTCCCTGGCCGAAGAGTCATAAATGTCTTGTTCCTATTGTGTGGGATTTCATCTCGGACATTGTCCCCGTAGCTCTGCCCACCAGTAGCCAATAAGTGGAACATGGTCTCCTATCGAGCAGCAGTCTAGCATTCCTGGGATTTCCAGTCGGCTGTCTGGCATAAGGTCGGAAGAGACACCACCGAGCCAACTGGAAACCTTGTTTCTGTCCATTTTTTTGGTGAGGAGTGTTTGGTTGTCTCTACGCTGGAATGCTATTGTCTTCACGTGTGTTTTAAAGTAATAAAAGCACACTTGGTTTAATGTGATGGGAACACTGAAGTGTTACAACAGAAAATGACAAAGACAAGTGTGCTAGAGTGTGTTACATATGTTCAATGGGGACTTCTCAGCCTCATTCACAGGTTCTTTTTGATTGGCTTTCAGTGTGGGGCTAGAAGTATTAAACCACTGTGCCAACATCTTTAATATTTTTTTATATGCCCATAAACACACAAACAAACTTAAAAAAAAAAAAAAGCATTACACTACAATAGGTAATTTTGGCCAGCACACAGTGCAAGAATGAGCAGGAATAGTTGGCAACAATAAAATGCATGTGGGGTTCAAGGGTTGTTTGCTATTATGCATCGGGCCTTTCACAGACCAGCACTCTGTTAGGGCACAACAGACAAGAGAAAGGTGGCAGTTTTTCCATCTCAGTCTTCATTGGATATTATTTAGTATAAATAATTAAAAATGTTGTGCTCTTTTCTTAATAAATGCATGAAAGTTAAAAAAAAAACATATTTCAGGGGTTACTTACAAATTAATTGGAACATATTAGTGATTAGTCATCATGTAAGTAAACTATATTATTAGTTTTCTAGTTATTGACATTGACTTTAGTCTTTTAGTTCAAGCGATTCAAGACAGAGGATGCTCAACCTGTAACAAGCAGACTCACTGTAACACTTCTGGAAACTTAAGTAAGCTCTTGACGAACAGCTGATGTCTATCTTCAGAAGAAACTCGTTCATGTTAAGTCTGAACTGCTAATGTGCGATCAATTAAACATCACAGAAGGTGAGGTTTGTCATCAGGGTGGATTTCGTTTTTGAGGCCGACCTTCGCAATCCAATATCTTCCGTCTCCGGGGATCCTTCCTGCCTCCACGCTGCTTCAGACGAAATTAAATGAGCACAAGGGAGAGAGGGTGCAGCAACCTGGGCAGTGTCCTTGTTGAGCATGAATTACAGTGAATGAATAAACTCCCTGGAGGGCAAGAGATGGGACTGACGCTCAGTCCCGTAACCCAGTGAAGGCATCTGCTTAATCAGCGGGCCAGTGGGAGTCCTTTTGGAAACTGGTAACTTTTACACTGGTGCCTTTTTGACGCACGCTTTTATTAAAAGTTTCCACAAAAGAAAAAACAGGCCACACAGCACTCTTTGGTACAAGAAAAAAAAGGTTTGAAAAACTGTATTAAAAGTTTGTCAGGTTATAGGTTGAATCAATTTACAGTGCACTACACAAATGGGGAACAATAACTCTAACTTGTAATGTGAAACAATGTGAAACAAACACACACACACACACACACACACACACACACACACACACACACACACACACACACACACACACGCACACACATTTTCTCAACTACAGCTCACATTGCTTTTGCTAATCTGCGATGCAGTAGAGGCATCGATGCAGTTTGTGCTAAAGACTAAAATCACTCAAGAAAATGAGTATTACGTAATCAAGAGTCACCTCCAGGCCTGAAAAATGAAGCCACAGTGGAAGTAAACAAACAAGCAAATAAACAAAAAAAACTGCAATTCCTTCACATGAAATAATTGGCAGAAAATTGTATTTTTTGATAATTGAGTGTTCATTGAAGCGTAATTTAATTTGCACATCAGTTTTAATTTGTACCATATTTGCTACATTTTTTGTGAACTATTTTTAAAAAAAATATACTATACAATTTATTTATTTAATCATTCTGATTATGTAGAGGTCTCAAAAAGTCTCACAAAAACACATGTAGAAAATATAATACACAGTGTAATACACTCTGCATAGGCCTGAATCCCCTCAGTGAGATCACTGACAAGGCTGGCTACAAATACCGACTATGGAAGCCACCTACTCTACATGGACGACATCAAGCTGAATGCCAGAAGTGAACAAGACATTGATTCACTGATCTACACCGTCAGGATCTACAGCAATGCCATTGGAATGTCGTTCAGATTGAAGACGTGTAGTTGAATGGTAACAAAGAGAGAGAGAGGATTGTACTACCAGAAATCAACATTGCAGACATTGGGGACAGCTACAAGTACCTGGGAATATATGTGCCGCTGGCAGATAGAGGACATCCAGAAACCAGTGGTTGAGCAAAGCTGGACTGAAAGACAGCACAGAGGCACTGATCATGGCAGCACAGGAACAAGCTCTGAGCACACGATCCATGGAGGCCGGGATCTACCACACCAGGCAAGACCCCAGGTGTTGGCTGAGTAAAGATGCCCCTGAGACAATCCAGCACATTGCAGCAGGGTGCAAGATGCTAGCAGGCAGGGCATACATGGAACGCCATAACCAAGTGGCCGACATAGTATACAGAAACATCTGTGTCAGTTATGGCCTTGTTGATAATGACTGCGCAAAGATCCTGTTGCATTTCCAGATAAGAGAGACAAACTGGTGATGGCTAACCAAAGGACATAGTAGTGGTGGACAAGCAAAAGAAGATGGCCTAAGTGATAGCTGTAGCAATACTGAGTGATAGCAACATCAGGAAAAAGGAACACGAGAAGCTTGATATTAATTAGTCTTGCTATTTTCATGTGTACTCAAGACTTTGCTGTAGCAACCCTTTGGTTTTCCAGATCATAGAAACCACTTTACTGAGTCTTTTTCTGCTATACTATTTCCATGACAACATACTGTATTTTTACCCCAGTGTAACACACATATATATATCAGTGACTTTTAACCTCTTACCACTGTTTAGATCCTTGCAGACATTTTTAGGACGCCCCTGAGATTGTAGTTACCGTCTCACTTGCATTTGTGCAGTCTCTGCCAACTGTCACTAAATCCTCCTCTTTGCTCGTGGATAAAGGGAAAGTTGATGAGGAACATATACTCTTACTTGTAGTCATAAAATAAAGTGTTAAAGGCAAAACAGCATGCATTGTGTGTTAGTGAACCCCAGGGCCCAGTGTTTTACCGCTCTGGATTTTAAGTCTCGTTACTGGGAGATTATTAGACTTAATCTAGTAAAGAGGAGCGTGACGTCCCGATCACCCTGAAGGCTTATGAGCGCCTTTTGAAACAGTAGGGGAATTTATCCACCCTGGCCATATGCTGCTTCTCTCAAGAGGGGGGGAGAGGTGTGGCTAATTCTGGAGTGAAGCTATTCAAACATCACCTGAGGCAGTGAGCTGGCAGGTAGCGGTCATAGCAGTTCTATGTGTTATGAATGAGCTGTAATGGTGTTGACGAAGCATTGGATCACCCGTGGTGTGGAGTAGGGTGAGCTTTGCCTCAGGGTAAGTTGTGGCTGGATAGCAGTGGAGCAGTGAGGTGCAGAGGGCGATCATCATGGGAGTCCTTTGAACTGCAGGCTGCAGGTGGAATGCGCTCAGTCAGCAGGTCACTTTTTTTCATCCTGCTTAAGGGCTGAGCCTGGAGAGTCAAGCTAATGCTAATTGTCCTTGATGTGGTGGTCCGTGACTGAGATTTACCAGTCATCATGACCAACCCATTGTTCATGTTCATCAGAAGCGACTCAGAGTCCTCAGATTCGTCTTTGATCTGACAAACCAAAACGTCACTGTAACTGAAGACCAAAATTTCACAATCACAAAAAAAAGAGGGAAGAGGGAAGAGTGTAAAGACAGTCAGTTACAGTGTATCAAGGATAAACAATATAAAGTAGAGTTGGGGGGGTGGAGCCTGAGAGCCACAGCTTCCATTTACTGGCCAATCAAAACCACAATGTCCACTTTACTGTTTAGTTCAGCTCAACACTTACAGATACACTTAAAAATCTTGGTTGGCTGATGATAACAAATGTGTCAAAAATGTTCGATCATATAAATCATATTAACATGGAAAAAACAGTTTGAGAGCATCATTCACCAAACAACAAGAGTTGTTTGTAGTGTGACTAAAAGTCTTGAGTCACCTGTCCTTTTCTAACATTTTGCTAATAAAATGCAAAATAGGTGCAGTGATTTTTTGAAAAATGTGGAAAGATATATAGAAAGTAAAAAATGCAAAAATTGAGTTTGTAGAATTTTAAGGAGATTAAAAGTCAATATTTTGTATGACTGTCTTTATTCTTCAACACAGCCTAAACTTTCTTAGGGAGATTTCTTGTAATTTATTTAAAAAGTCTTCAGGAATAGTTCTCCAAATTTCTTGAGGGACATTCAAAGATCTTTTTTGGCTGTTGGCTGCTTTTTGTTCTGTTCTCTGTCAAGATGATAGCACACACTGCTTCAATAATGTTGAGATCTGAGCTGTGGAGCCCAATCCATGACTGACAGTGTTCCACTGTGTTTTTCTTTCTATTAACAGGTATGCTTTTACTTCATTGGCAGTGTGTTTGGGATCATTGTCATACTTTTTTTTTTTCAGGCCTGACATCTCTTATTTTTGTCCTCCACTTGTTCTGAGATAAGAGCCACTTCTCACAAAGGAACGAGTGGGGATTCAAGACTTTTGCACAGCACTGTGAAGCAAGACAAAGCATCACTAACTAAACTCATGCATGTCTGTGTGTATATGTTTTGTTTTTTATATATCGTGGATGCAGATATTTAACTGGTGTTGAATTATTTTTCTCAGCATGATAATAACCCCATATATAAATATACAGCCAGAGTCATTAAGAAATATCTTCAGCAGCACAAAGAATGAGGATCCCAACAACTGGTATTGCCCAGTTAGAGCCCCAATCTCAATATGAGAAAGTCAGTCAGCGGTCAGATAAAGAAAAAAAAGCTAGTAGGTTCATCACTTTGCACAGTCCTGCATGTTTCTAACCACCACAATCCCTTAAAATGCTGTCGTTTAGATGCTGTGCTGTCAGACAGCGACATGAATCTCTGGATGCAGTTTGTGTGACCGGAGCCGCATGACTTGGGAGGCTTGCTGTTCCTTCACTGGGATCCTTTTGTGTGCCCCCTCCCAGAGCAGGGACAGCTGATCCGCAGGGGCTCCATACCTTCGTTTTACACCAGTTAATTACACACTAGCATACCTCAGCATCACTCCCCCTAACCCCAACAGCTGTCATAACAAATACTCATCCATAGCAAACAACTTCCCCAAACAAACAGATTTGTAAATAAGAATGAAGAGGGAAGGGCAGATAAGATGGTTAGAGTTCAAAGAACACATGCACAAAGGGTATCCACTTCCATACTTGTTTTACAAACAGTTTCATAATCTACACAAGGAGTTCTTCGTTTTCTGTCTGTCTCTGTGAGAGAACTTATGAAACGGTGCTCCTCCTGGGCTGACAGAGAGCGCTGTGCCTTTTTGTCTGCTTGAACAATTAAACAGATTAAATGTGATCAGCTCAGGACTGTTGAAGCGCTGGATATATTTGATGGCTCCCTGTGCTTGTATACCACGCTGCACGTGGTCCTGTCCTTACTGAGTGCCACAGCACTGCTCACAGCCAGCAGATCAAGGCCTCGCTTCTCTGTCAGCCCCCAGCCAGCCTCCAGGTGGGCGCTGCTAATGAGCCCCAGCTCTAGCACTGGTGTGGGCCTCTTCTTCCCAGGGTTGGAGGGGGCTGTGGAGGGGAGGGGGGCAGAAAGAGTCTGCTGGCAGGGTCAGCACCAGGCAGGGGGCTGAGGATGGGACAAGGATGAGGAACACCAGAGTGAGAGCTGAAAATCACACTTTTCAGCCCTTATTAATGGTGAGTTTGTACATGAGTGTGGGAAGATCGAGTGTGAGGGCCATGCAAGGAAAAAGGTTGTGCCACAGGGTGCATTATGAAACAGAAGTGCATTTTGTGCTCTTTGATCTGTGTTTATTGTGACTGACCACACACTGTTCCACTTGTTTGCACGCCGGCTGAATGGGCCAGGCGGTAGGTTCCCTTTGCTTTACAGTATGAGATATTCCAGAGTAAACAACCCCTCCTTCATCCTCGACGAGATACAAGAGAAAGCAGTGACTAATGAGAGTGTTTGTCTGATGCTGCCAGCCTCCACTTTTGTTTCCCGGGCTTTTGATGTGATTGAAACGTGTGCTTTCAAAGACACAAATCATCTCCTCTGCAGTGTTTGGCCCAAAATAAAGCTTAAAGGGAGGGTACGTGCTGTTGGTGTCTCCACATCACAGGGAAAAAAGAAGGGCGGCGATGTTTGGGGTGTAAAGGGGACTTTGATGATGGGATGATGTTTGAGGTGACCACAAACATGGAGATGCGATAATCCCTCTGCCCCCGCTTCAGCCATTGTGAATGCTAGTCAGCGGTGCATTCAGATGACTTCAACAATGAACAGCCCACACAATAGCTCCCTGTGCCATTTCAGTCTGGAAGAATAATATCTCGTCAGATTGTCCTTAATGGTGTGCGTTCTGTGTTTAAACTCTGGCCTTGTGCAGGAATGTGCTGAGCTTATAGCCTCAACATAAAATCTGTCGTCAAAATCAACCAGCAGTGTAAATTCAGCATCTTCTGCTCTCAAACTGCTGGAAAGAGAGCGAAAGTGTAGTTTGTCACCATCTCGTGTTTTGTTCAAACAACAAAGACACCAAGACTGATGTAAGGGGAAAACTTTTGGTGCTTATGGTCGGTGGTCTGGCGCCTGAGTTGTAGATTTCACTTTGTAGCATTACATACAGTTTTAAAACGAAGAGAATGAAAACCAACTCAGCAGAAGCTCAGATATCATCTTTTATAACGGAGGCATTTTTTTTGCTTTCTTGGCGAAACCTGTATCTGCATCCATTACTCACAGTGTGGCTTAGCTAGTGACAGTTTGGTTAGAGACCCAGGAGGCGATTTGTGTTTTCGTCATGACCGCAAACCTCTTTGAAACCCTACAGCGTAACTTGTGCACAATGTGCACCTCCCCAGAAATGTAACTTGCAGTAAGCTGCAATGCCTGCTAAGGGTATATTTTATTTTAAACCGACATGAAAACAGTAATGGGAAAACATCCAAAGAGATGTTACTAACACATTTACGTGTAAATACATATCAGCCACCTAGCTTAATCGTTCTTGGCACAGAAGGAGTCTGGATGTGTGTGAAGGTTCTCAGTCATCCAGGTCATCGTAGTCAAAGGAGCTTGGAAAGAAAAGCGTCTGGACTTCTTTAAGTTACTTGAAGACGTTTCACCTCTCATCCGAGAAGCTTCTTCAGTTCTCGGGTCAAATGGTGGAGAGTCCCAGATTTAAGGAGTCTGCATGTACTTCATACTTGGTCACTAGCAACCTGTTGGCTTTAACCTCCTAAGACCCGAACTCTTTCATGGCATGCATTTTTAATTTCTCTTTGATATTTGGGCTGACTGGGACCTGATGAATGAAAAACAAACAATTACCAGTTTGTTTGTTTTTTTTACCTAATTTTTATTTCTAAGAAAAATGAGAGCCACATATGACGATAGTCGTTTAAAAATTTAAATAGAACAGTAGCAGTATAATGTCCTCGTAAGTGGATATCAGGCCCTTGTAGAGCAAAATTGAGTATTTTGGTCTAAATAACCCATCCACTTAATAAATATGTGGACGCCTGGTCCTAGGAGGTTAAATATACCATCTCCCCTTTTTGACACTGCAACTTAAGCATATGTGTCCATATGAGGCATATGAGATGAGGTAAACCATGACATCTAAGTGGAAAAACTTGAGGGCAGTCTGTCAAGGGAGACACTCCATATAAAACACCTGGACCTGGATACGAATGTCGGCAGTGACATCAGCCACTTATGTAGGTTACGTCACAGGCTCTAAAAAAGATTCCCCACAGAAAATCAGGCCTTATGCTTCATAATTCCTTCAAGCTTTGCATCTCCAGATTTTTTAATAAACCTTTGGATTTTTGCAGACACTCTTTAAGGTAAGTTGTTAGTGGATTTCAGTAATCCAAGAGGATATATAAAGCATGTCTAAAATTCTCCATTTAAAAAAAAAGTCCTAAAGTAATTCGTAATGAATATGTCAGTGTCAAGCTGCCACACAGCCCCTGTCCCTCAGAGCGTGCACTCAAGAATGGGCAAAGATTATTGCTTTTTTTGAGGCGTCTCCTCCTTTATGCGTGCGTAAAAAGAGTTGGTTTTACGGGGGCACCGTTTCAGCACATGTTGGAACTCCTGCGGTGCTGGTCAGTCAGAGTGGAATACCCTGTTTCATGGGTTCACACCAACGCCATAAAGGATTCTTTGTCACCCATGAGCAGGGTCATCTCTCTTTCCCACTGCCCAATAAACGTTCGCATTCTGCACCTTTCTTATGATTTTGTTTAGCTCACGGGCCCCAAACAAAAGTGCAAAGACTCGAATTATTCACAGGGAAATGAATAAAGGATTAATTTGCATTGATTTTGATCCACCATAAAAGGAGTAATTTTTTTTTCCCAAGACGAACCAGAAAGCAAAGCATTTTCCTTATCCAACAAAGCCAAACAAAAAGATCAATAGCACTTTCTAATATGGGAAGAGAAATCTCAAAATTGGTGCTTTTGTGTTTTATTAGTTTGGGGGATTTTCCACTTGGTCTGCAGTCACAGATAGACATTGACTTTTGTGTGGAAATTACGCTCTCGGTCACAAATTAAGAAAACATCAGTCTAAATTTAAATAATTTGGCCTGGGAAGGTTAAAAAAAGGTTCTTTATAAATCAAAAACTGACTGAAGAGTCAGTATGTTAATGCAGCAAACAAATGTTCTCTTTTCCACATTGTGTTTGTGTGTGTTCGACTCATTCAGCGGCATTCACCGTGGCCTGTGAAAAAAATCCTGTTCTCCTTGTAGCTGTGTTTGGTTTGGCTGGAATGGATTGGACACAAGCTCAATTTAAGCCTAAAGAGTGAAAAAGGCTAATTTTATGCCTGATTCATCTGTGTTTGTGTTGGTTGTTTGTGATAAAACTAGCATTTTTTTAAAATTAATTTTTAATAAAGTGCATAAAACTTCATTTTTACCTGGAGTTTTAATAACTGCATGAAGTAAAATTGCAAAAAAGTATGAAAGGAATCCAACTGAATCAAGAGCAAACCATAAAAGACAAACGCGATGGTAAAGTGTGAACTAAAACCAACGTAAAACAGTGAAAAAGTCATGTATTGCAGTATTTATCAGAAACTCTCTCTTTTTAGTCGTGTGCAAAGACATGAAGTAAGAATAATAAAGGTTAACAGGAAAATGTGCTAACTGTAGCTCTCAAACAGACACCAAGTCAACTTTTTACATTTTCTTTGCCCCCCACATTTGATCCTTTGTCTTCCACTAGCCACCCCCTGTTTCAAATCCAACAACTTGTATACAGAGGGATGAGGAGGGGGGGTGGGGTTGCCCGTCCCATGGAGCGCAGCCTTGTTCCAGAGCGCCCAGGACGACCATATCTGTCATGGCGCATTCCACTGTGGGACCGTGAGTGGAGTGCCGTGGTGTGCCGGAGCTGCAAGTGTGGAGAGCTCAAAGGCCTGCTGAAATGCTGTAATGTAATTATGTGGACAGTCTCTCAGATCCATTAGCTTGAAATGGTGCTACAGCCCCACGCCCCCTCCTCATTCAGTCAGTGGGCAACCACGTCTTTTCTAAGGGGTGGGGTGTTAGCAGGGGGGCTTCTGAAGTCATCTGAAAAGACCTCCTCTGTCCTCATTGTGCTCATTGTCTTTGTAAGCCTGTTATTAGTGAGGGGAATCAAGTTACGGCCCTCTGCTGACAACAACTTCAGAGATTTTACACGCTCAAAAAATGATACCTTGCCCTCGTAGATGTGAAGCAATAACTTTTAGTTTAGTGATCTCTTCCGATTCTTAATGAATTATTTAGGGACTTTAACAATAATCAGCACATGACTGTGAATTCACATCAGTATTATTAGTGCATTATTTTATAATCTAAATGATCCTGAACAAAACAAACACTTTTCTTACAAAGCACAAAGGTTGGCTATGTTTTCTTCCGTAGAAACAGTGAACCGGGCATCGTAATTTAATCTCTTGCTAAAATCCACTGAGTACAACTGTCACGTCTGGAGCTATGTAAACAATCAGATCGTATTTATATCACTTAAAAACCATTTAACAAGTTAGCTGTGAAACTGCTGCTCAAGTACGAGCGTCAGGATAAAAGTGGAGATTGCATTAGCTTTGTAGTTTACAAAACATCCCTCGAACATTTATTCGGGAATCAAATTAAAGGTTCCAGCGATTTCCAAAATTTGATTTGGCGCTTTGTGTTTACCTAATCTCTGCCATTCACACAGACACCGGTGGAAATGTCCAAATGCGTCACTGCACAACTTTAAAGGCCTTTCCCATGTATTCCAGCCTAGTGACCCATTCTAAATAACCTATATCATTGGGGAACTGCTGTTTATAAAAGAGTCCATTGGGCCCTCCGCTGAAAGGTTTTTTTTTGGGGTGGAAGCCTGGATGAAAAGTGCAAAGAGGAGGATAAAGAAAAAGTATAGGAGATGTCAGGACGCCTTTGGAAGGAAAACAAACTGCGGAGACCAATGTGAGTTGACTTAATCTGATTAGACTAACCTCATCAACAGCCCACTTAAAAGGGAGAAGAAAGCCTTGAATTGGGGCGAGAGGCAAGAGAAAAGGGTCTCTCTCTCTCTGTTCAGAAAGCCACAGAGGCTCAGTGAATACACCACATTGTACTGGACATGCTGGTCTGCAGATGGCAAAATGACAACAAGCCGCTTGAAAAGTGAGGCAAATATAATTGATCTCGGGGCTTTTTTTCTCCTTTCTGCAGGTATGAAAACAGCTAAGGGAGTAATGAGATTAAGGAAGAATAAAATGAAAATACCACTTTTCCCTCACATTTGTGGTGCAAACATGCAGCCTTGAAGCCTTTGACTAAATGCACCCATGCCTGAAATGCCATGAGAAATATTTCCAGATTCATATTCATTTATTCAAATACTGACTTCTTATAAGGCACCCTGCGGTCGTGGTTATACATCAAACACAGAATAGCTGAAGAGGGAAATAGCTGATTTAATACCAGCACAATTAGTTGGTGTTAAAGAAAAACATCTGGCCGCTCCCAGACTGGACAAATCCCCAGCAACAATACGCATGAAATATCTCAACTTGGCAAATCCCTAAACATTGCTTGGCAGTATCTGAGAGGACACAGGTCCATATTTTTGCACACCTTCCTTCTTTAATATTTGCTTTAATCACATTCCATAATAAACTATCCACCCAGTGTTTTCAGTACTCTGTAAATCCGCCTCCCCGAAGCGAGAGGTGAATGCAGCAGCTGCAGGTGTCCTTTCAGTTGCAAGCTTAGATCTGCTTTGGTCGGGATTCTGGCTTCACTTGTTTCAGAAACCTCACACCACTAACTAGCACCGCTGAAGTCCTGCTGTCATCTCAGATTTGGAAACCTTCAGATGAGTTTGTCCTCACTTTTATCAATCAATGCTGGAAGAAGTATTCAGGTTAATATCGCACTAAATAAATAAAATGCTGCATTTCGAGTTTTAGTTCTGCTTTATGACTGAAGTGAAAGACTAAGTGTTATCATGCTGAATGAGTATTAAACTTTTATCATGAACTGAAGGCAATGAGGCATTTTTCATCTGGTCGTTTAGCTTAGCTTAAAATATGGATGATTTTGTAACTTACCTTAAAATTGCTATTGAATAGTTACATTTAGATATCCAATGATCAGAATGAGTTTACAGTGATTAATCTTTGGCTTTTGTGACGATCAAAGTAGTGACTAAAGGTTTGGGTGAGCTTAAGAAGATTCTGAGATTTCGAACGGGCTGTGGCCATCTGACGTTTTAGGTCCTGGCTGCCTTTTTTTTTAAATGACAACGCATCCACAGTGTTTTACAGGTGACTGTACACATTTGCCAAGACCACTGATTTTCAGTCCAGTTCTTATTTAATTTGGTATACCTGTGCTTTTTTTCTTCCTTAAGAACGTCTTCTTGACAGCCACAGTTTCAGGTCTTTGCTGGACTTGCACCCTCTTTCTCAGGACATGAGTTTTGTTGTTACTGTTAATCTGCTGCAGACAGGTTTTCATGTCTGCCACTTCTTCTTTTAACCCTCCACTTGTTATCTCCTTAATGTCTTTTAAGAACATGCTGCACACGAAGGTCTTTGGCTCAAAGCGCTTTGGTAATCACCTTCTTGGTGCAAAAAATATTATTTTATGCCTGTCAAACTGTTTTATCTTTAGCATTTTTACATAGATACCTAAAGATAGAATTCAAAGTTTGCTCTTTGCTAAGTTATCTGTAATGTGCAGACACAAAACTGTTTCATCTCTTGAGTTAGGTGACTTTTAATGCTTGAATAATTCATAGGTCAGTGTTAAGAGGCTTAACAAACAAAGAAGATTCCTCGGAAAATGGTCAGGTGCAAAGACTCGACAGAAAATGAGTGGAAAAAGCAGCCAGCATCCAAAGAAACTTTAGAGGACCTTCAAAAAGCCTGGAGAACTGTTGCTCAAGACCACTTTAAAAATTACACAAAATATAAAGAAATGGAGGGTGGCTTGAACATTTTGCTCATTACTTTCTGTTCACAATTTGTGAATATACTAATTAGAATATTTATACTCTTAATCTTTAACAGTTAGCTACATTAAAGAAGACTACAGCAGAAAGTATACTTCCCTCTTAGCTTTAGAGATCTATAAAGTCCCTCAAATGTGCTCTTGTGGACAAACTCAAATGGCAAAGATTTCTAACCATCTATGATGACTGCCATGATTTCTGTGATATAGTCAATGTTCCCTCTAAACTGCGCGCGTGCGCAATTGCGCACTGCTGGCACGGTCTCTGCGCACAGAAAATCTGCGTTGGTCACAAAAAAAAAATCTAACCTGAATTGAAATTAAAATTAAAACTTTAACAATTCTGTTTTGCAGTGTTAGTCAGTGAGTGACTGGCTGTATGGGATTAGAACGATGCCGCCTTATCCCATAGTCCAGCCAATAACGCGATTCACATTCGTATATATGAAGCTAATCCACGTCGTTGACAGGCTATGACAGCGTCCTTGTGACACCGGTGTTTTAGCTAGCAAAGCCTGATGTGGAGTGAAGCCACGTTAATGACAACGCATACAACCATTGGAGATGTGAGCAGGACAGACGGAACAATTGACGGGAAACTGTGGACTTTATACCAATTTTTAAATTGTGTTGATGGGCCACGTAAAACTGGAGTTATGATAAAAAAATATCTGCAATGTTTGGTTTCCTTCCTGAATACTATCGTTGTTTATATTTACTGCGGGAAGAAACGTAAAAACGGCTTTTTATAAGGAAAACCTTGAAAGCGCTCTCTGCCTGTGAGCAAAAACAAAACCAAACCCCTCCCCCTACCCTTTCCTATTGGTGGAAAAATGTACCATGTCGACCAATCAAAAAATGATATTGCAACATGGCATTTAGTTGTTTAGGAAGGGGGAAGTTTGACGGCGGTGTTTTGAGATGTGAGAGATTGTCGACGTTTAGCGCAAATCTTGTGTAGTTAGTGTGTAGTGTAGTCAAAAGTTTTGTTGTGTAAACAAGCGCGTCCATGCTCACAGGTGTACACACGGGTGATCACACCCACAAACTACACCCTTTTTGGCTCCTACCTCAAAGCACACTGTGTTCTGTTGATCTTATGTGCTGCACAATAATGTTTAACATTTAGTATTTACTGTCATATTCCCATATATCATTGTGATGTTGTTTATTCTATTACTCTTGTTCTCTTCTGCTTGCTTTCTTTTTTCTTTCTCAGCAGGTGATCCAGGTGATCGATATATGCATTTTTTTTCTCTGCCCGTTCTGTTGGTTTTTGTCTTTTGCCCTTCTCCCCCGTCCCTCTTCTCAGCTGTTTCTCTTTCCCTCTTTCTTTCTCCCCTTCTTTCCCCCAGTCAAGTCTGTCCCGTATTCAGTAAGTGAAAATAAAATAAACAATAAAAGGTGAATCAAATGGACCATTACGGCAAGGCTGGGATGGTCAGTTTGGTAAAGTAAATCCGTTGGGCATCTTTCTTTGCCTTTAGACAACAATTCTGATGGCAAAAGAGCCAAACGGGACAGGCCAAAAAAAAAAAAAAAAAAAAAAAAAAAAAAAAAAAGTTTTGTTGTGTGTGTCAGAACAATGAGGCGACTGCTGAATGTTACAGGTGTTACAGCAGTGATACATCTCCTGTTGTCAGGCCTGCAGGTATCAGGCTGTTGTTCTCCTTTATCTCATAGTGGACAGAAATTATTTTTTGGAGTGGCACAAATAATTTGTGTGGCATCAAATTTGATGCAGAACAGCTGATTGTTCTGTAAATAGCTTGAAATGTTTATTTAATAAAAACGGCTTGGCTGCATTTTTAGGTAAACAGCTGCAAAAAACTTTGTTGTTTGCATAACTCAGTTACTTTTTTGAAGAAGTAACTATATAATTAATTGCCCAACATTGGTCATTATTTACTGTATTTTGCAGACAGAGAGTTACAGGACTCTCTCCCAGACCACAGACTCATAATACAAGTCAGAGCTTTATAAAAAAAAAAAAAAGAGAGAGAAGAAAAGAAAGAAAGTTGTGTTTTCAATATTGGAGTTCAAGTTATTTTTTACTTCCAATAGTGTTAACATACTACACAGGTCATGAACAAGATTTTTTTTTAAATTTTCATTGTAGGTGGGCTAAAGCAGTTAATTAAAAGTAGTCTAACATAAATGTAATTGCTGTAATTTGATTATTTTAATAAACCATGTAACTCGGATGGATTCAATGCTGGCGTGACCACAGTGCACATGTCTGCTGTTGCTCACAGTGGCCCAAGGGACCGCTCAGGGAGTTTGTGTGTTCGCTCAGACACGTGAAAAATTAGAGGGAACATTGGTCATAAACCAAAGTAATGATTCCACATGTTTAGTTGTTGCTTTTCTGCTCCAAATCGGTCACTGCATCTGAAACAAAACACAGCCACCCAAAAAGCCATTGTAGCTGCTCAGTGTTGGGGAGTCACTGCGGTAAACACATCTACCAGCACTTGATTGGGAAGTGTGTATAAAGGGATTGCCAGGCCGACAGCAGCTAATACAGATATAATTGACTCTCCTTCTGCATTCTGCACATGGATTTGGAGAAGTGCACAGACCTATTGTACAACAACAAATTAAGCAGGCAGTGGTCAAAAGGAGCTGCTGAGCATTCAGCAAGACTGGACAACAGACTACTGAACTCTGCTAAATCTGCAAATACAGCTTCTCCCTCCTTCTGGGCCCTTTCATCTCCCCCGACATCTCCTCTTGCAGACCGCCGCCTCATAAAGCTAAGTCAAAAAGCAAGTACTCTCTCGTCTGGCGAATGTTGATCATTTACTAAAGGCTGCCGTTTCTCTTCTCTGCATTCCTCAGGCCGGCGATGTCGGCATGAGCTTTTAACGATGCTCTTGTGATGAAGTCACTCGAAAAGTTTCTTTGAGTTGAAGGGGAATTTTTGTTCTCTTTGTTGTCTGGGTCCAGATCTTTGAAATGCAGGAATGAAGAGAGAGAATTATTGATGGATCAAAATTATGAGGCCTTTTCTGACTCCAGATCAGGTTCAACAGGTGCTATTTCACCTGTACAGAATTATTACAGCAAAATCCCATTAACTCCTCTGCTGCAGGGAGTAGTCAAAGTAATCCCTGTGGAGCTGAGCAGAATTAGATCTGCTTCATTTGGGCCGATCCGAAAGCAAATAAAGCCAACGTGAACCCAAGCACACACAGCTGGCCCTTGAGACTCAGTATCCTGGGCAAACAAATGTCCAGCATGCCTCAGCACAGCTCACCCATGGGTGAGGGGGCCATGAAACCCTGAACAATGGCTGATACACTGAACTGATGCGCGGCTTAGCAAAGTTTTATTACATTTGGCCTGTTTCAATACGATGCCGGCCAAAAGAGGACCCCAGACTTTGTCGTCAGTTTTAAGATTACTATGACATCTTCGCCTCCTTAGAGCTGGTAATGCTCCTTTTGTTGCAGTGCGCCCACTGGCTTAACATGGAAATCTGGTGGTTTGAGTTTTAATTTGTGTCCCGGCTGCAGATCCATGTGGGGTAACCAAAAACTGTTGCTTTGTCTGTGTGGGGTTTGGATTTGATCAGTTTCAAATCTTACTTGTTATTATGTAAAAAGAAAAAAATTAAATGCTTTTAGCATATATAAAGTTAACATATTCATTTATCGAAGGATGACTTGCACATGCTCTGTGTAAGTCTCAAATATTTACTGATAACTTATGTTGATTTTATTTCCTGAGATTTAAACACTTATCTTACTTATATATTTTTTTTAATCATATGAAGGTCCAAGGCTGTAAAAACCTTTGTTTTACACTATGTGGATGTCTGCTTAGTCCATTTCAAATAAATAATGTTTGCAATGAGAGAAACACTCCAACTAAAGTTGTTTTATTTCTCCTTTACTGTGTAACACCCTATTCTCCTCTATTACTGGCAACAAGAACAAGTAGAGAAACAAACTTGAACATGAATTAAATGTAAATATTTTAGATGTCTCAATATGAATGTGTGTATATCTTATATTAATACTATAAATATATTTTCTAGGCATAAGTAATATGTTTCCTTTAATCTATTACTCTCTTTATTTATTTAAAATAAATTAAGTGACTAATAGCCTTATATTTGGTGCAAGTTTAAACAGAGCTGTGCCACCTTGTGGTCATCTCAAGACTGTGATCCTTGCCTTACTGCATAAACTTGTTCTCATACAGTTTACATTTAAAAACACACACATATCAGAAACTCTTTTTTCTGAGGACTCTTAGGAAAAGGAAATCCAATTAAAAAAGGACGTCACTGCAGAGCACGGCCACGTGGAAACTACAGTGGGTGCATCTCATGTAAGGGACGCACTAGAACTACAATCATGTAAAAACCGATGCTTACACTACACTGTAAATATAGTTAAGCCTTTATGTCTCGATTCTTTACAAAGCCTAAACTTTGGTCTACTTTATTTTATTTTTCGAAGTAAATTAACTTTTAACTTTTACAAATCAATCGCTAGATGGCGCCCTTCTCCTGCACAAAGTCCAAGCAGCTTTAAGCGAAAGGACGTCCTTGTCCATACACAAATGTACACGAAAGGTGTTCGTGTGTTTTAATGGCCTCACAAACTGAATAGATCCGCACAGATTCCCAGGTTTTCTTATTCTGTGTCGACATAAACGTCTGGCTGGAGCGACTTTATTTTATTTTAAAAGAAATTGTGACTATCTGTGATTTGTCCACTACAAGTACGTATGTACTTTAAACTGAATATATGATTATTGGTGCAATTATTAGAGGCTCCACCGAAAGATCAGAGCTGCAAGCACGAGTATTTATTATTGCAGTTTAAATATCTTCCGAAACTACTCTATTCTATTTTGTTCTATTCGTGTTAAATATAACGTTTTCATATTGCCAATCCCTTCTTGGTCTGCAAGCTCTAATCTGCGAGTTCTGGCGCGTGCTCCGTGAAGACGGGAAGACACCGTGCGCGGATGGCACGCGGACAGATGTGCCACCCCCCTCCTTCTCTTCCTCCACCACCGCCACCTCTTTGAGCTGGCTCCCGCGCCGGCATGATTGACGTGAAGCTGTTCAGACAGCCAATCAGAGAGCCCTCCGCGTTATTTGCATAAAGTGACCGCACGCCATTGGCTTGGTGCGTGCTGCTGCAAACCGCTTCGCGTGTCGTTACAGACGTCTTCTCCTCCTCGGAGGCAGAGAGGAGTTTTAAAATAAGAGTGTAAATTTGTTCTTAAGTTTAAAATGTGTGTGTCGGGGGTAGAAAAAAGTATTCTGCTCTGCATTTACTGGGGATACAGTCACCACCAAGCAGACTATATTCCTCTAAAACAGGCATGAATTAATTCACGGCATCAAAACAATGTAGCGTCAAATATTTTAATAACCCGTACTGATTGTTATCGCTGCCGGGGGAAAACACGTCAAAGGAAGGTCTGCCCAGTAAAGTTTTGTGTATAGACTCTCCATTCATATCGCTCACACAAACACACATAAGCACACACTTAGCTACACACAAGCACTACAACATTTTTTGACGGAGTAAAGTTGGAAGCAAATACCCCCACCTCCTCCCTCCCTGCCTCCCTTATCACTTCACAGGCCGGCCGGGCCGCTGCCGCTAGCCCCGCTTTGTTGTTTGTCTCTGCAGGGCTGATTGAGCAGCGCGTGACTGACGGCCCGCGGGGGTGTTGTCCAATCAGCGGTCTGCCCCGCGCCCAATGGGTGAGTCCTCTCTGCTATTGGCTGAAAGCGAGTGTGGGAAAGAATGCAGAGAGGGTTTCACACGAACTGGGAGCACGCGAGCCGGGTATAAGTAGCGCTGCGGCGTGTGTCAGCTACAGAAGTGGAAAGTGGCTTTGAGCGGCGCACCGCACGCACCGTACTCACAAGACAGTTCAGTGATAACAAGCGGCACAAGGCAGACTCGTCCGTGGGACTCGGTTGTCAGGCATATATCTTATTTTATATTCTGCAGTGGCCCCGAGTGATTTTTTTTCTCTCTCCTTTTATACGTGAGCTCGCAGTAAGGATTTACTTTTTCACGCCTTTTTGTTTTACCTGGTTTAATCAACAATGCCAGCTGACACTATGGAAAAGCAGACGGCATCCCCTATTGCCGGCGCGCCTGCAAACGGATCGCACACACCGGACAAGCCAAAAAACGCCAGCGAGCACAGAAAAGTAAGTAATTTAATGTTTTAAAAGAACGGAGGGGATTCTCCTCAAGTGAGGAATATTTGTACAAGTTTGTCCTTTAGTTACGAGATGTTAGAGATATGACATCACCGTGCAGTCGTGCAAATCCGTATATGCGATTAGTAAATAAAATATTTACTTAAGAATTTCTTTTTTTATTTGCAGTCTTCAAAGCCCATCATGGAAAAACGCAGGAGAGCCAGAATTAACGAAAGCCTGGGTCAGCTCAAGACGCTCATCCTGGACGCGCTTAAAAAAGATGTAAGTTCAAAATTATCCTAGAAACTTTTTTGTAATGAAATATTTGTATTATTCTTATTCGTAGATAATGAGTTGGTTTTAAATATTCCTATTCCTTTCCACAGAGCTCCAGACACTCCAAGCTGGAAAAAGCAGACATCCTGGAGATGACAGTGAAGCACTTGAGGAACCTGCAGCGCGTACAGATGAGCGGTAAGTTGATATAATAACAAAAGTGGGTCGTAAAGTCACGACTTTTGGAAAGAGTCTCAAAGCTGCTTATAAGTTACTAATATCGCGTCCTCCCTCTTCCGACCAGCAGCGCTCTCAGCTGACGCCACGGTCCTGAGCAAATACAGAGCCGGATTCAACGAATGCATGAACGAGGTCACCCGCTTTCTCTCCACCTCAGAGGGGGTGAATTCTGAGGTGAGGTCGAGGCTCCTCAACCATCTATCCAACTGCTTGAGCCAGATGATGTCTATGAACTACCAGCAGCAGTCCCCGTCTCAGCAGGCACACCTGGCCCAGCCCCTGCATGTGCAGCTTCCATCCACTCTGCCCATCAGCGGGGCCGCAATGGGCCCCAAGCTCAGTCCCGCTGAGGCCGTGTCCCCCAAGGTCTTTGGTGGGTTCCAGCTGGTGCCCGCAACAGATGGACAGTTTGCTTTTTTGATCCCCAACCCGGCCTTTACCTCCACCACGGCCCCTGTCATCCCCCTTTACGCAAACGCAGGAGTGCCTGTTGCGGTTAACGCCAGCCCGGTGCACGGCAGCTCAGCACCCACTGCAGCATCTCCTGTTCATGGCATGACGTCCTTCTCCGGAGGGTCCCAGGCGGTCAGCCCAGTGGGGGTCAGCACCGGCTCCGAGAGCAGCGAGCCTGTGTGGCGGCCGTGGTAGCTTAAAGGGACCAGAGACTGCACTTCAATCCAGTTCGCATTACTTTTTCAATTTAGACTTTTAAGTGACTGCACACAACGTTACGGGGGTTGAACCTGTGACTTTTCCGCTATGGGATGGTAACTCTAACCACTTAATACCCCCTCCCACTAGTTCATGTTGTTTCGTTTTATGGAACAGGTGCTGCCTCTAATGGCGCATGTTTTTATAAGTATATCTATATATATAATTTATTGTTGATTCCAACATTTGGATGTCCGTGGTAAACATGCAGATGGAAGATTTATAGGATTTTCTTTCTTTCTTTGTTTTTTTTTTTGTTATGATGAAGTACTTTTTATGAAAAGGTTTAGTTTTGTATAGAGGTGTCATTGATTGTTATACCAAAGCTGTGTTTTATATTCTTTGTTGTTTTGTGTTTGAGAAGAAGTTGGGTGTTCACCCACTGTTTTAATAAATGAGGTTTCAGAAATTATGTCTCGTCTTCAGCCTGCTTCTATCACGTCATTAATTAATTTTATGAAGTATCCGTATGCGCCTCTATTATGTCACACGCCATGCGTAAAACTTCTATTTAACGCGTAAAAGTCATATCGAGGATCAAACTGTGGTTAGAGTTAAGGATAAATCAGGGGGTAAACAATATATTTTAATATTCATGTTCACAGTGTAAACCCCTGCATCAGTTAAGCTACCACAGGTTGAAAGTGGCCACCTTGTCACCAGTTTGGCGGGAGCTCCTTACATCTGGCCCACTAAAGAATGGTCCCGGGGACAATAAGGGTGTATTTTTCTGCTGCTACAAAGGTAATTAAAAGTTTGAAAAGGGTCTCATCCTGTATGCAGCGGGAGCTTTAAAAAGTCTCAAACCCTATTCAAGAGCCTGGGAAATGCGCTCAGGGGTTAATGTCACTAACAGATTGCTTCAGTGAAAGGAGAATATGGAAGGATCCTCGCTTTCTTTTGTGGATCAATTGTTCGATTCCACTCCAAGCGGAATGGAGGGAACTTGGTTAGACTTCGCTTTCAGGGCAGGGGACCTTGGCGGAAGTCGTGGAACTGGAAGACAAATAAAACTGCAGGTTGTGGAATATTGTAACCTGATTACGATCCCCCATCCCACGCGCTGACACACAATCATTTAAACTGCCTTGTTTTTATTTCCAGTCTGCGGCCTACATCTGCTTAGGTGACTTTTCCGCACAGCGCCCTGCGAAGATTCTGCGTAACAGTGGTCTCCCTTTCCTTTTCCCACTTTCTGTTTACTCCTGGGTGAAAACATATCTTCCTCCAGTTAGTGGGGTCCGGAACTGAGGGCAGTGTTTCTGTGTCGACCGGCATGGTGCAAGCCGTGTGTCAGCCACTTGCAGTCAGCGGGCCCCTGTACTTGGGATTAGGTTACAGCCCGGTCAAAACCCCTCAACATTTAATACTCCACCGGCGCGCCTTAGCTGTGCATGACTGGCACAGGGCAAAAGTAAGACGGGTTTAAAGTGTTTTATCTGCCCTGGCCGCCAACACATGCAAAATAAACATTTGTAGTGCTTCATTCATTTAAGACGCGTGCGCAAATATAGAAAAATATCTATGTTCGTAAAGTTTTACGCGTAATGGGTTATTTAAACTTTTAGGGCTCATACCTTCCAACCAAAAGCAGCTGTTTTAGGCTCCGAGACTAAAAACATGTGAAGAAATAGAAATAAAGTGATGTTGTTTATAGAATCTCTTCACAGTTCCGTGGCACTGCCTACGTGACCTCTAACGGGTGTTTTTCAGTGATACCTTGTAGTCACAACTCCTGGTTTTAATCTCCCCTTTACAGTTGGACTGCTTTGTCGATTCGTGTACTTGCGTTCTCACTTTCACCCCCCCCCCCCCCCTGAAGTGGCAGTGCCCTGCAGATGACACCGGCAGTACATGGCATACTGAAACCCCACTGCCTGTGATCCTCAAGCAGCTTCTTTCTGCGAGGAGGCATACTGAAACACCAGTTGGCAGCATGTGTGGGTTCTGCGGTTGTTCCTACTGCCTTCGTGTCTGTTCATAGTTCATAGTTCAGAGATGCCTTTGTGTAGCTGAGGTCGTGAGAACCGAGCGAACTAGTCTGCCTGCGGCCGGGCACAGCGCCAGTCAGTAAATCCCCGCTGGCAGGCCGGGTCGTGCAGCCGCTCTGCGGAGGTGAGGAGGCGAACATACACACACGCGTGGCCGCCAAGAAGGGCGCCTGGTCCGGTGTAAACATGAGGGATTAAAGGGAGGGAACTCGGATCCAGCTGTTAGGCTACATACTCCCAAGAGAAGTTAACTGAGTCCGTCATATTTTCATGGCAACCTTTTTTAAACTGTTTGCAAATCAGGTTAAAGCTGCCTCTGTGGACAGGCTGGGAGTTAGGAAGGAAGATAAAGAAATCCTATATTCACTGTTTGCTTTGAATTACCCAACAGCAGCTGCTTTAAGGTAAACACAATAGGCTTATAGAGACGGTGGCAAAATGTAAATGTTTCTTAAAACAACAACAACAACAACAAAAATATGAACAGCTGACGCAGAGGTGTCCACAGAAAGAGGTAGCCCACCTATGGTTATTAGTCTGCATCCAGATATGAACTGCTTAAACGTGCGTACATGGTTTATTGCCTAACAAATGTACAAGTCCCATGCTGTTGAGTTTGGATCATCGTCTGTGTACAAAACGAAACAGGAGGGAATCCGTCGAGAAAAGGATTCCTACAGAGGGCTGGATGTCCCTCGGGGACCTGAGCAATCAAGTCCCTAGGGAGAAGTCACTATTGAAGAGGGGGTAGGGGGTCATCAGAGGAGCCCACAAATTATCATTCTCATTAGCGACTGAATGGCGGATAACATGCGCACAAGTTGGCGCCAAATTTTTTTATCAGCACCTTTCCCTCCAAATCCAATTGTTTGTGTTGCTTAGGCAGAGCTCGGTGCTTTTTGTATGCAATTGCAGCCTTAGCCTCCATACAGGGATGCAGCACTCAGCTTACCTTAAATTCTTCTCTCCGCACATACTTTAAAATAATAGAGAGCTAGGAAAGCTCTCAGAAAATAGATAGATAGATAGATAGATAGATAGATAGATAGATAGATAGATAGATAGATAGATAGATAGATAGATAGATAGATAGATAGATAGATAGATAGATAGATAGATAGATAGATAGATAGATAGATAGAGGACAGTCTATATTTGCTCCTTCAGCTGAAGACACTGCTGCAAGGAGGACATAGGGAAATGTTCTGCATGCTTTGGTCACAGGTTTTGAAAGGAGGGGCTGTATCAGGCATGAACTGTGTGTATGTGTAAGTGTATGTTTGTCTGTGTCTGTGCATGTGTGTGTGCGGACACTCCTCTTTGCACCTGTTTTCTTGAGAATCACAGAGGGTTGTACAGGGAGAGGAGAACGACAGATTTAGAGGGGTGGGGATGTTGAAAAAAGACACTGAAACTGTGAAAGTACAAAATGGACACACTTGCAGGTGTTTTTATTTCAGTGCAGATGATGCATGAAGCAGCTCCGAGTTAAGCTGATAGAATGCGTGTGTTTTAAAGTTTGACCTCAAATTTAATTACTTAGTACTTTATCAGGTGTTCAGTCTTTTAAGTTTTGTCCATACTTGCCTACCTCCTCCCCCCTGCCTGGTCTTTTTTGGCTCCCTCAAGCTTCCATCCTGTCCATGTATTTATAGTAAGGGAGCACTTATCTCTGGGACTGGGTGTGAGGTGTTGGGTGCGAGCAGACAGAGAAGGTGAGGCAGGGTGTACAGACGCAACGGGACATGTCCAGCCTGATCAAATATCACAGGGTCTGGGTGCCGCGTGGGCTCCGTTGATCCTCACCGCTTGTCTACAGAACGTATTTCTGAAGCCAGGTTTGGCTTTTCAGCAGCTTCTTCAGTTTCACAGCATGAGGCCTTTGGCTTACAGCCTTTGCCACTGGTGCAAATTCCACAAGAGAAAGTCCTCTTGACAGGGTTAGAGGTCACCCCGCAGACTCCTAGGTGAAGAAGCCCCGTCTTCAAAAGTGGACAAATTTTATTTATGTTTTTTGTTGTTGTTGTTTTGTTTGTTTTTTTAAATCTGCTGAGGCGGGGTAATCCTTGTCTTTGCTCTACAGCTTTGACAGCTGTTGCTCTATTTTTGCTCTGGTTCAGAAACACTAATCTCAGAGATGATCAACTAATGTATGAGATATTAAAATGAAACAGTTTGAAGATGCAATCATGTTAAGGAGCTCCAGAGCAGCTCCCATCAAGAGCTTGTTTTCTTGACTAACACCGAGTCTAATGATGTGTGGTAACTAAATTATATGGTCCCACCTCAGTTTAACTCAGCTTAATTTAAAGATAAAGAAATATGAACGCTCAATTGTCCAAGTTAAACATGACAATTAGAATTTTAATTGACTCAATTGTCTATTTAATAATATTTAATATATTTTAATTTCTTTTCTTTTTTTTAGACAACAAAACCTTTTTTTTTTGTAATGAAAACCGAAATATTATGTTGCAGTCTATTTATGATGATGCAGATGAATGTTTCATGATGGAGACCTTGCAAGATAGGTTGTGTATTTTGTGTTTACATCTGTGGTTAATTTTATTGATGAATTCTATTCTATACTATTCTATTTCTATACAATTTTATTAAGAATCAATAGAAGATTATAACTCAATATCGCCACCTAGTGTTTGAAACCTGGATAGAAGTGTGTGTGTGTGTGTGTGTGTGTGTGTGGGGGGGGGGGGGGGGGTCCAGACATTGCTCAGTTGTGGGGACTGAAATCTGGTTGCACTGTCACATAATGTGAAGCTTCTTCTCATGTGTAGAATAAAAGCATGTCATTGCATTTTGGGGTGAAGAAATGCTTTAGGGTTAGGCTAAGGTTAGGATTAGGCAAGTTGTAGTTCTGGTTACGGTTAGATTAAGTCTCTAGGAAACAAATGCAAACTAACTAAATGTCCTCTCAAGTCAGTGATGCACAGCTGTGTGTGACTCACCTAGTGGCTCACTGCATGCCCCGACTTGTACCCAGTTTAACACCTGAGAAGAGCCTGCACAGGTCTGACCCATATGTCTGTAGAGGATACCTCTGTCTGCCGCTGTTGTTTGTGTGGGAGCACAATTTGTCCTCTTCCTTTCCTTGTGTGTGTGTGTGTGTGTGTGTGTGTGTGTGTGTGTGTGTGTGTGTGTGTGTGTGTGTGTGTGTGCGAGTGTGTGGTAGTGGGCGACAGTGGTGTTTAAGCATATCGTTAGCTTCATAGCATAAGTGCCTAAGTCATTTTTTGGTCAAATTGAGATTTTTGCCTAACTTTACTCCCCTACCACTGCTGCATCATCCTGTCCGTCTGCCTATGTCATTGGCCAAAAATGACTTAGGCAATTATGCTATCAAGCTAACGATATGCATTTGCTTTGTGGGGTTGGATGACTGTGAGAAACAGCCTTTGACCTATTTCACTCGAGGCTCGTGCAAGATAAATGCAACACATATATGTTTACAGACACTGTTGGTCACTGATGTTGGTCAACGGTGCCAACTACTTGTAAGAGACAGGACGCACTGATGTTATCAGTTTGCACTCCTCTGTGAGTATTTTATTACTCTCTCACTGGTCAGTCTTTTTCACAAAGTGACAGGATTTACTGATCACGCGCTAAGATATATTTATCTTTTTGCCACGGCCTTTTTAGTTGTGCACCTTCCTAAAACATAAATGTGTCCTTTTAGGTTCTAATTGATCTGACTGTATTGCCATAATATTGAGAAAATAAATGAGAATTTAAAGAAAAACTGTGTTTATCCTTAACTTGAGAGCGTTGACATCTTCTTTCAAGGGGCTCACTTTTTCCAAATTTCCATCCCTGTTAATAAAAAACCTTGGAAACTGCACATGTTTTGTGTCAGTGGGATTTTTTTTTTAGCAATTTCATTATTTAAAAAAAAGATTTTTATACTTCGGGATTAAAACTTGAAAGTTTATTTTTACTGTTTAGCTCTCCAAGTTACTCAGTGTCTCTTTATGTTACTGAAAATGCAAGGTTAGCATCCTACAACATATTTTCCTACTGGAGAATTACCAGAAGATCAAGGAAACTCTCACTTCCTGGTTTATATTTAGCAAGTGGAATACAAGCATGCTTGACAAAAGGATATTCTACTCTGGGATGTGTTGAAAAGTTTCCTTTCCTGACCGGCTATCCCACTGTGCCGAGACCTGCGGTCTTCTCTAGAGCCTGGTTAAGCTAGGTGGTGACAGCCACACTGTTGCAAGAGTATTATCACTTTAGCACTGTAGAGAGGGAGAAGGGCAGGCATTGTCCCCTAAACAGGATGTCCTGGTGTCTGGTCCCATCTCATGTGGGCTATCCTTTGTGTTCGTGTGCGTCTGTGTCTGTGGATATTGGGCTAAATCCTTAAAGCAGATGTCACCAGGTTTTAAAAAGTTTATCTTACTTTTTAAAATTCACTTTGATCTTTTATTGTGCCAGTACGTCCACTTGCTCCTCCCAACCCCACCTTTCTTTTCAGTTAAGTTTTATCTCATAGATTTTAATGAAAATGTCTAGCAGACACTAATATTGCAGTGTAGCTCTTAAGTGTATAGTTTTTTTTGTGTCTTTGTGTCTTTCTGCCACATGTGGTATGGGGTTAGAGTTACAAGATGAGCCCATAGTCTTTTTCTTCTTCTTCTTCTTCTTCTTCTTTCCTCTCCTCCTCTTTTCATGCCCTGGGAAGGTAAACACTCATCCTCCTTGCTCTTGTTGTTCTTATGGTAACTGTTGAACAGTGTGTGCTCCACTCGTGGTTTTATTGCCCGGATTGTCATGCAAGAGGCAGGGAAGACAAGTGTCAATAAGTGGATGGGCTCACTGCAAACAAATGCACTAAAAGAATGGCAAAGAGAGCAGAGAATACAGCTGGGCACACACACACACACACACACACACACACACACACACACACACACACACACACACGCACACGCAGAATCATGAGAATCATGGTTCTTTCACGTCACAGATTTCAAAATCAAAAAACCCAAAGAAGACAAAAATCATTACAGAGACGTGATAACTGCAACTGAGGCAGTTTTAATTACCATAAAAAAAATCTTTATAATGAATCTTTATAATGCACAAAAGGGTTCTGGGGGACGTAATGCAAATATAAAATGGAGATGTTCGAAAAACAACCAGCTTAAGACTTCAAGGTGTTCTGCAACCTGTCAGGTTCCTTTTTAATCATTTAAGGGAGTAAATCATTCTGAGCATTCTGGCTCTGGGTACATAAGCAAACTTACAGCTCATCAATTTTGAGTAATTTTTGTTTTTTAAAAAGTATATATCAGTTTTTTTATATATAAACAGTGGACAAAGTATTCATGGTAGGAGAACAATAAAATCATGTCAATTGACTATTTTAAAACAGTAAGTTTTAATCATTTAACTGTGTGTTAAACACAGTTTAATTGAACAAAGCACTGTACAAAGTATGCATGCCCATATAAACACACTTTAAAAGTAAAAAGTGGACACACAGAATACAGAATTACGCCACCCTAACATAACACAACAGCAGGGCACACAGAGAGTTTGAAATCAGGTTAAAGGGGGGGAAAAAAGTGACTGATATAGATGGAAATTTTAAACCACCTAATCTTTCATCACTTTGAAACTCCCCTGCAGACATCAGTTACCCCACTGTCATGCTCTTATCTCTGCTGATATAGCAAACAGCTTTTTAGTGGTACTTAACAACGGACTGACAGAAGGTAAACAGTGCCTTTGCAGCCGTCTTGTGTCTTTCTGTCTGCTGATGGTGATTGCTCTTAGATGGATCACCCGTCCAGTCTGACCACTCATCTCTAGCCCCGTCCTCCTCTCCAGAGCTGAAGAGACTGCGCCTCATGATGAATACACCCGTGATAAGATTACCACAGGGCAAGCACACGCACACACACACGAGGCACTGTTTAGCATGTTATTCTTAGTCATAGCCATTCATGAAGGAGTCCCTCCCTCCGTGAACGTCTGGCCATGCATCTCCCCCTCCTTTCATGCCTCCCTGCCTTCTTCTTTACTTGGGATGTTTACTTGAGACTTAGGTTTTGCCATTTTAGTCATCTGTTTTTCCACATGCACCTATATGAGTGTAGACCGTGATACAGGCAGCAGAATCTTGGTGAATTTCTTCAGCTAGTGTTTGTATGTATGCAGCTGTCCTCATTTACACGAGTAACAAAGCAAGTAACTTTAATAATTAAGTTCAAAATTACTGCACAGGACAAGAAGCAGCTAAAAACAGCAAAGCAGCAACTTCTTGCATCACCTCAGGGCTCTGCTGCGAAGGCTTTGTCACCTCTAGTTTTAAAGCCTTGCTCTTTGAACCGATAAAAATCCTGCACTCAAGGGTGTCGGGCTGCGTGCAGGCACGCATGTGACCAAGAGGTCAAGAGGTTGCTCAGTGAACAGGTCTGCAGGTCTCCAGGCCACTGCAAAGCTAACACAAAGAGACAGACAAGCATCCATTACATTGCATTTGCACCTATATGGCCAATTTACAATCAGCCAACCGCACATGCCTCTGGAGAGAAGAAAGACATGCAGACATATGGAGAACAGACATACTCCACACAGACAGGTAGCGCCTGTCCAGCAGGTTCAAACCAAGGACCTTCTGCCTTTTATCATTAAAATAGCCTCAGTAGGTATAAAGGGAATAGAGTATATGAAATATATATCTATTTTTGTGCTGATAAAGTTGTAATGAAGTTGTAAGTTGTAAAGTTCATAACTTATAGATGCATTCACTTCATAAACAAGTGTGCTGAATCAGTATATAAGACGGCTTTACATAGGAAAGTTTGCTGTTTCATTTTTTATATAAAATGCAACTTGCGTTTCATTTTATTGTTAATGAAACTGCAATTACAAGGCACGGTGGAGCAGCAATTAGTACTGCTGCCTCACAGCAAGAAGGTCCTGGGCTCCGGGATCATTCTCCCATGTTCTCCAGCTTATCCCATCTAAGGTTTCCCTACCTTAAGAACAGCTTCTTGACAGCCAAACTATTTCTGACGAGGCTTCAGTAAAAGGTAGGTGGTCTGTTTCGGGTCTTTGCTGGATTTTGTTTTTGTTTTTTTTACCCTTTTTCTTAATGACATGACTTTCAGTTACTGTCCATTATTATCTTTTGGGATTTCTTACCCTGCCACTTCTTCTTTTTTCCTGCACTCATCCAATTTCCTCAAATGTTTTAAGGGCACACTGCACACCATGCTGAGATATGCCAATTTTCCAGCTAGTCCATCTTTGGGAATCATCTTGAAAAAATAAAAGTTTCAGTCGGTCATACTGTGTTATCATTGGTATTTTTTGTAAGTTCAACTAAAGCAATGAGAGCAAAGTATGTTTTGTATGGATTTTTTTTTCATGTTTTTGTTCATTGACAGGTTGGTAGTGCCTCAAGTCACAATTTCAAATAGCTTCTTATTAGTTTTATGTTATAGTTGACTGAGTTATGGATCAGTATTAAGTTTAAAGGCAAAAAAAATCCAAAAACCCAACTGAGAATGAGTGAAAAAGCAGCCAATGTCCAAGAAAATCTTTGAGAAGATTGAAGAACTGCTGCTCAAGGCCACTTTAAAAATTACAAGAAAACCTGGCTGTTTGGAAGGAAAACATAAAGAAAAGAGGGGCACCTTTTGCACAATACTGTAAGTAAATGAAAGTTAGGATCTCTGATGTTTGGGATATTAGTTTTGGCTTCAGCAAAAGATTGTATGTATTTTAGCAGTGTAGGCAGATGTAGAGGAAGACATACGTGAGAACAACAAATCAAATAAAAAAAAAACTGCATTTTATTTCATTTTTCATGAGCTAATTAATCTTTAAGGATATTCTGTTTATGTTGATAAACTTTATTAATAAATCCATCCTCACTCTTTGGGTTTCAGATATGTTTAGAGGTTCAGTGGTGATATTGCTGTGAAACACTACCTGTGGCAACAGTGAGACCAGTTTCACTTCCAGCTCATTGTTTATGACACTTGGTCACATTTGGCATCACATTTTCACTCACTGTGTACTCTCCCTTCTTCACTGTGGAGTTTTAATATTGTGAAGGAGAGCTTTAAACCCAAATCAGCATCTTCTCTATTTATATGGGTTTACAGATATTCTCTATATATTATTTATCTATTAAAATATTACTTGAATTCCTTATTAGCAAAGTGTCATATAAGAGCAAATTTCATCTTATGAAATTAGGACTCTCCTAAATACCCCTTTTTGCCAACAAGCTTCATTTTAGATAAATTTTTCTGTGAAGGTGTCTCATTTTGTTTTGGAAATGGTATAGCTCACAAGAAGTCACAAAGTTAGGAACATTGAGGTAGATTGAACTGCAGTGAATAATACAGCAAGTGAGAGGGATTTCAGGCACACAAATATTATTTTCTCATGTCCAGGTATGTGAAATGCACATGTTTTTTCTGGCTTGAGTTTAGGACCAGGTTCTAATTAAAGAGGAATTTTTCAGAGGTCTAAAATAAACTCACAATTTGGCAAAAACTTTGAAAAAATATCTTGCAAGACATGCAGGATGATATCATGCACATAAAAACGGGCCAGCCGTTTTCTAGTTCTTATTTCCTCTCCTTCTATCTTTTCAATCCCTAATTCCAGTTTTAATATTTTGTATTAACGCAACAAGCCTGGCAGGATTGGGAAAACAGGTCCCAGACAGGAGCTCGGGATCTTGAGCGTACTCTTTGGCTTGAGTTCTTGGGCTTCCTTCAAAGTCTAGACTGGCAATCCCCTCCAAGATTAAAGATATGAAATATGGAGCTAGTTAAAGAGATCCATGGATGAAAGCGTGAAATTGCACATCTGTGTTGGTAGTTAGTATTAATCAGTTTAGGCTTGAAATGTGATTTTGTGCACCACGTGCAAAATTCTCTTTATCCCTAATGTGACAAATGTTTCAGAGACATACTTCTGCAGCTGTGAGGAAAAAATAGGCCCTTTTTCATTTTGCAGGTTTGAGCGAACCAACCCTTTAAAGTGATGCTTGAAAAGACCGAATCAACCACATCAGATGAAGTGATTATTATTATGTTCTGTGGAATAAAAAGGCAGCCTGTTTCTGGTAACCCTAACCACGGCACAGTCTGGGAAGAGCCCAACGTGAGCATTAGCAGTAAAGTCTGTTTGTGTGTGTTTGTGAGTGTGCGCGTGTGTGTGTGTGTGTGTGTGTGTGTGTGTGACTGAGAGAGATGCCTGGCCACCTCCTGCTGTGTTACTCTGTGATGACTGACAGCACCAGCCTGGCTGTACAATGGCCGCTCTTTGCTCTCTGTCTCACTGTATAAACACAAAGTGGGATGGTTCCCTCATGCAGAACTCCTGTATTGATCACTTATGTGAGATCTCACAGCCGCACTCATTGTCCTCTTCCCCTTTCTCTCCTGCCGATCAATAGCTCTTTGTGTTGATTTTTACCCATTGACAAATCACTCTGTCCCATTGCCTTTGTTAAGCTGTCAGTCAAGCAGAAGGTGTTGCTGTATCTGATACTCACTCAGTGGGAAGAGAGCAATCAGCTCAAAATAAGACAAAGTGTCTGAACATGATGACTACAGCTTGTTTCTAATAATAAAAATGTGTATATATTTTGAAAAGAAACCCTAAAATCTATATTATAAAAAAATCTATATTATAGTAAGTTAGGTTTCTAAATGTCTTAAATTAAATTACATAAATTATAGTATGTTTTATGACAGTCCACGCCTTTCATGTCCTATCCTAAAATAACCAATTTCCTTCAAAAAAGGCTAACTGCAAAGTAACGGCTCATCTTATTACCGCCATCCTTTGAGTCAGACATGGCAGCATCCTCACGCTGTCAGGAAATAAAAGTATTGCGCATCATTAAACCTCTTTGTCTAAATGAGGGATCTCTGTTCCTGAGAATGCGACCTGAGCACCGCTGAACACCCAGACGATGCGGATGACGTAAGCCACAGATTCAGAGAAAGATCTAATCTAAAGCTTTCACCCACTCACAGCTGCACCCTGCTAAGCACCGTCGATTCACAGGGCATAAGTGAGTCAGTCTGACTGACCTGCTAGATTCTTTTTATGGTAAAAATGTATGTGGAGAATTGTTTTTTCTGCAAGCCCACGGCTGCATCTGACACCTACGCTAAACTGTGGCAAGTATCAGATAAGTCGTGCCATTTTCGCTATCCAACCCAACACAATCATACAACAAGGTGCTTAATGATTATGACGCACTTTCTGTTTATTACTGTAAGCAACAGCTTGGCAAAAGATTTGACTTAAAGTGAAACATATCAGTGCATCTAACTCTGTCAAGTTCTTTGACAGTTTTTGCTCACATGTTGGATGCAAATTGGTATTCTTACAAACAAAGACAGAATTAGTAGCCCTCTTATGAAAATTGCATTAAAAAATATTTCCCAAGTGCTTTTAAACAGGGTGAGAAATTTATAACACAGCTTCTTTATAGTTTTATGGTAAATGGCCTGTATTTGTAAATGGCCTGTATTTGTATAGCGCTTTTCTAGTGCCTAAGGACCTCAAAGCGCTTTACACAACCTGTCATCCACCCATTCACACACACATTCACACACTGGTGATGGCGAGCTACATTGTAGCCACAGCCACCCTGGGGCGCACTGACAGAGGCGAGGCTGCCGAACACTGGCGCCACCGGGCCCTCTGACCACCACCAGTAGGCAACGGGTGAAGTGTCTTGCCCAAGGACACAACGACCGAGACTGTCCGAGCCGGGGCTCGAACCGGCAACCTTCCGATTACAAGGCGAACTCCCAACTCTTGAGCCACGATCGCCCATTTATTTTGGATGCTTAAATTATTCTACTAACACAAACTACGAGGGTCTAAATTATTAGCCTGTAATAGCTCTATTTGTGAGCATCAACAATTCTTGTTCTTAAGTCTAAAGGGATTTCTTTTGTTTATGGCATGAAGTTTTTGCAGGTGACAGCTCAAACCTTGCTGAAATTTGATTTACACACAGTTTGAACTTAACTTTAAAAGCTACAAAGTCAAAGCACATCATTGCACAGCAGTGGTCGGTGCTATGGCTCAATAAAAAGCTCAGTTTTTTAGGGGGCTAATATTATTGACCCTGATCAATTTTGTTATTTTCTGAAATAATTCAGTTATAATGTGCAAATAGAAATTATTTATGCCTGCTAAAGAAATCTAGTTTGTTGAGAGGTGCTATGTTAAAAATCCCTTGCTCTATTAAAAAAAACCAAAAGTTTAAATTTCACTGGTGGGATAATGATTTTGTCCTCATCTGTATAAGTGTACCTCTTCTTGCACATATGGCCAGCTGCCATGAGTCAGCAGCGGTGGTCAGAGGTTTCCACTCCTAGACACAACAGTCCATCCGGGAAAAAACAGCTCTCTGATGCCTCAGTCTTCCTATATTGTCTGGGATGATTCCGAGTTGGGAGAGGCTTATTGTTTGGATGTCTTTGTAGTCCAGGTCCATTGCTGCGGAATGTGGGGATTTCCTCCCTCGTGGGTATTTTTAGATCTCTGTGTGAATTCATGGGAGCTCTGCATAATGCTGAGCAGTGTGCGGTCTAAGGGTGGGGCCTGTAAATTCAAGCACATGTGTGGGAATCTGGGCGTCTGCTTATATAAAAAAAGAGAGAAAAGGATGTACGTGGATGTGCACTGGTACATTTTTGGCACTTAATCATACACAAAGCTTTAATCAATAAGAGAACTAAATAGCATCACTTTAAAGACCTCGCTGATTGAGACGGATGCTACTTGGCCTGTATTTCATTTGAAATTTCACAGTGTATTTACCCACTGTTTCCTGTTTGACAGCTCCAGATTGACACTCTGGTTTGGACACTGCTTGTTCACTGAAGTGTTTTAAGGAGGCTTCGGCAGGTCACCTGGGGGTCTATGACCTCCCCGGGTAATGCTCTCCTCCAGGTCCTTCTCTTTGACAGTGGTCAATGGAAGCGTCCATGCAGAGGACAGCCAGGGTGGATGGTCCGGGTGACATCAGGGAATGAACAGGTCATATCCAGAAGGACCTGTCACCTCTAAATCAAACCAAGTGAGGTCTCCTTCCGGGTCTCACTCCCCCCGTCAACTTAGCTGACATCAAGTGACACTTTGGCCTGACCTGCCTTATGCTGGGTGCACATGTGGTCGTAAGAAGCATGATTGGATGATTGTTTTTAAGTGTTCACGAGTAATCTGTGGTTGGACTTTTGCAGTATTAAAGGTCAGAAGGTGCTATTCAACGTCCCAAAATAGTGTGCTGCTAGTGGAAAGGTGCTACTAATGGAAGCTAGTTTTCTCATGTTTGTGGTTTTGATTTTCCTTTAATTTTGATATTTGATTTTTTTTCTCTTCACAGATAGAACTCTGCGGTTCCATCTCCAACCCAAGACAACACACTGCTGGCTTTTTTGAAGTTCTGCATGCAAATGTGCCAAGACAGCCTCTCTACTGGTTAATTCCCACAATGCTGCTCTGCAAATTAATACAAACAAAAGACCATAACACAAGTTGCTTGGGTCCACTGGAACCACTGATTGGCTGCCTGATGTCAGGTTAACACCAAGTCAGGTGCTTTGAGTTGAATACTACATTTTTATGGTTTTGTAGATATTGAGGTGCTTCACTACAAAAACAAACAAACAAAAAACACTCACATTAGCAGGGAGCCATGGCTATCTGTATGAAAACAGTGCAGTTGTTGATCAGGTATTTGAGTCAGGACCAAAGACAATGAATAGCACTTAAAATTGTAAGCATTCATAAATACAAGGCTTGAGCTATCAACCTCATCTGTTGCTTCTATATCCAGCAAATATTCTACCTGAACATCTCATAAAGTCACCTCAATCTAATGACATTTAATCACCCTAAATCCTCAAATAAACACATAGATGATATTTAAAACCATGCACATGCACAGCCTTAAATAATTGCTGTGCCCTGTATAGACCACCACCGACTTACCAATGCAAAGCCTAGAATGACATCATCATGTTTCAGTGATGAGAAATGAAACTCGCAGGAAATTAAATGTCTCGTTCACACACTGCTTATCATTCTTAAAATCAGCAGATATCTTTTATGCACACGCCTGTTCTCTGAGGCCTTCCTCTGAAAAAAAATTGCGGCTTAGCTATATACATACATATATATATATATATATATATATATATATATATATATATATATATATATATATATATATATATATAGACCCCAGCCTCTATGGATCTTGTGCTCAGAGCTCTAAGCTCTGAGCATATATATATATATATATATATATATATATATATATATATATATATATATATATATATATATATATATATATATATATATATATATATATATATATATATATATATATATATATATATATATATATATATATATATATATGTATATGAGCCCGTAAGTCAGTGGTCCATGATAAGATGGTAAGTTGGAAACAATACTCTGTTGAAGAATTGTTAAACTACCCACATATGCTTCATTCTGCGCCTTCTTTAAGTTAATGCTTTTTGCCTCCATCTCTTCTTTTTCACCTTAAACAAAAAGAGGGGCCTTTAATGTCTGTATTAATTTAGAAGCAGGTGGTAAAGAAGCCTTTGTTAATCAATTAATGATGAATTCCCCCCACTTTACATGGTGGCTTTTTCACCATCCGTTTACTTCTTGTGCCTGAGTTGGGGAAACTTTATAAAAAGTTTATCTTACCATGAAATGAGTAGGCAAGGATAAATGGCTAACGTGGGGTTTTGTCTGTCAATGCAGTCGACCTATTGGGGGTCCACCGACTGGGCAGGTTTGGACCATATGTCATCATTCCTACCCTTTGTGTGGGCGTGTCTCTGTGGCAACGGCATCAGCTGCGACCATTGTGTGAGAGGATTCAATGGCCCATATATTCATTGCAGAGCTGGCATGGGCCCCGCAACAGAAACAAATTGATACATACAAGCGCCAGCCCCATTTGGCGAGCATGACACATTTCAAATGGACAAAAAAGGACATTTTAGTCTGCTGGAAATCTTGAGAAAAGCTTGGTCACCATAGTAACTGTGCAGTAAAAGCGATCATGGGCCATTAAACTCCAATCAGATGTAAATTTGGGCTGCCCTCAACCCCTCTGAGGGAAAGCCCCCTTCACACACAAGACACAAATTAAACAGTTTGTTTGCCAATTCACATGTCATCTTAATGAGTTTTTATTCGTTTCCCCTTTGTTTAAATGGAGAGAATTACAAACTGCCATTGATTTGTAATACTGGGCCACTTCAGCTGTCTGCACATGATCTATTCATAACTCATTCCAAGCCAGATAATAAAAAGGTACAAAGCATGTTGTAAAGCTTGTGAAGTGATAAATTGGAGCCAAAAGAAAAATAATGGCAACTTTACAAGATAATCAAACCCTTAATCAAACAGCAATGTACAGTTTCATTAATTTTCTGTCTTTGCTTTCTTCATCATTGACAAATTGCTGAAAGTGTTGTTGAAAACAGTTTCTGTTTCACATACTGTTAAACTTTAGTTAGTGCTTCTTATTATTATTCTTTTTCACGAAAATGTCCTGTAACACAGGAAACAAGTTTTAATGGAAAACAAAGGGCAACTGGATGACACTGTCTCCAGGACAGGAAGCTTTGTGCCCTTGTGATTGGGCAGAGAAAATATTTTGCTTGACTTGGTGGCTACAGATTTGTCATGCCATGCAGCTCCGTTCAATGGCACACACAGTGTCTGATGTTATTGTAGCAATTAGGATTATTATGTTCCACAGTGCCTGGCTTTTGTCAAAGAACAAGTCAGCAAAAAGAGGTTGCACAGGTCGTTGACACAAAAATTGCTTTTTATTAATCATCATTACTTGTTAAGAGCAAAAAAAAAATCCTGGATAATGCTACTTGCATGAAACACATCCAGCCAAAGAAAGGGTAACAACCCATATCGTTACCCAGTAATCACTATGAAACATCAGGATTTAATATGATAAAAATAATTGAGATGGATTCATTGGTTTAAAAAAGTAAACATTAGCAATTTAATTCAGTTTCAATTCAGTTTTGTTTACATATACTGCCCCCAAATTATATCACTCCTTTTGAGCAAGTACTTTGGTGAGTGACAGTGGGAAGGAAAAACTCCCTTTTAACAGGAGGAAACCTCTGGCAGAACCAGGCTCAGGAAGTAGGGAGGCACACTTACTGGCCTTATTCACTGATGTGTGTTCAGAAATGTTCCTATTGTGCATACAAACAATCTATGCCTCAAATCAGTAATCAGCGTGCTGCAATGTCCATCTTTTTCTGTATTATGAAATATGTTTGCCTATAGGTGTATCATGAAGAAAGCTCAACACTGATGAAAAACGTAAATATCAGACCGGCTGAAAAACAAACAGATGGAGGACAAAGCCTACAAAGCCTATGAACGTCCATCAGTGGGTTAGCCTATACCAATAAATGAGGATGAAAATTAGAGCATCAAATGAATGAATGTAAGACCATCATCTTCACAGTTATTTTATAAATTTAGCCAATCTAAAAAATGTAAATATTGTTAATTAATGGATTTATATGTAAAGCATTTTGCATTTTCTGAGATATCATTCGTGTGTATACATGAATTGAAGTGGTTCAGACAGTATTAAAAACGTAATGTAAGAAGAAACTGATAAACGCCGGTTTTATACGAAACATTAACGTGTGAGGTTCAAGCACAGCATTGCATGTATTCGCTGTTTGTGATTAAGACCCATTGTTGCTACTCCAAGTGTTTCCATGTCCGAACACGAGAAAGGGGGGAAAAAGAGAGAAAAACCATGACTAGCTCTGATATTAATGAGAAATGAGTGTGTGGTCCTGTTATTATGCCTGTTTTCAGGACGCTGTCGCCACTCTTGTCTTCACTCTCGCCTCATACAGTACAGCTGCTCTGTTATGACAACACTGGACAGTCAGAGCACAGCATGGGCTTCCACTGGCTCCGGACCAAGCTGACCTGGGAGCTGACTTTACCAGTATAGCTGCAGCCTCCCCATTGCTAGCCTATTGTTGCACGGCACAGCTAACGATGGCCTGTCTGTCTGCTGTGGTCTCTTCCATGCAGAGCAGGGGGAATGCTAATTTGACAAAGGGATGATTAACTACAGCAGCACGGTAACAAACTGCCTCATTTTCACGTCTTGTTGTCTCCAGTGTCCCACCTCCCAGAGATTTGACTGCTCTATTAACTTATGTGTGTTGAGGGCTTAGCTCAATACTTCAACTCCTTGTATGTTACTATTTTTTGCATTTTCTAAAAATGTCCTTTGGTAACACTGTAACTAAAAATTGTAAAACTATGTAACTAAATCTACAAAATGTAAATTATTTCTTTAAAAAATAGTGTGGCAAATATATTATTAACTTCCATTTGCTAGCTAATGCCTACATTTATGGCTTCAGTTGTTGAGCGTTACAACACTACAGCAGCTGATTACCACCCAAGCCAACACGTGAAAAAAATTCCATATTTACATTTTGTGTGAGTCACTGTCTTGCTGTTGCCTTAGCCTAAGCTGCCGGGGGAAGACCCAGATTGTCTAACACTTGGAAGGTTGGTGACTTTCTCCCTGGCTTCTCCAGTCAGCATGCCAAGTTATTCTTGGAAAAAATACCAAAACCTGAGCTGAGTGTGAGTGTACGTGTACGTTACGCTCGCTCAGTGCATGTTTCTTTTCATTCTTCACCTTTGAATGACGGTTAAAAAGTGTAGGGTCCAAATTCCATGCATTTAACATATGGACACAGAGCAGCTGTAGTTCAGGAGTAAGCCATCTACCAGTCGGAAGGTTGGTAATTTGTTGGTATCTTTGGGCTCAGTACTGAACCCCAAGTTAACCCTCGTGCATCCATCATTGTTTGTGAGTATGTGCGAATATTAGGTGTGTAGGTATAGAACAAAGCCCTTGCATTTATTTGTGTGTGACTTGGATAACAAGGCGTATAGTAAAGTGCTTTGAGTGCTCAGTTAGAGTAAAAGAAGTGCTACACAAGTTCCAGCAAATATATAACTTGCTAATCACTTTGTCTCAAAGTAAAGAAAGTAAAGGTGGGTAAAGCTGACCTGATAGTGGTGGAAAGAGAAATTTCTGGTCTGTAATAGATGTTGATTTTGTATTTGATGCATGAACAATTTGTTTTAAGGGTTTGATCCAGCTAGACAGCCAAAGTGGCATAGATACATCTCGTGTTATATTCAGTTTTAAAGCAGCGAGTAAAGGGAGTAAATCACTTGAAATTCGAAATCTTAAAATAGATTCTCTTGGATTTCGCCAGAAGGGAAGAGACCGTGAAGCCACGAGAGAAGTAAAGAGAGAAAGACTGAAAAGGAGGCAGAATGGTGTACTGTCTGGCTGTCTGGTGTCCACACAGAACTCTGCCTTGTCCACTGGTGGCTGTGGAGGATTCATTAGACACCACAGTCACTCCCCCTGCACGTGAGTGACAGGTCTCTTCAACCAGCTCTCTAAAGCACCAAAGATCATCCCACTCCTCTCTTGCCCATCTGGCTGCCTGAATCTAACAAGGGGTGCCCTCCAGTTATAAGAGTGCATAAAAAAGAGGAGAGGGAGAAGAAAAAAGTTAAAGACTGGAAGATCCCATCAGATTCTCCGTGGTCCATAGGCTCCAATTATTCAGAGCTTATCTTTTCAGCTTGGCTGATTTCCCAATGAATAAAGTGCGGTACGTATTACTGCCGGGCGGGTGCATCTCTAAAGAGGCTGAAGGAGGATCAGGGATGTGGGTTATGGTGTCAATCTGGCCCTGACCCCTGGGGTTAGGGAGGTGACGTTATGCAGTCACAGTGCCAAGGCATCCACTTGTAGCGCTTCCATTTAGAAACCGTTTGGATAAATGGAAAAGGGCAATCACATTAGAAGAGGTTTCTTTCCAAAGAAAGCAAAGAAAGAACGATAGAAAGAAATCTCTAATGACAAAGTGAGTGACTCTTGACTTTAAAATCACCTCTAAGACGATGGCTGGAAAAGGCATAAGTCAGGAGGGTTAAGCTTAAGCAAGGTACGTGCTCACATTTGTGTCAAGAACTGCATCAAATGATTTTAGCAGAGACTACAGGCACCAGAAAATATGGCAGATAGAGACTATGGTAACCAGCAGATCCACTACAAACAATGGTTTAGTGAAAAGTTGGCCACAAAATGCAACCATTTTTATAACTACATGCGGAGTATATGTAGTTATTTGCATATGTGATAAGAATCTCAAGTTACAGAATAATATGTTGCTGGTAGCTTTTCCAAAAAATGTAAACAAAAAATAAAAAGGGTTTCATAATTTTCTGAATGCCAGGAAAACTTCAGGGTTAAGTGGAGTGACCCTCCCTGTACGAATCCCACTCTCCACTTGGCACCGAGCTGGGGCACCACGGGAGATTGGTGGTCCTCCGGTTCGCGGCAGCCCTTCCATTCCTGAGCATCTACAGCCCTCAGATCTACCGACAAGTGTTGCCGATCCCTCTCTTTTCTTCTGCCTTCATGGAGATGGCTGGGAGATTCTCATGCCAGCGCACAATACCTAAACAAGCGGGTATGTCTAATTCAATTAAGTCCACAAGGCTGTGCCAAGTGGGCCCTGGTCCTGTGTGACAGGGATAATGAGCGGGCAGAGAGGAGCAGGAGGAGGAGGGGGACTGGTGTTGGATTGAAGATCGAGCCCACGCTCATTCAGACATTCATACTTCATTCTTTTTATTATCTGCTCCGAGCTTTAATGTTTCCAAGATGACCCCACTCATTTAGTGCTGAATGGAATATTTTGCATTCCAGCATTAATGTGCAAATAGGCTTGATGAAGGACACTGAGAGGCTGGGAATTATAAATAGTGCGACCTCTGAATTCCTACAATTCATCACTTAGAAACGTCTCTGAATCTGGATTCTTTCCCCACTGCTGAGAACAGTGTCACACGAAAGATGTGCGGGAGAAGGAAACTTAACAATCTGACTCAATGAGTGACTCAACAAACAGATACCTTACAAAGAGGCCGACTCTCCCTCTGTGATCGCTAAGCCATTTATCCTTTTAGTCTTTAACTAATACTTGTATATATTTTACCTTTGTCGGTGCTTTTCCATGATTAATTGCTTTAAGATTAGGTAAATAAAGTCATTCAGTTTCAACTTACTGTTGCAAAATAGTTCCCTCACTGAAAACAAAAGCAGCTGAGGACTGGCAAGGCAGAGGATTCAGTACATCCTGAATAAGTCGGAAGTTGGAATTTCCAAGTTCTCAGTTAGTATTTGAATCTTGAACGCACCCTCAACTCAGATTTCCCACTTGGAAAGTCGGAGCAGCCTTCGCAATCCTGAGTTAGCAATCTAAGTTTGTACATAAAAAGTAGTAAGATTGTGAAACTTTTATCTACACTGCCACAGTTGTGTATTTGTGATTTACTAAATAAGGCATTCGCAGAGCACGGTGAATGCCTCTGTCCACGAATGTGCTGCAAGTATTCTGTTGTGTTGCTAGTGTTACAAAAATGGCTCTGCTTAGCTTAAGAACCAATGCAAATCCTGGTTTTCCTCACCTTTTCTGGAACGCGCTAGCTCAGTAGCTACATTGCTCCTGAGTTCCAAGGTGTCGGGAACCCAGCATTAGAAGTTAGCAAGAAGCTAGCTTGCTAGCTGATGTCTAGAAATGATATGTCACAGAATTGCTATTAACCTTAGACATCTAATGAACTTTAGATAAAGAAAATCAAATATGTCAAAATTGACATATTATAATTTGCCAACTCCTGGTTAGCTACAGGGTAATCATTAGGCTTAGGACGTTGAGTGATACACACTTTTCCTTTACTACTCGTGACTGTATCACCTCCAATATGATGGACAACTCTCGAGCAATGTGTGCTTTATAAAATACACCAACAATGGATAAAACTGAGGTCCTTGAATTTGGCACTGAAAACTCCTCTAAGGTAATTACATCACAGTACCAAATATCATATTTGCTTGTCATATTTTTGACCAGCATTTACAATTTGAATCTCACTTCTCAAAGATTATCCAGTCTTGCTTTCTGTCATCCAATAATTTGGAGATTTTAGTGCACACTTTAGTGCACTAAGTCACTTTTCACGTGTATCTCTCAGTCCTCCTTGGCGAGTCTTTAACTGAACCAAAATTCAGCAGATTTTTTTTTATTTTTGGTGATAGTTTATATCTGATTTGTACAGAGATGTGTATTTTTAAACAAATGCGTGACCTTACATTTGACTGTGTCTGTATGCTGGAAGTATACATGTTGGAAGCATAAGTACAGTTATTAAAACTGCAAAGGAGTTGTCAGGGAGCATGCTATACAATCCTGTGCTTAGTCGGCCTGAGAGCGATATTTCTGAATAACTAGAATAAGCTTAGCTATGCGCTAATCTAGCACAGGAATAGTACTAATAAAAAACTGTACTGAGATAAAATGACTTTAATGAGTTTAGAGCCAAGGCAGTAGAGGCTTGGAGAAATAGAAACAGGGTCAATGTGTCATCACTTAACAAGCTTATAGAGCAACGACCACAGTTCATTTGTGCTTTAAGATGGGATACAGCTACGCCTCCCCTTGACACTCAACACTGGTTTATTTTAACCACATAACCATATGTGGTTTTTATTTTAATCACAACAAATGTTCCCCGACTTCAACAAAGTGGCAATTTTACTACAGCCACTGTTCTCCCCATAACTACAACCACAATGTTTTTCCCAAACCTAATAAAATTGAACCATAGCAGAAAACTCAGTCACAGAGACACAACGTCCTTCCCAGATTTATGCATTAGGCTAGAGGAAAAGGGAAAACCGTATAATTTATTGTTTTATTTTGGGGAACTATAATTCCGGACAGCACAAAGAACGTCTGTCTCGTTTATTGTAAGCTGAAAACTTGTGTGAGAGTAGGTGTATTTCAAAGGCTCGATGACATCCACTTATCCAGCGCCAGTGAGAAAAGTTGCTAAATAGCGTAACAGTCACGGTTGACAAGGAGTCATGCGTTGCTCAAGGAAACCTGCTTTTCTGCATTTTCGGCACTTTTGACTTCAGCTGGGAACTATCTCAGACCTGAGAGGCTTTTAGTTTCACTGAAGTTTCCAAGGACTCCTGCTGCTCTGCTGAGACCCTTGTCCCCGACTGGCACAAAACAGCCTCTCAAACGTTTGACTTTCTCACAGAAACAGCTTGCTAAATGGTATTTCTGTAATGGACTCCTGCTAGGGTTCATATGTGTTGTATAGCCACATTGCACAAAGTTGAGTCAACATGATTACCATGAGAAAGGTCCCTAAGAAAAGCCCAAAAAGGGTTTTTTGAATAAAAATCAGAAACTATAGAATTCATTGTTTTCCCAAGGAAAAAGATGAAAATCAAAGACATCGATGGTCATTTTTTTCTATTGGAAAAGTGCTGCCGAATGAATGTCTTATTTACATGCCAAAGGAAAGGGCTGTGGTTTTAAAAGGATGGGAAAGCAGGGGCCTCCATTATGGTGGTGCTGGTCGCAGAGGCCGTGGCTACTCTGGCAGCCTCCCTGCCAGGGAGCGGTTAACAAGGCCTTGGCTGAATTAAAGAATGGCAATGAGTTTTTAATTGGTGACACATTATATTTATCAAGCTGACAGCAGAGTGACTGCACTGTGGCCTTTCTTGTTTTGTCCTTGTGTGCGCATTACTTCCCCCAAGGTGCCCCTGTATGATACCCCCTGTCTGCCGAGGTCCCTCACGTGTGAAGAAAGAAGAAAAACATAATAATTGAGCATCGAGTTGAATGATAACACTGAATTATTCATTAGGGTCCCTTAAAGTGCTGGATAAATCAACACCCCTCTCTTCTCCTTTTGACAAAAGCATCTCTTTGTCCCTCAGTCCAATCACGCCAGTTTAAGGCTTAGCATAAAGACAAATCCTTTTCAGTCCTTTTAGTGCTTCGTGACAGACGCTCTGCTGCAGGGCCGGAAAAGTTATTAACAAGTGTTTAATATTTGGATGGGAGTGTTTGGTCACCTCTTCTATACATGCCATTTATGTGCAGCCCGTATATATTATGGGGCAGCTTGTGACTCAACACTTAATAATGACGTTCTGTGTTGCTAATGTGTTCATATGCTGTGAATATATTTGAGTTTCAATAAAGTTTCATTCAGCTTTTATCATCAGGTTCACTGTTATTATGCAACCTTTAAATAGGTTGATTCACTCCACACCAAATATTGACTGCTCTTCCAGCTGCTGCTAACTTTTTAACTGCTACACATACTTTTTTTTCTCCAGTGGATACAGTGCACCCTTTAAAAAATGTGACAATAACCCTTTTAAGAAATAAGGCATCAGATAAAAGGACTGATGTATAAGTGTACAGTGTTGTATTTGGGGGATTAGGGAGCTTTTAGGAGAGATCGCCCATTTCAATTAAAGATCTGGGGACATAAACACATAAACATGCTTGTTGCAATAGTTATACACCCTTAATATCTCTCACTATAACAAAAGGGGCATCTCAGTTTCAATTTTATATTTCTTCTGTGTAATATATCAGGGATATTTGTATATCCTACTGAGCTTACTGTCTTGGAGCAACTGTGACCACATAATTTCCTCTAATTACGTGTAATTTTCTGATTCTGATAAACAAATGTAAAAAAAAAAGCCAGACACCAGCTTACTAATTTCCAGCAGTCTATCCCATCAGGAAGCAGTTCAAAAAAGACTCTTCATGTGAACCGTTATCTGTTTAATTTTAAACAGCGCTTGTTTTCGAGTAACAGAAGGTCCCCAGCAGTTTTAGAAGAAACCCTTTGTTGTCTTCAGGGTGTTACTACAGCGAAGGGGAGTAAAGTCTAGAGGTCCTGGCGATCCTCTTCAAAACGCTAGTGAAAAGGGAGAAGGGGTGAGGGAGGCCTAATGAAATATTTAAGATTTAGGCTAAAAAGGGACTCTGAAAAACTTTGCAACAAAGGGGTTGGCCGAGGGCCTTCATTGTCCCGGGACCCGACGGAAGCAGGGGCCAGGCTGCTACAGATGTGAGGAGAGCCCATATTGAGCCGGGATGTGTAGGCTCTGCACACAGCTGTGTCACTGCACTCCCGCCCCAGCCACCAGCCCCCTGCCTTTGTGAGCCTTTGTGAGGGCCACAGAGTGGCGATTTTACACCGAGCTGATTGCACAGCAACGCCTTTGTGTCGCCAATAAGAAGACCCTGCCCATTCCTGAACATCGGCACTCATTCCCTGCGCATCACAGATTTGCACAATTCTTCCCCATCCCCTCAGCCCACACAGTCTCATAGCTTTTTATTATCTAAGAATGACAAGGTGATGAATCCCCTTTCCGTTGACTGATACGAGCGGCGGTGGTTAGTTTGGGGAGGGGTGAATCTCTCATCCTGGCTCCTTAGGATCTGCCTATTTAGCACTTAACTGCTTTTGATTAATGGACAGCCCATTCTATGTAACGTATGTTGTTTTCGGGGCCCACAGAGGCAACCGCATAGGCAAAATGCTTGAGTAATGATGTCATGAGGTCACAGCGAGCAGTTCAGACACAGAATGAGTGAAATGAAGGAAGAAACTGAGCTTTTCCATTTGTTAAAAAAAAGTTCAACATATGGTGGCAAGTAAATGTGCTAAAGTCACTGATTGTGTGCTTAAAGAGTTAGATGAGCATCACTTTACTAAGAAAATACTGAATGTTTTACCTCCACTCATGAATGAGTGAAAGAAGTCAATGAACGACTATGATGTTCCTTGTTTCAGTCTGCTAAAAATATAAATCCTTTGCCTAACAGAAGACTTGATCCCTCAAATTAGACGGAACCCTTCCTGAATGCTTCGCCATTACCTCTAAATCCCCTGGTGTCACTCAGAGCTACAAGGCGAGTTCAGGCCTGAGCACTGAAAGGGCACAGCAGCTTAACACCAACCTTAACACATGACTCACTCCTTCCAAGCTCATAAAGTCTTCTTAATGTGGCTAATGTGAAGAACAATAGAGAAAGACCGGGTCAGCAACTTGGAATAATGCAACTCACTTTGGACAAATCAAGAAACATCTTTTGACCTAAACTTACACAGGAGAAGCCTTAAAAGAGTCACGTCATGCATGATTTGAGTTCGAAGGCAATTACGGAAATGCATTTTCTTTGACTGAATTCAGAAGGAGATGTCATAAAATGTCAACAGCCTTAGGTATGTGGACATCCAAAACCATTAAGATTCTAGCTTCCTCGTACTGCTAAGTATGAATACTAATTATACTGATACTGGTCTTCATTGCCCAGGTACTACTCATAGTCTTGGTTTCTTCAGGTAGAAAAAGCAAGTTGCTTTTCTACTCTACCTGAGCACTCCAAGTGCTTTAGGAAACATGCCTCATTCATCCATTCACAATTAAGTGCTTTCTACCTAACAGCAGCCAGGGATTGAACCTCCAACCTTCCAATTAGCAGTTGACCAACTTTACCTCCTGAGCTCTATCCATCCATCCATCCATCCATGTGTCAGAAGTCTAGACATCCCTCTATCTAGCCATCCCCTCTAGCATTTGTTTTTTTCCACTAGCACCTACTCAAATCAACTAGGTTTTTAGGGTTTTCCATTAGGTGCTAGTTCTTGGTATCAGGTACTGTTTAAGAACCTACTCGGCTGGTTCTTAATAACTGAATACCACTGATTAGCCAAGGACTGACATCACTGAATGAGTCGTGAGAGAGGGACTCCTTCACAAGAATGAAACCTGCTATTTTAGAAACCTGACAACGAAGAAAATGGCAACACATGCTGCCTGCCGCCTTCGCTGGCTCTCTGGCAAAAAGTCCGTATCCCAATATGGTATACCATCGACTCGTTGTCCTTGATTGTTGTGTTGTGTTTGTCTCATATACAGATAAGTTCACTTTGCTATAACAATCCCACCCACATTGGGGTGGTACTCAATTATGGAAATAATAATGGAAAATGGTCTAAACTATATATAGTGCAGTCGAGTTGAGCGAAGTAGATACTAGTGGAAAATAGCCTGTTGAGGCATTCCCAGGTGGAATCTCTGCAGCGTGTCCTGGGTCTACCTGAGTGCCTACTCAAGGTGGGACACGCCCAGACCAACACACCCACGAGGCATTCTACTCAGATACTTGAACCACCTCAACTGGTTACTTTTAATTTGTTTGAAGTTGCTAGTCGAAATAAATTAAATCTAAAAGGTAAATATAAATATAAACTGGTATGAATGTGAGAGTTTGTGCAGAATAGTAGCAGTATTGTTACAATATTGTGTACGAAAATATTGTGGCACTATTGTCTTACTTTTAATGCCATTTTTAATTGCTTGGTATGTCGTGTGCAGACACCAGCACATGATTGCATGTTTTGGAATAAGATAATAAAGATTTTAAACTTAGTAGTCTAATGTGCTAATACTAGCGTCCTAGCGGTGTTTTCTTTTCTTTTACACCCATTTACCCCAGTTGTGAAATTGCCATCATACAGTGCACTAAAAAGTAAAAATGTTTTTACCACAACAGAACACATGATCCACCTAACCTTGCCAAGTTCCTAGGACATCATCCACTTTTCCAGTCGAAAATGCATGGTCACCACTTTGACACGGTGAAATCAGGCATCCAGTATGTTGAAAGGAAAGGTCAGAACTGGACATCTAGTGAGTGGTACAAATGTAGGAGGAGTGCTATGAATGCATACAGCACTTCATAAAAAGATGTGTTTTTACATCCATTTTTAATAAGAACTATCTATGGGTTGATTAGTATCTAACAGCTGTATTGAATATTACATCTATATTATGTGCATTAACATCATGTTTGTCTGTTTATGCATCAATAATGTCATTCATCAGTACTTGCACATTAGCGCACTGTAATTCTTCATTACCGCTGAAAGTAAGTAAGTAAAGAAGCTAGGAACTGAGAAGGACTCCCCTATTTATACCCAATTCAAAAACTTGTTACTCAAGGGGTTTTTGGGTTTTTTTTACTGTAGTTTTCTAGCTTCCCGTTACAGTGCCATTGGGGTGTATGACTGAATCAATGATATCACCAAAGGAAAAAAAAAAAGCACCTATAATGAGCCTCCTGTATTGTTTCTGTTCCGGCCCTGCCAGAGTTATGGATAGACTCACTTCACTGGGATACTTAATAGCCCTTAATAGATGTGAGACTGGTGGAGTGAGGCAGACTGCACGGAGAGCTTGATACAAACCAGATGCGAGGCTAACTAACCTCTTAGCCTTCCTGCTATTTAAACACGGGTTTGCTAGCTGTACTTTCCTCTGAGTTTGTCTCTATGTTCTTCACAAAGACCTGTCACGTTTAATGGCCAATTGGCTGAGTGGGCTGCTGTAGCCCTCTCTAGAAGAAAAGCACCACGGAGAAAGGCTCATGGTCAGCTAATGCAGCTTAATATTCTTTAAAAGGGTTTGGGGAACAATTAAGAGAGTGTTTCCCATGGTTCTCCCCCCAGCGGTTTGCGGCTGCCTGTGCAGCCGCTCGTCTGTTTGATGGACTCTGAATGCATCTTATTGATGGGGGTCAGAGATTAGAAGCAGCCGTGCAAGGGGAAGAGAGTGAAAAGAGGGTCCCACACGGTGGCCTCAATGTGGCTCAGACACGCACACAAACAGCCGCTAACAGCTCTTCCTCTTGTCCGTCTGTGAATCATATTCATCTGTGATTAATGAGCGATTGGGCGCTGCATGTCCTCTAATAGAGATTCTCCTGTTTTGTTTTGTTTTTTTGCATATGTTACATCTTTTATCCAGCTTGTGAGAAAAGTTGCTAAAAATGCTATCGTAATGTGGTGAGGCACTCGATGCATTTTGTCATGTTGTTTGTCTGCAAATGCGCTCTCAGTCGTCTTGCAGGCGCAGTGCTCTGGCATGCACCCACTGTGCAGATGCCACATGTGTGAATGTGTTGGGTCATGACCTCGACAGCAGACGCATGAAGCAGAGTAACACTTAACCCCACAACATGCATTTCTGACTCCAAGCATGGAGAGAAACTAGTGTTACTATGTCAGTAAGCACAGATTTTTCTTCAGCGTGAGCAGTGCAGCGACTTTGTCGCTTTAGATTTTACAGAGTGATGCTCTTTCAAAATAAAGCAAATGCAAAATTATACTGCTTGCAGTCTCACGTGAGTCATATCAAGGAAGTGGTCTGTCTCACTTGAAAGCATACCAACCAATTTCCTGCCATCAGACTCTTCACCATTTATTGTGATACCTAACATTTGCAAAGCTTTAGGTAATATGCATATAATACTAAAGTGTAAAAATAATTGCATCCTTTAGTTTTGTCACCCCGAATTTACCATTGTGTGTTTATCTTGTAGTGCCCTGGCAGACTGTTGGGATGCTATACTAACTAGTTGTCCGTCTACAGCTATAGCTCACCATGCAGTGGCAATTAGAGGAGTGTTTTGGGTCAAGGAGAAAGCAAGGGTTTTGTTTGCCTCCATCTCATGATTGAATGGCCATGTATAGGAGCATGAAAGAAAAGAAGCCAATTAAGTGAGGGGTGGTTTGATTTTTTTGTCCTGTGTTGTAATTAGGCCCAGGCTCTAAAAAACTTCCTCAAGTACCATTTGGGTTGTTTTGTTGGCTATATCATTAGGACCAAAATGATCCGCCCAGGTGCTCACTGCCTGAATATGTTGAGAGACGATGTAAAGAAAAACTGCCAACCACAAGATTTTGGTGCTTGTAACACTCCCTGGCTCACACATAGTGGCATGAGTGGAGTCCTTAAATTCTGTCAATCAAGCCGGTTCAAACAATGACGAGCATGTTTTACATTCAGACCATCCGAGAAAATAAATGGACTTGATGTACACTCAGCGGAATTCCAAAATGTCCTGGAAATGAGAGTAGTTATTTTCCTTCCTTGGTCATTTCAAAAGCACTTCAGAGACTCAGTTACCTTTGATGGTGCAGAGCCAGGAAGTGAGTCATATGCAGTGGTTTTAAGTATATAGGTTCATTCACAACCACATCCAGTCAATTAAAGTTTTTCCTTCTCCACCGAAAACCTTCACAGTTCACATTTTCCACAATTCTTCTTCAATGAAACATTTGTCTAAAATATTCATTCACCATAATTCCTCGATTCTCTCTTATTGACCAAATGTCTATAAATAATATTAATAAAGGGGTAATAAACATTTAGTTAGGCTAATATCTTTTTGTCAATGAGTTTTATAGCATCTGGCTGAATCTGAGCAGAGTACAGCTCTGTACACTTCACAGTTCAATCACAGGTCACATCATCAATAAACCCAATTTTATTGGTGCCCGTTCCACTGGTAGCCATGCTCTGACATGTTTGATGGATAATGAAATATGCTTCAGATCATCAGCTGTTTCTCTCCTTATCCATCCTTTTCTCTTCCCATCATTCCGGTACAAGTTCCTCTTGGTTAGAACTGTCCAGGGGCTGTTTTAGATGTTTACCGGGAGTCTAATCTAGCCTTCAGGTTCTTAAGTTTGCAATTTGTTATAGACTCTCTTTATTTAGAATCATGAAGGGGTCTCTGGATTGCAGATGTTGACAATGATACTCATATCCCCTCAAGGGTATTCTTGACTTGTCAGATGTTTAAATGGCTTTTTCTTAATGAAAGATATATGACATCGGCATCTCTACTGAAAAGTTCCAGTAACTAGTGAATTCTAAATGCAAGTTTAATTCTTGGACCTTCTTTAACCTCCAGATCTTTTATCATCTTCATTTGTCATGAAATACCAAGGGGCAGATCTGACCTGACCATGAAATAATTCAACTGTTCAATAGTTTTGGGCCTCTGAAAATGGGGGATTTTGTATAAAATTGGCTGCAATTCTGAAACAGGAGCGCAGTTAGTTTGTTAAATCCCTTGATTTAAAGCTAAAAGTCTGCACTTCAATCATAAGTTGTTTGTTTGATTTATAAATATTTATAAAAAGTTGTAAAGCCTTTGCTGTCTCAAGCGATTACACAAATCAGCCTAAACCCTGACAGACAAAACAAGAACCACTGGTATGCATATCTGACCAACTAATCAGATATCGTGACCCCATAAACCCCCCACCCCGAGACATATACGCACACACATCCATACATGCTGACACACTCCCTGTTTCCTGACTCTGGGAAACTGAGAGTCCGGCAGCTGCTGTCAGGCTGGGTGGTTAAAGGAGGGGTAGCCGAGAGGCATGGGAAGGATTTAAGAGTGCCATGTTAATAACTCACAAGTGGCCTGGGCCCATGGTCACCCTGTCATTAAGGTGCCACCACACTCCTGGCATCTGACCCAAACTTACATTCCTGGTGTAATGGGCGGCAGCTGGACCGAGGTTTCCAGGAGGACAGCTGAGAACAAGCAGGCGGGGAATACCACGGGGAGCTCCCACGCTCATCACTCCTTCAACCCTGTCCTCGGCCCTATTCATTAGTTCCTCCCAACCAGGAAATCATTTCAGATTGCTCTTTGCAGTAGAGAAATGAAAAAAAAGAAAAGTGATCATTTAGATTAATACAGGTCACAAAAGTGTAGCAGTTATTCCTCCCAGAGAAAATATAGCTCTGGTTTTGGTAAAGCTAACTACAATATGTAGCTCCACCTTTCTTTTTTCTTTCTATTAAAGGCTGCATAAATCAACAATGACACCTGACAGAAACTCAAATGAAAAAACACAGTTTAATCCCCACTACAAAAGTCTCCAGAGTCACCTACCATTTCACTCTGCTGTACTTCTGACACGCTTCTTCCGCCCTGAATCCACTGACACAAACTTTAGAAAACCGACCCTGACAAAAAGAAAACGTCCACAGTTGAACTCATTTGCCTGGAGTGTTTTTTTTTTTTTTTCAAAAGCACCTTCTCTCAGTGTTCATGTGTACATAAGAAGTGGGGGCTGACACACAGACCTCAGTCTTGGCTGGCGACCAGTGGCCGGAGCAGCGTTGGCAGCGAGATCGTGAGAAACAGGGGGGCGACACCCAAATGTCATCACAGCTGCAAAACTGCTGAGCATAGAAGCCAAATTACAGAAATATGTACCCCGAGGCCTCCCAACAATGAAAACAGAGGCACATTTGAGTGGCTGCTGCAGTGGAAGTTGTCCTGCATTATGTTTCGTGGGATTTACCATGAGCAAGAAACTCCAGATTCCACAGCTGCTGGCAGACATCATAGTGCAGCGTCGGTAGCTGTGTGGGAATTCACACTGCTTCAGCCTCATTATTATTGTGCCATGTTATTGTGCATGAAGCCTGGTGCACAAGGAATGCACTGTTCACATAGTGTATGAGAGGATCACGCTGATAGCCATGTTTTGAATCACAGTAGCTCGGCTGTCTTGGTCACCAGAGTGTTTTGTTTGGATTAGAGAGGCAGACACCCTCTCCGCTTTTAAGATTAGCCTCAAAACTTTCCTTTTTGGCAGAACTTATAGAATAGTTAGGCCTGATCCTCCCTTAGTTACGCTGCAGTATGTCTAGGCTTCTGGGGGCTTCCCATGATGAGTGTTTCCTCTTCACTCAACCCCTTTTTACTCTCTGTGTGTTTATACACCACTCTGCATTTAATCATTAGTTATTATTAATATCTGGGTCTCTTCCACAGTGTGCCCTTTTTCCTGTCTTCCCTCACCCCAAAGCAATTGCAGCAGATGGCTCCCCCTGCCTGATCTATCGTCTGCCAGGGGTTTCTTCCTGTTAAAAGTGAGTTTTTCCTTTCCACTGTCACAGTCTTTGCTCACAAGGTTTTTATTTTCTGAACTATTGTAGAGTCTTTACCTTTCAATATAAAGAGCCTTGAGGCGCCTTGAGATTGTTGTTGTGATTTAGCACTATACGCAAAACTGAACTGAATTGAACTGAACCGAACCGAGAGTAGTAATTGTGTTATTGAAGCGTAGCTCTGTTAAAGTGAGGTAAAGCAAAGTCATTCACCCAAACCTGAGACGTATCATCATGCTTGCAACTCATCTTTGGCAGGAAGTGTTTTTGTGGTTAGGAAGCCATGTAAACTAAATGCATGTGCTGGGGAGGGGATTGTGGGGGGTGGGGTGCGTGTCTATCAAAGCATACACGTCGAGCTTCTTTATCACATCAAACACCGCAAACCTCACTAATATTCTCATGGCATGAAACCTACATGCATTTTTCTCCTGCACCACACTTTGTCCTCAGTATGAGCTCCTATAGTGCTTTTTATTGCAGTATTAAAGCTTTGCACGCTTAAACAATGACCAAGCTGTTACTGGATACAGTGGAGAGTCTTGCAATTTCGTACCTCATATGAGAAGAATAAACTGGTTTCATGTAGCCTTTTTTGCATTCTTTGTTTTCAGTGGAAAATTCAGCTTGTTTTCTTTCTCTCTCTCTTGAGGACAGGACTGATAAAACTCTTACATTCTGTATTATCTGGTTATGGTTATAACAAATAAAGACAGGAAGGCTGTGGATGGTTAGTGTGTGGCTAGTTTAAGGAAATATCTTAATCCCAAATGACTCCTGCTGCAAGTGTAGGAATTAAGGACTCCTACTGTTTGGTTGCAAGCGCCAACCACGGATCCATCATCAAGTGCAAATTCTAGCCTAAAAAAGTCAGAGTTTTTCATGCACGTCCATTTAAAGGTCAGACTGCTTCCTGCATTTGGACAGCATTTGAACATAAATTGTTGGGTGTGGAATAATCCAGTGAGTACATATTTCCTAGGGTACTGAGCTGAGTCCATCACTCGGTTCCCACCCACGAAAAATGTCAAATGAGGTTAAATGTGTCGGGAGCTGCTTCCTGGGAATAAACCACTGTGGATGTGGGCAGAGACCGTTTTCCCTACATCTTGGCATTGAAGAGCTTTACTTTAACTGACTGTAGCTACTGAATCTACACAAATATGGACAGTCACACAAACTGGCTAAAAACTACTGGGATTGTTTCATTTTTCCACAGATCATGGTGCCAGAATGAAAGGTGCAATCAACAGTGGCGCTAAAGCAAAAACAACTTTCAGAACTGATCAAAATGCATCTGCAGCCCATTATTTGCATGTTCTGTTAAAAAAAAAAATCTTTGGAAAAACGTACTTGTCCTCAAACTCAGTGTTTGTGGACATATTCCTGAAAAGCTAAAACAGTCTCGGTGGTGTATTTATTTACATGTACACAGGTGTGTGTCTGCATGTTTGTATATGCAAGTGTATAATAGTAACAGAGTAGGGGCTGCTGTTTATTTGTGCATGAGAGTGAAGCTGGGAAAGTTTGAGAGAGGCAGTAGCCAGGCGGGTGGCTGCGAGGGAGGTAGATTTGTGGTTTGGGTGGGTGGGGGTGCTAGTTATGTGAGCTCAAGGAGGTGGGTGAAGAGACGGGCTGTGCAGAGAGAGGCAGAGAGGGCCTGTGCTTGTGCCTTTCAAGGTGTGTTATTTGTTCAAGGCTGTCCAAACATTTACAGAGCGCTGGCAGCCGTGGAATGCAGAGGCAGGGCCGGGACTGAGAGCAGCAGCCGTGGGAAACCGCTGCTCTCCTCAACCTCTGCAGGCTCGTTCCCCCTCGGGCAGAGTGTCAACGCAGACGGTGCCAGAGATGTGTGGGCCTGATAGTGACAGGTCCCGTCAGCAGCCGCGCGCACACGTACAGACACACACACAGACAGAAACGCACACACACACGTGCAGTTCCAGCAGGCACACAGCCGGGCTCATTGCCTCGCTTGCAGACTGACACACATTAAAACACAGAGGCAGAAGCCAGAGGCACACGCCTTACCGCATATGCACGCACACACACCCTCAGACATGTTTAATTGTTCATTCACACACCCACACCCACACCCACCCCCACCCCCCCCACCCCCCCACCCCCCACACACACACACACACACACACTTAATTCTTTTAGTCTTTTGAAAGATAAACAGTAGACTTCAAAATTGCTTTGAGTTTAGCTTTTGATTCCACAAATGTATTGTCTACCGGCACATGCCCATGTGAGCTTAAGTTTTACTCATGTTGTGTCATGTTATAAGTTTCAGGGAAAAACAAAAATGATCTAAACCATCCACCTCAAAGCCTAAGCAGTGAACCAGAAATAGATGAGACACGGGGAGAAAAAATGCCAGGTGTTTATTCAGCTACTTTTATACACAGTACTTACTGTTTTTGTGTGTTCTCTGGCATGAAAATCATAATCTCATACTACTAAAGTATGTATGCACGTACTTGTATTCCTCGTGTGAAAAATGTCGGTCTTTTGTTAAAAAGTTCTTTTATTTGCCTAAATGAGGTAAGCAGAGACTGAACGTCTACAATCCACCTGTTTTTGCCCCGTGTCAGTCAGACTGAGCGGACAGTAAACACGTCTCCAGGTGCCAGTGCCAAACATGACAGCCGAGCTCAGCTGAAACTTCCACTAGTAGGAAGTCACCGTGCACTGTTGAAGCCGTATCCTGTGATAAGAGCTAAACTCAGGAAGCTACCCAGCAGTTTATGACGTTCCTGGGTGCAGAGCAAGTTCACTCATATGTAGGTAGACCTGTTCTCTATTTCCAAGTGCAAACACCAGAGATAATTCATGACTGACTTACTGAGCCTCACACAGATTGACAAAGGGTAAAATTCACATTATTTACTGTCGAAAACTTAAAGGGACCTCGTTCGTCTCCGTTCGTTTTGTGACACATTTTGTGAATTAAAAACAATCACGCAAAAGCAGAGAGAAGAGTTTTTCTCTTAACAGTTAACATAATGTATGATAAAGTTTTGGATCCATGAAACAGGTCATGGCTAAACTGAAGATGTGAGACAACTAAAACAAAGGAAAGCACAGGAGAGTATATACAGCATATAAACACTGATATTTACATATTTACAGCAAACAACAACAAAAAAAAACCCCTGCAGACTAAACGGAGCAATCGTCTGATCATAAATCAAATAAGCAAAATATATTAAAAAAAATACAAATACAAATATTTGAAGTAAAAATCCTATTTTCACCATAACACGGCGAGCTCTTGGTACTGCTGGATGTGTCACTTCCTGTGTTAGCTCTGCACCTTGTTCTCAGGCCTGCCAACTTGTCCCTCCAGATGCTGGAATGAGTCACTGAAACCACTAAAAAAACAAAAGCAAGAACAGCCAAAGCCAAATTAAGGTGTGATTAGACAAAAGGTATTCTTAAAGATATATATTTCATATCAAATCTATATATTAGAGATATTCTCCCTATATCGTGATACTTTAGGTTGAGGATGAAACCCTCATTTGGTGTTAGGGTGACAAAAACGAATTAACATGACAAATAGCACGATAAAGACCATAGCCTGCATATGCATGCGTTTTTATTTACACTAGTTTGTGTGATTATCACTAACTGTGCTATGGCTCCAATAACAGTCGGCACAGTGTCAACAAACCAGGCTGGAGATGTTAATCTTATCATTTTCTCAGCACTTTGTCAAATAGCAAAAAAAGAAAAAAAAAGTTTTGTTATATAACAAAAGAGAGTGATAAGATCTTATCATGACTGCAGTACAGTCTCTTATAAAAAACAAAAAACAAGCAAATAAGTTGAAGGTATGTGAAAAGGATGTGATAATCGTGACGCCTCCTGTTATATTTATCAAGGTTGGCAACAAAATGCATGCCGCAAACTGCAATTTCTATACAGAGTGCGGACAACGTGCTTCAAGCATCGCAGCTGAGCAGAATGACTGAAAAGCATATGAGCGATCTGTGTCAACTACAAAGAAAGGTACAAGTGTACGTGCGCGTGCGCGTGCAGGAAGGCTTCCAAACATGTGAACATGTTGTGTGCGGCTACATATGCAGCATTCATCATAAATGTTTCCAACCACACTGACATTTTCATATCATTTGGAAACGCTTGGCGTGTACATTAAATGTCAAAAGCCTGTAACTGCTTTCTGTTGTGTGCACAGAGTGAATGTAAAGGGACGAGAGAAAAGCTGTACACAGGAAAAGAGAAAAAAATCCCTGCTTCCTTTGTGATGAGCTGTGCAGCAACCACCATCATTTGATTAAATCAACTGATTTGCCTATATATTGGCAAAATACCGACTGTTTGTGTAAACATGACTTCATGCTGTTGGAACAGCTGCTGAATGCAAAAAGATTAAGAAAGCACGTATGCATAAGGCGCTGCGCGACACCTCACATGCATGACACTTGTATGACAAAGCTGAGGGACACTTGCTCATCACCCTCCCCCCGTTCTTCTCGCACGTCTCTTTGTCCTCGTGTCTTACGCACTCACACACGCACACACTTATCAGCAACTTCTGGCCTGCAGATCCATACACCTGCCCGCAGTGCTGGAAGGGTGTCGTTTTCCAACGATGAGGCAACTTATGACCAATGAGCTGTGGTGAGAACGGTTAGGGAGTGTGGTGGGAACTCTCCTCCCATTACTCTTCTCCCTACCTGGGAACCAAAGCAGCCTCGGGGAGGGGCCGCCCGGCCGACTACTGTCTGAATGAACACCAAACAAAAACTCTCACCAACAGGTGAGTTACACGAGTCACTGTTGGTTTTTCTCTACTCTATTCTCTTTTTTTGCTTTCCCCCCTCCCCCATCATTTTGTTTTTCATTCAAGGCTGGCACGCTGCTTTACATTTTGGCAGCACTGAAAAAAAGGACACAGAGAAACAAAACAGTCAAAGTGTGGGAACTTTTTCTCCTTCCTTTTTTCTTCTTCCAGGAGCTTTTATCAGTATTAACTCTGCTTACACAGGTATTTGTGCACCTGTGGCACTGAATTAGTGGATCAGCTTCTTCATTGTGTTGTAAAATAAGCACTGTGAATTACTTTTTTTTAAATTCCAGGATTCTGCCTGAAAACACGCTTAATCCTTCACTGAGCAGCTGTAAGAGCTGGGGGGGGTTTCTTTTTTTTTTTTTAAGAAAACTGTGGTCTTGTTTCACTTTTACTGCTGGTGCAGATCTTTTATAGTTCTTATTTATTGTAAGTGCATAGTTACATATCTCTCTTATTTTACCCATAACTGTTGTTTGAAAGGCTGATAAAAGATGCTTTTGTTCCACTGATCTCAATCTCTTCCAGTCAACAACCTCTGGGTGTGAGAAATTAGGCCAACACGTGTTAAAATGGCCCACTTAAAACATAATAATATAATGAATACATTTAGAGCATGGCACAATGAATGACATTGAACTCTATGGAGAGTTTGTCCCTTTCATAACAACTGCACAGGGATTAGATTTTTCAAAAACTCACCCATCTGGATTTTTTGGAGGCTCAAAGTTGAGGCGTGGCCGCTTTGATTGACAGGTGTGCCGACCTATAAATCTCTGCTAGGCCTCATCTCCAGTAATTCACGTCACTGAACTGCATATTTTGATTGGATCATCTGGCAAATAACATCAGTGCCTGCGTGGTACAGACCATCTGAAGGTCAGGGTTTGTCTACTTCTTTTTGTGAGTGAAGTGTTTGAAGTGAAGAAAAAAAAAGCTGGACATTTTCTGTGAATGAATTAAAATCTTCTGTTTTTATATTTACAGGATAGTCTGGGAAATGAGCTACCAGAACCTTTTCTGAACCTTTTCTGGACCATTTCTTTACTACGTGAATAAAGAAACGCTGCTGAAATTGCTGAATTTACATTTCTTTTTTATAGTAAGGGATTAAATATATAGTTATGTTTCTTTTCATTGACACAAAGGACAATTTCACTTAAGATCAAAGTGGGCTGTATGACGTCCCTTGAAGTCAGTTTGACATCCCTGTTTTCGGGTTTTATTCAAGTGTTATTTAGTACACTATAGTGGTGCAGTGGTCTGAACTATCACTCCACAGCAAGACGGGGGTCAAGTTTGAATCTGCCACTTGACTCGGGTTTCTCTGTGGGGCCTTCGCTTGTTCTCCCAGTGCTTATGTGGGTTTTCCCCAGGTACTCCAGCTTCCTCCCACAGTCCAATAACATGCAGTTAGTGGGGTTAGGTTAATTGGTCATTCTAAATTTCCCATAAGTGTGAATAATTGTCTGCCTCTATGTGTTATCCCTGCTTCAGACTGGCAACCTGTCCAGGGTGTACCCCGCCTCTTGCCCTATGTTAGCTGGGATATGCTCCAGCCCCCTCGTGACCCTGATAAGGATAAGTGGAGGAGCATGGATGGATAGAGTTAAGTGTTACATGTTCAGTAAAGCTAAAAGAGCCCTAGATACAATTCATTGCACTAATCATATATTTTTGTCTAAGCTTAGCCTTATCTCATCCAAATATGTTCATTGGTGGCTTCAACAACAATATAACACTGACCTAAATGCTAATGTGGAGTCTACAGACTGAAGAGGGATGTCATCATCCATCTTTTGTATACAGTCTGTGTATATAACTAAAAGAAAAGACACTACCTTAATTATAATAACCTGCAAGCTGTCAACATGAAAGTTATCAAAAGATCTGTTTTTTAATTTTAGGTCAGAACACAAAATATTTAAATGGCACTATCAGAGCAGTATTTCAGATATCTGAGTGCACTGAAACTAAACAGAAGTCCCTCTCATAGATTTCATTGTTAAGAAGCTAGATAGGTGGAGGCAACTACAGGCTTTCCTCTGCATACACAACTTAAGCTGGGACACACAAAGGATTGTCTGGGTGATCTTAGCGAGACAATCCCAAAAATAAAGACGGGAAAACTTCTTGGTGAGGATCATCCTGGTTACACAATGAGTGCTCTGTATGCTGTGATATTTTAACAGCCGGTTAGATCTGTTTATTTATTCAGTATACAACTTTCCAGTTGGTGCAGCAGCTCCCACTCCCTCCTTTACTCTGCTATGTAGTTTCTGTGTTATTGAGTTTAATGTGTTATTGTTGCATTCATGCATGTTTATAGGTGCATTTTAATCCTGTACACCATATTTAATGTGTTTGGTGTGCTGGCAGATAAAGTATTATGTCATGTCTGGTTTCTTTGCAGAAATATGAAAATGGTCTGTAATTGCATCTCTAACTAATTTATCTCTTGTCAAAAAAAAGTTCTTATGCAAGGTTTTTGCTTAGTCCTAAACTTGGGCTCAGGCCTGAGTGATGGAAATGTGTGTGGATGCATGTGTGTCCTCCAAGTTGTTGTGCTTACTGATAACCACTAAAGTGCAAGGTCAGCAACCGTGCATGCAGCGGGGACAATAAAGCAGTAATAAGAAAACTTATATTCTCTGGTGTTTGCAGTGGTGTATGTGGGAGTGTGCAACAATCACCATAGAAGCGAATGGATTTTAATAGGAAGTGTGTTTTGCTTGCACCACGTGTGTTTATGAGATTCCTAAACAGCCTTAGTAATCTTAAAATTTTGGTAATACTAACCCAGTATGTTTATTGGCTAAACCAAACCAAACAACAGCTAAAGCACAGCTTAACTGTACAGACAATACAGAAGCAATTCCAAATGTTGGCTTTTTTGCTATAACATTGGCGGGAATAATTATCTGATCCCCTGTCGAATTTGTAAGTTTGCTCACAAATAAATGAACACTCTTTACAGCTGTTTAATTATAGTGAAGAGAGACACAATATCAACCAAAAATCCAGAAAAAATACATTGCATAAAAGTTATAAATTGATTTGCAAGTCATTGAGTGAAATCGGTGTTTGATCCACAAGAAAAATATGACTTTAATACTTGGTGGAGAAACCCTTGCTGGTAAGTACAGGTGTAAGATGTTTCTTGTAGTTGGTCGCCAGGTTTGCACACATGTCAGGAGGGATTTTGGCCCAGTCTTTTTTACAGAAACTCTCTGAATCCTCTATGTTTTTCGGTTGCTGCTTGTCAAGTCGAAGCTCCAGCTCCCTGCACAGATTTACTATAGGACTGAGGTCTGGAGACTGGCTAGGCCACTCCATGACCTGAATGTGCTGCTTCTTTAGCCACTCCTTTGTTACCTTGGTGGTATGTTTTGCATCATTGTCATGCTGGATGACGCATCCACCACCCATTTTCAGTGTTCTGACTGAGGAAAGGAGATTCTCATCCAAGATTTTATGGCACATGGTCCCATCCTTTCAATTCAGTTCATTTGTATTTACATAGTGCCAAATCACAACAACAGTTGCCTCAAGGCACTTTATAGCCTTGAGGCTAATAAAGACCTTATTACCGTAAAACCCCAGCAACCTCACCCCCGTGAGCAGTGATACAGTTGGTGATAGTGATAAGGAAAAACTCCCTTTTAACAAACCAAGTCTTGGCCCCTTAATGCGATGAAGATTCTGTACCCTCAGCAGGAAAACAGCAGATTGACTTTGCGGCCGCATGAAGATTTCAGTGAATTATGGCATAGACATGAGACGAGGCTGCTTAAAAGATGTGATCATGTAAACAAAATAAAGAATATATTTTGTGTTCAGGAACATAAATCAATAGATTGTGTGGTTGTGAACATTTCACAATCCTAGCTTAGCTTAGCTTAGCTTAGCTAGGTTTGGTTTTGTTTAGTAAGGAGTCCATAAGAGCCCCATGTTCTTCCCCATGTTTATGACAAATGTAATGACATGTAAATGACACGTGACATAGTGTCAAAAACTAAACGAAACAGCTTGTTACACCGCACATTTACCTCATATCAGGTTAAACTGTTATGAACTAGTTCGCATTTAGACTAGAAACAGCCTGTGAAAGTAGATTCATGATTCACACTAACTTAATGACCCCTTGTGCCCTTATGATGGAGTAATATCGAAAGTCAGATTGAAATCATAGGAAAGGTTCGGGTTTTTCCTTCACCTGTTTTATCAGCTTTGTCACTTATTGTGTCAAGACAAGTCTGCATTTGCATCATGGCAGTTCTTACGTCTTTCTGAAAAACATGTTAGTAACTCATGAAGCTCCTCCAGAATAATAAAAAAATAAAGTTACATTACACCCAGTACTGTGCACTCAAAGTAAAGATCTAGCTGGTGTTTGTCTGTGTGCTAATGTGAGGATCTGATAGCAGGATAGACACCTAAGTGTGAAGGAATCTTCCCTCCTCTTTTATTGCTGCCCCCAACAGAGCTGCGCCATCGACTTGACTGCCCAATAAAAACAAGTAAAAGGCTGACATTGCACTTCATTTAACACCGCATGCCCTTCACACTGCCTCCTACATAGGCCATTGTCATCCACAGGGACGTGTCTTTGTTGAGAGGTTCATGTTGTCCATAAAGCAAAACTCCAGACAACAATAGATGGGCAGCTGTTTCCTAGGCAAGCAGTGTGTTTTGCATCCTACAAGCAGGTGTTTTCTCATGATGTTACTTTGTAGTGTAGCTAATGCAGCTTGAGTTTCCAGGTGACTAATGACTAATGTCACATCCCGAATTTTCTTTTTTCTTCACGTGTCAAACTAAATTTAGTAGCGTGGCTCTATTTTTATTCTATTTCTAGTTTTTTTTTTCATGTTTTCGAAACTCTAAAACACGTATAATTCAACTGTCCTGTGCGACTTTTATCGTAAACCCAAGCAGGTATTAAGCTGCATTTTAATAACTGAAAGCGTACAACCAAACGTGCTGCTCACATGGACAGCAAAAATCTTTGAACCGTCTCTGCGTCGAGTGCATAAATGTCTGAGTTGATTTAGCCTGGGTGGGGAGGATGTGCACTCTTTAGATGATCGTTCACAATGAGGTGTCAGGTATGAGACAACTATTCCCTGGAGCAACAGCCACAGAGGGCCACGTCTTCATCCCTTTCATACTTCAGTGACTCATGAGTATTTGCTCCTTTAGAGAGAAGAGATTGGTAAATGCATGTTTGAGAAAGTTACTCTTTTCTGTTTTGCTCTGGGGGGTTTTTCACTTCCCTTGAACTCTGCCACTGGTTTCAGTAGCAGTCTGAGACAAACACGCTCTTCTTATCCTTTCTGTTTCAGCTCCAGTGCCTTTCAGATTTCAACTGACTTTTCTTTACCTTTCTGACTGCTCTTTTCCCCTCCTTTTGTTCCATGTCTTTCAGTCGTTGGTTTACAGCAGGTCCACGGGGGAGAGGGACATGTTTGCTCATTCTCTCAGCAGAAGGGGCCGGCAAAAAGCTGGCAATCAGAACGAGCAAATATATTCATGCAAAGTCAACCCGACTGAAGGGAATTGTGGGATGTTTGCTGGAGTAGAAATAGGGATTAGGAGGCCATGCTGTGACCACAGGTGCCTGCCTTTTTACAACTATTGCATTTCTTTACTCGCCAAGGAGGCAGATGCCTTTTCTCGTTACTTGTATTGTAACTTTTTTTTTCTATAGAGTCTATTGAGTTACTGAAAGAGAGACGGTCTGCTCAAAGCGCATATCTTTTTGAGGCTCACTAATTGTAACGCAAAACCATTTAGGTAAGGTGAAAATATCCTGCCTAGAAACACAAGACCAGTCACACACACATGGATGAGAGTGAAATGCAAAATTTAAACACACAGCAGTTGCAAGCATAGACAACAAGGTCACAAATTCCTGTATTTCCATACCCGTGTTGAATTAATCAGTAGGATTCAATGATTTTGCCTTGAATGGTGACTGATAAGACGCAGTCAAGAAGTAAACATGAGCAACTGTGTCATTGTTTCCAAAAGTCCCCACTTGCTCCCCGTCTAGACTGAAAAAATCCACATTCAATGTTATCATCTCATTGAGTGGCCTTTATCAGCTGTAATCACTCCCATACCTGTGGCCTGTATAGGAGCCCTCCCACCTAAATGCAGACCAGAAGGTGCAGTGACAAACAGAAAGCAGTCCCCATCATGTAGGGCACCTAAAGTAACCTGATAACATGGAGTTAATATTATAAACTGCAGTTAAACCCAAACTTTATTTTTCCATAACTTTCTTATTTCAGTGTTCGTGAGTATATAAAATTGTATCAGGCTCAAAAAGCTTTAAAAAGAAATTGGTCCACATAAAGCTTACTTTTGTTTTTAAATATTTATATTTTTACTCAAACATGCAAAGGTTGAAATTTTTATGATGTCATCTACAGCTCAGTGCAGCAGGCTGGCATTACCCACTTCCCTGGCTCATTCTGCTTACACCTTTCCCATGAGGATAGAAAAAGCTGTGCCCATGCATCAGTGCAACAACATGAGTATGTGCAGCTTCTTTTTCTGGTGGCAGGATGAATGCCATCTTTACCATTTCAGAATTATTATTATTTTAATCACAAGCTGATGAATTTATGTCACATAAACATGAGAATCACTGCAAATGTAACCAAAGCAACCATGAAACAAGTGGATTTGCAGTGAAATGCTGCTCGTGGATTTTCCTACCTGGGCCTGTTTTAACTACTGTGCTGAAAGAGATACTGATGTGTTGTGTATGTCTAGCCCACTGTAGCAACACTGATATCAAATGTTGTGTCAAGGGCAACAAATGGAGGCAGATTATCCACTTCGGGGAAGCAGCCGGAAGAAAACGAAGAAGATAATCAATCAAGTGTGTGAAAAAAATACTTGCACTTGATAAAAAGGTTTATTTTTGTCTGACCCTGACTTATGCATCATTTCTACCCCAGCTGGTTTAGTGACAGCTGGACTGGATGGGACAGTCTGACTGGTTTCATTGTCTTTTGCACCAGCCGAGTAGGTCTGCCACTTCTAGGTTATGTAGGGTTTCAGAGACTGAATAAAACTCACAGTATATGCTTGCCTTGTCACTCATTCTGTTTTTACCCCTGTTTTTCCATCACACCTACCCTTAATAACATTTATTTCATGTAATCGGACCAACAGTTGGGTATATGAGGACTTTTATTCACCTTTCTGTGACTTTGTGATCCAAGGTGCACCTATTCACACGGACTGTATAAATGTTGTTTGCCTAAAAAGTAATGGGGCTGAGCAATCTTGTCAGACAACTTTACGGCACAATTTAGGAAGAAGTGTCAGTAAGTAGGTACATGGCATGCTTTTGCAAGCTTTGCTGATCCTTTGGTGCACAATTAGTGAAGCATGCCACTTTGCAGCAATGTGTGATTTCCCACAAATGTTTTTTCAGTATGACTGCCTGCTAAGTAATCCATTAGCAGTGGTAAAACTAAGTAGCATTTACCAAGCACAACATAAAGGTGCACATAATGCTGAACCAGCCATTTACAGATTTTTAAAAAAATTAAAAAAAAAACAAAACAAAACAAAAAAACAGCAATTTTTGGCAAAGAGGTATCCCTCCTTTCAGTACCTTTTCCTCTGTGCTTGCATCCTTGCACTGCTGTATGCCCACAGAGGAAGTGATGCAGTGTCACAGCAGAACAAAAGTCTATTACCTAATAAAAGAAACCACAGAGAAAACACAGAGGACAAGCGTGAGAAAATAGTGAAGGAGAACAGGTTTATGGCCCCGTGTTAATTGAAGTGATTTAAAAAAAGAATCCCATATTCCCGGAAGGAGGCTTGAAAGCAACAGGAGAGCCCTGAGCAAAAGAAACAAGGGTGTACTGCTGTAAAACAGCTGTTCTTCACTGTTACCCCCATCAGCCTTTGCACAAAGACACAGGTGCGAAAGATCAATGCATACAAAGATGTCAAGAAAGCATAACACACACTCAAAAAAAGTGACAAGGGAAAACACTGATTACTCCTAAATATTCATTATGTTACTCCTGATATTTACCTTTTGAAAACACAAACCAAGAGTGGTCACAGTCAGTTTTAATCTCTCTCGTGGTTTCACATAATTCCAGTGGCATGACTTTCAGACAGAGCAGTCCCACTTTAACGGTGTCAGGTGAGATCAAAACAGTGTGCTTTCAGTATCACAGTCATTTTAAGGTCTCTCTTCAGCCCCACAGCTCAGCCATTTTTGAGTCAGACTAGACCCTCTGTCTCTGGGTTTTGTTCTACAAACCTCCTGCTGGAAGCTGAGCTCTAAGACAAAGCCCTGTTTACACTAATGGCCCACTAGGCCTTTTGCCACAGAAACAAATAGCAGTGGGGGGAAGTCAATAGAATTTAACATTTTGACATTTTTCCTCCAGCTCTCAAAACCAATATTGACCCAGCTCCCCTGCATGGCTGTCTTTAGTCCAGGACCTTGGCATACAAATCAAGCCAATGCAGTCAGAACCGCAGGCAGTCAGTCGAGGGGTGAGGCCAACAATAGCCTACCCAGGATGGGGCTCTCCCACTGGGCAGGCAGAGTGGCCACTGTCCCTGGTCTCAAGCTGGTCCGCTTAGGCCTGTTGTATGAAAGAGCTCATGCTATCCTGCCCGCTTTAATGATTCCATCTGAGAGGACCAATTGTGTCTGTACTCCAGACCCTGCTGGTGAGTGAGGTGGACAAGTACAAGGGACAGTGGGGGCGCTCACATGTGCAGAACAACCCCATAGCGGGCCAGTACTTCTCAAAGGGCAGATTACAATCAATTAGAGCCTAATGAGAGGGAAGCTGGACTTGTAACCTGTTGCAGCAGGGTAGTTGTTTAGAAAGCTCACAGTTGGCAGACACATCAATAACATTTGAAATAGCTTCGGAGTGAAAGCAAGACACAGCGGGAAGCCCCTGAGTGCGTGGCCATGTATGCCTGTGCTGCTTCTGTTGCTTTACCCAAGGCGACTGAAGAGAGAAGAACAAGGATACTCTATAAAAATATACTGTGTTTTGGGCATTTTTGACTTCTGTGAATTCTTTCATTCATTCAGCCATGATAACAAGCCTTATGGCAGCGGGTGTCGTGACCCAAGAGCTCACGCAGAGAGAGCTAACAAAAAACATTTGAGACATTCATAAACATGGCAATCAGCAGTTTAGATTCTTCTTTCAAGTGTGTGTGTGTGTGTGTGTGTGTGTGTGTGTGCGTGCGTGCGTGTGGGTGGGTGGGTGACTGTAAAAGGAGGACTTTAGCTGTCACCAGAGAAAGGGCAGAGTGTGGGAGCTTGTGTCGCCGCCCAGCAGGAGAGCTCGTCCTCAGGCCGCTCTTACCTGTGGAGCCTCTTTCTCCACGGGGAAGGTTCTTTGCGTGGCAGGCTGGCCCACCGCAGGGGGAGCAGGGGATAGTCATATAAGGGAAGGTGAAACAGCAGGAGTAAAAGGGACATTTTGGCCTCGGGTGAAATCAGTTCAGCTGAGGGAACAAGTGAAGGTAGAAGTCTTCCAAAAGGCTTCAACCTACACAAACTGTGTGCCGACAGAAATTCTAGTTTACTTCTAGTAAAGAGCAAGGCCACTGGGGCGATAAATTATGATTACCCAGCCATCCATTCACGAGCCACACCTTCACATTTTTGTCCTTATGTGACCAGATAAAGTGTAGCTCACGCCACTGAAATTACCAAATCATTACCAAATCATCAACTGGTACTTTGTATTCCCTGAAATGAATAAGAGGTCTGTATTTTTATGTATTACTAATATCTGTCTGATTATGACTGTTCAGCCAGATGTTTCCTGCTGGCAGCGAGCAAAGATTCTTTTAAACATTACTGCCATCCTTTGTTATCTTTAACCATCTTTTTTTTTTTTTTTTTTTCTTTTTTGAAGTTGCTGCCATTTATATGTAGGTGAGCTTACCAGTGTTTTAAACACAAAATGGACTTACCCCTGTTATGTTTAGTTATATTTTTATGTCATGAACCACATGGATATAAAGGAAAAAATACAAGTGGCATAAACACATACACTTCGAATAAAAAGTTTTAGCTGAGTCCGAAATCGTTCCATAATTCAATAAACCGGGGCTACATTTTAAGGCTGTTAAAATAATAATTTACATTTTACAAGTTTGCCTTTCTACAATTAAATAAACATGAACGGGCAATACTGAAAAGCTTTACCAACAGAACGCAAACCAAAAGCAAATTAGTACCTGACCACATGCCTACATGTGCAAATTAAAGCTGTTCCCTGCACCATGCAGCTTGAATTTCCCTGTAGCAGTAACACTAGGTAAAAAGACAGATTTATACTATAAAATTCAAATATCAAGAAGGCGAAGAGCTTGTCGCTTGAAGGAGGTAATTAGAAATACTTTGGCTTTAGAGCAAGTGATGCTGATAAATGATAGGAAGAGGGTTGGAGAGCTATATCTGTCACAAAGCAAGCCAACTAACGTCTTCAACCACTCGAAAGCACACCGTAAACTGCAGTATGATGAATGCATGGAAGCTGAAGAAGAACGATGCAATGGTGCTAATGTGAAACATAAAGCATCAACTCATGTATGGATGGATGGATGGATGGATAACCACTACAAGAATGTTATCCATACATACATATATGAATAATATTGTGATGTGTATTGTAATTTTCTGGGTTTTGTCCTTTTGGTCAGCTGCCTTTCTTTGTGGAGGTTGCACATTTTGCCTGTGTCTGAGGGGATTTCCGTTGGATACAACCTCCTCTCGCAGTCTCTCACAGGCATGCGTGTTATAGATGGATATAGGTTTGAGGTCCAGAATAAAAAATACAGAGCTGCGTGAATACATGGATAAATGTTTATTCTATTCTAAAGTCCAACATTAAGTGATGTTATTCTAGAAAAGCAGCACATAAAAAAATACCATAATCATCTGACAGTTCATGATTCGTGTCATAAAAAATAATGAATGAAATGGACAGTGGGTTCAGATGATACTTGATAATCTTGAACTTTGTCCTTTAATGGGGAATTGCATCATGTTGTAAAATTGGAAAAATAATGAACCCCAGCAGCCCATTACATCTTCTTACCTGCTGTTCTTCCATTTCTTGGACCAAACAGATCAAAACATACCGCCAGACATCAACTCGACTATATCTCACTATGGCCTGCCCACCATAAAACTTAATGCTTTGATTGAAATGTTGCAGTAACCAAGCTTTGAGCACATAAACTCACTTAAAGCTGACAGAGACCGATTCTTTCCTTTCACTGGGACAATATTAAAAATGCCTCACCCCTTTAAATCAGCTTCTCGTGCTGTGACTGATGTGGGAACACTTCCCATCCCCAACCGATCGTTGTAATATATGATGCTGTTAGTTTCCTCATGGCAAGCAGTTGGGTAGCACCGGTCACCACTGTGTTGAAACACTTTTAATCAACCAGAGCCTACTGTGAAAGCCCGAGCCCCGCCCGGCTCCCCACCTGCCAGAACCGAGCAGTTCACCTCAGCAACCTCAAAGCGATGGCGAGTATTTAGTAATATCACGCGGCGGTCCGGCAGCGTCTACTATAATGTACCAACTGACAGCACCGGCCTCGCACAGCCCTGCTACCCCCTTCTAAGGTTATATTACAACACAGTGGGAGCTCTGAGAGAGTAGAGGACGGGAAGCTGTGATTATTTGGAAGTTCTCAAGACAAGCTGGCGTGTTCCCAGGCTATGGTGGGGGTAGGCTTTCTCCCAGCATGCCATGCTCTGTGCAGTTTGATTAGAACTAAAGTAGACAGAGCTTCTCATGTATGCTGTTTCTATTGGCACATTTCTTCCAATTACCCATCAACCCCACTCCATGAGTCAGAAGTGCCCAAAAAAATAATTTTGACCCTTGAGACCCTGTGTGGGTTTTCCCAGTGTTATTATTCAAAGAAGCGTGTAAACCATTCAGAGTAGAACTGTGTGCGCAGTGATAAACCACACTGCACCGTCAAACCCACGGAAATTAAAGGTGATTATTCCATGATGAAGGCAGAGATTTAAAAAAAGGAGGAGAGAAAAGAAACACAAAGCCCCAAATTTGTAACATAAAGTTATCTGATGCTGACAATAAATGTATGATTACACAGGTCTGAAAAGAGGCAGCCCAGAACATGTTTGCATAAGCATCTACCAGCATTACAGTTACATAAGAGGAGAACTTGCAGTGAACCCAGGAAGAGTAATGGCATGACCATTAGCAGTGGCAATGCCACAACTTGCTTCTTCTTCAGATCAAGAGGGCTCTGCTTTATTTTTATGGCATGCTTTACCTGCTTTCAGGCCAAAGAAATAAAAAGTCTTAGCTGCATGGTGCTGTGTGATGAAGCTATTCAGCGTATGATGTAAGATGCCCAGATTACACAAAATGATTGATTCTTGCTATATGACAAATTATTATTTTTATTATTATTATTTTCTTTTTCTGAGTTTGAAGAGAATCTCTAAGTTTTAGTCCCCACTTAGAGATACTGATATGTGATGATGCAGATGAATAAAACAAAATAATGATTTATCCAGTGATTCCACCAGGTTTCAGGAACCGCCACACAACAAAAGCTAACAACTGCTAAAATCAGGCTAATTATCTGAAGCGACCCGAGAGCTAACATTACTGGGAAACCAACATAATGAGGGGGTTTCCTCTTCTTCCCATTCTGCTGTTTGAATCCAAAGACTATGGACATTTGAGAATACACACTATACGGCTGATAATTCTCTAGTGTAAAAGGATTGTAACTCTGAGAGGTTTTAGGAGCTGATGGCATTAGTATAGCTGACCCCTGACCATTTGCTTTTGTTGCCCTTTCCTTAAGTAGAGGAACACATTAGCCACTGCTTCTTATTACCCTTTCTGTTATGGCAGCACCAAGCCAAGAAGCAACCAGCTTACCTCTTGTTACCTAAGCTCTCTATTTGGCCTCGTATAAGAGTCTCTTTCCTTGGAGAGCTGCTCTCCCAGCAGACCCAGACGAGCTCAGGGAGCACTTGTCAGAGACCTGTTGTATTGCAGAATGAATGGCGAGGCCTCAGTACAAATTCTTACACGCTCTCAGGTGGCAAAGGCCAGCATTGACTGACTGGTTGTGTTAATTTAGCTGCCTTTCAGTCTACAGGCTTCTGGGCCTCAATGGCAAAAGAGCTAAAAAAACATCTGAAGTGTCAGAGCAAGAATGTGCCACTCAGCCCTGAAGAAACACATCATTAACAAATGTCTGGCAACAAACAAACACTGATAGTTAAACAAACCAGGGAGGTAAGCGCTACCACGCTGCACACTGATAACCTGCACAGTGGGTGATCCACATTAACAGGAAACAATCAAACTGGAGGAGGAACTCTGCTAAACTTTTGAACCACAAAAGAGCTGTGGTGCGACAGTTTGTGGTACGAGAGGGAAAAACTGTGCCCACTCTCTGTCATTCTTCCCAGTGATAAAGCTGCGTGGCAGCTCAGACTGAGGTTACTCGGGGGATGGCCCATACCCTCAGTGTGCCAACACCCACTCTGACCAGCAGGCTGACTCAGATGCTGAGGGCAGACAGGGCACTGCACACCGACAGACATTTGACTCAGACTTAGTTATGTGCACTCCTGGCCTGAGGCGTTGCACTGAAATGCTTTGCAGCCAAGCTTTGATTTACTGGCTGGTTTTGGCAAGGATGCATGCAACCGGTATCACACGCCTTTTCCTTACAGGAGAGAGACACCCTGAAAACTGGTTTCATCCTCATACTACAGCCCACATCTAAAGATAATACAGTCACAGAGGGCAAGGTGCCACTTATGAGTCCATTAATTCATTTTTACACACTCTCTCTAAACCATCATATATAAACTGTAACAGTGGTGGATGTTCTCATTCGTCATGTGAGTAATGAGATCAGCATATGAGCAAACAATCTCTGTGACTCAATGATTGTACTAAACGTTGTATTTCAGGCAGTTTTTTTCCTACTATTGATTATCTGATTCCCTGTGCACAGTCCAAAGACAACAATGGTGATGCCAAGTTGATCATAGGTGTGAATGGTTGTCTGTCTCTTTAACAGACTAGGGACCTATCTAAGTTGTCTACTTCTCGCCCTATGCCCTTACCCAGGTGGGATGGGGTCCAGCCCCACTGCAACCCTAAACTGGATAAGCAGAAGAAGCTGGCTGGCTGGCTGGCTGGCTGGCTGGCTGGCTGGCTGGATGGATGGATGGATGGATGGATGGATGGATGGATGGATGGATGGATGGGTATATGATGTAAGAGGGGATATCCCTATTATGTTCATTTCAGACATACAGCAGTGCTAGCCACCTAAACCACCAAATACGGATTATTGTGAACAGTAAATCATGCAAAGCTACTCTTTATGAAATTGGCTTATTAAATATCATTCAACTTAAATTAAATAAACTTTAAAGTGCTCCGAAGAGCTGGAGGGAAACTAAAAACTTGTTATCCTCTGTGGGTTTGTGAACAGACACTCCCCCATTAAAATAAAGACATTGATGAAAGTTTTAAATCCATAATAACTATTTTCTCAACCACTTGAGGGCAAAAAAAACATGTTGTGAGCAAGTAGACATAACCTTAGCAAATCTGGTGGCAAACAGTTATGTATTGCATATAATTTTGCTGTTGTTTTATAATGAACTTAATTTGAGCTACTGCTTATCACTGGTTCTTTTTTATCTTATTGTTCTTACCATGCATATATTTCCTGTGTCAAATCAGCAGTTTAGCCACTTCACACAGCTTCTCTTCTTTGCACATACGGCATAAAAAATAGAAGAAGAAGAATCCTTTAATTGTCCCACAAGGGGAAATTTGGTTTTAACAGCAGCCAGAAAGACACATATACAAACAAACAGTACACAGGACACAGAACAGAAACATACACAATTTTTTTTCTTACATATTTACATTAAGGGCAATGGTTACTATAAACAGAGTACTGTACAGTTATTAAATAAAATAAAATTGTAGTTCGAATCGGTTGATTAAATGAGGGACAGAGTTTGACATTTCTTTCTTTTACTCTGATTTTTTGGACTTTTATGGACCTGTTTGTGCAGCAGCTCTGACATGTCTGCAAGTCACAGCTCTCCTGTTAACACGTCGACACTTCCAGTAGTTTCGCATGCTTGTTGGCAGGTCATGTGTTCTGTGCAGATGCCGTGAAGAGAGAGTCACGACACGTCACGGCTGCTGGGAAACTTCAGGCAGTGAGAAGTAATAATATAGCTGAGGTCAAAGCCTCGTCACATCGCATGTGATGCAAGTGGCAGACCAACAGCTCCATAGCTTTGCAGAGCCGTGTGGAGACTTTCATGTGGTGAGTGATGTGCTGCAGTGTGACTGGTCGCACCACTTCCTATTGTTCCCTTGTCACTGATAACCTCTGTGACTCAGGCCAAAGGAAGGAAGGCCGTCGATTAGTTTGTGGCAGTGGGCTTGTCAGCTCTTTGTCCACCAATAACTCATTAACTTAAAGAGTCCTCTGAGAGAAGAATGAATCCTCACATGGCTCGCTGTATGGTTAACTAAGAGTAAACAGCCTTTCAGGCATCTCTGAGATGTGATATCCTCCAAGAGGAGTGAGCACAAGCCTGTCAGGAGGGAATAGATTCATTCTATCCTTTCATTTTAAATCATCAGTTATAAATAATGAGAAATGCACGTTTTTAAATGACTTTAGAGCACTTTGCTCTCATTTACACACATACGCAACAAGAAAATGGGATTGCAAACAGGTTGTGTGGAAAGTTTAGCGGAAACTAATAAAAAGGCATTTAAAATAACCTGAACATCTATGATGAACAGTATGGACAGTAAAAACGAAGCCATGTTGAAGCCAACTCTGGTAAATGTTGGTAATATTGTTCTTATCAAAAGCTGTAGCTCAGAGGTAAACAGTGTAATCTGCTTCACTGATTAACTCAGCTGATCAGGCCTGTGGGACTCTCATGCTGTCAGGACAGAGACCAGAGTCAGATGAGATAACATCACACCTCGGGTGCTGAGCTGATGTCATGTGTCTGCTGCCTTAATTGTTCACTGTTTATCTGCGCCAATGTGCTGCTCTCACTCGGCCTGCTTTACAATCATTTCAGCTGTTTCATTTGAAGTGAAAAAATGGCAAAAGTTAACCAAATTTCATGTGCAAGAAGTCAGACTGCCTTAAGCCTGGAAACTGAAAGGAGAATTAAACCCACTGTCTGAGGTCTAAAAATACCTTGACACCAGCTAATGCGTGATGATGTGGTAACACACTCAATGTAGAAGGGAGGAGCGAGCAATCAGCATGGAACCAAAAGGTTTCATCACTGTGTTTCACAGCCAAGATGGCTTTGCAACCTATGAAAGAACCATTTGTGAAGCTGCAAGTTTAGCCGTGGCGGACAGCTTTCAGCAAGTCTGCTCAGTTTCCTGGCAAAAGTACAACATAGAGAACAATTACTGGCCCACACAAATTTTAACAGTTTTAGTTTTGGATTTTATTTTATGGAGAGAAATGGTTTTGTTTGTTTATTTGTTTGGTTGGTTTTTGTTATGTTTTTTTTAAACTTGTGAACAGCCTTATCGTTCCATTCAGAGATTTAGGAAATAAAGTTAGTAAGTCTTTTAATGTTAGTACTGCTAATATAAACAACATTACAAGGGACAGACAGACAGATAGATAAAATATAATAATATTAAAAATAATAAGTAATAATAAATCAGTCACACAGGTTCTCCTATATGGATCAGTGAAGATACAAATAATATGGTTGTTTAAATAAGTTATAAAATCTGCACGAGTGACTGTTTTGTCAGCTTTGGACTAAGGATGGACTCTATACACTTGCTCACTCAGTGTAGAGAAGAGTCATCGTGCCACCAGCTGTAAGCCAGGGCTACGAGACGGCAGAAGTATACAGTCTATACTCATCCGCACACTTATTAGCAGAGACCTAACTTGGAAATTAATTGGAAATGTCTCTTAATTTCATGGTTGTATAGTGGCTAACAACAGAAGTTACAGTTAAGTACAGAGAGCTGTCTCTCTGCTGAATCCACATATTTGGCAGTTTGCTCTCTGCCACTGCTTTTATAAATAAACGCCTTTGGAAGTCTCACACTTTTGTTTTGTTTTTTGCAACTGTTACTTACCTGTAAGGTTAGCAGGTCTTAAACTCCTTTGTGCTTCAGCTCTGGTGTCAAACGGTGGTTGTTAATCGCCATCTTGTGGTGAACACGGCGCACTACATGTTGAGTCGAGGTCATCAGGGTCGGCCCATACCTGAAAAGCAGGATCTGGTATTTACATGACGAGGCATGTGCTCGTGAACACATTTGTGTGTTTCTTGTCAAAGGGAAAGCAAAAAAAAAAAAAAAAAAAGACAGAAAAAAAAGTCATTTCAATCACCCTAATTAATTAATGGCTATAAGCTGTCTAATCTGGGAAGCAGAGGTTCTGCAGAGGAGTATTGATGATCCCCAGTGTGCTGACACTGCCGGGTGGTGATGCTTCAGGTGAGCCAGTAATGTGTTGTTAGTGCTCCTGATCAAATCCCACCATTGTCAGGACGAATGATAATCCTCCTGAGTACCTGCAGGCAGTCCTACATCCAGCAGCAGCAACAGAAGGATACAGGTAGCAATGGCCTCTTTAGCCTAACAGCTGGACTAGAATAACCCCTGGTGCTTTGAAACGGTCCATTACCTTATTTACAGTGGGCTCGTGTTTATGGATAAACACGCAAACGCTCTGCTCTTTTTCTTCAGAAAACTACGGTTCATTTATAATTAGTTCACATTAGACTTGAAAGGCTTAGTTTAGCAAGTTTAATTAGCAGACATATAATTTCAAAATTATACCTCAAATTGAAAAGAAGGTAAGCAAGAAAGAAAGAAAGAAATCTTAACTGGTAAATTTGAACGAATGTGTCAGCAAATTCAGCCTGAGGAGGCCGTTGATGTAAATGTTTACTGAGACCACGAGATATCCAGGACAGCAAGAGACAGGTGCTTATATTTTAATAACTACATTAAAAAAACAACGGAAATGAACAAACTCAACTAGCTGAAATTAACTAAATTCAAAGTAAAAGTATAAAACATTAAAAAAAAAAAAAAGATAAGATAAGATAAGAGCTCAAATCAAAACTGTAGATTCAAGCCTTTTTAAAAACATGAATGTGGGGAGGGTAGGGTGGGGATTACACATTCCAGATGTTGAGCAGTGGAAGTGAGTGGGGATATGCCAGCTTATACTTCTGCATCAACATATTGTGGAAATGTCTTTGTTTCTGTAAGGTAACTGTTCAGCACAGGATGCACTGAGGCTGCCTGCTATTCTGTGATGCTTTCCTCCTTTCATCCTGTCATGCTGAGTGAGCGCAAGCACAGGTGTGGTTTACTTTTCTGTGAGGCGTGAGAGCCAGAGCTTTCAGTTTGCAGCTTTCAGGCTACTTCTGTGTTTCATGTGAGTAATCTCTTTAAACCAGCATGTGTCTGTTCAAATCAATGATAAATGATGCTATTTTAATGTACCAGCCCCGATATGCTTTCTGCAAGAATTCATCTGTTGTTCAACGCTTTCTGCACATTCAAAACGTATCTGTGTTTTAAAAAAAAAAAATTCAGGAATAAAAACTGTGCAAAAGTGCAATTCTGAAAAGAAATCCATATTTTGTCAAGAGTAAAACATAGAAAACACATCAAATGTTAAAACTGAGAAAATGTACCAGTTAAAGGGAAAAAATAAGGTAATTTGGAATTTGATGGCATCACTCTAAAAAACAGTTGTGACAGGGTCGTGTTCACCACTGTAACAACAGCAGACCTGCTGCTGGACTGCTAGGAGAGGAAAGTTGTCCTGTTCTTGCCTGATAGATGATTCTAGCTGCTAAAGAGTCCTGGGTCTTCTTTGTTGCATTTTTCATTTCGCGATGCGCCAAATGTTTTTAGTTCTTTGGAGGTCTGGTCTGTAGGCAAGCCAGCTCAGCACCAGGCCTCTTCTACTATGAAGCCATGCTGTTGTAGTCAATGAAGTACTCGAAACAGAAAAAGATGTCATCTGGATGACTAAGACAAGATAAGATAACCTTTATTAGTCCCACACGTGGGAAATTTGTTTTGTCACAGCAGAAAGTGGACAGTGCAAAAGTTATATAGCAAAACTTAGAATACAATATGAATAATATACTGTACACAACTGTACAGAATAGAATAAAATCAAATACTATATAAAGTAGAATAAAATAGAATACAATATACAATAGGATATAAATAGAATACAAATTCTATATACAACTGAGTAAAAATACAACTTTGTCAGAAAGGAGTATTGCACTTAGTCTTATTGCACATGTGTGGGTTTGTGTGTGTTTGATTAGCTGCAAAAGTCTTTGTTGTGGAGTCTGACAGCAGTGGGGAGGAAAGACCTGCAAAATCTCTTCGTCCCACATCGTGGGTGCCGCAGCCACTGGAGGAGCTGCTCAGTGCTGTCAGAGTCTCCTGCATGGGGTGGGAGCTGTTGTCTAACAGGGATGACAGCTAAAACCCTCTATATACCTTTCAGCATTGATGGTGGCTTTCCAGATGTGCAATCTGCCAACAATTTGGAATACCTAGATCTCAGTTTTTAAATATCTACAGTATACTGTCAGGGAGCTCCTGAGTACTTTGGAAGACTGGGAAAGGACATAAAGTGTCTTTGTGTAATTCTCAGGGAAGGTTTGCCAGTTCTCAGAAAGACATCATTGATTAGGAGTACTGAAACAAAGTCAAGGGATGTAACTCTATTTAAGATTGTATATCCTTATTATTGAATACCATTATAAAGTATCTAGACTTGAGGCTAAGAGACTTAGACTCAAGACTATAATAAATAAAATTATTCATGATATTACAAAGATTCATGTCCCATGTTTTAGATCATGATAGAGATATATATAGTAGGAGTGGGAGATAGAGGATCCGAAGCATTTGAAATAATGTCTTAAAGACAGTTTGGAAGTCTAATAAGAGGATATATATATATCAGACATAGAGGACAGTTACAAGTACCTGGGGATCCCGCAGGCGAATGGGAACCATGAAGAGGCCGCTAGAAAAGCTGCAACCACCAAGTACCTGCAGAGGGTCAGGCAAGTCCTGAGGAGTCAGCTGAATGGTAAGAACAAGATCCGGGCCATCAACACGTACGCCCTGCCCGTGATCAGGTACCCTGCTGGGGTAATAGGCTGACCAAAGGAGGAGATAGAAGCCACTGACATAAAGACAAGAAAGCTCCTTACCATGCATGGAGGGTTTCACCCCAAGTCCAGCACCCTGAGGCTGTACGCTAAGCGGAAGGAAGGGGGCCGGGGACTGGTGAGTGTCAGCACCACAGTCCAGGATGAGACAACGAACATCCAAGAATACATTGGGAAGATGGCCCCAACTGACCGAGTGCTCAGTGAATACCTCAGGCAGCAGAAACCCAAGAAAGAGGAGGGAGACGAGGAACCATCATGGAAGGACAGGCCCCTGCATGGTATGTACCACCGGCAGATAGAGGAGGTGGCTGATATCCAGAAATCCTACCAGTGGCTGGACAAAGCTGGACTGAAAGACAGCACAGAGGCACTAATCATGGCAGCACAAGAACAAGCTCTGAGCACAAGATCCATAGAGGCTGGGGTCTATCACACCAGGCAAGACCCCAGGTGCAGGCTGTGTAAAGATGCCCCAGAGACAATCCAGCACATAACAGCAGGGTGCAAGATGCTAGCAGGCAAGGCATACATGGAACGCCACAACCAAGTGGCCGGCATAGTGTACAGGAACATCTGTGCCGAGTATAACCTGGAAGTCCCGAGGTCAAAATGGGAGATGCCCCCAAGGGTGGTGGAGAATGACCGAGCTAAGATCCTGTGGGACTTCCAGATACAGACGGACAAAATGGTGGTGGCTAACCAACCGGACATAGTGGTGGTAGACAAACAGAAGAAGACGGCCGTAGTGATCGATGTAGCGGTTCCGAATGACAGCAATATCAGGAAGAAGAAACACGAGAAGCTGGAGAAATACCAAGGGCTCAGAGAAGAGCTCGAGAGGATGTGGAGGGTGAAGGTAACGGTGGTCCCCGTGGTAATCGGAGCACTAGGTGCGGTGACTCCCAAGCTAGGCGAGTGGCTCCAGCAGATCCCGGGAACAACATCGGAGATCTCTGTCCAGAAGAGCGCAGTCCTGGGAACAGCTAAGATACTGCGCAGGACCCTCAAGCTCCCAGGCCTCTGGTAGAGGACCCGAGCTTGAAGGATAAACCGCCCGCAGGGGCATGCTGGGTGTTTTTATATATATATATATATATATATATATATATATATATATATATATATATATATATATATTAAAATATTTCCTATTTTAATAGCATAATATAAAGAAATAAAGGGTCCCTTGTTTTTTACAATTACAAGCACCGTCTACTTGTTGGTAATTCATTCTTTTACGCCCACATAGTGTAAACAGTCTGTAGTTTCATACTGGTTTTAATCAGACTCTACATCAACCTGTGTGGTACAAACAGTCTGCACACTTCCTAAACAGTCTCCAGTGATGCAAAATACAAGTCTTTGTCTGCTATTTTCTGTCTTCTACCCTTTGCTGTAATTTAGGCATTGCACTCCTTTTTGACACAAAAGGTGCCACCAGCCAAGGATGCTTGGTAACGGGACCATACAGAAACTGCTCTCTGTTTAAACACCATGTCACCGAGCTGGTGATGAATGTGTTTTTTACTGGGTTTTGTTTAATTAACGCTGAATTGCCGAGCCTGACATGGTAAACAATTAGGGTGAAATTCTGTCACATTAGTAGCTGTGAAACAGCCCGAGCGGATCTCAGTCTCAGCTCCATAAACGCACTCATAAGAGCTTAATCCTGTTGATGGAAACAGAATCCCACCCATGGCAAAACAGCCCCGCTGCCCCAGGTGCAGTAGCCACTCAGGCCCAGGCTTGTCTCCCTTTATTGAGGCTGATGAATTGAGAGGAGCCTCTTGGGCATGCAGCCCAGGCTGTGGTTTGGCTAATTAGAGGCTCTGTTTTCTCATAAATATCTATAGCAATGAAAATTAGGTAAATAAAGGCTGCAGTTCCACCCTGTGAAAGTGTGAGGTAAAAAAGTCTCAATGGAGAGTGACACTGTGAGGGAAACCTGGCAGGTGTGTGCTTTTACAAGAGAAATAATTGTTCTAAATTGTTACTTATAATGACAGCTTAATCTGCAATTGAGCTATGCAAACACAACCTCATTGGGGCAGCCTCACCTCTGGTGCTGGTGCCCCAATGAGGTTTATTGGTGCCTGGACCTGGGAGTATAGAGTGTGTATGGGGAGTGTGAGTGTGTGCATGGCAAACATTTCTGTGCATCTCTAAGTTGGGTGTGTGTGTGAATGTTTGTGTGCATGAGGGTGGGAATGCATCCTTGTGTCTGTGTGTAAATTTTTGCCTATGTCACACAGACACACAGTATCTTGGGCTGCTGCTGCTGCCTCCAGAAATATCTTGTATTATTAGTACTGTGTGCTGTTGCATGCATATGTTGGTTGTTGCTATGGTTTCCCAGTAGGTTTTTTCCCCTCTCCCTCTATCCCTCTTCGTCTCCTCTATTTTTCTCTCAGTCTCTTTCTGTTAACTTTTTCCCCAACTTCACTGTCTTTCTTTCTGTTTTTCCTCTGTCCACCAGCCTCGTCCGTTATGTTGTAATAATCCAAAATAAAAAATCCCAATAAAGTTCTAATAGATTTTGACTAACGAAGGCCATAATACTCCACTTGTGAAAGTAAATCTGTTTGACATTTTTCGGCCTTCAGGCATCACTTCTGATTGCTACATATACAAATAAAATGATCAGGTATAACATTACAACCACTGGCAGGTGAAGTGAATAACACTGATTATCTCTTCATCATGGCACCTGTTAGTGGGTGGAATATAACAGGGAGCTATTGAACATTTTGTCCTCAAAGTTGATGTGTTAGAAGAAGAAAAAAAGTGTAAGGATTTGAATGAGTTTGACAAGGAACATGTTGGAATAGCTAAACAACTGGATCAAAACATTTCCAAAACTGCAGCTGTTGTGGGGTGTTCCCTGTCTGCAGTGTTCAGCATCTATCAAAACTGGTCCAAGGAAAGAAAAGTAGTAAAGTAGCGACAAGGTCATTGGAGGCCAAGGCTCAATGATGAACGTGGGGAGCAAAGGCTGGCCTGTGTGTCCAATCCAACAGATGAACTACTTTTGCTCAAACTGATGAAAAAAGTTTATACTGGTTCTCAAAGAAAGGTGTCAGAATACACAGAGCTGCAGACCAGTCAGGGTGTCCATGCTGACCCCTGTACATCGCTGAAAGCACCAACAATGGGCACATGAGCATTTGTGTGGGTCATTTACCTGGGGAACACCTGGCACCAGAATGCACTAAAGGATGAGTGTGACACTTTGGACAGTGTACTGCTGGGACACTTTTGGTCCTGCCGTCTATATGGATGTTACTTTGAAATAAACCACCTACCTAAGGATTGCTTAAGACCTGTTTCATAGAAATAGTATTCCCCGATGGCGTCTTTCAGCAGGATAATGCACCCAGGATAATGGCACAAATAGTTTGAGGAGCACAACAATGAGTTTGAGGCCTTGGCTTGGCCTCCAAATTCCTCAGATTTCAATCCAATCCAGATTCTGTGGAATGTGCTGGACAAGCAAGTCCGATCCACAGAGGCCCCACCTCACATCTTACAGGACTTAAAGGATCTGTTACTAATATCTTGGGGCCACAGACCCCAGCACACCTTCAGGCGTCTAGTGGACTCCATGCCTCCGCGGGTCAGGACACAACACAATATTAGACAGGTGGTCATAATGTTATGCCTGGGTGTATTGTGAAGGCTTGTTTATTCCTAACAATAGTGACAGGGAGAGAAAAATCATTTGGGAATTGTTCTTTTTCTAAATTATCAGTAATTGTCATCATTAGTCAGTACATTCAGCTGCAATAAGGTTACATTCAACATCTGATAATCTGAGATTAACAGCAGATAATGAGATCGGGCCTGATCGGTTATCTTGGTATCTTTTAGTGTTGGGAATATTTTGACAGCAAGGATGTTCCCGTAATCACGTTGTTATTACTGAGTCCTGCTGATAGCTGTAAACAAAGGCTCAAGGCCTCCTCAGGTAAGACATCCTCACCTTTTTAGCAGTTTGGCAACAACCAAACACAAATATTTTAGAAATCTGCCAATGATGTGTGTAAATCTAAAAACGGTGCTCTTATTTTTGTTTTCATACCCAAATTTGAGCTGGCACTCTGAGAGTTTTATCAAGCACACCATTCAACCACTACAACCAAATAAATAACTGTAATTTGGCATCATAATCAAAAAATACTAATGTGCTTTGCAATTTTCTGATTTTTCTAAAACAGTATATTTAAAAATTCATGGATAACAGAAATAATTGTATTTTAGTATATAATATAATATAATTTCAGTTAGAAAGCTTGGTGGAATTACTGAAACATAAACTTTACATTGATTTACAGTGCCTTACATTAATTAGTAAGGCACTGTAAATCAACACTATCAATAAAGTCACTTACATCCTTTCTTTTTTCTCTCACTCCCACCCTGTCCTAATCTTTTACTTATTTTGCCTTCCTCGTTTCCCCCCCCCCTTCCTTCTTTCTCTGCCATTTCCCCCTGTCTCTTCCCATTAATGACCTAAATATTTACAGTTCCAGTTGTAAAGCCCCTTTGTTGTGGAAGAAGCCTTTGTTAATGGCAAGCTAATACTAGGACTTTAATATGAACCAATAGGTGATTCCGCAGAAGGAGAGGATTCAAACACTGGACACAGAAGTCAGAAAAAATGTTCAAAAAGCAAATGTTTGGTCAGGAATCGATGTACACATGCAGACAGTAAGATAAAGATTCATGAGGAGAATAATCAAAAAGCACAAGGAAACAATAAAAGACAACAAAAAAATACAAACCTGGAAAAGATATTTGGAATGCAAACTAGGAAAGAAAACACAAGGAGTGCGAACTGGAAAGCTGTGTAAAGAGGTTGATCGTGTAAAGCAGGGGTGTAAAACATCGCTGGACTGTTTTGTAAATGTGAAAGAGGGCATAGACTTCAGACTTTAACCTTATTTTCTAATGTTTTACAACTTTTCTACCGATGAAGGCCTCCCCCACGGCCATTCATGCTACACCAACGTAACAGATAAACAGTTAAATTAGAGAAAAGTTACTGTACTAAAGTAATTCTGTTTTTGTTTGTGTGTTTGTTTTTTACAGTAGTAGATTTCAGAATTCTGTCAATTAAATAAAATGCTTTTTAATTACAGGACAGTGTGAGCAATGAGTTGCAAAAATGTTCTGTAATTTTAGACATTTATTTCTTACACCTTAAGCCCAAAGAGTCATGCTGACAGATTTCTTCTTTTTGTTACAGCAATGTTTCTTTGTTATGTAGAAAAACTGAAAATGTAAGAAAAAAAATGTATGAGAAACTGTTCATTCGCTAAAATTCCAATAAAAATTTCACTTAAAATTTTTCATAGTGTCGTCCTTCCCTGTGTTATATGGTAGTAAAGCATAAGACACCAGCAAATGCCTGTTGAGCAGAATTAGGCAAAATCTTACTGACAATTAACATTCACTCAAAGTTAATCACCCTAAATCCAGCCCTAAAGACACCCTCCAAACCAAATGATAACACGATGCAAATAAGCCCATCAAAACACTGCAACGAAGAAATAGGCTTTATGTTGGAAGGAACACACAAAAAATCACGACAAAGGAAACAGAACTTGTCTTCACTATTAGACAGGTGAGGTTAAAACAAAGATTGAAATGTAAATTATCTAATGACACAAGGACTGCTTGCAGTCTCTAATTTAACTGTATTGCTAAATTTCAATAAGCTAATTGAGGTCTCATAATTACAAATTCTCTTATCAGAAGGAAACAGGAAATATCTGGTTACTTAACGTACACCCTCTAACATTCCTCACAGACTTTGGGTTATATTGATGTACTAGCATCATACAGCCCAGCACATCCCAAAAGTGAGCTATTGGATTGAGATGTGGTGACTGTGGAGGCCATTTGAGTCCAGTGAACTCTCTGTCATGTTCAAGGAACCAGTTTGAGATAATCGGAGCTTTATGACATGTCAGAAGATGAGTACACTGCAGTCACAAAAGGATGGACATGGTCAACAACAATACTCAGACAGGATGTTGAATTTAAAGCATGAAAGTTTCCCCCACACTATCTCATCACTGCTGCCAGTCTAAACTGTTAACACAATGCATGATGCATCCACGCTTTCATGTTGTTTATGCCAAGCTCTGAAACCACCATCTGAATGTTGCAGCAGAAATCGAGACTCGTGAGAGCAGACAACATTTGTCCAATCTTCTCCAATTTTGGTGAACCTGTGTGAGTTGTACTCTCGGTTTCCTGTTCTTAGTTGGGAGGAGTGACACCTGGTGTGGTCTTCTGCTGCTGTAGCTCATCTGCTTCAAAGTTTGATTCAGAGATGCTCTTCTGTGTATGCTGTGTTTGCATGTTGTTGCAGTTGTTATGTCTACATGTTTGAATGCATTTCAATGCTGCCATGTGATTGGCTGATTCGATATTTACATCAGTCATCAGATGAACAGTTTATATTAACATGCCATAACCTGACAGACAATAAATGACCTGGACACACACATGTGCTTGTATGTAACACCTAATTATTTATTAAGACTATTTAAATTGAAGTTAATCAGTGTATGGATTGGTCTGTGTATTTTTCACTAAATTGTGTTTTGATCCTTTGGCATTGTTTTTAGAAACTGCCAATAAAGCACCTTTATTTATTTTCTTAAACATCTTTATATATTTTTTTATTTCCTCAGATAAAGCAATCTTATTTTTTTCTTTGTATTTCTGATTTTCAGCCTCAGAAGAGTCACAAATGACGTCTAAGTCATTTGTGCCACTTTCTTCCGTCTGTCTTTCTGGCTCGCCTTAGCTGGAAACATTGCATGGGAAAGTTTCATATTGGCTGTCACCCCATGATGTCACAACAGTGAGGTATCAGCTGACTGACACACACCTCACATGACACCCATATCTGCTGAGGGACCTCTTTTATAGCTGCTCCCAGCCACTCCGGCTACTTGCTGAGGTTTAAGCACACTTATTTGACCAAAAGTCAGGATTAATAATAAAACATACGTAACTTTAATTAAATATGCCAAGAGTTTTTCTGCTAATTAAACAACAGTAACATTAAAGCTACTCTAAAAGCAGATTAGCAGTTTGCCAGGGGAGAATCTATTTAAAGTTCAGAAATGTTATACCTCTGTTAGAGATGGCGGCTGTGAGAACACTGCGTGTATTACGTGATCAGAAGCACCGCTCTATATTTATCAGATCATGGGGCTTGCCTTGTCGCATGCTCACATGCAAGAACACCTACCAGAGGACGTACAGCATGGTGCTGCAGAGACTTCCTTGACCTTCATCTCCTGCAGAGCAGGACAGCTTGAATCAGGACAGGTAGGAACCATGTTTGGATGTAAAAGTACAACAAAACAGCTAAAACACATAAACATTTGAATTCTATATGCTGTAATTTTAATATAAGTAAGTTGTAAGTTGTGGCATTTTAGTTTTATGATTTGCATTGCAATTTAAATTGTGGATTGAAAATGACGCGCACTTAAAATTCATATCCTTGGATTTTTCATAAGCAGCTTTATTAATGAGTTGATTTGAGATTAGAGTTTGCTAGTCATCCTGACAAGATCTGTAAATGTTAATATTACCTGATAACAAGGGTTTTACTTGACAGCTCTTTAAATTGATTTTGCAGGTTTTGTTGAAGTTGAAGCAAAATGGAAGAGTTTGAATACAGTGTGGAAATCTGTGACCGTGACTGGGAGCGCTTCTTTGCAGAGTGCGAGGAGTGTAATCTGCTTCCTCCATCGCTAGCAGGTCTCGAAGATTCGGGGATGAGTGACATTGATGACACGGGGTCTGTTCTTGCCATGAGGGCTCAGAAAGTCGATCTAACCGCAGGCTTTTCTGAGACTGACCGCCCTATCGATGGGCCGCCACACTGTGAGGGCTCTCCTGTGGAACACTACCTCAGCAAACACGGCATAGGAGGGATGGAGAGCGTCCTCTCGGGCAGCGAGGAGGATATCCACCTGCAGTCCGTCAATATGTTTTTTGAAAGGCTGAAAAGTCTGACAGAGCCTGAGCCAAGCCGAGTGAACTTTGGAAAAAACAGTGAGGCAATACAAGAGACGGAGCGGTGCAGCGAAGGGCAGCAGGCCAGTAGAGATGCACTGCCAAAAAACATCCAAAAGTTAAACTTTCTGCCTGCCAGGGGTGAAACAGCAGTTGGCAAAGAGAGCAAGAGGCCTGTCAACACCATCAGAAAGACAAACACACTGAGAAAAGTGCACTCTGACCCCAGCATTTCCTTGCAACATGCAGCCAGTAACTCAGTACTCAACACTAACAAATCAACTGAAACTGAGTTATTCATCAGAGAGGAAGCCTGCACAGAACCCAGAGTCAGCAACGTACAGCAGTGGAATCGTGACTCACTGTGCACGGCCGTCTGTTCAGTGGCCACACCAAACAAGGTGCAGACATGCGCACTTCTACATGACTTTAAAGAGGAAGAATTGTTGAAACACCTCTGTAAAAAGTGTGCCACTGATTTAGCCAGTGATTTGGACATGGCAAATATTAAATGGCAGGAAGACCAAACTCCTATTGTTTCACAGTCAGACACAGCATGTTCAAACAAAGCAGTGATCCAAGAATCTCCGTCTGCTTCCATGAAGAGGAAGAGGAGAAAGAAGAGACGGCTCAGTGTGGAGCAAGGCGAAGGTGGGCACGGATACGAGAGGCAGGTTTTAGTCAAGCCAAGCGACTCGGAGGAGGAGCAGTGCCCGTCAAAAGCAGGAACAGGTCTCTGCTTTTCTGAGGATATCAAGTCGTTTTATTTAAACGAACCACAGAAAAATCTCACATCTCTTCTAACACCATATTCAATGACCAGCAGCAGTTTCCCGGTGATTATATCTTCTAATCCTCCATGTGATAGTCAGCACCAATATTTGTCAGAGAGTGTGGGCAGGCAGAGGAGGAGTACAGATACATCCGACAATAATTCAGCAAACAATAGCTCAGCGACCACACTGAGTCAAACTGATGACAGTGCAACGTCTGCACCAAACAGCAGTGCTACTGTGGCAACAAACTCAGAGGTTTGCAGCGAGTCGCAGGAAGAAAAATCAGCTGGACTGAAAATGTATCCTAAACTGCCAGTTTTAATGACAGTAGGTGAATATGGTAAACCAGACATGGGCAGAGAAAGTCAGAGCGGGGACATAAAAGTCGAGGGGCGTCACTCCGTCACTTCACCTGAAAATGAAAAGAATCTCACATCTGCTGTAGAGGTCAAAGCAGTAACTCATAGTCTTTTATCGAGCTCAGAGTCAAATGCTACTTCTGTGGAAGTCGGCCAAAATGACAGACAACCCGCCGCTAAGTCAGTCCTGGCTGTGGAGGCTGGAAATTCTGGCGGGGACGAGCCCACACTGTGTCCCAGTGAGGCTGAGCCCCAACAACAGCTGGAAAAGGAGTTTCACAACACAGACCAATATAGCGGCACAATGGCAAACACCGACTATTCTCCACCTACAGCCTCGACTTTAAAAGGCTTGCTCACAAAACCTCTGCAATTAAAAACTTCTGCCTGCAAAGTTATCAGCGCTCAATTTACATCTGATAGTTTTAATCCCTCGCCCGATGAAAGCTTTCTGTCTAAAAGTTCACCCTGTATAGGTGTGAATACAGAGTGTCTTCTTGAGGTTCACACCTCACCCAAATTAGATATTTCAGAGAAAAGCACAGAAACACTAGCGGCATCACAGATAACAAGCAAGAGTCGAGCAGAAACCAAATCACCCGTGTCTGAAGATGTACTAACAAGTCTTTCAGATATCACAAATGTATCATCCTGCGGTACTCTGAACACAGAGTCACGGTCAAATGGAAATATCAGAGACATGCCAGCAAGTTTCTGTTCATCTGTCAGCGAGCAAGAGTCTGGAGGTCATGGAGGAAAAAAGGGGGACGAGAAATCTGGACTCAAGAGCCCAGACTCAGTGTGCGAGTTGTTGGGAAAAGCGGAAGATGCCATCTTGGTACCCGAAGCTGAATGTAAACCTGAACGGGTGCTGAATCCAGTGTTTGCTATGTCTTCCTTTTGGAGTGAGATGGAGAAGCTGACAATAAACGACATTCTGGGTTTGAGAATGATCAGCAAAGCTGCTCCACCCAGCTCCCTCCCACCATTACAGGAAAACGAGGAGATGGCAGATTCAGGCTTTTTCACTCAAATAGACGAGTCCACACCCGAGCAAACGACCGAGGACGCCTCTGGTTTCCCCGATGCTGTAGAATCATGTTTTAATCCTAATAGCGCGGCCAATTTTTCCCCTTCACGAAGTGTTTTATGGGAGAGTGAATCAGCCCACGTGAGCCGAAGTGCTGATATTTACCCTGAAAATGTGATGCTGACATCTGTGAGCGACACTTCTCGACCTTTCTTCTCAGAAAAGGCTGAAAAGTCCCTCCGAAAGATTTCCAAAAATATCAGCGTGCACAACTTACGTGCACTCGAGTCTGAGTCATTTAGCTACACGCAGAAATGTGAAACTTTACAAACAGTAGATGAAGGAGAATCTCAGAAAGCAGAGTATGTCTTGCCTAAGCAAGACAAAGGCACAGATCCTCTGCCTTCCTCTCTGACAGACAGTTACAGCATCTCTCTCATAGATATATTTCAGTACTTCTTTGGAGGGAAACAAACTGCTCCCAGCCAACCAGCTGCAGATAACTTAACCACCTTCTACGATGACGGGAATTCAGTCCCTGAAACGTATGATCATTTTTTCTCTGAGTTCGACACAGAAAACTTCTTCTATCCGCTCATCGCAACTGAAGATGAGACCAAAGACAAGCCAGTTCCTATCTTTTCCAGCTCTCGCTCAGCTAACAGAAAATTCCAGTTCCCGGAAGCTTATGATTATTTCTTTGCCTCATCATCCTCATCTGACGAGTCGGAATCCGATGAAGAGGATAACACCGGTCCTGTCAGGGTATTTACCAGGTTCAGCCGCAAGGCGAGCTCATCTCATATTTCTAAAGACATGTATGATGATTTCTTTGCAGAGAACAACCTCAGACAAAACTTCTTCTGGAAAACAACATTCTCCTTCAGGAACATAAATTTTTCAGCATCTACAGTCCAAAACCAGGCGTCGCACTCTCTGTCTCTCGTACCTGCGAGACAAAGGGGCGGTTCTCATGCAAGGACAGTTTCTTCTCTGAATGCACTGGGAAATGAAGACGTGATGTTTCCTGATCCACTGCTCTACCACTTTGAGGACAGGGTAGTCAGCCAACTAGCACAGCAGCCTTTCAGATACGAAGACCTGCAGACGGCCGTTTCAAATCCAAGTAAGTCCACTTTAACACAACGATGCACACAGTAACCGTGGAAATGCGTTAGGTTATGAGATTCATTGCAATGTGCAGTGGTCGAATCTTCAGTATGTATCCTGGATTTCAGACATAACAGTTTGGATTGGTTTGATTTAAAAAAGTAAAGAGATGAGATCTCAGTAGCATCTTCACTGAAATTCCAAGTAAATGATTCAATTTGCCTTTATTTTTTGTAAGAAGTTGAAAGGGAAAAAAGACAGAAAATGCATTTTTCCCTCATTCATTCTTTATATTCTCCCAGCTTAACCATCTGATTTTACAAACATGTCCACGTATCAGATAGGGGTCTAAATTTGTCATCGTTGCACAAAGCAGCACTCAGTTGCTTTCAAATCTTAAAATGACCTGTGATCAGAGATGGGCAGTAACGCGTTACTTGTAACGTGTTACTGTAATCCGATTACTTTTTTCAAGTAGCGAGTAAAGTAAGGGATTACTATTGCAAAAACAGTAAATAGATTACCGTTACTTTCCCGTAGGAACGCTGCGTTACTGCGTTACTAAAACCGTGATGTTTTTGGGAGAACGTCTCATGACAGTGATGTAAGCAAGTGTGACGTTCATGACAACAGCTGTGTGCAGATCAACAATGGATAATATATCGAGTGCGGGAGAGAGTATGAGCGTGCAGCGTTTAAAGCGTGGAAGTACTGACCTTACTTTGAGTTTGATTCCATAAAAAGTGACAAAAACATTAGCGTCTGCTGCGCGTAGGAAGAAAACTTCTTTTTACAGCGAAAAAAAACCCATAAACTTCCAAGCAAGCACCGAGTGCGCTATGACGTAATGGGAAACTCACAGAGAAACTCGCGGATTCTTCCACTGACCGCTGTGGCACACCTGCACCAGGGTAAACCTCCGCCTACCCGCAGTCCTGCTTTACAGGTGAAAATAGAGCAAAAGGACCGCTAGTCTTTGATTTTATTTATTTTCTGCTGTGTTTTACTTGCATCTACTTGAAAGAGTGAGTGTAAACACAAAATATATATATATATATATATTTTATGTGCTGGAATGTGTTTAAATATTAAACAAATTTCTTCCAGTCAGAGAATGTTGCATATAATTAAATTTTAAAGCTAAAAAATTAAAAGAGTAAAACTAATAAAACAAGTTTAAAAAAGAGACTTTTCCATTTGATTACATTTTGTATGATGGATTATGCAGAAAAAGTAGAATTGGGCTGAAAGATCTGTTGCTTTATCACCTATTCAGGTTGTAAATCGTGTTTTTTAAAAGTAACTAAGTAACTAAGTAATTAATTACCTTTGAAAATAAGTAATCATTAAAGTAACGGGATTACTTTTTGGGGGAAGTAATCAGTAATTAGTTACTGATTACTTTTTTCAAGTAACTTGACCAACACTGCCTGTGATCAGCCAAAATCTCCTGAACGAGGCAGCAAACACAGCCCAGAGGAGGTGAATAGAGTCCAGTTGTCTTCTGAACACTTCACCTACAGTATGCTGGACCTGATATTGTTTTCCACTCCAGCCTCAATGGAAAAGTGAAAAAAATTCTGTATTACAGTATCTTAGAGTGACACACTTAAACTTAAAAAAGATGTTTCGAAGAGCAAGATGAAGACTGCTCTAACTGTATGAACCTGTCCAACAGATTGCATCTCTGTGAGGCCTCCAGACAAAAAACCAAAACTAATAGACTATTTTTCATTAAATCAGGTTTAGTTAAGCTCTTTTTTGTTTTCCTCACATGTGGACGACTGTAACGTTGGGCATGTCCACTGCTCGGTCAGCTGTTACAGTCCTGACTGGGACAGATTCTCTTTCCTCAGCTGTCACACGATCCGTACTGGACTGCAGGCACGCAGGAGTGAAGCTAAGGGGAATGGTAGTGCGTGATAAGTTGACTTCACTCAATGAGCGTCATATCTGAGCTCTAAGCCGGCTGTAATTGTGTTTGGCTGTGAAGGAAATGAAATTACCTCATATTTATTCATGAGTCTTTATGTGTAAATCCCTCTCCTCCTCCAATGCATTTAATTAATATGCTATATGATATCTGAGCTCTTTTGCTTACCCATGAGGGTTATCTTTAATGTCACAAATACTCACTAGATATATATATACTTATATACTCCTAGAAGTGAACTGTCTGCAGGTGTTTCGAGGTTTACTGGGGCACTGTGTGAGAGCAGAGGAAGGCCAAACTTGGTGGGATTTTATTTACAGCTGCCAAACACAAATGGATTTCTTTGTACATGGTTGTTCCATTCTTGTGTGTTGCATTTGCACGAACAGCTTACCCACTCAAAACATTTCTGTCTTTGAAGGGTTGGATGCCCCATTCCTGCCGCTCAAACAGTCAGACATGTGTCTGGTTTGCATTGCGTTTGCCTCGTGGGTGCTGAAGACTGCAAATCCACAAGTCGGAGATGCTTGGAAGGCTGGTACGTGTGCAGCATCAGGGTGTTTAATACCACAGAAAATTTCCTTTTTAAAGACTGAAATTACAAAATGGTTCTTATTAAGTGACTGCGCTTCAAGTCCTGACACACTGAAACTTGGATTTTAGCAACAGGATTACTCACTTTTTCACTTGCATTTTCCACACAGTTCTGCTGGCCAATGTAAGTGCCCTGTCAGCCATTCGATACCTGCGTAAGTACGTCAAAGCGGAGGCGGCCGGCTGTGAAACGAAACTGCACCGCAGGGCGCTGCCTGCTCCTTCACCTCTTGGCCTCTAAATATGTCGAGGCTGAAGTGATCCATCTTTTCCAGAAAGTCCGCGGCGGATTGTTGAAACACGTTTGCACTGTGATTACTGATCTTACGTCTCACTGAGCTTTCCAGAGAAAGTGTTTATTTTAAGAGCAGTTATTTAACTTGAGTGAAACTTTAACATCCGAAAGTGTTCAGAAAAAAAAATGAAACGACCAAAGGCAAGATGAGGCAAGCTCATCTGACTGAAAGAAGGCTTTAGAAAAATCAGATGCATAAGTATGTGTGAAGCAAGCTTGGAGGTGATGAGTGATAAGTGGATTAGTGTGAGAGACTGTAGAGATTCAGGAGAAATTTACACAAACTTGTTTCCATTACATGACTTTTGGTAGCAGATGCTTCTATTTAAATCAACCAAACTTTTAAAATATTCTTACTCACAGTTATTGTATTTTACAGATTTGCCACTGTAGCCGCTCCCATTCAGAAGCATAATTTATTTAAGGGGGACAGCATTCTGTGCCAGTATCAGTTATATGTATATTATATATTATGTGAATGGTATTTTATGTTAATGACAGAGATCTGTATACTGTTGTCATATGTTGCACTGAGCTGTGGATGTTGATGATAATGGCAGTGATGCCTTTCAGTTGAACTAAAGTAAACAGTGTAGGTTGTGTGCTGTGTGTGTTATTGAAAAAGCAGACGTGCACGCAAACCTTTCTAAACACTAGATGGCGACATAAACTCATGTAACTGGACGCAGCTGTGTGATTTACAATGTCTTTCTTCCCTAGAATAAACAAAATACTGCCGATAAATCAGTACAGAAATATAAGACTAAGCTTATATCACAATGTATTTTAATATACTGTTTAAATTTAAAGAGTTTAAAAGTTTGGTCAGTATTGTTGGTATTCAAAGAGCACTCTGTCAAGACGTTTTGTCCAGCAGGGGGCAACACTGGACCATAAACTCCAAGTGTTTCAAAGTTCTCTTGATTTTTCAAAGGAATCTTTTTGTTGTTGTTGTTTGTTGAGCCAGTTAACACTGACTTATGAATCATTTGAGCATGAAAAAGCTGCCTAACAGTAATGAATCACTGTTGTGTCTGCGCGTAACAGACAACTTAGCAAATAGCTTTAAATTGTATCTTCAGGCACTTTGTTACTAGCAGAAATCTAGTTTCTCATAGCTTACAATCATTTTATTAATTAAATCCAGGAAAAATACTAAAGAAAAGACAGATATAAAATAGTATTTTTGCACCAACTAAGGTGGATTTTCATACAAAATACTGACTTTTAAAACTGGTTATAATTGTACAACTCTAACCCTGAAACTCTTGTTTTTAAATCATTTACTGTATTTCCGTGTATGCCTGCATGTTTCAGTCAATTGCACCACATTTTGCTACAAGATGTAAAGAAATTAGAGAGGTCACATGATTTTTCCAAAGCACTGTACAATCTATTAATCACAGGTAAACTGTTGTTTATTATTTGCCTACATGGAAACTAAATGGTGTCTTACTAGACTTTGAAAGAGGCACCTGGTGAGCTAGTGTGTGCAGACTGCAGAAAACCTGTTTTACAACATAAGGTTTGCATAAAAAGACTTGTTTTATTCTTACACTGTTATTTTTCTCACGTTCTAATATAAACCAATCCTTCACCACTCACTATTAATTTTATTTAAAGCCAAGACACTTTGACAAATTATTACCTTTAAAGTGTTCCTATTACTATATGCAGAAGAGGACAAAACAGACACAATATACTGAAACTTTTAACACTTTTATTTCCAAATATAAATAAGCACCTCAAACAAAAATCAAAAAAAGCCACAGAGGTATCAGTACTGTGCACCTCTGATATTATTATTATTATTATTGTTATTATTATTATTATTATTATTATTATTATTATTATTAAGTCAATATTAGTCAGTTACAGCCACATCTATTTGCCTTGACAGTATAGCACAATAAAATAAGAAGTGTACAAGATTTACAAAAATATACATATATTCTTTACTATAACAAGCCCTGATGGAATGCTTTAATAACATTACACATTACAGTATAATATGAAATGAACAGCCTGTTTGAAAAACCTATAAATATTTTTAAAAAGAAACTGGGTTTACTACAGATAAAACCAATGACAGTGCACTTACAGCATATAGCAGATTTAGAAAATATTATTCAAGCTACACAGTATATACAGCATCCTCTACTGTCTCCTTCCACAAATGCTACATATTAAACAGACAACTGAAGCCTTTGTTTGCCACCTCCATAACGTTTTGCTTCATCCCGTCATTCCTCTGCTCAACTGCCCGACGTCTAACAAAGCAGTTCCTGGGATTTGTTGGTTCCTACTGTACACAGTGGGACCAGCACGATGCTTGCTGTGCTTGCCGGCTTTTATTATCCCCCTGATAGAGATCTGTTGTTTGCACACGTCCAGACGAGCGCCGGGCCATCCTTTTTGTTTTATGACCATCTCTGTGGTGTTGCCATGGCACCAAGCCCTCTGGCCCCGAAGTCTAATCCTGTCCAGTCTGTTGAAATTCCAGCCGTTGGCTGGATCATTCCTGTATCACAGTCGAACTCCCAAATGTTGTCATAGTCTACTTCCTGGTCATCTGGTTCTGCGGGTTTGAGGTATGAATTGCGACCTATAAGAATTGAAGACGATTAACATACTTGTAGTTTCACACAGCAAAAAGCAAACCTCACCCTGTTTAAGTAAACTTGGAAACAGTCCCAAAGTAATTATGGTGTTATGTGCATTGTCCCAAAATATGGTCTTACTGTAAAAACCAGTAGAGCTGCATAATCCCTGCTGCACCACCTTCTCTTGTTATTTATGGTCAATAGTAAAAAACGTGCAGCCCGTCAAATAAAATCACCTGGTAAAATCATGTTTACTAGTTTATCTGGATAATCAGATAATCTGGACTGACCAGAGAAATCCTAGTCTTGTTTCATCAACGATAGCAGAGCCTGTGTGAGCAGTTGTGTGCTGTCAGTCACAGTGGGGTTATAAATCCAATCTGTTGAGCAGTGTTCTCTTACACTGAGCTTCACCCTGTTGGGACAACTGCACCAGCATATTTAGAGCGACACTAAGCTCTAATTCACTGGCACATTTGCACATTTCCTACACCTTCAAATCTGCAACCTTTAACCTTCCGTCTACCTGCTGACAGACCCGGGAGTTTAATCACACCAAAGTGCGCACAGTGTTGAATTTACAGTGTGGTTGGAGCGTGGCCAATGTTGTGTGTCCTTTTAGGCACACAGGCTCACAGTGCTGACTTTTATAGCTCAAACTTTGAGATTGGAGATTTCAAAGAGTCTCCATTGTTTCTCCACAAAGAAAAAAAAGGGGCTCTGTATCTTTGTTCACAGGATGAAATGAAAACATTTCCTATCTGGGCTAGGAGCACAAAAATGACACGCAGGTGTTCTAAACATAAAAGGAATGTTTTATTTGGCTATTGATTGCATGCCTTTAATTCTTACCTGGTGAGTAACCATAATGCATCTGAGCAGGCTTTCTGGCAGAGCTCGACGGGTGAAGTATCTGTCAGCAGATGTGAAAACAGAGACAGTTACTTCCTGTGATCAGTTACAACAAACATCCTCATGGTTTCTTAAAAATGTGTGTTTCTTCTGAACCTGTTTAAATATCACCTGCAGCACACTTGCTGTGCTACCATACAGTTTATCATTTCACTCTGCACTACTGCATTCCAGAAACCGGCGTGTCCTGGGAGATGAGTATCTCTGTGCCTCTCACCTGCTCTTGCATTTGACCTGGCACAGGCAGCAGCTTTAGCCTTGACACAGCCTCTGCTCTCTGCTGCGCTTGGTTCTCAGGTGTGTCCATCTCCAGGTCCAGAGCGTGGCCCTGGGAGTTGGTCAGGACCAGGCTTCTCCTGCCGCGTCCACCCATAGGAGGGTCGTGGAGCTGGAAGGAGGAGGGCAGCATCTGGGGTTCCTGGTGGTGGTACTGCTGTTGATTCAGCTGTTGCCAGAGCCGCGGCTAAGAAACAAAGAAATAAGATGTGCATTTTTAGCACAAAAGTTGCAACATTCCTCAGTTACAGTGGACAGTAAATGTATCCAATAAAATAAATGATGACTTCATAAAGAGGAATAGTGCAGTAAAACTGAATATTTTACTGCACTAGTAAATTAGGCCAAACTAAAATAATTAAATGACTGGTTGGCTAAATCACAATTTAAAACGTTTAAACTTCTATAGAAGATTTGACATGCTCTAAAAAAAGAGTTATCATATGACCAAATACTCATGTGTTTATGGGTGTTTGCACTGCTTGATATCAGACAGGCTGTGCAGGTGTAAATTGAACCTGTGGATCCAGTATCATTGGCCCACTTACCACTGGCCTGGCCTCTTCCAAGGAGTAGATTTCGGGGGTGCAGGGCTCATCGTAGAGAGGCGATAAGGGTTGTCGTGGGGCACACATATCCGAGTGGCGCTGGGAGATGTCAAGGGAGTACTTCAGGGATGTCTGAGGAGTGCTCCAGCTGTTAGACTGGAGAGGATTTAAACAGAGGCAGGAGTTAGCTTTACAGTAAGGAGAAATTTCCTTGCATTTGTAACAATAGACACAGGAAGTAGAAAAATCAACTAATCCACAATTAGTTGTAAGTGTTACAGTGTGATTGTGTCTTTGTGACTTATTCCAGATCTGCACCAGTGGAGCAGTAGAGTGCACCAGACTGGCTTAAGCTCTGTTTATAAACTCTAAGAGAGATCTCATTCCTTGCATCTTTGATTAAATTGATCTTTCAACCAGCCTAAGTGGCAGTGTTACTCCATTTGTTAACACCATATGCATGTCTCAGTCTATTGCCTGGTGTCTATTTAGGTTACTGCACACATGACACGTAAAATACGTCAGCGGTCTCAAAGGGAATATTCGGTTATCGAGTTAGACGCCAGACTGAATTACCTTGACAAGTGGAGCTTTCTCCAACCGCTGCGGGCTGGCCCGGTGCTGGGCAGAGTAGGGTATGCTGTAGAGCTGAGACAGCTTGGAGCTCTCTGCAGGCTGGAGGTAGGAGCTGTGCTGAGGGGATGAGTAGCGCACCGACAAAGGTCGTAGGTCACGCTCGGGCCTCGTGTGGGAAGATATGCTATTGCTTCTGCTGCCTAGCTGGGCAGTCTCAGTCGAAGAAGGACGGCTGGAACTGTACTGTAAGGACAACACACCCAAAGGACAAAAGTCAGCCAAGAACTGGAGCTTTAGATCACATGTGCCAGCACAGACTGTCTCTTTAGCTTCTGTTTGCTCGTGTTTTTAGCAAACAGTGTCATGTAAGTGTGAGAGAAAAATGTCTCTGTTTAATTTGTGCCTTAGATCTGAAGCTGAACACTAGCATCTGGGCGTGCAGCACGCTCTACTTTAGCTAATTGGATAGGCAGGCAGCTTACAGGACCCGCCCCCCCTTTCCTGGAGGAGTTTGGTCAAATGTCCTGATAATGCAGAATGATTAGGAAACTGCTGAAGCAGAAGCTAAAGGTCTCTTATGACTCCAAATCTATAGTTTTCGCAGATAGGCATCATTTGAGTGAAAATGACTTTGTTCTGTCTTTCCTTTTCTTTGCTGAAGGCCTGAGGATCAGCACCGGAGCCTTTGTAACAGGAGCACTTTGGTCTCTACACCTTGCTTAATAATTAACTTTGTGAAAGAAAGCATCTGGTTGCTCAGCTCCAACAAAACAAACACAGGCTTTTTTTTTTTCACAACTCTGACCATATTTATATCTGTGCAAATATTGGTGCATGCGATTAAGTCTATTAGATCACTTGAACACTCATGATTGAGAAGTAGCACACAGCCGACTTACACAACGAGGCTCGGAGTACCCAGGGGTGAGAGGGTTCTCGTCAAGAATTGGGAACTGAAGGTTTCGGGATCCTCGTCCACTTGGGGGCTGGCTAGACTTAACAGACTCCATTCTTCCTTGGCTGTGTCCACTCCACCTGTCAAACTGAGGGGCCTGGAGATTAAAGGGCACAAAGCACGCATTAAATATGTAAAGCAAGCGACTGTGAATAAATCTTTCAGACTTTGGTCATGTCTAGACCTACAGTAAATTGTTAAATTGGTAACACAGTAGCAAAAATAGAGGAAGTCAAGTATATAATCATGCTGAGTGTTAGTTTACAAAAGAGGCAAGGCCAGACTCATACTTTAATTCACTCCACCCATATTTTCACAAGAGATAGCTCTCTTAATAGCAGCTGTGGTCAGTTTAATTATGTTTGTCCCCTGAAAGCAAGGAAAGCAGGCCTCACCTCTGTCTTCGTCGGGGTGTAGATGATGTCATAGACGGGAGGCGGGGGGCTGAGAACAGGCACGTCAGCAGCTTTGAACTGCTGGATCCAGTCGCAGAACTCGGTCCTGGCCAGACAGGACACCACTATGGGGTTGATCATCTTGCCTGGGAAGAGAGGAGGGGAGGACAAAGCCTGTCATTCGGTCCACTTGCTCACTGGAATGTGCTATAGCAAGATTGTCATTCAGCAGGGATAAAACCAGCTCATTCATATGGGGGGGGGGTTACACTCTGTGACGCTAGCAGATTCATGGAAAAGGGCACTTAGCACAAAAACATGCATAAGAATGCAGGCTCATTAAAATCTCTTTAACATGGATATGACTAAAGAGCAGTGTTTACCTTCAATCATGAAGGTGTTGGGCTTGACGTCTTGACAGGGCGTGGTCACTGTAATCATGTTGAGCGGAAGTTTTCCCTGCAATTGTATAGCAACAGGTTAACACAACTTTCTCGTGCACACTCTTAATATGTCGGATGCATTTAGCCTGTGACTCATTTGAACATCAGAAAGGGGTCAACCTCACCTTATAGAAGAGCCCGTCGTTCTCCTCTGATAGGATGATCAGGGTCGATGGGTACATCACCAGCAGCCTGTCATTCTGCTCCTGAGGACAGAGAGATTTATGAAGCGTGTGGTTTTCTTTTGCTGAGAATTTATATTATTTTTCAACCAGAAGCAACATTTTTGCATAGTTTCCCAATTTTGTATATCTTGTTTACATATTTTACCATGTGTGCCTTTCACTTGATTTGTATGTATGCCTCCTGTTTGTATATATTTCCCCTGTGTACTGTTTATTCCTGGTGTTTTAATATTTACATTTTATTCCTGCACTTGATTGTTGGGTTTTCTCTGTATTGTTCTCCATTGGGTCTTTTACCTTACTTCTGAAGGTAAGAAGGCAAGCCCTGATAACTCAAGCAGTGATAAGATACGAATAACCTCCGGTGCAAACACAACCATAAGACCTGTGCGAACGTTAACAAAACCAGCGACATTATCTTTTAATACGGCGCTGTGAGAGGTACACTTTAAATCTCAGTAGGATCTCCACTCAGAACCAGTTAGTGGGGGGATTTAAAGGTGCGGCAGAGGGACGGTTTATGTTTCCACTCTCTCTCTCACTCTCTCTCTCTCTCGGAGGGCGTGTCTGGATAGACAGCTGACATTCCAGCTGTGAGGTGAGTCGAGTCACTGCGTGAGCCCAGCAAATGCCTCTCACACACCCAGGCCCTAAATCTCAAGCACTTCAATGGGACTGCCGATTTTTTCCCACAGAAAATAAACTGCAGAGATCCACGCAAGTTGTGTCATGACTACTGTTTTTTTTTTATTGGCTGCTAAACGAAGCCCTGTTTGCGGTACTTTTTTTTTGTCTTCTTGTATGTTTTTCAGGAGCAATCAGGTTGCAGGTGTCTCGCACTGCTGGTGCACCATGACAGGAAACAAAAAGGAGCTGAAGGACATTATATACACATATAGACTCCACCCTTTTCATTCACTCCTTACATTTTGTTGAGCTGATGTTTGTGTTTGTGTTGCGCAATGTGAAAACTATGTGAGTCACCTAGATTAAGGGCTGATGTTATCCTGACTATAATCATGGGAAAAATTCTCAGAGTTTGAAAACATGAATGTATCATTTGTTACCGTCTGTACAGTATTAGGCAAGTGACCCATAGCAGTGATTCAGTCTTGATAAGAAGCAGAGGTAACGTACCAGGCAGGGCAGGTGCTGCAGTCGCACCTTAGTGACATAGGTGATGGTGCCCAGGCTGTCTCGCTGTGAGCCTTCCCACTCGTGGATTGGCTCTCTGTTGATGGAATTTCTCAGCTCCTCTCTTCCCTCGAGAGAGTTGTCCTTGTTGAGCTACACGAGTGAGTAAACAAGAGATGAGTTAGGTGAGTCGGATCATCACCTGAGTAAATATAAGAAAAGCTCGGCTTTTCCTGAAACATAATCGTGTTCGTCTGCCTTCCTTCCCCGGCTTGTACGCCAACACCGTTTTAAAGAACTCATGACTCTGTTTCTTTTCTCTTTTTTTTCGTGATACATCCACATTCACGTGTTTTATCAACTAATTCCCCACCTGTGGGTGTAGAGTCAGCACTTTGCCCCTGCACAGATGTGAGGGTTAGTTTGATGTAGGCCATGATGCGGTCAAGGCCACTCCCTAGTATCGAAGCCTCAGGGAGAGCCAGCAGTGAGTGACCCACTTGACTCACCTACATCTACACGCACGCACCCATCCTGTTTTATGAGCCAGGACTGAAGCCAAAGTATTTTCTGGCTAATTCAATGTGTGACTTAAGAACACACACACACATACAGAGGCCAAAAAACCACAGGCGAGGCTGATGAACTTACTCTCACTCTAGTGTAGTTTTCTGGTGACGTTGCATTTCCTCCATTAGCTTCAATGTTTTCTCTGAGCAGCCCAAACCACATGTCCATTTCTTCTTGGTTGGCGAAGTAGACGATGATGGGATTCAAGCTGACGCCTGCAGGATGTAAAAGGTCACAGGTCAAAAATGTAAACCGCTTCCTCTTTCTAAGCCCTTTTTTTTTAATCTCACAGTGGCAGATTATTCATGTCCACAGTCTGCCTGCTTTGATGTTGTGAGGCGTTATGCAATAAGGGCCATAAATGTGAACACATGTTCAGGACAGTCAACCACATGTAAGACCTATGTTGGAAAAACCCCTCTGACCTGCTGTGTTTGGTATTTAAGGATTGTAGGAGATTTTCCTTCCCACACAGTGCTTATCCAGAAGGAATGAACAGGACCTGGGATGAATAGATCTGGAATCTCCCTCTACCTATCAGTCCCACACATACCACAGATAACCAGCACAGATAGGTAGTCTATTTCATTCCCGTCCACTGGCTTTTTACTGTAATCGTCTGGAACCGTGAACCTGTTGACTGCTCCCTTAATAAGCAGCTCGTCTGGAGTCTTGTGTTGACTTTCTTTTCACTGCAGGTCTTAATTTTAGACCGTGACCACAGCACTCCCTAAAACTTAAAGTTATCTTTTTCACTCCCTCAAATCTTTCCTCTTTTTTTTTTTAGTTCAAGCAACGCAAACATTACGAAAACGTCTCTCCCGGCTTTCAGTCAGTCAGGTCATTGACTGTTGTTGAAAATGTGCCACAATAAACATCTTGTGTTCACAGCTACATGTGTAAAAGCTTCCAGGAATTTTTACACATCCTCTTGTGTTGCTTTTGCACAGTCACCCCTCTAAGTCATCGACAGCGCATTTTCGACTCAGTGAGAGGAAGACGTCGGCCTCCCTCAGAGAACCGATGTACATCAGCTCTCCCTTTTTGACTCAGAACTTCCTCACGCTTCCTCCAAATGTTTCCGGGCAGCTGTGCCCTGGGGAAGGTTAACGAAGTTTAAAACCAACCAATAAAAAACAACAGTGTTGAATAACAGGCTTGATCTGGGAAATTGCAAAACCAAAAGCGTGAAAGAGCAACACCGGAGAATGTCAATATTCTGGCAGCAGATATAAAAGTCCAGTCCACTTCTCTCGTTTTTATTTCCTGTGCTATTACAAAAGCTACGTAGCCACAACAGCTTTTTGTGATTTTAATTTAAGAAACTTTCGGATACTTTTTTTTTTCTTGCCCATTCAAAGTTCAAAAGCTAAGTGGCATTTCAGCAAGCCTTAACCTGAGCAGTTTTTGGAAAGTGGCACCATAGATTATAGGCGGTGACAAGGTTAAGAGCGGTAGCTGGGCTTTTCTGCTCAACAGCTGGGCCGGCTGAAGTGCACCTGTTGTCTAACAAGCAGGGTATTTAAGGCCAGTTTGGCCCTCCCTGACCGAAGGCGGAGGGGGCTCAGCTCTGGTTCATCTCGGTTTTGAGAGGAGGTGAAGAGGTGAGAGGGATTGCGGGACCTTTGAATCCCCAGAATGTGATAACAGTGGAAATGCTGCAGTCTGGAAATAGTGGGGGGTTTTCTTTTCTAAAGAGAGGAGAATTTTTACTTTGATCTATAACTGATGAGGCGGTTCGACACAGCTGACCACACAACAGAAGATTAAAACAATAAATAAAAATTGTGTCAGTCTGTCTCATCATCAAAAAGAGCTATCCACAGCTCTACGTCATACATTTTCAGTCTAAGTGATCAATTACCTAAATTCCACAAAGCCAAAGAAACAAAACAGCATTATTGGATACCACGGCACAATGCCAGCAACCACTTGTGTCCTTTCTACTGAAGTCAAACATACCGTTTATTTGAAAGGCGAATTCCTGGGGTTGGCTGTGATTGCAGTTCTGCTGCAGGCTGCAGATAGTGAGCTCTTTCAACGGAAGAGTCCCCTGCACATAAACAGTAAAACAACTTCAGTCATGGCGCTTTTCACTCATTTCACTTTGCAACTTGTTCTCTAATGTGTGCCTTTCTCTTATTTTTATAGCATATATTTCTTTCGTTTTGTGTTTATTCCTGCTGTGTACTATTGATATTGACCCACAATTTCGTTGTGCATGCACAATGACAATAAAGAGCTATTCTATTCTCTTCACTTGCACACAAACATTCATAAACTACAAACCGTTCACTGCATCATCATCAGAGCTGCTATATGATCTGTTTGAGCCATCTGTTCAGCTCTAGTTCTTAACCAAAAATTATTCACCATGACAGTGAGGTCAGTCTTGGAAGCCAATGATGTATTCATGTCTGACTTCCATTTTCCGTCCTCTATAAGCCTGACTAATACTGCACACAGGTGCTTAGCTGTCTCTTTTAGAGAAGGGGTTTAATTGGCGGTAGCTACTGATGATTAATGGCTGCTCACGTTTTATGAGGCAGGTGAAGACACGTAATCATACCTTCTGTTTACCAACAAAGTGCTGGTTGACAGGGGGATCTATGTCAGAGCGTATGATGAAATGACAATCTTTTTTTTTTTTTACATCTAACCTGAAATCGTGAGGATTTAAAGGAAGGGATTGTTGATAATGTTGCTTGAATTTTGAAAACTCACCTGGTATGTCAGTCCGGTTGTGTTGTTGGAAACAAAATGAAGGTGTGTCTGGAACAGATCCAGGTAGCAGTCGTGTATATCCTGAAGAGACAGTAAGAGAAGATGAGCCAAATGTGCCGTGTAGTAAAATCTATCCCACCTGTGAGGATTACTGTTCTGCATTAAAACTGCAATCTCCGGTTGCAGGTAAATGAAGCTGTGTATGCATAAAGGCCCGTGCGGAGGCGCACGTTATTACTGTTTATTTTGTATCACACCATCTTACTCAAGCGTTTTCCTCTGATTCACTGAGTGCCCACCGTCTTGTTACAGTATTATTTTGCTCTTTACTGCACAGTATCTTCTTTTCCCACCGTGACGTCATTCCTTCAATTAATTTTTTTTACGCTTATTGACAGAGCTGTTGTGTCACAACTTTGACAAATTGCAGTTCCCACCAGCAAGTCCTCTATCTGTGCCTGGGATCAGACACACTCTCTCTGTACCCTGAGGTTTTCTCATGAAGCTGTTGCACAACCACAGCCTATGCAAGCATGTCCAAACACAGGCTGCGGTTCTCTTTTTGGAAAACATATTGGATCTTTCGCAGCCAACCAGTGCGTCAAAGCCGGCAGCGAGTTTCATTGTGTTTGGTGGCTGCAGCCACATCCTGTTAATCTCCACCTGTTTTGTTTTTTTGTTTTTTCGGCTTCTGACACTCACTGGGTTCGCACAGGGATGACTGGCATGATGTGTCACCATAGGCTTGGCCATTGTTGGACATGACTTTAACCGCAACGAGGTAGTTGCAGTATAATCTTTGTTTTCTTTTACAGCTGTGTTCCTGACATTGCGACACATGGTCATTTAAAAAAAAAAAAAAAAAGGTGCTTTGCTGCGCTCACCTGACAGTGGAGGAAGCGGAAACGAACTTTGGAGCTGTGAATCATCCGTCCATAATTCTTCACATTGATGCTGCTCTTCTTCCAGCCGCTGATCGGGTCGTAAGCAAACGGAGGATCCCATTTGATGTTTTCTATCGTCTGCAGATCTTTAGGGGACATTTCCTGCAACCAACAAGTCACAATATTAGTTCGGGCATGTCAGCAGTAAAGCAGTCAGACCTGAATTTAAAGTCAGAAAGATTGGCACAGGGCTTGAAAACCACAGCCGAGCAGTTCTGTTTGGCATGTAGATGAATGACGTTATGTTTTCAGAGCTGATGGAGGTACGTACCTTCCTCGGGGTGACAGTGCAGAGGATATTTATGATGCTGTTGGACTTCTCCTGTCCCTCCTGGGGATTATACTTGCGAAACAAGCGACTGCTGTCATGAGAAAGGAAAACTATGTGTTAATACTCACTCTCCAGTGTTTACCGCCTAATCTATGTTTAGCTGTTTGGTTTATTTCCCAATCAACTTCACGCCTATAAGGATTCCAATATAGTCTCCTATGTACAGTTAGTGAAATAACCTAAATCTAATGTTTGTTATAGCAAAGCTTTTCCTTCCAAAGTCACACTTTAGTTTAAATCACGTTGTCTGTCTCCTAAATCAATCAGCATCCACATGCCTGGCTCCCACTCTGTCAGTGCCAGCCCTTTAAATGATAAGAACAACTGAGTCTTGTGTTTGTGATAGCGAGGATATCCACAGGGAAAAATCAGCATTCAATGTCTCTCTTTGTTTTGCATGACCCTCATCTATTACCATTTGTGTCACATCTTCACGAGGAAGCTCCCACACTGCAAAGATAAGGCTTTAGAGACTGCTTTTACAGCTTCCGCTTGTAGTTTATCTGCTTATCTGTACATATGTGTGCCAGTGTCCTCAGTTTAACAACGCAGGCTTTTGTTTTTATGCTGGGAATCAAGGGTTGTCCGTCCAGGACGTCCATGTGCAGAATTAATTATTTATTAGTGCCTATTGAACAATAAAAAAATAAAACTTTCTAAAATGTATTTATGCGCAGTGAATAAATATAATGGTCCTACATTGTGATGTAATCTGCATCTGCAAGGTGGCAGAGGAATGTGTTGTAGATAATAGACAGGTAGTGGATTTGCACACCCAACATTCTCCAAGTCACTGCTGTGGCATTCAGCACCATTCACTCCCCTTTTCTTCAGGGAATACCTGAGCCTGGCCTGATTCTCCAACACAAAGAGGTTGTACGGTAACAGAAAAATGGAACACTGACTGTATTGTTCATCCTGATCCAGTGATCCTGCCTGGAAGGTGTATCACTGTCCAAGTTTGAGCCGCTGAGCTTTTAAAACCAACGGTCTTTTTAGGGTCGCAATGCTCATCTTTTTATTTAAAAAAAACTTTAAAGCTACATGAGATGTTTAACCAAACTACATCCTGAATCGTTAGTCAGAAGATGAAGAATAGAAGCAGTGGTGAATTAGAACCAGATGTGATGGTCTAGCAAGGCTGAATCAAGGGTAACATGCCCAGGCATATAATCCTGGGGGATTAAAAGAAAACCAGGTAGAAAACCAAGTGTAAGCCAGCCATCTCCATAGTCACGTAGTCATGTACTAACTTAGCAGACTAAACCTTATCATTTAAGAATAACAGCTCAAAATTAATCACGTTAATACTCAAGTCTGGATTGGTTTTTGTGTGTGTGTTCATCTTTTGGAGGGAAAACAGAGTAATCGACAGCTGGCAGATCATCTTCACAGAGATGCAAAGAGGAGGCAAATGGTAACTGGATCATTGACACCGTTGGCCAGACGGACAGGCTGCTCAGGCACGACTCCGGGACTATTCTGTATTATGATCCTGAACCTGGCCCCACAAAATGCACAACCTCTGTGTAACCCCACTTCTCAAACCCTCAAGAAATACCAAGAATACCTTCCGGGTGAAAGCCAGTGTCTAAAATAACAATCTGCTGTCAAGGGCATGACTCTGTTTACACACCGACACAAGTACAGTATGAACACCCGGAGAGATTGAATAGTTCTTACCTGTTTCTGCGTATGAAACTCTTGCTGGAGAATCTGAAGTTGTGCTGGGGGACACATGACATACTGCTCCCCATGCTGCTTTCCTGTGTCGGGCTCTGCGCCTCTGTGTAGATACGCTGTAAACTCCCTGTGTGATGGATGAGTCTAATCCAGACGTATGGTGCGCTCACTGCTGAAGTCAGACTTGTACTGAGGCAGAAGTAGGGAGGGTGAAGAGTCACTACTGTGTGTGAGTAAAAGGGGGTGGAGTTTGGGGCTGTGTCACAACAGGTTGTGTGTGTGTGTGTGTGTGTGTGTGTGTGTGTGTGTGTGTGTGTGTGTGTGTGTGTGTGTGTGCGTGCGCGCTCGGTGAATAAGGACACACACTCCCCTGACCTGCCCTGTCTGCTAAATCAATCCCGACAACAAAGCCAACAGGAGGGGGTTCAAGGAGAAGTGTGCCATTTCACACCTTCCTGGAGCCAAATGGAGCTCATTGTTGGCTCACCGCTGCAATAACTGGCCACTAAACACGCTGGATGGTGTGTGTCAATCACACGGGAAGATGGGAACTTCTGCTGGCATGTCCAGACATGAAAATGCCTCCACACTTAAGTATTCTATTTATTACTGCAAGGTAAGTATCTGTGAGCTTTTGGTTAGTAGACTGGATAAAAAAAACACAGCACAGGGCTTAAAAAGGGTCAAAACATCTGTTAACCCCAAAGAGGGGAAATGTCTGGCGTCACATTGTTTTCAGAGCAAGGATATATGAAATGTGATATTTTCTTATCCATGTTTGCAACAGAGGGAACAGGATGCTTGTGAATTCAACCACTGAAATTTTCATAAGCCAAGAGGTGTATGCAAACACATCTTGTTTGCATTTTAGGAGGATGTTCCCAAATTAAATATCCACTACCTAAAAGTGAGAGTCACTCTAAGAAGTTAGGTCTTAACACCCATATCTGGTTAAAGGTGTCAATTCCCAGGTTTCCAACTTCCTTCATAGAACACGCGGTCTTATCGGTCAGACAACAAAGCCCAAAACTCATGATCACGCTCTGTTTGCTCATTGATTAGATCATTGTCTGTGCTGAGCTGCTGCACTAGTGTCATAAATTTTAAGCGCACGCTGCGGTCTGTCAGTTGTAGTGATGGGTCGTTCGCGAACGAAATGGCTCTTAGAGCCGGCTCTTTGACGTGAACGACGCGAGCCGGCTCCTTATCGCGAGCCGTCACGTGGGTTTTTTTTTTTTTTCTTTCTCTCAGCCTCTCTCTCGCACTTTTTTTCCGCTTCACTCTGCACGCGAGCCTTGTGCTTTACGCTGGGCAGAGGGGGGAGGGGCGGTAGTTACACTCAGTAGCACAGGAACAGAGCCAGAGAGAGAGAAAGAGAGGCAGGGACAACAACATTAGAAAGGTATAGTAATCATCCACAACTATTTTCGGTTGCAGATGATAAAGGATTGAGAAAGTTTATTCATGCAGGTCCATATGACAGAGAATATGCATGTTCTTTTAGTTTTCATATTATAATTTATATTTAATTGTGTTGTGGTTTGCAGTGTTTTGTGTTCTTTTCACTTTAAATTTGTGAAAGGAAAAAGCTGAAAATTTAAATAGTTAAAAGTTGAAATGTGAATAGTTGATTTTTGTATTATATGATTTATTTATTACATTTTATGTGGAGTGAATAAATAAAAGTATATTTACGGTGGCCCCTAGAGACAAAGCACATACAAACTTCAAATCACGTACGAACTCTGAAGCATGTACAAACTCCAAAACACGTAAAAACACGTACAAACTCCAAAACACGTAAAAACTCCAAAACACGTACAAACTCCGAAGCACGTAAAAACTCAGAAGCATATAAAAACTCAGAAGCACATAAAAACTCAAAACACGTACAAAAGACAACAGAAGTGCTCCAGGATGCTGGGCGCAGTGTTGAGCCTTTGTTATCTTGTGGCTACACAAGCCAGCAAGTACCAACGACCGGATTTGGTGTGTGGTAATAACAGGTAAATGAACTTTTTTTTAAATTATTTGAATATATATATGAGTGCCTGTGTATAAATACACAAACAATACACACATGCTTTCAATTGTGTAATTTAAGTGATCTAGTAGCTCTGCTTTGGAAGTTCAGTTAATGCTAGAAATGTGTTTTGGAGTTTGTACGTGTTTTGTCTCTAGGGGCCACCGCATATATTTATATATAAACATATATAAATAAAACCACTTGTTTTTACGTTAGTAATTCCTTTTGTGCATAATTTTATATTATTGTTAATAATAAATTAATTAAAGCAACAAAACAACCTGAAGAGCCGGTTCGGAGCCGAAAGAGCCGGCTCTTTTTAGTGAGCCGAACCGAAAGAGCCGGATCTCTAAAAAGAGCCGGAAATCCCATCACTAGTCAGTTGATCCCAGCCTGTTCAACCAGTTGTTTAAACAGATACACCTGAGGCGCTAACAGTCATCAGCCTCCAAACTATGCCATCTTTCTGACTGCGTTATAATGTTCTCTGAAACCCCGTTTGGGGGGCTCGAGTAATTTAATCAGCAGTGGAAGTGAATATAAAGCGTCTCGGTAAGCGGCAGACGATAGAATTGAGACCAGATAAGAGGTGGGATCGAGATAAGCAAACACCCAAGCAAAAAGAGGGGGAGAAAGACTGAATGTGGCTGTTGCCAGGCAAATTTTGCTTAAGAGTATCATGAAATAATAATAATAACTTCAACTATAATGATATGTAAGGTTTATAATAAAGATTTGATTCCTTTTAGCATATATCTAACCTTTAAAATTTAAAATAATGCTAGTGAGCAAATGATTATGTACCGGTAGCAGTATGTATATATTAGCAGTGGGGGGGTTTGTGACACACAGCCCATGGACCCATGTATTTGGTTTTGTTTTTACTCCGAATCCCCTTCCTGACAAATCTCAGGGATTTTTGTCTCCCCTGGTTTCAGCACCGGAGACCTTTCACGTGTTGCTACATTTTTACTTTCAGTTCAATCAAAACAAAAGATCGCCAAAGACAGGGTCTGAAGATGTCACAGATATTTTACTGAGTAATCAAACAGACTGGTTTTAAACATTTATTTTTACTTTTCAGGTCTGGCTGTGCATCATCATGGAAAAGCGGGAAGATGAACCAGATAATTCACACATGCAGCCAGAAGTGACTCACACTCATAGTCATAATATTACAGGAAAAATGAAACAGGGAATTTTTCCTGTGAGATAAATCCACTTTAAGTTGCTTTGGTCAGTCAGGTGCCTCATCAGGCACGCCCTTTATCAATAATACGTTTTCCAGATATTTCACCATCTAGCACAGAAACAGGTTGTATGAGACAGAACCCAAGTTTGACCTGATAATTCAGGTCAAACTTACATTTCATGGCATAAATACTATTTGTAGTATTTCTAAATCTCACCATGACTTTCCTGGAAAAATGGAGGTAAAAAGATATTCAAGCTTCCTAATCTTGGCCTCTCGAAGTACTGGCAAAATTGATGCTTAACTGTGGAAGCCTGAATATAGTTACTAAATATACAAGTTTTTGAAAAGGTTGGAAGCACAAAAGTCAAATATGTGAATATCCATATTTACAGTTTAACTCGAGTAGTTAGGCCACCTTTTAAAGATGCCTAATGCTCTGCCTTGGATCAAAGCTGTGGCCATACTTTTCCCCCCATTAGCAATAAAGCGAACAAGCCACACATTAGCTGGAGTGAAAATTCCTGTTTCTGGTGTGTTTTGCAATCCTATGTGGTCACTAAAAGTACCTACACCTTTTCAACAGGGGCGGGCCACATCTCATTTGCAACAGACACCAGCGATCCATGAACGGCTCATTATGCATCGTTTGGTCAGGCGTTATACAGCGCTACTTTCCTTTGTGTGACATCATGAATACCTTTAGGCAACTGCTGTCCCAAAATGTGAGCTGTTATATTAATTGTAATGCTTATTGTCTCAGTAAAGGTGGCGTTTTAAACTCGTGTGTTATCCTTGAACAACCTATGTGACCAGGAAGCTTTTAGTAACACAGGACTTTCCTGGGCCTACAGCACAGAGACTACAGCAGACGTAGTGTTTTGTGGGAGAAACGTTTCATCACGTCACGTCTCCTACAGGTAGTTTAACATTACTCAACAGGAAGAGGAAATACTTGGAACTATGTCAAAAACAAGTCCTTATCTGGAAGTCAGTTTCTTTGTTCTGACTCATGTAGGAAGGATCACATTTTCCAAACAAATCCGCTATACACAATAATTTCCAAACAGTTTCTATTGAAATTAACGACTTTGTTTCCATTTTCCAAATATAGTGCAGTCAAAAGCTATTTGACAGCACTCTTTCCTGATTTCTTTTTTTATGCTTATTTGTCACACTTACATGTATCATCACACAAAACAAAGCAAAAAAACCCCCCGAGTAAACACAAAATGCTCTCTTAATGAATGAAATTACAATTTCATTCATTAAGAGGGAAACGTTATCCAAACCTACCCAGCCATGTGTGAAAAGCTAAATCGTGATTTTAAAAAGTTAAATCACGAAGCTGAGTTTAATTTCACTAAACACACTCAGGCCTGATTACTGCCAGAGTTACCGAATCGAGAAATCACTTAAATAGAAGCTGTCTGACAAAGTAAAGTATCCTAAAAGACCTCAAAAAGCAACATATAACAGCATGAGCTAAAGAAACAGCTGAGAGACAAAGTCACTGATATCTATCAGTCCAGAAAGGGTTACAAAGCCATTTCTAAGGCTTTGAGACTCCAGCGAACCACAGTGGGACTCATTAGCCACAAATGGAGAAAACATGGCACAGTGGTGAGAAAGAGACCAGGCAAAAATGGCATCCATGGAGAAAATCACTGCTGCCTAAGAAGAACACAAAGGCTCGTCTTAGATTTACATAACAATATCGTGATGAAAATATCCAAGACTTCACACTTTTTGGAAGGTTTAAATTCTGTTACATGTGACATAAAACTAACACAGCTTCTCATAAAAAGACCATCACACCGATGGTCAAACATGGTGGTGGCAGTGTGGTCGTCTGGGGCTGCTTTGCTGCTTTAGGACGACCTGCTGTAATTGATGGAGCCATGAATTTTGCTCTCTACCAGAAAATCCTGAAGGAGGATGTCCAACCATCAGTTCATGTCCTGAACCTCATTTGAGTTATGCAGAAGTGCAATGATCCAAAACAACAGCAAGCCTACCTACACAAAAAATAAATAAAGAAAATAAATAAGGTGGTTTTGGAGTAGCCTATTCAATGGCCGGACTTATATTAGACTGAGATTTTTTTGGCAGGATCTTAAACAGGCCATTCATGCTCCAACACCCTCCATTGTGGCTGAATTAAAACAATTCTGCAAAGAAGAGTGAGCCAAAATTCCTCCACAGTGATGTGAAAGATTCACTGGCAGTCGTGACAAACGCTTGATTGTAGTTCTTGCTGCCAAGTTTGGCACAACCTGTTATTAGGTTTTAGGGGGAAATAACTTTTTTACATATGAATTTCAAATGAATGAAGTCATCATTTTAAATATTCATTTTGCATTTACTTGGGTTTTTGATTTTTAATATTAAATTTTGTTCAATAACCTGAAACATATACATGTGACAAATATGCCAAAATAAAACTCAGGAAGGGAGCAAATACTTTTTCACGACACTGTATATCACGCTACCTCCATCGGTGGTAGGTTGAACTGTGTTTCTCCCACAGAAGTCACTTGTTGGTGTTTACCCAGGCTCAGCGGGTGAGAGCAGCAGTGCTAAAGTCACACCTCAGGCCACTAAAACGGAGCCTGGATGTGAGGCCCCCAACATCAGGTGTCCAACAGAGAATGAGACGTGCCAAAGTTCTCACACAAGGCGACCGTCAAGGAATCTTAATTAGACCGTGGCCTCCTTTGAAGGGAAGATCTGTCATAGTCAGATTAATAGTGTCTTACTTCAGTAGGTTCCTGTCTTTAAGTCACACACTCCACATTCATTTGTGACTGGGTTATAAAAGTGTGGTGATAAAACAGAAGAGTGCTTTCACTCTGCACTTTAAAATGTGCACACAGACCTAATTACATCCAGTATGGGAACCAGACAACACCTTTTGATGTGATCTTTTATGATTTACATACTTTCACTTCTCTGGAAAACAATTGAGTCAAAGGGACGTATTGTGCCAGCGTGTTAGACAGGTTGTATCATTTCCTTGGAACTGTTGGCTCTGATAACTGCGAAAAATGAAGTGGGGAAAGAAATCTGAGTGAAACTGCTATAGTATCATTATCCCATCATCTGTGTCATATCTACCAAAGCACTTAACTCACAAATTTTAGTATTTTTATGTTTTTTTATTTTTTTATTTGAATGCACAATAGGCTTTTCAGAAACTGCTGATCCTAGTGGTGGTTGTGTGGGATTTTCCCACACAACCACCACTAGGATTTACAGAGAATGATACTAAAGGAAATTAACGAAAATATCCTAGAAAAACAGACTCTTTCCTTGTGAGCATTGAGAGGGGAATCCCCAGATTTTTACCAGCTGATTAGAATGTAACAGTAAATAAATAACCACACCTTCCAACCAAGGTTTGCAGAAGAGCACCTCTGAATGCACAAGAAACATACAGCCGCAGGAAGACCACTCCGGCTGCTGCTGTCAGATAACAACAGGAAACTGAGGCTATTGGCACAGTTCTCCACAAATGGGCAGTAAAATGATTATGGAGGATTATCTCTTATGATTTTGGGTTGTTTTTATTATTTTTTATATTGTTTACGTGGATGATTTCTTGAAAGCTTGTCTGTAAATCAGGTTTTCCTGTAGGCACATGGAAACACATGACAACACATGACAACAAAAAACATGACAACAAAAAATGACAATGAAAATTAAATAAAAGAATCCATCCTGCCTCGTATCAACAGGACCATGTAACAAATCTCCAATCATCTCAAACTGGTTCGTTGAACAGGATGATTCGTTCACTGTGCTCAGATGACCTCCACAGTTACCAGATCTTAATCCAGTAGAGCACCTTTGGGTGGAACAAGAGATTGTCATCACGCATGTGCAAACGATAAATCTGCAGCACCCGTGTGAAGCTCAATATGGACCAAAATGTGAGTGAGGAATGTTTCCAGCACCTTGTTGAATCCACCCAATAATTGGGATAATTAAGGCGTTTCTGAGGAAAACAGGGGTCCTAGTACTGGTGCGTGTACCTTAAGAAGTGGCCAGTGAGTGTATAATCAAATGAGAATCTAAAAGCAAATCTAAAGCATTTGCATTTACGATATGAACTGCAGCTTTATCTTGCTCTCCTGTTTCTCTTTCAAATCGTTTAAATCTACGTCTTCATTACTTTTGCTTTTGGGGCTTCGCACACAATAATTTTCCTGTTTTGCTATCTGACATCTTTGTCCTTGACTTTGATTTATCGTAAAAATACTGTAAATATTATTAGTTGGTACTCTGATTTGTGCCATGTGTTCCTGTTGTTTGAATTGTGATATATGGCAGCTTCACATGACAGCACTTGACTTTAAAAGCTTAATAAAAAATCAGCTAGCAACTAGCTCCAAAGCAAAAGTAGCAGTTTGTTATGGTCAATTTCTCAGATTTTACTCACTTGCTTAATTTAAGAACTTTTTGTGTTTTTTAAGTTAAAACACACACAAAAGAATTTTTCCCATGAACAATCAGCAAGTGTTTAAAAAAACTGATTACATTGAAGCATCATGTTTTGGATTTCATATGATTTTAAATATATATATATATAAAAGTGACTTCCAGATAACAGAAAGCCTTATAGAGATGTTCTATGGTTTAGTTCTCCAGCTTAAATGATTATTTAGGTAGCAGTTAAATGCTAGCTAACTCAAACGGCCTTACTCTCAGTGCTGAAAGAAAAGAAGAGTTTTTACAGTGAACGTTATGTCTCCAACTGAGCACACAATTTGTTCTTGGATTTAAGGATTTAAGACCTTCCACATCATTTCTTTGGATTGCCATGGGCTATAAGTCAGTCTTTGATGCGGCTGAAAGAGTCAAAAAGTGTATCAGCCCCCTCACAGTAGGTGCAGTAATCCAAGTTGACACTGCAGCCCTTTCAGAGAAGGTGACAGCATCTCTGTGGCTTGTTAAAGGCTGTGCGGAGGCTGACACCAGGGGAAAAGGAGATGCTGCAGTGGTAGGAATGCTGGGAGGACAGACGGCCCCCCAGATCAGCTGTAGCAGCTCTTCCAGAGTGAGCACATTCGACCAGACAGACTGTAAAGTCGTTAGCGTCCTGATAGCAGCAGAGCTGACAGAACTTTCCATCTACCGTTGACTTCTGAACTACAAGTTAAGCTCAACATTACTGAATAATGTTAACAGTATAGCTGAGGTTTGCAACCCCCCCCCCCAACAATACCCACCAGTATTTGTAGTGTTGCGTATACATGATGGTGCCACGCAGTGAGCATGTGTGTTACAATCTGGGCCCACATTTTTTAGCTTGTGCTTGTTTATTTCTTGGTAAATTGTCTCTATTAGAAAGAAGGTGGCAACCATCAGCAGATCATGTTGAAATTAAAGACAAACATGAAGCAGGTTGTAGACTTAAAACGAGCAACGCCCATCTCTGATGGTTTTTAGGTTTCTTTGTGGAAATTTATATATTAGAGATCAGTCATTGCACTGAATAAAAAACGCATTGTGTGTTCAGATATGACTGAGTTTAGACTGACAACAAACTTTCCAGGTCATGCTTCTCATGTCTCCTTCCATACTCATCTTCATATGTACTTCCTCAGAAGTGCACCCTGGTTTGGAAAGCAGTACCCCACAATTCAGATTTTCTTGGCTACCTGGCTAATGCGTACTGTCCAAAGAATAAGAATGGTTTTATTTTAAAAAACAAAAGACCAACCCATAATATATAATCAGTATGATTTGATACTGTTCTTTGCAAAGACAGGAACAAAAAAAAACCCAACATATTTTTAAATCCACCTTTCTAAAGTTCAGGTGTTTGATTGAGGTGAAATGTCCCTTTAATATCAGTACCAGTATGTACAATTTCAAATGTATCTATTTAACAGTCATCAGTAACAAAAAGCAGCCTGCAGCATCACCCACAATAAACCTGCAGTCATTTTCAAATTTATTAACGTGCTTAAATTAGTCTAAGACCTTTTTGTCATTTCTGATAGGTAGACTTTGTTATTTTCAGAAAAAGGTTATTATAGTGAACATACATGAGGTTATGTTATATATCATCAAGCAAGCACAGAGATCTCCATCTCATCCTACTGTGGTTATAAGACAGCCGTAGGCGTTTTACATCTTATTCTGAATGTGTTTTGGAAGAGTACGAGTTTATGGGGCCGTGTGTGTGCAGACGCAGTCACAGGTGTTAATGCCATGTGACTGAGGTCAAGACGGGTAAAGTGAGAGTGCTCAGCTGTCCACGTAGATCACTGTGAAAGAGCAGTATGTTGGGAATGGACCAGAGAACTGTGTAGAGTGATCCTAGCAACAAACTGTTAGAAACACAACTGTTACTCTGTGTGTGTGTCAGTCAGTTTTTATTAGGAAACAACATACACCTACTATTCCGAGTGTCACAGTGCTCCCAGCGCCATAAACGTCATGCCTTTTTTTGTTGTTGTTTGTCTTTGATAAATGGAGAGCTGCATTGTTTACATGTGATGGTATCGAGTACACCGTTGCTAAAGAATAAATATTTGCATGCAATTAGGTTTCATAATTTCCTGGACAAAGACAATTTTTGCATTTCTTCTTCTGCACACCACCACAGTGGACTTTTAAAATGAAGTGCAGTACACGAGCTGTATAAACAAGTTTTAATATGAATCATATTTGCTGCCTTATTTTATTTTTGATGATGTAGAACTCTCAAAAACTCCTGTATCAAATATGATTACCTGTTTAGGAATTACAGACATTTTTTGACAAACTAACATAATTTTAACATAATTAAATATTTATTATTTAATTATAAGGATAGTTTTTAAATACTCCTGTTTAATAATGCTTTGCGGTCACTGAAAGCCTGAAGTCTAGGACCCATGGACATCACCACATGCAGATGGTCTGCCAGGCCTTTAAGCTTTAAACCCCTTGAATTAAAGCTGAGAGTCTGCACGTCAGTCACATGTTTAATTAAAAATGCACGGTGGTGAACTATCCAATAATTTATGGACACAACTGTAGGGACCATTTATACATGGACGGGTAAACCTTTGCTCTTCAGTTACAACTTTTCATTTTGTATGTCACTTGCAACCAGTTGTTTCTGTGTGTGTTTGAAATCACCAGAACAATTTTCACCTTTGAAAACATGTTTATTCATTTTTTAAAGTGTATAGTATTGCTCCATTTGGCAACAGTGCAAAATCCAACATTTTAAAGTCCATCATAAATAAGAAACATACCATAAATAAATATCACCACATTTAACACAAACTTTAAAAAAAAGAAGAAGCTACAGTCACATAAAATTGCACAAATAGATGTAAGATATCTTAAGCAATCTTTCTATGTACATTTGGATCCACAGAATGGAGGCTAAAGTCTTGTGTGGTTTTGTGCACCTTTTGTCTTTAAAGTCTGTCCCTGCCTTGTATCGACTTCATCACAGCGTCTCTATAAGGCCATCACGACTCCAACTCTACGAGCGTCCGCACTTACACAGAAATTAAAACGCAAGGTTGTTTTAGATAAACAGAAAAGGTTCAACAAAAATCCTTCAAAATAAGGAAAAAAGGCAACTTCTCAGAAGTTTGGAAAGGTTAACACTGCACGACACGTGAAATGAACCCAGGTCCCATTTACTTTAGACATGCAGGTGAGATTCCCAAATCACCCACAACAGGTTCAGTGACATTATATTTGTGGTTAATCATACGGCATATATGATGAGGTAATAAAAAAGGGAATATGACAGCACCAAGTGTCAACAACATTACTGATTAGTGTCAAGTGTTGGCATACTGAAGCTAAACTAGACCTTTCTGCTTTGACTGAATTCCAGGATGATATCCACTTCCACATTTTTGGAAAAAACTGATCAAGAAGCAGGATTAAAAACAGTATAGATTTCTTTCATTGAGTGGTCAGCAGGTTTGCGAGCGATTAAAGCCTTTGTCACAAATGCAGTGTCAAATGCGGTCATGCTTATGGCAGTGAAGAAATATTTAGAAATGCAAAACGAAGGCCGCATTTCGAGATGCAACAGGAGAAACTCTACCCCTCTCATGCTTTAGACATTCTTTGTCATATCCACTGATGATATGCACATCACACATCTAAATAAATATATTAAAAACACTCTGAAGTAGGCATAGGTCGGATCTCCTTTCCTCCCTAAGCATATTTAAAACAGAATATATATTAGCATTTATACATTTTTATAAATACATATACTTTATCATCTCTGTTTTATATCTTTAAAAAAAGAAAAAAAGAAAATGGATCCAAACTCATTTACAGTTTTGAGGGCCTAGCTTTTCTATGCTGTTGGTGTCCATGCGCTCTTGCAGTGAGGGTTTACAACATTGCCTGTTACTGCCACCTAGTGTGGCAAAGCAGCACTACAATATATATATTTTTTCCTATCTTGTTGGTGCCAGTACATAAACATGCATGGTACAACCAGTAAAAATCTACATTCCAAAATAAATCATTCAGCTTTTCTCTCTCTCTCTTTTGTTTTTTTTAAATACATTATTGCAAAACCTCTGGGTGTCAAAGAAAAACCTTGCAGCGAGACCGCAACATCAAACCAAATACATGTACATCACACACGACAGAATTAAGGGGCCACCGTGTTTTTAGGTGTGTCAAACACCAGAGCGGTGGGAAATTTTTTTATTTTTATTTATTTATTTATTTTTAAAAGTGGAGCTTTGAAGAACGATTGGTCAATGTTCACATATGGGAGGGAGCCGGTATCTTTATGGCTATACAGTGGAGGTACTAAGGCCAGATATAGTGTAGTCCAGAATTAAGGGGAATATTGAAAACAGCCAGATTGTTAGAGGAAATTTAGAACATGCAATGCAGTAAGCCCAGTTTTTGTTCATTCAACCTCAAATTAATATAATCAATGAGGCTAAGAATGTATCTGAAGCTGCAAATGCACAAAACTGAAAGTTTTGTTGATTTTTTAAAAGGACTTTTTGTTGATATAATAAAAAATTTACTTGTGAAATACTGTACATTACAGTTTCCTATAATCAGTGAAAACAACATAGATCTTTAAATCCATTACCAGCATGTTTGTTTGTATTTTAATTCTGGTGCACTAATCTTCACCAAAACTGCCACTAATTCTGAAGCACACTACACCGAGGCTTCAGCCCATCTGTTCCCCTCGCCTCCACACATTTACCTGTCCAACCACCAGCGCTCTTCCTCCTCATCTTCTTTGTTTCAAACAGAGCAGTTGCGTCTCTTCCCAGAGCCAGTCTGGGCTGTAGCAGCAGAGGCTGAGGTCAGCCAAACAATGACCCCGTGTCAAAGGCTGGTGGAAGAAACCGAGAGGGTGGGCGAGGAAGGTGGCGGGAAGTTCAGGAGCTCCAGCACAGCCACACCCACGCTGCTGCGCCGTGTGAACATGCAGGAGGCTGCGACCCATTTATTGCTGCGTGGGTTGTACTTTTCAATGGAGTTGAGACTGGAGCTGCCATCATTGCCTCCCACTGCGTATAACCAGCCATCCATTGCCACCAGGTCATGAGTGCTCCTGGAAGGGAAAAAGACTATTTAAATGTGTAAGTTCTCACATATATTTAATATGATGTGTGCAAGTCGCTACTGCTGAAACGGACAAAGAAACAAATAGCAAATTCATGTGGTCTGAAACCACAGCTAAAAGCTGCAGTGTTCAAAGAGAAGAGAAGCAATTGGGACACCCAATGACCAGTGTACTGGCTTAGCCTTTGGATGAAACTGTCAATTTTGGGGACTTGTGGTGTTGCCAATTTTCTCTCCATCGTTTCTTTTTAAAAGTAAAATAGAAGGATAATGAAAATGAATCAGCGTCAGACAATGTCCAATAGTTATCAGATGAAATTTGGCATCTAGCATTTCTCATTTGCTCTCCACACAGACATGCAACCAAAGCCTCCTCAAAGGCCATTAGTCAATGCCACTCAAATTTTAAGATAAAAGTGGAAACCAGAAAGTTTCTGCTGTCTCTTACCTATAGATGTTATATAATCATATACACAAGCTGTTTACAGAGCTTTTCACACGACTCTGTGCAGTCCTATGGTTAAGCACTCCCTTACTGCTTCCACAGGAAATAAGCTAAGCAGCAGCCAGGTGCTGATGATGAATTGCACTTTGATCATCAGCAAGTTTGCGCACCTCTATAAAAGCAGCAACGTTTGGCAGTTTGCTGCCTGAAGCATTCAGGTGTTTGTTAACACATTGCCACAATTGCCCAAGTGAAGATGTCCCAGCAAATTCACATAAAAGTCAGGCCGTGAAAAAAAATAAATAAAAAATACAAGAACTTTGTCTCAGATGTTGCAGGCCTCAGCATGTTAAATGTTAAAGTTTATGACAGTAAAATTTAAAAATGTGAACACGTGCGGCTTGTTTGGAACGATTTTCTCTAAAAAGAACCAGGTGACATGGCTTTGGTTTGCAAAGACGAACCTAAACAAACTACAAGACTTCAGGAACAATGAACTTTGGACAGACAAAATTACTGCCGTAAACACGGTATATCCATTCAAACATCTCACGCCACAGTCAAGCATGGTAGTGGAGGGGTGGTGATTGGGGCTCGTTTTGCAACCACAGGACCTGGACACCTTGCAGTTATTGAGTCAAACATGAACTTTTACAAAAAAAACTACAAGAGGGTTTCAAAAACCACACAGGACTGTCGCTACCAAAAACCTTAATGTAACATAATGTGTATATGAGCCTGTTGCAGTGCTTGGGTAACACAACTCTGTTTAATATTTAGCTTTGGGGATTAAAGCAACCTGACATGGCACAGACCTTTAAAAAGCAGTACTTTTTGAACATCTATACTTAATTCTTAATCAAAGCAAATGATCGGTGTAAAAAATAAATAATTTAAAAAAGAAACATTTTCTGCGCTTAAAGAGGACTTGGAACAAATTTGGTTTTAATGTTCATTTCAAATATCCCCGTCGTGACCGTAACACAATGAGATGATTTTGGACAAGACTATTATTCTACAATGTCTCCCACACCAGCACACGTTAGAAGTGGCTATAGCGTGTGACACATTAGTAGCCAGTACAGTGTGATTGTTTTGGACTGTGGAAATGGAGCCTCTCAGCAACTGGATAAGAAAAGAACTCCAAGGCACACAGCTGATTAATGCCATGGGTTATTCATGGAGCTGCACAGTCAACTGTTGTCAGGTTTTTCTGCTCCTACAACACACTGACTCATACATAACCAAGTGTGCGTGTGCGGATGCATAAGTGTGTCTGCCCTGGGAAAGAGCAAATCTGCCGATGCTATCACAAATCCTCAACAGCTACATCTCCAAATCTTCCTCCCTGCTGCAGATCCTGTGACAATACAATGCTGCGAGCGTGCGTGCGTGCACGTATGCCTTTGTTGATAATCACTTGCAAGATGAGTTTCAGCTTTCATCTTCTAAGAAAATTAAAACATAAAAACTCTGTTGTGGAAAATAGGCCACTTGATGTTTATGCCTTAAGAAGGTTTTGGCAGCACAAGGGGAAAAAAAATCCTCCAAATGCCCCGACACCCGAGCCTTTTGCACACAGCGAACTAATTGCAGCCGAGATACTATTCTGACAAGCTACATACAGACAGAGCTACAGATATTTTTTCAGCTTTTCAAAGAAGATGGTTTTATCTCTTTATTTAGGTTAGAGTAAAACTGAGGCTTGGCTTGTGGTGCTTCTCAAATCCTTTCAGCAAGGTGTCGTGCTTGTTAGAAGCACAAAAATAAGGATAAAAGCTGGACAGCGCTAAAAAAAACCAAAACAAAAAAAACCCACAGAGGCTGTTTCCATAATCTTCACTCCCAGCTGAAGTTATGCAGGCGTAAAGGGAGAACTGGGTCATCCTGCTGGCTCAGTTGGCTAAAGGTGTGTTTAATTTATTACCTTGAATTCATCCCAGATTTTTTTCTCATCTCTTCTCTTTCTGCCTCTTACGGTGCAGCATAATGTAAAAAAAAACAAACCATAACCTCTGTTCTCTTTGTAAATGTGGCTAACCTGCGTATATTCATGGCGGCAACTCCTTCCCAGGTGTTGGTCTTGGGGTTGAAGCGCTCCACTGAGTTCAGGCAGCTGGTGCCATCATTGCCTCCTGCGACGTAAAGCATGCCGTCGAGCACGGCCACCCCGGCACTGCTGCGTCGGCTCAACATGTTGGCGATGGCGGTCCACGTGTTGCTCTATTCAGCCAATCAAGAGACCGAGCACATATTCACACAGCAGATTCATTTGTACCGTTTCACTCTGTCTACAGCATCCAGTCTAGGTAAACCTGGCAACAGACGAGTTTTTCTAATGATAAATTTAACAGCTGTATACCTGGGGGTCATATTTCTCCACTGTTGCGAGATGTGAGGAGCTGTCATAACCTCCCACCGCATACAAGCTGCCATCTGGAGGGGAAAAGGGAGTAAATACTGAGAATGTAAATATTAGCGGTCGCATACCGAGATGGCAACTCCCTCTTGATGTGAGTTATTAAAATACAAACAGTGAAAAGTAAATACAGGAGCACAGCTTGGTTTTTTTTGCCAGTACCTACCCAGAGTTGCTACTCGAACATATCTCCTACGAGTGCTCATAGCAGCAATTGAGGTCCATGTGCTGGTCAGAGGGTCGTACCTCTCCGCACTAAAAGAAGAGGTGAAAAAAGACAGATGCTCACGTGTATTTAATTCAGCTTAAAATGATCAGTAATCATCAGCATAATAACAGGCTGTGCATACCTATTGAGACAGGAAGCTCCATCATAACCCCCCGCAGCGTACAGCAGGCCATGCAGGACAGCTACGCCTAGACAGCTCCGTCGTGTTCCCATGGAAACCTCAGGTTGCCAGGAGTTAGTGATAGGGTCATAGGACTCCACGGTTGCAAGGTCAGAGGTGCCGTCATAGCTAAAGAGAGCGACACGGATATAAATGAATGCACAACTTTGCAACAAACGGTGAACATACAAGATAAAAAGTTGCTTTGCATGGAAGAAAGCTCTCACCAGCTTATCGAGCAAATGCAAATTATCCACAAATTCTGCTTCCCCTCAAATCACACAATGTAATGTTTGAGTAACAAATAACTTTTTAGGGTCAAACGCTGCGATTATTATCACCTACCCTCCAACAGCGTATAGTCTGTTCCCAATTGCTGCCACGCCCACCCGTGCCCGCCGAGTGGACATGGACGCCACCATGTGCCAACGGTCTGTTCTGGTGTCGTACGCCTCGCAGTCTCCGTGGATAGCAAACAAGCTGCCACCACCTGGGAAAGAACAAACATACACTAAAAAAAATGAGGAAAAATGCTTTGAGCAAAAACGCAAATGTCATCAGGAGGATGGTGACATGAGAAAACGAGGACTTCAACTTCGGGTTTTTAAAAGGAGTGAAAATGAAATGTGTTTACAGTCATTCCAAACAGCAACGCTAGAAGTTAAAAATGAGGGAGGAGAAGTATTAGAGCCTCACAGCCTCCAATCATAGTGGGTGTAAAGGTCAGATTGTTCATTTTGGAAACAGTCGATGGAGACACATCTGACGTGTGTGTGTGAGTGTGTGTGTACACAGGCGCACTATTCAAGTTCCAACATGCAGTTCACACAGAATAAAAAAATGCTGGCATTTGTAAAAATCATGAGTGACTGGTGAGCTAGAGATGTGTGTGGTCCAAGTGTACCCTAATGGGTACCTTCAGATGCACACTGACCAACGGCGAAGAGCACAGGGCTGGCGCCTTCACAGCGTCGTGGGCGCGTCCGGCTGTTGCTTAAGACACCCCTCTGCTCCGGCATCAGGTGATACTTTAGGGCCTCGATTAGCAGGTCTTTGCACTCCGAGTGGTGACGCACCAGCAGCTCCGTGTCTACGTTGCTCATCAGAAAGTCTCGCCTCAACAATGGCAGCCGCACGCACTTCATCAGCTAGCGAAGACAGTGGGAGAGTGGGTGATGAGCGGGTGGCGCTACATAGAGTTAAACAACAAAAAGGGGAATGGTTTCCATGTTACCCACCCCAAACGACTTACCCAAGGTACATGTTGCCTGCGTCCATCTATATCATGTTTTACCCAACTCAACACGGCTCGGTACACTTCTTCCTCAGATGGCACATTGAGATTGTCACTGGAGATCAAATCTAGGACCTGGATCGCAAAGACAAAGCATATAGGAAGAGTGAAATTATACTATCGCTTACAACTTTATATTATTCTTTTATTTTTTTTAAATCATAGTGTATCAACTTGGACCGTTGAAAAGCATTTGCAGAATACTTTCTTGTGGTTGTAGAAATCGGCACACAGGAAGTAATTTGCATGGGTCACAGACCGTGTTAGTTCCTGTATATGGTGACTTCAGCTGAAGTCTTGCATCTCCTTTTGTTTTGTTGTCTCAATTCAAAATGAAAGAAAGGATGACTCAATAAAGCACGACTCTGACATCGTGCACACTTCGCTTGTGCATTATATTACAGCCTGTGTGTGTGCACGTGAGCCGTGATACAGTTTACGTAATAGTTTAAGCTACCACTTCTTCAATTGTGCATCTGTGGCACAACGAATGCTGGACTCTGAGTGGCTGGCTGGCAGTGTTCCCAGCCCAAGCCTAAGCTGGCAGGGCTGGGTGGGACCAAGGAAGCCAGCTGCTGCTGCTGCTGTCTTGCCTGGCCAGATCAGAGCAAAACCCTCCCAGGAACAGCCTCCTCTAATCCAGAGTCACACACAGAAATACTGCTGATGCCACTGCCCCACCCTGCAGTCCCTCCTACCACTGCATGCACATAGTGCATCAAATTAACTCCAGAATGTGTGGGTGCATATGGAGAAAAACGCCTTTACTGCCTTTTCATAGCATGGCAGCACGATTGAGGGACATATGAGCGCCACTGTGTCAAAGTACTCATGTTTTCATAAGCTAAACGCAGTAATTAGGAGGAATCTGTCGACTGTTGTCTTCAAAATGTCACGCATACGACTCTACATCACCAAATTTGGCAAGTCACAATCCTGTCGTGCCTTGCCACTTCCTCCAGAGAACATCAGAAGAAATATGGGGCATATTTCACAGCTCTGTGAGCTTGGAGTCCTGTAGAGCAGCCAGTACATAAATCCTGATCTGGTGCAGATTTATGACAGTCACAGAACAGCTGCAGACACGACAGTGGAGTAAGCCAAGAGAAAGAGAGAGACAGAAGAACAGGAATGAAGAAAATGGCCTATTTTTAATCTGCTTTTATGCAGCTTAAGTTTCAGTGTTTTAATGGACTGTGCCCACACACTGCAGATTCAGTCTCTGGGCTTTGAAGGCCAGATACAGAGGGATGCTTAGTGTGTTACTCTGGTGGAACAACATCGCTTTAGGACTGTGGGAATTGTTATTTAAAGAGTGAGAAAATAACAGGAAAGGGATGGTAGTAGCAGTTTGTTAATTTTCTTCAACTTCCTTTTAATTTGCTGTTACCTTCTTAAACATTTCATCTAAGAGAATATATATTTTCTCAATTCTTTAGATGTTACAGTGAGCCCCTGCCTGAAACAAAAACATGATGTGCCTCTGTGGGCTTTTAGAAGCTGTCTGATATCATGAACACCAATTTTTTAAAAAAAACCACGAATTGCTCTAAAAGTTTAAAAATAAAAACATGTAAACTTTGTACTCAGGTAGGTGTGTTTAAACTGCAGGAAACAGGAAGTTTAAATAACCCAACAGCAGCACTACTTTATTCTTTAGCATGCCAGGAATAGACTAATACCAACACATAAATGTCAAATACAATATGCCAGGATGTCCCGCTGGATTTTGTATCACTTTGCAGTAAGAAGCTAGCGTATGTTTCTGCCTTTTCTGCTACAATTTTGGGCAACAACTTTTTAAAAAATATTTTCACTCCTTCGGGATCTACTCCAAAAAGGACTTTGCAGTTCTTGTTAGCCAAACATTGCCCTCTTCACAGGTAACTGATAGCAGTGTTTGGCTGCTGAGCAGCTCATTTGACCAGGGTTATATTCTTTCCCAAGGCCCAGCATTCCTTACATCGCTCTAAAATAATAAATGGGTACACCTACAAGATGCATTTCTCTTAAAACGTTGGTTAAAACAAGCAAAAGAAAATTGAACCAAAATAGAAACCATTATTGTTACGTCAGAGGAGCAAACACTGCTGTTAGCTCTCTAAACAGCACAGCAGCTGTGGAAATGTCACTGGCTTTGCCTAATTACCACTTCCCAGACAGGAACCAGAGTGCTGCCACCGCTGAGCCCTGCTAATGAATAAGTGATAGTTTGGCTTAGCCGACTTGCCAGATGACAAAACTGCAGAAGACAGTGAAAACAGGCAGGAGAAAAAGTTTCTCTAGTGAATGTCAAAAGCACACAACTTCCCCGTGGCATGTTGATGCGGTTTAAAAAAGAAAAAGCTGTGCTTGTGTACACATTATGCTGGGGAAAAATTATAGATGTAAGCATTGCTGCGTGTCCTTTGTGCTTTGGCATTATTCATGATAGATTAATCATCACCCCTACCTGTTTCAGTGGCAGCAGCATGAACTCCTCAGTCTTGGACACCTCCACAAAGTGCTGCAGGACATACTTGTGTGCTGACTTGAGCAGGTCGCTGCAGGAGTGTGTGTCAGCGAAGCCTCGGATGCCCAGGCAGTTTGAGGGGTCCAGCTGGCTGAGGAGGAACTTACAGCAGGCGTCCCGCACCCCATTGAGCTGCAACAGGCTCGCTGCTGGGAGCAGTGTCTACAACAGGTGGAAACGCAAAGTCTGTTAATTTTTTTGTGCCATATGAAAAAGAAAGAAAAAAGTGGTTTAGCAGTTGTGTATGTGAATCTTAAAACGTCAAGCCTACCTGCACATTTCCTTCCCCGACCACAATCTCTGCTGTGTAGGCATACTGGACCAGCTGCTCCAAAGCCTGAGGGTCAATGTCGTGAAGGGTCACGTGGGTCTGACGGCTCTCAGACATCTCATCTGCGTGGCCGCACAGAATGAGATCAGATTAATTTTAACAAATTACACCGAGTAAAGCTCCAGCTGATAGCAAAACTCCTCCCTCTTCAATCATACTGACACATGGCATCTCATAGCATTTACAGCACTGCTGCAAAATGTCAGCACAGCTCATTTGTTACCGTTTATTAAATCAGTCGTTTCAAGTGTGTGAGATTTTTGAAATTCCTGGATATAAACACTCTCTCTCCCACAGAACTAAGCCTGGAGCTTCTACAGTAACAGTCACGAGCTTCATCGACTCATAGTTAGACAACCTCACAAACACCTCTGCTGAGGTTTTCTGTTAAAATAGCTTAATTAGGGACTCTGTCAGATGACATGAAGTCTAGCAGCTGAGTCTCCAGGCAAATGACTGTCTGGAGACACACAGCATCCTCACAAAGGGCTAGTGTTTGGGAGGAAATCTGACTTACACACACCTCACATGACCACCTGTGCCCCAGACAGGAATAGGTGGAAGGAAGCGATGATGCTGAAAGGATGGAACAGCCATAACGGCACGCACCCACGCAAAAACAAGTTCTAATGTAAACAAACTCAAACAACAGAGAAAAATAGTTTGCAGTTTGAGTTTGTCATGCCACTTGCTCATCTTTGTTAACTTCAGGGAGAGTATACAGTATATGCATCATCAAGGTCCATAACACAGACTGAACTTACTGGTAAACATAGCGTGGAAGTATGGACTGCAGGACGCCAGCACCACTTTGTGCGCCTTGATTTCTTTGTTGGAGACATGAAGGACGATGTCACATAGCAAGCCACGCTGTCGCATCCGGTTCATGGACACGAAGGAGTCGTGGTAGTGGCGCTTTGAGTTGTGCGAGATGCTGTGGCCATCACGGTTGAGCAGCTGCATGCCCCCCTCCATCATGGTGCCTGACGTTGCGGTCGTGGGCTCGTGCCTGGGCCGCACTCTTGGCAACTGAAACGTCAAGAAAAGCTTTTTAATGTCGGCCAATACTAATATCATCATCATAATAAAATCCTTTTTTTGGGGGGTAGACAAAAGTCTTGGCTTTGCTTATCTATAGGGAGTGAGCTGTTATGACAGGTGTCCTGGGCAATCATTATACAGTTATAGCACCCATCCTGTCGGCTATGACAGGAAGTCCTGCCAGCATGACAGAAATCTGAGTACAATCACAAAGTGTAGTAGGATGGATGGCCTGATTATTTCACATTCAGTCTCAGGAATGATTAGATCTCACTATGACACACCAGAGAGTTTCAAAAGATGGACATTATGGATGAGCCTGCCATCAAATCAGTGTGATCCATCCTGACTTGCAATTTAATTGGACCACATTTAGCTGTGAACTCCCCCACTCTGCTCTTGAATGGAAGAACACACTATGCATGTTGCATAACTGTCATCACGCAGCATCTTAGAAGTTGTTGTCTGATGAATATGTAGTGACCAGATGAGGAAACCAGATTGAAGCAAGAGTAGAAAACCACAGGCCAAGAACAGACTGATTCTTAAACAAAACAAAATATAATGCACTAACTCCGATGCAGTGATACCTTAAAAGTGTGAAAGGCTTATAAGCAGAAGCTGACTATGGGGTTGGGGAGGCCACGCTATCAAAAATATAACCTTCATACTCATTTGCAGCTCCACATTTGTAACCTTTGAAGAATAGCTTTCAAATAATTCTTATTTATCTAATGCAGCTAAAAAAAGGATTATTTATCTGGGATGAACAGGACCCTGGAGCCCACAATTCATCCCATAAACTGTATATAACGCATACACAGACTAACGCATACACACACATAATGCCTTTAATTTAAAAAAAAAAAAAAAAAAAAAAAGGGGGGGGGGGGGGGCAGGGATAGCTCAGTAGGTAGAGTGGTTGCCCCATGACCGGAAGGTCGGGGGTTCGACTCCACTGAACAACTACCCTGAGGTACCCCTGAGCAAGGTACCGTCCCTACACACTGCTCCCCGGGCGCTGCATTGGTGGCTGCCCACTGCTTCACTGGGTGAATGGGTTAAATGCAGAGGAGTAATTTCCCTACGGGGACTAACACATGCATATATACACACACACACACACATATGAAAGATGGACACAGCCAGCACAACATCACTACCATCTTTTCCATTTGAAACCTGACCTGACAAGCGAGGAGTGGATGTGAGTGTGAAACAGAGGAACACTGAATTCTTGCTGGCAAGTGATTTGCAAGTATTTAGCCACTGAGCAGACGCTGGTTCGCCCTGCGTTCAGACGAATAATTAAAATGTGGCTACAAGGGGCTCTCCCTCAAGCTCCTTCCCTTGCCTGGGAACCCTTCAATGTTCCCCTGGATAAGATCGTAGGATGTGGCTTAAGAGACCAACTTCTCGGCTTAGACTGCTGCCCCTACGACCCAGGCCCAGATAAACACCGAAACACTATTTTACATGCTCTTCTTTTAAATCAATTGATCTGACTGGCCTTCTGATTGGACTGCTCTTCGCAAAACATACGGTCTGAACAGCCGGTTTGGTGGGGCTGCTCTTCTCACAGCCAGAGGTGCTGTATCAGAGATGACAATATTTAGAATATCAGCCAAAAGTGGAAAAAGAAATCACAGTAACCACACATTTAGACTTTTTTTTTTTTTTTTTTGCTTAAATATATTAGCTGTACTTAGACTGATGTCATTATTTTAAACTTTGCTGTTATTTAATGTGAGCATTCACAGGTGTAGAAGAACTTATATGATTGAAAATAAAGGAATATATGTGATATATGTTTAAACTTTAATGATAAAGAAGGATTCTTAAACTACAGGACCCCTGATAAGTGTGGTCATTGCCTGCAGGACCTTACAGCCACACACATTAAACAAATAAATAAAAACCACACATACCTTAGGATATCTATTTAATACACCAAGCTGGAACATTCCCTTTGAACCACCACATACAAACAGCCTCTGTATGCTTTATTTAGACATATGACAGGAGGTTTACAATCTTGAGTTAATCAGAGCAATTATGCAACAAGCAGAATCTCATCAGGAGAGAATATTGACCAGTTTGAAGTCCAAGAAGTGCAATGCTCAATGCTGAAACCCATTGTACCATTTTTCCTGATTATGTTAAGTTTCACATGACTGTCAAATAAGCAGTTCCCTGTTATGATCAGTACATCCTAATAACGGCTCTGTCGCTTTCAATTCAACACTCTTCCCCCATCCCACCGAGCACCATCTCAAATGTCATCACAGCTGCCTGGCTACTACCCCTGGGTCCCATTTTCCAAAACACAATAGCCCATTAAAAAAAACAAAAACACGCACACCAGCCATGTTCCTCTATGAGGGAACAATCTGCTCTCATGCCCAAGGGAATAGTAAGAGACAATGCTGGAAAATGAGACATGGAAACACGGGATGTTGTGGTAGATGTGAAAACAACTGTCACAGTTAAACTAACAAACTGAAACACTTGTCCTGTTCATCTGAGGCTTGTTTCTCCCTTTATCGTCTCTACCCCCAAACCCTGGCTGGTATCCACACAGAGGCTGAGTTGCTCCTTGATAAATAGTGCCTGCACAATCCTGCTGAATGCACAATTTCATTGGGGGACACAGGGATGTTCCTATCCAAATATTACTATGTGATATACGGAAACCCCAACCCCCACTCCATCAGCACTGAATAAGAGCATATGTCAGCTGCAGCAGCGGCAATAGGAAAGAAAATGAATGTATAATGGCTTTACCGGTGGTTGTTTTGCAGTTATCCTTGAAGACAGTGTGTTCCAGGAGGTAAGGGGAGATGAATGAAGAGCTGTCGCAGTCAGAAGGCTCTAAAATCCTATCACCGTCTACTTATCGGTCCATATTGTGACTCGAGCATAGGAAATATGAAGAAAGCCTCTGTTTTGTGCTGTATGTGCTTGACGTCAATGCAAAAAAAGAGCTGCCTGAAAGCTGACATCGGTCTGTTAAGGTGACGCTGTAATTGTCGAAGCCGAAGGTAGCAAGGCTTGCTCATGCTGTTAAATTTTAATACGTTAAAAAGGAAGACATGGTTGAAAAACACCGGTATGTCATTTCAAATGACCAACCGGCAAACTAATGCAGTGAATGTTCAGTTTACGAGCCCACAGACACACGCGACCTTAAGCCACCACTTTTGTCTTGTCGGAACACGGAAGTGTGTTCGACGTATCCGTCTGTGCTACTGTGAAAGGGGGAGTTTTCAGTGACGCGCTGTGATTGGCCACAATATGAAACATACCCCGTTTTGGTTAGCCCGGAAAATAAAATGAAACATAACTACAAACGTGTTCAATAATGCACAGCTTCTGTAATTTTTTCCTCGTTATTTACGTGCAAATTATACACTTATCACCCTACTACTGACGTAAAATAAGCACCCTGTCTTTATTATCTCTACGTGAGATAGCCAGTGATTCTAAATAAGCTGTCTATGAAGCTAGCCGCTAAGGTAACGTTAGCTAACCTGAAAAAAATTAAAGCACAGGGTACTCACGACCAGCCGTCGTCGGTGTCGATGCGATGACAGCAGTGACTTCCTTCGGTTTGTAAGCTTGCCCAGCTTTGAGGCCGTGCAAAGTAACGTTTAAAAAATACTGTACTCCTCTCTGGATATTTGGCTTCCTGTGTCTGGTAAATGCAGCTGAACATTTTATTTAAACCTCACGTGTTGCATCAAAACAGTGTCCGATCTTGCACGCGCAAGAAAATTTCGAGGTTTCCGTGAACGCACTACCGTATATTTGTTTTAAATAATCAGTTGATTATTTGTTCACTGTATTTGTGCCGACTTTACTTTCATCAAAAACTAAACAAATAAAGTTCGTTAGCATTTTATCAAAAATAATAATGTTTCGGTTAGTCGGTGTAATTATAAACGCAAGTACCGTCATACGATCAGTATCCGCGAAACATAAAACCAATTCCATCGCTTTGCACCAGAGGATTGTGGGTATTGCGGTTTGGCGTCACGTTTTTTAGATCCAGCATGGCAGCGAAACAGAAAAGGTTTGTTAATATTTTCTTTATTATGCTATGAATACAATGAGATTTACCCAGTATTTTATGTTGATGTTGAAAGTTAAAGTCTGGCCAGTTAGTCGTGAAAGTCATTCTAACTCTTTACGACTGTATGTTAGTAACTAAAGTGCTAGCATAAAGTCGTCATGCTAACTCGAATACGACTGCTGTATTCTAAGTGTGGTTTCGCTTCATGAAAATATTAATAATAATAATGATAATAATAATAATAATAATAATACAAGGTTCCTGAGTGTTTTAGGGAGATATTTGCATCTGACTGACAAGTGAACAGCTAACCAACAAAAATGCTTACACGTGAACTTAAAAACTGTAGGACAGTTAGACCACACACACATTTTGATCGACTTGCTTCTTATGGATTGTTTTCTTTCTTGTAGGAAATTAGAAGACTTGAGTGTGGATGAGTTCCTGCTGACAGGCTTTGAATCGGACGAAGAGCCTCCCAAACAGAATGGGCTCAAGAAGAAGACAGATCAGAACTCTCCAAGCCCTAAGAAGTGAGTCCTTATATTTAGAGACCTTTAGGGGGTGAAACATAATCTTAAATGTGGGCACGCTCTGATACGGGTATACACACGTGCAGCATTTTCCAGTGTAAAATATTTGGATATTGTATTCTGTTCAATTGGGGTCATATCTATTTACTTTTCAGACTCACCAACTGACTTCACACCCCTTTAGCTATGGTACTATTCTGCTATATGTGCTGCCTGGCCTAATCAAAGTCAAAGTCCTAACCTGACTGAGATGCTTTGGCAGGGGCGTAATTTCCAGGGGGCCTGATTATTCTTTTCTGTATGATGTACTGTTAGAAAAGTGCAAATGCAGAAAATGTCTCAAAGTTCTGTAACTCGTTTTGTACATACTCTGTATTTGTAGAGATCAAAAGTCTAAAGGTAAGGCCTCTCAGCACAAGGAGCAGCTGTCCAGGTTAAAGAGCAAAGATCCCGAGTTCTACAAGTTTCTGCAGGAAAACGACCAGGCACTTTTAAATTTTGACGACACCGACAGCTCAGACGATGAAGACGAGAGAGGGTACCACAAACTACCATCTAAACTGGAGGTAAGAGGGCTACTTACTTTCTGGTGTGAGTTCTTTTGGAAATTAGGAGATCCTCATGCTGCCTTTTTACATGTTTGTAGGAGGCCAGCTCTGGGGATGAAGAAGATGATGACGATGAATATGCAGCAAAAAGTTCAAAGAAAGCCAAGAAGGGAGCAGATACTATCAAAGTCACAGACAAAATGATAGACGACTGGAAAGTGGCCATGAAGAAAGAACCCACAGCTCATCTCTTCAGAGAAGTCACGCAGGCCTTCAAGGCTGCTGTCGCCACAACGAAGGGTGAAGAGGGCGGTCAGTGCCGCTACAAAGTAGCTGACAGCTCAGGTGGGTCCTCATATCTGTATTCATGTATATATGGGTATATAACAGTTTAATTTGAAATTAAAACACCAGTCACACAGGCCTAGAGGCCTGTCAGCAACCATTTACCATCCAACAGTCACAAAGGAAAAATGTGTGTTCTCCAACCGGTAAGCAAGTGATTGTTGAAAGCACTATTTATGCAGTCCTAGAGAGGGGGGTCTGTGACCCCTGGCAACCATTGATTGCTATGTGAAAGTTTTAATTCTGTGACTGGTTGGTGAGTAGTTGGTCTTAAATAGCCCTTTTCCATTAGCACCTCTTCGGATCAGATCGACTTGGTTTTTGGGGTTTTTCATTATGTGGTAGTACCTGGTACCACGTACTTTTGTAGTATCTACTCGGCCGGGGTTTCAAGCGATCTGAAAATGTGACGACAACAGACTGCATCCCACTGGTTGGCTAGTCATTGGTCATGAGAGCATCTCCTTCATGAAAATCCAGCCAGTTTTGAAACCAGGCAACAAGGAAACACAGTGGTCCTCAAGTCTGATTAAAAAGCCATACACCGAGCAGCAGGTATACCATCGGTGTAACGTCCACGGGACATTTGGACCCACTGCTATCACGACCCTATAGACAATAGATGGGGCGACTGGAAAACGAGTCGCCCCATCTGGATGATGAAAATGGCTAAAGGACCTCTTTTAAAAGAGGTATACGGTGATGCAGTGGAGACAGTTCAGCATCTTCCATACAAACTGCTGTCGACTGCTGTGATCTGCTAGCAACCGGCAACCAATCACCAACCAGTAAGGGAATACCTAGCGAATTTAATAATTTAACCATAATTTGTTGTCAGTCCTTAATGACTTGTCACATGCTGTTGGAAGCGTTCATGCTTTTGTGTGATATTTTACTCATTAATTAGCTTGTAGTCGTGTCCCTACGGTTGTTTATGCAGTGCCAGCCACGATAGAAATATATAAAATGCTTGGACTTGTTGTTATTGTTGTCAGGTGGGGTTTTATTTTTTGTTTTGTTTTGGGGTTTTTTTGTTTTTTTGTGGGGGGGCTTTTGTTTTTCACTTTTTTGAACATTCGTTCATCTCCGTTCTGATACTTCTGGGAAGCTGCAGTTAGAAATTTGCTGACATCTCTGAGTCCTCATGTTGAGGTGGTCATTTTTATTCTCTGACTGATAAATTAAAAAAAGTGTAGTCAACAAATAAAAAAAAAAAAAAAAAAAAAAGGTAAATGCACAGGAGGAATTGAGAGTATCGAACAGGCCAATCACAGTAGCGGTTATATTTGTAGTTACAAATGTAACTGCAAAATGTAGTTACATTTGCACATCAGGTTACATTGTAGTGTTTCAGAGGGTTTCTGTTACGATGTATCTACAGTGCAGATTTAATGTTTATTTTAACGTTTTAAGCACTCCGTAAGAAGCTCATAAGATTCACAAACATCAAAAATGAGCTAGGATAAACAAGCTACATTATATAAATAAAAAGAAGCGAAGAATAAAAGAAGCGCAGCTTATTTAGAGACAAACATGCCGATCTCTGTCACAGAGAAGAAATTGAAAACACAGTTTATCAGTTACAAAAAGTCCTCTGGCAGTTCTTCAAGCTTTCCTTTAAAGATCGATTGTTTCTAGAATTGTATTATTGTGATGACATAAGCACATTAATATTCAGTCCTTGTGCTATTTATGAAAGATACAACACTTAAGCATGCATGATGTTCTTTTTCTGTCTGCAGTGTTCAATGCTTTGGTCCTGTTCTGCATCAAAGATATCCACGGAGCTCTGCAGAGGATGCTTAACCTGAAGCCAGATAAAGACCAAAAAAAGTACAAAATCCACAATATTCACACTCGTCTCATTTCTCATCGATTGTCTCGGTGTAGCTGAGAAGAGGGAAAAGAGAACCTGTTCACTCATTTCTTTGTTTGTCTTGCGGTTTGTTCGCAGGTCAGTGCTTCCTTCGTCTAGTCCAAGATGGCAGAAGAATCAGATGGACATAAAGATGTATCTCAGTGGAGTGGTTCAGGTTTGCTCTTTACTTCATGTGTCTCTTTGTTTTTCACCACTTAGATTTCAGGCCTGTGTGTTCCTGTGAGGCAGATACATGAAATACAGAATACAGGGATTCATTTTTGTGAATATTTGCTTTAAAATTATTTCTTGTTTCCCAACTGCAGCTGTTATCCAGCCTAACGGAGGCTACGGTCATCTGCGCGGTCCTGAAGCACACCAACCAGCTCGTACCGTATTACTTGTGTCTACCCAAACAGTGTCGCCACCTGATTAAGGTGAGACCTCCACCTTAGCTTGATGACACGGAGTAAAATATGTCAGTATTTATTGACAAATGATGTCTTAATGTGTCTCTGTTTTTGTTTCCTTTTCCTGTTTCTGACTCCAGCAACTAATGAAGCAGTGGAGCACGGGGGAAGAGACGAGTCGGGTTCTTGCCTTCCTGGCCCTCAATAAAATCTGCCGCCAGAAACAGGAAACGTACCTCAACCCGATTCTTAAGGTGAGCTGCAGGAATTGAGGTGTTCACAACAAACCTGGATCTTTACTGAGGCAAAAGGGGGGGAAAAGCAAATCCAGCCTGGGCTTCTTAAGAATAACCGTCTTCCTCTTTGCAGCAAATGTACATTTCTTATGTACAAAACTGCAAGTTCACATCTCCCAACGTGCTGCCCATGATCAACTTCATGCAGAGAACTCTGACAGAGATGTATGCCCTGGACACGCAGGTCACTTACCAGCACGCCTTCATCTATATCCGACAGCTGGCCATTCACCTCAGAAACGCCATGACCATGAAGAAGAAGGTTGTTTGGCTTCTTTTTGCTGTTTGTGCTCACATAAAACAGTATTTATAGAGACTGACAAGTATACATCTGCCTTGAGTCATTTAGGGCTTCAATTTAAGGATTGGTTTTTGTAATTATATAAAATTCAAATATATATTTGCTTTTGAAATGCTCATGCGCAAAAACGGGGATGTATGATTGGAGCTTAGTCCAGTTTACAAAAGTAATTTAAAGCTATATACTGACTGAGCAACCACGCGCAGTGACACAGAGCTATTCTCTGCTATATAGATGCTCACCCTCATTCACATTTGACCCCTTTTTTTTCTTTAATAGGAAACGTATCAATCAGTTTATAACTGGCAGTATATTCACTGTCTGTTCCTGTGGTGTCGGGTCCTGAGCACACTCCACCCCAGTGAGGTACTGCAGCCTCTGATCTATCCACTCTGCCAAGTCATAATTGGCACCATGAAGTAAGTATACATAAATATGTTAGGGAAAAAAAGCTTTTAAAAGATTAAAAACTCAACCCCAGAGTCTGATGTATAAATAAAGCCACGACTTGGCTTCAAATACACACTAAACAGCCACTTATATTATATCATACACTTATGTTACACCTCGCTAGCACCTCCATTTGCTTTTAGAACTAGCTTAATTCGTTGTGGCATAAATTCAACAAGCTGCTGGAAACATTCCTGCTTTGGTCCATATTGACATGATGACATCACACAGTTGTTGCCAATTTGTTGGGTGTAAATCCATGATGTCACTTTCTCGTTCCACCACATCCCAAAGATGCTGTGATGGATTGAGATCTGATGAATGTTTGAGTACATCGTCATGTTCAAGGAACCAGTTTGAGATTTGAGCTTTGTGACATGGTGCGTTATCCTGCTGGAAGCAGCCATCAGAAGATGGGTGCAGTCTGAGATGGACGTGATTCAGTATTCAAGTAGAAGTAGCGTTTAAATGATGCTCAGTTGGTACTGAGGGTCCCAAAGTGAGCCGAGGAAATTTGATTGAAGGCAGGATGGATCCAAGCTTTCATGTAGTTCTGACCTTAACATCTGAATGTTGCAGCAGAAACTGAGACTCCTTGGACCAGGGAACATTTTTAAAAAATTTGTCAGTCTGTGTGAATTGTAGCCTCAGCTTCCTGTTGGGATGGGAGTGGTCTTCAGAGATGCTCTTCTGCATACCTTGGCTATAATGACTTACTGTGATTTGACTTACTGTTGTCTTCCTTAAAGCATCCAAGCTCCTCTGATCCTTAAAAGTAGCAAGTGATTTCTGCCCAAAGATCTGCCTCGCGTAGGATATTTTCTCTTTTTGGGAATGTTCCCTGTAAACCTTAGAATGATTGCACAGGAAAATCGCAGTAGATTAACAGTTTCTGAAATACTCTGTCAGAAGGCACGTGTATGCCTTTGGGTTGGCTGATTAGATCTTTGCATTAAGAAACATGAACAGGTTTACCTAATGAGATGAACCGTTGTTTGTACTCCTGCAATCTGCATTTTTTTTTTTAAATATATTTTGTGGTTCCTTCACCCAAAATTTTTTAAAACTGTGTTGCTTTCAAAATCTTGGAAGAGAATTTTTTTTTTTTTTTTTGTACACGTTGCCAACAGCAGGTGGAGACATTGATCACTATTTTCTCTTTCAGACTGGTTCCCACAGCGAGATATTACCCTCTGAGGATGCACTGTTGCAGAGCGCTCACTCTGCTGTCTGGCAGCACCAACACGTTTGTGCCCGTTCTGCCTTTCCTCTTGGAGGTAAGGCTCCACGTCATCTCAAGTAACCAGCGTGCAGAGCTAACAGCGTATCAGTGAGGGGTCAGGTTTCCAGTGGCCCGAGTCTCTCGCACCGACACACAACTTGAGGCCCTCAGATAGTTTGAGATAATCTACAATAAACAGCCCGTTGGCTGACTTTGGTGAAATGGAAACAATGAAAAGGTAGATGTGATGAAATGTTCCGTCGGTGGTTTGCTGCGGAAAAACATCAGTGGCATACGAAATGCACTTTGGTCTCAACGGCCACAACTGTAGAAGCTTAGGAGGAAACATTCAAAGGGTAGAGCTGTGAGAGACACCTTTGCTATCAGACCAATCACGGGTCACCAACTGACAACATCTTCTCTGGATCAGGTGCTAGTCACGTGACCGCGTAGTGTGCCTTTGTGCGCAAGTTTTTATGCACGCTGTGCGGCTTTGTTGTGGTTTGCTGGAGGAGAGACATGTGCTGGCGACTGGCTCGGCCCGCTGGGAGTGGTCAGCGCACGTCTGTCTGTATGTGTTTGTGTGCATGCAGCAGTTTGACCGAAGCGATAAAGACACGGTTGTGGTTTACACTCTGGTCCTAACATGCTGTGCAGACCACATCCTCTCTGCCTATGGCCCACTCCCCACTTCTCTCCCCGTCATACACACAGATACACTCCGACCCCCGCCTCCCTCACTCCATCTAACCCCCAACAGCAAGCTGTGTTTATTTGTGACGCACAATGCTTCCTGTGTTTTTTCTCCTTTACTGTTCCCCTTGTTAAAGTCAGGCTGAGGTACGCTGCTACTGTTTTAATTAGAACAGCAAAAGCAGCCCCTTCCTCCTGTGTGTCTGTGCCTGTGTGTGTGTTCTCGTATCTCCGAGGGGGGTGTATGATTTGGAGCTTCCTGCTTGTGTAGCTGTGTGCATGCGTGTGCGTGTGTGCGTGCGTGTGTGTGTGTGTGTGTGTGTGTGAGAGAGAGAGAGAGAGAGAGAGAGAGAGAGAGTGCACCAGGGTTGGCCCATGCCTTCCCACTTCCCCTGGCTCCCCCGCAGACCGCCACCACATCCTATGTTTGTACAGACAGCACCGGCCAGGAGCGTTGCTCTGCTTCGCGCACAGCGAGCATTAACGACCACACACACACACCCACACACACACACACACACACACAAGCACAGAGATACAGGGAGTCAGAAATAGCTTGATACACAAATACAAGACAGAAATTCACTTGCGCACTGTGGGCAGATGTGAAAGCTAAAGCTTGTAGACAAATAGCCCACACGTTGGCTAGAATGTACTTTCACAGACTAAGATAGAAATGTGTCATCTCAGTAACACTGCAGTATTTAAAATGAGCTGCGCTGACTGATAATTGTCAAAACACTTTCAGCATCCCGCAGAATAAATGTTTTCTTTAGCTGCGTTGTCTTTGAAGAATAGCAAGTTGAATGCGGATTTACTCAAGACAGAGACGGTCGCGGCTTTTATTAACGCGTAGAAGCAGTTCCAAATATCAACCTACAGCCAGGAGATAAAGTTTCCGCTGGACTTGAAAAACTAAGCACACCATACGATTCAGTTGCTTGTAGAACCACTTTTAACTTGAAGCAATTGTTTTCTATATGACTTTCTCTTAAGGTCCTGCCACTGCATTTCAGTCTGGTTGAGGTCTGGACTTTTACTTGACCTTTGCAACACCGTCGTTTTCCTTTTTTAGCCATTCTGCTGTAGATCTCCTGCGGTGCTTGGGATGATTGTCCCGTTAAATTACCCAGTTTCAGCCAGCTGTCAGACAGACGGTCTCACATTTGACTCAAGCATTTGGTGCACAGTAGGGGTTCATGTTTGACTCAATGACTGCAAAGTCTTGTGGCTGCAAAACAACCCAGATCATCACTCCTCCACTACCGTGCATGACAGTTAACCTGAAGTGTTTGAGCTGATATGCTGGATTTGATTTTCCTTTTTCATACATGGCACTGGGCATCGTTGCAGCCAAACATCTTCACTTTGGTCTCATCTGTCCAAAGGACATCGTTCCAGAAATCTTGTGGTTTGTTCAAATGCAGCTTAACTTAAGCCGTGCTGCCGTGTTCTTTTAAGAGAGAAGACACCCCCTCTTGTCAACAAGCACCACACTTGTTCAGTCTTTTTCTATCTGTACTGTCATTAACTTTGACATTTAACATGCTAACTACAGCCTGCAGAGCATTGCATGGTCTGATCCTGGGGTGAATTTACTGGAACATCCAGTCCTGGGAAGATTGGCAACGGTCTTGTTTTTCACTTAACAGTAGATCCCATCCCAGTTTGATGGGCAGCAACAATTGGTTCTCTAAGATCACTGTTGATGTGTGTTAACATAATCCCAAGAATAAAAGACGTCTAAATACTGCGGACCAGCAAAGCTTCTGCTTTTAGAGAGGTGCTCACACTCGCTGATGATCAATAATTCAAGTGCATTTGATTAGCAGCACCTGGCTGCTACTTACCCTCTTAAGTCCTATGCAAGCGGTAGCTGTGGACTTGGTTTCTCACAGATAAAACAGATTTATTAGCTAATTGGTTTAATAAATAGTGATGTTAATTATGACATTTGTAGGCCCAACCTGCATTATTGATTCCTTCATTAAGGGATGTGTCTGGATTGGATAGTTGAGAAAACAGGTGGATGTTACTCATACCAAAATCTGCATCCTTTTTAAAAAATGCAAACAAAGAGACTGACAGACTGATTAAAAAGAGCATGTTTTATATTTGAGATGGTATGCACTACACTGTTGTATGAGTAGATCAGAGTTTACTGTTTGTCTCCTCTTACAGATCTTCCAGCAAGTTGATTTCAACAAGAAACCCGGACGAATAAGTAAGAAACCCATCAACTTTGCAGTCATCCTGAAGCTTAACAAGGTCAACCTAATCGAGAAAGCCTACAAGGTAAGTGTTACTGTGACCGCTAGTGTTAAGAGTGTTAGACCAGGTACTTCTTTATAGCTGGTATACAGCGGTTCCTGCTGATTCTGTCTTTAGTGTGCTGAGATGGAGCAGCTCCTGGAGTCTTAGTTATTTTAGTGCTACTCTGTGACAGAGTGGGTGTGGATTGAGGACAACGCTGAAAGTCAGAGCTCTCAGACTGACCCTGAGTCACCTCGCTCAGTGCTGCAGCCAAGAGGATTGCAGCTCTGTGGGATTATCCCCCGCACTCCGCTCGCTAGGTCTGTTCTCACCGCTGTCACCCAGGCAACTGCCGTGAACCCCCGTCTCGTAAACACACAGCAGACCTGACCGAACAAACAGATCGGTCTGAATCAGAGCACCTCTCAGTCCACACAGGCTTCAGATGTTTTATTTCACAGAAAGGCAGCTTAACTTCTAGCCCTGTAGATGGCATCTTTACGTATTCAGCTTTTACTAAAGGCTAAATAATAATAATAGTAACAACAACAATAATAATAGTTGTTGTTGTTGTTGTTGTATAAAGTAGGTCCTCATTTAACCTGAAACTTTAAAAGGTTTAGGGGCTACAGGGAGCTCTGAGTAACACAATTGGTAATCTCAGGTTGCTTTTCTGTGGTTTCCTATTTGTTTTTAGTCTGTGTTGATAGAGAATATAGCTGTTATGAAGTGCTAAAGTTTGTACACTGTTACCGTCACATAGTGGCTCTGTGGTGTAGCGGTTAACAAAGTTAGCATTACGTGCAAAAAGATTGTCGGTTCAAGACCAGGAGGAGAACCAAATCCTGCCTCTGGGGTCAAGCTAGTGTACTGGTACCCAGTGCCTTTCCCAGTCTTTGCCGTATCGACATGTAGATGCAGCTGCTGTGGAAACCTGGCTGCTCTTCAGCCTTCAAGCTGTTGATGCTACACTGTAATTATTTTCAATGCATTCGGTTTTCCTGGGGCGGCATCTCGGCTAGTCATGTTACTTTTTGGTATATTACCTAAATGGTAACCATTTGATCTCCTGTTTATAAGCCGGAGGTGACTTCATGTCCCAGGGACACACACATCCACAGCTGTGATGGATCTGTGTGCTAGCACTATACATTGCAAACAGAGTATATTGATTAGCACAACATTGTGATAATGTGCTGGCCAGTAATCGCATTTTGCTTGCTTATTGTTGCCAGTGTAGACTTGCGCAGTTTGTCGTTCATATAGACTCCTTTCTGCTTTTCAGTGAAAATACAGTCGTTCAGTATTGGCTCCAGTGTTAGCCACTCATCACTGCATCACTCCTAATGGCAGGGTGATGCAGACACATCAGCTCGCACTGTTTGAGTGATTTAGTGAGTTCATATAAAATAAAACTTTAGCTTATGTGAATGTTGCACTTTGTTTCTGTTCACTGGTATAGACGTCATGCTAAGCGAGATGTGATTGGTTTGGAGACTTATTTTAAGTTAGCCCCGACCAATAAGCAGGAAGTATATTGTCTGTCCCAAAAATGCCAATATCCATGAACACAAACACTGCATACTAGAAGTTCAACATTAAATCTTCCCAAAATAGATCTGGATAGAGACACAGATCAATTAAAACAGCTTGTAATGCATTATTGATTCTTGGTTAGTAAACATTTAAATGTTAATACCAGGCTGGGAAAAGCTATTGGCGTGATTAATTTGCAGCGAGGAAGATGCTTCCATAGATCCACTCGAGTTAGTTTCACATGAAATAGGAAAATGATGTCATTTTGTAAATTGTGAACATTGTTTATGATCGTTGCTGTCCTGTTGTGTTTTAGGACGGGATGATTGACCAGCTGTACGACCTGATACTAGATTACTTCCACACTCAGGCCAGCTCCATCGGGTTCCCTGAGCTCGCCTTGCCCACCATCATTCAGGTGAGGCATACTTCAAAGTGATCTTAAAGCAGACTAGAATTGATTTATTTTTTTGACTTAGCAATTGTCTAAAAAAGTGACAATGACACTGAATGCTATTCCCAAAGTTTTTCACCTGAATATATGATTCAGGATCTGCTGAACCGAATCAGCTTCCTTTAGGGGAAACAATAATCATCCTTTGTGCTTGTTCTTACCTTCTCATGCACCTCCTCCATGTCCCTGCAGCTGAAAGCGTTCCTGAAGGAATGCAAAGTGGCCAATTACTCTAAGCCGGTGCGTCAGCTGTTGGAGAAGATACAGGAAAACAGCAGCCACATCACAGGACGGAGACAGAAGGCCACATTTGGAGTGGCCGATGCCACCGCTGTGGTGAGTGGGTCTGGTTTGTGCGATGATTGTTTGGCCCTTCTGCTTTTGAAAACCTTTAACATAGAAATGAGTTGCAAATACAGAGCAATGCTCTTCCATTGATCCACATAATAAGGGCAAATAAATAATATGTTGAAAATGGCACTAAATAGGTTTAAATTTTAAAACCACTCAAGGCCAGTTAAACGTAAAGGTCATCAACAAAATGCAAGATGGGCAACAGGAAAAAACATTTTACTGTTATTTTTGCTTCCAAGCTAGACTTTATTTCATTTTAAAAGCAGTCTTGAGCAACAGTTCTCCAGACTTTATGAATATCTTTTCAAACGTTTCTTTGGACATGAAAAGGTATGTAACTCAATGCATGAGCCAGTGTTCTGTCTACACATGACTCATCTACATGTAACGTACCATTTGCCACTTTGTTACTAGTAGCCTGTCACAAAAACAGTTCCCATTTCTTTAGTTGAATCTATAAATAACTGCCAAAGATAACACACTTTGAAAAATACTATCTTTGCACCAGCAAGGTGATTCCCAAAGAGCTATTAGATTAAAAAAAATTGGCATTCCTTGAAATGGTGTACTGTGTGTTGAGGACAAACAGTATCTGAAAGTCATGTCCTGGAAAAATATGGGAAAGCATCCTGCAAACACCTGACACAGAACTTGAGAGATGCATCTGACTCCTTAACTGATCCATACGGTTCCCTGAAGCCTCATCACACACTCTTAGTGGAGGGCTGGTTGTCAAAAAGCCGTTCTTATGGAAGGGAAACATAAAGAAAGGGCCAAATTACACAAGAACTAGACTGAAAATCAGTAGCAGCACGTATGATGGAGCGATAGATCCACATTTTCAAATCATTAACATCAAGGACGTTTGGAGAGGGGTACAACAGTGAGTATTTACAGTCATCTGTAAATAAATTACAGCCCTTATGGGTAATAATTATTGGTTCGTGTAACTATATGTTCAACAATCATATTCCAGTATTTCTAATAAGAGCACCAGAGAAATCCAGTTGCAGGGAAAAATAGCTTTTTATATTCCTTTGGGATAGTTTCCAGTTGAGCTACGTGCTGCAGGCCATCTAACAACAGATCATCTAATGCCACAGGCAGAAGCTGGTAATGGAGAACACCTCTCTATATAAACCTTAAACTCAGGTAAGAATGACCCTGTGCTTACTCTGGCTGTAGACCCCGGGAGGTCTCAAAGGGCCAGTTATACACAAGATGCAGTTACCAGTAGTGCTTCACTGAGTTACTGTCCAGTTTTCAACCTAATGAACTGTATCTCCCATATTCATACTGGATAGTTTTCCTATAAATAGACTCATCAATAGCTATAAGGTTTGAACTAAGGGTGGTGCCTGATGCAAGTCCTTGGCTGTGCAGACAGTGGGACGGTGGCTTTACTCCATCCAGTAAAGGTTAAAAAGTGAAAACATAAGCTCTGAAAAGTAAGTAAGAAACTACAAATTAGATCTTTGAAGGACATTTCTACCAGCAGTTTTTGTGCAACACTATCTGAACCTCATGCTGTATTAACATAATAATAAAATTATATTATCTATATTATATTAGCAGTAGGGAGTATAAACTTGATTTTAGAACTTACCTTCACAGCTAAAAAGAAAATTCAAGAGTTTTAATAGGATTTTAATGGAGGGAACTCTGAGATCAGTTATAGTAATCATTTCTACTGAGACAGTGGATTTGTCTTTGTTTACATGTTATAATCAGCTGACCTGATGCTGCTGCTCTGAGCTTTACTGCTCTTTGTACATTTACAACTGAATTCAACTAGATGTAAGCAGATGCTTCATAGACTGTCTTGATTTCCATCCTCTACACTGACAGCACCCTGTTTATACTGTCTTTATGCTAGAAAGTATACAGTTGGTGTAAAGGCCGAATTTCCCTCGGGATGAATAAAGTATTCTGATTCTGATTCTGATTCAATGAACGAGTCTCAGCATCATTAGCTTAAATTCAAATTCATCTCTGCTGTATGTAACCTAACACTGGCCATGAGCACCACAGCCACTGTGCACCAGTCCAACACAGCGCTTTACTGTACATTTACCACAGTACTGCAAGCTAACCTGTTTATCCTGAACTTAACTGCCAGGTATTTTCATACAAACCCTGGACCATGCAAAGTTATTATACTGAAGTATAACTTACCCCCAAAGTGTAGCGCTTCAATCAATTACATGTTTTTGCCTCTTTCATCTCTTTGTATGTGATAAGCCCTCTTGATGGATAAACCAGTAGGTGTTACTGTTCCCTCCATTTAGGCTCAAATCAGTTTCATGTTTGAATCTCCCAGACTCGTTAAACCTAAAGTCACGAGCCTGTTTTGCAAACATAATGAGTAGAAATTAGAGGCATCTGTGTGAAAATGTAGGAAGTAAAAGTAAAAAGTTGCCAGAGAAATAAATACCCAAATAAAGTACAGATACCTGAAAATCCTACTTAAGTACACCAGTACTTCATAGGGTTAGGTTTATAGGGTTTTCTATAAACCGAAGCACTTTATCACCCATCTTCCTCGAATCCACGACCAGTTTCACTCAACATGCGTGTCTTTGGACTGGATTTTGAAGTTCACCACAGACACTTCACTACAAAGAGCGACCTGCAATACTGGTTGTTCCACAAATCTCTCTAGAACATGCAGACACAGTCTCTTTAGAGCTTGCAGCGTCTGTAGATCACCAGTGCACTACTATGCGATGACGATGGTGGATCTGCTGTAAGATTAAAGAATTTGCATCACAAAGAGCAGTGCTGGCAACATAGTGGGCTGTCCAGGGCTAACAGATGTAGTTTGTCCAGGGCAAAGAACGTTGACTTTGTTAGCTTGTAGTACTGGTGCTACAAAGCTTGCTAGTTTTGTTAAAATCCCTAATAACCAAAAGCAGTGCAGTTCTTTACTTAAACACACTGACAGTAATGTGTAATATGAACACACAATAACTAGAAATCTTTTCAGACAAACGTGTTTGTCGGTAAAAATGCAAACACAATAACTAGTATTAGTGTGTATAACACATAGGTGTACAAGTATACGTACTGCATGTGTGTATGTGTGTATATGTATATGTGTGTGTGTGTGTTTTAGTGACATACATGTGTGATATTTGAATGTGTCTGTATGCAACACCTCTATAATTACAGGTGTCAGGTGTGTCAAAGTGGTGGATGTCTAGGTGACATCCACAGTAACAACTTGCCCTTTCAGCTCCATGCCCTTAAAATCATATTAACAACAAAATAAACACCAGTACGGTAACTGAAGAACGTATTCAGGAAATATTTCTCTGATATGATACGACACCTGAAAGGTACCTTTCTCTCCCTCAGACTGCATGCTCGGGAACTTCTCTAACATTCCTCCTGCCTTCAGCCATTTAATGGCAGCGAACTCGGCACGCTCCATTCGATGCTTGATCTGAAGAGCAATTTAGAGTTGCGGCAAATGGCATAATTTTATGGAACAGTATTGTTAGAACAGGACAGAGCAACTTGAAACAAGCATTTCCTTTTTTTTTTTTATTGTATTTCTTTTTTTTTTTTTTAACGTCGTCTCTTTTAAATATCTTGTTTTCCACGACGTAACGATTGTCTGGTTTACTCTTTTTCACTGCTTCTGAGCAGTGCTGACAAAAAGTTGCGCCTTAGCTTCATAGTTCGGCCACGGAAAGTCCTTTTCCCACTCGCTGTTGTACTTCTAAACTTTCCCTTTATTGTCAGACGTTCCTTAAGTTGCTGCAGGTTGTGTGTTTGTTTCATCCTGATGGCTCGTTTTCTTCCATTTTCTTTTAAACGTTTAAAACATCGCTCCATTTATTCAGCGAAAAAAACTCTTCCAATTTCCATTAAACTCTCTGAGCCGCCTGCGCATACCATCTACCAATGGACTGGCGGCAAACACAAAGGAATTGTGGGAATTGTTGTAGAATTTAAGGCTAATCGTATTGATACGCTAACAGTCTATTATCACAGCAGATTACAACTACTCTGTAGCATCGTGATGTAGCATGGTTTCACAAAAAAAAAAAGTGGCTTGCAAAGCTCTCGCATTAGTGCTCCGTATGCAAAATAATTTGCTGTCTCTTTCTTTCACCGTCTCGTTAAACACTAAATCTGGAGTTCGCCCGTCTGAAGGTGTGTCTGGGCGCATAAGTGCATCTGCACACTCTGGTGTTTGGAAGTTTGGAAAGAAAAGCGTCTGGAATTCTTTAAGTTTCTTGAAGATGTTTCATTCTGATTCAGAGCTGAAGAAGCTTCCTAGATGAGAGCTGAAACGTCTTCAAGCTCCTTAGATTACCATGACCTGGATGACTGAGAATCTACGCAGACACGTATGGCAAGGTTTGCTGTCGGTGAAGTGAGCGCTCGCATGATTGGAAAGCTTCACAGTGACGTCTGATCACTTCATGGGACAAACGTCCTCCAGCCTAGAAAGCTATGGCTGAAATGTCCAGTGTGTCAGCAGAGGCAGGGTTCAGGCGGGGGAAAGATTGCCTCTGTGTGGATGCGTTTAATTATACCCAAGGAGATTCAGAGCTGAAGTCATGGTTCAAGTTCGTGGTGTGTTAGCGCTTCTGCTATAACCGAAGGAGGAAAAACAAAATCACTTGTGCTTTTTATGTTCTCGTGGGAAGTGGCTGCATGTCCACACCCTCAGAAATGCATCATTTTGTCTGTTTGTTACTGTGATGTTTTTATAAATGTCGTCAAAGTAACAGAAAACGCATTTAAAATTTTGAAACCACCTCTGCTGCGCGTGTGCGTTCGTTTAGTTGTGTCACCTGTACTTTTGAACAGGTGTGAACTGATGAATATTTAAGAGCGTTTAAAGATGAAATGGAAGCGGATGGTCTTCGTCTGTAATCTAGCTGATGAAAGTGTGTGTGTGTGTGTGTGTGTGTGTGTGTGTGTGTGTGTGTGTGTGTGTGTGTGTGTTTACATAGTATGGCAGACGACGCGGCACGGTGCCAGCGCCTGTCGCCACGGCTCTGTGCTCAGCGGAGGCTGTCGCCATGGCATTGACTCCCTGGCACGGAGGCAGCCGTAGAGGTGTCACCGCGGGCGAAGGAGAGGGGACAGCCCTGCTGCTGTCACTGTGGAAAGGCCACGGCCCCCCTCCGGCCACCAGCCCCCCTGCTGACATGTCACCCAAACTGAGAGCTAGCCTAATTAACGACGCCCTGCGTCCATCCTGGTCACACTCTGCCATCGCTCGTCTTTCTCTCATCTGAAATTATTTAGTTGTTTGTCTGACCGAATTCAGAAGTAACGTTTTCTTTCTCTCGTCCCGTCTTCCGGTGCACACGTGTCACTCTGTCTTAATAGCGGCACTGAAAATTGTGATAAACATGTTAGGCCAACGGGTACAAGAGGCCACGGTCTGTTCGCACTATTGGATTTGTCGGTCAGATAATGTGATTGGGCCTAATCAATATTGTCCAGAAAGACCTTTAGGGGCTGAAGAAGATCTCCTCTTTCAGGCATCTTCAACCCGTCTGTTTTCTCTGACTTTCATCACACTCGTCTGTCTCTTTCTCCCGGTCAGCTGGAGGTGGAGGTGTAATATGAACCTGCTGAAAGGCTTGTCTAAACAGATCCTGGAAAAGAAAGGGAGAGAACCCACCTGTGTATTTATGCTTATTAGGATGGAGATTTGCATTTCCTTTCACATACACATACCTGTCCTGTCCACACCTGTGTGCATTCTCCATCTAAATATCTGTTCTCTGTCAGGCGGCTTGGGAGAAGCAAATCCAGGAGGAGGGGACCCCCCTGAGCAAATATTACAGCCAGTGGAAGAAGCTGCGAGAGAAGGAGATCCAGCTGGAGATTTCTGGCAAGGAAAGGGTAATTATCAAACCCAAAGAAACCTGCCAGTAGTCGCCTTACTCAGTCATTATGAGTCACTTCTACTGTTTTTCATTCATGAATGTTCATGTGTACAAGCACTGCAGTTTGTTTTTGTGTGTGTGTCACATAAAGATGGAGGATCTGAACCTTCCTGAGATCAAACGGAAGAAGATTGAAGAGAAGAAGGCCGAGGACAAAAAGGAGTTCAAGGGTCTGTTCCAGTCTGACAGCGACTCCGATGAAGATGACGATGCAGGACTCAAAATCAAATGTGAGCTAACCCCCTCATATCTGGTTTCCCCCACTTATCTGAATCCGGCCCTGCAAAGGATGCAATTTGTGGACTGGTGCAGGTTATGGTATATTTCCCAACTTGGCCTCTAGGGGGCTGCATTTTGTTACAGCAGTGTAAAAGCTTGAGAGGTGATGACAGTTCACTGTGATTTTGTTTTTTTTTTCCCTGCCGTTATCCGTTTGTGTGACGTCTCCTAGATTTGACTACACGAAGCAGATCACCTGCAGAGCAGTTTGCCGTAAGGCTCCGAGATATGAAAGCATCCACAGAGGCCGTTTCCGTGGAAATTAAAATTAAATCCCAAATCAAACTGAAGAGAAAATCTCTCGCTTATCAGAGAGTTTGGTTCTCTCTTACTCTCTCCGCCAAAAGGCGCCGTCAGCTCATTCATCCTTTAACACCCCCCCCCCGCCCCGTTTGTCTCTCGTCCTCTGCGGGTCGTCCACAGGTCAACCTCGATTTTATAGCTTTACACTCGGACACGCTCCAAACAGAAAAAAAAACCCTCGGCAAGGTCACTGAGGAACAGAGCAGGCGGCAGGGTTTTTTTTTTTTTTTTAAATGCATCTGGACTTCATTGTGGGGAGAGTCCCCACAAACGGATGGGCAGCTGCCGGCAAGCATCCCCTCCACTCCTCCCTCACCCCTCTTTCGTTCAACCTTCCTCAGCTCCTCCACACTCACGAACCTGCCCTCCCCACCTCCACCCCAACAGGAAGTACAGGCTTGGATCCCAGCGGGGGTTCCTAATTCAAACCAGCCCACTGGAACAGCCAGCGGTGGCCTCTCTCCCTTTTTTTTTCTCCCTCTCTCTCTCTTTTTCTGGCTCTGTAGACTCCAACCAGCTGCCCCCGCATGTCCTCGCAACACGTGCGCAGACACACACACACACACACACACAGACACATCTCGATGATAGCACACCTCAATGATAGCACACAAATGCACACCCACCGCCTCGCCGTCCAGTCTCGAAGAGCCAAAAGCTTTCAGGCAGCTCACCAAAGCTCTCTGCGGTCTCACACACTCCCGGAAAGAGGGGGAGTGCGAGAAGGGGCAGATGATTAAGATTGGTGTGTGTGTGCGTGTGTGTATTTTTGTGTGCGTGGTGGTAATAAGTCATCCAGGTCATTTGGGGGCAACCTCAAAGGTACAACTGAAATCTGCAAGCACCATGTGAGCAACAAAGAGTTAGAGAGGGCGAGAGCGCGTTTGCGATCTTAAATTCAGATGGGAAGTACCTGATGTTTTAATAGACGTTGTTTATGTGTGTGCGCGTGTGCTCGTGTCATAAAGGAAACAGCTCTGTTTTCCTTCTCTCTCCCCTATGCCGTCAGCTTCTCATCACACCTCAACTTCAAAGCATGTGGACCCCAGTTGTCCCTTTGGCTAGACAACACACACACACACACACACACACACACACACACACACACACACACACACACACACACACACACACACACACACAGAGTAGCACACCTTAAATTTCAAAAAGAAAAAAACCCAACATCTCTCCAACACACACACACACACCAACTCTGCCATTATCGTGGAAGCTGTGGAACCTGCCTGCTATCTCCATTTGCTATATTTAGGCCGTGAGCATAAGATGTCTGAAATTGCCAGTAGTAAACTGTCATGGGTGTTTGTGCACCAGCAGCAGCAGCGGCGGCGGCGCCTGTAATCGACTCTCAGTTCCATCTCAGGAGGAAATAGACACTTCCAGCTGCCTGTGATACCTGGCCCACATATCCACGTCTCCAAAGTCGTCAGACGTCAGCGATGCACCGGTGCAAACTTAGGAACGTCTGAAGAAAGTAGGACTAGACAAATTTCAGCGCGCTGTAATGTTTTTCCACCATCTCCCCTCAGGTAAGAAGAGCAGCCGTGCGTCAGATGACGAGGATGACGATGATTTTGAAGACCTGTCTGATCTGAGCGATGATGAGGGAGAAGACTTAGGTCGGTATTCACAATTAACAGTTTTGACACATTTTAAGGTCCTAATTTGTCTGTTTTGGTTAATTTGCTGTGTAGAGGCGTCTGCGTTACCCTTTTCTATCAGTGCAGGGCCAGAAATATGGAGGCTGGCTGGTAACAAGGGTAAAACTTAAAATTACTGTTTGCCTCTAGAGCGGGGATGTCAAACTCGTTTTACACTGTGGGCCACATACAGTCCACTTTAATCTTAAGTGGGCCAGCCCAGTGAAACAGTGCTTCCTGAAGTTTATCTGCACATTTAATCCTGGTTGTATATTAACTAGAGATGGACCGATCCGATATTACGTATGGGTATCAGTCCGATACTGACCTAAATTACTGGATCGGATATCGGAGAGAAATAAAAAATGAAATCCGATCCATTAAATATCAAACAAGCACCTCACAAAACTTGCGACATGGCGTAACTCTGCTCATAACCGTAGCACGTGGGAACAGTATGCATCACGTGATAGAGCAGCTGTGGCGTACGGGACCTGTCAGCGGTCTGGTTGAGTATTTGTAGCCTCGCTACCAAACCGGCATTTCATCTCCGAGGAAGTTATCCCAGAGAGAAGTAAAGCAAGTGTGTAAGTTCATCTCTGAGTGTTTGTAAAGCATTCCCACGTTAAGCTTAACAACCGATATATGGAGCGACTGCCTCTTCTCTCTCCCTCCCTCTCCTGTTGCTACTTCAATCGTAAAACTGATCAATGATCAGCTGATCGGCTTTTCTGTCGCGAGTCCGTCTCTCTTGCTTGTTTTTGGCCCACTTTGCACCAGAAAGAGGAAACCAGCGGCTGAACAACAGCAGCACGTTTAAGCTTGATCAGCTGTTGTTAGAATTTATTTAATATTACTTTCTACACCAGGATCTTTTTCTACGCAGCTGACGCTGGTAACTGTGCAGGGGCGGATCTAGCAAAGTTTAGCCAGGGGGGCCCGATAGGGCATGAACAGGGAAAAGGGGGCACAAAGACATACATTTCTTTCTTATTCTCATTTAAAATATCTAGTGTTTAATAAATAATTATCTGAATCTTACACCCAAAGTTTTAATCTGATGTAAAATGTATAGAAGTCCATTAATGTATATAGAAACTATACCCTACTAAGCTATAGTACTTTTTCCTTTGGGAAGGTACGATCTGTGCAGTCTGCAGTTCTGTTGAAGAAAGACGTTGAATCTATTTAATTATTCTTGAAAAATAATTGATTTCTGTGCATTTTTTTTCACACTGCATCAAATTAAAGTTGATTACGTCGATTAAGCATCATGAGGTGGGGGGTGGTTCTCTTTTCTTTCTTTTTTTTTTGCTGGGAGATTGCAACCCTATTGGTTAGGTTGCTTACTCTTTAAAATACCAGAATAGGGAGGATGGAGCAGGTTTAAGTTTATTAGATTGATCAGTATCGCTGAACTATGAAATATTTTGGGTGCAGTGTATTTTTTGCATACAGGTATAACAGAATAGCTTTAGTGTTTGTTTTGTTTTTTAAACTTGAGTATAAACTTACACAAAATGCAGCAAGATATTTAACCCTGGAGAACCAATGGGGTCAGAGCCGACCCCATTGGTTTTCTATTGGTTTTCTCCAGGGTTAAAAAACAGTTTTATTGATTAAAAACACACTATATCGGATTCATATCGGCATTGGCTGATATCCAAATTTATGATATCGGTAATAAAAAAGTGGTATCGTGCCATCTCTAATATTAACAAAAGAAGAAGTAGAATTATAACAATATGTTTTTCTGCACGATATAGAAATGCAGCTGTAGCAAATGAAAGACAGACCGGAAAGTTTTTGTTCATTAAAAGCAAATGTTAGTTTTTTTCACTGTGGACATAGTTTATTAATAGATATCATCTATGAATTCATTACTGTAGTGTAGTGTGGCCGTGGAAAAGCTCTTTATCAGTAAGAGAAGCTGTGAAATTTATGTTCTTCATATTTTCCAAAACAGTCCAGCGGCCGGATTGGAGTCTGTCGGGCTGCGTCTGGCCCCCGGGCCTTAAGTTTGATATCCCTGCTCTAGATAATGCAAATATAGTCAAGTACAAAAAATTGAATTTTAATAAATATTTAATTGTTTTTGTAGCAGGTTTTCAGGCATAAACTGCCACATGATGCCAGATTTGGGTCTCGACAGTCTGAACTTTTAAGCTAAAACATCTCTGGGTTCGGCTGCTGGTTTGGAGGGAAGAGCGATTTTAGAATTTAGACTAAGCATTTGCACTGAAATAGTTAAATTGTCCCCAGAAATTAATTCAGTCTCTTAAATGAATTTATTATGTATAAATGAACAGAAATGGAATTTAAGGAGCGCAACTCTAAATTTATGCTTTTCAGTTATGCTTTTATCATCCGTGTGTAACTTTTGAGAGATGGTTTACATCACATTTTAACATGGTGGTCTCACAGCTGGTAGCAACTCCTGTGGCCACTCATTAGCCGAGCCTGGAGAGTAAACAACATTGTAGAAATGTGTCAGATTAGAAGAGGTTTGTTAAAAATGCCGTTCTACTCTAACGTGTGTGCACGTAAACTACTCGATACCTGAGAGGTTTCTGATGTGGCTGAGCGTGAAGTTTAAGTACTTCTTGTCTATATTCCAGATGATGATGATGATGATGAAGAGGAAGGAGATAAAAAGGCTTCCAAGACTCCTCAGCCGCTGTCCTCCTCTGCTCTGATAAAGCTGGCTGAGGGAGAGGAGGATGTAATCGAAGACCTGGAACTGTCTGATGACGACTGAGGGTCTATAGGAGCGGTCAATATTTCCAGTATTTCCTCTCTTTGCTATTGTTGTTTTAATTTTCTGTCTATGTACAGTACAGAGAAGTTTAATTTTATTAAACACTGAGCCTGATACAAAAAAAAAAAATCCTCTCCTTGAATTTTTTTAAGATGCTAATTGAAGCGTGTATGTGCATGTTAATGCACAAGTGCACCTGAAACGAGTAATTTGTGTACATGTGCACACCTGTAGGCACCCCCAGGCTTTGTAAGAACGGGCTATTTGGAAGGAGCTATGAGGCTGGCTGAGCCGGGCCCAGCCAGGCAGGGCTGGCCAAGAGGAGCGGGTACAGAGAGGCGGGTGTTCAGCCCCGAGGCAGCAGTGCGGTGCCAGGCTGGCAGGGTGGTGTCTGATGCTGCGCCAAGACTCTCTGCCCAGGTGGTAGAGCAGCAACACAGGCTGGTCTGTTTCCGTGCCAACTCCTCACCCACCCCCTGCCCGGACCGCTGTCTTTTCTGTCTGTCTATCGCACATGCTCAAACACGGCTGTCCTACTCCCCCCCCCCCAGCTTGCCAGAATCCACAGCCAAACCGATGGCGATTCTGACCTTTATCACGAGGCACATTTACGGCACGTATTCACTGGTGTAGGAAGGACACAAGTGAACTACGTGTGGTGTGAATCCTTCAACTGCAGATCTGATTTGAGCAACTCTTGTGTGTCGTCACGTTTCCTCTGCTGTGGTTTTCAGTGAATTCTGAACCTCCTGGTGCAGAGGCCCGCCTAAAGCGAGGGGGAAGTCCCAGCAGAGTGAAGAGCGCACCGCTTTGAAGGAGGAAGGCGAGTGTGAGCGAGGGTTGCTCCTGGTTCTGTTGCTGTGTGCGTGTGTGGGTATATGAGGAGGGTCAGGTTTACCCCCACAGGCAGGGAGGCCTTGGCCTGCGGCTGAACCTCACACTCCGACAGCTGGTGTTGACCCGAACTGTGCCCCCCATGGGTCACCTCCCCTTTATAAAACACACACACACACACACACCCCGCCTCCTGCATGTTCTTTTTTAACGAAAGTACCACAAACACCTGAGGAGGAAAGAGCATTTCTGATATTTGAAGCAAACACGAGAGAAAGAAGAGGCTTTCTTTAGCATTTATTTCACCTGTGTGGTGAATAGAAAAATAGGATGAAGACAAACTTTTGAAGGGAAATCTAGAGACCATTTTTAATTTGTTTGCGTAGTAAAAAAAACAAAAAAAAACAAATTCAAAACATTTGCATTAAGAGCTTGTGCCTTTCTTTTCCCTGCAACCAAGAGAGAAAGTAAAAGTATCTTTGGAATTCCATCTTGAGGGCTAATTTTAATACATATCACCATCTGTTTTATCTACTACATTAAAAGTCCTATAAATATTTTTGTCCTCATATTTATATGCTGAAGTAGCATTCAAGATTGGAGCATACGTTTTTGTTGTTTGTTTTTTTTAATATTACACTTTTTTAAAAAAAAGGGCAAAACAAAAACTCATGAACAAAAAGTACCACCAAAGTTCAGCAAGTCACTTTTTTTTTTTTCCAGTAAAGAAAACCTTAATCGTGCAACTACATTTAACAAAAAGTAAAAGTACCACGTATGTAATCTTCAGGATATTTTCATCTTAAGCATGATTCTGTACAATTTTGCATGTTTTTCCTACCTCCCACAGTAGTCAACACAAGCGTACAATGACATAAGGGGTACAAACCACAGCTGCTATTGAGGCTTCTCCATTTCTTAGCATTTTTAATCCTTTGTTTGTCAGTAAACGACGGCTCTACCTGTGTCATCTCAAATAAGAGTCCCATTGAGTGAGGCACTAAGCCTAGCATTCCCCTGTTTGACCGTTAATGCAAAAAGAAGCGCAGACACGTTGTGAAACATGGTTTCAATTCCACATATCCGGTCATCTTTGGTATCGGGACAGCGGAATGCATAGTTGCAGTGATAAGAGAGGAAGCTGGTCAGATCTGGTGCTGCTCAGCATATACGTTTCAACTCCAGCCTCTAGAAGAAGAAAAAAAATAACCAAAAAAAAGAAAAACAAACCAACATACAGCACCACGCTGCTGTTTGGCCTCAGGGAAAGGGGCGAGGAAGAGGGGAGGGAGGGAGAAATGTCTCTTTTTTTAAATTCCTGGGCTTTGCAGGGTTCTGGGTGAGAGCAGTCAGAGATGCAGAGACTAGAGAAAGAGAGAAAGAGAGTGAGCGAGTGAGCAGAGCTTCCTCCAGCCCAGGAAGGAAGGAAGAGTTTCCGCTAGCGTCTGACTGTCTGACTTGCAAGAATGTCGCATTTGTGGCAGGGCTTTGCTCCATTTTTTTGGCAGGCTTGCTGTGACCAGCTGTCTCCTTTTTCTCTGTCGCTTCACGTCTCTTCCTTCCAACCCAGTTTCTTTGGATTCTGCTCGGCTACAGCCCCTGCAGAGGAACTCAGCTGATTGGTTTGTCGGATACGGTCCATACTGTCCAGTTGTCTTTTTTTTTTTTATTCAAGTCTGTTATTGTCCCGTAAATTTCAGCTCAAAAGGTGAAGGTATTGAGAGGTCAGTCTGCTTCAAGTTACACTCCCCCATCCCCATTCATGAGACTAGTCTTCCATTCTCACCCCTTCCCTTACACTCCTATGAGGGGGTTTTGGCCTCGTATCGTCCTACCACATTGCCGTTTTCCTGTTTGGGGGAGGAGCAACCTGGGGTGGGGCCGCTGTAAGGGGAGGAACTGCTGCTGGTGGAAGTGGGTCGGTGTGGCACAGAGAGAGAGAGGGGCAAGGGTGTGTCAGATGGCGCAGTCAGGGGGTCCCGATCGTGCTCTGGGGGTCGCAGGGCAGCAGAAGGTGGAAACGGGAATGCCAGCGGGAATCCTGTCATGTAGAAAAGCCTGCCAACGCGGCGAGCCACCTGAGGAGACGAGAGGAGATCACATGACTGTCAGTACAGCCTGTTGAGCATCGGGTTATGGACTAATGTGTACTGAATTTAGAGAGAGAAGAAGAGAGGCTGAGAATGTGGGGCAGGCTAGTTTAAGGGAATCAGCTATACTATTCTAGCAGTTTGTCTCGGTCCTACAGACGGGAACGCACACTCAGACAAACACGGGTCCACTTGATCATACACAAACACACACACTCTCACACGCGCAGGTCTGTGAGGTGTACCTGTGAGCGGATCTTGAGTGCGGGCCCCAGCTTTAATCCCATGGTGTTGAGCAGGTGCTCCTCAGTGAGCAGTGGCAATGTCTCTCCATCAATGGCCTGCTCCCGAAACACCTGGCGGAGACACAGCCTCTTCAGCCACAGCCCCGACACACACAGAAACACACACGACCCTACACATTCGCTCACACGAACACTACAGAACAGTGGGCTCTATTCCAAAATGTTTCATACTCATTTTGAGAACGCAATTGGAGATTATCAGGAAACATTTTTGCAATATGGATGATTCAAATTGTAGAGACTGTAGTCTTTTATCATTTTAAACATCGTAATGTTGGGATTGGGATGTTTTCTATGCCATATGTATATACGGTTATCATTTATTGTGCAAAAATGACTCCAAAGGTTCATCTAAATCTCCGAGTCTAAGACAGCTGAAGCCTAATTATGGTGTCTACTTTGTTCCTTATCAGTTCCCTTGGAGTCAGGACAGCAGCAAATCCCTCCCCATACACGTCTCTGACTCCAGAAATGTTCCTCTGGCCCTCTTCCACAAGATGTCTTTTGTCTCGTCTCCTTTCCATCACCCCCAACTGGTCACAGCACATGCTGCTCTTCCCTGAGCCTGGATCTGCTGGAGGAATCTTCCTGTTAAAAGGAGGTTTTTCCTTTCCACTGTTGCCAAAGTGCTCACTCATAGGTTGTCATTTGATTGTTGGGGTTTCTCTGGGTTATTGTAGGGGTCTTTACCTTACAATATTAAGCGCCTTGAGGTGACTGTTGTTGTAATTTGGCGCTATATAAAATAAGTTGAATTGAATACCTAGTCCTAATATTTTACTCGTTTCCATTTTCCAATGATGAGAACTTTCTCTGGATAGTTCATTTTGGAACGTCGCACAGCCTGGATTAACACACAAATGCACGTTTCATTCACACAAGCTACACCTACATGCACTTTAAACTCACCGTCATTCACACAAACGTGGCTCAAACCATTAAACATGACCATGCTCTCTCATGCATCCACACACATTCACAAAAACCTTGAAAAAGCTGCAGGTTTACTGCTTCTACCTAAATATAATGAGACGCCTTTGACAGTACTGCAGTGGTTTTGGGGTTTGAATTATATCTTAGTACACTGTTTTTCCTCTATGGTTAATAATCAGCCTGCCCCTGGCCTCAGTCCCCTTCTCTCTCTCTCTTTCCTGCTCTCTACGTTCTCACCTGTGTGTATTCAGCACATCCTGCCAGGCTGCTTATGAAGCCGCACACATCCTCCACACTCCACTTGCTGATGTCCTCCGCAGGGTTTGCTGTGGCCGAGTCCTCCCCATCCATGAAAAGACCTCCCAAAGAGCCTGAAAAAGCAGCAGTGGGTGAAAATGATGTGTCAATATATACACACACCAGGTACAAAGGTGCTATTTGTTTTCAAATGTGTATTTTTTTGGTTTGGTTTTAAGTGTCTGTGTTAAGTAAACTAATAGATATCTTAAACTCATTTAATAAATGACTGTTACAGTTTCCTTCAGGTGCTCATTACCAGTCTTTTCTTATGCTTTCATAAAGTAAACGTGCCGCTTGCTGCTATGTCATCCCACTTTATGCCTGCAAACCAACAACCCCCTCAATCCCTCCCTTCTGCCCACGTGGCTGTGCTGTTGGTGGCGTGCATGTGGGTCACCCTGGGGTCAGAGGAAGAGGCCCTAACAGGGAGAGGCCTCCACACTAGAGACACGCACAGAGAGTGATTCTAATGGATTTCACGTGTCAGCTCTGAGCTCTGTGTGTCGTGTGTGCGCGTCTGAGTCTCTCACCCGTGTGAAAATAAGGGTTGGCGTAGGGGAATCCGAAGGGAAATGACTGGGCATGAAGAGCAGGTAGCGGTGGCAGGAACCCTGGTGGCAGGTGGTACTTCAGATCGGTTTTGCCCAGTCCAGTGGTAAAAAGGTGGCGACTGGGGGACTCTGTACCTGCAGAACTACAAGGGGCACTCAGCCTGCCTGAGCGCTCTACAGTCTCCTTGGCACTGTCACACACTCCCTTGCTGCCAGTGTCTTTACCCCTGTCCTTGGGTTTACTGCTGGACTTGGCACCGACTCTCTCCAGCCTCTCATCGCACATCTCTGTCTCGCTGTCTGAGTCCTTCATTTCCTCTTCGTGCACTTCCATGTCTTCCTCCCTTCCTCTGTCCTCCCTTCCTTCTCTGTGATCCCCACTATGGATTTGCGTCTGGGGGACCCTGCGGGCCATCTTTCTGGATTCGGCATCTGTGCCAGCAGTGGAGCTCTGCGGCTGGGTGTCTTTGGGTGTGGACGACGCCCCCGGTTGTTGCTGTTGTTGGTGGTTGAGTGTTAGGAGGGGCGTGGTAGCCCCGTGTCGAAGCACCAGCATTGCGTTCGTGCGGCGGGCCAGTTCCTCGCGGAGAGGATGGCCCTCTGGGATGTCATGGAGGCTCCGCAATGCTGGATGGTCAAGAGGAATTCCAGGAGGTAGAGCCCCCAGAGGGTCAGAGCCCAACAGACGTTGCTGTTGCTGTCGCTGGTGGAGATTTTCCAACTCTTTCTGTCTCAGCAGCTCGGCTGACATCTCAAGTCTGCGGCAGCGAAACACAGAGAGGTTTACCACACAGTCCAAAAGCTTCCTAAACCCATATCTTAATACTTTTGATGTAGGCTTTCATCTTCACTTTATTAAACACACCTGGCCAGGTTCTGCTTTCTCAAGAGCTCCTGTTGGCGGGCAAAGAGCTCTGCTTGAGCTGGCTGAAGGAAACCGTAACCTGTAACAAAAACAGCACAAATGTAACAATGCAATGTCCCAAGTTTTGGAGGAATCTTTGAGTTAACATGTTACAAACTAAATCAAAGTGCCAAAAAGAAATACTAGGGTGAAAATTTGATTTTCTTTGTGTGTTGTGCAAAAGTATCCATCTGGCCTTAGAATTACTTATGACTCACCGGGGGCTTGGCAAAGAGCAGAGGGCATGCCAAGGAAAGGAGGCCGCAAGTGAGGTCCTAAGGCGATGTGAGGAGCAGTTGGAGGGGACAGTAGGGGTGGAGGATGGGACATTTCTCTGTGGACACAAATTAAACAAAAACATCAATCTCAATTTTAATTTTACTAAATAGGATGAAATAACACGAATGTTCGGCACACGCGACTTCCTACGTCAGTGGAACAGTTTTCACTTCACATTTTGATTTTTTTCCCCTCTCTCTTCTCAGAAAATTTCAGCTGCTGCTCTGTGTGTCTGTGTGTGTGCGTGCGCGAATGGTGCCACACTGCCAATGTATGCAGTGTATTTTTATCAGTGGTGCTCCAGAGGCCCTCATGTCGCCCCAGCGCCTCATCAGTCTTGTCACGCCGCAGCAAGCGCCGCTGGCCATTGCTGTACCCTGGACTGCAGCCTTTCCTTCCCCTGCCGCCTCACACATACACGCCACAACTCCAGACCCACACACATAATGAGGGCTGAATGCACAATGCCAGTGTGTCATGCTCCGACAGCTGGGGCGGCCCCTGCGTCTTGACCGGGGCCACGGGCTGAAGGACCTTCTAATTAACACTCATCCCTCCTCTCTTCTCCTCCTCTCCCCTTTTTTCTGTGTGCTCTTCTCCCTGCTTCCCTCCCTCTCTCCAGGCTGCATTGAAGCCAGTGAAAAGATGGAGCATCCTACAACCCCTGTTTCTGAAAAGGTCTCTCCATTATTGGCTTAGTCTTTTGTCCTCTTTGAGGGGGAAAGGTGCCTCTCACCTTTCCCCCTCTTTCTCCATCTCTCCCTCTGTATTACCCACCTTTTTTCTGTTCTTTACTCCCTTCTCTCTCCTTCTCTATGACCTCTGAAAAATCTGTCTGCTCTCTACTGTTATTCCTTTTGCCTGTGTATTTTTATCTCTCCTCATCCCTTCATCTTATCCTGTTTTCGCCTTGTGCATCACTTCCCTTTTTCCCCTCCCTTCTGTCATTCTGTCCCTCTTTCAGTTTGGCGTGCATCCTTGGGGGCGCGGGAATATGGCTTCTGAAGCAGCACGTAATGTGTGAAAAGTGAGGCATGTGCACTTTGACCCACTGAAGGCGTCAGAGTGTGCGAGGCTTTGATCCCAGAGTGGATGATGATGCCGCCCGCCTGCTCTGTCTCTCTACCCTCTCTCGAGCCTTTTCCAGGGCCTTTTCCTGAGCTCAAGCTCAAGCTTCTTTTACCCACACGTCTCCACTTCACTCCCCTCTCTGCTCCCCGAGCTGCTGCAATCACACCAATCAGAGCTCAGCTGTGCGCGACTGCCGCCGCACAAAAGCATACACGGGAAACAAGCTGAGGAAAACAACAGAGTCAAAACCAACACTGGGACACATGCGACCGCAAATATTGTTTTGCAACCGTGTTCAAATTAGCCAGCGCCTGCATGTCTCCCGCCTCACTAAATGGTGAGGGAAAAGAGAGAGAGAGAGAGAGAGAGGGGAACTGTGAAGAGGGAGGGCACATCTACGAGAGCTGGTGGATGAGATGGGGTGGTGTGGGAGGTGTGAGGTGGCAGAGGCAGCACTGAGAGGGTGGGTGGGTGTGTGTGCTGGAGAGGGGAGGGAATGGGGGGGCGGCAGCATTCATCGATCGCCTCCGCCGCTGAAATGTTAATGCTAATCGTATAACCGCTCTCTCCGGCGGTGCCTCGCACTCCAGTGGCAGCTCCAATTAATCTTGGGTGAGGGCTGTGGCGCGTGACCCTGGAGCCGCGAGCCGGGGCCCCGCTAGCCGCTGCTTATGTAATTACACCGCCCAGTGTGTAATCACCTGGCCTAATCCCTCAGGGCTAGCAATTAGCCTTCCGACGCGCAGTTCCACTAGGCTACGTTAAGGCGCCCCCCAAGCCTCCCCCCCCCCGCGCCGCCCGACCATGGCTCCCGCATGCCAAATTCCCATCACCCCCCCCCCCCCCCCACACACCCCTCTGATATTCCCCCTTTCTTCTTCCCTCTTCTTGTACCGCCTACCCTTGCCTAGCGTTAGCCCTCAAATGAATAACGGTCAATTAAAGCTGCATGACTGGGGCTGCCAGGCGTCTGCGCCACCATAATTAGGCCTAATCACGGGGAGTGAGAGAGAGAGAGAAAGAGGAGAGAGAGAGAAGAGAAGGAGTGTTTGTCTGACACTCCCCTCCACTCCCTTCCTTCATCTCTCCCTCTCTTCCTCTTTTTATAGGAGGCAATTTTGAGGGAGGAGTGGCAGACATTAGTCGTTTTGCTCTGGGGCTGTGTGTGTGTGTGTTGGGTGCTCCTACATGTGTTTGTGTGTACTTGTCTGTTTTTCTCTGTGTGGTTTTATTTTCTCTTTTTTTTTTTTGCACCATCTTTGCATTTTGTTGGCAAACCACTGACATGCTATAAAAAGATGAGGCAAAAAAACTCAGAGACTGAAAATAGGCAGACTCACAAATGCAAGGTGGACTCATAATCAAGCAAAACTGTATCGCTGGATTCTCTCTTTCAGCCTGTGTGTCTCCTGCCTGCAGTGAGGCCAGGGGCTCCTGGGGAATTCACTGGTGTGTGGCGACCTGTCAGAGTGGCGACAGCGGCCCCATCCCACAGCAGCCCAGGCAGTGTGTGTGTGTGTATAAGTGCGTCTGTGTAAGTGTGTGTGACAGGGCTGCCCTTAATGACTGGAGCGTGGGGGGATTAGGAGCGCCGCGCGGCCGCCTTCGGCTCCTTCTCCGCAGGAACACATTTACACAGGAAGCTCATTAAAATGGATGAGGCTCCCTCCACGCTTGCGCTCTCTCTCCCTCTCCCACCCTCCCCTTATCTCACACTCTCCCAATCTCCTCACTCCCTATTTTTGTTCATCTCTCTCTCGCTCTCTCTGTTACTCCGTCATCTCGCCATCTCCCATCTCCTCTCTTCCTTTTTTGCTTCCCTTTCTTCATTCCCGCTTTATGCTCCAATGTCCCCCCCCACACACACACACACACACTCTCTTTACTTGTCTCTACCCCTCCCCTATTTGCCTTGCAGATGCTTGGTGAGCTTAGTGCCATTTAAGGCCAGACAAATGGAACGCCAGGCTCTAAGCCCATCGAGCGGCCCTAATGATTTGTTTTTAACAATGGGCCCTAATGGGCCCCAGGTAATCAATGATGAGGGGTCGATGGAAAGGTGAGCCACGGAGAGAGTTAGGGAGGAAGAGAGGGGAGCGCTTCCATCTCTAACTCACTCCCTCAGCCTTCATTCTTCATTTTATTGCTGTTATTATTATTTTTTCAATATACCAATTATCTCCATATTAATTTTCTCCTCACTTTTGCACTCATTCTCTCTGTCCCCCCCCCCCCCCCCACCTCTCTCTCTCTTCTTTTTACTAGTTCTGTTTATCGTTATTTATCTATTTCTATCGTCCGATAACGATATAAATCACAAAAATGTAACATTTTCTGTCAATTCTGTGAATCTCGGGCAGCTCGACTTGCGTGAAGTGTTTCCAGCTGCGCGTCGTGTAGCTGGAGTCGAGTGTTTTAACCGATGCATGAAACGATACATTTTTAGACATAAGTTGTAAAGGCCGCCGTTTTCTTTGTGCGTATTTATTACACGGCGTGCTGCGGGGAAAAGCCTGTTCTAACGTTTGAGTCTAAGGTTTATTTTTTAGCACCTGGCGGCTCTTTTCTACTTCTCATCCGTAAATAATCTGCTCTTTCACGTGATTCAGTTTATTTTGAAAAGTCTCAACAGGATCTTGAGCTTTATTGCGAAAGGTTTATGTGGAACATAAACAAGCGGACACGTGATGGTTTTACCGTCATTGTTGCTAACGACAACGCATAAAAACAGGCGCTTGTCCGTCCGTAGTGTGGTTATATTAAATATAAGAGAAAGAGAGAACTTTAAGAAATTAATATAGCCACTACAGTGACCGTCAAAACGATGAAAAAATATTGCTGTAAACAGTTTATTTTGCGACACCACAAAACAAACAATAGCGTAAAATGAAACGATAGACGTTTTTATATGGTCATCCGATATATATCGTTATATCGAGCAGCCTTAGGTCCATTTGTCTTTTCTTCCTGTACTACTGCTTGGACAATAGCACAAGTGATAGACAGATTAAACTGTTTCACTGAGGGTTAAACAGAACGCACAAGCAGGGAAGAGTGAGGTAGAGACAGACGGACGGACGGACGGATGGAGGTAGGGTGAGGCCTAGTTAACTCTCCCCGGTCCTGTGTGGCTAATTACTTTGTGTGCTGTCGGAGAACAGCCGCGGCTCACTGAGTACATTCACACTGCACCACTGGCCTCTCTCACACACGCGCACGCACACACAAATTAGCAGACATATTCACACAAACAAACCCAGATTCAATCCGCATAGATGAGTATGCATGCAGACCGCCAGCTTGAAAAATGGAACAAACACATGAACACTCAGCCCCCCCCCCCCCCAATCTTGCCACAACACACACACACTATATACACCCCCACAGTCTCCCAGAGCTGCACCACACAGCGCCTGGCCGCTCTGCTTCCTGCTTATTTCCCCCTCCTGCCCCTCACCAACCCCTCTCTGCCTCTCTCTCTCTCATGCACACACAAGCGCACACACCCTGCTGCCGCACCGCCGGCCCATTATCGATCCCCCGCCTCTCCCCGCGCCACATAAATAATCGACAAGCAATTACCCGCCCACTCCCGCTGCCCCTGGCTTTGTTTGGGAGGCGCAGGGGCCAGCGCTTTGGGGGGGAGGGAGGAAGAGCTGGCGTGCAGGCGTGCAACTCCACAGTGGTAGCCAAGAGGTTATTGGATCCTCAGTTTAGCCATGTATGTGGAAATGCACACGCTCACACCAACTCTGCAGCACACAGGAAAAGCCAAATATGAGATCAGATCTCGCTGAGGAAGGTGGGGGTGCTATACAGTGCTGTGCTGATGCAAACTGGCAGGTGATTAACTCCAACTCTTATGGTATGAAGTTATATACATGTGCCAGGTGGATGCAGGTGTTAGGGTTTCTTTTTTCCTAATAATGAATAATGCCGGTATTTGCTTCAACAGCTACAGCTGGTTACGGCAGCGCTGATGTTTTTACCTGTCGGTATAATGTGCGTCCCGATGCTGCGGCAGGCCCTGCTTGCGTCTCTGGCTGGATGAAGAAGAGCTTCCCGCCGAGGGCAGGTGAGCTTCTAAGGCCACTGGATTCCTCACCGCCGCAGCCAGCGCTTCCTGGCGAGCTCGCAGCATGTCTGCATTACGGAGCAAAGGGGCAAAACAGGGGAAAGCACGGCAGGAGGAAAAGAAATGAGATGATAGTGTTGATGTGACAAAGATGGGATAAATATGAAAGAAAAGATGGATCAGAAAAGAAAGAGGATGTAAAGGGAGAAAGGGTGATGAAGTTTAGCATCCAGTTGTATTTTACTGAACATTTGTAAAAACACAATTCAACTAATTATACATTTAGCTGCTGATATTTGGCTTTTAATATGTGATACAAGTTATTAGAACAAAAAACAGAAGTGGCACATGCTCTCAAAAGTTATTTATTATCCTGTAGTGATGGATTTAAGGGTCAAGTATGCAGGCAGCTTATAAAAACACCCAATAAGTCATTAAGAACTCCACTCGGCCTCATTCCATCTTTACACTGAAATGATGGATTTTCTTATCCATTCATCTACATATACAGATATCCACACAGAGTTTAAAGCCATGTGTCTTGCTTTGGAACTGAGCTGACCCCATTTAAGTGAATGAAAAGTAAAATTTCTGCTATTATTTTTTCTGATATTTATTTAAAAAAAAGCCTGCTGTGCAAAAAGCAGCACAGTATGTGCAGAGTGTTTTTACCCCTCACAACCACCACCACCGTGCCTTCTCCCTCCATCTCTACCTGCCCTCTCCCCTGCACCTTATGCCCTCCACCTCTTGCCTCATTCCATCTCTTTCTTCTCTTATCCCCCTCTCCCTCTCTTTCTTTTCCTCCCTCTCCCCGATTCTCTCTCGCCCTCGAAGGAGAAGAGGACTCATCATTATCAAGCCAGGCCAGGCCACACCAGGAGACATGGCTTCTAATGAGAGAAAAATCCATCCTGCTCTCTCTCCTCCCTCTCACTCTCTGCCTCAATCTATCCATCCCCCCAACCCTCCCCCAACTTTTTTTTTTTTTTTTTTTTAATTAGACAGATCCCTCGGGAGCTAGGGGCCATTTCCGCCGCCGGTACGGGTGTGATGTGTGTTTCTGTGTGTCTGCGTGATTTAGGTGCTTACGTGTATGTGCCCGGCTGTGTGTGTGTGTGTACACGCGTGTGTGCGTGTGTTGAAGCAGTTGAGCGGGCGCCGAGGTGGGGGGGTGAAGCGACAGATATTAATGCGGCCTAGCTCCGGTGTATCGATCTGTTTGCTGCGCCAGGCCGCGAGGGACTCTGCTGGCGGCAGACAAGGGTGTGTGTGTGTGTGTGTAAATGGGGGGGAGGAGGATAGGGAGGGTTGTGAGAGATAAGGGAAGGATCAGAGGGAACTGAAGCCCCAAAGCGCACGCGCACACACATACACACACATACACACACACACACACACTCTGTTGAGCACTTGCATACAAGGTGCAGTGAAGACAGGGTAGGATAGTTGACCTCTATAAGTTTCCTTTGGTCGCAGTCCCACCTCCACCAATTATTTTGTATGTCTGGCTCAGTTAAAGGGTTTACTTTAGCAGTTTTGTTAGTCTTTAGGAGCACCAAGCACCCAACTGAGAAAGAATGGTCACAATAAAAGCTGCAGAGACAAACAATCTCACCATGCTGGAGACCAAGGAGCAAACACACCAACTTTTAGTTGATGTTTAAAATAACAGTTTGGCTGAGGCAGATGACACTGAGCCATAAATGTTTCCAGGGGATTCTGAAAAGTTAAGAGGTCATGAAACACTTGCCGTTCATTAAAGTTCATTAAATTACTAATGTTCTAAGTATTTGTTATTTATTTATTTACTGATGAGCAGCAGACCAGCGTTTTGGTTTCACTGTCATGTTTTCATTTCTAAATGCGACATACGTCCTAACATTAATAAATTTCCAGACACATTGTTTGTGTTTTGAGATCCTACACTTCCCATCATGCTTCTCATTAGACTTTTAAAGGAGTCCAGCCAGCCGGACATTTATTTTTAAAATATGAAAATCAATCTTAAAACCCCCAAATATGATTTCCCAAAAGTAACTAAGACCTTGAATTTGACAGGTGTAACAGGTGATATACTCCCTTAAATCGACACAGTACAAGCCTTATGACCTTTGCTTCTCCGTCTATTATTTCTTCCTGTTATTCTCTACATGTTCACTCCATGGAAACGATGCATCACTTCAATATTGGGTCCATATTTTCTCTCTCCCTCCCTCTCTCTTGAATTCTCTTTCATGTGAACTGAGAGCAGCATGGTCACCTGGGGCTCTAACCCTCTCTTTTTCTCTTTGTGTGTGTGTGTGTGTGTGTGGGGGGGGGGACAGATTAGGTGCTCGGACTCAGAATGTTCCCCTCTAAAACTCTTGTCTCATGTTGCAGCTGCTGGCACACAAGAGGAGAGCCCCTCTGACTACAAATTAGAGTCCTAATTGCAGATGGACACACACACGCATACACCTCTTTCTTTGCATGAGTTATTTTGGGAAGTCCCAGTTTGTCATTCGGACCCATTCCACTTATCCCTCTTTTGTGCCATCCCATTTTTCTCCCCACCACCATTCCGGGAGTTGGGCCTAAATCCCCTCAGTTAAGCCGGGCTTTCCTCAGCACGAGAATACAGGGGAGCGCTGCGCTGATGCAGCTTGGCCGGCCCCGTGATGGATTTGGTGGACTGGCAGGTACACAAAAGCCAGCATCTATCCGCTAAAGCGCACCATACACCAGAAAATTAAGCATCTTTTCAGGAAGAAGCATTTATCAGCATTTAGCCAGTATCATAGGCTTATGCAGCTGTAAATATGCGGCATGTGTGCTCATGCTGAACGTCCTCGTCCTTTGACCAAACGCACTGCTTGATTTTTTCACTTTTTTGGGATGGTGCTAGAGGTGTTACGCACAGCTCCACATTTCGACGCTGACTGAACTCCAAGAGACAAAACAGGAGAAGACGCCCCCCCATCCCACCCCTCCTTTCACTTTCATCTGGATCTCTACCCCCACCTCTCATTTTCTTTTCTCTCTTCTTTACTCTCCTTTCATCATATGAAGAGGGAGGGAAAGTCCTCCTGGCCATTTCTACATCCCTTCCTCCCCTCCACCTCCACCCCCAATTTCAACCCTCCACCCCCCCCCCCCCCCACCCCCACCCCTCACACCCACACCCCCAATCACTTCTTTTGGTACTCTTCTTTTGCCCATCAGGTCCAGAGAGAGAGCCTCTCACACAACACGTTGCAACTACACATTTGCGTGCACACACATCTAGACGCATGCAAGGAGACTTGCTCTTCACCCCCACCTCTCCACGCACGCACACTTTCATTTTCTGTGCCCCACACTTCAAACACATGAAAGGATGCTCTGCGGGGACCAAGGCTAAAGGGAGAGTTGGCGGTAAGGAAAAAGGAGGAGGAAGAGGGGAGGTGGTATAAAAGCAAGCATGAGAGGCAAATGTATAGGAGAGATGAGGGGCCCCGGGGGGGTGGGGGTGGCGTAGGTGGTTAAAGAAGAGGGTCATGGGGGCCTCATTGGAGACCAGGTCAATGTCAAGGGGCTCGCTCTCGCTGAAGTGATTCACATCGGCCTCTCAAGAGACAAAACAGCCATCCCTCTGTCCTACATCCTAAACTGTTCACAGTGTGGTTCCTAACAAGCGCCACCTGTTAATTGGAGAAAGGGAGGATGTGGAAGCAGTGTTGTGTTTGGCAAATAAACCTGTAAACAGCCAGTGGATTTATAGAGAAATATGGAAGGGTGGCTGTCAGCACTAGCAAAGCCTGCACTGCCCGTGGCTCCTCAGCCACTGACAGCATCTAACACATATAAACAGGAGTGTGCTATGTCACAAGGAAATTATCTTTAAGTGATGGGTTCATTTAGTGTGTGGCAACTGTAACTTGTTTTATATTTCTTCCTCGAGGAGAAGTTATTTATTTGTTCTTCCCTCATTTGTGTTCCTTCTTCATTTCCTCTCCATAGATATAAATTTTTTCCCCTCTTTACCCGTGCCTCTTCTTCTCTGCACAAGTGCTGGTCGCACAAAGAAAGCATATTTGCAGAATAAAGGATAATGTGGAAACTATCAAATGATTTGGAATGTGGAAGTGAAGAAAAGGAAGCGAGTATGTCAGCATCGCGCCAGAGCGCCTGCCTCAAAACCGACAGAGCTTCTGGGAAAGGAAGCCGGTGATCAGACTTAGCCCAGGGCCATAAAACCCCCAGAATTTTGCCTCTAAACTCCTCTAAAACGAGGGGGGGGGGGGGGGGGCAATTAAAGCTTTTATAGGCTTCGCCCCTAGATTTGCAACCAGCAATTAAAAATCATTACTAATCAAATAAAATTAAAAGCTGCTCAAACTACAATTTGGCCCAAGCACTGATTGGATTTATACTACTGCAAGAAAGACTCGTGTTAAAAAAAAAAAAAAAGACACTGGTAGCAGTCAATGTTACATCCTATAGAAAAAATGTGAGAAAATATTAACATTTCACGCTCAGCGACAAGAACAAAAAGCCAGCTTATCAATCTGTAACAACTTTTCTCATTTTCTCTCCTCCCCGCCCATCAAACTCCAGTTTCCTCAAGATAAAACTGGGGAATTTTATGTCTATAGAAACTCAGTGAATATGTGACACACTAGAGGTTTCCTGGGTGAGACTTAGAGGGTTGGCAGGCAGCCAATGAGAGCTCCTGGATCAATCATGGCGTTGATGCATGTGAAGGCTTGTGGGTGTTGTTAACAACGGAGAGTCGGGGTGGTCAGAAATCACCCTGAGTGACACTTTGACACTGGGTGGGCAAGCACCGCAAATAGAAATGTCAGCCGTCTCAGTGGCCGGGGTTTCACAATGGCAGCGGCGTGGCACGGTGCTACATGGTAGTGTGAACACAGAGCTGTACTCCAGGGTTACCAGGTAGCACTGCACCTCAGTGACTTAGCGACAGGTGATGGAGGAGGGTTATTTTGTTTCGTTTCTTAAAAGATGCTTGAATTAAAGTGAACAAAAAGAAACCTCTAGATCTTTTATGTAAGAATTTCTAAATATATATTACTATTAAGAATTTAAAAATCTGTGGAGTGGGGAAAGATTAGAAATAGCAAGACAGAGCTTTGTGTACTGACCGTGACCGGGCAGACCCATGCTGCTTGCTAGCTGGTAGAGGCGTTGCTGCTGCTCCTCGTAGGACCCTTGCTCGCTGAGCGCTGACATCATGCGCCTGTAATGTTCCTCAGGGCTCATGTGGCCGTGGCTGCCGCCTGCCTCCACCCCTGGGCTCTGGGAGTTTTCTGCAGAAAGGAGGGGAGGGATTAGCGATTGTCAGTAGCAAACTGATCGGGAAATTTCTTTTAACTTGATCTCCAGGCTCTGAAGCTCTCCCCATAAATTTCTATCACCTCAGTGGCACACGAGATATTTATAGGAAGAACAGTCCACATTCATTTGCATGTCACGATTGTGCAGAGCACGCCACAAGCAAGAGGTTGCATGAAATGTAATACTGTTAGCAGCCTCAAAGCATTAGTGGCTCTAAATGGTAACCAGAGGTCACAGATTTGTGAAATTTTGCAGTTCAACAGCTAAAAAGCCGATTCAACATCAGACACATGAAGCACTGTGCTTTAACATTACTGCGAACTTTATTGTCAGATAAGAAAGAGTGATTCAAACCTTTTCTAGTTAAAATTAGATTTCAGTTCTTAAAAGTACTAGACCCTTTGAGAAATACCTAAATATTAAACATGTTTTGGTCATATTTTCTCATTTTACCTAATAAAACAAGTATAAGTTTTATGCATATGTTAAATATGAGTCAGAACATGTGCTTTCAAAGATCATGAAGGTCCAGTGGACTGGAAGCCTCTTCACATGAAGCTACATGCGTAGAGCCATGCATTGTTAATGTTCAGAGCCTGACCCCATCATGAACTCACAATTTCTCTTACACAAAGCGCATCAGTAGCTCCGGTAACACTGCAGTGATGAAACTTACTGTATATAATGCAGAAAACTCAACAGTACAAAACAACTCTCAGCTTCGACCACTGTTAGTGTGGGTACGTGTGTGTGTAACACCTCTCTGTTGTGTTTAGGGTGTTGCGAAGACAATGCGGTGTATGATGTCTATCTAGCCGTCAGTCCCCCATACTTAATCTCCCTGCCTTTGACCTCCCTCTTCCCCCTCCCTGTCAATAGTAACATGATCTAAGGTAAGAACGGAGGGGGATATAGGAAGGTGGTTAGGGAGTTAGAAAAGGGAGACAGAGGATGAGGTGGAGGAGGGAGAAGCAGAGGAAAGAAGCAGGGGTTATTTTTACCACCCTCCTCCTTATTGAAACCTGAGTCTGGCCCCGGGCAGGCGAGCAGGAGTGGCGCTGAGGAGCGGAGGTGGGGTGGAGGTGGTGAGGGAGGAAGCGAACACGCAAGCATCTCTGTCTCCACCGACAAGCTCCAGCTAATCCACCCAAGGTCCTCGAGTGTTTGTGTGTGCGTCCGTGTGTGCGTGCGCAACTAGTCTGTGCCTGTCTAAAGTTTTCCTGCTCTCTAAACACAGCAGGGGGTGCCGACTTTGCAACTGAAAGAAAAACAGACATCATTTACACAGTGGTATCCAATCTCTCTGGCTCCATCCACACACTACCCTCACAGTCTGTCTCTTTTAGTCTGTTCTCCACCTGCATTAGTCATTAAAGGATCTCTTGTGTCACCACACTTGGAGGCAAAAAGATGTAACTTAGCATAGATAACACACAAATACTAACCCACGTACAGGTGCCGCGTCAGGCTTTGGGTGTGGACGGAGCTCAAGGTTAAGACACAGGATCAGCAATGTTTTGACAAGGCTTAAATGCACTTTTCTGGACAGCTGGCTGCACGCGCGCACGCGCGCACACACACACACACACACACACACACACACACACACACACACACACACACACACACACACACACACACACACACACACACACACACACACAGAAACAGAGTCTGCTTTATCAGTTTCTCTTGTTTCAGTTTCAGTTTGTGCATGTACAGCAGAGGAAGAATGTATGTATGTATATATGCAAAGCATATACAGAGATTGTGTTTTTAAAACCAGAAACCTAACCATACACACTGTGAGAGGCACAAAAACACAAACTCAAAACACACAAACCTCCATTTGCCTTAAAAGGAAACCGAGCCAGAATACACAAACACACACACACACTATTCTCAACCAATAACAAACCCATGCATCTTTCAGAGGCAGGGTTGTGTCTAAGTAAGACGATAATGGCCACGAATGAGTGCTTCTGTACACAGAGAAAGAGGAAAGAGGCTCCAGGCAGGACTGCAGTCGGTCAAAGGTCACCTGGTGGCCAAAGGTCAAAACAGGGATCACGCCGAGCTCGACACAGCTCAGTCTTACATCCGAATCACACACAACTGCTTTCACTCATCTAAATTTTAATCCATACTTTAACCCTCAGAAAGAAGATTTTATTAGTTTGTCAAATAAGAAGTGCAGTGTATGCACAGCGCTTGTGAGTCTGCAAAGATAAGATGTGTGGTGAGCTGCCCTTGGGTTTTGCCTGCTGTATAATGCATCAGTCAGGAAGTCTTCGTCAGGAGCCCAGAGGGACAGACTCGGTGGCCGTGCCAGCTCCACGCCGGGCGCCTGGTTTCACACCACACGAGGGAGATATGAATAATAGAGGACAGCGCCCGGATTGCAGCACTACAGAGGAGCACCGTCTTACCAAGGTGTGCCTTGTCAAGGTCCGTCATTTACGCTGTGCTAATTTCACCTAGAGAGCAAATGCTTATGCTCATATGAGTGTGTCTGCCTGAGGATATTACTGTACACATGTGTTTGTTTGGAAGATGACAGACGGGACAGGCGCCCATGCCCTCAAATCACAGTTTTCATTCATTTTTTGTGGAACACACACATATATAGAGGTGATCAATGTTTGATCTTTTTCAGGGCTAAAAATGAAACTCCTAAATGGTTTTCATTTATTGATATTAAATCACTTTGTAAGTAAGAACTTTGTTTTTTATTTAACTATTTATTCGTTTTTGGTGGCACCCTCTAATGTGTGCATATGTAGGAAGAAAGGGGAACGAGATAGCTGCTTCTACATGCTCCTATCTCAACCAGGAGCATGTGACACACTGAGATCTGGCACATCGTTTGCTCTGTGGGCCTCTGTGACCTGTAGTCACCCATAACACCTTTCTCTGCAGGGATGTTTGCATGTATATTTGGAGAAACATGATTTGGGGTCAACATTCTGACATTCACCAGCGGCCGAGTCAACTTCCATCTTTTCTCTTTAGTCATTCCGTCTTTTTTCCCCTCAAACAGTTTCACACATCTGTAACATCACAACACACAAATACACTGCCTACCTTTGGGGGATACACTGCGTAACTTCTTGCTTTCAGAGGGACACTCGCTGCTGCTGTTGGGAGAGAAGCTTCTCCTCTTGCCTAGAAGGTCATCTGTAAACACACACGGAAACCAATCAGAAACAAAAACCAGAGTAAAAACTCGATATTGCCGCTCTCCTGTGTCTCTACCTGTGTGCATGGTGGCTGCTTTGGAAATGGTAGAAGAGAGAGAGAAGTGCGAGTGAAAAATAACCAAGGAGGAGGAGAGAAAGATGAAAAACAGAATGAGTGAAACAAGGCACGGGCGTCTGGAGAGGTGCATATTCTGTCAGAGAAAAGAGAGGCCCTGCACTGCCGTGGATGACGGATCTGCCCCCCTTAGTCACGTGTTTGTTTGTCTATCTAAAGCAGGGAGGGGGGCTCTGTCTCTCTGTGCCATAATCTCTTTCCAACAGTCTGTCCTCAAGTGTTATCACCATCCTTCCTCTCTCTTTCTTCCTTTTTTCCAGATGTTGAAGCAAAACCCTCTGACTGAACTAAAGTGCACGAGATCCTCTCAGAAATACCGCTCAGCTGACATCATGTCTGCCTCACGTGTTTTTATTTTAATTTTGGTTTTTTACCTCTACAACAACTTTTGGTGACCTCCCATAAACCCTCATGTCTCTTCATTTCTCCATCCCCTTCCTTCTCTCGTTAGTGTCATTTGGGTGTGTTTGAACCTCAGGAGCATCTCACTCTCACATTAACACCTCTCTGGCTCCTCTTCTTCCTCCCTGTTGTCCCCACCCCTGCCACTAGAGCTGCTCCCCCCCCCCCCCCCCCACCCCTTACCTCTCCTCCCCTCTCATCTCTCTCTTCCTTCCTTTCCCATCCCATCACCTCCCACCCCCCCCGCCACCTCCCCTACAAACACACCTCAAATCAATACAGGCCTTATCAGAGAAGGAGGAGATGCAGAGCACATCGCACACAGCGCCGGCAGGAAGGAAAGAGGCGTTTGTCATTGCGCTCTCTCTCTCTCTCTTTATTTCTACTTCATGCATCTCTGATTTTTCTCCAACTCTGTTTCTTCCTCCACACAGACAGCCAAACCCATCGCAGTGACTTCTTCTTCCCTTCGTTCCACTTTCTCTCTTTCCCATCTCAATGCATAGTTTTCAGGGTGAGGCGAGTTCCCCCCCCTCCCTCAAGGAGAATGGTTCATCTCTCTCTCTCTGCTTTTTCAGCAAAGCAATTTTTCATCATTTGCACAGCAGGTGTAAACAGTGCGGAGAAAGAACGAACACAGAGTAGAAATAAAACACGTCGTCATCATCATCGCAACACCCACGCAAATATAGTTAGCTCCGCCTCTTTCCTGTGTCCAGCATTAATATTGCTGGTGGTACGTGAGAGTAAAGCTGATATGGTGTCTGAGCTCTGACCTTTAACCTATTAGCCAAACTTGTGCCTGTTCCTGTCTGCAAGGGGAAACAGAGGAGGGAAAAAAAAACGGATTTAGACAGGACTCTGAGGACTTTGCTGTGCTGCTAAAGGAGTGCCGGTGTTGATGAGTGGGCGAGCGAGCAAGCGGGAAAGGATGAGAGGGAGGAGGTTCACTAATGATCCGGTGTTTGATGTTACCTCTCAGGTCCTGAGGAGATCCACTCCCTATACCATCCAAAAGAAACAGCAGGAGGAGGCGGGGGGCACAGGGAGTAACGCTAATGGACAAGTGCATGCATACACACAAACTGGATGCTTTTTACCATTTCTACTTTTTCTCCAATCTCTTTTATGATCTCTCTTTCCGTTTTTCTTTCTCGTTTTCAAATCTCGCTTGGTACTTTTCTTTCACTGGTCCTTTCAGGTGAAAAAAAAAACGAAGGTCTCCATCTATCCTATTAGTGAAATATTAACAAAGAGAGAGAGAACCCCCATTAGTTAAAGCCCCTCTTCTACCAAACACACACGCGCTTAGACCCACACCCACAGCCTCTCATGATCAAACACACTTGAGTCGTCTCTTGAGCCGACCTCACTCAAGACACTGCGTCTCCTGAGCGAGTGCCCGAGGGCCCGAGATTTGAGGGCGGAAAGCTTTTAAAGCCAATTAAATGGGGCTTCTTAGAGCACCGGCGCTCCCTTTTAATGCCAAACCCTGAGCTCTGCTAGCATCTATACTAACCCTTTTACTCCCACTAACACAGCTTACAGTCAAGTTTGCTACCTTAGGCCTTTCCCTATCACCTGCTTGTTAATATTGCTAAGGAATTAGTGGTCGTGGAGTCAAGAGTTTTAGTCCGCCTTCAAGGCTGCTATTTTAACTGTCAAAATACAGCAATTATTAAGTGCAGACAGCGTTTGCTTCTAATGATATAACCCCATGTTTTAGCTTTTCTTGGTCAACAGACAATCTGCAGTCTTGCCTTTTTTTCAGACGTGTATGTGAACACACCATGTTCCAGCCTCTTCCTCAGTTCCTCCTTGCTAGTTAACCTCCTCCTTATCTGCTGTTCCTCCCACTGAGAGAAAAGATAGATGAGAGCTGAGGGATAGAAAGAGAAAGAGGAAACAGCAGGACCTAAACGACTTCTCTTTCATGTGACACCAGCAGGGCGAATCATCAGCCAGGAGAACGTTCCCCTTCCTCTCCTACTCTTTTTTTTTTTTTTTACCCCTCTTCTTCCTCAAACTTTAGCCCTCCTCCTCTCTTCTCTCCATCCTGTGGAGCGCGTTGACAGCTCAGACAGCCAGACTCCTTAATTCCTCTCTTACTCCGTTAATCTGTCATCTTTATCAGGCCGAGGAAGGGGAGGGGGAGGCGGCTGAGTGGAGGGAGCAGCTTGGGGGGGTGGGATGACAGGCGGGGACGTGGGGTGGGCCGCCAGCCGCAGCCCCCCGATCAATCTCCACATTACAGCTGACAGAATGGTGCTAATAACTTATTGATCCCTCCTCCGTGCGCCGGGGCCTCCGCCGGCCCTGAAAGCCCTGGCATTGATTGGCTTACGGGCCGATGCAGCTGGGAAAGGGCGGTGTGGTGGTGGTGGGGGTGTATGAGAGAGGGTTGGGGGTGGTTGATGGAGTTGGCACGAGTGGAGGATGCACCACAACAACATGTGCAAATGTTCACCAATAGGAAAACTGCCACAAAAAGTGCTCGTCTTTCTTATATGATGGAAGAAACTGAAAGACGGACAAACAGAGCCAGAAAAAAATCCCAAAAGGAATGGAACAAAAAAAACCCCCAAAAATCTGACCTTAAAATGAAAATCTGTGAGTGTGATATTTTCAAGAGATCATAATTATGTAACCAAATAAAACCAAAAGTAGGTTTTGTCTTTGTCGTCCTCACTGCCTTCAGCCGGATACAGTCAGTCCCTTCTCGTAGGAATCCTCTGAACAGATGGCGTTACACGAGAAGTTTCCATCAGCAGTACCAGTGGTTTGTTTATAATGTCGGTTATGACAACCACTGTGACTACTATGACAGTCACCCAGAAAAAAGTTTTTTAAAATTACTAATATGTAGGCATCGGTACACCTCACTAGGTTGAGTAGGCTACCCATCTAGCAAAAGACCACTGCAGAGTGCTTTGTTGTCTACTCTATTTCCCAAAATAACGGCTACAAAACTAATCTGACAACTGTCTGTCCTAATTCTATGGAAATACCATTTATTTTTGAATTTCCTTTTAAAAAGTCAAAAGAAAAAAAAACATGAAAGAAGTAACTAATTAGAATTAAAAATAAGTTTGATTAATAAATAAAATACTTCATCATCCTGAATCAAGAAACACAACATATAAAAGAAAGGGAAAAAAAACATCAAGAAACATTTATATATAATATTGCATAAGTAGATTAAATATCTGAAAAAAAAATCTGTAAATGGAAAATTTCTCAATTAAACTTTTCCAATAAGGTTGTTCTGAATCCAAAAATGATGTCTAATATCTTCTGTCAGTCTTAAATGTATTGCTTTCTTTGTCAGATCTTTCCGTCTTCCCAGCATTCATCCGTCTTCTTCTGCTTACAGAGACTGTTCCTAGGCAACAGTTCATGCCCAAATATGCAAGCTAATATTCCCATTCAAACAACGCGCAATTCGCAGGTTATTAAAGGCAATTAAAGATTTAAAAGTGCCAAGAAATATTTCTGTGACGCACAACTCGACTGACTGCTGATTCTGCTCAAGTGTAACTTTGCACAAGTACAAGCAGAAAAGAAAGAAACAATACAACTACAGAAACTACAGGGTTTCTTTTAAGCGCCCAGGCATGAAGGACAAAACTATTTTCACTATTAATTCAACTATTTATTTTGTCATCTTGAATTTCACATCTTGACAGAACCATCAGCATGTCTGTTTGAGAAACCATGAGAAAGCGTTTTGTTATGGCAGTGCAATTACATCCCTGTTAAGCTGTGGGATGTTTTAAAATATTTACTATCCACATTTCCCCTTTTTAGCTGCTGTATGACAGAGCTAATATAAGCACACATCCTGGAATGTTTACTTTGGGGGCAGAATTGCCTTTCTATGCTAATCATGTAATAACTAGCTGGTAATACTTTAGAAGCAATCAGTTTGAAAGAAAAAGGCCTTGCACAAACACGCTGGGCTGCAGATTCACACGCAAGCAAACATTTAAAACCAGGCCTTTCGAAACCGCACACGGAAAGGTGCGCATGCACAAACACACACAAAAATGTGCTCAAGCCCCAAACCGCTGCTGCAACCCCCAACCACACACACGCCGACAGGCTGTAACTGCTTTTGAGAGCCTGAGTGTTGGGAGCAAAGAGAGAGAGGAAGAGAGAGAGAGCGGCGGCCCAAAAACACCTTATCTGCCTGTTTGAGTCTCCGGTCTGACCGCAGAGCCACGGTTTACAGTCTCCACAGGCAGCCAGACTCTCAGCATCGGCGCCCCTGCCCCTCCTGCCTCCTACCCCTCCTTCCCCTCCACCCTCCTCTCCGCCTCTAACAGAGCCTCTGAATAGCCAGTGGCTGGGGATTGAGAGAGCGAAGCAGGGGAGGGACGGATGGAGATGGGAAGAGAAGGGAGGGAGGCAACCTTCCTGTCTGTCTCTCAGATTTAATTAACGGCCCACTCCGGCACAGAGACGACCCGGCAAGCCTGCTTCCCTTTCCTCCTGACCCACACACACACACGCACGCACACACACAAACACACACACGGAGCAGTCCGCCGCCATAGTTGCTGCTTACCCTCCCTTGATACCACTACCGCACTCATTCATCTCATTTTCTTCTGGCTCCCTATTTCCAAATGTTTCCTCCATCACAGCATCTCCGTCTCTCGCTGCTGCAGACTTTTTCTTCACCTCCTCCTGGCTGCCTTTCTCCCTTCTTTCCCTCCACTGTTCACTGGTACACATTAAACACCTCTGGAGGAGTCGAACAGCAGAGGTGACTGATGCAACAGCATAAACACATAAACACAAGCATTTATGCTGCGCCAATCCCAAAGCCAAATAATCCACTGCTTTAAAACTTCATGTACATTTCACCCACCTAAGTATGTGGACGCAAATTCGAACTTGAGTTGATATTGCGTAGGCACGCAGATGTATAACTACATGTTATTTGTGTGTAATTGTGTGTTTGAGAACGAGTGTGTGTCTAATTTCACTGGCAGACAGAATTAGAGCCAGTGGCTGATCGGATTGGACTTGTTTACAGACACGAAGCGAGCCGCTTAGGCAGCCTGTTAAATCTCCCTTTAATGCTCAAGCGGACAGATTTTAGGGTCTTGGACCCCCTACGTGTAGGCCACACTGTGCGCGCACCATCCCCCATTGCTGCCCCACACCCACCTCCATCCCCTCTTGTCTTCCCCCATTAGGAAAATCATTCATGGCTCTGATTTCTCCATTAAGTTTAACAGCTGATTAGACTGGTGTATTGGTGGAAATCTGTCCCAAACAGGGACCCAAAGACACCGGCTGAGCTGGCTGTTTAGCAATCTAATACTCTCCCCACCTTGCACCCACTCTACCTCATATCGCAGGCACCGTATGGACAATTAATCTGGCAGACAGAGTATATGAGCACACGGAGAGACAGTATGGAAGTGTTGGGTCTGGGGTGATTATGCCACTTGCTGTGCCTCCTACTAATGGGATAAGAAGGGACAGGGGTTGAACTCCGGGTAACAGCAAAGCAAAGGTATGGTCTTTACTGATAAAAAAGGCACCCAATTATTTAATTAAGGGTAACTGCATTTATTTAAAAGTGTTTGGATTATCTGATAGAAGTTTATAATCCAGGGTTATTCATGTGTCATGATCAATATTTTCACCTGCAGGCAAAAAATCAAAAAAAAGAAAAAAAATTTAGCAGGGATAAGAAAAAATAAAACTCTTGAGATTAATTAGTTCAACATGAAAGGCCTTCCAACTGTTTTAAGTCTTCAACAACCCTAAAATTATAGTTAGTGAACTTCTTATATTACTGTGATAATGTGAAGATTTTGCAAGTGTACCATCAAAAACTACATAAACATACTTGTACGCCACTAAAGTTAAGTGCAACTTACAAAATGTGAGCGAAACATACAGTACAATGGACTTGTTTCTAAACAGTGACTTACACAGAGGCTTTCTGAACACCCATATGTCTTTGATGGCTGCACAATATCCTCATACAGTCTACTTGACAAATAGCTGTGATTAAATGTGGTCTGTGTTCTGTGTTTAAGCTGGAAGCAAAGCTCTTAGCTTAGCACATGCACACCATGGTTCCTCTGCTCACATGAAACTGGATTAATGGCAAACAAAGCTATTTATTCAGAGGTAATTTAAAACAGGGGGTTTAGCCAAAAAAAAATAAAATCCTGGAGTGCGGCAGAGAATGTGGGAAGAACATTAAGTAATCAACATGAGCGACCTTTAGGAATTACTAATACGCTTATGTTAAATTCCCTCAATCACATAAATTACAGTAAATTAAATGGTTAATGGAACGTTTACATGTGTTTTAGGAGGTGTAAAGGGGCATGTATCATCTGCCTACATGCAAAGGAAGAAAGAGAAAGACAAATGTAAGAAAGAGAAAGAAAGAAGCCACCTTACATTTTGCATACATTACAAATGCGTACTGTTAAAACACACACACACACACACACACACACACACACACACACACACAGGCATCATCATGATCCTACCTGTGTGTCCAGTACTGGTGCTGTGGTCAGAGGCGGACTGGCCTTCGGGCATGCCGTGCTGTCTGGTGTGGTGCAGGTTGGAGATAATTGTAGAGAGGTCAGTGTCACGACTGCAACACACAAAATACACACACACAAACACACATAGAGGAAAGAGAGCACAATTAAAAGTAATGAACAAAAGAAATGAACTAGTAGTAAACCCAAATCAGTGTGTAAGCAGCAGCATTCAGCATTCATACTGTTTCACATAAGACTTACCACCGAAATCCTCCATACAGACAGACCTGCGCTCTATAAAATGCACATCTTCACACAGACTCAGCAGCAACAAGTGGCTGTCCTGTCAACTGGCTCTTAGCTCTGAGGTGTGTAATACACTCTGACAGACTACCGCATCCAGCACTTTCAGGTCTCATCCCTACTCATCTTCCACACTAAGATGTATTAATGAACATATTCACAACCCATAAGCAGTTTAACAGCTTAAAACCCGCTCTAATAATATGCAAAGACAGGTAAAGAATAGTTAAGATAAATAAACGATTCGATCGCGCTTGGGAGTGGTTTTATTTAATAAGAATGTATAAAATCCTCAAGTATAAGCCACCATTGATTGCGCTAACAATTAAAAAAAGGAGCTGCAAGTCTTCTCTAGTCTTGTGCCTACACTAATGTTAAGTTCCTCACATGATTAAAAAAAAAAAATAGAAAGAAAATTATTATTCACAAGAATTTCTCAAACACCCTGTCCTGCCCTTCAGCACCCAGAGGAGGAGCAGGAGGAGGGTTAACAGATTAGACCCAGATTTGGTTGGAGCCGCTCTGTCCTTTCAAATTCTCTACCAGCTGCCTTTCTAAACTCCCCACACCAGCGGACCCACACAACTGTGTCATGGAGGCATTTCATTTGCAATCTGATTACCATCCTGATCGCATTAAATGGCATAATGATGGGAAATAGGCGCTTAGCGTTTGAGGGTAGCGTGGCCGCGCGGTGTGTGGAGTGTAGTCAGTGTAATGGCAAACAGCTTGTGCGGCAGGAGAGGTACAGGGCTGAGTGTGTTTTTTAGTTACAGTCTACATATCTTCTGTCATAGTTATGCGATATACCTGCTGCACACAGCTGTCCCAAAGCCCATGAGGATTTAGAGATTTTTGCACATACATGCTGTGTTGTTTTCACAGTAACCCTAACACGTCATTTCACAGCATCAGCAACCTCTCGTGTGAGCAGCAATCTCATTTACAGCCTTAACTGGCAACTTTATTGAAAGCAGAAACATCTATGAAGGGGGTCTGGTATGACACGGCAAGCACAGTTTATGGGACAGAGGCGGTGAATGGTTCTTAGCTGCCACCACTATGACGAGGCCACACTGTTTGCGGCTGCTGGATTTGGGTTTTTACAGTCCCATGATTACAGGCTCCTTCTGTAATGTCAGGCTGTCGGTCGCCAAGCTGTTTTCCACACGCTAACAGAAAAGATGAAGGGTAGTGCTGAGGGCCTCATGCTGGCCCTGCTGGCCTCACCAGTCACCTCTCAGGCACAGAGAACCAATGACTCAGAAAATAGTCGCAGACAAAACAGTCACCATCGGTTGCTAAGCAAGGAGACGCTTGATTGGTCTGTGACTGCAAACTTTTTACACTAATGACAGACTTCTTTTTTAGAGTGCAACTTACTAAAATTGGTAGCTCTAAGCGTCTGTGAGGGCAATGATTTTCTTCAAAAACGAAAATGAGGTCCAAAGAAGGCTTTTTAAAGGTCATTATTGTGCATTTGTGTCACCCACTGACTCCAAACCATGCCATCCGTGCACAATGCAGTTAGATGCTCTACTGTGGGAAGCTGCAGCCAAATCCATCAATCAGTTAGCTGCATTATAACACCACCCTCTGTCCATCATTTAAAGTGATCGTGATAATGCCATCGTGAACTTCTCAGAGAGGTGACGGGGTTATTATCCCATGGTGAAGTGGCCGCTCAAAGCCGTGCACGGCAAGGACATTGTTAGTTGGGTAATTAGCGCACTTCTCCTGAGCCGTCCCGCCTCAGCTCGGGCTAATGAGGGCCTAGCCTTATCCCCACCCACCTATGCCCTCCCTCAGCCCCCTCCTTCGCTCAGTCTGCGAGCGGAGGCAAGGTCACTCTCAAGCCGTGGAAGACGGAGAGGGGGGCTGGGGATGCTGTTTAAAACCCAGTCACCTGAGTCAGCGCTCCCTAAGGAGCTCCTAAGGCCAGGGTTAGCTGGGAAGGACGGAGGCCTTGGAAACGATGGAGGGAGGGGGTTATATAGCGGTTGTTGAGCCCGATTGCTAAGAAGGACATGAGTCGACTTCTCATCACCCACGTGCACCAGAGACAGTCACCTCCTGCTTATCTCTAAACTGGTCAGTAGTGTTCCTTTGTTACTGGACACAGTGAACCAGACACTGGGTTAGCCAGAGTGTGTCATTAATTAAATACCACTATCTACTAACATTGATTATGACAGTTTTATGTCATCAGTAAACTTCCACAAAGGCTGAATTTAAATTTCAATACAATCCATCTCCAGCTATGATACTTATTTTTTTTAGCCTGTATAAAGCAGAACATTGCAGTTCTCAGAGTAACCACTTGAGGCTGGCTTCAAAAGTGAGTCACTCTCATGTGAAACTGTTAAATAAAAAGCATTTAAAGCCATGTTCAGTAGTTTTGGGCTCCATAGTTTTCCTTTTCATATGCATTTTCATAAAAAAAAAAAAAAAAAAGGATGCTGGTAAAGCTCAAAGTTAGGGGAACGGGTTCCACCTTTGTGCTTTTTGGAACATTTTTAATGTCTAAAGTATCTGACAAATAAGATCTGCTGTGTGGTGCAACACATAACATATTGGAAAATGCATTATTTAGCATTATTATTATTTAGCAGATAACTTTGTATGTGCATTATAGTATATACCATGGGTCGGCAACCCTAGGCACGCGTGCCAACTGTGGCACGCGAAGGGTTAACTGATGGCACGACCATAGCTGGACTGGCCATCGGGCATACCGGGCATTTGCTCGGTGGCCCGGTGACTTTTTTTTTCTTTGTAACGGTATAAACAATGAAAGGTGTTGGATTGGCCAGATGCTGGTCGGTGTGTAAAAATAACTCAGTTGTTTGGTGGTGGCTATGGCGGAGCTTCCACAGATTCAGTAACATTAGCAAGTGGTGGAGGCCAGCAGGTGGATGAGGGAAAGGGGAGGCAGGAGGGGAGGCAGGAGGAGAGACCCGAGGCGGCCGCCGGTCCGAGTGTCAGGTGAACTGAACTTCAGTTAAGAATTTATGACCTGCAGTCTATCTGGGTCAGATATAAACCAAGTTTAGGTGGAGTTTATTCTCATTGTGCTGACTTTTTACAATCAGTTACAGTAACTCGTACTGCGTACTAGCTAGCATGACGGAGTTTCTATACAGCTGGGTGGGTGCTATGATGTTACTGATAGTGAACTTTATTTTATTCATAAGGTCAGCTAGTAGAGTTCCTATCGTCCCGTAAAAAGACGGAATCGTCCCGTATTGAGAGAAAATATTACTCGTTTCGTGTTGAGGTGAAAAGGAGCACAGTTTGTCTCGTACTTCAGCTAGAATGGAAAAAGACACAAAGCTGGAGTTATTCTGTGTCTTTACGCTGCACAGCTGCCTCTTCTTCTCTCATTCTCTCCCCTCCATCTCCTGTTGCTACTTCAATCATGAAACTGATCAATGATCAGCTGATCGGCTCTCTTGTTTATTTATCGCCCACTTTGCGCCAGAAAGAGGAAACCGCCGGATGTCGCGCTAAACAACAGCAGCACGTTTAAGCTTGATCAGCTGTTGTTAGAATGTATTTAATATTACTTTCTAGTATCAGCTGATGTTTGCTGGAGCCACAGCTGTAAAGCTGCTGGTCATGATGTCAGTTTGGTTATCTGGTGAGAGGGAAACATGAAGAGGAAACCAGGAGATGTCCTTACTGAATCATCAGAGCTGAACAGGTGATGGAGAAACAGGTTTACCTTTTAGGTGACATGAATGAGTTGAAGGGAAGTTATGAACTGTTTCTGAGAGACAAATAACACCAGGATCCTTTTCTAAGTAGCTGACAGCTGGTAACTGTGCAGGGGCGGGTCTAGCAAAGTTTTGCCAGGGGGGCAGGTAGGGCACTAACAGGGAGAGGGGGGCACAAGGAAATACTTTCTTATTCTCATTTAAAATGTCTGTTATTAAATAATTATCTGAAGCTTACAACCAAAGTTTTTATCTGACGTAAAATGTTAGAAATCATACATATAACATCGAAGCAGCTGGAATCCACAGCTGTGCGTGTTCATGGAGCTGCATTTTCACCTGCTGGACATCACTACCTGACAGGTTTAACTGTCTTCAGAACATTGCAGAGGCCTTATTGACAGTATTTGACTCTACATATCTGTGTGAGCGGATTTTCTCTCACATGAGTCCTCAGGCAGCTGTCTGAATGCTGGACACTCTGAGACCTGTGTCTCTGAGTGGGAGACCAGAGATCACATTAACATGTGTGTCTCTGTATTAACAGACATGCCATATTGGCCCAGTTTATTGTTCTTATCATTGTTGTGAGGAGACCATAAATAGCATTTGCATTTTCTGTTGTACAGTTCATTTGCTGTCATGGATAAAAAGTCTTTTTTTTGTTTCAAAATAGCTGATAACTATTCACTGATAGCTGCCAACATCTGCGAACAAATATAATTCTATAAAGTGGTTCTATATAGTGTGTAACTGTTCATGTAGAGCGTTATTAAATTTATTGCTAATGGAATCATATGGCACACTGACCTCTGAGGAAATTTTAAATGGCACTCGTCATCAGAAAGGTTGCCTACCCCTGGTATATACTATGTATGTATACTATGTGTAGTAGTGTGCTCTGTATTACAATTTTCTGTGAATATTGTTTAGATAGTATTTAAAATATGTATTTATAGCTTAACAAGAGAAATGATTTGTATTAGAATAAAAGTTTATCTTTTGTTAAGAAACGCTTGTGCTCTCTTCTACCAATTCAGTACTATTCAAAATAACCCAAACAACATGAAAAGACTTCTGCTGGCACCGGGAGTCAACTCAGTATAAATGCCCAGTAGTGCCCTGCTGTGGCATTGGCACGTGGAGCTGAGGTGGCAGGGCTGGAGGTCACAGTGTGAGCTGGCAGAAGCTGGCAGCCCAGGAACCCTGACGCCATGTCTCACACCACCGCTGGGAAAGTGCTGACAGACAGACAGCAGGGATGTGAAGGAGGAGGAGTAGGAGGAGGAGAAAGAGCAAGAGAGACAGAGACGGGAGAGAAAGGCAGGGTGCAACTGCTATGAAACATCTGGTACGCGCAGGTTTACTACCCTCATCTACTCAAGACAATAGCCCAAACATACAGCCTGCTCCAACCTGCGCAGGTGGCCCCATAGCAAAATTCAAATACTACCAGACAGTATGTAATATTCAACAACCAGAGAGAAGAAAGGCATGCACATGAGTATTATGATGAAAAAATTAAGGAATTAAAAAGAGTTTATAAAAACAGACTTCCTTTCAGACCCATCAAGTCTAAATCAGGATTCTTGCTGGTTTATTGTGAGCAGCAGAAGCACAATTGTCAGGCTTCCACAGTTGAATCCAAAGGTAACATGCAAGTGGGAACCCTGCAAGTGGAGGGGGTAATGAATAAATACAGAAACAGATACATGAATAAGTCAGAGTAGCCCAGCTTCATTTCTCCTGGTTGTGCGCCCGCTGTACACGCTGACATGAGGTCGATAAAGCAGCCAAGTGAGGGAAGACAATGGAAACAGGATATACAGCAAGTCTGCCATGCTACATTTCCTTGAGAAAACTGCTGGTTTTATTTACTCTTGATTTCTCATCTGTAATGCAAATCTCTCCTCACTTGGAGAGAGATTTTTGTTTTTAGTTTTAAGGAAAAATTGGACTAAATAAAATTTATATATGCAGTTTGAGTGGTAATTCTCAAGAGAGGACACTTTCATTCTGTGTATTAATTTCACCTGATTGGCACTGATATAACAGCACAATCACTTTGATCTTTACACGTGGAAAAGCTGAACATATCTCAAGCCACATCTGAGCCTAACAGCTGAAACACTGCTGACCATCTTTCTGTCCATCCTGTGTTATGACAGCAAGTTAACAGTGAGAAAACACTCTTCTGTGTGGAAACAATGAATGCCTTGCTGCTAGCCAACGCCCAATCAACTACTAAATTGCTGCGACTATGTCGCCATGGCAAAGGCATGTAAACAAGACCTTTTTTTTTTTTTTCCTTTTTTAAGGCAGAAAACTCCTCTAAAAAGCTATAAAACCTCCAAGCTCATTAATTAGTGCTTTAGGGGAGAGCCATTTCCAGTAATTTCACACTGTCTCTGACCCCTTACTGGCATAAGGCAATGACACGGTTGTTCAATGATGCCAGAGGACAAAATGTCAATTGCAACAGACATACAGTAGCTAACTCAGCATCAGTGTCTTTCTCCATTGGCCAGATTAAGTAAAGCTCTCCTGTTAACAAATGAGCCAATGATGCTTCCCAAAAAGGGGCCACAAAGTTATGTGAGAATTTTTTTAATCTTCATAAATGTAAGCACCTGCCTGCTGCTTTTTTCATACCAGCCTGTTATCACCCACAGCCTGTAACAAACAGTAAGAAAGGTACTTCAAACTCATGCCAGCTCTTCTACATTTTGACTTAAAATAAAATGTTGCCTCCATGACGAGGAGGATATTAGCATGCTCTAATATGACCAGACAGGAAAAGATGACCCTTTTATGAAGTATGTTTGCTGATTTTGTTACAAACACCTCCCTGTCATTACTTTAACGTCTCTTTTCTAGAAGGGAGAATTTGCATATACAATTAATTGCCGTGGATGACTGAGAAACTGTTAAAGCGTCTTTTGTGTTTGTTTTGGCAAAGGCTAATAATGGGTATGAAGAAGTTTGTCTTCCAGAGGTTGCAGGTTGGAAGGCAGACGTCAGCAGGTGTAACTTACAAAATCCACGGTGGCTGCCAAGTAATTATCCAGACTCTCAGTCAGCACTTTTCAATCAACCCTTGTTATCTATAGCCAAGATAAACAAATGCTAAGATAGGCTTTGTTTTGCCCTCGAGTAAGACGCTAAAAATCTTAAAATTTCCCTGCCATTAAAAAAAACAGAAAAATTATGAAAAATGACTCCATAGGTTGATGGTGTAAAAAGCTTTTTTAACCGGAGCTACATTACAACACGACGGCGGCAGTAGTAATTATGACGGGAGCAGACGAGGAAGTGAGGTGGCGTAATTACAGAGCCATAAAGCCTGCATAGGTAGGATGCTGCAGAGGATGAATAGTTTGAAAAATCACTGAGCTGACCTCCATTTGCACTCCTTTTACCAACCAAAAAGTCAATCTTTTCCCCCCCAAGATGAAATTCATCAATCAGTGTGTAAATAATCCTAACAATCTGTAGCGCAGACACCACAATAAGAGCTTTGGCTACATTCTGATATCCAGGAAACGTCCATATGCGTTCTATTGCGATAACGATTATTGGGTTAGTTCTGTGGTTTGGCTGCACTTCAGTCTGTAGTTGGTCTATGCTTATTCAGCAGGACGAATGCAGATCTATAGAGTGCCAAGAAAAACAATTATCTGTTAAGACAGAGACTGCTACCATTAATCAGATTAAGGTGGAGTGTCTGATAATGAATTCTTGAAATGAGAAGGTCAGAAACTTTCTGACATTGGTATGCAAAATCATTTTAGTGAAAAATGTGACACTTTATACAAGTTCCATGCAACTCTGCAGTGAAAAACTTGAACTGAGTCAAAAAAAAAAAAAAAAAGGGGAGAATCTCCCAACGTAATCCTTCTGGAAGTTAATTTCTGGATGAAGCATTATGCAAGGATCAAACGGTTAAATACCACATGGCACATCTGATGTGCTCTTTTAGATTAAAGTACAGTTACAGTAGGCAAGTTGCTGCAACCGAGTGGGTGTGACGGTGCTGCCGCCAGCTCTGATGATGTGAGGATGAGACAGCACAGATACACTCACATGTATACAGAGGCCCTGTATTTTTCACATCCATCGGACAAATCCAATTTGTTAAGACCCTTCTACGACTCACTTACGAAGCTGCGGTCAATGGAAATCACATTTCCATGATTGGACATCCCATTATCCTGTTCGTCCAGACCCACATTGGGGGATAAAGCAAGGCTGAGACGGATACCCACGACAGACCGGAGCTGCGGCTCCAGCGAGTCCGTCGCCTTTCAAAGGGTAAAAGCCTGACATATTAGTCATAAGTGTTCTTTAAATTCATTATCATCTTAACACGCCAGCGGCACAAGTGTCAGGGGGAGGGGAAGCCCTCTTAAATGAGGTTAGTGGATCCATTTAAAGCTTCACAGTTGCTGCGCTGTCCGCCGTGTCACGCGTAAATCTCACGACATGAAAAACATCCCTTTCTTTAATGAGGTTGCACAAGCTCCTTTAATGCAGCTGGGAACTTTCTGGGTTTAATCAATGAACAGGCTCTGCCTTAAATCAATAATCTGTCTGATTTCTAAATATCACAATCAGTTTACGTACATACTGAGCAATCACAAAATTCCACGGTGGCAATTAAAACAAAAAACAAACACACACACGAGAAAAATTTTAATTCCATCTCAGTTTAGTTTTTGTTCCTAACCCCATCGACTATACGCCACCAGTGGCGGTGTATGACATCATTGTAGCCTTGCACGTCTTTGTTTGCATGTATGAAAATGGAGACGTGATTATTCACTTGTATCCAGAGCAGTTCACACTTTATGACAAACCAAAAATCCTGCACAGAAATCATCTTAATTTTGAAAATAACTCTTTAATATTTTTGTTTATTTAACACATAAACTTGCTCAATGTAAAGAATAAACACCCCCAATCATTATGAAAGCATTTGAGATGTATGCCTAAAACATACTCCAGGGGGATTATTATTATGATGTGATACCAGCTACTTCTTAAAAATAAAAATGGCACAACTCAAAAAAACTCCTGCTTTCCTTCCAGATCTGACAAAAATAAAATACTAGTCATGTGAATGATGAGGACCCAGGGAGGCTTTATAGAAGCACTGCACTGCATGTTTTTACCACTGCCAAAGTGTCTTTGAGGCAACATATGCTACTTCTTTCTTTAATCTAACTCGAGTTGTTCATAAACACTTCATAAGCGTTTTGAAACAATCTTTAGATCAGCTGAACACCATAAAGACGGCAAATTTATCTTTTCTATTATGAGCGAGCTGCTACAGTATAGGATGAAACAGGCAGCAGTGACTCAGGTGATTCAGTCATTCGATATCAACTCAAGACAGACACACCGAGACTTGGCAGCAGCAGGATAACGCAAACTAACAAACCAATTAACGCCGTGAAAGCTCAACAGCTTCCATTAGACATCCCAAAGCAAAAACCATGCATATATATTTTTGAAATGCGGCTCTTTGTTTGTCTAAAAGTGAGCCTTTAACAGCAAAATTATCCTGAAGCCACTTCTGATAAAAATACTAAACACGCCTGAGGTGCTATTAGTTTATTAAAGCTACATCCATCTGCCATTAAACACAATCTGAGAGGCAAAAACAAAAACAAGAAAACAAAGACTAGTTTAATGTTTTTCTTCATGAGGTGACTAAAGTACTTTTTTTTGAAGACATAATAAAAGCCTGAGTAAAAATATATGACTTACAACAATAAAAAAAAAAAATTCTGGGTAATTACCTGTTAATTTTGTAAAAGAGCATAACAACCGACCGCATGCAAGTCATAGCTACAAGTCAGAGGTGACTGACCTTTTTCTCATGATATTGTAATGGAGCTCATCCTCCTGTTTGATGTGAGCATGATCCCCACTGGCCCGGTCACTGCCTTCACTGTCGTCACTGCTGAAAATGGAGGCCAGCTCCTTCTTGGGCACCCGGTTAGGTGGCAGGGGGATGGTGCGCTTCTCTGCCAAGCGCCCGCGGTTCTGCAAAACACAGAAAAGGCGAGACTTTAAAAACAGGATTCAGTAATTCCAGACAGACAAAGTACTAAAATGTGAGTTATTTAAAGTTGCCACTCTTTGAGATGAAAACACAAGTAGATACTCAAAGTAGAAAATCAAAGTCAAAAAATAAATAAATAAAAAAACCAGACCTGAACACCAGATTTCTTTCAGTTTGCGATCCATGGGTTTCTATCTGCAAGTCTGGCTGTATATAAAAAAAAGAATTGGCAGAAATTTTGGAAAGTCTGATTGTCAGACTGCACAGGAAATGATAGACTAAAGATCAGCCGAAACTGAGTTACTGCAGTAATCAGAACGCACAGAATGAGCTAGTGCCGCTAATCAGAGCCTTTCTGGCTGTTGCCCTAAAATCACCGCAGAGAGTGTGCGATTAGCACACAGAGGTAAAGGCTTCCCACTTGGAATAGGCGTTATCAATGAAAATCCAACTCTCTGTTATATCTCAGATACTGCAAAGGACATTACATAACGTTAGCCTCTGTGGGCAACGTGCAAGAAAAACCCCTTCCCTGCTCTTTGGCACAAATCTGCAAGATTAGGCTTTGAAAAAACGACATGAAAAGAAACCCAATAAAAGCTGGGAACACCTGCTTTGGTCAGATGAGACCAAGATAAATGTGTTCGGCTCAGACGGGGTTCAGCCTGCGAGGAGTGCCACAGTAAAGCACGGAGGTGGGAGCGTGATGATACGGGGTTGCGTGAGTGAAAAGCATGTTGGGGAGATGACATTTACAGATATCAGTGAGCCAGATGTAACGTGCGCGCGCGCCTATCCCAGCTGTCATATGTTGAAAGGGGGGGTATATAATATAATAAAAGATAAAGGTTACATGTTGCCTATTACATGAGTTTTTATTTCAAAAGCAAATCTATGGGAAGAAAATAACTCTGTCGGTGAACCGTGTATTTATTTTGTTCCAAAACTTCCTGGAGTTAGCAGAGCAAAGTAGGGATTAAGACAAGAGTATGGCCGTAGGGATATCGGGAAGTGAAGCTGGGCGACCTTTAATGTGACCTGAAGAGGTCACTGCAGATTAACACGACCCTATCACAGAGCAATGGGAGAAGGGTGAGAAAGAGGAGGGGAGGAATAACCTAGATAGGAGGATTGAGAGATGCATAGAGTAAAAGAGACTGAGTCAGGGAAGAAAATTGGAGAACGAGCAAGGGAACGATAGGGCAGAGAAGAAAAGTTAACAAGGAAGAGAGGAAGAGCAGATGTGGGTTTTGCACAGGAGAGAAAAAGGTGAGAGAAAACACAGAAATAAAAGAGAATGTGGTGAGTCAAAACATGAAAGGGAGAAAGCTCCACAGAGGGAAGGTCTGTCCAGTGTGGGAGAATGGACTTGGATGTGAAACTATATTCCCCTCTCTCTCTCTTACTCTCTGTGCGTGCCTACATCTCTGCTCTTACTCCTTCAAGCCCTCCAGCTATCCCTTCCACGGCATGCAACCCCACACTCCACCACTCCTCCCTATATTTCCCTTCTTCCCTCACTCCATCCATCCCAGGAGGTGCTGTAGCATGAGTGGCAGGCGGGGGCAGAAGGAGGGATTTGGGGGCTCCTAGCCAAAAGGCAAACAGGTGCAGCCCCTCTGGAGTCTCTCAAATGGCACACATTAAAAAGAGTTGGGAGGGGACAGAGAAAGATGAAAACATCCCCCAGGATGAGCAGGCCACAGATTTCTGAAAATTTCTCGCCTTTCTGCTTTTCTGTGTCTTGCTTTAAAAAAAAAAAAAAAAAAAAAAAAAGATTTTTCATCTGTTTCCTGTCCTGTCAGACCTTTCTACAAGTTGTGCACCATTATTTCAGGACAGTTGATCACTTTCTGGTACTTCTGCTTCTTCTAGTCCAGAATGCTGGAGCTCTAATATATAATCAAGAGGAGTGGAGGGGCCAAGAGTGAACCCCTCCCCCAAAAAGGAATAAAAATAAATAAATCACTCCTTTATGGATCCAACCACATCCATCTGTCTCTCTTACACACAAACATCTGGCAAATACAAATTCTCCACCTCCAGGTCTATTTATTGCTGTCTTCACATTGTCAGGGAAAACACATGTGCACTACACCCGCGCCGTGACACACATAAACGCATGCATGCTCTCACAGTCAGGCACACCTGTTAATATTCCTTAGAATTCCCCTCCAAAGTGGGGGATTTTACTCGGAGCAAGCCAGCAATAGAGTGTACACAAGAATAGTTTGTCTAAGAGCAGTCGTGACTGTGACTGTGTGTGTGTGCGCGTGTGTGCATGACAACCACCCACATGGCCGTGACATACCCAGCCTGACAGCCCCCCTCCCTTCCTCCCTCTTCTCTCCTCCCGGAAAGCCCCAATCCTTTCTTTAGTGGCACTGACGCAGAACTGGGGGTGAGCTCCCACTGCTTCCGGCAACACTTCCGCAGGACGGGGGAGGGCTCTCTGAAACAAAACATGAAGCCAAACACACCCCTGGCAGCCCACGTAGGAGCGCTCAAAGGAAGGGCGCCTGAGCGCTCATGCTCGTACATGCACGCACAAACATGCGTGTGTGCAGAGCTGAGGCAACCTTACTGTGTGTGGTCAACCTCCTTTCAGCCATGGAAAAAAGTCTCTCATAAAAGTCCCACTAAAAGCACCTCTATGAATATCACCTCCCACGCTTTCTGTCTAACAGTCAGCCAGCCAAGAAATATATCTGGGCTTCACATTTACACACACACACACACACACACACACACACACACACACACACACACACACACACACACACACACACGCGCGCGCATAAGGACATAACGATGAACTAATTGCACAATATAGACAATTACAATTATAATGACTACAAACATCCAGAAACACGCAGACACTCTGCCAATCACTCACAATATGCAGTGAAGCCGACACTAACTGAACCTGAACTGAAATTTCTCAGTGATTCAGACAGATCGCTGCATGTTTGATACTTTGGGGGCAAACAGCAGTGCAGGTGTTCATTATGCTATTACAGGTCAGAGATAATAAGAGATGAAGTTTGATGCAAGAGCATCCTTCAGAATCTACTATATATGGCATTCACTTATTGAAGCCTACATAACACAAAAGCACTCACTTCCATTCATTGAAGGAATTATAAATATTTGGCATTAATCAATATCTTCTGGTTTAACTTAATGTACACAAATCATTTCAAGGTTAAAATATAAAGTTTTTATTCTCAGAGATTTTTCAAAATAGAAAACACGAGTTTTTCTAGCCCTTCATACATGTTAAATTAAGTTAGCGCTGTCTATTAAACTAAGGATTAAATCAAGCTTTTGTGATTGTAACACATTTTTAAATGCAGTAACTAGTTAGCTTCTTTCAAACTAAGCAAATTATATGAGAAGCGGATCTAAGACTAATAGTTTACATTTATTGAATCTCTTCGGTTAACCCTGCTAGGATTACATCATAAAAGCTGTAAGATGACTGGGGGAGTCCCGCATATTTAAGGCATTGGGGTAACTTAAATATCTAGGTTAAGTACGATTACAATCATTTACAGTCCATTTTTTTTCAATGAATGATATATATATATATATAAAAAATAATTTATTATTCCATTACATATTAATTTAAAAGGTGGCCACAACTGCTTTAGCCAGTGAAACAACATGTTACCTTTGCATTACGTATTGTAATAATGATGTATGAGCTTTAAAAACAAATTTTCGAGAGACGTTAAAAGTTTTAGTGTCTTTAGGTTTTATTTTTAACTATTTCGGTCTTCTTTGTTCACTCGGTTTGTGACGTCATCCAATGGTTTCTGAAGTCCCATTTTAAAGCCTAAAATGTAGCATTACCGTCATCGAGATATTAGTGTTTTGAAACCGGATGAGACCGCAGGTGATGGTTCTGTCTGTGAAACTGCACACTGATGCAGTATCAACTAGCCAATGACCATATCCTGGATAATTCCTCTTTTTGACCCCTAGAATGACCAAAATGCTTTTTTTTTTTTGTTTTGTTTGTTTGTTTTAATTGAGTGCAACCCGAAATGAGTGACTGAGGTCATACACTCAGCAGGAAAGTATTTACTGGCGTGGCGTAGACTTCTATGCGTGGAAGTCTTGCAACCACAGCTTCGCCCCCCTAGTGGTGTTTACTAAGAATGCAGGTTCAAGGCATTTCTGCATTATCTTTACTTTTCACACCAACACGCCCATCTGTAACACTCTCAACGGATTCATTGTAAGTGATTATCTTAATTCTATGAATGCTAACGCAATTTCCATGGCAAAATTTGAAAGACATGAATAGCACCAACTGCCACTTAAGCCCACTTGCAATCCTTTCGGCCAATACTGTGTAGGCTTCAAGTTTGGATCCACAGCCTGAATGCTTTTCTGCAAACACTGGGACTACAATTTTACTACCTGGCAACATTTACATATGGCTTGCAACATGGAACAAGTCTGAACTGCATGCATTATGTAGTTTCGCTGATGGGTAGGCACACGCACAAAGCCACCGATACAACAACCAGAGACAAAAGTCTAGAAGACCCGCACTGTTTAGTTTCTTTTTTCCTTTACTACATATAGAGATTTTAATGAAAGAGGCTTTCCACATTCAGGACCAAAAGGAATATAAGGACAGGGTTCACAGAGAGACAAATATGAGAGGAATGGGCAATGTGAATTGCACTGGAGAAGAAGAAGATGGGCACTCTCAGAAAAACTTCTGATCCTCCTCAAAATATGCCAAATATAGAGCACATAGTTTCTCTGTTACTGTTGGGGGCTTGTCCGAAGTCGTGAGGAGCATTAACCTAAGAGTGACCTACGTCTAATGACATAACGCCGTCACTTTAAAAGACTGATGAAGCCAGCACTGACTTCCTGTGTCTCATATGGTCTTTAGTGTGGTGGGAAGAGATTTACTGAAGTACTGAAATATATGCTACTGGGCTCACTAAAATGATTTAAAATTTAATGAAGAGGCAGGAAATCAACTCATATTTTAACATATAGGAATAATACATTTTTAATATTTCAGTGAGTAATGCTGTTGCATTTGCAGCCATAAACGCTCATAAATTCATGGCCAGTGCATGGCTTAAAAGCAACAAAAAGCCGTTTTGGTGAAAAACAACGCAGACTAACATCCACAGCTAAAGCACAGCTTGGACAGCAAAAGCATTCAAATTAAAGCAGAAATTATAAGGCAATCTAATGTTTTCTCTCTAAATTCATTTTAGACTTTTAAATAAGCAGTTGGTGGAAAAAGAGGACTAATAAGTATGTTTTTTCCCCCCTTTTTTCCTCCCCTTTCTCCTTGCGTTATTTCCTGAAAGGTGCAGTGCCCCGCCGCTGGCTCCAACCAGCATTAGCAAGCACACACACACACACACACACACACACACACACACACACACACACACACACACACACACACACACACACACACAGAGCAGAAGCCGCCCGTGACATTCCTGCAGCTGCGGCGCTCTCTCTCCCTCGCACGCGCCCCCCCAGCGATCTCCCTGGGGGACGAATGCCTAATGAGTCACGCGCCTGTCTGCCGTTACCTCGCAGCGTGTGTGTGTGTGTGTGTGTGTGTGTGTGTGTGTGTGTGTGTGTGTGTGTGTGTGGAGGCGGGCCGACTTGGCGCGAGCACTAGGGGAAAGGGGGAGGGGGGAATGAGGAGACGACAGCGAGGGGAGTGGGCGGGGATGAGCATGAGGGGGGCGCGAAGCGGTCATTACCGCGCTAGCATAAGAGCTCTGAAACAAGGCCAAAACAAACAATTTGTCTGTTGTGTGTTTACGCGAGACTGAAAAACAATTCGTCACAAAATGCAAAATCTACTTTGTTTAGTCTCATCTCCTCGCCTCCGATTCCAGTGGACGGTACGGCCGTTATGACATTTTCACAGGTGCACCTTCGAAAAAGGTGATTAACTACAAATCTGTCAGCTTTGGTCAACCTGAGGTCGCTCAGTGTGCAAACACGACCAGCATAACCTAACTACTGTGAATAATCAGATTAAGGTAATGGTTTGATTAAAGTGTTTACATGGTTCACAGTTAATCTGATTTCCCCCACTAACCTAATAATAAAGTTTATGTGATTTCTTTGCTAGTCAGGATAAAGTCTGTAAGAATTTCTACTGATCTGTAAAATCTCTTAATGGAGTCACAAGTCATCAAAAAACGGAGTTGGTGGAGTTGCTTTTGCTTTGGTGAATTCACGGAAAACATTCATTGCCAGGCTCTGTTACTTTTCGTTACGTTCGTTCCATGAAAGATATTTAACTGTCGTCCCCACGTTATTTCGGTGTTTTTTCGTTCTTCGACACACCCCATACGTTTGTAGAAGAAAAAAACATTTCGTACTTCGTGACCTTTCAGCAAGTTTAGAAACAAAACTGAAAGAAATCAGACAAAGGCACAGTATACTGTGCAGGGACAATGACAAAATCTCTATTTGCCTCGTGGGGTTATAATTGTATGACTAGTGTGAGCTTCACATTAAGAAACTTAACAGACAAATTTTTTTTTAAATGACAGCTGAAACTCACAGCTTTACACAAGTGGAGTAAAACATAGTTATGCTTCAACACAAGTGCACAAACGCAACACAGTTTCATCACTTTTATTTTATATACATATATTTTACTAGTAACAGTTACAGTAACTTGTTACTGCTCTTCTGTTAAAAGATAAGACTTAGCTACATGTTCCTGAGAACTATACTAACATTTAGCATGTTTGTCGGCCTAACCATTACCCTATTCTTTAAAGCAAATCCTATCAATACTTCAAAATTTTATTTGTAGATGAAGCTCCTATCCAGTCTGTTCAGGTTAGAGTCTAAAGTGCTCGTTTTATTTTTTCCGTCCATACACGGCTACAATTGTGGATGCTAACAAAGTTTCAAATAATGATGTCAGTATACGCATCAGTGATCACTGGTAGCAACAAGCTCTGTTTCAGATATTTTTTCCCCCCCCTTTCTAATTTTGTCTCTGTATGATGTCAGAGAGTGGGGACATTAACGATGCTTTTCACCTCGTGCGCACAGCTTTTTGTCGTGAGTAGTGAAGACCTACGCGGCTCCTGTTCAGACGTTTACGAAGAGTAGCCAACCAAAAGAAGGCTAGCTTCAAGGAAAGGCGCAAGGAAGCTAAAACTGTTTGGTTTCAGAGCGCGGATTAACTGAGGCACAGAATCAAGGAAAAGTTGCAACTGATGCAAATGAGTATCACAGGTTCCATTTGAAATTTGTAGATGGTTTTAGACCCGATTTCCATCGCACCAAAATAACATCAAATAATACCAAATAACAAACATACTTATATACATAACACAGCAGCATCGGGCTTGCAGACAGAACAAGAGCAATGATCTAAAAGCAAGTATGGAGAGCACGAGTAAATATGGGATTTGAGTTTTCCAACATATTCTGGTATAGTGTTAGAGATGGTTCACTAAAGATTTTGTTGTTACATCATCTTCCAAGCTTTTGGAATAATTTTGGTAAGAACATGCTTGTGCTGACAGAGGTATTAGCATGGGGTTTCTTTAAAGGTCAATATTTTGGTTAATAATAAATAAATAAATATTGTTTGAGTGGCTCCTCGTGGTGTTCACTCCTTCACACATATCGTACTGAAAACGTGTGATAATAGCAAAAAGAACTATCAATCTCCAATGAGATCATGCACAAAAGCACCAACTCCTTATGAGTTCAAATGCACTTTGAAAAATAGATCTGATTGTGGATGGCAGTGTGTGCGAGTGTGCGTCTGTGGTTTATGTGCAGTCTTTAGGCAACACTTGGTTGTTCAAGGCCATGTGAGAGAAAGAGGAAGAAAAAAAAAAGTGAGAAAGCACTGTAGGACAGACCGGCATGCGACCAAGACCCACGCCTTCCCGACACACACACACAGAGATATATTTACACACATGCACACATGCTCTCCTGCACACTCGGCCCCCACGCGCTGAGCCAAGCGGGCAGTTGCAGCCCAGTGGAGCGGCACAAGGCAAAAGGGGAGGGGGTGGATGGGTTGGGGGAATAGTGGAGGAGGGGCTGAGGTGCACAGAGGGCGAGAGGCGGCGAGGTGGAGGGGAGGCTGCAGGCTCGGCGCTGGGAGGTCAGTGCCGGTGCAGCCAGGCGTGCAAGCATGCCTCTCACGCCCCCCCACCCGCCTTTCTTTCCTCCTTCCTCACTTATTCTCTCTCTCTCTCTCTGCCTTTCCATCGCCCTCTCTCTCTCCAACTCTTTCTATGTGTTTGTACGCCGACTGAGGTCGCCACAGGGGAGCTTTACAGACAGGTAACGACCGTGGCTTTCCTTCCCCCGACAAATATGGGGGGGAAGAAGAGGGGAAAATATAAATAAAATTGAATTGAATTGTTACATCTGTAACATTAAAAAATACATACACATTCTATGCGTTTACATTAAGTATACAGCTAACAACCAAATTCATTATTAAAGTCAATATTAATAACCAGAAACTCATTAGACCATCACAAACTGGTGAATGTTCTTTCTTTGGTTGAATACAGGTATGAGTTCTTTTCAGTGTACTGAAAGACGTATGATAGCAACACAATAGTGTCTACAAAGGTCTGCTGTGGCAGATCAGGCCTACAATTATCAGAGGAAATCGCACGTCAGAACGCAAGCACAAACACTTTACTCCACACACACACAGATATCGAGGAGGAGGGTTTTTCAAGAAATATCACCATTGTCTTCACTGTCACAAACCACATTTGGTTGACAGACAGCTGTTCCAACTTATTTTAGGGGCATCTTAACAGTGTCCGCACCCACCACAGAGCAGCACAGAGCTCGTTCACACAAACTGCCAGACACATTCAGCTCTCAGTCTTTGGCATCTCTGCTGAACAGGACACTAACGGAAGCTAATGGGTAATTTGCTAAATTAAACAGTTTATTTTAACTGAATTATTCATAGATGGAAAGACAACAAGAGCCACAAAAATGGTTTTAAGTGTGTGTGTATATGACTAGGATTGCATTTCTGTATGTCATACCCACATTACGGTTTTAATGTCTCTATCAGTAAGACTGATGCACATATTGGAGGCTCCATATCTAATTGGTCGCAGAGACACAGAGAGAGACGCGCACCAAAGTTATGCACTTGGCACAACTGCAGTTTCTGCACACTTCTGAGCTGATGACCTATTCCATTGTTACCATAGCAACGTAGCATCAGCAACATGCGTGCGTGCGTGCGTGTGCACAAACACAGAACACGTCACGCAGTAGATACAGTCTAGCCATCACACAAACACATCGTCCTCCTATATTTCACTCAACATGGAGCACTTTATTTAATTATCTTCTCCATTCTTACCCAACTGAAAATGGGTGTTATGAACATAATGAGAAAGAAGTTATACGGAAAAAAGTGTGTGTGTACGTGCTTGTACAGATATGCGTGGCTGCGTGTTTAATTCCACTTTGCAAAAGAAGCCCTTGATTGGAGGAGGTCTTTACGAGCCGGAGGAGGGGAGTGTAATTTCCTCCCGGCCTCCGCCAGTTCCGCTGAAATAACAGAGCAGAGGAAGCCCAGCTCTCCCGGGAAGAGACACACACACACACACACGAACCCAAACACACTCGTACGTGCACACACAGCAAGCTGACAAGTCAGCCGGTATCAGGCAAAGAGAAACACAAATACAAATCAACACAAACATACGCAAAGACAAAAAGACAAATACACAGAGCTAAGATAAAGTATTATATAGACACTCAATAAGCAGCATCTGAAAACCTCAATGAATAACCGTAACAAAAGCAAACGCTAATAAAGAGGAATCCTTTAAGCAACTTGCCGTTATTACATAATGGAAAAGTAAGACACCTCGACAGCGAGTCGTAAAGGAATTAATTTCATACACCAACATTAAGAACATATTTAATCCATAAACTTTCCAGTGTAGCGGACCAATTTGTGTCGTGGTGTTATTAAAACAGCTCGTGCCCAGGCAGACGCAGCAAATTACCTTCCCTGATTTCTGTGCAGGCAGGTGAGACATCTTCCCACCAGCTGCTGCACTTTTTTATGATGGCTTGCCTCATGCCTATAGCGAAACAAGATCACTCAAAGTTCAGCCGTCAAACTTTCAAAACAAATGTCGGCATGAGGTAATTTGTGTCAGTAGGCAGGCATATAGTGCGCGCGCGCGTGTGTGTGTGTGTGTGTGTGTGTGTAAAAGTGCGAGAGAGCGAGAGCTCATCAGTGAGGGAGTGCTGGCTGCCATGCCCTGAGGGGAGTCAGTGGGGAGAAAGGGAGACGCCAGTACAGGCCATACAAGTCCCGCTGCCTTCCCTCCTCCGCCTAACCCTCACTGCTCCACATAGAACTGCCAACATACTCAGCCTGTGTGTCTATGTGTGTGTGTCTGTGCGTGTGTCATAGAGGTATTCACTTGGTGGGTTTGACTTTAGGCTTCACCACCAACCCAAGGAAAGGGGAAAGAGGCAGAAAAGGCTACAACAACAACCTTAAGGCTCTCATATCTCTGCTTACGTCAATAACAAAGTTTTCTCCGTCACAGCTGTAATTGAAGTGGAACTGTACAAGCCATAGCAAGCCAAGAGCCAATGATATCAGTAATGAGCCTCAGCGCAAGCAAACGCTCACATTTTCAAATCCTTCGTTAAAAAATAAGACGTGTATTTTTCCTGCCCCCAACCTCCCTCAGGTAATTTGTTTTGGCTGAACTCAATGTGTCAGGGTGCAGGTCTTCATTCTTGGCTGTAAAAAATGTCACCAGTTTACCTGTATCACTCAAACACCTCCGGCTTATCAAACCCGCCTTTGCCTTGCGTGCCTCGCACACAATAATCAGCAGTAGCTACGCTCAGTAGCTCGCTAAGCCTCTTACACCCTTCCCTCAAGATTAGAGCTTGGGAGCGACAACAGATGCGCTCCGCGGTGATAAAAAAAAAAATAAAAAAAAAAAAGAAAGAAAGAAAACACAGACACACACGCAAAGACACACACTCACGCTCAAAACCCTCTGCACCTGTGTGAACAGATTTGGCGGCAGCGAGCCCGCAGTGTGCTTGCTCAAAGCTGACACACACACACACACACACACACACACACACACAGAACGGTGATGCTATAATCGTGACACACCTGCAAGGCCTCAAGGTTTGGCACCGTGCCCTTGGCCGAGCCCTGAGGGAGGCACTAGGCAAACAAAAGTTCAACAGCCAGGTGAGGAAACTGACTCGGCGAGACAGAAGAACCTGACCACTGATACCCAACGTCAGGCATTAGACCTGGACAGCTCAATGCCTCCGAATAAAAGGCTGTTTGATACGCCACATCTGTGAAAGGCTGAAAGTGGATTTGATATTCATGCTGAGGAAAATTACCATCAAAGCTGACATGTGTGCCTGTAGGGTCTCTTCCATCAAGGTTACAAAGACTGCTTCACAATATACTCTTACAGACTACCCCCACTGGTAGAATAAAAGCTGACAACAAAAATACCAATAAATGCTGGTATGTCTTTTCCAGCTCTGACCCACGCCAAACTCAACTATAGGCTAAGAGGAAAAAATATATAATAAACAAAAAGGAGTACAGACTCCAAAGCCCTTAAATAAGATTTTGCGATTTAAGAAATACAGAAATAAACTGATGTGCCAGCCGAGAAAGAGCAAACTGTCCTCTTTGATTTAACTGAGCAGAAAAACAAACAATTATATTGCCTATCTGCAAAAGAAAATGACAAAACCTTTGACACAAATGTTTTTTATACCACGACTGTGCTCTTTGACCAGTTATAACCTTCACCACCAATGAGATAATTCTTCACCACTACAGTAACCCTACACACTAAAAAAAAAGAAGTTACCTTTAAGACAAATAAGCTATACCTCAGCAAGTAGTGTTCCCATACCCAACATAAAACATACAGAAAGCCACAGCAGCCACCAGTATACATATATATACATATATATATATATATATAAAAAAGAAATATTCTTACCACTGGGGATGAAATTCGACAACCAGGGCAATCGCAGATGGGTGGATGCACCTGTAAGATTCCTTTGGACATAAGAGTCTTGAGACTTTTTCCTGGAAACAAACAAGAGAGACACTTTCAGAGAACACCTATCATATCCTCCATCAACTAAACTCATCTCCTGTAGCATGGGAGAAGCTCCCCACTAACATGGCATCTGTCTTCAGCTCTTCACCTCAGAATTTTAAAAACAAATAATGTTAAATAACAAAAATAAATAATAATAACCAGATAATTAACACAACACAGACCTGAAAGAGTCGGTACCTGTAAAGATTTGCCTATTCTCTGTTTAATTTTATCACTGTGTCCAGCTGTAGCCACTGTTCAGGGCTGCGAGCCAGCCAGGAGCTTACTGACATCTGTCTATAGGAATCGCTATATTAAACTATAAGACTATCAGTTTTGACCTGTGGGCGACCCCCCCACACCCCCACCCACACACTTCTTAATGCGTGTCAGTTTTGCCTGAGTAGCCCTGCATGCGCGTGAGTGTGAGGCGAAAGGGCGCGCACCAAGCCTAGTTACTGCATAAGAATACTTTGCTGTAAATGCCAAGCTAAAAAAAATCACTGGCAACGGTTTCTTGCTTTTTTTTGTTTTGTTGCTATTTTGTTCTTCTTGGGGTTTTTTTAATGAAAACAAAAACATTCAAAATGAGTCAACAGCTTTAATGAGAAACACTGGATACAAATAAGTCGCATTAAACGAACTGTGATGCTAAATTGACGCAAAATATCGGCTCATAAAGTCTCCTCAAATCTAACATGCAATGCGTAAACGTGAACACCCATGCACAAGTGCAGCTGCACCTAGCGGAATGATTTATCTCATAATGTGGAAGAAAACAATATATCTGAACTGTCACGTATTTCAGTAAACTACGTCTAACTTTTCACCTCGGTCCAGTGCAGCCAACTCCTAGTGCAGCCCCGGCTCGGTGTGTGTGAGAGCAGCCCAAACTCTGTGTCAAAGGCTCGGAGGGTATGTGGAGGATATGCGCCCTTTCTCATCTGTCTCCTTACGCACCGACTGCTGTAACCCTTTCACTCCAAAACTCAGTACCGAACCACAGGATTCAAGTTAGTAGCCACACTATGCGGCGTCTATAAAGCTCCTAATTCACAGTGTCGTGTCCTCCTTTGCCCGTGAACCTTCAGAAAAGTGAAGATACAGCTCTTACCTTTGTGTCTGATACTCCGTTTCCAATCTTTGGCAGTCTCACGTCCACTGACAAACTGGAACTCGTTGGGGGTGAGCCACTCGCCCCTGTATTTAATTGAGGGTCCCTTACTGCCTTGACACAGTTTATTGATATAAAGCAAAGCCTTGTTTTCCCCGCACTCCACCTCAATGCAAGGCTCCCCGTTGTCGAAGAAGGGCTGAAAGTCGGGGATGGAGGAGAACCTCTCTACCATTAAGTCGTCCGTGTGATGGTGGAGGTGCTGGTGATGCAGCGCCGAGTCGTGGAGCCCCAAGTACGCACGATGATGGGCGAAAATGTGGTCGTAGGGCGGCGGATGCGGGGTCACCACGGGGATAGCGGTGGCATTTAAAGGGGCCAAGTATTCAGAGGGGTTGAACGCAGTCAATGCCATGTCGTCTCCATCCAGCCTCTCCTTCTTGATGGCAGGCATGTTAGTGGGAGCCGAGCGCCGGTAACAAGTGAAAAGCTGCTGCTCGCCCGATCCAACTTGAGCGTCCTCTTCGTCTGCGAGTTGGGCTGACCCAGACTTGGAGACGCGCCGCTTGGTTTTACGCAGTCCCGTGTCGCCGAGAGACAGCGGTCTGATGAAGTTGCCGGATAGATTCCCATTCAGTAGTTTCCAGCTCGCAGCGGCAGCAGCGCTCTCCGCCAGCCTCACAGCTCCTACCTCCCACATTTAATCACACTCGCTCTGTTAATACCTGACATGCTGGGCAGCCCTGAGCCCCTCACACTCTCCTACCTGCTCTAATCAGTAGCGGCCACGTTTTACCTCGCACTTCTTAGCGTTTGAGAATTTTTAAAGTGGGAGTTTTCTTTTCTTTTTTAATATCCACCGAGTAGAGGTAAACCAATCGCCAGTGCAATCTTAAAAAAAAAAAAAAAAAAAAAAAAGCGATTCTGTTGTGGAAACTTGGGGGAGATGTAACGAGCCCAAATGTTACAGCCAATAATAAGAAGCCGATAAGAGTGCGTGTTTTATTTCAATTAAACCACAGTTATATGTGCCACTGATCAGAAACGCGCCCCAATATTATTATTAGTAATAATAATAAAATATGAGACTTAATAATCCTTAGTGTCTGCGCAAACGTTGGTGCGGTTTAAAGTTTGGTAAGAGTTGTTAGTTTTTAACCCCTGTGTATGTCGCTGAAGTCACGCTGAAGTTCACAGACCCAGACCAAACAAGATTTGCACTCTCCGCCGCTTCTCAACTTGGCCCATTTAAACAGCGGAGGCTAGGCGAGACCCACACAGAGGGAGGGGGGTACCGCGAGGGACGGCACTTCAGTGCGTAAAATGGAGGAACCACCACGAGGAAGTAAACTGTCTCCACCTATTTAACTAACTCTTAAACTTCTTTCAGCTCTTTCCTTCTGTTTACCCAAAAGCTCACAATCATATAATTATTAAGTGGAACACTGACACAAAATCGCACTCATACAATTTAATAACTGAAGCAAAATTCAACCCAAAAATATGCCTTTCGTGTCATTTTAAACTTCACTATTAGAGGAACTGCTCCAAATTTTGCTTTGGCCATTGTTTTTAGCCAACAACAACAAAAAAGGCCAGTTTTACTCACATTTTCAACTTGTAATCACTTCATCATCATATAATTTCACAGCTCTAAAGTAGTCCTTTACTATTAACCTAGCCTATACAAAAGAAATGGACTGCTGGATGAACGTCAGAGACCACCAGATCCACACATGGCCACTGCTGTGTTCAGTTTTGGTGTCTAAATTCAACCATCTTATTTGTTATACTTCACCTACTATGACCCCGTTCTGCCCTCTCCCGCCACACCTGCTGCAGTGTCTTTATGCGAGCCGCCACTTTCAGCGCTGAACACATTTTCACCTGTTAAGCTCTCTACATGTTCTATTTTTGGTGTTAACCAAGTACAGAAGGTGTTAACCTTGTGCTTCTATTTATTATAATAAAAAAACAAAGCAAAACAAGATTGATATCATTTTCAGGTATTACAAAAACAGCAAAATAGTGAGCTGTTAGATGTGTGCTTAATAACTAAGTTAATGGAAAACTTATTTTTTTTGTGTTTTGTCCTTTATATAGCTTCTTTTTTGATGTAGACAGGAAATACAAAGACAGACACTGGTGTGACATGCAATAAAGGTCAAATTATGGACTAAAAATATATTTTTGTGGTCTAAGACTATTTTGTCCTCAATACAGTCATAAGTAACGGCGGTTTGTTTGAGTAAAAGTGTTAAAATTGAACTAAACTCAATCATCATATAGCAAATTTAAAAAGGTTGGTCTTATATGTAACCACTGCTGCAGACTTTTGTTTCTTTAACTGGAGTATAACCCAAAACCTGGAACCATACGTTCTGAAAGCACTTTCTCTCCACGCTGTCTGCAGGGTAGGCTCCCCTGAGCTCCTGGAGCTTATGAGCAAGACCACATCTGACCCCCATCAGTGAAGAACCACCCAGGTGGATCCACCACCACCAACACATGGAATAGCCATTCCAGCAGCAGAGGTGGGGTCTAAAGCGCTGTGTGTCAAGAGCTTATAAATCAGGCCAAACTGCCTCTGACACACACAGGAAAGAGGCACGCCACACCGCAGGCGGAAGCGCTGCACGGGAAGGCCGGAGTCCACAGCCCGGGCCAAAACTGGTATAAAAGCCTCCAGCCACGACCAAGCAGGCAAACACACAGCAGACATGTATAAAAACAGATGCCAGCTACCTCACTGAAGATGATGACAGGCTGTAGATTGACATTTTTCCCTTTGGATATGAGAAGCTGTGATGTCTGAAGGGAAAAGTAATGGAATTAGTGGGTTTGTGGATTAGGAAGAGACAAAAACAGATGTTACATTCACAGCTAAGGAAGAAAAAAGTGACCTGAGATCACTTCTCTGAAAAGCCTCGCCTGAAACAGAAAGAAAAAAAAAATCCAATCAAACATTTTTCGACATATCTTTCCACGTGATGGTGAGCTCGCCGAAAAGCAGCACTGACATTAATTATGAACTGCTGACATTTATGGCATATGTTTAAAAAGTCGTTTCTAGGAAGTGGAACACTGCATTTCAGATTAGAAGCTCTGATACTTTATCAAAGCGGGCCTCACCGCAGCAAAATGTCTCGATGGAAACCTTGTTGATAAGTGCGTTGGTGCTAGAGGCTGCACCGTCGGGAGAGCCCTGATGAAACTAGTCATAAAGGGGACACCCATTACTTACACCCACTGCCCATCCTTGAATGTGACTCATTCAAGGGGTTCCCCAAACTTTAGTGACGACACCTCAACTTTCACATCTTCAAAAAATTGGTTTGGTGTTAAATGAGTAAAACTTTCCATCAGCAACCTGTGCGTCTTACATAAAAAAAAATGCAAAAAAAAAACAAAAAAAAACAACCTCTTGATTTGATGGGGAAACCTTGCTCAACCTTTCTACCTCCTTTAACCTTTTTACTTCCTCTTTGCAGTTTGCAGTGTGGAAGAGTCTCGTGTACAATAGAAAAGAAAATACCAAAGAAAAACCCACACCTGCTCATACACCTCATAAATTTACAGTGAAACAGAAAATCCCAGCATCAATGTATAATGGCTATATTACAGTAAAATGGTATCTTATTTTAGTTAACAGAGCGTTACCTCTGCTTGTGTTGCTTTTGAGCTAAAAAGAAAAAAAAAAAAGAAGTTAATTCTGTTACATTTGAAACCAATTTAGAGTAGAAATAACCCACAGGGCATAAAGTCAGGCAGCTTTGCTTGTGTAGGAGCTTTAATAAAATGTGTTGTAGATTCCACAAAAAAGTACCTCCCACAAAGATGATATAAACATTAGTTCTTTTGATATAATTAACTTTTTGTTGCCAACTACTTCTTCACTCTGTGACTTTCTGTGTTTCCTGAGATGTCTCTGAGCAGCCTACACAGACGCACACTTGTGCATCTTTCAGCTATGACGTACTCTAGTCAAGCGACCATGAGTCAAGCCTTGCACTCGCACAGCAAAACACTGGTGGAGATATTAGCATCACCTCAGCTTAGAGTTTCTCAGTCTCATGCTAAACACCTGTTCACATGTGAATAAACTGGTGAGCCTGCAGTACAAACCCTTAGATTAGAAATGAGATACCGACTGATTTAACAACCCCAAAATATACATAGAAAGCAAACCAATAGCCCACTAAGGAACAAGAGAGACTTTAACACTACTGAATTTTTCTCTTCAGGTTGGTCACTAAACTTAATACAGACACCGCTTCACTGCACTGTTTGTGTATTTTCTTTTGACATTTCATCACTGTAATATTTTTAAATGATAAATTAAACATTCATATTGCTAAATTACACTGTTGCTTTCTGGAAATTCTGTCTATGAGCGCTACATTACGCAGAGGATAAGCGTCTACAGCTGTCTACAAAACTTCAAAAACGCAGAGATCAGTCCTCCCCTGTAAACCATAAAGGATGTTTACACAAACTGTTGGGGTCGGCTTATTTGGCCGTGTGGGCTAATGAAGCACAACTTTTGTCAGTCTTCAAAGTGTGTTTTACAGCCATTCTCTCTCCCTGTCGTCCGGCGGGAACCCCCCTAGAGCGGCCTCCGCCTCTGCGCCGTTGTTGGCAGCGGCCCGGAGCCGCAGCGCTGCCGGCGGGGGAGAGTGGTAATAAATAACCCGGGGAGAGGAGCGGAGACCGCCGGGCGGTGCACAGTCTGACCTGACAAATACTCACTGGAAAACCATCAGAGAGCGAGAGCCCACCCCTAGCGCTTGGAGCCAGCCTTTCAGACATGAGCTGCAAAATATATAGGCCTGCCCCTACTGGAAAAAACAAGGAGAGGAAGAAGACAGAAGCGTCTCCGTCTCTCCCCCCGCATTCACATCCAGACACCGCCGGAGACACGGCGAGAGTAATTAACTATTTAAAGTTCCTTCTGAAAGCATCAAAGTACGCCCTGTCCAAATCCACTATGGCAAAATAGGAGACGATAAACAAGTCAGAGGAAGTTACAGGAAGATTAAACTATTTTAAGTTTTGCTTGACATGGAAATGACCCAGTTAGCCTGAATTTAACCCACAAGTTCACTAATGTTCTGCCTTGTTTGCTAACTGTAACTGGTGAACTTAGGTTCACAATTTCAAAAATGTCCTTGATTAAAAATGAGCATATTTTAGTGCCTATACCCCAAACTTCCAATGTTATCCCATTAGTTTTATGATAACGCCTTTGCGTGCGATTGCATTGCAACTGTACTGTTAAGGATTATGGACATGCAACCTACAGACACGCATTTGTGCAGTCCTCTAAAAAAGAAAACCAGCCACAGACTGTATAAAACACTCAGGTAGCTTCCCAGCTGGAAAAATTAAGCCCATGTTGAAGTGTGCTCAACTTGCATTTCATCTGAAAACCACCAGAGAGCAACAGCTGTGGTTTCAAACACACTTCCTGTCCATTAGAAGTTTACTGGAAAACAGCTTCCTGCGTTGACCTCTCAACACTTTCATGTTGAGTTTGAGCTCAGTCAGTCATTTTGAGTCATAGCGAATAAAAAAACAACTCTAAATTAAGGATAATCTGTGATCATGAAACCATATAATCATTAGCTAACGCCTTGCGATTGACAAACTGTTGCTAATAAGCGTGTAACTTTACACAGAGACCCACCCATCTCTACCACATCCATTTTTTTTTTGGGCAACCAGAAAAGCTCATCTCAAGGTTTCAAAACGGGACTTCAAAAACAGCAGCTACGCCCATCTTTTATAGCGTCTATGCCAACAGCAAAGCCCAATCAGACTGATATGGTTTTCTAGGTTAAATGCTGATTTGTTAAAAATTGTGCCTGAGCAGGAAAGAGAAATAGTGCAATTTACCAAGTACAGACCAAAGATTTTAAAAATAACACAAGCAGCTCAAAAAGTGCCCCAGTGGACACCTTTCATTTGGTTTCACTTCGGCTCTTATGTTATACAACTTTGGTTTTATACACAGCTGACTGCAGGACCAACAGAAAAATCAAGAGGACCTCACGGCCAGTTGTTGACCCCACGACTTTTTACAGAGTGACAGTGGAAAGCTACATCGTGTAGACTCCTGCAAAGCTATGCACCACCCACGCACAACCATTTGTTTACTTTAATAGGTTCCTAAAATCCTAAAAAAAAAATAATAATAATAACAGTAATAATTATCCCATCTAGATGAGCAGTGTTTTGAACAATATCAATACACAAACACTAAAAAAAATAACATCCAGCACTGCCAAGAGCATACTCAAGTACCAGGTGGCAATATGACCCTAACTCTACAGAAATGTTGTCCCAGTCACAAGCCTCGTGCAAACAATAACAAGAATCACAGTCTTGCATCATAAAAGATGATAAAGATGCCTACTTTTGATGTTGCAATAAAAAAATCTTTGTTTTCCTTGCTCACATGTAAACAGAGAAAAGGAATTTCTTAAAGTCAAGTTTCCAAAAGCTCAGTTTTCAGTGACCCAAAATGGCATGCAAGTATGTACGAAAGGCCAAAACACATAGATAAACCTACGTTTTCTAAAACACCCGTGTACGTGTGGAAAGGACTGAAGAAATTTCAGAACATCATTTTAAAAATGTTTCTACTTTACTTTTGCTAGTTTTTGTCGAAACCACAGCATCAACAATACACAAGCTGTTAGTCAGCAGCTAAAAACACTAAGGTGAAATTAATACCTTTGCAGACAGATAACTGACCAAAGTTGTGGTGTTAAGCCTTAGCTATTTCATTCTGTAGTTTACGGGGGTTCTCTTGATACATATATCAATCCATCGTCTCCTGTTTATCCAATTCAGGTTTGGGGTGGAACCCATCCCTGTTGACCCAGTGCAAGAGGTTGGCTACACCCTAGACAGGTTGCCAGTCTATGGCACGGCTAACACAGTGACAAAAAACATTCACGCTGGCATGAGTCAGTGTACCCTAATACATGGTTTAAAATCACCAATCAACCTAAAGTGCAGATATCTGACAAACTCCACACAAAAAGGGCCCAACTGGAATCAAACTCAGGACCTTCTTGCTGTGTTAACCACCACACTATTATGCTGCCCAACTAAATTAGTATTAATAGTCATTTAACTGTAGCCTGTAACATCATGCAAGAGCACAAAGACCACATGGATTGGAGTCACTTAGTTCAGATTTCCAGTTGGTGCCATCAACCAATTGGATAGGCCTAACCTAAACATGTGATGTAGCGCTACACCCCATTTTTGTATACATTTTTGTTTTAGATGGATCAAAGTAGTGAAAAATTGGGGACCACGGATTTTTCAATTATTAGAAGCAACTGTTGGACCAGTTGTCACAGCCACAAGGAGGTTTATTCAACGTAAACAAGACTAAACGTCTGACTCATAGGCCATCACCCAACCACGATGCTCTGCCCCTTCCTGCAAGAGGAACCAGCTGTGAGTAGTGCACTGATAATAACACCAGCATTTTAAGTATAGAGAATATGGTATTATAATCAGGATCCTTTAGCGTACACTGACTCATTAGTCTTAGAGATGCATCACTTCAATCAGGAGGAGATCATTTACATATGAGTCAAACAAGGGAATTCCCGTCATCACCCCTAAACAGTTGCGAGTTAAATAAAGATGTTATAAAGCAAGGCCCGTGATATGATGCAAACAGCAGGTTCAGTGAGCTTACGCTACCTGAATAGAAGCTGTTGCCACATCTTATGAGTTGTTCTGAAGAAAAACAAGGGAATTAGTATTTTGGCTCATTTGCTGGGTTCAAGTTTTGTTCCCCCACCCCAAATTGTGCCTTTTGTATAATTGCTTTAACATGACAGCTAACATTAAAATGTTCTGCGACCTGCGAAGTTTCACCTTAGTAGAAAGAAAAAGTCTTCATCCGTATTTGAAAAATACTTTTTGTATTTATTCTTTTTTTGTCCTCAGCTTCTTTGATAGTCAAAATGTGAATAATTAAATGATAATAACATAACTGATATAATCAAGGCAGTGGATGGAAACACAAGTTAATAACTAAACTAAAATGAGTACATTTCTCAGTTGCTTTCTGTACAGTTATTTTTTTTTATGCGTTTGTCATCTCGGTAAATTCCCACTAACATTCAAGCAGAAGCTCTTGTTACAGTGAATACTTTGCATCTTACAATTCATCCTTCCTCTCATCACATACTTGATGGTCATCATTACTAGTATCCGACTAGCTGGTGACGCTAGTCGGAGTACAAATTTCCAGATTAGTGAATTTAGTTTGGTTCTTCTGCGGCTTTGAAGAACCAAACAATCTGTATTAGCATAACTGTGATCACACAGCTGGTCTTGGCTCTTTTAAGCAAAACATGGAGAAATATTAAGACTTTCAGTATCCAGGGATGTCAGACCTGTATTAGATAACAGGCTGTGACTGTTTTGGCATGGGCTAGGATAGAGAATATGAAGACTAAGATTTCTTTGGTACTTCACTCTACTGTCACACAGCTCATCACCTCTGCTCCGTAGACCTACACATTCTTCTCAACAAGCTCCATTTTAAAAGGAGAAAAAAACTGTATTTTAATCAGAGTCTTCATAGAAGCAGTTTCATTTGAGTCGTGTGACACAACGGCTACTGTTTTAATTAATCTACCCGTCTGTAGATGTTACAATATTGTTATAAGGTTTTGTTTTTCTGCCTTTTTTCCTCCTTCCTATATTCATTGTTCTACTGTGGCTGTTGGTGGTTTCTGTCCTGGGGTTGAACCTCTTGCTGTGAGCCATTCCTCCCGCACCTGTTTGTAATGAAGTCATCAGTCGGCAGTTCCTCAGCACTGTCCCCATCAACATGGTGACACTTAGACCGCCTTTGTGTTAAACCTGTTTTCAAATAAAGACTAGTGTACTTACCTTATATCTCAGTGCTCTCCATAGTAACCTACCTGGAAACCTCGTCCGAACCCTGTCTATTTGGGAGCCCACTGACCTGCAGTCTGGTGATAGCTCCAACAATTCTGCTTCCTTTTGGCACCACCTCAGCAACCAGAGGAGCTGCTTACCTGCACTCAGCCTGCATTTCCCCTCTACACCCATTCGCTTCTCTGGAAACTCACCTGCCGACCCAGAAACCCACCCACGCTCTGTCTCCCTGTCAATTTAGAGCTCCGGCAATCCATTCCGCGTTGATCCTGCTTACAATTCCTTGTCTCCGGTTCACCAACAATCCATCACGCTTCTTGGGTCCTGATCATGGCAGATATACACCTACTGAAACAACACAGTGCGTACAAACCTAACCTACCCAACTCTATTAAATGTGTGTTGGAATCACACACCGGATATAGGACACTTTCACAGATGACCTACAGCCCAACACTGTGCCGGGACACTTCCAGGGCAGATGCAAATGGAGGGTTTGAGCTGCTGCTGCTCAGCTAAAGAGCAAGCTAAAGGCTAAAGGAGAGGGAAAAGGTGCACTTATAATAAACCTGTCTCATTGTGGATGAATCAGATTTCTGGAACAGAACTAATGAAACAGAGTTGATGATTCTTCCATCATAATCCTCAGAGTACACCGCGCACAGGTTAGCAGGAGCTCACTTTGGTATTTCATTAATAATGCACACAAGGCTTTTGGGTTATCCAAATTAACACAAAACAGCAACAACACATTGGTGTTAAAATTTCTACTCTATATTTCAACACATTTTTAACACTGTACAGCTGTGATATAATAAAATGAGTAACAATGGTAAACAGCCCTTGCATAAGGACACACAATCCCTAGTATCAGCAAGATGGAGATTACGATCGAGCGAGTATATCAGTTTGTTTGTTTGTTTGTTTTTTTTAAACAAAAGAGGGTGACTAAAACAAATTATAAAAAAATCTGGGCCATTATAAAAATTAAAAATCCTAACCTGCCCTTGATACCGATTTCATCTTTCTCCACGTTTCAGACTCGCTTTGGTTCTTTTGGCATTCACAGAGTATGGCACCTCTTGGTTCAGGTCAAACTTCTGTTGTAGTAGTTGTTCCTGTTCGGTGTTATTTGCTCCAGTAAAAGGATGCTACCTTTGCTGATTCATTTTCATTTGATCTAGACCTGAAACTTCTCAAGGGACCGCAGGGAGTTTGGCTCTTCTAAATTGGAATTTGTGGAATTTAATATCACAAACGTTCAGAGAGGATACAGTCTCCGAGGCCTTGACTCTACCTCTGTTAGCAGACACAGAAAATGATCAAAAATCACAAGATGGGGGAAGAAAAAAAATGATAGATCAAAAGTGCCAGATTCTAACAAGTCTTTGGAAAGGAAAGCACAAAATTTGTCAATTCAAAGCATTCTTGTGATTACAGTCTACTAAACAACACATCCAATTGAAAATTCATCTACAGCATTTTCAATATGTGCAGAGTGCTACAACGGCAGCTTTTCTGGCTCCTGTTTGCAGTCTCTAAACACCTGCAACAAAAATCAGCAGCTTCTTCAAAGCGGTTTAAGTCATGTTTTCCTTTCATTTTGCTTTTTAAAACATTTTTAACACTGCATTGGCCTGTGAACACAAAGAGACCACTCTGCTATTTTTGTGGTGTAACCTGGGCCTAAAGCTAAATCTTTAACCAAACAGTCGTCCAAAAAACTAGCCTAAAATAAGTTTGAAAACTGCACAAGTGTGAGATCAACACAGTCTTGTAACTCCAGAATTTCAGAGTTGGCAAGCAGGCGGAGAAACATTAAACCCAGGGGGAGGGGGAGGGCTGGGGAGTGGAGGGGAGGGGGGGTTATGCTGTCGTGCCGGCGCCCTTGGCCTCCCCCAGTGGATCTGGGGGGTCAGGCGGCTGACTGTGATCCCACACAGCGGCTCTTCCACATGGGATTTATTTTCTTGCTGGATGGGCAGGCAGGCGGCCCAAGAGGATTCTCATTTTAGACCAGCGTCTGTAGCTGTCAACGCCAGCCGACAGAGGCGAGCGGACACCCGACCCCGAGTATCCTCCCTCGACACTCCCCTTTGGACTGTCTCCCCTCCTCCTCCTTGTATTCCCTGTTCACACACAGAAAAAGCACACAGACACCGAGCATGCACACCTACACACACACACAAAATAATGATTTCACAGCCTCTCGTTTTCTTTAAATAAAACCTCCACTTACGTTATGATGTGGCTGGAAATTATAACATTTAAAAAAATTCAGCATGACTGTTTATTCAGTTTTGCATTCAAAGCCATTTTTTTGCAGTTTAGCAGGAGTCCTTATCTTTGATTGTAATGCTGTGTGGTGAACTCAACTGAAAGCCTCGACGAGCAATGAGCCAGGTCTATCTAGCAAAAAAAAAAAAAAAATGCACAGCGTCTCCCCTTCCTCCCAAGCGCCGTTAATAATTCGTGCAGTAAAAGATAGCATGCCTCTCTGAGTTTGTGGGAGTTATTGGCACAGTATTCCCCACCATATTTGTGCGAGGCAGTGATAGGAACATAAATTATTTCTTATCTCTTCCGCAATCCATTTTTCAAAGGGCTCACTCTGTGTTTGAAGGGTAGCAGCGCCGGCAGCCAAAGCCCAGATAGTCGGCTACATTAGTCTTCAAGAGATCCGACTTCGTGATTTCAAACAATGCAATAAAAACAGAACTAATTGATATGGGCAGTACCATATATGACCACAATTTAATACCAAATTAGGCCTCTGGAATCCAACAAAAGATCAAAACAATGGTCACCATTTCCACCACAGCAAAGGCAGGCACTGTGAGATCATTAAGTTAAATGAATGGCAATGCAGCTGTGGATCTAAGAGGTAAGCCCTTGAATGTTAAATATTTCTAGATTTTCTACAAGATTTAACAGTGGACCAAAAATGGACTCTTTGTCCAAACTAGTGATTTAAAGAATTTCTAAATTATAGGTTTTTTTGCGTGTGGAAATTGGACAATGTTGGGTAAATAAATTCTCTCAATTAGATATGTTGAAATAGTCGTCTTCTATCCGGTGAGCTGCCAAATAAAACTGAAAAGACAGTATATAATCACGCTGATGCCTTTGGAAGACACCAAAAGATTCAACCTTCTGAAAAGAGAAATACTTTTAAGGCGCCTGTTTTCCATAACAAGGCCCCTTCTGGGGTCAAGAGTTTCTCTCTCGGATGAAATCATGCAAAAAGAAACACAAGAAAAGTTTTAAGGGAAAGTGGAAAAAGTCGAGCAGTGACTTGACCTGGTCAGCTGTGTGAACGCAGCTCTGAATCGGAACATTTTCTGGAAACTCTTCACAAGCAGTGCTGGTTATCAGTCTCAGCAGTTTAGACGTGTTTTACAGTTCAGCCTGATCTGCTGAGAGAAAATGACAAATGATAAATATCAAACCCTCCTCTGCAAAGCATTAATGTCTGCTTGCAAAGAATAAACCCTAGCTCTCCCAGCTACTATTGATTTTTTTCCTGTGTGTGATGTGAAACCAGCAATCAGCACTGCGGTTCAAAATAGCCCTGAAACTGGAGCCGAGACGTCAATGAGTCGCCAACACATTTCAATTAGTGAGCCGCCCTGGCCGATCTCTCCCCTGGGGCACAAAGCACAGAGGGCCCAAGTCAACATATGGTCCTGCATTGGCTTAAACGAATCTGATAAGCCACTGAGCGGGAATTTATGTATGCCACAGCTATTTGTCTAATACTAGGTACAAATTGTAAGCTAAAAAACAAAAACAAAAAACAACTGCATGCATCTGGAATTAAAAGCAACTACAGTCTCTGAAGGCCTTTAAAGAGTCTGGGTTGTTTGACACGGGTGGCTTCCGGTCAAAAGACGCATGGAGGGATAAGAATTCAGCCAATGTCATGTGAGCTGCTACATAATTTTAAGAAGTGAAATTATAGCCCATCAGTGTTTAACTTTTAATTTACCTATTTAGAAAACCTGCTTTCATTCATAATGAGCCCGTGGCAGCGCTATCTAACACCCAGAGGATGATTTACAACTTAATCTTCCGTACGGATTTTGGTGTAAGCTACTTATCTCAGGCTGTAGTTTTGTTTCTCGTTGAATAGTGTTAGGAAAAACAAGAGTATAAGTAGATTTCACATTTGCAGTACTGAATTTAACTTCGCTAACAAGTTAAAAACAATAGTATTTTGCTCCATGTGAACACAGTTCAGTTGTTTCCTTTAAATTAAAAGTGTTGGGCAAGTTTAAAGGGGCTACTGTATATGTGGGTGTTTTATTTTGAAAGTCTCAGCCTGTCCTGTCTCAAGATTCCCTATCAGCAGTGGTAGTCCTCAACGTCATCCAGAGCTGCCTCTCCTGCAAGTCTCCTGTCTTGTCCTGACTCGAACTCTTGGACTGTGTCGATATTTTGTATCGTTTTCTATTTGTCAAGACCAAGAACCCAACATGGCATTTAAGATTTGGAGCTGAGGACACTGCTCCTTTGTATCATTTAGTGAGACAGGGATCACCATTAGCAATGGCGGTCCAAAGCAAAGTAGGAGTTTGTCCACTGAATAACAGGGGACCACCACATAAGTCAGAAGGCCAACCTGGACTTGGGAAATGAGGATTTAGGCTGGGTTTAGATTAAATTTCACAATAAAAGTAGCACCTTTAATTGTTTTTGCTAAATAGGCAAAGAGAAAGACAAGAATTCTGTCAAAAAGCTATTTATCTTTACTAGAATAGCCAACAAGCTTCACTCTTTATAGATAGTGACAGAAAAAGAGACAATTTCATTGTTTGTTTTTTTAGCACTGAGAAAATCCTCAACAACAAATCAAGAATAGAAAAGTAATGCATGAATGCCAATTCAATTTAGGTTTATTTATTTGGTTCCACACAACAACAACAATGACTTTAAGGCACTTTATACTTTAAGGTAAATACCCTAAAATAATATAGAGAAAACACCAACAATTAGACCACCCCTTATGAGTAAGCACTTGAAGACAGTGGTAATGAAAAGCTGCCTTTTAACAGGAAGAAACCTCCAGCAGAACCAGGCTCAGGGAGGGGCGGCCATCTGTTGCCCCAAGTTTGAAGTAAGGGGAGGGATGCCAGATCATTGTATTAAAGTAAATACCTCAGCTGTTCTAAAGTTATTATCATCAGACTGACTCAGTGCTTTATATTCCTGACTATAAAGAATGCTGAAAACTGACATGGGGTCCACTTTCACAGTTGTTAAGCGAGTTAATTTTTTGCCATATCTCTGCTATCAGATAGCTCCAGATTTAACTAAAAACAAATTACATTTATGATATTTAACACTTGTTAATTTTTGTTTTTACAAGAAAGAAAAAAAAATGCATTTTTCCTCTCAAAGTCAGTATCTGTTATGATACTAAAAAATGTTTTTCATAATACTCCTAAAAGTAAGACTAGATAACTGGAAGAAAAAAAATGTTTTGTGCATGTTTGCCAGCCTGCTCTCTCTCGCTCATAGCCATGTTGTTCATTCTCTGACAGCTCTCATCAACAGCAGCAGACTGGCGCTGGCATTGTGTGTGTGTGTGTATTTGTGTGCATACGTGTTTGCGCGTGTGTACGTGCTGTACATTCTCCACCGAGGGGCCAGGGGGTTACGCTGGAGCCACAGGGCCACCGCGACATCTCACTGCCCCCCTCCCTCACAGTCCCCCGTACCCCTCTGGCCTTTTGCTCCTCGCCTGGCTGGCAGCCCTGCATCAGGCAGACACACACAGACACAGGCTCTGCCCCCCCACCAACCCCTGTCAGAACACACACACACACACCACTCGCTTCACCACCCCCCGCTCGGGGCCGATCGATACAGCTCTTCGCCTTTCATCTGACCAGAGCTTTGGAGGAGCTGTGCTTCCTGAAGAAAACCCAATACAGCATTCCCTTCTCAGGGTAGCTTATTCTCTCTGTGTGTAAAAGTGTGTGTGTGTGTGTGTGTGTGTGTGTGTGTGTGTGTGTGTGTGTGTGTGTGTGTGTGTGTGTGTGCGCGCGCGCTCGTGTTTGGTTGTCTAAATGTTCATGTGTTTGTGAATGAGAATGTGTGGGTGTAGGAGCAGAGAAGGAAAGGTTTTGTGCGCAGTGGGTCAGCGATGTGATAAATCAGCTAAAAGATGACCATAATAACAGGGTGTTTGAGTGTATGAAAGACCAGTGACTAAAACATAAACAGGTTTGTAGTAGATGTTGCACACCAGTGGAACAAATAGTCGGATCAAATAAAACATCTGATCAGTGCAACATGAAACTTGCTCTTCCCTTTTTGAATGGCGTGTCCTGACTCAGAGAAAACCCTCAATGCTCTTTTTATAGGTCAGTTTCTTGCTAACCTTAATGTTATTAAAGTATGAATACCTTAAAACTTCCCTGGGTGAAATTATTTCTACCTGAGCTGACACTCAGATTTCTGAGAGAAAAGTTCAATCTTAGTGGAAGATACTCATAAATACTTCAAAAGCACGAGAAGCGCGCTCACTCCTCCCCCAACTTCTCCTCCGCTTATCCAGCAGCTACCTGTGTTGTTTAAAGCTCAGCCATCCCCGCTCACTTCACTGCTTATCCTACAAATTCTGGTCCTGTTTATAGACAGTGAAGCCTAACTTCCCGCGTGAATCAGCGAAAGACTGAACCTCTTCACTCAACTTCAATGTGTTAAACAAGGGAAGCTGCTGAGGTCACACAGAGGTCAGGGGAAAACACCACCTCCGGGGACAAAAACACACCACATTTGATTGGCTAGCAAACTGTAAAGGGTTTATTTTTTTCAAGGCTCCAAACCTGTATCCAACCTGAATGGAGATTAAAAAGTCAAGACACATATTTGAGTAATAAGCTGCAACTTGAAGAACCTGATTTTTCTTTCACATTTTTAACTGAATGTGAGAAAACCAAAAATGATGTTTAGCTGAACGTTGAGTTCAACTCCATCTTTATTCCACTCTGTTATTGTCACAATACTCATACAAATTAAACAAAAGGAAAAATCTACTTGTCTTGTAACCAGTCATAATCATAAAATGCATTTCTATTTATTTGATAAAATAAGCTCCCCACCCTAAACACTAACATTATATTACTGTGCGGACACAAACTGCACAATATGTCACAAAATAACGTTAAAAACTAACTTTCATGGGAATAGCTCACATCAATAAAAATAACTGTCTGTAGGCATTTTCATTATGTGTGGCATGAATGCATATAATACTGCAAGAACTCAGTCCAAGGATTCACATTCAGATCTGTACCGTTTTGCATTTGAATGCATTTGTTCCTAACAAACCCACGCACTTGTGTTACTAACAAACGTAAAGATATTCACACAGAACGAAGCGTTTCTGGTTGAAAACGTGAAACAAGAGTTCTTGATCAACCACATTCAACTGCTTAATAATGCAAATAAGCCAATCACAATGCAGAAAATCCATGCATTTAGGCATAAAGACATGAAGAAGAATGAACGCAGCATGGTTGTTGGCGCCAGAGAGGTTGGTCTGAGTATTTCAGAAGCTGCAGATCTACTGAGAGTTCCTTCACACAGCTATCTCTAGGGTTTACAGAGGATGATCCAGTGTAAAAGAGAATGGCCAGACTGCTTTGGGTTGATAGCAAGATGCACTGCAGACAGATCTCCAGCAACTGTGTGATGCCACTGTGTCAATATGGACCAAAATCTGTGAGAATGTTGAATAAATGCCACGAAGAATTGTGTGTTCTGAAGGCAAAAGGGAGTTGAACTCAGTACTAGCAAGGTGTAACTAATGAAGTGTCTCATGAGCTTATGCGAGTCTGTGCCAGTGACACTTAGCTTTTAAATTCCTCACCTCACAGTATATTGCTACCCACTTTAAATGGCCTTGTTATTAAAATTTAGAAACAACAATAAGGCACAAAAAAGTTTTAGCGTGACATTTTAAAAACAGGAAAAACCCTCCCACTACCATCTGCTGAACTCCACAGAGGATTTGGTTCAACAATAATTTTTTAATGCTGATTAACGTTCACAGTAGATTGTTGTAAAGTGAGCAAATCACACAAATATTAACTATTCAATGGTTTCCTGTAGAGTAAAAAAAATCTCAAATACAATCATCAAGCAAAACAATGCACGCAAGTCTCTCATTTAGGTTCTTAGTCTGGTTCCTCTGCAGCCATCTTTTAGAGGGGTTAGAGCTTAGGGACTCAAAGCTGTCACCCCTCCCCCCAAAATCAAGATTGAGGTTTATACAGTGTAACTGTTTTAGAGCGTGTGATCAGTTGCTATAAAGCCATCAAGTATTCATAATTATTTTAAAATGACATTGTTATGGGCAATAATTAGGATTACGACATCAAGAACATTGATGGAAGTGTTAGTTTGAACTTCACAACAGATTTCCAGATGTCATCCTGTCACATGAATTATCAAAAATAAATAAATAAAACAAAAAAGTCTTCTATCTTCATGGTGTGCTTCTGCATTGCTTGGGCCATTGAGTACATGCATTTAAGTTTCTCACTCAGGCCACTCGGTTTTATTTTGCTCATATATTTTAAACAGGGATAGTCATCGGCTTCCAAGTATTCAATAAAGCTTTGGAAAGTTTTTAAACTATAAAAACCAAAAATGTAATTCTTATTAATTCTTAATACAGGATTAAATATACCAATAGCCAAATGCTAGTTTGGCTCAATTTCCATTTATCTGAGGTGATGGAAACTTTTTTTTAAAACAGGCTAAAATTTTAGACTGATATGGTCAAACTTGCAAGTTTAAACAAAGGCAGTCCTTTTTTTTAAATTAATCCTATTAAGGTGCAAAAACATAACAAATAAAAATGTAAATAAAAGTTCCATATTGTCCTCAACAATGCCCAGCGTTTGCTGTCCAGTCTAGACCAAAGAACAGAATCGAACATAACAAATATCCAGAGGGGTTTTTGTGGGGTTTTTTCCATTTACTTCCACTTTGTTGGAGAAGGTGGAAGCCATTTTTATCTAGGTACACGTAAATTCAAACAACACCACCCACCTTTCACAGAAGCTCAACACAGGATGTTGTCCCAGCAGATGTTTAGTCTGCCCAGAACAGCATACCATCTTCTGTTTTTATTGGCACTTTGAGTCCACTGGCTTTCCACAGAGGAACCACAGCTTTGGTCACTAGCACTACCCCCAATCTGACCCACACAAACATATGAGGTACAATGTCATAGAGTTAGGAGGCGAGAAGGCGACGCAGGTTAGGAGCAAGCGAGCTGAGCCCAGATCCGCAGGGCCACGGACAGTGCAGTATAAACAAGACTGAGCATGGCCACCAAGAATTGGTACATTATCCCAGTGGAAACGTCTGTGCAAGGATGACTCAGCCTCCACACAGCACAAAAAGGCTGGAGAAATGCTGCTCTGTCCCAAACAGTTTCCAGACTACTCAAAACAGGCCTTTTAATCCCAGCCTGATGGTAACCAAATGGCCAAGTGAAGGATGAGAGAGCTTTGTGGTTATCACGTCATTTCACAGTCAAGACAGATAACTTCCAAACCTGGATTCTGGCCTGCAGGAAGTACTGGAATGCCATAAATATGTAATAGGCATGTTCATCCTAAGCACAGGTTGGGTAAATACCTAGGATTTGATCTAGCTGGGTGTGTATCCTGCTTGCATGTTTGGAGATTTTTAAATATTGTGCGTTCTTAGGAGTTCAAATGCAAGTTTTTCTAATTATATAAAGTCCTTGAGACACCCCTTTATTTTTCTATAATACGGTACCAAGAAGCCAGACTTTCAAATTGTTATTAATAATATTTTATAATTATGTAAAATTATCTTAAGTGACTGTTCTCTAGGCTTTCTGAACATCCTCCAAAGTACTTATTTGGGCATTAGCGGCATTTTTACTCATTTTCAGTCCAGTTCTTCTACCTACACTGAAAAAAGAAAATAGTTGAACCAACTTAATTGAATTATTTCAATTGGTAACACCAAATTTAATTAAGTTCTTTGAAATTAAGTTAATACATTAAATTAACACAACTGATTTAAGTTACATGTACTTAATAAATTAATTGCTGTCAAATAAACATTTTGCATTAATCCAACTTAAAATTAAGACATTTCAACTTAAAGTTTTCAGTTTTTCCAACCCAATAATTTGCATAACCCAAAAGTAAAATATTGCTCTTTGCTAACCTAATAATGTGGTTTAGTGTAAATTACTTTTTGTAGTGACTCTAAAATGAAATTTTAGTTTGTATAATAAAGCTTAAATCAAAATTTTAAGTTGCCTGAAAATATTTTTCAAAAATTCAAAATCCAATGTTTTTTTTTTTTAAATGCTTTATTGTATAAATGTAATAAAGTATTACCTTTATGGCAACCAACACAGCTTTTGGTCAAATACATTACACATTTGTCCTTTTTGAAACACATATGCACAAAATGCAAGTAATGCTTAGTAGGACCACAAAGTTGTCAACAAAGTGTAAAGTGCAACACAGTATTACACAAATATCAATCTTAACACATACAGTGTCAACTATGAAAAAGTGCCCCAAGAGTATACAGAAACTTCTCTTCAGCTATAGCCAATGAATAAATATCTGAACAGTGTAGCTGACCAATGGGGATGAAAAAATATAAACACTCCTCTAGAGTTTTAGAATGTCACAACAGTTTGTTGTATAACTGAGCACATCAAACCTGAAATGCAACCTTTCCCTTGAAACGAAGGCAAATATGTCTGAAAAAAAAATTAAAAAATAAATAAAAATACCATAAAAGCACATTAAATTGGGGTTTGAGGTCTCTTGGAGCATAAAAAAGGCCCAACATCCAAAAGAGACTACATATTTTACATGCTATATGTCCAAACACAGTTGTTCCTTCGCATTATGGCACAGGGCCATTTGTTGGTCATTGTTCTGTGCCATTACTGGGAGCTTTGAAGTTTGATATACAGATTTTGGACTTTGGGGGACATCTTGTGCTGATCAAGCTGCATGAAGATTTTTTGGAGCACTTCAAAAGTGAAGCGAAAGGGTTTTGGATAAGCTAGGTTGAGTGCATAGATCAAACCTAGAAGCAGGGCACAAGCTGAGGCAACTGAAGTTAGTTCATGCAACACTTCCACACCCTCAATGACAATGCCAATGTCTTCAGGTGGCTCCTGCAGTCCCTCCCCCTCCTTCCGAATCACATACACTGCCATGGTGACCTCCTCCAGGTCCCTCTGAACATCATCTGCTCCACAGTCCTACAGAGGGGTACAAGACACAAACACAAATCATCATTAGCCTCACTTCTTACTGTGATTAAGTGTTTGGGTGATGTACCAATATGTGTTATGTGCTGGGCTATTTCTTGGCTGGGTGTCATCACACACCAGAAACAGCAGAGAGAGGTGTATCAATCTGACTCTAATCAAATTGTAAGCAAGAAAGATAAGATTTCTCAACATGTCAAACTATTCCTTTGAACTTAAATAATCAAGTAAGCCCGTCTTACTTAAAACAAAGTCAATCCGATATGTAATGTGTTGTTGCTGGGAATTACATAATGTCCAATATGGTCATGATAATAAATACATGTCAGCAATCCAACTAGGGTTCACGTGTTATGTTTGTTCTAACAGTTAACTTTTTTGTGTCCCTTTGACAAGATGTGCTGACAAACTGTTGAAACTTACAAGGTATTCCTTGATCAGGCCATCTGCATCTTCTCCCAGGAAGATGCAGATGGCCTGATCAAGGTATTCCTTGATCAGGCCATCTGCATCTTCTCCCAGGAAGATGGTGAGGGCTTTCAGCACACATTCCCTCCGATGATTAATGTCCACAGTCTAGAACAACAAATGTTGAGTAATTTTAAACTCTAAATTTCATAAGACAGACATCCTTACTCTTATTGCTTAACTTACATGTACTTTATTTAAAAACAGTAATTCACAAGCCCAGAGATTCATTACAGAAAGAAAAGGGGATGAGTTCAGTGGAGTCGCTAAAAACATTCATGCATATGAAAGCCATGATTAGCATTGGCCTGCCCATATTGTCTTTATGAAAGATTCAGTTAAATATATATATATTTTTTTGGATTCAGATATATTTTGACAGCCCTCTTAGTTACGAAGCATCTTGTTTGATGGTACAGATTTACCTGGTCCAATGTGTCCAAGATGTTCGCAATCTTTTGGCGTGTTGCTCCTCCTTTGGCACGTATGACTTTGATCAGCTGACTTGAGTGCATGTCTAACTGGGCCATGAACTTCCACTCAAGAGGAACAGCCATGAGCCTCTGGAACTCTGTATTTATCTAAAAACAAAACACAAATGACAGTAGATATTGTATTATGGAACAAAATGCTGAAACTGATTGTATGCCAAAATGTCTATATCCCAAAAAGTACAACATATATGGGAATTCAAAATGTAAATTCTTTCATTAAGTTCAGTGTTATAAAATCTCAACCAAATCAAGTTATGACCGATTCATGAAAGTTAACTGCAATAAATCCCGAAGCATACAGACTTCGATCACTTCAGTTCCATTCTTACCTCTTTCTGTGTGAAGAGTGCAGGCCATCTGTCCTTCAGTTCCTGAATGCTTGGTTCTTGGTTTACCACCTCATGTCGTCTGTAGGCAAACGTGTTAGCCATTTTGTCTGCGATGACCCTTTCATTGTCCCTTATCCCGATCTCTGTCAGAAGTTCTAGTCTCACTTTTTCCATGCTGTCCAGAGTCTCACCAGTAGGAAAGGATGGATAAAAGTTAGCTTCAGAACGTTTTGGCTTCTTCACTTTTTTAGCAGGGAAAGCATCTGTAGTAGCTTTAGATTTCAGTGAGTTTACACACAGCTCTGGACACCCCTGTAATTTGAGCTGGGTCCTGTAGTTTGCCATTTTGTACTTCAGTCGTTGTTTCCAACCGTAGCAGCCATTGAATGATCCAGGTTCTTTCAAACATGGGTGCTTTTTGATAAGGGCCTCTGCAGCTGCGCAGAAATGTGCATCCTCTGGATAGGCCTTGTAACGGTAAATTTCTTCTGCAACTCTTTTCAGGATATCAGACAGCATTCGGGCGCTTAAAGTCAACATTTTTTGGCTCACACGGTACTCAGTATTCCCCCTCTCTAGCTGTAGCTCTGTGTCATATGAAAATTGGGGAATTGCAAAGTCTTCTGGCCACTGTTGTGTTCGAGATGACATAGATTCAGGGGATGAGAGGATAATTGTGTCATTTGATGCCACCGAAATACCGTCATCAGACTCAAATGAAAGAGACAGAGATGAAGTGGACTGATCGGCACTGATCAAAGGTGGATTTGTTTGCTGGTGGATCACTTTGATTGTCCCCAAATTCCGAAGTTCGGTGGTAGAATTCAGATTAAAGAAGTCGTTGCCAAAGTCTTGGTCCATGTATTGCAGTCTGAAGTTACCTTTTAACCCAAAGGTAGTCTTTATCGTGCTGAGAAGGTCTTCAAGTGACTCTGGGATGCCATTTGGAAGAGTCAGCTTTTCAATGTTGTTCTCTCCTAAAATCACCTTCAGTCTTGCAGGTGTTGAACCAGCCATGGTGGTCTGAGAACAAAGCACAAGCACAGTTAGTGAGGATCAACATGTAAACCACTGACATTTCCAATTAGGAGAATTTAATGTCAAACTAGAGGAAAAGAGAGAAGGCAAAGAGAGGAGGAAAGGGGAGGAGAAAATGAAGAGGAGAGGTGGAGATCAGCTGAGGCAGCGAGGAGAGAAGGCAAACCGAAGAGGAGAAGGGAGGAGAAGAGAGATGGCGAGAATATGGGAGACATTGAAGAGAAGAGAGAAGGAGAGGAGGTGAGGAGAATATAGGAGACAATAAGGAGAGGAAAGAAGAAAAAGAGAAGAGAAGCAGAAGGGGGGAGAGCATAGGATTAGCATTCACTGACTGGAATCCAGCGACCTGCATTAAAAAAAATGACATAACTGATGAATTGCCAATGACATCATCACACCACTTTGGCTTGCAGTATAAAATAAATATGTTCTGAGAACACATTAGTATTGTATGGGTCTGGGTTTTGTTTTCCCACTTAAGAAAATACTTTATCATATTTTGAGGCCTCACCATTTAAACATGGACATATCTTTTCAAGGTGACAAGACGCATCCCTCTAATATTGTAGTCTGCCAGTGGGTAGGTATCATGCAGTTCTTGTGGCTCAACAAGTTCCACTTCTTTGCTTGGTGATGTTTTGAGATCATAAGCTCTGTAGTGTTCCATATACCATCCGCTAAGCTTTTTCAGAATGAAGATTAGTTTGTCCTGCAGTATCACCATTTGGATGATTTCACCAAACTCTGGCAGTCCTCCCAGTGAGCCGTGGATCAAGATCATCCCACACTTGTAGATTATTCCATTATATGCTACACTTTTAGCCAAGCACACATTGTCCATATCTGGAGACTTCTGTCTCAGTGCATTTGAGATGTCCTTGTTAAGAACATCAATGTGAACAGTGGAAACATCTGTTACTTCCAGTGGGGGTTTGGCAAAGCTAATTGCATGCAAATGATATGCAATCTGATACTGATGTCTCTGTGAAAGGGAAAGAAGTACATTTTTGAAGCATCTGATGTTCCTTGCAACTCTTTTAAAAAAACTATGCTTTGCTTCGAATCGCATAGTCCATAGTGCAACCAGTGGCCCAAACTTACGGATCAAGTATGGATAATGTTCCAAGTAGTGGTGCTTTGGTTTAAGATTAACATCTGGGAAAACCTCTTGAAACTTGATTCTGTGCTCGGAGATCTTAAAACCAAGATATGCAATGGAGTCCTCAGTATGAACAGGACTGACAACAAGATCAACAATGTCCTTCAAGTCTGTTAAGATGTGCCAAGCAGGCTCCTCACAGGGTACACTCTGCCCAACGAACAAAGGCAAAAATCTGATAAGACTCCAGTTCTCGTGTGCATTCCCTCCTACACTTTTTTTGGATGCAAAACTGAGAGCCACAGGATTAGGTCGATTTGTTTTGTCAGCCCACTTAAAGTTGAAAGATGATATTGCTTCATTCAATGTACATAATGTGAAATACTTTTTTTTGATTAACAAATTGAGGCAAAGCGCAAGTTCAAAAGGAACAATTCCCTCAAAAAGATCATGTACAACATCAGGTGGAAACCCAGTGGTAACATCAAAATGTGAGAGGTGCTTTGACAAAATACACTTTGATTTCACACCATAATAACTGGGCCATTTGTTTTCCTCGATAATTCGTAAATGATCTGCATGAATGTCTTTTGTTCTTAAAGTAAAGACTTCACTTCTGACTTCAATAGTCTGGAACTCTGATGTTTCTGCAGTGCAAAATCTACATACGTATGTCCCTGAGAAATTTTCAAAGAATCCAGCAATACTGTGTGCACCAAGGTTGTCGGCAACAACACACTGAACAGTGCCTTTTACTGTTCTGCCCAACTTTGACAGAAATATCCCACTCTGTTCCAAAATTACAAGATCATTAATTACAGGTTTTAACACTTTCTCATACCCATAGCACTTCAGATCATTACTTTTGATTAAAGCAGCCAAATAGATTGAGGTTAAAGCAGAATTACAGCCTGGTGGCAAATTACCCAAAACCCAGTACAATCCACAAATTTTATGCTTCCTCCGTGATGTACCAAGGGGATTACATATTTCGAATTCATCAATGTATAATATCAATGAAATGCTTTCCTGCTTGGACAACAGTCCATTTTCATGGAAGAAGTCACCATCGAAGATAGTTTTGTAGTGCACATAAGTTTTTTTGAGGCTGATTATCTACAGTATTCAAATTAACAGCCTGATCCAAGATTGTCTGGCAGTCAAGAATATGCTGCAAAGACTTTAAAATTGAAATATATTGGAATGACTTGTTATTTTTTCGGTCAAGTATATATTCCACTGGTTCCACTACTTTAAAGTGGCTCTTATAGTATGCTTTTCGTCTCCAAGGACTGGAAAGTGGACCTTTATCTCCAATTGCTTTTTTTACAGGGTTTGTCTCACAGAGTACACTGGCTAGCTTTTCAACAACTGACTGGTCAAATTGGCATCCGTTGTCTTGTAATACTTGGCTAATAGTCTTTTGGGTAATCGCCACAGAAACAGAACCAATCAAATAGTTTAACTCCTGCAAAAGCTCATCTACAGCTGCATTAGACACAAGAAAGATGTGTTCCAACTTAAGGAGCACTGAAGCAATTTTAAGCTCAATATCCTTCTCTAAGTTTTCAGAATACCCATTGTCAAAAGCAGAATTTAAATTTACATCACTCTCTATAATTTCCACATCTGAAATATCACTGGCAACACTGGCAAAAGATTCATCAACAGAACTTATTCCAGGCTTAAATGTGTTCACTGTACCAGAGTGTTTTCTGTATTTATGACTTTTGAAGTTCTCATAGACATTGGTTTTATATTCACAGTTTTGGAACACACATGTTACAGTCTCCTTATTTTTAAGATGCTGATAGATATGTTGAAAATATTCTCTTTCTGTGGAGAGTTGATTATGGCCACAAATATGGCAAGTGAATGTGGACGCAGCTTTGGAGACTGCTTGTTGGGCAGGGTGATTTCTTGATAGATGGCTCAGTAGGGCGTTCCAAGTCTTGAACCTACATGCACAATTTAAATAAGTGCATGGATATGAGTGGCCTCGTCCGTAATGCCTATGAATCAGTTTGTAGTGTTTGAGCAATTCAGATCTTTTTGTTAATGTTGTCCCACAGTCCTTGCATCTCCACATGAAGCATAGCACTGGAGGAACAAAGAGACACGCTTTACTGGGTGTATATAAATAATTTGAGAAAACACAGAGGGAGAGTTGGGCAATATTACAATATATCAATATGGTGATATGAGACTGGATCTCATCTCAGCTTTTTGCCACATTGCCCAACACAAAGCGAATCATTTAAACACAAAATGTATTCATCAAATGTAGCCAGCCCTCTCTAATTAGATTTTAAAGGGATAAGTTCAAAACAAAAGTTTAAAAACAAAACCCAAATGCCCATAGGTACATTTTTTTTTTTTGCAATTGTTTTATATATAAAGCCGATTCCTGTTCAGTGTAAAACTGAATTAAGTTTAAATGAGACATTACTATTTTGAACTTGCATACCTTTGTTGTTGATAAACTGAAAGTACGCAAGTTCACAGGTAAAACGAGCTGCCTGGCACGCCTCCACACAGGAATGCCCCTCTTGAAGTAGTCAGAGCTGAGAAGAAGTTAGGTCAGAAGGTGGCGATGGGGCATCACATTGGACACCAAGCCAAAGGTTGTGGCACTGTCCAGGGTTCCAACCAGAGGTGATGTAATCTTTCTGCCATCAGCAGACACCCCTCTGGAGAGGTTGACAGGAAGGAAAGGAAGCGCTACCCAAAGTCCTAAAGATTAAAGATATGTTCGAGTTAGTCTGTCGATCTTTCATCATGTTTACAGTGTTCATCTGCATCTATGTACTTATATATGTATTCAGACACAGACCAGAAGTGTGCTAGGTCTACAAGAAATCTGATGGCTGTATTTTCTGTGTTCAATAGCGTAATACTTTCTTCTATGATTTCTAATTTTGATTTTCTGCCGCACACCATCTCCCTCTCACACGGCTGATCCGTGCGTGTACGAGCGCTGCACGCACCCTTTCTCCTCGCCTTCTTAACGTTATGTACATTGAAAGCAATGCAAGCGGCAGTAAATGCATGCTTCCTGGAGCCACCACAGCTAAACTTTACCTCCTACATCACCCGTGGCCGTGACCGCGTGAACTATTCGCGCCGACAGGCATACTGCGAACAACCACTCGTGTATAAATGCGCGCGCCCGAAGTAACGTATTCTGAAGAGAACCGCGGCCCAGCTTGCCGCTATAATGTGCTAATGCTAATGAATAACTAACAGTAAGCCAACACCGACACACTGCATGAATACACAACTTTAAGCTAGCGTTACGATATTAAAACAAGAGAGTACCGCCGGAAAACTACTAACTTAACCTACATGTCCAAGCACAAACTACCAACAGGTCTGACATTTCGCTAATGTTAGCAGGGCTGAATGATAGCGGTTTGGTCAGGTCAGTTTACTAAACACTTAACAAACTTAACAATACAGTTGGAATATTTTTATATCTAATATATTAAAATATGTGTTCTACATTTGACTTACCTTCAAGGACTATGGAAAAAGTAATATCTTCGTTACCTTATTGACCAAATTGTTCACGAGGTCTTGCCTGCAGCCAAGTGCCTCTCAAATTGTTGTTCTCAACCGCAAGTAGAAAATTCTGGAGAAGGCGGAGACGTCATGACATCAGATGCACTGCGTCAGGAGAAACCTAATTGATGCAGGTTGACTCTAATGAGAATAGCAGGTTACATGTGTACTGAGGGAACAACACGTAATAACAAGTTGATATACTCCACAAATTTAGACTGGCTCCACTAAAGCAGAAATCTTAATGAAACTGACTCTGAACTTTACATAACTTCAACTACTGCTGAAATACACTTTTTAGAGTGTAGCCATTCTCAGGGGAATGTTTTTGTGGTTGCTGTTTGTTAAGCCACCTAAAACTGACCCTTGTATTATTCAAGCATAAAAAGGCCCCTAACTCAAGGGATGAACCAGTGTTGGCATGGTTCATGCCAAGAAGCAATTCTTAAGAAAGGGAAACTGGGAGAAAAGATTGAAGTATGAAAAATTACACAAGAACTGGGCTTGAAGTTGGTGACAAAAGCTCTTATGGAGTGATGACTCCAAATTTAAAATTTTGGTTTCAAATTAGTCATTGTTATGCAACTTCAGCATTACAATGATCTTAAACACACCGCCAATGTAGTAAAAACTTACCTGGACAGTATGTTATTGTTTATTTTCCTATCAGTCACAGATTGGCCCCCTACATTACTTATTAAAGCACTTGGGGATCCTCTGCAGACAGCCAAAATTCAAGAAGAGCTTTGGATTTCCTTTAACAAGCCTAGAGAATTATGCTTTAACTATTAAAGAAATTACAAGAAAGCTCATCTAAGAGAGTTATGTTCAAGGTTAAACGTGGTCATGCCAAATATTAAAATATTTACTTTCAAGCTTGTTAGAATTGTAAAAAAAAACCCCAAAAAACCCTTTTTATATGTATGTTTGCATATTTCAATTTAATCGTTCCACGCATTTCCCATTTTGCTAGCAAAATATAAAGAAATGAGGTTCAAGTCTTTTGCATAGTACTGTACACCACACTCTTTTTGGTGTTCTGTTGTAATTTTATATTTTTTAAATATGGGGGAGACCACAACTTTAAATTGCTTTTGCCTTACAACCATAGCGCATGATAAATGATCGCCAATCAGAAATCCTGGGTCTAAGTTAAGCGTTGGTTCGCTCTTTGGTTTGTCAGGTGAAAGTTAAGGACAACTACTGCTCCCTGCAGTCAGAGCAAAGGAGGACAAGAGATCAAGATGGAAAGAGGAGGGAAAGAGATCCAGGAATGCACGGCAAGGCGGCTGCCTTGGCAGGTAGATGAAGTGAGGATCACATGGGCCAGCGTGGGGGGGTGATTAATGCGCGAGGGAATGCACGGGAAGGAAAACAAGGCTATAAATCAGCCGCTGGGCCTCCATGCTAATTGTAATTGAAATGAATTTGTCTGGCCCATAGTGTAGGGAGTTGCATTTACTATTGACCAATAGGGCCCCAGTGGTCTAAGGGAAATGAACAAGGAGCGGGGCATGTCCGTGCCAAGATCGATGCATAACCCAGCGCGGATATTTGTGTCCCGTAAATAAAGGTGATTTGGGACTAAAACATGTAACAGGTGAGTCACTGTGTTGGTTCCCATGGTAACTTTGGTCAATGTGATGATGGAGGCCTTAACTCAGCGTACTGGGTTCTCCGCCTCTGGGCCACAGTTCAGAAGTGAGGATGTTTTTAAAATAATAATACAGTCACATTCACAGTGGTATAGAACTTGTTTTAAAAAAATGTCCGTGTCACTGCCCTCTGAGTACAAGAAAACTTCATGTATTTGTTGTTATAAAGCTTGTATTTGGCTACAAAGCCGCAAAACTCATGCAGAAAATGTTTAAATCCCAAACTCCAGTCCACTACCCGAAAAGGGCATGTAGTCCTTTATTTATTAATCCAACTGCACATCATGTAAGTGGGACAAACATACACCTGCCAGCGTGTGAGTGTCTTTTAAATGAACCTGAAGATAAATAACAACATAGAACGAAGACACCAGTGTTGTGCTGTTGCTTAAAGATCTCCACAGGGATCGTGTATTCATGAGCCTTTTCTGGACATTTCTGGAAGTTCACAACCAAGCGGCTTTCAGCATATTCACAAAGAGTTGTCACAGTAGCTGGATCCCCCACATTTGATTTGGCAGACTTTTATGCTGGATGTTCTTTCTGACGCAACCCTCCCAGGCATTTGTGCTTCCTATCAATCTGAAACTAGGGATTTTTCACATGTTAGGCTAATGTGTTAACCACTACACTAATGAAATGTAAAAAACACTACTACTCACCTCATCTGCCACATTAAAATGCCTTTTTACTAGAAGAAATTTTGTTTTTCTATTGAGGTAGCAAAATATTTCACCAAAAAAAAAAAAAAAGATTAGATAACACATAGAAAATGAAACCCCAAATGAACAACCTTGCTCAAAGCCTAAAGCAAAACGAGCCTTGGATAAATGGGATGTTGTGCCGAGCACCCAGCAGAGTATTCCCTCCTTTCTCTCTCTCTGGGATTTGATCTCCATGTTGTGATCTAATAACATTCCCCCATGAGACTGCAGATGGCATCCCGATTACACTGCAGGAAAATAACATCCTTTCCCATTCGCACACATAGCGTTTCATAACATACCCTCATCAGGACATGGTTAAATGGCAACTGCAGTTGGGCAGGCTACTCATTCAAACCATTTCCAGCAGACATTCAGTGAAACACCAAGCACTGCGCTACGTATCGGCCAATTCTCTGCAACACGTTTGAAATTGCTTAGAAGATTTCACATGCTCCGCGACAAACTACACACACCAAAAAAAGAAAAAAAGAAAAAGTAATTCACCCCCGCAATTTATAGCTCTTTGAACCCTGCGGGTGCAACGAACAATAGGAACAAAGCATTGTCTTTCAATTGTCTGTGACAGTGTGGGCTGCTCAGCACAGAGGCCTTCGCCCTAACTATTGGGGCTGTGTTTGCTAAATGAGCCAGAGCAACACAGCGGAGCCCACAAGGCTCCACACTCTCTGATACGTCCAGGGGCTTTTCTCTGCCTGCACACTCTCTCCACCACCTTACCTCCTCCTCTACCCCCCAATCCTTCCCCTCCGTCAGGAATCTATATTTCATAAGCGAGCTGTGGAGCTCCAGTGCCCAATTATCAGCAGATAAGGCACAGGAAGCCCTGGAGCACCGGCACGGCTATTTAGACGGGGAGGGGGGAAGGAGCTGGAGAACGAAAGGCAGCCAGGCAGGCAGGCAGGCAGGCAGGGACCCAACCCCCCAGGGGCACTTCGCCCTCGCTATTTTTTTTCTTCCTTCTTTTTTCTTTTCACGCTCTCTCTTTCTCTCTCTCTCACTGACAGCCTCCTCCCCCCCTTACCTTAGCGGCAGGGTTCAATTAGTGCCGACGGCGGCTAGCACCCACAGCCCCGCTTAGCCCGGGAGCTGGAGCCTCTATCAGCACACACCAACAGCACGCAAGGCTGAGTCCAACGAGCAAACTAACGTCAAGACAAGTTTTGTGTGGGTCTTGCACATATAGGCATGCACACGTACGCACACACACAATCGCACAATCCGAGAGGCTTTTAGTATCTCAGCCAGGAAGCACCACAGAGTCATCCACATAAAATTTTAAATAAAAACTGAAAACTTTTTACTACATTTTTTCTTTTATTCTTGAGACCATGGCATGGAGGTAAGGGCGATTCATTGGCTAGCCTTAACATCCACGTCATGCATGAAAATGAGATATTATTCATTGTCTCCATGTAATAATCACATCTCACTAATCCCTAGGATGTTACTTTTAACAATGCAGGGATTTCCTAGTTAAAGAAAGGTCATATAAAAATATAAAAAGCTGACCAAATGTGAAATTAACAGCAGCCACACCAAATATTTCCTGTTATTTCAGTGTTTTTCAGACACGTCGTTGCTGCCTCGTCGGGCCAGCACATTTAATTCAGGACTTTTCACACTCTTCTGCAGCCCCAGACCTTTATTAGCGACGGGGTAAAAGTCAATGTGCCTCCTGCATTTTCAGACCCCACCGAAAAAAAAGAAAAAGAAAAAACCACGAACTCCAACTGCCAATGCTGAGCAAGGTCGGCCAGGGGTCAGGCACAGCTCACGGATACGAGACGGATATCGATTCGCCGGGACAGGCCACAAGCGCCACTTTCTCTCCTCCTCTTTTTCCTCTACAGTCACAGGGCAGGCATCAGCCAATAGATCAGCCAAGGGCAGGAAACGGCCGGGGTCAGAGGGGACGCTGAGAGTATATGTGTGTGTGTGTGTGCGTGCGTGCGTGTGTTTGTGTGCAGGCGCACGTGTGTGATGATAAGACTAACAGCCACCCGAAAGCTGCACCACAGCTATGGGACCTTCAGGCTGGGCCCAATCACCTGCGACCAACAAAGAAAATCACTCTGACCAAAAACTGATAGAGTCATCTTACCTTATCTTCTATGACTGCTTCAGCATCTTGCCTGTTATTGCTATGGCTTCTATCAATAGGCAGTTAATATTACCAAACACTTGTCACCACAGGACAGTGTTTGGGTGTATTTGGTTTGTCATTTTTATCCAGTGGCCTGGATCAGGGAATCCACCAACACCAGGAAAGAAGCTGGAGTCGTGCTCTTAAAGCACCAGCAGTGCACTGGTCATCATTGAGTACCATGTATGATTGTTATACTCGAGTAAATAAAAAGTTTATATTTCTCAGTTTTTATGGATGTGTGGTTAAATGCACAGGTGGACCGTATGTTTGCAAGTCTGAAACAGAGGAGAGCAGGCAATGCTCCCAGGCATAGAGAGCAGGGCAGCTCTATCTTCCACTACTATAAGGCAGGGCAGTATAAAGAAAACGAGTAAAGTGCACTGGGCTGCATCAGTAGAGTTGTGCGATATCTACAGTTCAAACCCAATAACTGCAACATACTGTAGCTCAAATGCAAATATGTGAATAAATTAAGTATCTGTTGATGCAAACCCTAGTTTCTATCCTCTTTGAACCTTCTCATTTTAGGTTTACACATAATTTTGGAAGACGTGACTGCCCTCGATATGTGGGGTACTCAGAAAGTCAATTTCTTGGTCATCTTGCTCATCTCTTACGCTCTTTTAGCCGTTTCAACCACAAACTGCAGAAACAGAGCAATTTTGATAAATAAGGAAACGACTACAAAAGAAAAGCTTCAGATACAAGACAGAGAAGATAGCGAGGCAGTGAAGGGGAAGTGAACTTCCCCCGCTGACGCTCTTGTTCCACAGCAAGAATCCCCCGGTCGGTAGCCTCAAACATCTGGTTCCAGTTAGCTCTCAGTGCTTTGACGCGTTTCCTGTGCTGCTGCTGCTCCACGCAGCCACGGCGCACACACCCCTCCCAACAAGCATGACAGCAAAACTCTCTTGAGATGATACACTGTAGGTCACACACAGACGCATACGTCTACTCTATGTTCAAACGAGCCAAGAGTGCTTGAGGCTGTACTCTGGCTTCAGACCGTCTGTTACAGAAACGAAGGGGTAATGACATCATAGCCAGAGTTACATTAATAATCTGTGGCATTTCCAAATAAATGTTTTGATGCCATCACACATTTATATAACAAGCAAACATTACTCATCTCATGAAACTTAACACTGTATCTTTTTCTATGAATAATAGCAGCCAGTTCTATATTAAAACCACGAATATGATGGAAGTAAGAGCTAGAAGAACAGGACAGTGACTTTACAAAAGAAATTATTTAGCCTTTTGTTCCCAATATGAAACTCATAGTAATACTTTCTTGAAACCAATCCGCAGTGAGAATTTGCTCAGCAGTAGTGGTGCGTGCGTCACTGTAAAGCAAACATCTAATGCTGTTTATGTTTCGTACCTTAAGCTGAACCGAGGCAATTTCCTGCCAGTTACACTGATGCAGCAATAAAGTATCGAAGCTTTGAGTCTGACACACGGTCACAAACAAGCTCAGAGGCACAGATTGTATTTTTGACCTGTCATGACACCATGTTATGTCACTCACTCTGTGTATGACTATAATGTTTCAGTGTAACTGCCCACATAATTAACAAAAACGCCTTCCAGTGAGGTGATTCCCTTTGTGGGGGAGTGGAAAAGGGTGAACCCAGAATGGAGAAATACATGTGAGATGTGCAAAAAAGAAAAAAACAAAAAACAAAAGAAAAAAAACAAAAACAACAAGGAGCCCACACAGCCCTGCTGCCGTGCAGAGGAACATTGTAACCTCGTGGGCTACACCGGGGATTACGGGTGGTGAAAGTGAGAATGAGGGGGTGAGAGGAGAGAAAGAAACAAAAGTGCAATGAAGAGGAGGTAAAGAAACAGGAAGGAGCTTCTCAAAGGCTTTCCTGCGTTGGAGGGACTCCCTGTACCACGCAAATTCTCTATAAACAGAACACAAAATCATTCTGTGAAATCACCATGTGACTGGAAATTTACTAACCTTCTGTTCGCCTACGCTTAAAAAAAAAAAAAAAAAAAGAGCCAGGCCAGTTTCCATTTCTATTTTAGATTACGCTACAGACGTAAAAACCCGGACATACAGCAAATCTAAGCAAACCAATATTTTCTTAGAGCTTCTTAAGAGTACAGTAACATTGCAACTTTCAATATATGAATAATAGTGCATAAAGATGTCTCCATCTAAATTCGGTTTGCGGTAAAGCCGTGCTTTTTCTAGATTTAAAAAGACACACTTTAATTGCTCCCAAGCGCGGGTGAGCATGACCAAATGAGGACAAATGAAAGTTTAAGGAGGCAGTATTGATTTGTGTGGAGGTCAGGGGTAGGTCACCCCTATCAGAGAATCAACAAACAGCCGCCAGCACCCTTCTCAGCTAAGCCAATCACCTTCTGACCTGGTCCACTGTTACCATGGCAAATGACCCTGAACCACACAGACCATAAACTCAGCTCCTTACCGAGTGAAAGCAGCAAAGCGGAGCTACGCAAAGATGGTGGAACCACAACAAATCTTTAATACAGATTTTACTCTGTTTTCCAATCTCTGGGACTTGGCGAGTATTCAAAAAAATAGTGCTACTTCAGCAGAGATGTGATCTGGTTGTGCTATTGATTCACAAAACGATGTATTAAAATTCATATTATTCCAATTGAAATGTAATTGAAAAGTAACAAATGAGGGCTTTTGCCTGTATGAATCATTAAGCCCTTAAAGGAACATCAATTTAATGGTTTTACATGCAGTTTAGCGTTTGCTTTTGGGATTTTTTACTCTACAAACGCAAAATTCTCATCAATACAATAATGACTGCAAAAATATCACTCCAGTCATGCCCTTCTTATAATCCAATTTTTTGTATCCATGTAGAAGGAAGAAATCTCAGACTCTTGTCTTATATCTACACTTTCCAAATTATCCTCCTCCTGCTCCTCCTTTTAGCCCACTCTCCTAACACCCCTCCTTCCCTCCGAGGCAGGCAGGCAGTGGTGGTAACCAAGCCTCTGGCAGTGTGTTCCTATCCTGCAGGAGCCCTCAGGTTCCAACCTGTCAATATCCCAGGCAGCATCTTGGCTCTGCTGTGGCTCAGTTAACCTCCTCACCCACCGCTACAGCACAAGAGGCTCCTGTCCCTCTGCCAGCCCAGAGACAAGCACATTCTATTCCCCCCACCCCAAGCACTACTTCTCCTTCACCTCAAATACGCTCCTGCACCACAAACACTGAGCTCACATCTGTAAAGGGCAGCACTATGGCAGCAAAAGCAAGCAAGATGGCAGCCGACGGTAGTTTTCTGCTCACTGACATCTCAGATGCTTTTGGATGACAGTCACGTTGGAAGCTCACTGAGGGTAAAGAGGGAGGATATTGGAGAAAAGCCTGAAGCCTGAAGGGAAGAAAAGCTCAGTGACTCTGTGACAAAGGTCCCATCATCTCATGGTCTATATCAGTTTCAGAGAGAAGAGGGGTCGCTGTAAGAAAATGAATACATTTTTAAAAAGAAATCGATGTATTGACACAGAAACAGGAATTTCAGAGTGGTTTAAGAGTATTTGTAATCTACAAACGCACACAGGCCTGATCCCAACCGTGGTAACAAGCGTGTGGCAGCATGTCACCCATCCCATCTCAAAACACACGCACTCTCTCCCACACACACACACGAACACACACTCCTCCGTGCCTGACTGCGAGGCACCGTGGCTGTCTGCTGGGAGCTCAGGTTACGGCCGACCAGACTTTATGGAAGCCTCTCTCCCACACCCACTCCCCCTCCGCAGGGCTCCGGAGGAGGTATCGAGTTGCCGGTTCAGCGCCGGCCAGGCTTGGAGCTGGCGGCGGCTTGTGATCTTGGGTGCCTGTGTGTTTTATCTCCCACTCTTTGAGGATATCAGCACACAGCGCTGCTGTCTCTTCAGGTATGTAGGTGTGATTTACATAGACCCTTCGTGCTCATGCACGTACACACAAAATGCGGCCTCCTTCTCAGCACCTGTATTTTATATTCCCACATGCAATAAGAATAAATGAGGAACAAAAGTATAAAATGCTACGTTTTCTCACTTAGAAGCAGGTGTCTCTGAGTCTTATTTGAAGATGTTCACATCTGATTTTGCTTTTACCTTTGTAGAAGCAACTTCAATTTTTACTCATTCATTTTAAAGCAACGGGGTTTCAATTTCCATCTTTAGATGGTCTCTAACTCTTGCTTCTATACACGAACCAAGTCAACAACAAAGTGACACTGAAGAAAATCTGATTACTTTCTGGATAATGAGTGAGATCAGAAGTCTCAGTAAAGGTTGCTCCAAAACCATGATGAATAAAACCAAAACTATCTGCAGCTATAGGGTGGATACTACAAGAGCTAAGAGAAAATACTGATATGTTGACTGACTCTACACCTTAATGGGACTGGTGTCAAAACCCAGCACAACTTTTTCACAACTGAAATGACACTTAAAAGCAATGGCGTGCCCCTTTAACCCTAGAACACTATCGCTATAAATAGTAACACGATCACTAATGCCGGGTGATTTATACCCGGTATAATATAACCAATGAAAAGTAATCAAATATATCAAAATATGACAACATCACAGATTAGAGTGGTCTTCTTTTACTTTCAACTGTGCCATGTCTAACAAAATGAAAAATAAAACTCCTAAAACAAAATAATGACTCTGGAAAGCTGGTCTTTGGTCCACCCATTCCTGGGACATTTGAGACTTCCCTGGTGATGGCACAGGCTCCTCGACACGCAAACAGCTGCAGGAGTGAGAAATCATGTAAATGTATTTTCTCGGGTGTAAATCACCCAGCGATAGTGTTCTAGGGTTAAGAAAGACTGTTTCGTGACTCCTACAATTATTCATACATAACCAAAGACCATCACCACAACACCTATGTCCCTTCCAAACCCCATGATGCTATCGGTTCTCTGAGAGAGTGACTTGCTAAAACCCCGTCTATGAGAATCTCATTGTGGCACATTTGCATGAAGGAGTCGCGGGAAAGGTGCACTCGCGGGTCAACATCGAACACACCATCTATATTCAGGGACCTTGTGACGGTTCTACCGCAAGCTCGCTTGCTAGCCTGGCTTGGAACGGCACTCATGAATATTGCATGGGGACATCTGCCACCTCTGAATTATAGATCTGTGGAGGCCCAGCATATGGGAACAGCCCAGCAAGTGCTAATGGCTAGCTCACCATAACAAAATATGGGTTAGAGGCACGTGAATGATAGTTGGGTCATGCAACCTTTCAGTCATCTGAATGTGAGGCGGATTATAAATGTGATTATTTACATGACTCTGTGTGTGTGCTCATGTATGTGGAATGAGGATGGATATAGTTATTTGACCACAAACAAGCAACCAAATTACAGACATCCAACTTGCTCATGTGACTGTGAGAAAGCCAGTAAATCACACCATGTGTAGCCCATGTAACTCTGAAGCTAATGCGACCTTCTCACATGGGGAAAAGGCAACAAACGAATTTCCACACAGGAATTAATAAAAGTCAGTCGATCATTTTAAAACACTTCCCAACGCTAAACTTGTGGATGTAAAAAATGAGACTCAGAAACCCTCAGCCTAACAAGCAATGGTTAATGTCCCTGAGCCTTTTATGTAGGCTTCCTCCAGCTGAAGTGCAGCTTGCTTGAATATTCTATACTCTGGTTGCAAGGCCTGCTCTTTAAAGAAAAAGAGAGAGGACAGGAGGGGGTTGGAAGGATGGGGGGTTTATTTTCTTCCGGCCCAGTCGAGCAGGAGGCCTGGTCTACCCGGGACCACTTCGATCTACGCCTTTCTCTCCGGGATTATCCTCTTATCAGCGCCGCAAAAGCCAGGCTAAGAAGCGCCAGTAATTAGCCTATCTTTAATTAACAAGCACTTTGCTTCAAAACCACCCACAGTCCATGTAGGCTCCCACTTGGAAGGCAGTCAGCACCGGCGCAAGGATGAGCAGACTTAATCTTGTTTTTGTCTGACTAAGAGAGAGTGAACATGTAGAAAAGGGCAAAGTTCATTTTCAAGTAGCTGGAGAGTCACACCATGCAGAAACGTCCCTCATGCATGCTCGATCGCAAACAAGCCTTTCTACACCGCAGGTTTCAAAGGGAATCCTACCACCCACCACTGTTCCACTTTGTTGTGCAAGTGTTTATAATGTGTGTGTGTGTTCATTTGAGTGTGTACACTAATGTGTGGATGGATAACCACACTCAAATTATGCTACCACTCACCATCATTCACAGACCTAACTTTCCAGGTTTACTGAAGCCTCCGCCGAGCCTGCAGTGGAAACTTGTGTGGGAGAAGATGAAGGACAGAAGTGACTTCCATGCACCTCGCTGAAGATTAGAAGAGAGAAGGTTCACAACCCCACTCTAAACTGCCACCTTTTGGAGAATACATAGTTCTGAATACTTGCTATAAAGTGATGTGGTAAACAGTAGCACAGCTAAGTGGCCTGCTAAGTCACATTATGGTCATAGATCACCAAGCACCGGGTTATGGCTGGAGCAAGATGACAGCTCCGGATGAAAGGAAGAAGTGCAGACTATGTAGAAGGTAAACCATGCCCTAGCTCGGCCTGGCCCTGGCAGTGCCAAGCAGGAGGGGCGGCCCCAGCGTGCATACATTAGCGGTGCTTAGGCGCACTAATTGCTTCTCACTTAGACAAATCTCCTGCAAATCACGGCTGTGCCGCCAGCACTGCCCGAGCCCCCCGGGATGGAGAGACGGCAGGCAGGCGGACGGAGCGAGAGGCAGGAGGAAGAAGAGAAGGAGGAGGAGGGGGGTGGCAAGTGGAGCATGTGTACCAGAGGCGCCTTGGAGAAGGAGGGAGGAAGGAGAAGGATGAGGGGGGGGGGATGCTCCCATGAGAATGGAGAGAAACGAAGAGGAGAGAAAGAGAAAGAGAGGGAGAAGCTTCAACACTTCAAGAGGCTCTCTCTCTCTCTCTCTCTCCCCATCTCTGCTCATCCATAGTCCAGGCTGAGTGCCCCCCACCCCAACCTCTTACACCCCTACGCTCAGAAGCCCCACCGCTGCTCCACTCCTCCAACGCTCCATCCCTCCACCTCCCCACCCCCACCTCTCAGATCTGTGCTCTGCCCCCTCGCTCGCCCCTCCTTTCTCACACTCCCTCCCTCTCCATCGCTCTACAGAAAAGTGGAGGAAAGATGAAACTCTACAAAGAGGGGGGGGAAAAAGAAAAGAAAAAAAAAATCAATAACACAGATGGATATCTGGATAACAGGGTCCGGCATGCTTCGGCGGTGAGGCAATCCAGAGGGTGCCCACACAACTTCCACAAAGGCGGAGAGATGGGCAAAAACAAGACGCTGGAAAAGAAGGTGGTGATCAGCCTCAGGAAGTCAACATCACCCGCAACACACAAATACACACTTGCTCACATAGAAGAGTGCTCTCTGCAATGTATGGCTGCAGCCATACACAGACACCCACACACACAAAAACACCCAATATTTCCACAGATGAAAATATAAACAAAAATAAATACGTTTGTTGGAATTACTCATTCTATCCTCAGCCCCACACGGCTAATTGGGGAAATGCTACAACACAATAATAGTCATCAGATAATCTGAGGTAAAAGAAAATAGCCCTCTGTAACAATAAGATAGAATACAAGAGATCAATATTATTGCCAGGTTTATTATTCTGCTGGTGTTAATTTGAATATTGGGTGGCTGAAGGCAACATTTCTCTTTTTAGCAATGGTTTAAAGTATACCCAATCACGAGCACTGTATACAATTTACTAGGGGGAAAAAAAGGACCAGGAGTTAGATCTAATTTTTGAGTATATTCATATATATGATGAAGGTTGACATCATATATATATTATATGACTTAGTACAAGTTTGTGGTACTTTTTTACTCAAACTTTTTAGTTGCTAGTGAGGTCTTGTATAGGGAGACACTGAGCTCATTCAAGTCTAAAGCAATTCATGGACAAAGTTGTCTGAGAAAGGGCAGAGAAGCAGTGGGTATCCAATAAAATTACACTCAGGAGAGGTGAGGGAAGAGCTTGGCAGTAGTCCCCAACAAAGAAGCAAACTTAGTTCTACTCAAGCGCACAACTAGAGCAATGGAAAGCATTTCCAGATATTTTCTGAGCCAAAGACAACAAAACGACGGCTCAAACTTTCTTAATTTCTTATACAAGATTACCATTCAGAGTTCAGAGGCCTTGAGGAGACAGATCTAAATGAAGATTAGCATCAACACTTGTGTTTTTTTTTTGTTTTAATTTAATTAATTGGGGAGATAAAATTAGTGGTAATGGAAAAACAGGTCTATATGTAATATAAATATAAAAGGGAGCTGATCTGACACCGATTACCTCATTTCTATTAGCTTGAGCTTTCCCCTTGTTCTTCTTCACCTTTTCCCCCATAAAGATGAAATGTGACGACATCCCCTCTCCTCTCCTGAGTGTTGCCACCTCAGTAGCTGCATAGGCAGAGGCCAAACTCACTACCGTCACTCATTTTGTTCTATAAGAAGGCCTGAAGTAAGCACCAAGTTCACAAAAAGTGCTTCAGTGGTTTCTCCTAGTAAGCTTTCAAGGAGTAAAGAGTTACAATTCACATTTAAGGAGACAAAATTAAAACAATGTTTCTTTCTTTAAGCCCTGAAATACCTGTTTGAGCCCTCTTACCTGGGATCACTGCAAACTAGCTTAACATAATCAGGCTTACTAAGAATAAACCTGGATTATCCATTTAGTTTTCTTGTAAAACGCACAGGCACTGGGATAATCAGGGCCATCTATCAAATGTCAAAGTGGTTTAAAAAAAACTGTTTGTAGTAACACACCTACTGTCTGTGTCAAACAGTACCTTATAACAGCCCTTTATCTCTCAGGCCATGTGTGATGCACTTCTGCGTGGTTTTTCCTCCCACGAAACCAGTGCAGATTGGGTGTGATGCTTTTAGCAACTGTGGGAGAGGTGACAGGGTGAAGACTTCATTATAATGAATGTCAGCGATGACCCCAATCTCCCATATGCACACATGCACATATACATGCAAATTCACACATGCACATATTCCACCCAGCTCTTCTCCTACAGTCCAATCTTTGCTGAAATTACTATAATCCTCCCTTGGGCATAGTGGTTCTTCTCTCTGTGGCCACGCTGAAGCTGTCCTCAGCAAGCTATTGCAGGTCTGTTACAGTTGGTAAGTGACTGAGGTACATTTGATTATTTACATTTAACACATTTTATTTTTTTCAGTGTATGAAGATTTCAGAATTCTCTTGTCTGAGTTATAATGCTGAAGGTGATTAGGGTGCTGGCTGCGCCCAAGTTTGAGGTTAAGCCTGTTAAGTCAAATCAGAGTAAGTCTAAACTTATATTTACACCTCTGAAGTGGTTTTGTTCAGTAGTAGTGATAAAGTTGATAATGAAAACTATTTAAACTCAAAATTTGTGATCAATTAACACAAACATTTCAGACATTTAATAATTAATCCTTCATTTAGACATTTTCCCCCAATATAATAAATCACCAGCACCATCTACTGTCTACTCCCTACCCTAAAACGAAGACACAAACTAGACCCCAACTCTAAAATATGTGCCTACTGCGCCATCTTATGGAGACAAGCAGACAGCTCAACCCCCAGCAGGCAGATAAAGAATATGCAGCTTTTCTTTGACTGCAATATTTGTATGGCCACATTTACAGAGGACTGAAACACAGGAATCTACAGTAGTTTTGGAATGATAAATATATTAGACAAAACACATAATGGGAGATGTTAATAAATATTAGCATACCTTATGTGAACTAGTATTATTCTTATACGAAATCCATGAAATCCTGGATTGATGCTCGATACTAGAAGAAGACAACCAAACAAGATTAATAGCTTTAATTTCATGGGGGTTTTGTTGTTGTTGTTGATTTTCATGTTTTCTAGCTACTAGATGGCTAATCCATCACTGAATACAGACCTGGATTAGGTCAAGCACAAAATGGAGTGGAAGTAATCAAGTGCTGCTGACTGTCAGAAATATAACTAGATTAAAACTTAAAATAGCGATTATACAAAAATCTGAATAGTTATCCAAATCATGCCAGCACAGCATAATTTGTAGAGGTCAAAGCTTTTGTTGCATTGTTGTGCAGGTGGGTTTTGAGCTGCAAGACTCTTACACCCTAGTATTACTGACCTGTGAGATCTACCCTGATTAATCCTGGTATGTGTGCAGCTCTCATGACTGAGGGTAGCTTTACACTGAATATTAATTGCAAAGAGATCAGATTTGCACATTTCAAGTGTTTAGTCTGTCCCACCTGTTAATGCCTGAAAAATAGTATTATCTGAAGAAATCTGATATTCCTTGGCTTGTGTGACACCTGTTACGAAATCAGTTTCACCCTGGTTATTTTTTATTCCTCGGGCATCCAGAGACGGCACCGGACTCAGTAGCCATTTTACAAAACTTTTATTCATCTTCAGTTAAGCATGCATCTTCTAGAAGGGAAGACGTGCAAGGCTGGTGTCCCTTTGCAGATCTCCCACTCCTTTGTTTGTTACAGTCAGCTTTATAGAAGTGACCTCATCATAAAACCCCCATGGTGTGTTGAAAACTGTGTTTGTGCATGTATGTGCGAGCACGTGAATGAGTGTGCATGTAGGTGAGGGTGCGTAACAGTTAAAGCACTGTGGGTGTGTGTGTCTGTACCTGTGGCTTCCTGCTGGTCATAAAAGTAATCTCCTCCCAATCTACACCAAATTCCTTTAGACAACATACAAAACACAGTTAACATATTACAAACACTGAGACCCCCACTCTGCATCCACTGGGCCATTGGCCTCTTGTTGTCTTACATTTACAGATAAGCATGTGGAGAGTCTCCTGCAAACCTACTTCCAAGTTATGGCAATTATGAACTTTTATTAAAGGTACAAGCATCAGCAACCCCCAACTGTAGCTTCCTGTCTCCTTTTATGACAGCAGACCCCCAGTGTCAATAAATTCCTTTCCCTGTACACAATTACACACACACTCTCAAGCCTACAGCTAAGCCAAACTAAAACACACAGACAAATCCTTCCCTATTCCTCTGATCTACTGCTGGACCGTCTCATCCAAGCAAATTTAACATTTTGTATTCTAATAATTGTTTTCTTGTACTCACACACCTTTGCAAGCATATCTACAATATAGCTGGATGTAGCTCTTTGAGTATGTGTGCAGCCTTCAGTGTTTGTATGGACTTTATCTATTTATTAAAAGCACAAAACTGGATAAAAGCTCTTCATTAGTGGTAAGAATTATTTTAAATGACATGTTTTTTGTAATCTTGAAAAAATGTTAAGCAATCTTTACATTTAGAGGAGTTTCAGAGGACTTCTTACAAAGTCTTTTGACTGAAGTGTACCTAGTGCTTGCTAGCACTGCTAGGAAAGGTATCAATTAGTAATTAAAAAGTTAATTTTATGTGTTGTAATGTCAATAATTTTATGGTTTAACTAACAGGGTAAAACACCATAGCTGCATTAGATTACCCAACTAAAAAGTGTCATACTAAAGACATGAAAACAGCTGCGTTTTAGACAGCTAACTGTTAGCAGCGTTAGCTAAGAGCTATCGAATATTTAATTGCTAGAAGCCATTTTTGCATTTGGTAACTAACTAACGTTATTTTATACTTTCTAGATTAGTTGTCTCTTTAACGAGGACATTATAATTATTAACTTTAAGTTAAATGCCCGTGACTGTCATCATTACTTACCGGTCACTGTTTTATTTAACCGTTTAAAATAGAGACTGTATATAAAAGAAAGCGGGAGCAGTCTTTGGTTTCTGTTTGTCATGGGATGCTGCCAGGAAAACAGCTGACTTCCTACTACCAAATTTAACAACATCCGGTTGCTTTCAGTGTAAAATACCCTTTTGGGATGTATGCTTAATTAGGGGTGAAATTATTGAATTAAAAACTCAACTAATGCTTTTTGCACTAGAAAATATATGATAAGCAAGAATGTTACCTCTTCTACAAATCAAATATCCAAACTACAGGCTTTTATTGTGAAAAAAGAGTATTTTACAGCATTAGCTCATTAAGTTAAAAGTCCACTAACACAATCCAAAAACAATTTTAAAACTAGGTCTAGTCAGAATCCAAAAAACTGTAAATTGGGCCGAAATCAAATAATTGGCCCACCTCTTTTGTTGAAGTCTGACAAAATTAATCTACCCTATTACCTTCTTATATTTTAGATCTTTCTTGAATCAGGTTGACTGTGTATGCACAAATCAAAATCCGGATCAGAAACAGCTTCAACAACACAAGTGAGGGAATCATCCTCTGCATGTCCTATTTCTTATTAATAGGTAGCCAGTTCACTTCCTCAGCTACAATCTTTCGTTCCCACCAGCTACAATGGACACTCTCTGATCACAAAAGCACAAAACTGCATGAACAATGTTAGTGGTAACTCCACATACTACTATTAGGTAAGTTGATTTTTACAAATTTTGTAGTAAAAATGCTAGATGAAGTGCATTTAGTGGATCCTATTTAGACTTTCTGTCCTGCTGAAATATTTGAGTTTTATATAATCAACCTTGGCGCTCTGTCGCCATCTTCTGGTCAGCCACCCATAAAAATGACAACAATAACATTAAGACTGGTTGTTAACCATCGTTATAAAATTAAATATTGTTTTGGAGTTTGGAAGAACCTTTGCTGAACACTGAAATGATCCTAAATTACCAGAAGTTGAAAGCTTTAAAGCCACTTCCAAAATTTGTGTTTTGGAAAAAAAAAGATTCATTTGGCATGAAGACTTTTTATTTAAAAGAACAAATAAATATATTGTTTGTAACTTTTTACATCTTGCCTCATGTGATGACATAATAGTAAGTCAGTGACCCTCTGGTTCACCTCCAAGGTGACAGCCCCCTCTAAGGGTTAAATACCTGGAACTCTCCGCCAGTCGTTTTAGAAGTGAAGAGGTCTCTTGGATGAGAGGCGAAGTCCAATCACCTTCTTTTCAAGCGCTCAAGACTGTTATGACCTGGAAGATGGAGATATGGCTGTATAGGTTCTCAATGTAACAGCACAACCACTATGTTTTTACATACATAATCTATTTTTGGATTTTTGCTTATTCACAAGGGTTCGCCAGCAGGTTTCTGCATGTTTGAGTCGGCAGATTTTACATTGGATGTCCTTCCTAATGCTGTTCCACAGGGACTGGTGTCTCCTCCCAGGAGATCTTTCACTTGTTAGGCAAATATGTGAACCACTACACCGCAGGACCACTATTTGCATAATTGCTCTTCCCGTGATGACAGAACAACTCCAGGTGGGGCACATACAAATCAGGCAAAAACATGAAACTACTTTGAATGAATATGATTTGGTAAAATTACATTTGAACTGGTTATTGTTAATGATTAAAAGGAATTGTGGGGTGTGGGGTACAAACAAAGTGGGGCTCAGCAGAAAAGGTGACTGCAACTAATTTGTGAAGCAAATTGTTTGAATTTTTTTGCTTATCAGAACTGTGTGACACAAATAAGTCTGTAAGGCTGCGAAGTATCAAAGTTTTTGATCATAATTATGTCAGAAAAGACTGATTCAAATGAACCAAATACAACTTCATGACTAAAGGTATAACTATTTTTTGGTTAAAACCAAATTAAGACTATAAAATGTGAATATTAACTCATACTGTGATATGGATAAACTTCCAACAGATTAATGTTAGGGGATCACAGCACATCCACAATATTACGCTTAATAATAACCAACAAGACCTAGGATGTGCAAAATATTCCATCCATCCATCTTCTTCCGCTTTATCCGGGGCCGGGTCGCGGGGGCAGCAGTCTAAGCAGAGAAGCCCAGACCTCCCTCTCCCCAGCCACCTCCTCCAGCTTTTCCGGGGGAACACCAAGGTGTTCCCAGGCCAGTCGAGAGATATAATCTCTCCAGCGTGTCCTGGGTCTGCCCCAGGGCCTCCTCCCGGTGGGACATGCCCGGAACACCTCACCCAGGAGGCGCATCCTTGTCAGATGCCCGAACCACCTCAGCTGGCTCCTTTCGATGTGGAGGAGCAGCGGCTCTACTCTGAGCCCCTCCCAGATGGCTGAACTTCTCACCCTATCTCTAAGAGAGAGGCCAGCCACCCTTCGGAGGAAGCTCATTTCCGCCGCTTGTATCCGCGATCTTGTTCTTTCGGTCACTACCCACAGCTCGTGGCCATAGGTGAGGGTAGGGACGTAGATCGACCGGTAAATTGAGAGCTTCGCTTTTACACTCAGCTCCCTCTTCACCACGACGGACCGGTGCAAGGTCCGCATCACTGCGGCCGCAGCACCAATCCGTCTGTCGATCCCCGGCTTCCTTCTCCCATCACTCGCCAACAAGACCCCGAGATACTTGAACTCCTCCACTTGGGACAGGAACTGCAAAATATTATTTTTATTAAATAAAATATATATCTTTATGCCTAATTAACCTTTTACCACCTGCTACTTTTAATCTTTCAAAGTATGAGTCAGCGGAGTATATTTTCTTATTGTCCATAAATCCTAGAGATTATGAATATATCCCAGCATGTGCATGTGCAGCTTAGAGTCAAACACTTAAACATTTTTTAAGATTTACATCTTCGGTGGGGATTAACCTGCTTGGGGTTGAGTAGCTTAAACAGGGTATCAGAAATGAAAGGCAGACTTTGCAGAATTTATTGACATTAAAAGGGTTTAAAAGTTTTACCTTTAAGCTAGTGGCAAATAAGAACTTGGTTTAGATGGTGTACAAAAATGACCACAAGCCATTTAGAGTCATAAAAAGGGAAATTAGTGAGGGCAATGCATTATATTTTATTTAGCTTTTAATTCCTGTTGTTCCACCTTGTCTCACCAACCCGCCATGCACAGTGCACTCAACTCTGTGTGCGCTTAAAATCTAAGCTGCCTTTTTTGGATTTAAACAATATTTTAGTACAATAAATAGAATCGTGAAAGTGATCTTGTAGGGTTTTTTTCTGTGCAACCTTTTTATCTTCAGCTCATTTTCATGGTGTTACGCTGTGAGGGAAGCGAAGCGTACGCAGGAGCAGCGTGGCCAGTGGGTATGTGTGCGCGGCGGGCGGAGAGGCTCGCGGACAAACAGAGTGTGACAGGTCCGCTCAGCCACGCTGGGATAGAGGGTCACGCCTACAGCAGCGCTCGAGACAAGGTCAGCCACGACGAGACTGACGAGCAGCACTGGTGGAGATTACGCATGATAAGCCACCGCTCACCCAGTGGCCTCTTCGCTCGCTCTCATTTTCCCCTTCCTCCCCCTTCACAGCCGGCCTTCTCATATCTCTCTGCCACAATGTCAAGTGTTTACCGTTTTAGTTTGCTTCACTGAAAGCCATTTGGTATGTTCAAACATTTCTGCCTCCCTGGAGCGCTGCTTGCGCAGGGACATATTTCCTTTAATGAGGGCAAGCAGGCAATGCAAGAGACATCTTTCACTGCCTGCTTTTATTCGTACACACCTAGAGACACACACACACACAAGCAAGCAAGCAACTTCTTGATTTAGACACCTTACACTGTACTGTTATGAGCACAGACAGTTAGCGAACCTGCCACATTTCCCTCCCACGCAAAAGTCGCTGAGCTGTTTCTGTCAGCAGCGAGTGGGATAACGTGGCTCCACAGCGTGTTTGCTAACAGTAAGGAAACCCAGCAAAACGCACACACACACACTACACAAACACAACCTTATCAGTGTTTACACATATTGCCTGCTAAAGCTCGTGTATGCACAGCGTGCATGCTGCAATAAAACTTACATTGGCCTGTTTCCACTACATCTGCTAGCTGTGTGAGTAATCACACTGCATGGGCAGGGTGTGTGTGTGTGTGTGTGTGTGTGTGTGTGTGTGTGTGTGTGTGTGTGTGTGTGTGTGTGTGTGTGTGTGTGTGTGTGTGAGAAGAGAAGCCACTTCATGCCATCTGCATGTGCAGAGCATGCTGTATTTGAATCTGAATACAGATACAAGGCAGTTGGTTTCTCCCCCTTTTTTTGCAGCTCAACACTCAACAGAATCAGTGTGTGAGTGTTGAGGATCACATGTTTGCCAGAATTAATTAGTTTACAGCTAATAATCTGACCATATTTGCGGCCAGCAGTAGAGCATGTTGCCAGATCAAATGGAAAAAAAAGACTCCGAGCAGAAAATCAGCTCAGTGTTCATCTGCCTGAAAAAGGAAAAATAATGACTTTTCCTGCTTTAAAAAGAAGAAAATCAGAGTGAAACTTTAATAATTTTTCATTAATTGGTGCACATGCCATCTGGAGAAAGCCACACTTTAAATAAGAGAAAAACTTTTCCACACAGAGGCATACATGTGCATTTCCAGTAGAGGACTCTCTGCACCGCCTTCCCTCCGAATGACATCATGATGCACATTGAAAGCAGATGTGCTGGACGGGTTACAGCGCTCCCCGAAGAGGGCGGCCTTGTCAAGTGCCTTTTAAAGAACCTTTGAAATACACCATGCTCTGCTCTTGTTTCATGAATTAACAGGCTTACACACCCACTGCAAAGAGAAGGTTAACCGCTGCCTCGCGTACAAACACCTAAAAAAAAAAAGGAAAAAATCTGAAAACAAAATCAGCTCTTTTTGTCATATGGGAGGGAAATGATCAAAATATTCACAGTAGTGCTTTAACTAAACAAAAACAAAAACGTCAATCAAATAAACTGAACGAGCACAAGCTGTAAAACGGTTTAATGGTCGAGTGCAGCCCCTGTGCCAGCGCCGCGTTCAGCTCAGGCAGTTGCAGCTCATGTGGCGAGCTCGCTGCTCTTTGTTCTAACCAGAGCATATGCCACAAGCCCTCACTGCTTTTCCTCAACAGCTGCTAAGCCCATTAAATCTGCAGCCAGCCACAGGAGTGGAGGGCGTGCAGGGAGGAAAGGAGGGAGGAGGGCTCGACTAAGCCGTGCACTGTTCCTCCGTAACCCCGGGGGCTGCTCCGCAGAAATGTTCAACACGAGAACACATAATCGGGATGAGCGCTGCGCGTTGACGTGCTATATCTGTTCATTAGATTCACTTTAATCCCGATTATTACGGCATCGTCGCTGTCATATGCTTGGATCATGTGACCTAAAGTAAAGCTATATAAAGAAGATGCACTCAGGCTGCTCTACGAGGTGCCTTTAAAGGAGAATTTATGAGCAGTGTGGTGATTATCCGGCATCCATTCCGCATCATTTAGTGAACTAACACTGCCTGTTTGCTCTGCAGTCCTGTGCCTCAGGCTCCGGAGCTCAATGGCTCCCAGTGCCTCTATTTGCTGTGCTGCAGGATATCACAACACTATTCATTTCCAGGCTTCACATCACCTCATTAAATTGACCTGTCCCTCTGCACAGTATTAAAAACAGCTTTATGAAGACTTTCCTTTCACACACGCACAAATAAAAAAAAAAAGGGGGGGGGGGGGGGGGGGCAGTATAGCTCTTCTATTTTGTCTCTGTATGGCTCATTTCGAGGCTCAGTGATTTGCCTGGATTTGCTTCACACCTCCATCTCGAGGGGGCTTCAGCTTGTCCATAACCTCGCTGCTCTCAGCTGGTGAAAAGCTCCACAGCCAAGGGATTAACCACATCCTGTGATTAGCAGCCCACTACTTCACCCAAAGGAGGATTTTACACTCAAATCACAAACACCGCCTGGATCACAACGCTTAAAAGAAACCGTTTTCATTCGAGTCATTATAGAGATATCAACGTTTCTGCCATTACACTGATGGCATAAATATTTACACTCAGTTATACTTATTATAGTGTTATCAGATCAAATATTAAACTCTAGTAATCTGTGGTAAAAGCAAACAAGGGACTAAGCTATATTGTAAATATATAAGTAAATCTATAATACTGCACTTTTAGGAGATGTTTCATGTAACAGTAAGAGAGAAAAATGGATGATTTACATTTTCTTTCCTTTATAATTGGGCATAAAATGCCGCTTTATGCTCGCAGCCTTCATTAAACAAACCCGTACCAGTGTAATGTGGATTCTTTGCAGCCGCTTGACTTACACATTCAAACAGAGCGTAAAAAAATAGTAGCACAGATATGTCCATTTGCTTTAAGACATTTCAGCCCACAGTCTTATTATCTTGTGAAATGAAGCAGAAAACGTGTGGTGCGGGTAAGGCAATAGGCAGAGAGAAACCAGGCCTCAGTGTAAAATATATGATGACAGTGGTGCTGGAGATGGTCTATTACTGCCGAATCTTCCCAGAGATGCTATTTTCATCCAGAATAAATTGTATTCTGGAGCAGGGACAAATATTGTGCTCGCCTCCTCTTCTTTTGATAACCAAGGTGAGCGAGGAGGCCTGGGGCAGCATGCATTTAAACATCTTTTTTTTTTCTTCTTTCTCCATCTCCGAGGTGGTGCTTGTCCTCGGGGCCTTGAAGGCTGCTGCTGCCCGCCCGCCGGTGAGTTTATCTGCCAGCACAGTGGCCGAGCACTCTCTTCCATGGACTCCAACTGAAGATTAATTACACAGCAGAGGTGAGGGGAAAAAAACAAAGGCCAATCCATCTGTGTCAGGGCAAGTGGACAGCCCCACGGCGCAGTGGGTGAAAGCACTGGCAACGCCATCTATCACGGGGTCGGCTACAGCACAAACACAAGGTCAGGGTGCTCCTTGTCCCCAAGCCGCAGCGTGGTAGCCCCACTTGCACCCCAGAGCCCTTATTTGGCCCCAAGGCCCCCTTCTTAGTCTAGCTATAGTCCTTAGCACAGCAGTAGGTGAGGCTAACCAGTTGCCACACCACAGGAAAAACCAGTAGCGGGCTTCTCCGTGGTAGCAGGCGACTGACAGCATACTATCAGTCCTGGCCCACAGACTGATGATAGCTGAGGAAATTGCTAAGGAGTAGAAGCCATTTACTGCCTGTGATTTATTTAGCTTTGGTGCTGTTGCTACCCATAGACAGGCAGGCTTTTATAAAGCCACCACAGCAAGCATGACAGGCCAGGGTCGAACACGCGCTGTCTGCATAATGGGAGACTGTGAAGCTGCTCTATAGCATGTTAGGCCAGTCGGTTAATGACAACCTGATTCCCCCAGAGTCACATCTGTTGTGCAAAATAAAACACATTTATGGTTTGATTTATCAGGAAAAGTGTCTGTGTGAGGATTTGCAGCTTTGCTCTTTATTTCACTCTAAACTGAATTTTTACAGTTTTTACTCCTGGAAGAGAAAAAAAGCTAATAATAATCGTTGGTTACAGCCCTAATGGGAGTATGTATCTATACCGAGATGATCATATAGCAAGCTCAGCACAGCAGACAGTAAGGACAATAATAAGCATTCCTTTAGGGGAGAGTGGTGCTGTTCCCCTGCTCAGACTACAGGGAGAAAATGCTGTCAATAAGCACCTTTTATGTGTGGGACAGGCACAAGCTTTGTGGCTGTGTTGGCTAGTAAAGCACCTTTATATTGCAGAGAAGATATTTCAGTAGCTGCTTAACAGAAATGCTCAAGTCCAAATGCAGAAATCCACCTTTAGGAAACACTATTAATTAATCTTAAACTCACAATCATGATCTTGTGGGTTTGAGCGGCTAATCTGCTTTTGTATGACTATTATTGTCTAGAAAAGATGCACAGCAAACCAAATTATTTCTATGAATTTTACTGTTTTTGTTCCTTTTTCAGATTATGTCTTTCTTTAGACATCAATATATGAAAAATATAGCATGTAAACAAGCCAGATTATAGCAAAACTGCTCATTTACCGCGGTAGTCTCACCGCGGTAAATGAGCCACATTCCTGGAGCACCATCCACAGTTTGCCTGTAAGCAGCTTCTCCGGTTTATATGTTCAATGATGGTGAGACTACAGCATCTATATATAAAAAGAAGACATTTAGCTCATCTTGGTAAAGCGATGCTGTGACCTTCATCATTTTAAGTCTGTGCAAAGGAAAGCTCTGCTGAACCCTGGGCAGGAAGGAGGTAAGATTGCCTATTAGTAGAGTTAAGCTATCATTTGAAGGTCAAGGCAACAAATTTAGAGTAAAAGAGTGGGCATGACTGTAAAGGTTTGAGGTTAATGTACCACCATGTTAAATTTTAATGGACTTCAAAACACGGAAATGAGACAAAGGCAGAGAACGCTTTAAGTTTTACTTCACACATTATTCAAAGAGCTCGAGTGTAAAGATGGAGGCAGATTGTCAGGGATATGTGGGGGACATTTAGGCACCATGGTTTGGGTCCAACCATCACCTTAGAGGTGAGGAAAAAGGAAAATTCTGGGTGGTCACCTGTATCCTATGATGGAATATTTCCATCCTTATAGGAGTAGTGCTTTTCACGATGAGTAGCGCACCTGTAAGGCACTGATTGGTCTAATGAGTATAATGGCCTTCACAGCTCCCAGATTTTAACTACAGTCATCAGCATTTTGGTTTGGGCGTTCCATCCATCAATCCATTCATCCATCGGTCCATATCCAGTCCAGAGTTGCTGAGGGCTGAAGCTTATCCCAGTTGCCATAGGATAGGTAGCATACACCCCGGACTGGTTGCCAGTTTGTTGCCTGACTTGCATTCTCCTTTAATTTGTTTCACATCTGTGTATTTCCAAGCATTACATGTACCACACATTCAAGGTATGTTAGCTATAGGTGGACATTTTGATGTTATGTAAACAGGTCACCAGTAGCTGGCTGCCTGAGATATCAGACAGGCTGTTGTTCACCATGTAAAAAAACAGGAAGTTCGTGGGACAGTGTGATATGTCTATAAAGACTGTGCTCATCAAAACTGGGTTAAAAATAGTTTGTTATCAGGTTTAACAAACATCCGCTCCGATGGCAGGAAGTTGAATCAAGTCAATAAACCTGAAAAAGAGGATTGAATGTGACCCCAATCTGACCATGCTGTTAGCTTCCTGTCTCTGATTATGAGATTTATTCTGGTGTTAATTCTGATTTAAATTATTAACTTTGATTTGACTCTGATATGGATGATATACAGTGCAGTATTGTGCAAACATCTCAAACCGACCCTCATTTTTTTGTGTTTTGCTTCTACAGAACCACGCTTTGTTGTCATTTTTAAAGTGGCCTTGAGCAACAGTTCTTCAGGCTTTCAAAGTTTTTCTCTGGACACTGGCTGCTTTTTCACTCATGTTCAGTCCAGTCCTGTGGACTACTCAACACTGACCTATGAGTCATTCAAGCATAACAAGGCACCTAACTCAAGGGATGAACCAGTGAACTTGTAAACTGTATCTTTGTTACTTTGTTCCTGTTTCTTTAGTTAAATCTACAAAAAAAGCCAAAGATAACACAGTATGTTATCAAAGATAATGTGTTGTTAAAAACATTGAGGACAAAAGCAGAAGTGGTGGGCTTAACCGCAGATGAGCTGTATCTGAAAGAGAGAGGAAAAAATCCATCAAAGTCCTGACACAGGACCTGAGAGATGTATCTGACCCTTCAGTTGAGCATCTACTGTTCACTGAAGCCTCATCAGAGATGATTTCAGTGGAAGGGTGGCAGTCAAGAAGCCTTAAAGGAGGAAAACAGAGAGAAAAGGCTGAGGTGAGCAAAATTACACAAGAACTGGACTGAAAATCAGCAGCAACAGGTCTGATGGAGTGTAAATCTCTTCTACAGCCATCGATAAAACACAGTGGAGGCTCTGTTGTGGTTTGGGATGCATTTTTTTAGCATGAAAATGATCCCAAGCACAATGCATAATGCAGTAAAAGCATACCTGGATTGAGCAAAAAAGAAAGTTAGGATTGTCAAGACTTTGTTTTTGCCTTATTTGCTGTTCTTCCATAGTAACAGTACAAAAAATGAGTGCATGTCCAATTTTTCTAGTGAAATATAAAAAATAATGGGTGGCTCAAGAGTTTTGCACAGTGAATATAAGCTTTGTCGTCCTCCCCCAGCTGTAATCTGTGTTTGTTGCTTAGTAGCATAAAGGTGTGTCTGCCGTGTGGCATTCACACTTCTGTAGTTGTGCATTCAGATTAAAAACTGTGTGAATAATCTGTTATGAATAGTAACAGTACACTGCTGTGTTTATGTCAAAGATGAGGCTGCAGGGACGCGTTACAAACCCTGTGACCGGCAACAACAGCAGAATCAGTTCATCAAGAAGCACTGATGTACTAACCTGCTGCTCCTGCACAGAATCAAAGCAGTTCGGGGTTTATTATGCACTTTCTGCTTTAAGGACTAAAAGAATTTATTTACAAATGCTGCACTAAAACGAATCTGTTTTTGAGTTCTCTGGGATTTGAAACCCATTAAAAGGGTTCGGGTTAGCCACATGGCAGTATGCAGGCTGTGTCTTAAATTCACTCTGGGTTTCTGTGCCCTTTAAGCAGAGGAGAAGTAAATCAGATCACAGCCTGAAGTCTTTATTTTCATCTGAAAAATAAATTTGACAAGAGTGCACTGCCAGAAGAACCAATATCCCCTGCACTGTCCCACTAGTCCGAGATGACAGTAGAGGACATTTTTGGTAGACTGCAGTCTCGGCAGGGCTCTTATTTTCCCAGGTTTTCCACTGGGTGAATGGCGAAGTGAAATGCTTTGCTCTGAAGGAGCTGAAATGTCATGTCTCTGCGACTCTGACAGTGTACAGACGCCACAGTAAGAAACATGCACGGGGACGGCTGGAAGGGCAATACCCGAGGCTCGGTGTGCTGCGGCAGCCCCGAGTCCCACTGAACGTTAAGTATGTGCCAGCTGCATGCTTTATGACAACACAATAAAGAGGAGCCTGGAAGTCTAGCGTGTGAGCTTAACATTGTCTCTCTCCTGCCAACAAGGACCCGAACCTGGCACGCTTTATTGAGCAAAGAGTTCCTACGACTTTGGCTACAGGCTGCTCCCTTGAAATAAAACTCAAGACAATAGAGACAGAAGGGAGAACGAGTGTGGGAGAAGGAGAGGCAGTCTGTGTGAGGTTTGTGGTAGGCGTCAGCGCAGAGGCCTGCTGAGGGCGTTTATGTGTGTGTGTGTGTGTGTTGGGGGCGAGTGAGGAATGCACAAACCGGGCCAGTGGGTTGATCTGCTGGTGCAGACAAGGGGGAATCCAGATTGGCTATGACACAAATGTGAGGGCAGGATATCATTAGAAGCATGGGAGCTCCAGCCTGAGCCTCAAACACACAGCAGGCAGCAACGCAAACAGATACTCAAAGATAAACACACACACGCACGGCGAATGAACGTTAAAGTTGGTCAAAACGGCAGCAAGCTCTTAACAAAAGACAGGGGTTATGATGCTGTGGTATGCAGGCCTGCAGGATCCTCCTGGGATGGTGCAGAACAGCTCCTTTGTTCTTATCATAAATTATATGCTGCTCTGAGTGGACCTAACAAGCAACACAGGCTTGTTATGAGAGGGTCGTATGAATTTTTAATGTGGAAAGTAACTGCAGTAAAGTTGCACAAAAAAAGGTGAGCTATAGAAGTCTGAAGCAGCGGTGGAGGAAACACCCTGATTATTTCCCAGTGTGTCGGAAATGTGAAGACGTTTTGGATTTAAAATGTTACTTTTGATTAAAACAGCCCCAAATCATGGTGCTACCACCACCATGCTTGACAGCTGGCACGCCTCACCTTCACGCCTCCAAACATACCTCTTGTCGTTGTTGCAGAATAGCTCAAATTTTCCTCCAGAAGGCATTTGGCTTTTCTATGTAGACAGCTGCAAATTTCAGTCCAACTTGAAGGTGTTGATTTTGGTGCAGGAACTTGTTTCTTGGTCAGCAGATATACAGTTGGCTTCACTGTGGACAGTGACGCTGGTCTTTTCCAGTTCATGGCAGGATTCATCCTTGGTGATTCCTGGGCTGATCTTTAACATTATAACAAATTTCCTCCCGTCTGAGGGTGACAGTTTACGGAAGTATGGAAAAAGAACCAATGTGGTGACAAATCTGAATAATTTGGACTTGTATATATTATTGTTTGAACTGATGATCATGGAATCTGCTCTAAATCTATAATTTTCCTTTTTAAATCTTCACGGAGTTCACCTTTTATCAAAATTATAGCAGGAAAAAAAGGAGCTGCAACGTGATCAACCTCATGTATGAGCTCAAGGTTGTAGTCCTGATAGTGAAAGAGTTCACTGATGACTTCACAGCTTGCAGGAGCAACATTGGGCTTCCATTTAGAAAAGATACATCAAAATTAGTTGGATAGCATTTCATTATTTAGCATCACAACCGTCCAAAAAACCCCAAAAACCAGCCATTGAAGCAGCCAAGGAGGTTTTCGGCTTCAGTCGGTGAGATATTCTCATCCAGTCAGAGTTCTGATCTCCCTCTAAACTTTGGGATCAAGAGCATCATTGGTTAACATAAATAAATAAACTATATTTGCACTTTTATGTAAACCCATTATCAAACTATCCACCCCTTTCAGGGTCACATTGGGGCTGGCGCTTGTCCCAGCTGTCATAGGGTGAGGAGCGGGGTACACCATGGACAGAACGCCAGTCCATCACAGGGCCAACAGACGACCACTCAGGCTCACATTCACACCTCATTTAGAATCACTAATTAACCTAACAAGCATGTATGCACCATAGGAGGAAGCCAGAGCACCCACAGGGAACTCCACACAGGAAGGCCCCAGCCGGACGGTGGACCTCCTTGATGATGAGGTTAACCAGAGTTACCCACCAGACCACCGTGCTGCACATCCAACCATTTGTTTCAAATAAAAACAGACTCCCATAATCAACAATAGTCAGCTGTTTTTTTTTTTTGGTTTTTTTTTTTTTTTGGGGGGGGGGGGGATTAAATGATAAATCAAAGGTACGTTAAAAAAGGGACTTTATAAAATCAGTCTCATTTTTCCTCCCCTCACATCAGCTTTGCAGCAGAGACAGAAGTTTCTGCTGCAGAGTTTTCATTCTGGAGTTTTATCATAAAACCTCGCTTTAACCTTTTGGCCGTGCCATCCACATAAATATTCAGCTAGTTCCGAAATGCAGGACTGAAAATAAATTACACATATGTCTGTTGGAGATTACCTCATTTGCATTTTAGATGGGTTTAATTATTATTTGCATGCATCAAATTCCTACAGCTGTGCTCAATTTATCGAGGCTTTATTTATTTTTTATCCTAACTACAGGTTTCCTGTTTTTGAAATGACTGAATGGTGGCCCAAATGTGAATGAGGAACTTCTGGAACATGCACATAAAACTAAAGAGAGTGATGGCACTTGGCTGGATAGCAGACAGAGAAAATGTACAGTATCATGTCTCCTGTCTATGTATTCCAGATAGTGGATGAGGGATAAAAGCAGGAGCAGAGCTGTAAGGGTTTTTTGTTATGTCACCACAGCTCATTTTGAGATAAACAGGGTCGTGCTCAGCTTCAGGGCTGCTGCAAAGCTACCCGGAAGAATGAACCCAGCTACCTTCCGACTGAATGCTCTAATGGCGCGGAGATTCGTCTCCGCCGCCAAGCATCACACTCTGCAGCAGGCAGGCCCAGTGGAGCGAAAGAAAAAGACAGGACGGTGGAGATGAGGAGGCTCTGTGTCCACGACCTGCTGCAACAGACAGAACAGCGCGAGAACAGCACAAGACATATTGCTGCTCAGAGTGAAAGAGCAAAAATGTTTCAAGACCGCCTATCCCCCTTCTCTGCCTGCCTGAGGGGTACACACAGCATTATGAGAAGGATTTGAGCTGACACAAGTCACAGTCGCTCCATCGCCGGTGTGGAGGAGGAAGAGGAGAGGGAGGAGGAGGGGGGGATGAATAATTAAACCAGCCAGTGCTGCTCGGCTCTGACGTCTTGTGTTTTATGGGGAGGTGAGGCGAGCCGGCAACAACAACAACAAGCAGCACCTCCTCACATGACAGCCCGAGGATACAGCATCCAAGGAACCTCGATTTTCCCGAGGACAGGGCATCATTTCAGAGAGCAGCAGTAGAATAATAGCTCCCTCTCAAAATGACACCCGTCGCTGCGGCACACCATCACAGATTGCCGGTCTATCACTCCCCACACACAGGATGAAATGACAGCCCTGCCCCGCTGATAGCAAGGCATCTGAGCCTGAGTAGGTGCTCCTTCTGGCTTAGCCCGGCTTTGATGTTATTATACCAAAGCAGTGCAATATTCAGCTCTGAGATTCACTACCTGCTGCTGAGGTGATCTATTAAAGCTCAGTATTTGTGAAGCTGAGAAAACGGAAGGGTGAAGAAATGTAAGAAGCAGGTATCCTTTTTTTTTTTTAAAGCTTGTCAAGAAGAAGAAGAAAATCCTTTATTCAGGAGCAAATGTGGAAACAGACCCGGCAACAATCCCGTCTGCTCAGCTGCAGAATTACATTTCAATAACACACACACACAAACAAGAGGAATTAAGAGCACTTCCTGCTTTCTTTCTGAGCAATAATCCAAATAGTTTACCCCTAAAACAGGATTACTGTCTCTTTCCCGCTTGGATTTCGCGCGTCGCTTCCAGAAAAATAAATAAATAAAATAAACCTACCACGTGCAGACGGAAAAAGAAAGCGTGAAGAAGAAAAAAGATGAGGCGGTCTTGTGGTGTAACGTAGTTGTTTATTTTAATTCCACAAATTTTTCAAAAAAATTACAAAATACTCAAATGGAGAGAACACAGGACTCACAATTTTTCTTATTATTTCTACTTTTTTGTTTACATTGTGTCATCCCATGGTGACTACTCATATATACAATAAGCTTCAAGATACCAGTATATATATAAATCTTAGCAGTCAGAATTTACATTCTGCTATTGCCGCTTTGAAACAAGAAGCTAAACCATTGACAACACTTAACATCAAAGGCTTCGGAGACACAAAAAAGAGGGAGTAGGAGGTGAGGGATCGTCAGGAGGAGATGATGATGATGATGCTGAAGAAGAGTAGGTTGTGAGGAGACATGGTGGGGCGAGGGATAAATTGGTGGGCGATGGAAAGACAAGAGTGGACAGGCTGTTGTCAGAGCTTCAGAGACGCGAGTGTGGTAAATGATAGTGCTCCATAGGACGATATGGTCACTTTTAAATGCAAGTACAGTTTCTTTGATTAGTTAAAATAAAATTATACAATTATAAAATCAAATAAAATCGTCCATGACGGTCAAACAGTCTTAGTGCATGGAATAATTGCAGAATCTGTGTCATGGGCTACAGAAAGAAAAACGTGGGCTCGTGTGCACTGGTAATGACGGGTCAACACTACATGTAACAGTCAGTGGCAGAAACAAACACCACCTCTGAGGCCTCAGAAGGCCATGTGTATCCCTAAGGAACCAAGGCGTACAAAAAAATATACACACACACACACACACACACACACACACACACACACACACACACACACACACACACACACACACACACAAACATCATCGACCTTACACCTCCTGGAGGTCAAGTGTCGGCAGGCCCCCCTCTAGTGTCACAGTGAACATTATTACAGCCTAGGTGGAGGATGGCTCAGTCGGATTTGAGCCCTGCAACAAACACCGATGACGGGACGGGGGAAAGAAAAAAAAAGGGGGGGGGGGGGGGGGGGGGGGGGGGACATTTAGAAGACAAACTAGAACAGACTCACAGCCACTCATTCACACAACAAAAACAGTCCTGTCAGGCTCCTGTTACAGTGAACACTGTTTAAAAAAAAATCAAAGCAATTTCCCCCCCCCAAATTTCTTTCATTCAGCCGATGTTTCAGGTGACCACATATCCTTTAAAAAGAAATCCTAAAAGTAGAGGATTCATTTGGCTCTTAAATAGTAATTTCAATCAAAATGGATAAAATCAGCTGAGCTCGAGGACGCTCCTTCAGTGCAAACTCTTTTTTTTTTTTAATATCTTCCCTCCATCCTCAGCGTGCACTCCACAGAAGCGCCAGCGACCACGGTGTCACTTCTTCAAGTGCTTCCCCCATCGTTAAAAGTCCACACGCCGAGTTCAACCGGCCGAGCGTGGAAGGCGATGAATGGATGTGGTTGGCGTGACAGGCTGATGGTTTACATAGTGCATGTGTGGCTAAATCTAAACAGTGATGTCAGAGGAACGTCACAACGCAACCGTAACTCTCAGAAACTGCTCGTATAATGCCATGGTGCTCCCCTCTGAAACAAGGGATAATGCTTTGAAACAATTATAACTGGAGGTTGAAACGACTTGGTTTGGAGTCCACACCTAGTAATAATAATAATTATAATAATAATTATATGTTTATATATACTATTTACAGACTCAAAAACGCCATGCTGTAGCTTTTCTTAAAATTATGAAAAACCTCCAACAATGTATTAAAATAAATGTTGAATTTAAGATAGCACTTGTTATTTTTCCATAAATGGTCTGACCGGTCTCGGCTTTTTCTTTTTTTTTTTTGTTTGTTTGTTTTGTAATAAGCACAGTGTCTTGTTCTAGCACCTACAAAAAAAACATCAGGGAAGCTTGTCATGCAGGAGTCTTGAGGATGTTGTCACTACTGGCTATATACCAAAGAAAGTCAATGTCTTGGAAAATAATAATTAAAAGAAAAGAAAAGAAAAAAGGTCCTCGACATGAACAAAAACAAAAATCTCAGGAGAAATCTCAGACGATTCACTTGGCTTTTTCTGTTCGTCAAAACTGAAAGTGTTCAGAGGATCCTGAAGAGCCTCTTTGAAACTGCTCTGTAACAACTTCCTGTGTCCTGCACCTGTCAGTCGCCGCCTCCCTCGGCTCGTTACAGCTGCTTGTCGCTCTCCTTCTTCAGTCGACTGAAAGGACAAAAGAGCAATGTTTTAAAATAAAAAAAAAAAACAAAAAAACAAAACATAATCAAGCATGCTCAGAAAACCCGACTACAACAATAATTAGGATAAACTACCTGTAGTAGTCCTCCTGGCCAGGCAGTGGTCCTCCGTGCATGTGATGGTGCCCGTGCAGCCACTGCTGCTCCATGGCTAGCCTCTGGAGCTCGGCCGACTGGGCGTGCATGGCCTGCAGCTGATGGGCCGCCGACATAGTTGGTGGAATACCTGCTGGTAGGTCCCGTGGGTATGGAGTACCTGGAGGAAGACCCAACACAGAAAATGTGAGCAGGCTCAGACTGATAGATGATAGAAGCTCAGACTGATAGATGTGAGTAAGGAGAGTCAACACTGGCTGAGAACCTACCAAAAACTGGGTGTCGCAGCATCTCGTGTTCGTGCGGCGGCTGGCCCAGGAGAGGGTTGGGGATGGCGCCGGGTGGGTAAGGGAAGCGTGCCAGGTGAGGTCCGGCCAGGGGATCTACTGCCAGCGGATGGCCGCCGGAACCTGGAGGACACACAAGACATTCACCACCACCTTCTGGGAGTCAGAGTCTTAGGTTCAGGGTACACTCATTACAAGATAGTGTATCACACAGCATGCTACAGACATTAATGATACTCAGCTTAATGTAACGTTACTCCTCAAGGTTGATTTAAAGACTGCAGGGACTACGTTACTATATTTATCCATTGTAAAAAATCTGTTGGCTCTGTCAGTAACTTAAGGAAGATATGACTTCCTGTCATCCAGCCTGTCAGTGATGTACACTACATTACAGTGACACTGATCACAAGTCCCTTTGTTCAGTCTTTAATGAGAGGAGTAACAAATTAGTGCAGTACATATTATATATATATATGTATATAAATATAAATATATAAATGATACAATACCATGACAGATATGCTCACTTCGATACTTAATACAATATATCATTTGTTCATTTCACTGCAACAACTTTGTCAAAACATCTCTTTCCTTTTAAACAACATCAGAATAAGTGCAGATAAATGGCAAAATTTCAAACAGCAACATGCTTCCTGAACTCAAAAAGCAGTCTGGCATCTGTTATGTTTAATCAAAATGTAGTAATTAATACTACATAACCAAAAATACAATATATATATTTATTTCAGAGTGATAACAGGTTAAATTGACCTGTGAGTGACTCAGAGCTCTACTTTTGGTCTTCAAACATTTAATTAAATAAAGTATCTGTTCATTCTTAAGTTGTCATCTGTAATTAAAGCTTCTAAATTCAGTTTTTAATTTCACTTGTCATGCATTTATGAATTAAGCAGGGCTTTCGTTTACCTTGGTGTAAGGGATCTTGCTGGTGGAGGTGGAGATGGGAGTGAATATGTGAGTGCTGGTGGTGGTGCGGTGTGACATTGAACATCTGCAGACGAGCGATGGGATCATTGGCCACTGTTGCCATCCTCTCTGCATGGAGTCTCTCTGCTGCCAGCCTCTCTGGGTAGCTCATTTCTGGGCGCAGCTGGGGCCCCGCAAGGGCTAGCCGCTCACGCTCTAATGGGTTCAGGCTGGGATGAAAGGAGGCGAAAGGGTGAGGGCCGGCCATGGGGGGCAACGTGATGGCCCCGTGGCGAGCAAAGTGTTCCATGGGGTTTGTGGAAGGGTGGAGTGTGTCCATCTCTGGAGGCTTGACCTCAAAACCAGGTTTCATCCTTTCCCTCAGCTCCCTCTCGCGGATTTCCCTCTCGCGCATCTCCCGCTCTCGAAGCTCACGCTCCCGCATGGCTGGGTCAGCGTTGTATAAGCTGGGCATGTGATAAGCTATCAGCGAGTCTGCGGGGTTGAGTGACACAAAGAACGGGTGGTTTCGATTGGTGGGGGACATGACGTGGGGCCGGGCATACTCGCTGAGGGTGCGTAGGGCGGGTGTGTCGGGGCCAATGTAGGGAGGCACAGCTGCAATAGTAGTCGGGGGACCGTCGAAGGGTGGACGCATGTGGGCGGGGCCGGCCATCTGAGGTTCGCTCATTCTGCCTTCGTGAGATGAACTGGAGGCTTTCTGTGAGGAGAGGAACATCATGCTTAGTTTTTCTTACTTTTATTTTTTTTAACGAAACCAGTGCGAAACATAAAAGTAAAAGAACGATTACACCACTCACCGCGGCTCTCTCAGCTTCCTTTTCTCGTTCCCGCTCTCTTTCTCGCTCCTTTTCCCTTTCCCTCTCTCTCTCTTTTTCCTCCCTGGCTTTCTGTTCTGCTTCCCGTTTGGCTTTCTCCAGAGCTTCCTCTCTCTTCTTGGCCAGTTTAGATGAAGCCAGGGGCGTGAAGTAGAAATCGGTCCGAGCACACGAGTTGTACCCCCGGTCCAAGTGCTTGTAGAAACTGTAGAAACACAGACACAAAAATAAAAACGTTAAAATAATGTCTTACGTTCATAAACTGACATTTGTTTGGAGAAAAAAAAAAAAAAAACTGATAAAAGAAGGTTTGATCATCATATCCATGTGAAATTTTGTGTACTGAATGGCAGGATAAATGATGAAAACACCGCTGGTATTAGCTTGCATTAGTCCATGTTTTAAAAGCAAACAAACTCCCTCAGCATTCACTTTTCCTGCCACGCTGAGCCTATAATAAACTCCTCATTGCTATTCATTGGCAGTCTGAGAGTCACTTAAGCGGGAGGCAGCAACACGTACTCATATTCGGATGCTTCATACACTTCCATCTCACTGTAATTAATCTCCCTGTTTTCCATCTCTGATAATTCCGAACCATCAGCTACTCAGAGCTCGAGGCTAATTGTGGCCTTGGATGCCTGTTTTTACAGAGGACATTTGATTAGTTGCCTACATTAAAGACTTAAAACCTGAGGGCGACTCTTTGTTGGAGAGCTAATCAGTATCCCCTGATAAGAGAACAGGCAGACTACTGATAAACAGCCACCTGTGCAGGTGTATGTTTTTCTCTTTTACAGATGTTTGATGTTCTGTTGTTTGCTCAGGCTGTTGACAGACGTACCGTGCTGATTGGCTGGCATGGCTGGGCGTATTGACGACTGTAGGCTCCGGGGAGGGGCTTCTCTGTGGGGGTGGCGGGCTCTCTGGCTCTTCCGACTCGTCCAAAGGCTCCTCTTTGATGTGCATGGGTGGGACTGCTGTGGCCGGGCCAGCACAGGTGACAGAGGCAGGAAGTGGCATGGAGATGGAAGAGGATGGAGCCGAAGAAGAAGGAGGCTGCAAGCCAGGCATAGAGTTTGATGATGATGGGGGAGGGGCGGTTGGAGGTAGAACTGTACTGAAAGGATGAGATGAGAAAGGTTGCTGAGGTGGCCCGCTGGGATGTGAGGCTGCTGCGGAGGGTGGCAGAGGAGGAGCTGGAGGAGGTTGGTGGCTGGCTGAAGGTGGGAGGCTCTGTGACTGGGTGAGAACTGGAGGCTGGGCTGGGGGAGGCTGAAGCTGCTGGCCTTGAGGCATGAGCTGGAGGGGAGGCGGATGTGCTGATGGAGGATGATGGTTGGATAAAGAGCTGAGAGGCTTGAGGGCAGGAGGCGGAGGCAGGTTTGAAGGCATCTGAGGGAATGGAGGTGCCGATACGTGGGGCGGGTGTTTGTGAGACTGTGGGTTGGGTATCTGAGGGATGGGTGTAGTTGGCGGGGGCTTGATGTGAGGCATAGATATTGGTGCGGGGGGCAAGGGCTGCTCTCTGGGAGGCTGGGCGCCGCTCTGAGAAGATGACTGGGACTGAGAAGGAGGCGTGTGAGCCCTCTGTTGTGATTGGCCAGAGACCGGCGGGAGTGGGACCTGAGACGGACCCACAGGGAATCCCTGAGGGGTGATGGAGTGAGGGTGAGCCATGTGTGAGGGGCCCGGCTGCAACGGGTGAGGCATGGGAGGCATGGGTCCGTGATGCGGGCTGGGTAATGACTGAGGTGGAACTGGGGGGCCAGGAGGCGGAGCCTGAGTCATAGGTGAGTGTGGAGAGGGAAGCCTTTGAGGGTGCAGGGATGCTCCTGACTGGATTAGAGACATTGGGCTTGCCTGGGGCAGAGGCTGGGGAGGTAGAGAGCTGGAGGCTGCAGCAGGGGAAACCTGCGGAGGCAGTGAGGGGGCTGAGGTTGTGGGTGGAGGGGGCGCCGAAGAGGCGGCTGAGATGCCCGGTTGACACTGGATGACTGGAGGGTGCTGGCTCTGCAGGAGCTGCTGCTGTTGGGCAGAGGAGTCCGAGTCGCTCTCATTGTCACGGGGGCTCGGGATGCTCGGCGAAGAGCTCCGGTTGTCCTGATCAATGTCTTTAGGATCACTACTGAGCTCCTCGTTGATGCTCCGCCCATCAGAGCTCTCGCCCTCTCCCTCTCCTTCTCCCTCGCATTCTGAAGGCGAGTCTGGCCGACTCAGCTCCTGTGGGGACAGAGGAGAAGAAAGGAAGCGCATCAGCACACCAACTACACAACCTCCCCTTAACACATAGAGATAACACAAGCAAGCAGACTCACTTGTGTCTTGGACTTTTTGGCGTTGGCCCTCTCGGGCTCCTCTGTGTCTGAAGCTCCTTTCTCCCGTTGCCGTTTGGCACTCTTCATAGGTGAAGGAGCTTCCTCTTTAATCTTCTGTGGAGCAAAAGCAGCAGAGACACAGAAAGTATACATTACAGAGGTGCATGCAAGGAAAAACGAGGGGTCAGCGACTCTCTGCTGTACTTACTTTGCTTGGCTTCTTCATGGAGTCCGTCTTGCTGTCGGTGCTGTCAGTGCTGGCTGCGCTGGGTGAAGTACGTCCGCTAGAGCGCAAATCCTCGTTGGTGGGTGAGGCTCGGCCATCAGGACTGGCTGTCTGCTTCTTACGACCACTACGTAGCGTCGACATCTGTAGTTTGAACGAAGGAAAATTTAGCCCAATTTATAAAACTTTCAAACTTTGAATAAAATAAACATTTGGTTTGAGATTATGAGCTTATTTCTTTGTAATCTGGGTCTGGATTGCTCCAGGGATAAATCTCAGGGTATGGTTCCTAAAAGTGAAAATAGAAGGATAGCTGGCGCACCGAGCCTCGGTTCCGTCGGGTCCTCATGCTATGCTTCCCGCTGAGTCCATCCTCTTCCTCTTTGACAGGTTTGAACATAAATGGCGGAGGGTCCACGGGCTTCTCGATGGGGGGCAGCTCACCGTACTTCTTGAAGTGAATGCGGCAGTCGGTGCACAGCAAGATGTTCTCGCGGCCCCCGTGGTGCCAGTCCTTGGAGGCTGAGGAAAGCCATTTACAGTTGTGAAATAACACAGTCACACAAGCAGAGAGGCACAAACATCACACAGAAATCATCTGACAACCTGCAGTAATACTGAGGAATACAGGCACCACCTTAAAATAATTTCTCCTTTCAATATTTAACAGAATAAAAATGTTTGTACTACAGGCTCTACATCAATGTCTAATCTGTCCCCTGTTTTATACCCCATTTAAACTCCCAGTAATCTACTAATAAGAGCTTGATGGGTTAACACTATAAAGCCAAGTTATTAGCCACCCTTGCTTGGATGGCAGAAACGTCAGCGTGTTCAGATGGGAGCCAGCTGTGTGCAAAGAGGGGGAAGGATAATGAGGTGGAGAGAGTGAACGAGCTGTGGGTTCATGTCTGATTTGATCAAATTAGTCCTGACATACTCTGATGCCCATCTGTCACACAGTGCTGTGTTGGGTGGGCTCACACCGATCCCAAGACAGGACGGGAATAGCCAAGCAAGTCCGTATGACGGGTGTGCGCACGAAAAAGAGATGTGGCATCTTACTGGTCGTGAAGCAGTGGCGGCAGGCGTAGCCTTTTAGCTCCTGTTCGCTGTCTTCACTGTCAAAGTCATCTTCACTGGCTGAGCTGAGGTCCACTAGAGAGAAGAAGGAAGGAGAAAGATACGTCACATACATCTCTTTACCGACCAACGAGTATATGTCAGGCCAGGCCGTCCCCTCTCCTCCCAGCTGCCACCATGACGTCAAAGCTACGTACAGAACTCGCTCGACGGCGGGCGTGAAGGAGTGTTGACGGGAGTTGAGGCGGTCCGTGTCTTGATGCGGCGGAAGACGGGCTGACGACGGTGTCGGCGATGGGCTCGACAACTGGCCGCCTCGGGAGTCTTCTTCCAGTAGTAGTAGAAAGTAATCAGCTCTCCCTGAAAGAAGACGATAAACAGGCACCGTTAAAACAGGCAGTAACATCTTAGGAACGCAAACGAGCGTCTGTGATAAGGGGGAGGATTCACTTTTGATTGCAAAGAGGTGAAATATCTGCAGTTAGGTGGAATGAAATCTGTGGAGGATACACATTAGCAGTGGGTGCTGCGTTTCACAGTGAAAGGCCATGGAGCGGGTCAGTCCATGCCAGGATTTGTAGCTGGCTGGGCATGTTTGTGCTGCGGCCCTGTCTGTCCCAGGATTAGGCCAGGAGACTCACTGAATGCAGGGATATTAGGATCAGTGCAATGGTGGCTGCCTGGGTGGCAGGAGGTTGAATGGGAACAAAAGAACATGTCAGGCAGAGCTTTGGCGCTACAAATAGGGAGTGAAATGGCTCCTCGCCCCTTCACTGGAAGAGTCAATTGAACTTTAATCAAACATTCGGAGGGGTGCGCTTGCCAGCGAGCGGGGCGGATAAATCCAGTGTACAAAAGGCCGTCAGGAAATCAATACCCAACTGAAACATTAACACATGCAATCATGGATCAGAAAGCACTTTGCTGAGGCAGCCTGTGCATATTAACTGCAGCTTTCCTGCCACACTCGTGAAACACAAGCCCTAAAAATTGGCAACAGGAGTCGGTGGCAATTATGTAGTTTCCTGTAAAGCTTCGCCTTTTCTGCCTCGCTGTGAACTCTCACTTGTTAGTCATCTTCCACTGACTCTATAACAAATTTACAAAAGGTGCAGTGTGTGTTCGCAGGGTGAGCAGTAAGTCACCTGTAATCTCAAAAGCCCCGAGGGCACCCAGCCACTGTCTGAGGTCTGTTAAACCGCTGTTCAACAAAGCTCCCAGGGTTTAATGGCTATTGATTGTTTTCCTTCTCTGCTTCAGCCGAGAAACTTGACATTAATTAGTCACACCATTACTCTCTGAAATGCATTAACAGCTTTTCAGCAACAGCCTGATATCGTCTATCAAAATGTAGCGAAACATGAAAAAGGAGGAAGTGATTTGATGAAATGGCTAAGAAAAGCCCCCCCCCCCACTTTAACAAAAACAGAAAATAAAGCCAGTGAACCGTAGCACACGTACACATACAATGTAACTCTTAGGGGAAATTCATATCTACCAGAGCCTGCAGGATCCACCTTATCAGGCAAAGCAGTGCTGGAAACATTTACTGAGGGTGTCTGAGCTCAATGAAACCTCCTCACATTTCAGGGTAAATTAAGGCACTACACCAGGAAAACCACTGCTCCAGCCGAAAACAGTCTCAAACCCCACGAGCTGGTGGAGGCTTTATCTGGATTGGTGGATGGATTCCACATGCGGTGGGCTTTAAGATAAAAAAGCACATGGATACTGATCATATTATCACCTAAAAGCTACATTATGCTGCTGCCGTTTCAGTCGGCGACAGAACTTTGTGGCCTTTCTTGTGCGCCTCCCACTTCAACCTGCCAGCCAGTTGGGAAGGGGAAGGGCGCAGGTGCTAACTGAAAGAAGGCGGGCATCCTGATGTGAAATCTAATTGAAATGTCCAGATCAAAAGTGTCGAGTGGTGCCGAGCGCTGGCTTTGCTCTGTGCTTAATGACTGTTCTCAGCAGTGCCTCTCTGCCTCCTCGCTGCGGGTTGACAAGTACACGGCCTCAGCAACAGCTTGGCAGACACAAGGAAAGGTCACCCTGCCTCTCCATCACTTACGCTGTGTCAAGTACCATTACATTAGGCAGGGGCTAATGAAAACATTAACTTGGGCTTTTGAATGGGAATTAACAGGTGTGGTGATGAGCTGGTGCAGCTAGATGTAAATAAAAAAGAGGAAAACAAGAAGCACAGTTCAGCAAATTCAGTACAAACATGATGCAGTGGAAATGTCTGCAAGTACAATAATATCTGTAATATACACAGATTTTAAATTTGAATGCAGCAAGTATAGCATGGTTAACTAAAACTAGGTTGCAGGTAACTAAAATGAATTAAAAAAAATAGATGTTTGTGAACCTAATTCAAACTAAAATGAAAATAAAGAGAAAATATCCTCAATTTTAGTGTTCGGTGTTTTTTTTGTTTTTTGCCAAAACTTGCCTTATGAGGCTTTGATATACATGTCCATTAAGACTCAACTGCTTTCAAAATCTCCTGTTTTTAAAAAAAAATTATATCTGTGGTGACTTTCCGAAATCTCGCTTCAAACTGAAATGAGCAAACCTGCACTGAAAACTAACTGAAACAAGACTGAATCCAAAGCAAAAAATCACAACAAAATAAAAATAATAATAAAAGCTCGTTCAAAATCATAGAACTGTAATAACTGTGTAGTGCAGTCGCACTGATAAAGGAAGGACTGTGAGCACAGTGAACGTGTTGTGCAGAGAAACAGCCCGATGTGAACATGCTGCACGTGAGAGAAGCTTTGTGCAATACATTTGTGTCACAGTGAGACTGACAGATTTGGGTCCTCTGAAGTTGTGCAAGTCCCGTCTCTCACACCGACTGAAGACTTTTCTGCATCAGAGCCACTTTATCATGCTGCCACATGCCCGCAGCAACAATTTAACTCCAGTTACCTCGCAGTTTATTCTCCCCGTTTGGCCGTTGTGGAAGCAGGTTTGTGTTTTACCTACTGATGCCATGTCTTTTTCCCCTCCCTTCATAAAATTAACACGTCCATAAAAGAAACAACTAAACAAACCTGCATCTAAAACAGCTGAAAGACAAATTTACATAGTCCCAAGGCTTCTGCAGCATAATTTTCTCCCTAGTCCACTAAATCGCTGCAGAGCGGCACAGAGTGTGCTGCTGCTGCTTTGCAGAACATGAGATAGTGACAACATAAGCTCAGTATTATTAGGCCTTTTAGGCTGCTTCCATCTGCAGGAGCTTTCTGGCCGGTGGATTATCCAGCAAGGGAAGGGCTTACCCTCATATCAGGGCGCTCAGGCCTTCCGTTCCAGTTACTGCCACTTAAAATGGTCATCTACATAAAGATGTGCAGTTATTTAAAAAAATATGTTCATAGTGATTGTTGTGCTATCGCTTTAAATTAAATACTTGCAGTTCGAGTTCATAAAGCATGCATATAGAGATGCGTGACTTTTGTATTTTAACCTTACTGTAATATTATTCTCACAAACAGCTGCTAACAGAGGTTAGCAGGTGACGAAATTAGGAAAATTCCTCCTGAGGCCAGATTTTGACTGAAAGGGTTAACCACTTTAGGCTGCAGTGTAATTGTGGGTGGGAGCGCTGGTTGAGGGTGAGCTCGGTGGTCGTATGTACACGGGTAGAGCTGAGGGCGAGGGCTAAACTCGTGTATTTACACCCTCATCTCCTCTCAGGCCCAGGCCTGAACAGATGGTTTCTGTTTTTCCTGGCAGATTTGTGACAGAGCCACAAAAGGCCTCTGCTTTGACATGAAGCCAAACGGTTAAGGCCGTTATTGGCAAGAGCAGGGGAAGGAGGAGAGAACAGGGGAGAGCCGAGGAGGGGGAGGGCCGAGTGCCGAGGAGAGTCGAGAGGGAGGAATATAAAAAAAAAAGAAAAAAAGAAAGCCAGCAGCGGAGAACAATGGACAATCAACACTGAATCCCAACCACAAACCAGTCCTGAAAATCTCACAGCAAATAAAAATCTCTGCTAAAAATTTAAGGCGGTCGGGGAGCAGAGAGGGCTGGGAGCGTGTGATTTCTAGGTTCTGGTGGCTGACAGCGAGTTGTGTAAACAACCATTAGTGCAGCATGAACCTGCGCTACTCCTGCTTCCTCCACAGCCTGCAGTCAGAGCAGGGAGGACTGCTTCCTGCTTCATTTCAGTAAGGTGAAAGGGGAAGTATTTCTGAGCTAAATCAAGCCAGGGCTTAATTATACATGAGCTGGACCTGTGGACTCCCAACTCTTCCGTCGCCCATGACAGACTGTCTGGAGCGTGCGCGACTTCGCCATCATCCTCACCATGAATGTAACTGGAGGGCGTAACTTTATGAACGTGTATGTGCTTCAGTGGGTTTGTGCGTCCCATTTAATATGTTTCAGTGAAAGTTTATTTTAGAAATTATCAGGATTTTTATTAAAGTTGCCGAAATGGTAAAGATGACAGAAATGTGCGCTTCCAAACTTTTTATATTATATGCAGCCAGTGACACCAGAGTCTAGTTCTGGATTTACAAATTTCCAATAATAAATAAAACATCGTTATGTCAGGTGGAATAAAAACTATTAGTGCTTAGCGTTACCAAACTACACTTTCCCTCCTTACGTCATTTATTTGTGTTTGTGTTGTGTGAAACTAAATGACAAGGCCAAATATTTAAGCTACTAGGCACATGTACAGTATGTGATGAATTCAAAAACACACCTACACCATAGCGATGCCTCAAAAACGAAGAAAGACTGAATAGTGAAAAGATCTTGGCTGGTGGAGCGGGGTGCATGTGAAAGGCGGCTAAATAGACAGCCGTTCCCTGCTGCGCAGCGCCTTTCTGCCGGAGAATGACTGAATAAGCTCTGCTTTCACAGGTCAGGGATGCACATGCTGAAGAATCAGCACTCGTGTTTTTCCTGCTGTAAGCGATTTGGCCAGTGAAAGCAGATTGGATGGCAACAGTGCCTTTTTTGCTGGAGGGTCGATCCTGCGTGTTCTGCTGATAAGCTAGTCTCCCCTCCCCTAAAAAAACAAAAACAAAACTCACAACATGAAGCCTACCAAAGAACTCAATTACACAGGAGCTCTGGCTCTCTGGGCTCCGTCTATTAGGCTGAAAAAAGATTTTGCCTACACTCAGCTGCGCTAAATTGCCTGTGGTCTGTTAAAAGAACATCAATACGTGCTGGTTGAGCTTCCATCAGCCGGCAGCGATTTCACTGCCTAAACAAGTTATATCATTTACCAAACGCGGAAGCTGTTCTGTCACACCGCCGACAGCTGCTGCCAACTGGACCAGGCTCCTGTAGTTTGCCGCTGGTTTAATTAGTGTTTCAACCTAAGTATTTATAATCACACTCATCCCCGAGGTTCTGGCTGCTGAGCTGAGGACATGGCAATGAATTCAATGCGACGTTTGTACAGATTGTACCGGGGCAAACATCTGCTGCGTGAGGTTGTGTTGGGAACACCGTTCTCCTGTTGGGCGTCCCATAAATGACAGGGCCTTCGGGGACCGAGTGGTTCCTTTTTTCTCCGAGAGAAGAAGATGCTGTAAGGAGCGATCGGCACATCGCCTCCTTTAAAAATCAGACATACAGCTCAGATCTAGCATCTCTGTGTGGACCTGAAAATTAGCGCACGCGCTAGAATGATAACAAACTGCAGGAAGCTGATAAATTAAAGCTCCAATAAACTCACCAGTTGGTGTTGGATGCTAACTGTTTGCTGACTGAGAGCGCTTGTTCAATGCGTGACGTTAACAAGAAGAAAACGCACACTGTGGCTTCACCTGTGTTAGCTTTTCTAATGTGCTGCCAAAGCACCTTTCTGTCTTTTTCCCGCTCTGTGCCAAAAACAAAGCAGGAACCAGCAGCATAAAAACGTCTCACCAAATCAGTTTTAGTGTTTTATCTCCCCCCCCACCTTTCCTGCCCTCTACGTCTACACGGATTACAGCTGACATTCTGGGCTGTAACATTACTAAAACGACACCACCATCTAATATATATGACCGAACTACAATTACGGAGTCGTCTTGGTGATAATGCTAGGCCTTTATGAAGTTAAATATTTAAACATGGAGCAAAGAGAAACCAGTAGGGAAGCTGGTAGGGAAAGAAAGCTCTCACACACACTCAGATGCTTTTGTCCTATGCCTGTAAATTGTTTTACACTGCTTCACTGACTTTATTAGATTAAGGCTGCTCTGAGTTGTATTGTGAAACACTTTCTTGATCTATAAATATAGAGTATAATACACTTATGTGTGCATGAAGTAAGTAAATTACCAGTGTTTTCATGCAATTTAAAATCTCACAGGACGCAAAGAGACAACCTGTACTGAATATAATTTCAGGCATGAGTTGCTTTTACATCAGTGTTTTTTACGCTGTCATGCATATTTTACTTTGCTGAGTAACACTGTTGTCTGCACACTGAAAACAGTCTGTCTTTAAAGTAGTAAAAGCCCAGGTATTGCAATACGTTCTCATTTGCAATCTGCTGCTGCTCGTGCTGTACCCTTTTCCACCAGTGACGTCGTCTGGGCTCGGTCCTGCAAGGAAATGGGCCAAAACTCTCTAATTTGATCTAATTTTCAGCTGTCAATTTCTCTGTCGAGCTGCACGGCAAACTAAGCAGTCGCCGATTTAAATCAGTTTGGCAAACACCGTCTGTTGATGTTCTTTATGAAAACGCTCCCAGTGAAAATATCAGGCGCGTAGTTATCTGTGATCTACCATTTCAGCATATTCGGTTGTTTAAACACTGAAGGCAGCAGATCGTGTTCCATGACGTCCTCTCGTGAGTGAAGGAAATGGTGGCCAGTTGCAGACGGTCAGGCGACACACCCACCCACTTCCCCCTGTGGGCCTTTATGTGACTTTATATGAGGCATTCCTGAGTGCTAGTCGGGCCTGGTGTGTTTACACAGCGCTGGGTGCTTACCCTTGGCACTGGCTGTTCGAGCCGTGCTGACGCTTCAGGGGCAGCGCGGCTAATAGGAGCTAGCGGGAGGAGCAGTGAGGGCCGGGCGCGCGGTACCGGACTTCTGGGCTTTGTGCTGTGCGCTCCGCTCAGGACTCATACATCTTCTTTCATGCAACTGGAATAGTGTGTGTGTGTGAGAGAGAGAGACAGAGAGAGACTGGAGATAATGGGAAAAATCTCTGTTATTTCCCACACCTAAAATATCTAGAGATATTGTTGTTCTCATGTTCTGGAGATCTGGGATTTGGGAATGAGGAGGGAGAAAATAAATGGGCACTTTCCTCCGGGTATTAGCTGGCACTTGCTCCGATCAGCCAAGCAGCACAAAAACAAGCTCAGTCATAAGCAAAGATGTAAAGTCTGTGTGAAAACACAGACTTTACTGGCTCTTTTGAGCCAATGCCCATTTTACTCCCTTTTTTCATAGGACGCTACTACCCTCTCCGTGCTCTCCCAGTCATCTTTTCATATTTAAAGGCCAGTTTATTTTCCATTTGCAGGGGGAAAAATTAATCTTTCTCTGCTCTGTGGTGGTGGCAGGCCCATATCCTGGAGGAGGTCTATTACCTCTCCTGCCAAATAGACTCCCCCCTCCAGGTTGAAGTGCATTAATACCTCCTTTATAGCCAATCAACTGGACTAGTCATATATTTCAAAACCAGTAAAAATAATTGAAGAAACCCTCTGCGAGGAAACAGTATTCATACACTTTAATCTCTTATTCAAGAGACTCAAATTGGTTTTGAGGAATAAAGTATGAAAAAAAAAGTAGCACAAAAGGAGACGACACTAAAGAGTTGGGGTGTAAAAATATTACAGGATATGTTGCGGGTTTTAGAAAAGGAGGGCTGACGTACCCTCACCTCAGAGCAGGCGAGGAAATGAAGCAGATGAAAAGTATGACAAACACCTTTGATTTTCCTTTGATGTCTGTGTCAGCACTATATCGGCACACTTCCAGCAGGAGCAGCCTCGCAGAAACAGCAAAGTCTGCACTGTTTCATGAATCAAAATGTATATCTAAGAATTATTTAACAGCCGAGTCTAAAGGCTTTGAAGCAACATGAACCTGTTCGCTCTGCAGCCAATTACAGGCAAAATAAAAATGCAGGTCGAGCCCTTTACGAGGTTTTATATCTAAAGAAGTAAAAGCACAAAAACAGTGTGGCTTCTGTGTTTTGTTTCCAACACAAAGTTCACACTGAACGAGGTGAGCTGCTGTTAATCATTGCCAGGCCTGAATCTGACCTGTTTGTACTGTGGCACGGGTCACACGGACGTTCAATAACGATTACGACACACACCCGCACGAAGAGCAGGGAGCTGCTGACAGGAGGAAATTCCCTCTGCTTATGTACATAAATAGCACATTTACAAAGTGCGAGAGGTACAAAACAACTTTGGCAGTCAGTGACAAAGCTTTTGTTTAAAGGAGGCATACGATACAACCAACAGGAAGCTACCTCTAACCGCAGGCACAATAATCTCCAGTTGCAAAAGTTTGGAGTGTACAAACATTTTCCTCTCCAATCAGCTAAGAAGGAAACAATTCTCTGAATTTATAAGATTAAAAAAAATACTAGCTTAGGTTTGATTAAATGACAGTAATCAAAGTTATGGCCTTTGATTCTCTCTACCAGGCCAGACACAAATGTAACTTTGTTGATGTTCAAACAGTCACGTTTATTGCTTTGTAATCCTAGTGGAAGACATCGCATTGCCCTTTAGTTTGCTCTGAAAATGGCTGAAAGACCAAGAGAAGGAAAGGAAAAATCCCAAGTGCTAATAATAAAGCACTGTAGCACAAACATGAGATAAAGCAGGCTTCTCCACAGAGCTGACATATGCTGTAAACACAGTGGTTCAAATCACATCTGCACTACTTGTTTACTACTTGCTAACAGAGGGTGCTAATTAATGTTGAGTGTGTAACTTGCCTGGGAAGTACATTTAAGCTCAGGTTTACACTCAGGTGCAAACAAGTATTTTTAATATTAATATTATTATTTTCCCCTGAGCCTGATGTGATAATACTACGCTAGAGTTGTTGGCAAGCAGCGCTTCTTAACAATAAGGCCTCACAGCATTAAACTAAAACTTGCTTTCTGTAACTTACAAGGAAACTGCAAATGCTTCAGTTTCTCTGTTTTTGTATCAGTGGCACAGAGAGAAATAAACGAGCTTACCGTCTCTTTGTTGGGCAGCAGCTCTTTCCGGATCCTGAAGAAGTTTTTGCCGAACTGTCTCAACCCTTTAATGAAGCGCTTCTGCAATTTTTTTGCACAGAGGAAGAGAGAGAGAACGAGAGAAAGAGGGGGGGGAGAGGGAAAGAAAAAAAAAGAGAGCAGTGAGTATATGTTAAGTCAGCTAAAGTACCACAGAATAAAGTTTTCTGCTTAACACCATGACAAAGAACATTGTTTTCATTTCGCTAGTCTGCGGTCGTCTGAGGTTTGCTGTGTTTTTTATAAACCTCTACAGCCGTTTAAACTCCGGAGCAAACACAGCCATGTCAGGGCAAAACCAGAGAGGAAATGACAGGCAAGGCAGGGAGAGACGCTGAGATTAAGCTCGTCGTTTCACGAGCGCAGAACATACAGTTAGACAAACACGATCTAATGTGAAAACAAACACAACAGCAGACGTGCCAAACGTGTTGTTAATCTCCCAAGTGAAAGTTCAAAGTCAAAAGCTAAACTTGAAGATGCCTCTCTGTGCGTGGCACTCCGTTTCTAATTCTGTCGTTATATTTTGGCAATCTAACAAACCCCAGAAAAATTTAAATGTCCAAAAAAAAGAATTCTTTCTAAGTGAGGTGAACTACACGATGACAGAGAAGGCTACTTTGTGACACTGGATTTAATCTGACATTAAAAATAAACTGAACGTCAACGAGAGCCCTTACCTCAATGTGAGCACAAAAAAACAAAAAGAAAAAACAATGTCGGAAAGCCCCCAAAAATCAGAGCAACCTACATATATTTCTTCTCCTTTAAGAGCCACAGACTGCGAGCCATAAAAAGCGACGGCTGAAAAACATTCATAACCAGCGAAGCAGACAACCAAAGGGTTTACTTTCTTGCTCCAGAGGCGAGCCCCGTTCCACAGTGATCTCAGCCAACCGTTTCCACCAAGTAACTCCAGCAAAAAAAAAAAAGAAAAGCAGAGAAAAGTCCTCGGGGAGCACAGCACAAATCTCTACGTCCACCCACAGGTAAAGGGAAAATTAAAGGGGGGTAAATCCACAATGTCTCCGACAGGACGTCGTTCTTCTTATGTTTTTTTTTTTTAACAAGAAAGAAATAGCTTGTCACTCTCTGCTCTTCCACTACAAAGGGGAAGGCTTTACATGTGATCTTTCTGCAAGAGAGCCTCTGGTTTGCAGCAGGATGGAAAACCCGAAGTGGAGTCCTGTGCTTCATGTTAGTGTTAGGCACAGCTTTCATTTCAGCCTCTAGCACTGAATGGGCAAGCTTTACTTCTCTACCCACCCCTCACACACACACACACACACACACACACACACACACACACACACACACACACACACACACACACACACACACACACACAGAAACCTAAGCCAATGCTTGCGACTGAAACTACACAGGTTTCTATTTCCTTGTGAGGAAACTACAGCATGGAGTGAGCCTGCACAGAGGCAAAACTAGCTGCCCGCCTGAGAGGGGAGCCAGGCTGACACAATTTGTGTGGAGAAAGGTCTTGGACACGGTGGAAAGGACACAAGTGGGCGGGAAAACCAGATATGGAGCCTCTCCTGTGTTGTCCGGAGTTCATTTTCCATGCCATGTACAGTATGTTATGCAACCACAGATTGTTTACATACCTCATTTTGGTGGGGGAACAAAAGCCAAATTTACAGAAGTAACGCAGCCTGCTGCGAAGCACAACTGTCTTTCAGGGAAAATTACAGGCGAGAGAGAGCTTTGTGAATTACTATACTTACGTCCTTAACACAAGCAAACTTGATATTCTCAAATTTTCCAGCTCTGCTTTGTTATTGTGCAGACAAAAACATAAAGAAAGAAGGCACAGGTCGAAATTAAACCAGACTAAACAAGCAAACACAAAAGGGCCTGATCAAAAAGCTAGTCGCGCTCAGCTGACAGCTTAACAAAACGGCCTGTCCTGTAAGTGTCATGAGACAGCAGCTAATTTGCATTCATCAGCTTGAAGGTGTAGCGGCTGATTAGCCAGTAGATGGAGCCGTCTCTAACACCAGCACCACATGCAACGGGGAAAAAAAAAAAAATTTCCGACCACTCAAGGGGGTTAAGGGGGAGATTACTATTTACACTGTCACTCAAAAGCAGTCTAGAGACCCTATTTCAGGGTTTGTTTGACAGGCGCTGACAAAACCGAGTAAATAACCAGCTGAAGTATTAGCTTCACAAATGTTTGCGGGGGAAAAACAAGAGGAAAACTACCCGAGGATTCACAAATATTTAATAAACCTGAACCTGAGGTAGACCAGATGATAAGGTGGATGAGGGGTGAGGTGGTGCTGAGGATAAATTTCCATGTCTCAGCTTTACCTGAGCCTGCAGAGCTTCTACGTCAAAAATCAATTAGACCTGCCCGTGCAGCCTGCATCTGTCCTAATTATGTCACCTTAATTATGTTTCCCCCCCAACTGTACTATTTACTCAGTGCGCCCGTTCATCTCCACAGAGGAGCTGCATGCGTGCTCTCCCTCCCTCTCGTTTTCTTTCTCTCGCTGGCTCCCTCCTCCCTTCTCTACATGTCGGCTCCAGTTTAAGGCTCCATTTCAGCTGCCTGGGCTCACTGCTCTCCAGCCCAGCTAATAAATCATCTGCCAATCTGCTCCCCGAATCGCTCTGCCCCTGCTCCGATTGCTCCAGCCCTTGGTTGCTAGGCAACACAGCGGCAGAGGAGGGGCTCGGAGAGGCAGAGCAAGCTGAGCAAGGGGGGGGAGAGAGAGAGAGGGAGTGAGTGAGTGAGCAAGAAGGGGAGAGGGGGGCAGCTGGGTGGTGGAAGCGCTACCAAATAGCCATCCGCTGTGCAGAAACAACAGGCGTCTCTCTCTGAGCGTGTTCCAGAGCGCTGGCGCTTTTTACCCGCCCCGAGTTTCCGCCCCGAGTCCAACAGTGCACTATTGTAAGCCCAGAGAGGAGACGTAAAATAAGAAAAATAAGGAGGAGAAAAGAAAGGAAAAAAGGCATTAAATAGCCCTTTGTTGCGTGCAGGCACTTCCTGCTTGAGAGGTGATTGTTCGAAGCAGTAAAACTGGTTAAGATAAATGCAAACATGGGCGCAAAGATAATATCACAAAGACACACACACACACACACACACACAGGACATAATTCCCGCTAAATGTCATTCCATAAAAACACTGACGCAAGACCAGCACAGCAGCAAACAAAGCTACTTCCACTCAATATGGAGTCATTATACTTGACTTGTTGTTAAAAGCTGACCTTTCCGAGCCTGCTGCGAATAAACACAGAGGGCTGAGGGCAATCAGTCAGCTAGCCAAAAACAAAAAGCAAAGAAAAACACACACACACACACACACACACACACACACACACACACACACACACACGTGTCTGTTATGAAACATCAGCCCGTTACATTGGGCCTGGTGAGCAGAAAGGAAATCACAACAGTCTTGAATAGGGGGAACCGCACTGACAGACAAGAGACTACCCACATCCTCTTTGTACAGACACCTCACAGAAAGCACAATCTATGTAGATATGCTAAAATTTGCACTGTTGTCCCGCAATTACAACCATAAAGTATATTTTATAAGCCTTAACTTTTCTGTAAAAGACCTAAAAGTCACCCCGCCCTCAATTTATTTATTTTTTTAAAACAACAAATGTGAGAGTATCCTGATCCTCTGCAAAGCAAAGCAACATCCACTGCTTTCTTTTGCTTGCAGTGACACAAAAGGTGGCAGGAAATTCCAGCACACACCCATCCTGCCTGCTACTTAGTTATCAAACAACAACCGTCTCCTAAATAAAAGAAACACACTGCTGGCACAATAAAGGGAATAAATTTTGCTGTTGACATTAAACATAGCCTGCGGCACGGGAAACAGGGAGGTGTGTTGCATTTTATCCGTCTGCTGGGTGTCAGCTCGGCTCTGCAGGTTTGTATTCTACCACTGGGGGGCCGCTACTCTGCTCTTCTCCCTCGTTCCCCCCCTCCCCACCTCGTTGCTGTCGGAGGCCCTGCTCCAGTCATCCATCAGCCCAAGAAACAGCCGGAGATAAGCCGCAACAGAGTGCAGCTGGCTGAGGAATAGACCTCCCGCCCTGCAGCAGTCGTAGATCAGCCTCGCTATCTGTGACGTGGCGACACACACGGCACGGCTGCTGCTTCTGATTGTTTATAGGGCACCTCCTGTTGGCCGGCGCATTATTAGCACCGCTTATTTACTAGAAGGAATGACAGCAGCCTCGGGTGAAGCCACATTTCATTATGATGACCTTCAGCAAAGTCTGAAGGGCCAGAAGGTGCAGAGGAATCAATTTACTGATAAAACAACTGGATTTCCTTTGAATTCTACAGACACACAGTGGATCTAAATGAATAACTTTAACTAAAATCAGCTCAATGTTACCTCTTTCGATCAAATAAAATGATAATAATCAGAACATATTTTATTTTTACGATTAATTATTATTACTAAATTAGTAACAACTAATTGAAGCTGCAGGAAGTCTCCAGTAAAGCCTGAAAACACTGAGGTACGAGTCAACTTCAAAGCTCAGTCCAAAATTTATTTGTGTATAAAGAAGATTGCAAATCTTGCAATTGTGGTTAAATCAACCACACGCGCCCCCCAACCACCCACTGAGAAACAGCTACAACGAGCTCAGACCGCATAGTAGATGTTTCTGATAAATTATTTACAGTTTCATATTTTATTTTATAAACACGCGAGATTTTTCTTGGGCGTAATCTGCAGTCATCGCCTTAGTCACACGTCAAAGGGTTTTGGTTGGCGCTGGCGTCAAGGTGATGGATTTCCGGTGTCTGACAGTTGCACTAATAATGTCACGGTGAAGGATTGTTCGGGGATTGACTGTCACAAATCTTTCTGGAGTGAAATAATGTTCTGTTCCTGCGAGAGGACAATAAAAATCAAACGACACGCTGCTTTGAGATGTTGTCACTTCGTCCAGAGCTGTAATGAAACGCCAAACATATGACTGTGGCAGCGGTCCTGTCGTTTGAATGTGTGTGTGCGCGTGTGGGGGGGGGGAGATTATTCGCATTTCACTCAAAGTTTAGAAGGTTGAGACGAGGTCCAGGAGTATATGCTGCTGCAGCCGTAATCACACGGAGGACAGGAGATGTGAGTCAAAGAGGGAGGAAGGGAAGGTGGCAAGTGACCCCGCAGACAGGCTGATTCTGTCATTTCAGCGGTCCCTGCTGTCACTTTTATTCACATCTCTAAGAGAATGGCTGGGGTGAGAAAAGAACAGGCAGGGATAATGAAGCCAGTCCTGGAGGCGACGAGATACAAGAGGGAGGAGGTGGAGGAGGCAGAAGAGCGACGGGGGTGATGATGAATAAATGAAGAGCAGCAGGGCTGGTTTCTGCGAGTACGTCAAGGTTGGAGCTGCATTTACACCTGTCCCTCAAGGCTGCAGGGCTGAAAAGGCACAAGTGGTGATCAGATCAGTGGAAGCCGTGTCCTTGGCCAAGAGTCAAGATGCTGCTTCCCCCCCGGGCGGCAGACGCTGTGTGAAATCCTGCTGACTGCCTCCACCCGCAGACACAAAACGCTTTCGGGACAGAACATGGCAGACGCTGCGTACCGGACTCCCCAACAGCTCCTCGGCTCTTGTTACATAACGCCGTCAGCACGGTGAGATGAATCCGTATAAATGAATGAGTGAATGGAGCAGAACACAGAGAGCAGCGGGGTGACGGTTTCAGCACATCATCTCCCAGTGGAACAGCAAAATAACACAATCAGACACACATATATGTACATAATAATGGATGTGACTGTAATGGAATATTCGGTCTATTCAAATTGCCCAAATGATTTGCTGTGAGCTTGTTTTAGTGTCTGAGTCTCCTGCTGCCGAGACAGCGTTTCTTTGACAAGTGGTCTGTGGTCGACCCCGCTGTGGTCGAGTGTGGCAATAAAGCCTCCCATCACCGCGCCCCGTCCCTCGCTCTGATTACCTTTGCACAGCTGTGCCTGCCATCGGCAAGTGTAAATACGAACGCACAAATAAAAGGCAAACTCATAAGTAGTCCACAAAAAAGGAGGGCTCACTTAATTTGTTGTGATCCACCGCAGCACTGCCGTGGGCCGAGGGTTTAATTTAAACGCGTCCGTCGTGTTTGATTACAAGACAAACGACGCCCATTCATTTCCACTGGATACGAGCTGGAATCAAAGTCTGCCAAGTGTCAGGATTACGAAAACAATATCACCGAGAGGAAAGGCTGATTCATTGAGGAGGAGGAACGACTAACAGCAGCCATTCAGCGAGAGAGGCGGGTGTTTGTTTCTAAGATCTACAGTCAGATCCTTCAGCAGTGTTATCTTTAAAAGAGCCCGAGTATATAAACATGCAGCGCAGTGTGTCATAACGCATCAAGGCCAAAGCCGGAGCGCTCAGTCGTTCTGACACAGTCTAATTTGGCGCTTTCATTCCCCTCCTTCCCACTCATGATGCAGTGTTTGATCAGGGAGAAGGGCTGCCATTTTCTGATCCCAGCCCTTCAACAGCTGTGCTGAAATTCACATTGAAATTGAAATGGAGGCAAACGTTACCAGCCCCCCCTTTTTTCCCCTCTTCTCCCCCTTTTCCAGGCTTCTATGCTAAAGATTTATTCTGTGGGTGATAAACAGGATGCAGCTGCTCTTGAGCCTTGGAGGAGCTGGAAACTGACAAGTGTTTTTACTGATGTTTTGTGAGGCCAGGCCAAGAGTCTCAACAGCTCCCTCTAAAGTCAAACGGCAGACGAACAAGAGGCGCACAGAGTGAAATGAAATGACAAAAACAGCAGCTCGCTGTGGAAACCAACTAATATTTATGCAGCCCGTGTTATTTTTAGATCAGCACGCGTTTGCTAATGCGTGACAACATAAAAGAATGGCTCTCTTACCACTTCATCCTCAGACCAGCACTTCTCTATCAGTTTGGGTACCGGCTTTTTCACCAGACGCTGCAGAGCCTTGCCGGCGTCGTAGCTGCTCTCGTGAAGCTAGAGGGGAAGAAAAAACAACAACAACAAATAAATGAGAAAGCAAACAAACATAGCTTTTAAAAAAAAACAACCAGTCTCACTAAGGGCACCTGAGTAGTATCCGCACCTTTTAATGAGCTCAGAAAGCAACGCAAAAAGATTTTACATCCAGGTGTGACTGAAGCTGTTACTATAAATGAGAGGGATGTCACACACTAAAGACCCAAGACCCCAGCCTAGATATAACAACAATAACAGTGACAAAATCAATTGCCGTGCTTCTTTTAAGCTTTGTGTCACATTCGGCTGGGCGAAGCAGACAGCGCTGGAGCTCTTCCTCTGAGAATAAACAAGCATCACTCATTGGAATTGCAAATGGAGAGTAAGGTCAAGAGACAGTGACCTGCCCGCTATGTTAATTTTCCAGTTTATAGATTTGGAATATAGATGCCCTGTTTATGGTGATTATAATCTCTTTCTTGCTCTCAATTCCTCCAGTATTCATTATCAATCCGACGGACAAACCTCGCGTTATGCCTAATGCACTGCCGGCTCCTGAGGATGGGTTTGCTGAAAAGGACTTATCACTGCAAATCACTGCACAGTGAAATCACAGCTGAACGCACCGTACAAATCTCTGCGATTCATCGTTAACTCTGTTCATTTTCTGTGATGCACGCTCGGCTCGCAGTATTAAGACTTGCTGCAAGGCTACTTACAGTGTTAAGTGCGTTTAATGTAGTGTCATCTCGAGACGCTGCTAGACACCCATCTTCTGTTGAGCCTCCATCACACATCCCTGCGAAGGCAGCCATGCTCCTGTGGACGTGACACAGATGATGTAACGTTTTTAAAGGAAAAGCCACAAATCTAGCTAATCATTCCCACACAAACATAAGCAGAGGACACCTGGAAACAGTTCCTGCCATTCAAACGTGGCTACCCACATAATGTTGAATAAACAGCCTGCACACTACCTCAATATTGAAACACAGAGGTCACCTGACTGAACAAACATGATCGCGCAGTCCATTTATGTGCATATCTGCAATTATATGATTACGTTTTAGAGTCAAACAAACATGTGATTCAAGTGCAGACTTTCAGCTTTAATTCAAGCAGTTTAACAAAAGTATTTCATTAACCCTTCAAGAATTATGACCATTTTCATAAAGTCGCATATTCATAATAGGGGGCCATGTATAAAATTTAACTGGACAAACTAACCCAGTATTAAATAAAACAGCTTGTCTGATGTGATCTCCCTGTTCTTGAGTGTAACCGGTGGTTTGCACCTTATTCTAAACTCTATGTGCATTAACGAAGACGTCTCTAGACTGTAGACTGACGATAAGCCAACCTACTTGAGCTCTTGACTCGGTTACATCTTACAAAGTTGTTTTTTGTAACCATGGAAATAATTTAATCATCATGCAGTTTAGTTGTTTTCTGTGGTCTTTCAGGACTTCTATCTCACTGGGCTTCACATTTAAAATGATAGTGAAAGGCTACAAAACATAATTTCAACACTTTGAATCGAATTCAGATATTATGTCTGCCTCATTTGTTAGGAAATAATAAAGATATTCAAAAAAAAGAAAAAAGGAGTGTTAAACAGTAGATCTACTGAATAAATCAGTGCTGCTGAAGTGAGATGCATTTTGCTGTAGTTTCAGCTTGTCGTGCACCTCTTCATTTGTGTAACCTGCTGTGGGTGGCACGCTGCCGGTATCGTGCCAAAAAGCAATTGCCTGCGAAAAACTGATTTCTGGTATTTGCCAACAAATGATTGTGGAAATTTAAACTAAATAAATGACTTGTTGGAGTGTAATTTGTCAAACACATCTCTCATGAATAATAAAAAAAGTCACATTGAGCCAGAAAGAACAGTAAGGCGAAGCTGCAGTTTGTGGCAAAATGACTTTTCTATATAGTTCCCTTCATTTATCCAAGTAAAAAGTATCACTGACATTTAAAAAATGTTAAAACAGAAACCGTAAATAGATCGTAACTCACAAAAGTTACTGCTGGCACCTGCGGCGTGCTCGTGGGCGCGCTGCACCTCATTTGTAGAAAACATGAACAGCTTTGGAAAATTTTACTCGCACGTCATAGTTTATAAATCATTAACAAAATATTGTTGTTGAAATTCTTGAATCACGCAAAAAGGTAAACACTGGTGTTGTTATCAAAGTTTGTTCTGTTATGTACTGATTTTTATGACAACACCTGTGTTCACGGCAGCAATTATGATCATTACCTCACTGGCCAAAATATTATGGACCCGAGTGTAATTGAGGTAAGGCTAAACATAAACTTCAGTGGAAGTTGTGCAATGCTGTCTGGCATGGTGGCATGGTGATTAATTACACTGTGGCCTCTGACACAGAAACCTGTCAACACACATCACTGGAACTGGAACAACATCCCATCGAGCTCTGATGACCGATTGCATCCCAAGATACCGAATGTGATCAGAGGGCAACACTAATAAAAAGCAATAAAATACCAATGTTGAGACTTCAGCAATTCCCATCCTGGAATTGATCCTGGACAGAGAGACATGATCATGACATTTACTTTCACTGACAAAGAGTATTTTATTCATATTTGTAGGTCAGAGGTCAATTTAAAAATCACTTTTTCCCCCTTTTTTGTGTGTGTGTGAAAAACCTCCAACAGCTTTAGACCTTGCATAACTGCCAAGTCTGAGGCCCTGTGTGTCTCTGGGCTCACCTTGCAGCTCTGAGGTACATGAGAAGGTCACAGTCATTGACCCCTGGCATCCAGACCAGCTCCTCATTCTCGGTTACGGCCTGGCCACCAGGGGAGGGGAAAGGCTGCAGCTCCGGGAGCTTGGCCTAATTAGGTCCACGGAGGAGGAGAGAGACAGATGGTGTCACACTACAAATAGCACACAGGCTTGAAGAAAATATCCTCTTTCAGCCGCCTGTCATCAACTTTTCACTGTGTGTTCCTGAGTGGTGGGACGGCAGGAAGCTACTGTCATAATAGTTTAATACACAGTATATATGACACCGAATTATAAATACTCTGAAGGTGTTAGTTTAAGACGGGATTATGTAAAGATACCTGACATTAAGGGGAGGGTAACACACACACACAACTTTGTAGAGTTTCAGCACAACTAAAACCAGCAGGCGCAAACATTACTGTGAACAATCATGCAAACTTAATCCAATCAGTAATTTCATTCCAATGTTCCCAGGCAACATGTAAAGATTTATAACCGCGTGATGTTTGCTTCAAGAAAATTTGTAAAATTAACAATAACTGGTGCTGTGAGTCCTACTAAGTGCAGGCCGGTCATTAATGACTACACAGTAAAATACAGCTTTAATCTGTCAAATAATACACATGCATAAATCACAATGATTCTGCAAAACAAGGGCACAGACTGTTACACTAGTGCTCTCTAAAATCCGGATCTCCTGAAGTAATTAAACAGTAAATTCTCAAAGCTTGGTTACATTTGCTGCCTGTGCTGTATTTATTGCAAAAACTGTAACTCTGAGTTTTTGCTGGAAACCACTACTTACGTCTGTGACGCAGTACTGAACACGAGACTTTTCTGAATCTAGCCACAAAGTCGGTGAACAGAAATATGATAATCGCTGCAACGACTGAGCCGGATATCAGGCGCTCAATCTGAGAGTGTGTGTATGTTCACATAAAATAAACAGATGAACAAAAAAAACCCTAGTATCTCAAAACTAAACACATAATTCCCACCCAGAGATCGAATAATGCAATTATTAGTCTCTTATTCAGGTGAAGCCCTGCGGTTCGAACATTAATGTGTGTGCTGAGCAATGACTTACTTGGTGACTGGGTCCCACTCGGATTTCCCCCTGTGTGCTGTTTAGTCGCCTGAGAAGAAACAAAGAGAGCAGATTGAAACAAAATATTTACACGTCACCATTTCAAAAGCCGGCTGTGAGAAATCTGTCAGCTCTGCAAATCCTGTTTAATTAACTAAACAACTGCTCAAACGGCAAAAATCACAAACTGACGATAATAAAAATCTAACCACTCATGACCAAGACTAGATCCAACAGAGTGGGGATGGTCTGTATTTATTCATTTATTTTCAAATGTGGAAGTCTTTACGGGGAAAAAGTACAAAGTGTTTACAGATTTGGTTCCTGCTCGCCTGCTCCTGCACAGCGAGCCGAGCAGTGCACATTTGCAGGCATGATAACGTGGATGCAGCAATAAAACAGAATCCCCAAAAAGGAGAAGGGGGGAGTGGAGGTGGAGGGGAAACTGGCTCTGGATATGCAGGGTGAAAACGGCTGCTGGTGCAAATGTTGGTAGCCATAGCAACTGCAATTTAATAATAGTGTACCGAATCTCCAGCTGCAGTGGATTAAAGAAAATGACAAGATGTTCCTTTTGAAAAGCCTTTTCCCCTCGGTCGCCTAGGCAACAGCGCCGATTTTCATACAAGCGAGCGCAGAGCAGCCCAGAATCTGTCAGCGTGATTTGCACTGAGAGAAGCTCGCACTCCATCACTGGAGGAAACTCGAGAGGCCGCAATCCTCCCGTCCTCTTTACAGTCCTCAAACCACGCAAACCCTGCGACGGGCTCAGGTTTAGCCTGTTTCCCCTTCTTAAAAAGATCCCTTCAGACAGGAGAGTCCGATTAAAGGTTTAATCCACATCCATCCATAGATGTTATGATCTGCCAAAAACCTCCACACCAGCACACTCCAAAAACCCGAACCTCAGCTGCCAAAACACCACCCGCCGCTCCGAAACATGTCGAAATACTTCACTTGGTTTTATTACCAACGCTCTCAGCGAATAAGACAAACTAAATATAAAGCACTCAGAAACTGGCAGCTACAGTGATGAATAGTGCTGATAAAGATGAAATACGGTGGTTCTCTGCGTCATCAGCACTCCAGATAAGACTATAAAGGTTTCATAACAATTTCATAATCCCACTTAAAGCCGGGTTTCAGACACCATCATATGCCTGAAACTTCCCAAACAGTTGTGAGTGGCGAACAATGAACAAACAATAACCATTCCTTTTGATTTATTAGAGCAGAACAGATATACCATCCACATCTGCACATCTAAACGCCTGCATGACAAAGGGAGAAAAAAAAAAAAGAAGAGGAAGAAAAATTATTTGATTTACAGAGTGTGTTCCTGCACACAGTGAAAAAAGTTCTCACAAAACGCGTTTCTGACAATGTGCAGTCGGGCCAGGTCCACGGCACATTTGGCAGGAGGCAGTAAGGATGACAAATGAGGACCTGTGCTCCAGAATGAGAACAGTGTGTCTGAAGACAGCCGTGCTTTAATGCTGCGCAGGTCCTGAGAGAGGAGGCAGAATACAGATCGCAGCAGGAGGCTCGGAGGAGTTTCCATAAAGACTGCAGGTACTCTTAAACAAAAGCAAGCCTGCAACACAAGCACTGATGCCTGTGATAAAAAAATATATGCATATATATCAAGCATTCCTTAATCATGCATCCAGCAGCTGATTTTTATACTTATTGAGAAATCCTGGTCATCAGCTTAATACAATTATTCATAGCAAACAAAGGAAGGCATGGATGGATGAAGCACTATCTGGGCAGCTGTGCTGAGTATTCATAAAACACTGCCCCCACTAATAATGACCCCCCACCCCCATTAAGCAGCTCAAAGCCTGTTGCCTAGCACAGTAAACACTATGAAAACATGGCCACTTGTTACAACAAGTTCTGCTCTAACTCAGCATTAGCACACAATCTTGTCAAGTAATTACAGGCTTACTTATCAAAACCCAAAACAACAACGTGACAGTCTGGGCAACTTTGTGTGCAATCAAGGATAGCCCCGCCCCCTCCGCCATCAATTCCAGCCAATCGCTGAGCTAGACTGTGGCACACTGACATAATTGTAGCGCAGCAGAAAAAAAAACAGAAGAAGAAGCAGCAGACTCAAGTTGGTGTTGTTGGTATCGTGATCGGTAGGCTTGTGTAAATCGCAGCTGGCAGCACAGCCGTCTGAGCTTTGCCTGCACCCCCTCCCCGGCATTGCTTCATACGCCATGTCATCATCCCGGTTGTAAACAGGAGATGCAAAATGGAGCCAGGGAAGCCTCTGCTGGTCTTAACGCACACCATATAACCACACCGGCAGCACGTTCACCAGCCCCACACTTGCGGATGAACACCCCGACAATGTGCGTTTATCGGAAGCTTGAATGAAGCGCATGCACAAAAAGGTGCGGAGCGACTCCAGACGCGTAACGGCATGCGAGGCTGCGGTGACAGCCTGCGCGTCCAGAAGCGTTCGGGCTACCGACACTCGGTTTTTTTCTCCCCCGCCACCGACACACAAACACAGCCGGTTAACACAATGACAGCGGCGCGGACGGCTCTCACACACATCACACAGTCCTGTCAGACAGCTGGAATGCGACTCCATGAAAATAAGACGAGCCTAACACTCGCGCACTCGCAACCGATAAATGGCACGGGGAAAGCGCGACAATGTGATCGCAAACCTACCTCCGGGGACTGAACAAATCGTCCATTTCTGACATCAAGCCCTAAGGTGGGGGTGCTGACACTGTGTGTGTAACGCTGGTTGAAATTAATTCCCCTCTCACACCTATTCCTAGGTGCTCAAAATGGAGAACCACGCATTCGCTCCCGGAGAGGTATTCACTGAGCTTGTGCTGTGACCTCAGCCAGCACGTACAGCGTCGCAAGCTCGGCTCGCTCCTCTACACACACTACTGAGCATGTGCTGCGACCTCACACACGCACGCACGCACTAAGAGGCAGGCAGACACAGCCGCATGCGGGATACGGAATTCATCTCTCCTCGTATGTCTGCACCATAATAAACAAGAGTGAAATTGCAATGCTGCAGACGCAGAGCTCGGAATACCAAACGAGGAGGGAGGAAGGGAGCGGAAGACCGAGAGTGGAACAGGGGGCCCCGATGAAGGGGGGTTCCCAGCTGGCAACCATCAGTGCCAACAACAAGGACAGCTGTCACTGCAACACGTGAGGCATTCCCCGCACAACCAGTGATAATAACACAAAGGGGGGTTCTCTCGTTTTGTACTCGTGCACTTGAATGAATGAAAAAGCTCATCGTGTCCAAAGAAATGTTATATTTATACTGAAGGGCATCAGCGTAAAAATGCATCAGTTAAAGTGAAGATCAAGAGATCCAACATATTAAAAAAGTTGAAATATTCAAGTGTAACAGAAAAATAGTGGCGGGCGGGTCGATACCAACGCTGGTATTAGTATCTGATTGATATTAGCCCGATAGGATCGATACTTTGTTTCTATCCTCCAAGTTCAGTATGTAGAACACTGAATTGTGCTTCATAATAATTGTTTGGGGGGTTTTTTTGTTTTGTTTTTTGGAAAAACTATGAAAAACGTTGGAACGCTTTTGATTTGACTGTCATGTCTGTTTTATTTACAGCTTATAGAACATTTAAACAACATAACTGGATCCAAAGTGTTTTAGAGATGGACACGTTTACATTACAGGTCTCCAATAAATAAATAAATAATGTCAAAATGCAGGAAGAGCAAAAGGTGTGTTTCGTACACAGTGAAATCGCAGTGATTTAGTGGTCATTAAAATGTGCAGATTAATGATGATTCATCTCAAATCATGACATACTCCTACCCCTATACAGGGATGGGTACCGGTATCCGGTGCCATGATGGCACTGGTTCTAACATAAACGGTAGTAACCAGACCGAAAGCACATTTCGGTGCTGTTTTTTTTCTTGAGATGTCATACACTTTCGATTTTAGCCAATAACTTTACCTTTGCAAGGATAGTGGGCGGGTCCAGGTACATACGTTCTTTTAGAGCAGAGCTACAGATTAAAAATGCCCAAGGCGAAGCGGTCAAAGTCTGGCTGTACTTCACAGCAAAAGATGCAAACTCAGCAGCCTGCAACAAGTGCTTTAAGGTGATACTGTGCAAAGGAGGTAACACCTTGAATCTGATGAAACACCTGGCGACGCATTGCGTTTTTTTAAAAGCCGAAAAATGCACCGTATTTGATAGCTTGCTGCAAGACCTCACACCGGGCACATCTACTGCGGGTGTGGTGCCTGTTATCGGACCCGGAGTTAGCAACATCCCCCCAAGAACCCGAAGAGGAGAGTCCTGGCCCCTAGCCCTGCCAGTGTAGCAGCAGCAGCCGTTCTTCTCTGGGTGAGTAGCTTAATGTTGTTCGTGTGTAATTTACGTTGAGTAGGCTAACCACGTTATTAAATTAATGCATGTAAGGTGAACTAGCAAACACCGTCGTAGTTACATGCAGCTGTTTTCTTATTTGATAGAGTGATACCATATATGCCCTATAGCTGCAGAAAAGGCTAACATTGTTATCTTTTTACAAAAAAAAAAACAGCTAAACATGAGAGGTTTTAGGACAAAGTTTGTGTTTTCCATTGTTTAAGCACTGGTTCCAGCCAAAGGAGGTATGTTGTATCAACAGAAAAGGCTAACTTGGTTATCATTTTGCAGGAAAAAAAGAGACTGCTAAAAATAAAAACATAAGAGGTTTTTGGACAAAGTTTGTGATCTCCATTCTTTAAGCACCGGTCCGAGCACCGTTCGAGCACCGTTTAAGCACCGGCATCGTTTCAAAAGTACCAGTTTGGCAGCGATATTGGATAAAACCTAAACAATACCCATCAATATTGGAATTGGTAATAGCAATACTAGCTCTATATTTACTAAAACTTTGCCGTATTGCATAGCACTACTGAAACACAGCGCTGTGCTAGAAATCGATCCCATGAAGCTCCTGGTGCACAGTTTTTGTGCTGATGTTAATGCCAGTTCAGATTTAAAGCTCTGTAGTTACTGAGTCAGCAGAGTGTTGGAGACGTTTACGCACCATGAGCTTCAGGTCTCCACTCTAACTTTGCGGCCGAGCTCCTCTTGGTTCCGAAACACGTTGCAATAATAGCGCTTATAGCTACGTGTGGAAGATCTCCAAGAGAAGAAATTTCACATACTGACTCCTTTCGGTGGTGACATCATGTCAGAGCATCATGCTCAAATTCATTCAGCTCTACAGAACGACCCATTCTTTCAACAGTGTTTGTAAAGGCAGACTGGGTGGCCAGGTGTTTCATTTTATACACCTCTAGCGTTAGGATGTAGCATCGACTTTCCAAGCATTGCTGTGTTCAGTTATGACACTTAGTAAAACTGCATGCAGTGTCCCCCCTCCCTCATGTTCTACGATAGCCTCCTTGCAAACCTGATGTGCGGTTAAGAAAACGTATGGAAAGACGGTTTGACAAATATTTTGATAATATTCTTATTATAACATTTTGAATATGACTGGGGTCATGCAAGCAGAACATTTTGACTTGATATTTATGATTCAGACAAGGCCTCCATAAATACATGTGGGGATATCCTGGTACCATTCTGTGGACATGTATATAGTAGGGGTGCAACGATACACAAAATTCACGGTTCGGTTCGATTCTTTGGTGTCACGGTTCTATATTTTTTTCGATACAAATTTTTTTTAATGTCTTTCAATTTGTCATTTATTAAAATTATAAATATATATTTGAACTCAAAAGTACAGTTTTTAAATGTAATGTTGCTGAAACAACAAAATAATTAAAAAATAAAATAAATCTATCTGATCGAGAAATCACTCATCTTTGGAAAAGAGTTTATTACAGAGAAATGGCTCTTTCCAAAATAAAAGCTATACTATACGCTTCTTCTGGGCTATATTCTCAGCAGCATATTAAACATATCAGGTCCCCATAAGGAGAATCATGTGCTAACGTCTGTCTAAATGACTCGGGTAAAGTTTGTAGCATTAATCTCGTTAAAATGACATTAACGCCATAACGCGGCAAATCTCCGTTAACGAGTTACCGCGGATCGCCCCGTGCGTGGGACTGGACGGCGTCAACACGTTAACAAGCTAACTGCGCTAACGCACTAGTTCCCACCAATTGAGCATTGCGTGGCACATCCGACATACTGTTTTACTTTTGTCCATGACGCGCTTACCTTCAGGGTCATACGTCACATGAAAACCAAGATAGTTCCAAAGGCCACATCTGAATGAGGGTGGGGGAGGTTCAATTTCGGGTAGCGTTGAGGCAGTTGCCATGTTGCAACTAGCTTAGCTTCTGTCTTGCTAGCAGTGCAGCCTAGGCGGAGTAGTGGAACGCAGATCCACTGAGCGCTCAACACAGACAGCATCGTCAGAAGGAAAGTTGATAAAATAAATAAAAAAATTTGTATTGTTCATACATACGCGTACCGAACCGAAAGCACTGTATCGAACGGTTCAATATCGATACGAATATTGTTGCACCCCTAGTATATAGCACAATCATAATGTGTAATCTGTTGATTTGTTTTGCCTCTTGTCTTAGGGGCTCTGCAAACCCACATTTCTGCACAGAAGGAGAAACACACCTGGATATCAGCAGGCCTGTGGATAAGCACTGCCAGAAGGTGATTGAAAGAATGAAGAAGTGAGGAGTGTTTATGTGGTTGAACAAGACAACCGTCATTGGAAAACTCCAAAACATAATCTAATGCACAGAAGAAAAACAGCAGAAGAGGCTCCGCTTTGTCATATGTTGATGTGCTTAACATAAAATTAGGGCATTATTATCTGAGCATACAAAACTGCGTGTAATGAAAATATGTTTTATTTTAATTAGCTACATAAATATTGTGAATTTTGTCTTCTTCTTTTTTTTTAAAGAGTGTTTTCTAGTTTTCCAGGATGCACAAGGATCAAGATCTGGAAACTCAATCAACATTATTTTTCTTAGTTAACACCCGTACCTTTCCTGTAGTGGCATATCAAAATGTTTTCAGTGAAACCTTAATCAGACGCTTAACGTGCAGGATCTTGATTCTAATCATAATTTTAACGCAAAAGATCAATGTTTAAAACCTGACATGCAACATGAAAAATATCAATACATTCCCAATAAAATTACAAACCATGGGGGGTTTCCCTGGCTCATTCCCCATAATTGGATCACATCGGGATCATTCTTTTTCGTCATCATTAGACATTACACGTTTTTTTAAAAAAAAAAAGAAAAAAGAAAGAAAGTAGAGACCTCAGGTCTCATGTGGGGTAAAAATAGCTTCTCTGTATAGCTCCTGCATGCGTAAGCTTGCTAAGAATGTATTATTTAGCAAGTTATTTAACACTAATGCAAACCCCAGCAACATGCCTCATCCGATATTAGCTGCATCAAAGTGTCTTTATAATGAATGGCTATTTTTGTCTCAACATAACAATGAGCTGCCTCATACAGGCATCGGTTAGCATAAAATTAGCTGTCACCTACATTGATAATTGTGTAGTCATCTTAATCACTGCAGACCTAACAGGCCGGAGACCTGCTGCTTTTCTTTTTCTGATGTGAAAATGAATATTTTTAGATTTTAGTTTTTGTTTGTTAAAAAAATGCTGAGGATGTCAACCTGAACTTCTGATGGCTCGATGTTGTCCTGATTTAATAAACGTGGTGTCAGTGTTGTGCAGGGCTGACTGAATTTCAGAGCTTGGGGGAGAATTAAGACGGGTGCACCATCAGTGCCGGTAAGCTCACCTGGTCTCTGGGTTATATCCAAGGATATAGAAAAAGGAGTCCATGCGGGCTTTGAACTCCCGGGCAGCGAAAATGTCAGAGAAATGGGAAATGTTGCATTTCCCCCTGCAAGAGAGCAGACAGGCTTTATTAGACAAAAACAACCAACATGACAAAGTGACACCCCAGCATGAGCACAAGTAGCCCTAATTAGAGGCTTCTGGTATGTTCGCCTATAGGAGGGGACAAGTGCGACAGCAGGTATCTGCTGCTTGTCAGCACCTGCTGACTTTTGCGGTGAAATATCAGGCTCTGGCTATTTAAGCCGTAAACACCAGCTGAACATGTCAGCGTTGCCTCATCTGCTGCAGACGCAGAGATCTGGAAAAGGAATTCAACCTGCCTGTCTCCCCTCCTAACACGTTTACCCCCCAGTGAGCCGTGGAGGCCACGGCTCTGACCACATCTTGATGCCATTTCCTGTTTCCAGCACCCTGGTGTCTGGCTCTATCAAAATAACAGACATCACAGCCATATGTAGCTGGGCTGCGTTGCAGAGAAATAGTATCTTCCTCCCCCTGAAAAGATTAAAGGGTGCTAAGGAGAGCCGTCTTTGGAGAGCTCAGAGCTGCGGCATTACAGCATCCCACTGGAATTCCCTCCCGTTTATCTAAAGCCCAGAGAAAAAGACAAATCAAAGGGAGCTCTGTGTAGGAGAAGTTGCAGCTAATTTTCCCTAAAATCTGTGGTTTCTGGAAGACATGGCTTTACCGCTTGCAGATGGTTTTGATTAAAGGAAAGGGGAAGAGGAGGGAAAAGGAGGGGAGGGGTGGTCAGCCAGGAGGGAGGAAGAGGCAGGGACAAAGACCGAACAAAGCGTATTTGTTTCTAGACAAAGAAAATTATTAAGTCGGCGAGCATTTCCAAAGACATTAAATATATACAGAGGAGGTGCTATAGGCTGCTCTCTAGCAGCTTGTGCAGGTGTGTATTGATGCAGAGCTGTTTTAATCAGTGTTTTAATGTTCAACAGCATAAAGGTATGTGCCTCAGTTATGGCTTTGCATCTTTACACATCTGCTCTATTTTAGCAGCACCTGCTAAAACCAGTAAAGCATGCTATATGATCACTTTAGGATTGTAAAAATGAAATAGCTCAGTGTGTAGTGCTATAAAGCAATTTGGTATCAGAGCAACATAATTATTCATGGAGAGGTGGCAGAAATATGGGGATAATGGAGGTTTACGTCTCAGAAGGCAAAGGGATAAATAAAATACACTATATTATATCCTGAGTCTGGTTCAGACCCGCCATATGTTTTATGATAGCAGTGTTTCAATTAAAAGAAAAGGGAACTGATTTGCTTTACCATTGAATTAGTCAGCAAAAGTATAATATTTGCTTCTTCTTTTTTCCAATTTCTGATTAAAAGGCATAAGATTATCTTTATCTTGCTGACAGAAACACAAAATCATAGCAGAAAGTGCCACGAAAGTTGAATGACAGTTCTGTAATTTGTATACAAAGGCACCAAAATCCACAAATAAAAGCTGTTCCAGTTACACTGTTATAAATTCAAATACTGTAATAGCCTAGATGTTACCAGAGCTCTAGAAGCAGAAATCTCGGTGTAGAAAAAACCTGTGAAGCCTGTGCTGAAAGTATTCCATTTTTCTGTAGCACTGTTTAGAAAGCTTCCAGTCTTTATGTGCAGTTTTGTTTGCTCGTGTGTGGGTTTGTTTACCTGAGAGCAGCAGCATGATAAGTGTCCACGTAGTCCGAGATAAAGAGTTCTCGACTCCTGACCACTGGATCTGTGATGACCAGCTCCCGGCCAGAGTCTGCAGGAGGGAATAGTGCCTGTGGTCAGTCTACATCATATACATAATCTGTGACAAAAATAATGATTTGAGATAAAGTAGCTCTGTAAACCACAAAAGTATCAGCACAATTCTGTGTTTACCCACAGTAACAAGCACCTCTGTGGAATATTGCGCCATAATTCAATAAATAGTTCAATTCAATAAAGCCAGTAATATGCTATCCCTTCAGAAGAGAGCATAATGTTCAGTTCTCGAGTGAAATGACCCCTATGGTAGTTACGATGCATCACTGGCAACAAGAGGAAGTTGGGACTTGTCTTTGACAAATGACCTGAGCTGTGGCCAGTGAGCTCCGGCCTTGTGACATCAATTCTAATAGTCCAAGTCCCTGCTGCCAGGACAGACTGCTGATAGTATAGCACTGTGTGGCACAATCCTTGTATTATCGTAGAAAAAGAAAATGGCACAACACCGTACTTAGCTGCAACCCTGATCCTATCTGGATTTTTTGTTTGGTTAGGAGGCTGTTTTTACAGCGTGTAAAGGTAGAGATGATTGTACTGTGAAGCAAAGAAAACCGAGCCACTGGGGGCACTCCGGCTAACAAGAACTGCCAACTGTGAACAGGATGTGTCAACAGGTGAGGTGTGTTATTTTATCTCAGTTTGAAGAGAAAATTGCAGTTTATAATCAGGCTGAGAAACATTTCCGGGAACACGCACATTTAAAAGGCTAAAATTAAACTTGTGTGCAACGACAAAGTGTTCAGAACACCGAGTAACACTTAACTACAAAACTAATTTAACTTCAACCATGTTTATAGGACACAGAGTTCTTGCTGCAATAAAACCAAGTAGAGTAGTTGACATTTTCAATTCTGACAGTCAAAGAACACAGAGAACACAGATATATGTAGCCATGGGGTACATGGAGAATAGGTCAGCTAGTTTCTTTAATTACACTTAAACTACTGAGTGGGTTTGAACATGTTTCAACTGAAAAAAAAGTTAAGTAAAAATAATAAACCAATAAAAAATAAAAAGCCCCAAAGAAATGTGGGAATGATTAGAATAGTAATAGTGTGGAACCGTGGACGAAATACGGAGCTAAAACTATGGCTAATAGCTGATTTACTTTACATTATGGATAAGTAGCTTATGTTTAGCTAATAGTAACAGACAAATGTATTAAGTTGCTAGCTAAACACTCTAGATCACAGGTGTCGAACTCCAGGCCTCGAGGGCCGGTGTCCTGCAGGTTTTAGATGTGTCCTTGAACCAACACAGCTGATTTAAATGTCTAAACTACCTCCTCAACATGTCTTGAAGTTCTCCTGAGGCCTGGTAATGAACTGATCACTTGATTCAGGTGTGTTGACCCAGGGTGAGATCTAAAACCTGCAGGACACCGGCCCTCGAGGCCTGGAGTTCGACACCCCTGCTCTAGATGAACAACTAAGGACTAAGCTGTTATAAATTATTACATTTCAAAACAGTAAGGCTGACAACTGAACTCGTGAGCTCATCATTTTGTTTACCAGTTGAATTTGCTTAAAGTTTGGATAAACAGTTGAGCATACAGTAAGAGTTTGTGTTGATAAATGTATTGATAAGCACTTTCAAGCCGTCTGAATTTCACCTTCTCTCTCCTTTGGCTTGTTTTTTTATCCTTTCTCTCTATGCCCTCCTTTTTCCTTTTCCCATCACCCCGTAACCGGTTGCAGCAGAGGAGACTCTCTGAGCCTGGTTCTGCTGGAAGTTTCTTCCTATTCAAAGGGAGCTTTTTTCTTCCAATCATCACCTAGTGCGTACTCACAGGGCGAGGTCATCTGATGTTTGGGTGTTCTAATACTGCAGGGTCTTTACCTTATAGTATAAAGCTCCTTGAGGCGACTTGTTTTGAACTGGCTTTGGTTTTGACTCTGAATCCAAAAGGATGATACGATATTGGTTTAGTGATATAACTAAACAATTACTCATTTACCTGTTGCAGGCCGTTCAAAGATTTGCATGTATGACTGATGGCTTCATTAATTAAAATATGTTTTTAAAAAATACTAATAAAAATCTAAAAACAATGCATTAGAGTGCTGCGAGGACACCCGTTACTCCAACAATGTTAAATTTCTCTCAGGATTTGATATTCAGTGGCTGCAGATCACTGGCAGGCTCGTGTTCCTGTAGATGTGAATGTGCTGAGAGTGTGATGAGTCCACTGGCACTGACTGGGTTGAGAGCGTGTACACTGAAGGGCCACATGACACTGCGGGTTATTAACACTCCACTGTGCTGCTGTCTGGCCTGAAGCAGTGTTACCCAGGGAACCAGCACAGAGCCACGGTATTGGCTCGGCTGCCAGGGACACAGCGCGGAGAGCACAGCCAGGTGTGTGTGTTTGTAGAGGAGGAACAGCACAGAAAATTAAATGGATTTACTCTCTTGCGTGCACGTTCTGTACATGTGCACATGTGCAGGTGTGTTTAAACGATCAATCGGCGGCCTCACCGTTCTCATTGTTGCGATCCTGCACCAGGTGCTGGTAGACGGAGTCAGGCACCTCTGACTGGCGGTAGTACCATTTCACATTCATCAGCAGATGGTCCCGTTTACTCTGCAACACAGAGAGACACAAAGTGAGTGAGCAGGAGACTAAAAAGATCCCACGCTAAGATAAACAGACATCGTTCTGTTTGATTACGACGTCACAAATTGGCCTTTTGGCAAAGAACGAAGCCGTGCAGATGCACCGTTTATGGCTCACACAGGCTGATGCCAAGACGCACGCAGAGAGACCAAGTCAATTAAAAACGGATTGTGGGGCATTTAGAGCCTTAATAAAGTAAACAGTGGGATGGCCGTCGCTGGAGGAAGTATGGAGTGAGAGGAACCATGCGGGGAATGGATGAGTGTTCAACCTATGCCTTGTGCAAATCAATCCTTTGCCTTGATTTCACTTCACTTAACGATAATACTCTAATGAGCCATTATGTATTTAACACACTACTAGGGCTTTATAAAGCTTTTTGATGCACATGTACAGTATCAAGTTTTCTATGCCTTTATGTGCTGCCACCCACTGGCTCTTTGATAAAATGCAAGTCAGCAAATCTCTTTTAATCCTTCAGCTGGCCAGCAAGTGGCAGCACTGAGGTGAGAACAGAGCCTTTCCACAGGGTGAGTCAATGAAAACACACAGAGGGAAGGGAAAAAAAACAGCAGGGGGGGAAGGTGTGGGGAGAAAATGGTAGAGACTGACACTAGTGCTGAGGTGAGGGATGAAAAGGGCAAAATACTGTTTTCATTTCATGTTATAAAATATTTATTGTGACTGCACATAAACCCAACTGACCGTCACAGTGGTTTGAAAGAACATTAGAGAGACTGCCAGGGTGGGTGCTGGACTGCGACACAATCCTGTTGGCCCCAGCCATCTTTATTAGGGGCTCTGCTGCACTGCACTGAACTAACAGACCGAGACACCTGCACCGACACCACCAATGGAGTACAGGAGAAAAACCACAAGGGGAGAAAATAAAAAGGTGGGGAAGATACTTCAGTAATCCAAGGCAGACAGTTTAACATCCACCCTTTCCAGGCTCTTGTGTATATATGTGTGTGCGTAGCAAGAAACATGAGGTCAGGGTAAAGATACTTAAAGCCTTTGGAGTACATTGTTCTGTTATGTCACAGGGGAGGAGACTGAGAGCACACGCAGCCAAGCAAATCATCACCTCCCCTTAAACCTCGAGACCACCTCTGGTTTTCTCATTCTCTCCACTGCTTCCATATTCCATACCCCCCCCCCCCCCCCCCCCCCACCCACGCCATTCTTCCACTGTAAACCTTTTCACTCCACCACTTTTTGTTTTTTTCATTTCTTTTCCTTTCTCAAACCTTTAGCAGGGAGGAGGAATGAGTGAGTAAGTGAGCCTGGACGTGTTAAACAGCAGCTGGCATGCAGTCAAATCAGCTGCATTTACTGCTCTGGATGATTATATGCACGCAACATCGCACAAGCAACACACACACACTGCTTGTGATCCAACACTGATGGAGTAAGACACAGCCCCCCCCCCAGCAGTAAGGCGTACTGTGTGTGTAGAAATGTGTGCAATGATGTCATGCCACTCCCCCTCCCTCCAAGCAGTCAGCCCACCCTTCCATACCTCTTGTCTATCCAATGTACAGACACAGTTGCCTTCTAGACTAACAGGGCTGCCTGCCACAGCGGAACGAGTAGTTATCCGGTGCTTATACATAATTAATACTTTAAAGGCAGACTGTAAATGCTGCCGGTGTGCTACCCGAACATCTCATTTTCTGTCTGTAGAACCCACAAAATGCAGAGCCTGATGCAAACAAAAAGGCACAGGCAGACGGAGAAGATGCAAAGAAGAAAAAGAAGACAAACAAAAGCGCAGGTTGTATGTCTCATTCATTAGCCTGCATTGTTTCAAACCAACCAAAGCAGAGACCAAATGTTGCTTCCACTATCATCAGTATCCTCGTTGCTAGAGAGTAGCCGCCACTCTCCAGAGCAGATTGCTGTTATGAAGCTCACAGCGGCGTTAAGCCCTCTCAGGCAAAAAGAGGGAGGGAGACGGAGAGAGACTCTGAGAGTGCAACATATGGAGCACGTAGTGGGAGTGGAGCGCAGCTTTCAATTATCACAATTCCATAAACATGCGGGGTGGAAAAATGAGTAGATAACACTGGGAGAAAATGAAGGGAGATGATAGACAGCTCAGACTCGCCGCGCGAACTACTACTCGCATTGTCTGGGCTTTGCTAAGCCTGTCACAGAAAATGACAGAGGGAGAACATAAGAACCACAACGCTGAATTGATTAGAGGCATTCCACGCTGCCTGTAGAGAGCCGAGCCCCGCACAGTGTCGGCCATCTTTGTCTGTCCTGCCAGAGGCTAAACATGGCCCTGCCCTCCCCCTCCTCCTGAGGCCCTAAACCCTGGGAGTACCGCTCACTGCAGAGAGGCCAAAAGACTTACTGAGAGAAAGAAACGAAACAAGGCGGAGGGAAAGAGGTGAAGAAGCAGAGCAGAGGAGACAGAAGGGGAGAAATTAGGAGAGAGAAAGGAGGCAGATTAAGGTGAGAGCAGTAAAAAAAACCCATCTCATTTCTTTTCACTTAAAATCACAACTATCCTCCTCACTGCAACCCGCAGGGTACAAGACTGCCCCTTTATTCACTGAGGTGATATAAATCTGAGAGTCATGCTTTGGGGCTGAACACAATAGCACCTCCCCTCCCTCCCATGGCTCAGCTTGGCCTGTGGCATTCTTTTAGCACTCCTCAGACAGACAGGGGTTCAACTATTTCTCAAAAAGGATATTTATTAGGAAAACATAAAGTATGTTTCTTGTGGAACAAGCTAAAAAAAAAAAAAAAGAGGCAAGAGTTACTGTTAATAAAAACGAATCAGTGCATTCATCACTGTCCTGAAAGCAGTCAAGACAAGACAAGCCAGTTAATTCTCCCCTTGACTAGCTAAAGATGGCTGGCCCCTTGGGTCCATAATGGCTGTGCAGTTTTCTTTGTGCAGTCAACTCTGGAGCGAGGGCCCCTGTGTACGACCACAATGCTACAAAGACTGGGAGAAGAGGGATACACAGAGGGCAGACTTTTCTCTTTACAAGGAAAGGCTTTAAATGTGAAAAAAAACAAAACAAAACAGCTCCGTTATTCGAAGGAGAAAAATCAGTCAAAGATCGGAGAGCGCGGGATTAAGTCTGCGTTTTCAAGTGCGAGAGTGTAAAATCAATGCAGTGCTTTTCAACCCCAAAACCCCCAATCCCTGTAAGTGTTTGAGCAGCAACCGGCTTCTCTCGCGACTGTTCACAGCGGCCTTTGCAATATGGCAGCCAGAGAGCGTTGTTACAACCTGTAACCCTCAAACCTAATGCCCAATTCCGCCTCCTCCTCCTCTTCCTCCTTCCACTGTAACACTAGAGCTTTGCTTTAAACAATACCAGATCCTCCCTTCTCCCACACGACAGGCCCCCAGCGCACCTCGTTAACAGGAAACCTCTGTTTATTTTCTCTGCCTTTCAAACACACTTCTTCCTCTGCAAACCCTGTTAGTGACCACCCCCTCGTGCACTGGCGACAACACCAGCCAGGATCTATGACTTCCTGCAGGAGGTGGCAACCAGAAGTAAAGAAGGAAAGACATATCCCAAACCCGCAGACAAAGGAGACGGCAGGGGAGGGAGGGAGGGAACAGGGGAGGTCATGCAAGCAACGGCAGCAGCAGCAGCTTGGTGTTAGCAAGGAATGTCAAGCAGTTCAGCTAAGCTAGCAGGCTTGCTGAGCTAACAGCTTAGTTAACGAATGCCCCGAGGACAAGGGAGGCTCGAGTATGTGAGATCAGGGCTGGTACTGGTGTTGACACACACACACATACACATAAAATGGTAGGGAGGGCATAAAGTTGGAGTGTTCACCTAGCCTGTCGGAAGGGGAAATAAAGCACAACCAAAAGAACAAAAGGGCGATTGTGGCATTTGGAGGCAGAGATGGGATCTGGGAGGACTAATCTGCTGCTCCAACATGATAAGATTAGAGAAGGGGGAGGCAGGAAGAGCTGGCTGGGAAGATCACACGTACACTCGCGCAAGCACACAAAGATGATGGATATGATTGGGAGGGTTTTCCACTCGCCTTTTCTCCCTTCCCCATTTTTGTTCTTCCTCTCCCTCTTTTTTTCCCGCTCTCTTTGAGACGGAGAGATCTGCCAGCACACCAGCACTCAATAAGCACTTCCATCTGGACGGCACACACAGACAAACTTAAAAAAATAAAAATATATATTGCATGTGTGTGAACATGCAGTTGTGAGGTACAAGAGATCTGCTGTGCTCACGCAATCTCAGACATCTCAGTGACTGACAAAGGAGGTTGTTAAAAAGTAATGCTAGCGTGCTGTGTGAACAAACACACACACACAAATACACACACACACAAATAACAGGCTTTCAGGATAAGCACCTCTATTCTTCTCCCAAGCCGGCAGCAGCAGCAGGCTGGGACTCTGTGTCAGAGGTAAGAGAAAGCAACTCTAAATCAGACTGTCAGAACCAGCAGCAGCAGGATCCCTCTCTTCAATCCTCCTCTCCTTATAGGCTTCACCGTGTGCACTTGGCTACTTGGAGGAAGCCTCTGCCCCTCAAGCCTCATTCTCTGAGCCACACATAATAACACTAAGCAAATGCTGATTACAACATTTGTTGGGCGGAACTGTGCACAGCCTTCTTGTATGCCTGGCAACAAGAAAAAAATGAATAAATAATTAAATATATAATGTGTGAGATTGTGTGGGAGGCATGGGGGGTGGTGGGGGAGGGGCAAGGTGAGTCCCAGCTGTGGTGGCAATGCTGGCAGGACCTTTTACACCATGCCTACACATGGGTGTCTCTCTCTCTGCCTCTCTTTGGCTTGACCTGTTTGGATATTAAATCGGCACCCTCTGCTTTGAACACACTGGGCCCATCTGTCAGCCCGGCTCCATATTGGATTGGATGAGCATTAGCCGATTCAGAGTGGGCAGATTTGCTCTCGTTTCGCTGTGTGTGTGTGTGTGTGTGTGTGTGTGTGTGTGTGTGTGCGCGCCTTTGAATGCCTGTCTTAAATTTAAAACCCACTTTCACAGAATCAAGCCCACAGGGTTTAGATCACTTTACGATGGACTCGCTGGCCGGGTCGCCGTACAAATTGATGACATACAGCAACACATGTGAGGATGTTAACAGGTCCTCTTGTCATCGAGGCAAAAAACACAGCAGAGAATCGAGGAAGGGGAGGGGGGGGGAGAAGAAGAAGAATGAGTCACGCGGAGCTCACAGATGATACTAATTAAGACTTCGGGGCTGAGGACCACTACTGGTGGATCATACTGCCAACCACAGGCACCCTTTTACACACTAGAGAGTCACAAGCACCCCACATGACTGCGACACTGAGGTTCACAACTTTTTCCAACCCTCTGCTTCGCTCCACAGTCTGTTTCACTTCTCCTTTATTTCAAATGTGTCCTCGAGGAATACAGCAAACTAATAGCAGGAATAATAAGATATCTGCTTTAAAGGATCGCGCTGGATTCCTTCTAGAAAGAGAGAGGCAGTGAGACTTGAGAACACTAGCGCTGGCTGTTTGCGGCATAAAACAGCCGAGCTGCGTCCAACTTAAATATTTGTCTTTGCCTCCAACACACTTCTGTTTCACGTCAGTTTAAGCCAGGAAATTTAACACAAGTTAAGTGATGGTGCAGATAGCAGCACTGTTAAAAGTCAAAGGGAGAGAGGGGTTATAAAATGATGATCACTAACAGCACAAAACAGTCAAAGAGCACCTGGCAACTTATGCTCAGTGATTTAGGCTAAATGCTAATACACACACATAGAGAGAGACACACATTAGCACAGTCAGAAATCTTTGCAGCGCTTTGCAGGGGTAGAGACTAGAATGCAGATCCGAGTAAGACTTCAAACGCAGGCTGCAGGAGGACAGATGGAGGCGGTTAGGAGAGCTCATATCTCAGTGTTCAGATCATAATACTGACTTTATTTCCCAAGCTCTCCCTCTCAGCCAGACATAGAGTTAAAGCCTGCCAGAAAACATTGTCATTTCTGCCTTCAGCCTTTCATTTAGCCGCTTCAAAGCCATCTCGCTTTGATACCTGGCTTCCCTGTGCGTGTTAGTGTATTCGCCAGCGTGCCTGTATGTGTGTGTGTGCTTGTGCATAGCCTGGGATGTTCTCAAGAGAGCGGAGACTTGTCTGGTCTCAAGGTAATGCCCGTGAGTCAGGATTCACAGAGAGACACAAACACACAATGAGGGAAGAAAAAAGGGAGGAATGCTGACGTTTTGAGAGGACACTGGCTTTTTCTTGCGCAGACCCTTTAAACTGCCGGGTGTTTCATTTCCCTGTAATCCATTGTGTTAGCTGTGCCTTGTTAGCATAGCCTGGTGAAGTAATGAGACATCTCACTAATACTTACTAGACTGCTGCTATAGAGAAAGAGAGGAGGAATGCTCACAGAGAGGGGCGCAGAAAGGATATGACTATCAGACTGTGTGTGTGTGTGGATTTGTCATATTGGACGTTTGCCCAGCAAGCTAATCCAAACCCTGCATATGTGTGTGTTTGTGCGTGTGCGTGTGTGTGTATGTGTGAGGACCAGTGGCAGCCTCTTGAGCAGGGTATGGCAGAGATGGAGCTGAGTGCTGTAATGGAAGACAGGAAATGAGAAGGCATGCTTAAGCCAGTGCTAATCGATGTCCCCCCCACCACCCCCGTCGCCTTGGTATAATTCACACACAAATTTATCACGTAGTGTGTGTGCGTGTGGGTCGTATATCTTCTCAACAATGCACTGGGGAGTCAGAAAGGTGCTGTGCGTGTGTACAAATTTGTAGCACTTCAAAGACTGACGCAGTGTGTGCTCATGTGAATGCTTTGGAGGTCTTTATGTGAGAGCAGCTGTCAGGCCATCAGGAGCGTCTAGAGGGAGAGCTTGTGACAGTGACACAGATACAAGAAGCTGAGGCACCTCCTGCACGTCTGTATGGTCAGAAAACGCACGTTAATGCACAATTATGATCCTTCTTGCAATACAAATCTCATTTCCGCATGCACACGCAAACAAAACTGCATCCATTTAAAAGAACAAACGTGGACGGAGCGGCGACAGTCAGCCATGGATAGAGAGAAACAAGCAGAGTGTATTAACACGAGCATGCAAAAACAGATCTTAACGCAGAGTGTGAAAACCGGACAGACAGCTTAAACCACCGCAAGCTCAAGCACTTGTGATTGTTTTGTTTTTATCTGCCCGCTGCTCCCAAAGATATCCATCTCTCCGGCTCCCTTCCCCTGCTTTATCTCGGTCTGAAGGTGACCTTGCCTGTCTGTCAGTCTCTAGTGATGACACTGGCCCTATCAGTAATACATCATGTAAGCAGTGTATCAGCCAGATGCCGCACTAGCTGAGCAGTGGGTGGTCTGTCAGGCATGCCTGCTTTGTACAATATGCAAATAATCACATGCAAATTACCTGACTCTGTGTGATTGTGAGTGTGTGTGTGTGTGTGTGTGTGTGTGTGTGTGTGTGTGTGTGTGTGTGTGTGTGTGTGTGTGTGTGTGTGTGTGACAATATATCCGGGTGGATGCAAATGAAGAACGCTATCAGATGTGCGCTAAAAGACTTAAAGACATTACGGGCATTTCACCAAACACAGTTACAGCTCACAAAAATCAAAAGGCTACTCAGAGAAAATGTCTGAAAGCTGGGGAGGAATGTGATTATAACACATGTGTGCACACACGCACACACACACACCCACATAGAGGCCAGGAGCTTTGAGCAGCCTCCTGCTGTGCTGCAACAAGAGATGTATTGTAGACAACACAGCTGCAATAACAAGGCTGGCCCAGTGCTAGAAGGAGCTGTGCTGCACGACTTTTCGTCTAGACCGACAAGAACAGCCGCCATATTGTAACATGATTATGGGCTGGAGTCTCTGCGTGTATTTTTAAGTGCAATGAATTTAAAGTGATAGGGATGCAGCTGTTTTGTTTTTTAAAAAATGCCTAAAATGCACATTACAATGCATCAAACATAAAAATGCATTTCCTCAAATGGATCCGACACCTTTTAAGGAGTCTGATGGAAAATACCGGACCTTTGTAATAGTATTAAAAGCTAAATATTTTGTAGGTTCCTCCTACATGATTAACTCGGGTTTGTTTTTTTAACTTTCAAGTACAAGAAAAATCAAAAGATGCTTTGCTATCATATCATCCCGAAGGTACTGAAGGTAGGCTGAGTTAATAAGAAAGGGAAAAATGTAAATTAGCTGGCTAGAATTACTTTCCATTTAAATCTAGTGTAAAATAATACAAATAAATTCACTGCGACTTTAATGTAAGTGAATAATGGCGAGAAATCTGACGCGGTTGACAGGATAAAAGATGCAGGAATCTATAAATGATTGATCTGAGTTGTAAGTTACATCCTAATCTGCATTAACTGAGCACCTGAACACCTTCAGATTTTTTGTCTGCACGTTACATATTCGGTGAAGACTTTCAATACGATGCATCACCTTTTTATTCATAATCGATCGTTTAGTTTAAACTCCTCTTCCACTGTGTTAGGTTATTTAAATGCAAGATAAAAAAGAAAAAAGAAAAAAAACATTCAGCTGACGTGACATTGATATAACGGGTGGCCGTTCTGCAAGGACAACCAACAAAGTGTCTTGATTGAATAGGAACAAACAGGCATATTTTAAGCCCTGCGAATTAAGAGCTGCAGATCCTTTGCGAGGTCTCGTGTTGCGGTTGACTTCCCAAACTCCAGCAAAAATAAAACATACACGGTTAAGTAAACAATTGCTCGCTAATGCAGAACATGGGAAAAACAACAGAGTCATGACGAGCGGCGTGTCAAACACGCTGGTTATCGTTCGCACGTACCCAAACACAGCACCCACAGCGAGAGAGAGGAGAGAGAGGGTGAGACAAAGAGGCTGAACAACACACCAACATCTCTACTTTCTGCAACCCAGGCACATCAAAGCCTTCTCCGCCCATTTATCTGCATGTGCCTGTAAATCAAAAGGCATACTTTGAACCTGCACGCACGCACACGCACACACACACAGGCTCAAGCAGCATTTGCTTTGTGCAGCAGAGTCCAAGACTGGGGTAGGGAAGGTAAAAGATTTTGCTGTAGACGAGGGAATTACGCGCCTCAGCTCACTCTGTCAAGGGAGGAGAGGAGAATGACTGTTTACCAAAAAGAGAGAGGGGGGTGGTGGGAGGGTCATTGCTGTGTCTCAGGCAGTGCTTTCCTGTCTGCGAGTCACCTCTTCACTTCACTTTCACCCTTCACTTAGCCCCGCCGCCATCATTGAAATGAGACACACATCTACCCCACCTTAAAAACGGCTCTATGCTCTGACAGATGAGGAGCCAGGTCAATGCAATTAGTTGTAACAGCATGTACAGGGGCAGACACTATGCACAGGAAAACAAGACGAATAAATGGACAAACACATTCAGAACCCCATGGAGAGAGAACCTAAGGAATGCACCCACACACACACTCACACAGATGATCTGTGCATCCCAGTGTGACCATATGGTTTGGCGGGGACTTCCTACCCACCGCAGAGGAAGTGTCCGTTTACAGTGCACAGTTCAGTTGTCTGCCATCACATCCTGTCTCCCAGCTTTAAACGGCAATACGAAGCCAGCTCTGCTCAGCCCAGTCACAGCTTTGAAGTTAAATCAAGCAGAAAGGAGACACAGTTCCCCATACCGTGCAATCAGCATTGGCATGAGATCTGGTGGGCCGCACGCAACCTCAAACAACAAAGCAACATAAAGGGAGATTCACTTTCTGCAGCTCGTATGTGTGAAGATGGTTCACTTTTCAGCCAGCGTTGCTGGTGGTGTGTCTGACACCCACCTGTCCTTGGGTAGAGTGTGATTAGGTGTTCTTAAAGCCAGCTTTTTGTAACAGAGTGGATGCGTGTAACAGATTGCGTGCGGAGAGCGATATGATAGGCTTATGATGGAATGATCCAGCAGACATTGACTAACAGTATGTGAAGTACAACGGGGCGGGTGTTATTGATGACTCTCTTAAAAAAGTGGGTATCATTGCCATGGCAGCCCATGCGTTTTCACCACGCAGCCACGCCCAGTCCCCCCGGTTCAGACCAATGGGTAGCCAGCTGCCAAGCAAACAATCCCCAGCAGTGCTGGAATGGTTGCGGGCGAGAGGAGAATGCTAAATGTGCCACTTCATCTGGTGATTGACACAGAGCCTCTTGTTTACAGGCGCCATGGAGATTTGCATCTTTTTACCACTGCCACTCCTTCTCCTCTTCTCTCTCATTTCTCGCCTTCTCCTTTGTGTCCCCTTGCTTCACTCCCACAATCCTCCCCGTTTGTGGCGGCTCTGCATGAAGTGGATATTACCCCACCCTGCTGCTATGATATTGATCAGCCTCCTCCTTCCCTCTCCTCCTTTTCTTCATAGCCCACTGCATTGATTCCACCTCTCCCTCCGAGCCCGCCAGCTAGGAGTGATTACACACGCTGCTCACATACAGAGATGCAAACACACACACAAGCATACACATTAGTCTTCGGTAGGGATGTGGGACATGTAGCCTTGCTTTACTTTAAAGGCTATAAAGCTCAGCGGCTGCTGCACCAGCCCAGTGAAAACACTGCTTCTTTTCACTCAATCAAACCCAGTGACTGCCAGCTTACCATGACATATTACCATAATAAACATCTTTGTTATAGCATGTTAGCATAGCACACCAGCCATCTGGCATAAAGCTGACTGTGCTCTAGTGTTTTCTGTCAGGTTGGTGCTAAAGATGGCTGTGGTAGGGCTTGACAGGTGGACTCCAGACACCTTGTGATTCTGTGCAGAGCCACACGGAGCACATACACACTCCTTATATGGGCCTGCGGTGCTGCACTCACCAGCTACACACCAAAAGCTCTCCTACTAAAGTCAAAACAGTGAAATAAAACAGCTAGGAGTGGGTGTTAGAACAGCACAAGAAAAATACCTAATCACAAACTCGGCTCATCTGTGTCCACTTGAGCATAAAAATATCTCCCCACGTGTGAATGGACAGCCATGAAGTCGCGCCCCCGCCTAAAAACCCACGAGCAGCAGGAGCTCTTGGCTCGTCTGTACACGCTTGGACGTTAATCTGTTAACCAACCCTCTCAAATTGACCAGACAGTATCTCTGCTAACAATAGCGCGTGAAGTGCGAAAGGTTTGAGGTGGGGAGTCCTAGCCGATGAGCTAACGTAGGCAGTGTGGGCTGATGCAGCAAGAACAACCACTTATCTCTGTGTAACCTCTCTCCGGCAGCAGCAACAATCCAGAGGAGTGTCTACACCAACAGGCCAGAGATCCCACATATTATACGCACCCTCGCTGCCATTTGGCATTTAAATGGCATTTTAGCATAGCAGCAAACAGTTTGCACCTAATTATGGCTAGCTGTTGCTGTGTAATGAGTTGAGCTAGTGTCTCTAAAAAAGCCACGGCTACTCTTAAGGGTAAGCAATATCTTTGCTTAATCCCAAGGTGGACTGGATGTTAGAAAGGATGGGCAGTCAAACCTGATACTGAACCAGCCTGAAGCTAAATTATTAATTATTAAATCATTGATAAGCTAAGACCTAATCAGTTCTGCTCTCTGCATTAAAGAAATTCAGAAAATAGATTGCTACATAATAGATTGCTACACAATGCTACGGAAGCATTACCTTGCACAACTGGTCTCCCCGACTCTACTTTTTTCCCTAATTTGCAATAAGATTAAGAGATTTGTCTGTGATGCAATTATGCTATTCCCAATCCAGAAAAGATCTCTCTCTCTCCCTGAGTCTGAGGGGCGGGGCGCTCTCCCTCTCTCTCCCTCTCTCTCACACACACACACACACACACGCACGCACGCACGCACGCACGCACGCACGCACGCACGCACGCACGCACACACACACACACACACACACACACACACACACACACACACACACACAGCTGTTTCATGCATCACACAAAAAGGCACTGCTCTTAATGACAATGCAGGAGAGAACCAAACGCCTCAAAAGCATAGTTACACTCCATCAGAGTCTGCGCTGACAATGCTTCTTGGCACAAGGGCAACAAGTCTTTTGCATTTGAGGGCACAAACAGAAGCAGACTGTTCGAAAAAACCAGTCAAAGCCAAGCGCAGAGATGTACAGCGTATGACTGCCGAGCTCACAGCCTATCTCGCCTTTCCCCAGCTATGCTATATATGCTAATATATGCCGGGTTATGGCTGAATTCACAAATTCAATCTGAAATGGTCAAAAGATCTTTTAAACTGTTGTTCGGAAACTGAACAGAGCAGGAGAGCATGAAGGGGTTAGCTTTTTGATGCAAAAACAATGATTTTGCAATTATTACACAATGCATATGAGCGAATAAAGCAATTCAGCTTTTAATTTTGCCTTTTCCCCTCCTAATAAGTTAAAAAGTACTAGATCAATAAACATTTAAATATCAACACTAACATTTGTGACTAATTAACAGGTAAGCACAATCAAAACTAAGATAAAGACAAAAGGGGAGGGGGGAACAAGGACAGTGTGAATGTGATCAATAGAGCTAATCAATATTCTTCCCCTGTACCTTCCACTGTTTGGATTAGTACTCGTATTGCACTACAACTATAACCTCGTAGACAGGGTCAAAGTGATTTAGAGAAAATGTCTCGCTTACAACTGAATGACACAATCAATTAGCTGCTTTCAAATAAGAAAAACAGTTAAAGCTGACAAATAAATAACATTACGTCTCATTATCGCTGTGAGTAGGCTCATCTAAAAACCCCACTAATGATCCAGGGAGGCATCTTTAGAGATGACGTTTTGGGCCAAAAAAAGTACTCCAGGAGACAGTCAGCCATCTGTTAACAGCGAGCTTCATCAGTCCCCCACCGGCCCTGTCAAAAGTCTACAGCTCAAACGGCGTAAGCACAAGCTCCACTGCGAGGTTGACGTTGGAGAAATGAGGTGTGTGTTTGGTGTAAATGTGCGTTTCTTGGCTCTGCGGGGAGGAGAGGACGAGAGGTCGCCGTCTATCCAAGGAGCACACCCCAGACATACGGGGGGTCTCGATCACCCCCATCAACCCTTCACACCCTCCGCCTGCTGATGGAAAGAGCCTCCGCACTCATCCGCCAACTCCATTACCTGCTGTGACAGGGCCGCGCATTAAATCATTCCGTTTCACCTGGAGAGGAAGGTGAAGGTAGGAGGAAAGAGAAGTGGGAGGAAGACAGTGAGTGTTTGTTTTTTTTTAATTCTTGCTGGTCTGTGAGCTAATTCTTACATGCCCTCGTGCTGGGCCGCCATCAGATCATCCCCATCCCAACATGCACAGACGCCACAAGATGAATCACAAGGGCCAGACAGAGGAGAGAAAGGAAAGAGGAGACAAAAGAATGCGGAATAAGGTGAGAAAGGTAAAATATAAGAAGACGTATTCAGTCGCAAATGGGTTGGCCACGATAGCAAACTATAAGTGGGCTATTAAGCTCGATAGCTAGTTGGTGCAGTTAAGAGTCTACACAGCTGACTGCATTATCCCTATAAAAGCACGCTGCCTGTTCAATCTGGATTAAAAAAAATAATGTAATTTAAACGTGATTCAATTAGCTCTGGAAAGAAAAAAAGAAAAGCAAGAGAAGGAATTAAATAGCATGTCAGATAAAGCTCCCAACACAGATTCCTATGCAGGGCAGAAGCTTGGCTTTAAAAAGGGGGATAGGGGAGAAGCCACTAGATAAAACGTAATGGATTTGACAACTGTACACAAAAAAAGACAGACTTAAGGGAGGTCTGTACTTCTTTTTTTTTATCATTTCATTAAGATAGTGCTTAGGCTAATTTAACAGTGGGCTTAATAACGCAGACTTTCCTCCCTTTACTCTGTACACAAGTGTTAACTGCCTGCTGGAACAAAGGCGGCTCTGTTCACAAACACAACACTGCCAAACTGTTAAGTACATTCCTATAAAGAGAGGAACAAAGAGCATTTGAGCGTGGCAGGAGGGGAAATGAATACAGCTACTGAGGGGATAGCACGGCTCGGCCCTTTGATGCCAGGAAATGTCTTTACCATCACAGACACTGTTTATACAGCTTCGTAGCATACTCTTCTTCTTTCTTTTTTTTAAGATCGAGGCAACAATAAAATAAACTGGTAGTACTGTGAAATCTCAGTAGGGATGATGTTTGGGAGAGATTACTGCTGAGAAGGAGAGAAAGGGAGTCTGAGGTATGTACTGCCAGACAGCAGACAAGTGGAGGAGATGGTGGAGAATTTAGAGGTTTGGACTGTTTTTTAGGGAAGCACAGCAGAGTACTTGGGAGGGGGGCGTTACACAATGCAGGAATAATGAAGTGTGCAACGTTTTGTGTGTGGATACAAGTCGCAAGAAGGCACAAACACCTATCCGCAGGATAAATGAAGTGTGTGTGCAAGTGTGGTGAAGCGTCTCCGAGCCTTCGCAGCTGCGGTTCCCTCAGTCCATGTGATCCATTGGTGGTGACAGACAGGCAAACACAATTTAGGCTTGCCCATCAAAGCACATGCAGCACCAGCCGCAGCCACTGCAGGCGGAAATATGACGCACAGAATGGAAAATACACAATCCTCCCCTCTGTGTCTAAGAAAAGACCAGCACAGATTTGTCATTACCTGAAACACGAGGAAAAACACATTTTATCTATGCTTTTCAACCCTGTTTCTATGCCCTATTGTACATGCGAGCAAAGGCAGTCACCTTTCTGTCAATCATCGGGCATATTGGTGCATTTTATGGTTTGAAAGCTTCTACAAAATCTACTAAAATCCTTCGATGAGAGCAAAAGCTGCAACCATGAGCCCTTCCAGTGTTTTATTTGTTGGTTATGGAGTACCTCCAGTGTGTAAATCTTGATAATATGTCTGGTAAAACTCTCTGGTCTCTGGGTTTGTTCGCATATAACGACTGAGTTGTTCTCAAGAAACTGAATCAGACTTGTCAAACAGACCAACATCACCCTTTTAATGATCAAAGCTCGAGCACATGTCAGCCAGTTGTGTTGGATTAGATCAACAAGCATTTTTAGATGGAGGACAGAGTTAGCAGTCATTCAAGCTGTAGCACATGTACAAAGTGTCAGAAGGTCTGTATGAGATCGCTGTGGTGCTGCAGGGGAGCTGCTGGAGATGACAGCCTGTGGTGATGTCACTGTTTTTTTTGTTTTGTTTTTAACAGCTTTGCGAGGCGAGCGAGATCCAAGCTACGAAAAGCTACATTCCTCAGACCTCACGGCAATCCCTGAAATTTCCTCTTTTCGTGTCTTCCCCTGTCTCTGACCGATGCCTTTGCCCTCTTTTCCTTCCTCCCTCTGCTCTCTCTGCTGGCAAGAGTTAATTTGCACCATGTGTTCTTTAATAGAGATTGGGGGGGGGGGGGGGGGGGGATAGGGCCCTGGTGGAAGCGTGTGAACCCGATACCACTGTAAATCTCCACTTCCACAGCGTTATACTCTCTCGCCCCTCCTCCTCCTCTTTCTCTCCTTTTCTCTGTCATTCTTTTTTTTATTGGCATGTCACACATTGGACAAGCTGGAAATTAAACTGAGCTAAGTTGAGCACCAGTGGTGAAGCATGCCAGATACCTCCTTAAGCTGAGAAAGGGAGGGGAAAAGTGAATGTTGGAAAAAGGGAAAAGAGTGGCGGGGGGTGGGGGTGTGTGTAGCTGTAATGTAATGTAGGAGAAGGCGAGGAGGTGGGGGTAAAATTAGCCATCCGTTTTCAGAGCAGAGGCCAATCCAATTAAAGCTTGACCAGTCCACGCAAATGTGTTTAGTGTCTGGTTACTACACTCAGCACTGGGTGGCCAGGAAGACACAAGAGATTCTCCAAGTACAAAACTCACTGCAGCGACCAGGAAGGTGACACGGAAAAAATAAAATCCATGGAAATGCTGAGTGAGCAAAGACAGAATGAAGAGTCTTATCTACAATTTAAGGTCCCAGTGGTTACGAGACGCTGTGAACATTAGCCTACTTCAAAGAAACCTTCACCCTCTAATTTAGTGTGCAGCCCCATATGGAGGACGAGGGGGAGGATGCTTTCTTTTCAATAGGAAGACCTTGGTTGAGTGATTAAACAGGCGCTGCCATTATTTTCCCATACCACCAGGTTGGGAGTCCTGTGTATTATGTGAGCATCAAATCTGCCTGCCTTTGTAGGCATCTGTGCCAAAAAGGGCATTTGTTTTTCCTGCTTTCTCATCAAAGTCAGCAGCAGAGAAGGCAGCAGTGTCTGTTTGCTATTAAGATAAAGTGTGGTGCTAAACTCCAGTGCATGGTGACTTCAGTTCATGTGATGAAAATGCAAAGAAATCAGAGTTGTTTTCAATTGTATTCAACTAAAAAAATTTTTTAAAGAGGAAAAGTGTCTGAAGCAGAGCAACCAAGTATTTTAACAAGGTGGCAACAAAAGATGAAAAAAGCACTTTGATTTTCAATGTTGGTCCCAAATGTCATTTATCCCTGGAAAAAAATAATACTAATAAAATGAAATCTTTGCATGAGGCCAAGCCGGTCAGAGTAAACTAATTAGACTCTAAAGTGGGGGGGTAAAGTAGTCAAAAGGCTTCTCTGCTGAATTATTTAGCAGTGAAGGGTCACAGAGGTGGCTATTGATTGGGCCTTTCTGAAAATGTTACGGCCGCTGGCCTGGCCCTTCAGTCCGACCAACCCCCCATTGTCCGCAGGCTGCGCCCACACCCCATCTGGGAAAGTAATCACCACTCATAAAAAAAACACACACACACACAAACCCCATTTTGATTTCAGTCTACTTCACTCCCCTCCCGTCTTCTATCCTAGAGAAAGAGATAATCCTATTGGTTGAACAACTAGTTTCCATAGCAGCGTTTAGCTAATGCACAGCGAGGGCAGTGAGGGTGAGAGAAAAAAGTGTTATCTGTCCAAAAAGATGAAAAGAGGGAGAGAAGAGTCGAAGAGCCATGCAGAGGGTTGGGCAGGTTTCATTTCATACCCACAAGGAGAGCTCAATCCCAGTTGCTCCACTTGCTGGGCCTGAAATGTGTTGTTATCTCAACCTTGCCATTTGTATTGCTTTATTTATTCATCACTGCGCTGGTGTGGACAATCAATCTAACCCGTCTCCCAACAGAGACGGGGCTCTGTAGCTGTCAGAGAGACGCATGCCTGTCTCCATCTGATTTGAGAAATGCACCACGCTTGCAAACCGACACCAGAGTAGAACTACGGCTTGTCAGTCTTGCAAAAATTGTAAGCGCATACATGAACAGAAAGAGCAGCTGCTTTAAGCTGGTCACCAACGTGGCAGCTTAATGACCTAATGTTTTTCCAGAGAATGACATTAATGGCTTCACCTCAATGAAAATTCAAGCGTGAGAAACGCGAGTGAAGTATGGAGGGAACGGGATAGGGTGCCTCATACCTCACACAGAACAGAAGAATGAATCGAAATGGTCACAATGGACAAAGTGGCACGATAGTACCAAAACAGTGGCAGAAAATGCTTTGCTCATTGGGTCTAGTCATAATCAAATGCAAGGAGAGGAAAGGGAGTGGGCCATTTGTCAAATGAAGATAGCTAATCTGAGCAGAATTTGTCCAAATAGAAAAAACCCCCAAACAATCCTGCTTTGTTTCCCTTTTGCAGCCAAGTGGAAGTGAATGGCCATTCAGTGTTTAATAGCTGCTGTGTTGTGCTTGTATTGCTTTAAGGCTGCCACTCAATGGGGGAACATTACAGGCAGGATGCTTCAATCACACAGTCTGCAGCAGGCTCGCCTGGCCGGCCATGTCTGTAGACGCCTAGATGCCCTTGTCAAAGCTGCTTCCTCACAGAGAGCACAGAGACAAGCACACACTTAAGACAGCCCCATGCAACTGTGAAAGAGTGCACCTCCACATGTTCATGCCTGAGAAATGTAGCAGCTCGCTTACAGCAGCTGAGTGGACTGTGGAATGAAAGGAAGAGCTGAGAAGCACACACACGAATATATACACACACACACAAACACACAAAATTGCCCCTAATGACTGTAGCGCCCCTCTCTCAAGAGATGGCAGCGGCTGCTGCTCTACTCAATAAATATTAACAAGAAGTACGACTGATGGTGGTGCTCACTGATCCATAATTGCATTTCAAAATGTTCGATGGGGGTGGGGTGGAGGGTGGCCGCAAAGGGAGAAAGGAGATAAAAAAAAAAGAGGAAGCTCAGCCTTCCAGGCAGTGACAAGAGACAAGTAGTGATGGCTGTCTAGTAAACCTCCCACTGTCATTTCGGTGGCTCAGCACCAACAGTCTGACATGCTTGCTTTCACTGAATCACCACACATGTGGGGATGGACCGCGGGGACGGTCGCAAGCTCCATTAGCACATATACACTTACAGATATCCCACGGATCTGAATACGTGCATGTGAGCTAGCCGCAAGCTAATTAGCCCGTGGATCTCATTGTTAAACTAATTCTCAGCACTTTGGATTCCATTAGGACTGTAGTCAGGGTCCACAGAAAACCTAATAAGTGCTCATGTTAAGCATGCGTATTTATGCACATAAATTTGCATCTTTATCAAACATTTTTAATTATGGACTTTGAATAGGAAGCACTTTCCAAGGCTGAACGTTATACAGCAGCTAAAACAGTCAGGGATCAGTTGTGAGAGATATAATTAGCATTTGGTGTGCACATGTGTGCGTGTTTATGGAGAAGGTATACACATGTTGTTAACATGACACATTAACTGTTATGTCAATCTAAAGAAAACATGTATGTGAATACCCACACACAGACGGTGCATGTGTCCCGATTACACAGATAGTAAAGCTTAACAATAAATGATTTACTCATTAAATCACACACACGTGCCACTAACTGAGCTTTAGAGGCTTCTAAATCTGCACCCCTGTCTGCAGTGCACCTTTAGCATTGGTAGATGGGTTTTTTCATATTTTTTTAATCTAGCACTAAAACTGAGATGGGATTTTGTGCCATCATTAAAATATTACAGCACATCCACGCATCTGATTTTCTATAATAGTCCCACAAACAACCGTGTCACACTGTGAAAATGCAGAGTTTTCCTCATTAATTTGCAAGCTCTTTGCTAATTAAATGTTTTGGCCCGCCAATTAATTATTCCAACCGGTTCAGGAAATAGACAATATCATCTCAGCATCACAAAAGAGAAAATGCATCAAAATGCTTTTGAATGAAGTTAAATAAAAGAATCCTTTTCATTTTAAACACATACATTCAGATAATTCAAAATACTGCTGCCATTATTTGTAAGAGTTCTATGATAAAAGAGGATGACGCGAGTGATATGTCGAAACAAATTGGGGCCATTTCTTTGCATCAAACCGGATTTATTAACCGTAAAGACAGAGATTAGACACTGAGAGGAGATGTAAATCACCCCATGTGCAAAGCTAAACCCTTACAGCAGGATAAGCTACGCTTCCTATGCAATCTGTTATCCTCTGCAGAAACACCTATGGTTTCGACACATCTCATCATTTAGACTTAACATCATTATCTCCAGTAATGCGCATCCACACATGCCAAGTGCATGTATTGACGTGTTACTTGACAGTGCTCAGACCTGTACAAACACGACATCACAACATGTTTTCCCTGGACAAACACAAAGAACATAAAGCGTGTCGCAGATTAACCTGTGCACATCTCGCAGACGAAACAGAGCGCACTCAATCTCGGGTGGTTATAACCTTACACTGCTGCTAAATGACGGGACATAATGAAAACCAGTGAATACAGTGTGCTCTGTACTGTAGCTGATCAGGACTGCAACATATGAGCACGAATCCTGGCAAGATAATTGCATTGTACGTGGCATCTAATTAAATGTCCATAAGCAGGAAGATCCAGGGGTGGAGATGAGCATTTGTTTGTGAGGCTAACAGTGGGAGAGAAAGACTGTGAGGGTGTGTGTGTGTTTGTATGTTTGTATGTTGGTGTACTGGGCTCCTCAATCCCTTGTTCCCCGAGGGAGAAACGCTGCAATCACTCCATTAACGAAAGAGGGAGGGAGACAGGGTTGCTGGCAGGGAAAGAGAAGGATGTAGGGAAAGGAAGGACGGGAGGGAGGATGGGGCACAGCTGACTTGGCCAATAACAGCAAATAAGGCTAGCTACAAGCAGAGAGGAGAGGTGGGAGGGTCAATGAGCGTCGAGGACACGAGCACAATGGCTTGAACATGGGATGGGAGGAGGGAGGGAGGTGAGTGACAGCAGATAAAGAGGAGAGGGGACGATGGGGGGAGGAGGGGAATGAAGTGTAGAAACAGACAGATGAGAGAGTGAGAGGGAGAGAAATGGAGACAGAGGAGAGAATTGAGGTAAGAAGAGCAGGATGGATTGGTGAAGTCAGGGTCAATGGGCAGATATGGCTGCAGACTGCTCAGCGCTCAGTTTCTGTCAGGCGGCTTTTTGTCTTCGATTCTTCTCTCACGGCGACATACGACTCGCGTGAGAACAAGATTAATACGTATCAAAGTACATGATCATAATACAAGCTGCGTGACCAGAATAGAAATGCGGCGCAAGCACACACAGACACGCACAAGATAAAAAACACACAAGTCTGTATCTGGCAAGCTCCCTGCATTGCTTTCATCCAGTATAGATTGTAACACATTACAAGGTCACGGCACTGGGTGTAAACAGAAACTAGCCCTTGTGGGAGAACAGCCTAAAGGACTGCAGGCCTTTAATTGACCTAACTAATCACATCCGAGAGAATGCACTGTGATGCACGTTTACAATACCCGCCATGTTACCCGCCTTAAACGAAACATTTCAATCATTCTTTGATTCATTTAAAGTCACAATTTCGTGCCACCATTTATTTCTGTTTTTTTTTTTAATCTCCTGCAAGTTTTGCAAATAATTTTTGTCATTTTCGAAAGCTGATGAGTTTTACTAATGTTGCTGCAAACTTTCACACTTTTAATAATTGAAATGTGGGCGGCAGAGATTTTCATCTTTGTAAGAGTGTTTTAACACTTCGCCACGCCACTACCGCTTCTAACGGTTTAGAAACAGTCCGCTGCTGCTCATCTCCGTATCTTGGCAGACATGTTAGGAGGGAGGGAGGAGGTGGAACTCTATATGGATGGATCAATGTGTCACAGGGGTTGCAGTGGGCACCAAAGCTGCCACTGTTGACTAAACGAGTCAGGCAAAAATGATTGCCCTCCAAGTCCACAATGACCCTAAAAGTGACGCAGAATTGATTTTTTTTTGCATGTGTTATTGTTGAATGGACATCTTGGTGTTTGTGTATGCATGTGGAAAAGGGGTAGATGACATATATGTAATGAGAACAGGCTCAGAATCACCTCGACGTGGAGAAAACGCCAAGTGAGAAAAAGATAAGAAATACATAAACAGAGAGGCCGGCTTCAATCCTTGTTCTTTGCGTGCAGGAGAGATTGATGGCTGCATTCAGGATTTCTACACCCCACTAATTGGATTCACAGGTCATTAGATAAAGTACACAACTGAGACTGTTATGGCCTAAAGACTGAGGAAGGCAAGTGAGAGTTGGGGAAAAAGGAGAAAGGTACGAGAAGGGCAATATTGATGAGGTTGTTTGGTTCAGGACCAATAAAATTTCTTCCCCTTTCTGCTGTGTCTCCAAAGCCCTGTTCCACCACGCAGAGGTGGGGTGGAGTGATCGATAATTTGTGCAGCAAGAAAAGGTGGTGGTGGTGGAGGGGGTTGGAGGCAGAAGGAGGGAGGGAGGTTAGAGAGGAGATGGGAAATAAAGAGAAGCAGTTGATGTTATACGACTCATGTTGCCTGTTGTCTCTTCCTTTCAATATATCGTGGCAGGGAGAGGAAATGAGATTAGCCTGACCATTATGTTCTGCAAAAGAGCCGAATGAGTGAAGGAGCATTTTATTCTCCCAAAAGCACAAGGCCTCTGTGCCCCAGTTTTGAGCGCAGGGTGACGGGGGTAGAATCGAGGTTGGCTCAGCTAGATGGTAGTTTATACAAACGTGCAATTACAACCTAAATCAGCCATCATCCTAAAAGAGGATTGTGTGCTAGACTACCAAACAGAGATTACGAGTTTTCAATGTAGCCTGGCTTTTTTTTTTCTTTTGTGTGTGTGTGTGTGTGTGTGTGTGTGTGTGTGTGTGTGTGTGTGTGTGTGTGTGTGTGTGTGTGTGTGTGTGTGATTTGTAGTTCAGTGACAAAGTGAGCTCACTGAAAAATGCTGTACGTGTTTAGAGAGCCAGCGGGGGCTTGTTGTCTTAACATAGGAGGACAAGGGTACAGTCTGCTCAAACACATACAGGCATGCAGATGGCTGTTCATTAATTACAGACGGACTGGGGGAGGGAGTAACAGAGAGACAGAGACAGACACAGAGGGAGACAGAGAGACAGAGAGAGAGGTCAGCTAATGTAGCTAGCATTCTGCCTCTCTCCCTGGACAATTACCTCTGCCTGCCCCAGACCTCTTCTGGCGCTCTTAATCAAGGTGCAAGTGCGTGGGTGTTCGTGCGAGTGTGTGTGCATGCGTTCATAAGAAAAGGTTCCTGCCATCCTCAGCAGTCTCTGAAAGCAATCCGATTAAAGCCTCGCTGCTGTGGGGCCTAGCTGCAAGGCCTGCAGCTCACCTTGAAAAACCTTCTACACTCAGCTTCCCATTGAGCACAAAAGCATTTGCAAGTGTGTGTAATTATCCTAAAAGACAATGATCACTTTACTAGAATTCATATATTCTCAATAAACAATCCATAAACGTGTAGATAAACAAGTAATTGGTCCACATGTAGCGGTTAAGAGGGGCTACTGTAGTCTTCATGCCTTGCCCCTCACAGCATCCACCAGTGTGTGTTTGTGTGTCTGTGTGTGTGAATTTTAGGCAAGGCTTAGGCATAGAAATAAGCGTTTGTATGAATGTGTGTGAATGGAAAGCACTTTAGCACTTTGGCTGCTCAAATTGAACAGAAAGGTGGTATATGAGTACAGTATGTTTACCTAACTTAATAGACATCTGTGCATTTTCTTGTTATTTTTGGCCAGTTTTACAAATATACATGTATTTAAGCTTCAGTGAATTAGCTGTGACTGTGAAAGACAGGTGACCTGTCTAGAATCCACCCCACCTAAAACTGAAAAAGTGCGACATTAAGCACAAAATGTTTATCTATATTACTTTAGAATCTCAATTCTGGTTTCCTTCGGTGGATGTTAGGCCACACACACACCCTCACCACTCCCCTGTCTCATAAAGCACCAAGTATGGCCTCTGACTCTAACAGCCATTCCTTTGGCCCAACCCTCCCCTCCCAAAGTCTTCTGTGCTCTGCTTAGACAACCAATCTCCTGAAAAACAGGTAATACTTGGGAGGCTTTGCCGTGGCTTCAAAAGGCAACACAAACCCATTCATTACAAATTCCAAGAGTCTTTTCCCAATAAACAGTGGTCACATTACTGCAAACCTGGACCGAAATGAGTTCCGCTTTTTTGTTCGCGGCAGTCGAATGCCACGCAAAAGACCAATTAAAAACATTCAAATTCAGTTTCATAATGAATTTCAAGCTTCAGTGAAATATTTCCATTTGAAGGTTGGCCCGAAAATAGAAAACAATCTTCTGGGTGCATCGGCCTTTAGGAAAGATCCAGCATGGGGTGAGCCACTGGTGCCATTAGTGTAAAAAGACACAGTGTGGCAATAAGACAATCCAGGATTTTACATCAAATTACAAATTACTTAAAAAAAGATAATCTGCACCCAGTCGTGAAACTCCTTCTAAAACTGTGCAGTGTGTCATTAAAGGCAATTACCATATAGCAAACTAACTGAAGCTCTCAAACCATAATACTGTGCCCTTTATTTTATTATTTGCATAGACAAAAACAAATCTATTACGGATGAACTCAACTTCCTCTTCTGGAGAAGGCAGTGTGAGTATGTGTGTGTGGCTGTGATGAATTTTAAGTGTCCTGTTGCGCAGAAAACAAGCACCGTCTCACTAAAGTGACCGAGCCTGATGAATCAGCTATTCTCATCAGCAAATTAAAAACTAATTTCTTTCTTTATTCAGCAAACGAGGCAATTTGGCCACATTAGGTCGTAAAAAAGGGGAAAAAAAAAATCAATTGAAAAGCGGTGAAGGTCTCCTTCGTTAAATCAATTAACCACATCGACTAACATCTATATTTCCATTACAGGCATTATTACACTGCCAGTGGACTGCAAAGGTTAGTGGTGTTTAAGATTCGCTGAAGGATTTTTATTTGCCAGTACAAAAAAAAAAAACCCAAACTGATGATATAATCCATCAGCACTTCAGTATGATCTGTTATGTAAATTTAATCAGCTTTGCCCCGATTTCCTTTGGAATTTCTTCTCAACAATAGTATGCTTTCCCTTGTATGCCATGTATGGATGGGTTGGTGTGAGGAAATGAGGACATGAAATAGGCTGATAGGAAGTGGAACAATAAAAAGAAATCTACTCACCAGCTTGAAATCCTGAATGCTACAAATGAAGTAGGGAGTGTTGGGCCGCTGACTCTCAATGTACACACAATCTGCAAGTGAGAAAAAAAAAAACAGGAGATGTTCACACTTCTCAAAGCTTTCATGCTTTTAAGCAGCCAGACTCAGTAATATAATATTTTGTGTGCTGTTACCTCTGCTGAAAAGACATTTTTTTCCTCCTTGAGTCAAATTCAATTGGAATGCGAGTAATAGGATTAAGGACTTTTGGAGCGCTACAAGGTTGCCTTTCCAAAGCAAACATTACGCCCCAGGGGAATTATGTTATTGTTCCACTCCATTTATACACCAGTGAGCAATACTAGCTTTAACCCCATCCCACCCCTCAAGTCTTCACTGTGACTTGTTTTTTACTAAAATGACAACTACAGCCAACAGTTAGCTCTGGGTTACTCTGAGAGAAACAAACCAATTAAAAAAAAGTGTGTGTGTGAGAGAGAGGAGCTGGGCCGGCTGGCTGCGTGGCTAAATTGAATGTGACTGGTGGTATGGCCAGGTCATGAACTCTCATCTCCTTAACAAAAACATTCACGCTGCAGAGGACAAAAAACACACAGCCACTTCTGTTAGGAAGGAGAAAAAAAAGGAGGAGGTGGTGGTGTTGGGGGACACAGCTAATGGTTACTGCTCACCCCGCCACAGTACTTTCCAGAAACAGCCAGGTTTTTAAATGATTATTGAGAGAGAGCGAGAGATGTGAATTCACAAAAGTCAAATTAGCATAACAGTCACCTTTGGCTCTTAACTGCAACACAAAACCAGGAGTGTGATCAAACTGAGTGTAAAATGATTTATTTTGGTGTAAAACAGGAGTTTATACCAGGCAGAGCAATCAAAAGCCATTCACTTAATTGATTGAGAAACAGATCGCACACACGCGGAAGCAGTGTGACAAAAGCTACTTGAATGCTCCCAGGGTCGGTGCTCCTACCAATTGGAGCAGCGAGGAGAGGAAAAGTGTAACGCTTCTGCTGCCATTAACTCGCATGCACACACACAGCCATGAAGGAGGGCGATATCTCGCAGCTCTGTGAGCTTTGACTCATGGGGGGGAAAAAAAGAAAAGAAAGAAAGAGAGAACGCCACCATCGACAACATTTACACTGACAACACAAATGGCTGGCGCTCGTCTCGCTGAAACACCTGCTGAGCTGCTCCTCACAGAAGTATTACGCCACACTTTTCCCTAACAAAAGATCGCGTAGCCGCCTTCTCTCAGCGACCGACGCTGCCATCATCTGTTATTTATTTGTGTCAACAGAGTTATCGATCGGGCTGTGGTTTATCTTACCGCTTGCAGAGGAACAGAGAGGTGGCAAAAGACATTAAATGACTCTGACACCCAAGACACCATTTGTAGAGGGGGGCTGCTGTGTACATGTGCGCCTGTGACATCATGGGCTTTGTTTTTTGAAAAGCTATGTGTGCGCGCGTGTGTGTTTGTGTATGTAACCTCGGGGTGGGCTTGTTATCTGCTGGAGGCTGAATGAGCTGTTCTAAAAGGGGGAAGTGGGTGTGTGTGTGTGTGTGTGTGTGGGGGGGGGGGGTATTATCGCCCTTGCTGGCTCTGAGTGACGCATTATCTCTCTCTCACTACTGCCCTCTTCATGCTTCTCCACCACCACCCGCCCCCCTCCTCTACACCATCCCTGGAAGTCATTTACAAGATAACATGAATGAAAATATCCATCAGTGCTATTGTGTGATCTGTGAACAACACACTGTGTGTGTGTGTCTGTGTGTGTGTGTAGAGGAAGAGACAGAGAGAAACGGGTAGAGGAGGAGGTGGAGGAGGGAGGATCAGGATGGAGGGAGTGGGGGGAGGGCAGAGAACAAAAGAGACTAATCTGAATGAGATGACATGTTTCGGAGGAGTCAAATCGGGGGAATTAGGGTTTAGTGTCCCTTCACCTCGGCAGCACATTCATTTAGAGAGGCCAGATCTCCGAGTCTGCACCCCAGAGTGCATCAACAGGCACAAAGAACAGACAGCAAGAGTGAAAAAGATAGGTGGAGGGCAAAAAAAAAAGAGTGAGAGAGAGAGAGAGAGAGAGAGAGAGAGAGAGAGAGAGAGAGAGAGAGAGAGAGAGAGAGAGAGAGAGAGAGAGAGAGACGGGGATCTAGTTTAATCATTCACAGACAGCAAGCGAGTCTATTCTTCGAGCATCAAAAGCACATTCTGAATTCATCCTGGGCACTAAAAGTCTACCGCCTCAAGGGCATTTCTCTGAAATTGACTCGAACACGAATCTCAATGAATGTGAAAGTTAAATCCAAGTTAACGCTTCAGACTCTGTCATCTGAACAAAAAGGAGGAGGCGACGGAGCTCGGGGAGGTTTGGGTGGGTGAGTGGGGGGTTAGGCGGGGAGGAAGGCTGAACCGGGCCAAGCGGTTCCTCCGGGGGTCTGCCTGGTTTGGTTAAACGTTCCTGCCATTTTGTGCATTTGGAAATGGGTCTCCTCGCTCAAGTGGAGAAGTAGAAAGGGGAGGGGGCGAGGTATTTAACAGAGGCGGGGGTCCATGTGGGGGATGGGCTTTTTTTTTTAGGGTTATAGTGTGTTCTGGCGAATGGATGCAGGCTTCACAGGAGGCAGGAGAGCCACGGCGGTGCTTTTTTTTTTTTTTTTGCACATGAGCGCTCAATCATTCAAAAACCATACGTTTACGCCTTTCTGCTTGGAATCCACTGCTGACTGCAACGCCGAGAGAGACGGAGCGCGAGCTTGATACTTCGACAAAGGGAGATAATCAAGAAGTAACAGAGTGCAGTTCACCGAAACCTGATCCTGGTGGCGGCTGTTTCTCCGTTTAAACTGTACCTGCTGAGTTCAAGCGGCTGAATTTTCACTGTTACAACCTCACAACACACACAAACACACACTCAGTCTTTTTTTTTCTCAGCTGTACTTCATTGTTCAGCCAGCCATTCTCTCATGGCTGCCAAGCATGTCTAATCTAAAACACACCTAGCCTCAGCAAAGGAGGCATGTCCTATTCTCTTCTCCGTATCAAGCAAATAAAATGCTGTTTAATTTGCTGCAGCATTCCAGCAGAGGAGGGGAGGTGGGGGTGGGTAGGAGGTGGAGTTCTTAGATAATATCTGCTTGGATTTCTTTTATGAGCCAGCAACAATGGAAAGGTCACATTGTGAACACAGCCATGTATGCCAGTGTTTTGTAAACAGTGGTAAGGGGAGGAAGGGGGGGGGTGCATATTTTAGGAAGCAAGACGGGCTTATTAAATCAAAAAGCGACTGTTTGTTTAAGCCGTGCTTGCAGGTGGTGAGTGATAACCAAGAGGCAGGACGCACCTGCGTTGTCAGAAGTGGTGCTCGGCTCAAACGGGCAATGAAGATGTGTGCGGCTTTAGCAAAGCTAGCAACAACGACAGCAACAACCCCACCCCCAACAATATTCTTTGAACCTACTGATCTTAAAATTAAACACACAACATGAAATACTGAAAGTACAGAGCTGTGAGACGAAATATAGATAGAAGAAAGATAAGAGTGGTGCAACTAGTGATTCACCTCAGCTCTCTTGAGCAAGACCAGCTGATGACCAAGGCCACTTCCTGCTGGGCTAGTCTCAGCGGGGTGCGCAACAGGCAGTCGAGCCCTGAAGGTAAACAGACACTTGATTCTTCCTCAACTTTCCTTCCTCTCGTCTCAACAACCAGCCCAACAAGTCTCCCTTCTTCTCACTGGAAAAGCAGTGGGAAATACCTGGCAAGCGATACCATCAGCTCTCTACAATAGGGCAGGCCTACAGCTGACTGAGCTCCTAGGGGAGAACAGAAGCTCTTTGACAACACCACCACCCCCCCCACCCCTCTCCTTTCCCTCTCGGCTAGCCCACGCTTTCTCATTTAGCAGTCGGCAGGTGGTTGGATTTCACTAAAAAGCCCTTTTCCCAGAGTCTCTAGCGTGGGGAGAGATGGGAGAGCGGAGAGGGCCCTTTTAAAAATAGATCTGTTCAGTTAACGACAGGCTACAGATTCACACTGCTATGTTTCAATATGAAATGACTCCAAGGGCTTGTCCCCTATGTTAGCTTGAATGGAAACTGCAAACTGATCGACAGCTAGCTGTGGTAGCGGATGGGTTGTGCTGCCTTTTCTGTACTACACTGGCTGTCTTGGCTCTAAAAAACTAGTCCAACATTCACAGATTCACAACTTCCTGGTTTCCCAATAAGATTCATACTGACAACAATTTAGACATTTAATGATCAGTGTGGGTAGTTCTATTTTGGATAGTAACTTTGCACAATCAAAGCTAAAACAGGTTGATGGTAATGAGTGTATATTTGAAAAGGATAGCTGAAGCCCTTATAAACATAAAGAACATGGCAAGTTTGTGGGACAACCAACAGTTGTTCTAAAGTTTGAACAACTGTTGGTTGTATTTGTGCGTTACAGAGATACAGCAAGACTCACAAACACACATGTAAGCATACGACCCCAGGGTTCTGTGGTGACTGCAGCAAGGAGTGCCAGTTGCCCACATCAACAAATCCTTCAACACACACAGTGTGTTTCTCAGTCTAGCCTCAATCTTTCTGCATATATGATTCACCTTCTACACAAATCTACACTTGCCAAGAAAAAAAATGACTAAAATGAATCAAGTGTTTCTGCTGCAGTAGCCATGTTGTGTGACATACAGTGAGGGAGAAGGACAAGGAGGAGGGGGGATGGTTTCCATTAGCTCCACTGTATGGTGTGTGTCTGCCAGAGATAGGAACCATGTTTCCAACTGTTAAAAGTATGCCTTTTTATGTGACAGGGTGTGTATGTATGTTTTTCAGTACACAAATGCTGGTTATCAGCATTCTATGTATGTGTGCGCACTGTTTCTATGCTTCTAGGGTGTCTTCTATTGATCCACCACAGCAGTGTGTATAATCTCTAGAGAGAGGATCTATAATCTAGGGTGGGGATGTGGATGAATGTAGAGAACCGGCTTTGGAGGTGTCTGGCTGGGCCCGGGGAAGTGGTGCGAGCTCAGCCACAGGGTACAGATCGATTTGGCATGTCTGCTCGAGCTAGCTGTTCACCCCAGCAGCCGATCATACAAATGGCCCGGGACACAGTCCCCTGGACACCACCAGGCAAACTCCTCCATTCCTTTTACAACAGCAGCAAAGCTAGAGTTAGCTGCAGGCCCACCTACTGGCCGATTGCACTTCCCCATCCAATCGATGTGCGCTAAGCTGCCTGAACCCATCTTCAAGGGATAGAAAGGCTAAGCAGAGAGATTGGAGGGTGGCTGAGGACCAGGAGTAGGGAGATGGTTTCAATACTAGCTTAACTGTTCTTTTTTATGTGATAACACAGGCCTGTATGTTTCTAAATCTCCCCTGTGACAAAAGCAATCAAAACGGCATTTTGGTTCACGATTTCTTTCGCTTTCTGCGCTGTTCTCCATCACATTCTTCCCCTCCCCACATCTGGGGTGGCGTAAATCCCTCTTGGAGGGTGGTCAGTTTTACATATTGTGTGTCACTAGCCGGCTATAAAGGGATTTAACATTTAGTAAAGCATAATCCATTGCAGGCTTTGTGCCTGCCTAAGCTGCACACATCAAATCTGATTGCAAGAAGGCTGCTACCAATGACCAAGCTGTAGGAAACAAGCACTCTCACATACACACGCACAAGCGAGCACACACGCGCGTGCACAAACACGACTTGTCACTTGAACAATAAGCAGAGGAGACAGCAGGAAGTCGGCTGCTGAGGTGGAGGATCTTCCATGTTGACAACAGGAGGTAAATTACAAACGAGTGTACCGACGCTGGGGCCGTCACTACCCTATCGTGGCTCATTCCTAATCTAAACCAATCTTAACAGCTTCAGTCTACATGACGCGAGGAGGCTGTGACATTCAGGCCACTCCACAAATGTCAAACTAATAGAAGGAGAGGACAGGAAACGTAAATATTCCACATCAACCAGACCCTGTCCGTGCTGTTCGCTCGGTTGTGGAAATATAAATATTCGGAGGAGCTAATCCACTGAGACGGTCGACTCTGTTTATATGCCTTTTGAATGTTTCATTGATATAACTGACTGCTTCTGTTTTTGTTTTCTCACCCCTTTCCCCCAGCCCGCCCCCTACCTCGCATGGTCGACTATGAGACCCAGCGTCGGTGCTCTCTCTATTAAACATGAAATGCCAAGTAAAAAAGGCTTCAGTGGAGACTTCCGCAGAGTGATAGAGACAGAAATAGTGTGAGCAACAACAAGGCTTGATTCAGTGTGACTGCTTGCTTGAGGACTTCCACTGATACCAGCGCAGAGATAATTTAGCTGACCGGATTACGCAGCTAGGCTGAAAGCGCAGGTCTGGCTGTTTCACTGCACCTACTGGAATTCATCTGTTTAGTAGATGAAATAGAATAAAAGGAGGCCTGAGGATGATTCTGGACGTGTGGTTTGGGTAGACTGTTGAAGAAGACAGCCTAACACAGTCGCTGTAACTTCTTACATCTTCCCATTAAATACCCGAGCAGAGTGGGCCACTCCCCTCCCTCAGTACTTGACCTTTTGCAAGCTCCCAGAGAAATATAAAAGCATGAAGGCAATGATTTAGGTGCAAGGCAAGATAACAGTGAGCGGTGTAAAAGACACAGCTAGTTAGCCTGGCTTCTTTCCGTCACTCAGTGCTGACATTTCCGCCTCTAATACAACTAATTTAAACAGCAAGTAAAAGATGGGCTGTGTTTACAGCCACGAAAAAGGTCGCTTCTCTTTTTATCCTCGTTTATTCGACATATTCAAGACATACCGCCGTAGCTCGGGAAAAAAAATCCTCTCCCAGAAAGTAGAGTACCTTTTGGCCCCAGAGGAGATAGCATATTTTCAGTGAGTCAGACAGCGCTGGAATGAAATCATTATCATGGCTGTCTCTATCGTATCATCTATTGAAGCACCACTTTGCTTTATTGACTAAGCTCAAGACAAAGCTCAGAGTGGGTCAACTTGGAATTGATTGTATGATGCATTGGCCTCTAGCCTGAAGGAGTACTTCTGCTGCTGGAGAACTGCAACTTTGGAGAATCTGCAATTCCTCAGCAGCTTATGGCAGCAGAGGTGACAAGAATCAATCACTGATAAATCAATGTCAGTTTTTCCCCTATGCCTAAAATAAACTTAGTCTAAAGAAAGTGGCTTATGTTAAAAAGTGCAAGTGACGCTGAAGCTAAGCTATGCAAAAACATGCACAGGCTTTCCTAAAACCCGTCATGATGGGGCACTGGCTCTAACAGAGGATGCTTTTGTATTAGAGCATGATCTCCAACTGTGCATGCTCAAAGGGAACTGTAACACTGACAACGCCATGAGGTTACTGTTGTAAAATGTAAAGTGATGCTGCATAACGAATATTAAACTGAATTGTTCAGGACATTTATGGGCATCACAGAGGGGTCCTTTTGTTCATTCACACTTGAGCTTGCTTAACCACCACTGCTTTCTCGCTTTTCTCACTTCTTGATTCAGGGAAGAAGAGCCAAATTTTAATGGTGTGTTTGCAAACAGCATCTGACAAATCCAGTGAAGTATGCTTTCGAAAATGTGGGCTTATGACCTGGGAAAGTTTAATCATTTAGTAGCCAAGCTGATGAATGCAGCCCACCGGCTCACACAACTAGATTAAGGGTTCCTGGGACTTACCTCCGGGTCTGTAAACAACATCATCTTCTGTAATGAAGGATGTGATTTCGCCGTTCTCTGTGCGCTCGTAGCGTGATTTCTTCTTAGGCATCTTCTTTTTGCCCTTCTTGCCAGCCTCCTCGGCCGTGCCGCTGCCTCCGCCGGTGCTCCCGTTGTCGTTGTCCTCGTCATCGCTGTGCTCGCTCTCTGCATAGTTCTTGGCCCCGCCCTCCAGCGTACAGCTGCGTCGGGGCCGAGAGCTTTCGCTTTCACGGTCGCCCCGGTCCCCATCCTGCCGGCGGGACTTGCCGGCCTCTCTTTTGTCCCGGTCCCTGTCTCTGTCCCTGTCCCGCTCTTTCTCCCGTTCCTTTTCTTTATCGGCCGTCATGATCCGCCACGTGCCTTCCTCAGTCCTCTCACGGCTGGGCCTCCGTGAAAGGTAGACTGTGAGCCTGGGCTTCAGTCTTCTGAATTTACCAGTCAAATCCAGGGAAAATTTGGCCACTCCAACAACCCCAGTGTTTCAGAAAAGCTGTGGAGAAAAGAAGAAGCGCAATTAACTCGGATCAATAACCACCATTTTTACAAAATACAAACAACATTAAAAGTGTTGTTCAATACTGGATGACACCTTTTTTGGGGGTAAGAAACGCAACATTAGTTCTTGGAGATTAGGCTGCTCTGCCGACTCTTCTCAGCATCACAGTAATTGCTGGCATTCTCCTCCACAGCCAAGTATGCTCCGGAGAGCACAGAGCAGCTTTATGAAAGAACAAAACCTTCGAGCTTCCTGATCTAACATATTTCCACGCTTTCAGAAAGGTGCTAAAACAGATTTATTAAAGGGTAAAAGAGAACAACAGGAAGACAAGCGCCGCGGCTAGAGTATTTGTAACACAATGAGCTAAAGGGAAGTCATAACTGAATAAGGTAGTAAAGAAGCTGCTGCCAGCCAACAGAATTCCTCTGAGATAATATGCTATGAGGGTTCTTTTTTTTTTTCTTTTGGCAGAAGTCGCTGTTTGTAGTTTATAAGGCCACGGGAAAGCTGCAGCATAAAGCTCAATGACAGAGTTAACAGGCTGGCTTCTCTGCAGACCGTTTCTGTTGACACCAGGCTCAATTCTGCTGGCTTACTGGACTCCTCCCTCACCCCAGCCCTCTGCCCTGGCTGACAGTCACCGCTGCGTTAATGTGAAGCGACAGCTCTGGAGGGAAGGATACAGCAATCCACTGGGTAAGGAAAGGCAGAGGATCGAGGCAGAGTCACTCATTCGCCATGCCTGGTCCTCAGCCACTTGCAGCTATCTTTGTCCAGCCACCACTTTCCCCACGTCATAATAAAAAAATCCTCCATAAACAGCAAAGTGTGCAAAGCTGAAGCAGCACGCTGTCTGCACCACACAGCCTCTGCACACAGCGCCTACAAAGGAAGGAGGCTACTCATTTAAAGCCAGTGTTTGCCCCCCCTCTACTACCCCCCACCGCAACAAATTAACTAGAAATAGTTATTACAGCCCCCAGAGGGATCAGACCAGGCAATCAGCACTCACTATACCATGGTCATGATGACCGGATGGAAGCCGAAGAGTGAAAAATGAGGGACGGATACAGATTCAGGCAGGTGAAGCAACGAAGGCTTTATAAAGCATATCTGGAAGTGGACGAGTGCTTATTGACAGAGCCAGAAAGAACGTGAGGTGAAGAATAGAAGCAAAGCAAAAGGTGAAAGAAAGGCTTTTGGCGCACGCACGCACGCACACACACACACACACACACACACACACACACACACACACACACACACACACACACACACACACACACACACACACACACTTACAATGAAGAACATTTGACAACGGCAGTCCTCAGCAGCGGGTGCTGTCATCTCGCGAGCAGACACCAACTGACAGGGCAGCTGCTCTTGTCGTCGGCTTCAACACAAACACCGGGCCTGATTAAACTGCAGCCTCGTCACAGCCCCATTAATCACCTAATGATGAGTTACCACAGCGACCACTGGGCTGCTGGCGCACACATTAGCAGACGCAGAAGACACGAGGGCTCTGAAGAGTTCCAACGGGCATGTGCATGCAAGGACACACAGCCAATGTAACATACCCGAGATGGTGTGTCAAAATACAGATCACACACACACACACACCTTTTCTCCTGTGTCTATATCCGGCAGCGTGTTTTGGAGGTGTGAGGTACACGAAAACATTAATGAAGGTAGTATTTGATAGCACAGCTCTAATCCTGAGGGCTGCCAGAATTGGCGTATGAGCTAAGAACCTCGTCTCTCCTCTAATCAGTAACATAAGCCTCTTCCACTGAAACCAGCAAGGAGACTAAACTGTTGCAAATGGAGGACTGACCCGTTCTCCTTTGAAGTCGGAGGCAGTTCTAAGCCTAGTTAGTACCTTTAACATCTAGGTGCTATTAGTTTACATCTGGATACACTCCACAGAACTGCCTCAAATTCTTTATCTCCAATTACCTTGCTTATGTTAACATAATTATACTAATTAACTCTTAAAGGGGAAAAAAACTCCCATATACACACACACACACACACACATATATATATATATGTATATATATATGTGTGTGTGTGTCTGTGTGTGTGCACATGTGTACTTTTGTCTTCACACAGACTCACTATGACATGTTTAAATGTGTTGAAACGCACCGATTAACAACATATTCAATTCTCTGTGGTCATTTTGTAGCTCACCGATTGCTTAGTTTGATGCAGATAATTGAAGTTGAGTAAATTGAGTGAGTAAAAAGCAGTTAGTCAGCTTAAAGCAGTAATGCTGTGACAATGAGAAGTCATAATGTATTGATGGCTGAGAGGGAAAAGAATGAGAAAGTGAGGAGCGAGCTGGCTCTACACCCGCTAGCAGAGAAACAGACTGCTTAGCAGAAAGCAGTGCTGACTGCCTGGCCGATGAATAAGGCTGTGAGGGGGCAGGTGAGGTTTGGAGCTATTACACATCAATCACTGGGCCAGGACCCTTTGAAAGATACCAGCTGTCTTAATGGAAAAGAGAAGGAGGGGGGGCAGTGGTAGGGTTTGGGAGGGGCGGGTGGGGGGTCCCAGCTAACGGCACCTAATCCACCATTTACATTACTGCAATGGAGTCAAGGGCTAGGAGCCAGAGGCGCCCCGCTCAAATACATTACTCTTTTCCGTGCCTGTTTAAATGAGACCTCTGGCCTGAAAAACCACACAGTTTGTGGCTCGATTAACACATCATCCCCACAATGGCCACACAGCAGGTTTCTGTTACTAAACATAGCTTTCCCCCCCAGTTCTTGGTCTCCTTGAACAGCCTTTTTTTTTTGTTAAAAAGCCATGTTTTATTCATTCCCAACAAACCCACATTACCCAAATCCATGCTCATCACTGTAGTTTTAATCAGAACCTGTTTAAAGGGAAAAAACCCCCAACAAAACAAGTAAATTAGCATGTTCTTCTTGAGCTCCTATACGGCATATACAGCTGTAGGATTTCTTTTTTTTAAATCCTACTAAATTTAAGTAATTGATTGTCTTCCATATAAAGTAAATGGAGAAAACATGAATTTCTACATTTAAATGTAAAAAACGGAGAGAGAAAAAGAATCTATGAACAATAATACCAACATAGTAATAGAGTCAGTTTTGGGAGAGGGACTGAAAAGTCATTCATGGCATATTCAATTGGAGAATTATGAAGTAGCAAAATGTGATTGGCAAGGATTAAGGGCCGGCTTTGCGAAGGGATTGAATGAAATACTCGCATGAATACAGATTAGAGGAGAACAATGTTAGCATGAATATACACAGGGTTATTAACAATGAGGGTAACTCAAATTGATCCAAATAAAGCAGCCAGATCCTGAATAGTGCAGGGATCCTAGCCATGGCGATGTTGGGCTGCAGCAGGTTTTCATCAGCTCCAATCCATTACTGAGTGCGATCTAATCTAAACTGCCATCCAAGCCCCCCTAGAAACAACATCACAATGAAAGGCTCAGCTGGAGGCGAGGGGCAGGCCGCTTCATAAGGGATTCACTGTGGACTCTGCACCCTGCCTGCTTTGTCTTACCTGGTGCAATCATGGCTTGCTGTATTCTCTGAGGCCCTCTCTGTTTTAGTTCACATTGGCAGGGCAAAGACACTTGTCTGCTCTACTTGTTTTTCAATTCACTGATGAGTAACCACATCTTTTTTTCCTCCCCCCCCCCGCTAAAGCTGCGCTCACAAAGCCTCTATTTTTAGACGGCATCCGGGGTTAGTTTAGTAGGTAAAAGCCATGCTAAAAAAATAAAACAGAGAGAGATAGACAGCTTGGGGCTTTCCAACATCAACATTTAAAACCTGCCTGGAGACACTCTTGAGAAGCAAAGCACTGCTGCACAAGAAATGATTCTCATGCACAATGACGATGTGTTCAATAAACTCGGAATGCCTAAAAAGATTAAACAAGACAATTTTCAAGATCTCTCTGGGCTAACAATAGCTTTCAAAGGCAAAATACCAATAAAGTACATTTTCTGTCCAACAACTCAAAGGCACTTTCAACCACAGACATAAGAATCGTACTGTGTGCTCCACAGGGTCTAAGCCTCTACTCCATCTCTAAAAGAAGGCTAAATCCCCCTCTAGTCCCTGTTTGTGAGCTCTCCGTGAGGGCTCCAAATAGCTCAGAGGGGGCCGCTCCACAATCCGAGATGTCCATTATCTGCAGGGTCTGTGAGCGGGGGCTTCATTTTGCAGCCTTATACCGGCTACTTGAAGACATAGTACCTCTCAGTCAGACACGTTTGTCTGGCTGGAGCTGACTGCTTCATGAAGCATCATGCTCTGACACGGCTCCTGAGGGAAATGCCAAGGTTGTCCGGTGTAACCCTTCCAATTTCTTTTAAATGAAGCGCTCTTGAGAAATGTAATCGTGAGCGGGACTGTAAAAGACTCTCCCAATGTGTCAGTGATAACACGAGGAGGGGAATGTGAGGTATGTGGCAGCAGAAAGCGCTCGGGTGAACGTGGCTCCTAATTGAGTTTCTCTACTGTCGTGCGAGCAGCTTTCTTACTGTGAATAAAAATGCCACATTCAAAAACATTTCTACTGCCTCTTACCTCAGGTGAAGGACCCACAAATTTGGGGGGGGGGGGGGGGGGGGGGGGGGGGGGTGTGCCCTAATAGAAATTATGCCCAAAGGTAAAGATGGGGTCAGCAAGGTATAAATACACACTAGGGACACATTTCAGAATGTTTGTAGTGGAAAATGTGTGTTTCTTCAAACATTTATCTCCGTAAAACAGAACAGAGCTCTAGCAGAGGGGAAAATGAGTTACATGAGTTTATCAAACAGATGTATACAGTAAAAAGAATTACTGGGAAAGCAAAAAACGAAATAAATAAATAAACAGAGATTCTGTGAACTGCTGAAAGGACTCTTAATATTTGTGCACTCAATCATGTAGCACTTCCTCTGATATTCAGGAATCAAATATCCCCACTCTTCCTCCCGAAATCTGCCCATCAGCTTAACGATCCTATCCATCAGTTCAACTCCAACTGGTAGTCTAAATGAGCGTGAGAGGGGAGGAAATGTATTCATACGGCTGCCCTACATCCTCCAGCTACTCTAATCATTATGCCACACAGAGTGACGTGCCAACACTGAGGAAAAACTAACATAAATAGATAAGAGTGACAGATAAGACAGCTCTGAGGTTTCAAACTGACAGCACAGGCCAAAGGGGGGGCACTGAAGGATGTCTTAAAGAATAGCTCCCCAAAACAAAGCCATTAGGTCAGTACACAAAACCATTTTTCCGCCTAAATTATTTAGCTGTGTGGTGGCAAACTGCTCCATCCTGGAGCAGATGGCTGAGGATGGGGGGTGGGGTAGTGGAGGACAATCCTTCCTTTCAGTGTCTTATAATGATCGGAGCCAAAAAAAACACCTCCACCTCGAGATACCACAGGATGGTATTACCTCTAATTAGGCAGGGCTATTATTTTATATGCAAACACCTCTCCTCCAACCACCAACTGCCGCCGCAACACCAACACTTGACTGATTGCCATTACAAACCAAATAAAACGCAGCATTCATCTCTTTAAAAATAGAACTCGCTTTTGTTTGCATCCTACATGCTAATTTGAGCTTCCTCGGAGCCAAAGCCATAACTCATGCAGCCAGTCGACGTATAAGCGCCGCAAATACGCACCGTCAGGAAGGCTTCCTAGGTTAGAAATGTGTTTGTTTAAGAAAAAGATTTAGAAAGCAGTCGACGGGGGGTACAATATTCAGTGTGGCATTCAACCTTGTCATCCACCATCTCAGTCATGCAAGCCAGTGATCTTAGGCGGAGGGGAAAGCACCCTCTGTACTGTGCATGAGAATAATATGAATGATGAATCTGTGAAGCCTCCACAGAGCTAACCACACTTTTTTAAACTAAACCCACAGATGGGGCAGTGTTGTTAACATTGCCTTCTTTTGGATGAGTCTCCCTCATCCAAAAAAAAAGGAGAAAAAAAAGGCATGAGTGGGGGGGAGGGGGGGGAAGTGGCTAGGAGTGATGAAAACAGTGCTGGAACAAGTAGGATCTGAGCTCAGAGCTCTCACATCCTCTGAGGACAGCTCATAAAACATGCAGTGGCTGCGACTGGGCCTCTTGCAGTAGTGGCATTTTAGTGCACCCTGCCACACACAGGTAGCCTACAAATACACACAATTAATTTTAAAGAGCATGGAGGAGTCAGACCTGCATGGTTTACTACTTGGAACACAAGCAAATGCTCAGGTCTTCCCCTAAATTAAGGCATCAGCTACAGAAGGCAACTATTTTCCAAGATTATTAACAGCAGGGGCCTGGAACAATGGGCCTCTGGGAAAATTTAAGAATAGAAGCTAGGCATTAGTCGGTGTACAGTAGTGATCCAGAGATTAACTCTGCCTGTTCATGTGTGAAATGAAGACTTGATCCCCAACTGATAGTGTGCTATGCCTCCAGCCAACACAAGCTGAATATTTTTCAGCCCCACATCCCAATACATAACAATTGCAATACATTGGATTACGCATGGCATCCTCCACAGTGCAACAATGATGACGCATTAAAAATACCAGCCAACACCAGAAATCTCAGGCAGGCTATGGTCCCGCTATTTTTTTCCCCTTTCTTTCCTCTAAACCAAAGGTGAACAGAGCTGGCTGTGTGTGTGAGTTGATGCGAATAATCCTCAAATATTCCAGGAATGTTAATGTTAGGCTTTGACCATGGCAGCCTTGCAGACTTCTCCTCTTGTCGCCGGGCCATTGATGACATTAAAAACACTACCTGCCTGTGCCAAGAGCATAAAATTTAAGAACAGCTTGCCTTCTTAATATTCAATAAAATAATACCAGGGGAAGAAATAATAATGTGCACTGCACTAAATTACCCCAGTGCTATGAGACACAATTGTTACCTAATCCCATGCTTGCATTCTGTTTAAATACAGCATATGCTCTGTTCATGCATAGGAAAACGGTCTTAAACACGTCTGCCATTGCCGTCGCTTTGGTGAAAATCTAGGGAGGGCAGGTTTGTGCAGCTACACGCTTGTTAAAATAGCTTCCCACTGCATCTGCGAGCTTATAAAAAGCCACTGAGAGCATTTTCACTACAGTGCTGCATTCATCTGTGTGTATACACACGTGTCAATCTGAAATGTGTAGGCCATTGACACGCACCACGTAGATATATAAACAAAAAATTGCTGCTGCTGCTCCCGAGCAACTGTATTTGCAGTTCGGGTCAGACTATGTGCTCAGCCAGTTTAATGGTTGGAGTGTAATGTGCCTTGACCTTCTATCTTTCTTTCAGCAGCTCCTTACATATATTGCTGTCTCTCCTCATATATCACTGGGGCAAATAGCGTCCTTCACCCTGCTCCCTGCTGTCCCCTCCTTAAAAGGCTGAGGGGACATCTTTGCCTGCTGTACTCAATTGACAGCCCTGGCAGCTTCTTCACTGAGCACGAGGGGAGGGGGGAATAAGGCTCGTCGAGGGGAAATGCTGCAATGAATAATTATGTTTCATAACGTGCCCCCCTCCCTCCTTTGTTAGCATCAAACAATAATTAATGGGGAACAGGGTGGGGAGGAGGGAGGGGAGGCAAGTAAGAGTCTGCTTTTTGCTTTCCACAACAAGAGGGTCAATATGCCCTTCAACCCTTTCTCTCTGCTCACTGTCAACGCGGGAGATGCCTCATCCCTCTAAAAACATGCTCTTAGCTTATTTATGATCCCAGTTGCTCTGTTGGAGAAAAGGCAGTATTCCTGCTACACTCAGCGAAAACCGGCCGGATCGCTTTACACAGCAGTTCACTGCTTCCATCTCTACACCTCTCTCTCAGCAAGCCAACCCAACAATTCAATAATGAATATGAAACGCCTCCTGATTGATGTCTACGGGAGTTGGAGGAGCTGAAAATATGGGGCTATCGGACATGGGCTCGACTTGATTACGTTTTTGTTTTAAGTTAAAAAAAAATCTCTGATCAGCAGTGGCAAAGCCAGTCCTGATCGAATTAGCGCCGCACTAAGAGCTCCATTGATCTTGGCGCTCATCTGTGCATATGAGGCCCGGAAAGGCAGCTGGTAATCCAATAGCAGCAATGGGAAGTGCTTCAAGGACTCTGCTGTGTTTACCCACCTATTTCCTACGTAGAGAGGCAAGATGTTAGTGCACGCCACTCACTGGGCTGATTGGAAGCCTCGGGGCCTTGGGAACGCCAGTGAAATGAATAAGAGCCGCAGTGTGACCAAAAGCAAGGTACTTGAAAGCTCAAAGTAATTGCTTTCACCACAGCTATCACGTAATGAGTAAACAGGATGAATCAAGCAGAGCGTAGATCAGTGTTTAAATGAGCTGTGCAGTAACATTCAAGTCCTAATAGAGGCTTCACTTCATAATCCTGGCCAAACCTCTAAAGCCAAGACTGATGTCAATTGAAAGGTTCTTTTTCACAAGAGATTTAAAGTGTAAAGTCAGGAGAATCGATGCTGGGAAATCTGTCTTTACACTGCAATAACTTCATTGCATTCGGCACCGATGCAAACCTTTGCAATCAATTTTGCATGACGTGAATGACATCGAACAAGAACCCACAGGGCAGAGATCATGTGAAATGAAACAGAGCAAATCTGAGGCAGTAAAGGGCAAAACATGCAGCTGTTTCTGTTTTGGAAGTAGTTCAAGTGTGGTGCACCTGGACAGCGTTCCTGTTGTGCATTAAAGATTGCGGCGCTGCTGCCACAAACAATGACGTTTCTCACACACGTGCACACACACATGTAATCCATCAAGGATTCATGAGTGAATGTTCAATAGCAGACCGAGTGCATTTCTCTCTGAATTTCTACGAACATTATTGCTAAGGATTGTCTTATTGCATTGGAGTCACACTGGGTTAAATATGTACACTTGGGTTTTAAGGGGTATTTATTATTTTCTTCTTTTTTTTTGGGTTGTATGGAAGCCCCAAACGCAATTTCATTGTTCTTGACAATGACAATAAATAAATAAATAAATACTAATACTAAATACTCTCCTTCATATCACTGCAGCAAGAAAAGAGTGAGAACTCTTCATCAGCCCACAGGCGCACCACAAACACACACTACTCTCATACCACACTAATAACCTTGGGCTGTCTACCAATGGCATGACTTTATGGAACAGTATGGGCTCTAAATAGAAGCTCAATTTCTCACCAGCAGTCTGTAACAGCTCTATTTCAGCCACCCTGTCATTAAATATTTATCTTAGCAGAGTGGCAGATACCAAGGTGATATAACCATTTAAAAATCCAAATCTAGGCCTTTTTTTCTGCCCCTCGCACTCTCACTCACTCCTCCACTGCCACAACAAAGACCTATTTTTAAAAGGATTATCTACAAGTGTTCCTTTAATCAGTGCACGGCAGAATTGTAGAAATCCCTCAACAACAGTCCCAGAGGAATACCTTTCTCTGAAGCCCTATCAGGAAGAGGATCTCCTTCACCGACAGCAGGCTGTGAGTGAGTGGGAGTGAGTGTGTGTTTGAGGATGAAAAGATGTGCTGCTACCTTGCTATGATGTCCTCTCTAACAATCTCAGAACAAAGGCCTCCATTTTGAAGTGGAGTTATGATGGCATGGGGCTCTTAAGGTCTTCTGTTGCTGTGTGTCCTATTGCTTTCTATCCTCTTTGTTAGCCTGCTGTTTGTTATACTTGCGAGATCAGCCACTGTTGTGGGTGGCTGGGCATACTACAGCAACCGGTGTAGGGCCCGAGTGCCAAAGCCGACAGTCTGTGGGAGGGATTGTGGGCGTTATAGATCACTGGGAGACAGATGTCCAGTCTTGCCCCTGTGCTGACACAAACACTAACCCCAAAAAGCTGTGTGTTTGCAAACTGGACTGTTTCCTGATGGGTCTTAAGTTCAACTTTATCAGACTTTATCAAGGCAGCATTCCACTGCTTTGCTATTTATAAAACATGCACTCAAGAGATAAACGTAGGAGAGCCAAATCAGTGATATTAACAATGAAAAAAATCTGGTTTGTGTTATTACATGAATCTATTTTTTCCCCCTTTATAAGATAAAGGTAGCTAATCATCTCCAGTACACCCACATACAAAAACCGATGAGCTTGTTAAATTTACTTTATTTTCAAGTAACTGCAAAGTGGGATGACCCTTGGGTGTTAACTTTTAACAGCAACCACAATAAGCACATACCCACTTAAATCACCTGGATAAATACATAAAACCTGTTAGTCTGCAGTAGCCTGTAGTTTCCCAATAATACTGCACCATCCCAGTGGCTGTGTTGCGTGAATTCCTTGTTTCAAGAAGAAGTCCTTAATGACGTTAGCTAAAGCGGTATACATGCTCTGTTATAATGAGTTGTTTGTCTATTCCCTCTTTATACTAGATCGTGAAGCTGTGACACCACCAGTGCAGTGGGCTGCTGGGTAATTTTCATTTAAGACTAGACTGAAGACTGAAAATTAGTTCCCATTTAAATGTCAGAAATTTTCATTTTAAAATGTAACTGACTGCACTGTCGCATTACTTCAAACAATAGATGCCATTTAACTCTTTAGGGTTACTGTTAGTTGGCTTTACGCTTAAAAGTCAGCTAACAGTAACCCTCGAAGCGCTTGAAGCAGTTTCTGTCTTTTCTGGTTTCTGTCGATTTCTGGTTTGCTTACAGAACAAATGACTGGGTGTGCATTAAAAGCTGGTGAGCGTGGTCTCTGCCTATGCAGGTACACTTGGAAAAACCCGGAAACTAGTCTAACAATGATCAAACCATGTCTTTACTGACATATACTGAAATGTAAAAATCAGCCTTATTAAGAGTACAGGGGATGTTGGCAAAAGTCATATTTATAGGGGAAAGAATTCAAGTAGCTTTACATAGAAATTTTAAAAATAAAGTAGAACAATTAAAATCCCACATGCTCAAAAAATGCTCAGTTTGCCTTTTCAAAATGTTATGGCTGTAGCGGTGTATTCAACAATGTATTTATTGGGCTTGCATTGTTTCCAATTTTTGGATTTGGATATTCTCTGCTTTTGTTTTTAAGATGCAGACATGTATAAGAGCTTGAGTATACAAGCTGAGACTTTTCTTTATGTGATCACTTTACACATATATTAAAAATCACAGCACAGTCATTATTCTTACTGTGCATAATTTGGCTGTGATTACAATATCAGGCAGAGCAACACTTAACGCCCAATCCCCACTCCCCCTTCCCTAACAAAGTTTGGAAGCCTAAAAACATGGATGTTCAGGACAGATTTAGTCGAAGTCTACGCATCTACAGTCTGATAAACATTACAAGCTGTCTTCTGCTGGAAAACAAGCAGCCTGATTTTGTGAGCAAAAATGACAGCAGGTGTGAGCATACGAAGAAATGCGAGTTTGGATAAAAGCATAAGCATTTAATGAATACAGTGAAAGCCTCTGGAGAACAGATGACTGGCAGGGCACTGGCAAGACAAGTATCATTGTCTCTGACAAACGCAATGAGATTCTCTGCTGCACTAAAAGTGTCATGCTCCAATAAGCAGAATCAAACCCTTTGAGCATCTGCTGTCTTTAACTCGGCCTCTCTTTGTTTTATTGTGCACTGTCACAGTTAATGATTTCCTCCAGATCTCCATTTTCCACATGCGATTTACATGTTTGAAATGCTCAGTTGAGCAGATGCAGGTTTGTGAAACAACCATTACTGCCAAGCGGAATCCTATGAGCGTTTGGGTAGAGCTTAGAAATTTCATTTCAAAAGCTAGGTTGATCAAGAGAAAACAGACAAGGTATCAGCATATTGCCTTTCAGTTTCTTCTTGTTTACATATCTGAGTTGTGCAGTCATCCCTTCCAGAGAGAATCGTGGCCAGCAAAAACAATTACACTACCCCCGCCCAAGCAAAAGCCTCTCACTGGCTGCCTCGACTCAGCCCGACAATCGTGCCCATTAGATCTTTCTGTGAATTAACGCTAGTTAACTTAAATCACTGACAGACATCAAGAATAGTCATTAGCCTGTCTTTTAAAAAAAGAGAGAATGATTTGCTGGTTCAGGGAGATCATCTCCTTACACGCAGCCTGGGGCAGCCCTCACTGTCTAGCTCATTATTTTGTAAGAACAAGGCCACTGATGAATCCTGTTGGATTAAATGTAAGGTGTTCCTGTTATGACCTGGCTTATACACACGCACACAACAGCCGCCTGCATAAAGCTGGCTCCTTTTACAGACAAAAGAAAATTAAGTTACTCGCCAACGCCGCGAATATACAGATAATTCTCCTTCGGCTGAGCTGCAAAATCAAAGTGAGATTTCTGGAGTACATCACTCCCACACAGCTGCACACTCGGCTCTGAGAAAAGCTGTCAAATGTTGGGCTTTTTGTGGATATTAGCTGAGCTGACAAGTGCCAATGATACACTGTGAGTGATAAAGACATTCATTCCTGCTCAGAGTTTTTCCAGATGTGATAGTCTGCAATGCTCCAGCGCTTCATTTACAGGACAGGAAAAAAGAAAAGAGTCTGTTGCTGTGCGCCCCCCCCCCCCCCCCCCCATTTACGTTGCCACGGTGACAAATGAAAAGCAGAATCACCCACACAACTAATCAAATGAGTGAGTGACAACAAGTCAATATTTTCTCATTGTGTGGACAAGCAATATATCTGCACAGTAACAGCCTGTGCTGCATAGCTTGAAGGCTTAGGCAATGCTAGACTCGGAGCATTATGAGGATAATGTGCCAATAATCTGGCTCGGTGCGGCTGTTAAGACCAGCGCCAATAAAAAGACACGGTATCAATAGAGAACCACTACCAAGTACGGACTGAATTACCAGTGCAACAAACATAGTCTAGACTCGTACTTAAAACAAGAACGGAGCATCATGTAATGGCTACAAGCCAACAAAGACAAAAGACGGAATTGGACATTGATCTGTGGAGGTTTAAGAATAAACAAGACATCCTCAGAGTAACCCTGAACAGTATGCAAACACACCGTACTCAGATGTGAGAGGAAACAAGAATAAACGAACATTTAGTGCTCAGAGAATTAAGACTGTGTACATTTTACGTAAACTTCTTAGGGCTCTCTTGTCATTTTTAAAAGACATCTCCTTAGAAAAAGACAGCAACACACACACATAAATTAGCCTCCTTTTGATTGCATCCTCAACATAAAATGGAGTAAACATCATCTCTACAAGCTTGGTTAAACACGAGCAAGATCAATGGGCAAATTTATCAGCAAATATTACCATTCGCTGCCTGGCAAGTAATCATTAAGGAATGGCACTGATGCATTATTCATTGGCTAATGTATAATTCAGACTTAATAGCAGATTTATGCATAAATAAAGCCGTGATACATTTAAACACATTTAATGTTTACTCACTAAAATAGGATATGAATGCACAGCATTAACGCATCCCCACTGGTGTCATTTGATTAGCTGCTACTAATCCAGAGGATGCGGGGACATCAGGTGGCAATAGCACATGGATTTTATGAATACATGCTACTAATGCAAAACATCTCATCTAAAAAATAAATATAGAGTAGCTATCTGGGGGTAGGTGCCTAAAACAATGTTACACGGTATTACGTTCTGAAGTAAATAAGAACAGGGATTGGTCAATAAAGCCCAGGCGTGCTGTAATTTAGTATTCTGTCATGCAAAGATTTGTGCGGCTGTCGCTTTATCTCCTTCAGACATCAGCGGTGATTAAAGCTCATATCAAGATTGCGGAGATGTTCTTGTGGTAGTGTCCGAGCTGGTGTCAAAGGGACAGTCAACAGGGAGGACGAGGGAAATAGAGAGGACGCACAGGCTCCATCTGACTGTGTTCAGAGCAGGCAGCCCTGTGGGGACCGCCATTCCACTTTATGGCCATGCACTGAATTAACAAGGCCAGATGTCCCCCCACTTAACATGTGCGAAAAGTGCCCTCTGATGGGCTCAGCTGCTTTAAGGATGTACAGACATAGAGCTGGAGGAGGGAGGGTGGAAGGAAAGGAGATAGGGCCTATTTTCAATTATCCCAATTTCTCACTCATCGCTGGCTCCTGAGGTTTTTGTTAATTAAAGATATCGGCTTTTCCTCTGTGCACACAACAAATTAAAAGGAATTTTCTATGAACAATCAAAGCACCTCTCCAGTCCTTATTTGCTCTCCATTTCAGTAGTCACCCACCAGAGGGTACTGCCTCCTTAGCAGTTCCAGTACCACTGTTTCATGTGCACTGTGTCAATCCGCGGCTAATGTATTCTAATGAGTCACCAGTACACCGCTATCTGCAAGGACAATAGGTTGCGAAGTGGTGAAGCAAGCTCGATCCATTTAGAAATGAAACCTGTCTAAAAAACTCCACAAGTCCTGGAGAGATTTATCATCGCTCCTCAAAACCTCCAGTCTGCTTCTGTGCAGTGGGGGTGGTGGAAATGGTAGGAAAAGCTAGGACTTTCATTGATTTTCCACCTGGCTTTTCTTTAACAAGCCTGTGCTTGCTGTTCTGTATTGTCGAGGTCAAAAGTGGGAGAGTAACTGCAAGAAATGCCTTTAATGTGGCCTAAGATATACACAGTTGAGCCCACATTCAGAAAAAAACGGAGATGTAATTTACCTATGTTTAAGCGATAAGCATCTCACAACAGTTTGTTTTTCAGGGAGTCAAAGGCCACATGTGTTTTCATTCATGCAACCTATTATAATAACAACTGAATCGTTTTCTTTGTAATTACAAAGGAATACAGTTGAGTCATTCAGGCTATTACCCGAATGGAAAACATATCAAGACCCCAGCAGACTTTCTCATTAGAGAGAAAATGATAGGCCCGCCAACACTGCATCAATTACAACTCGCCTTTCTCTAATTCTTCATGCGTTACATCATAATGCTAAAAAACAACATACAGCAACCTCAAAAGTGTGTGGTTTTTTTCCCTTTCTTTTTTTAAATTCTAGCAGCCAGCAACTGCCATCATCCTGACACCGAAGAGGGAGAAAAAAAAAAGGGGGCAGGGACACAGTGTGGTGCAATCCCACTGAGGGCCATCATGCGAGCAGATTAAATAACATTTTTCCAATGCCCTGTCAAACATTCAGCCGCCTCTGAGCAACCAGACAGCCGTTACAGCCTCACTCTATGAAGCATCTCTCTCTCTGCATGGTCAGAAACAGCCTCTTTGATCTGGATATCGCCCCTCAGATTCCTCAGAGGTGACACTCATACACGCGCCCGTATGTGAGCTGAATGTTTACTAGCTCTCTGTACCTTGTCAGCAGTGAGGACTTGTGTTTGTAAAGTGCGGTGGGGTAGTGGGGGTGGCGGCGGCGGTGACTCACGCCGCTACCTGCTTCCCCTGGTTTACATGAATCAAACAACACAGTCTGCGGACTCGGATCAAATTCCACATCAGATTTCATTTCCCACAAACACTAGTATAAAGCACTGCAAATAGACAAGATTGAAATGATACCGACAGCAGTAAGGCGGTGTGTACATAATTAAGATTTAGGTTGCTATACTCTCATCTGATAACAGCCTGAGTGCTGTGAAATGCTCGGCGCTCTCTTTCCATACAAATCCCACACTGCAGAACAACTCAGGCTCCTGTGTACAACTCCATTAAGAGGTCTGACCACTTCCTCTTTCGCTCCGTCCACAAGTAGTGAAACTAAATGGATATCCTAACCTCTGGGGAAGTGAAGAGGACGCCGCTTTAAAATGTGTTCACAAAGGCCAACTATGCAAGTTTTCCCACATGAGAGTGCAGGCTGAGACTGTGATTGCATGGTACGCAGACGTATATAAGTTAGAAATGGGCCCATTAGTGGCATAAAGGACTAAACCCAACCCTGCTGAAATAATAAAATAATACATATGGTGGGCCATCTTAATGAATGGCATTGGTTTACGTTTTTAAAAAAGCTCAGGATAATATTTCTGGCCTGTTTTAGTGGTGCAGTTAAGCTTAAAAGTAGTGAAATCAACTCAAAATCATCAACAGAGTGGCAGTAGGACCGGTCATAAACAAAATCAAATGATCAAAATCACAAATCGAGTCAAACACGGGAAACTAACAGACTGGCAAGCTGAGATTTACAAGTTAAAGGAACACTAGGAACAAGACACGCTGTTAAATTTTTAACCACACCTGCACCTTGTGCCTGATTCAGTGCCCCATATTCTCACTCACATGATTTTTTAAAGCAGTTGTGCCATACATTAATCACAAATACGCTGTCGTCCCACTCAAGCAAATTAATCGCATCTGAATCATTAAGGTAGAGGTCACTTCCTAGCTACCAAGGTGACCAAAAAGAAAAAACAGGCACAGGAAGCTTGGTGTGGTAGAGATTAACTCCTCGCAATTAGCAATGCAACTCTGAGTTTATGTGGTAGTTCAGCACAAAAATCCAGCAGAAGGATTCCAGGAAGGGACTGTTTTTACACAGCGCAGAATGAAGGCAATCACCGCTTCACTCCCCCCCACCCCTCCTTGATTTGAATCTGTGTTTGTGCTTATGTGCCCAAGTACCCAGTGGATTCAGCCTCTGACACCCAGACTTACTACGACCAATTTACAGCGGTTTAAGTAACCCCCCCCTCCCTCTGCCATAACTCGAAAACAGTGGATTAAGCTGCCTTTCAGACAAATAACTGTAGTCTGCTTTAAAATCCTAAGCTGCCACCTCCTGAACATACACACAAACACACACACACACACACACACACATCCCACCAGCCACCCCCCTCTTGCTCTTTTCAACCCCAGAGCCTCCCCCACCTCCACCCCCACAGTGAGAGCTGCATGTGCTCCAGCCAGAGTTCACAGCCTCTGGGGTGCTGAAGGGGGGGGGGAATCAAGTTAATTTGGTGGGTCCTTCCATAGTTTGCAACTGGCAAGGCCGTTCTCACAGACAGTAAACTCCCCCATCTTTTAAAAAAACAAAACGCTCCACTTAGCCTCCATTATTACAGCTGGATTACCAATTTATGACATGACAAAGAGTGAAAATCCAACAGTCGAGCCTATAATGTTACACTCAATCGACTCAAACTAGGGGGAAATCCCACTAGTCAGAATGTATGTACGACCAACTCACTGAGACTCATTTTGACATTTCTCCTGTAAAAATGCAACTTTTGTTTTTGGTCTTTCTTTTTTTTTTTAGTTGTTCCTCAAAGTTAATTGATTGCTAAAATGCTTGAGCACGAGGAACTTCCACATGTCTGATGTTTCCTTCCCTGGCAGCAAAAACTGCATTGCAAGCCCAGTTTCTGTTTACTTCATTTTTCACACTTAAAAAAAAAAACCCATTAGCTGCTGAAACTACTGTTAGAGTGCCCGCAGGGTCACGGAGGTTGTGTTGTGGGGGTCTGCTACAGTCCACAGGAGATACAACTTTGCAGCTCAAAAACAGTTGAGTGGGGGTCACACTTCCTCCTCTGGGTATAAACAAAAATAAGGGCATTTCAGACTCAAACTGTGCGTGTGCCACCCGGCTTTTCGCCTTGCTAGTGCCCAAATCCAGTGTCTTTATCACACACATACACACACACAGCTCCCAGTCTGCCCCCCCCCTCCAACCACAACTCTCCTACAATCTTTTTTTTTTTTTTGTATTCAACTACTCACCCGCCAGTCTGCTGATTCTTTGGGAGTCCCACAGACTGCTGCAAACAAGTTCAAAACGCGATCCTTGCCCAGGATGACCCACCGAACTTAAAAAGGCAAGCCAGCTGGACTTAATCCAAGACCCGGGACAAAAACGAGGCGAACACGGACACTTTTTCTTCTTCTTTTTTTGTATCCCCCCACTGAAAGAAGAAAACGCCACCCGCACGGAGGGACTCAGGCGAGCACTTGCTTCAACAAAAGACGGTTTCACTTTACTGATAGGCTGCTCACGTCCGGAATGAGCCCGATCAAAGGCACTACAGCGCTAGCGAGTCCCCCCTCGAAACTGCTCCTATTCCCTTTGGCCGTGTTGTTGTTGCTGTCGATGACAGTGTCCACAAGCAAAGTAACATAGCGCTTGTTTCGAGGGGTAGGAAACCAGCGAGTTCGCCGTTAACAGGCTCCGCTTCCTTTTTCCACACACACACACGCACACACACCACGATCTTGCTCTCTCTCTCTCTCTCCGTTTCGCACACACACACACCACGCGCACGCTCTCTCCCCCTTTCTCTCTCTCTCTCCTCCTATGCACACACTCCACGCTCCCTCCGAGTCTGTAAACCTCCCCCCTTCCTCCTCTTCTCTTCCTCCCCTCCTCCTCCCCCTCTTCAGCTGTTCAACAGACGCATCCACATGGCTGACCTAGTCTTTCTTTATCCAGACACTAGTGAAGGAGAATTACGCCGACCACACTCAAAAAAAAGGCGGAAAAAAAAAATCCGAGCGAAACAAAAACATGGACTGGATTCAAATAATCGTCATGGACAAAGATGGGGTGGGTTGGTGGGTGGTTGGGGGACGCCATTGGGGGCTGCTGATTGATGCCAGCGCCGTGGGGACACCGATGCGTGTGCGTGCGCGCGCATCAGGAAGCGAGGTGCAAGGCGGCCAAAGTAGCCCGACACGACCTTCATCATCATCATCATCATCACCAAGCGATCAATGACAACGCTTATGGGGAATGTGACTGAAACACTAAAGCGACACAATGAGAGCGTGCAGTAGCGCTGCCTTTGTAAATAATTGCTTAATAGCCCACATTTCCCGCGCCACGCGGCACTGACACGTTCCTTTTCTAAACGGTGACACAAATATATAAATAACTACATGTAACGCCATCCTTACGGTGCAGGTCGCTGATTTCTATCTGAAAACATTAGTACGTGCACCCCCTCCCCACCCCTCCAGAATATACACCAGAGAGACGTGAGTGGATGCCGCTCTGGTTTGTAGGAGCTCATTTGCATTTTTGGATAATGAATTAATTAGTCACCCCACCCGTTAAAAAGGCAGAAACAAGCAGGGATGATAATGTGACTAGTCCATTAGCCATAGTTCGTTTTTTTGCAGGGGGGGGGGGGGGTCTTTTTTATTTTTATTTTTTATTTTTCTAACGGTAAACCTGTACATTTTTCCAAGGTCCCTGCGCTCATTTTGTTGAATTTCACGGTAAAAAAACAAAAAAACAAAAAAAAAAAAACGCACAACACTATTTAGTCCCCCCCCCCCCCCTTTTTTTTTTTTTATTTAAATCTAAATGCCGCCATTAAAACCTGACGGCACACTAACACACCTGGGAAGAGCAGTGACACAAAGATGGACTGTGTTACCTTGTAAATTAATAGGATAATTTTCATTTCACCCAGTGAGTAGCTTGACACATTTTCATTGTCTTAAACATGATATTGGATCACTGTAAAAAAAAAAAAAAAATCCAATTAACTAAAGCAAATAGTGCATTGGGCTAGTTTCTTTGGCACAAACATGGGCAGCAGGAGAGACAGGCAGTGAGGATTGATAGAAATTGAGTTGAGGGGTGGTGTGCAGGGGGCTCTTCATTGTGCTACAAACCACGTTGGTCGTCTTCATTTCAATGGCAGCGGTGTGGTGGTGGGCTCTGCTGTGTAACAGAGTGCTGGTAAAAACCTTTTCCAGCTCCTGAGGCAACTGTCCTGACCCCCCGCCCCCACACCACTTAGAAACCCAATACCATGAGCAGCCACAGCTCCTCCCTCATCACAGTATGTATACATTTCACAGGATCAGTGTTTATGATATTTACACACAGTCTCCCCTCCTTTCCCCGAGACGCACAAACACTCAGAGGGTCCAGAAGGATGGATGGGGAGATGGAAACGCACGTCTCCCTCGGTTTCTATCACAAAATCAAAGCGTAAAAGATTTTTCAGTCTAGTGACTCAAAATGCCACCATTCCCAGCACAGCGCAAGGCTTAAGTTGGGCCCAAGACGGCAGTGAAGGGCGAGTGCAGCGAATCCACTCTGAAGGCAGTGCGAAGCAAAGCTGGATTGGCTGGCCCGGGCAGGCTCCCCTCCCCGGCAGATGAGATCCCATTATCAGGCGGACGAGAACTCCACCTCCAGGATTTCACAGCTCCTCTGTTTATCACATGGCTCTGTCAAGTTGGGCACCATTAACCAATAATGAAAGGAGACAACCGGTGCAGTTACAAGCAAAGCACTCCACATTCTACAGGCCTAAGCATGTATCTGGGAAGCTGACTGTGTCTATTCAATTCTGTTCAGCATTCAAACGGCCCATCACAATACCTTTTCCCCGAGCGCCCCTCTCTACAGCTATAGCGCCTTCGATCCCGACAGAGCAAAATCAGGTTGGTCTCTGTTTTTGAATTTGGAGGCAATGAAATTTAACAGAGCCGCTTTAAAAAGGGGGGAAAATGGCACTTTCCTATAACACTCCCTTCATAAAGAATATCAGAGGAGAAGAATTTCAGTAGAAGTTAAGAAAACCAGAAAAGGTGGATGATGACACACGCACGCACGCACGCACGCACGCACACACGCACGCACACACGCACGCGCACACACGCACACACACACACACACACACAAAACAGCACATTAAACCAAACACAAGCTATCATTTTGAAATACGTTTTCCCTCAACCACATCAAACACAATTAGTACAAGTGTTACTGAACAAAAAGACTGCCACTGAATCAAAGACCCACATGCCCCTCCCCGGTCTGTCTACTCCATTTATGGTTTATAGGACTCTGTAGCCACTTACCCTCATTAAAAATGAATACTTGACAAAAGCTGTGGCTGACACAAACTGTTTGCTTTAGCCTGATTTCTCTGTGCTGGAGGAGAAGAAAAAAACAAAACAAAAACAAGCCACTCAGGCAGCAAACGGAGAGCAGGGGAGACAGAGAGACAGACAGAAGAGGGGGAGAAAGTGCTCAGCAACACAAATAAGTCAGCCAGTAGCTGAAACAACAGAAAAAAGTGACATGGATGACTGAGCCAAGCCTGTGAGATAGTTGGCAAGCCTCAGAGGCCTTGGCCTCTTAAGCACTCATATCTAGTAACTTCATTTAATACATTCACCAGGGATGAGCAGACGAGTTGAAGGAGGGGGGGGGGGGGGGGAAAGGGATTTAGAGAAGAAAACAATACTTGTACACCAGGAAGAGGGTAAGGCTGTGGTGGTGCTGGTGCTGGTGGGGGTGTGCTTCAGAGGCTCGACTTTAACACATGACTAAATCTCTACTGTGTAACAAGCTAACTTCCCCCGCTCCCAGCACATAATAAAAGGAGGCAAAATGGATGTGCTAGCTTGATCTTTGTAACTATTTTACCATTCTTAGGCAGGTATTATCTAAAGGAGCCTTTATTCTTGTATTAGATATTCGAACAGTGCTCTTCCAGATGGGGGCTTTAAAGCAGTGACTGTCTCCACCACACGTACTATATCCATAAAGAACAAAGGCTCTGTGTGACTGCTGCTTCAAGTTACTGTTCCTCATACTGAGGCGAGTGCTGAAAGCCCCTCCCCTTTCTGAGCTGGCAGGCGAACCCAAAAGAAGGCTGACTTCAAATCATTCATTGCCCCTTTTAGCTTTCATAGATTCTGAAGAGAACACTTTACAAGTTGGGGGAATCCAAAGGGAAAACAGGGTCTTGCTCGACTAATTAAAGCACAGACTTTGCCTGGAGCGGTTTGAGAGAGGGGAGGAAGCAATAAAACAATCCTTTTCAATCTCCCAACAAAGTAACTCAAGGAAATTACTCAACTAAATATGGTTAACTATACGCTTGTGGATAGCAAGACTCAAGATTTTTAGAGGTTGTTGCTTCAGCTGAGGAGAATAGCACTCAACAGAGGATGTTTTCATTAGAGGAAAAAAACTGCAAAGGAAACGGAGGTTACGCATTGCTCTGAGTAAACTGCCTTATCAAGGTGACACAACTTACTGAAAAATCAAGTTGTCTGTTGGTTTTAGTCCAAACAGGCAGCTAGTAATTAAGCTGCTACCTAGTAGGCTTTATTTGCTGTCATTAACACAGCTGTAAAATGTGAGAGAAGCCAAGGAAAGGTATTTCACTTTAGGCAATCAGAGCAAGGTCTAGCCTTGCATAGCTATCTTGTTTACATAGCTATTCACAGTCACATTTGGCAGCCTTGCAACACTCTGAAAACCAAGACACTTGTAGGCTACATATGTCTAATCTCTTTGCCAAGCTACACAAGCTACTCAAGAGAGTGAAACTTGCTTGCAGCAGCCATTTGGTTAAAGTATTGCATATTTAAAAAATGAATGTAAGTAAACCTTACTCCAGATGGGGGTAGCTGCCACCTGGCAGATAAATTGATGAAATGGTGGTGGGAGACAGCACAGCATTTTTCTTTGTAAAAATACAGCACTAACTGATTGCTCATTTGCAGACTTTGATAAATGTGTGAGTAGAAAAAAAAACAGCTTTTAATAGAAGTGCGCCCTGTCTGAATTCACACAAAGAGCGCTCCGCAGCTTCCATTAGATCACAGCTTGCTGAAATGAAGACATTTTTTTTAAAGGGCCAAGGTAAGAGTAAATCGGGGTGTGAAACTATTACAAAATCAGATCATTCAAGTCTTTACATGGCTGTAAAATCTGATTCTAATACAGAGCAGATTCAACGCAGTCGCAAACAAACGCACGTGTGTAATACCTCAGATGCTACAGTCCCTGATTTTCCACAGACATTCTTCGAGCTCTCACATGGACTGTCTGTGTCTGATTCTCCAGGCAAAACAGGGCCTCATTCATCTGAATAAAAGAGCAGTTCAGCCTGCCGTGGCTGCACTGAGAACAGACTCTGAGGAATGAGACTATATTTCCAAGAGGGCCACAGAGGGACAAGGGTGCAGGCAGGCAAGGCAAGGCAAGGCTGTGATGCAAAAAAGAGGAAGTTTACATTTCAGGCAAATCCTTTTGTGTACAAAAACACGGCAAGATAAACAAACAGCACATGTGTCTGCTGCTCGACTCGGAAGAACCTGTTCCTGAGTGGAGCTGTGATTAAACGTGATCGGCACGAGCAAATGAAGTCCGCTGTGGTCGTGAAAGCAAGAAATGGGGGGGTGGGGGTGATTACTGTGTGGTCTGAGGTAGCCAGCGACTGCTCCATTTCACACAGAGCACATGGCAGTCTCACCTCCATACACTGCCACCCTGTGGACAGTGACAAGAGGTACAGCTTCATGCTGCTTCTATGGAGGATCCTGGAGCGAGTGTGTGAGAGAGAGGAGGTGAGCCAGCGTTCATTATGAGTAAAACCAAACATTTACTCCACACGCTAATTCATGACATGTGTATGCTCAATATGGCACAATGGCCCTTTAATGCTGTATTTTTCCCTCCAGTGCCGACGCTTATTCAGAAATCAATTATTCTCCTCTGGTCACACTCGGCTTCTCTCAGTGTGTAAGCTAATGATTCAGCCATCTAGTTTACGGATACATAATGGTAACTAGAATAACCACATCCATTATAAGTCAGAGTAACAAGCATCTAAAAGTCATTCAAGTTAATTTTTCACAGCTTTCCTTTTTTCCATTTGGCATGAATAATAGCAGAGAGAAGTAATCTCAAAGGCAAATGTACGGTCAGCATGTCAGCACTGGGTGCGGTGAGAAAAAGATGTGTTATTCAAAGAGACAGCACACAGTCAGGGTGTTGAGGCTGTGTTATGAGATTAGACTGTTTTTTGTGGGAGCGAACGGTTAAAATCAGTCTGTGTGCAGTCAGAGCAGACAGTTTGGAGATCAGTGCTGAGGTCAAGAGGAGCCACTTAGCTGTGCTTTGGCCTTCCAACCCCTACAGCATTCAGAATCCACTGTTCCACAGAGGGAGTAGATAAAACGCTTGGCAGCAGACTTGCAACAAGAGATGGCTACATTTACTAATGTGCGGTGGATTTATTTATTTCTTTTTAAAAGCTACAAAATGGAAATTAATGGGAATCGCTAGAAAGGTGGGAAGCTTTCTCATTAGAAAGGACATATATTAGCTTAGCCTCACTAATGCGGTTCCCCTATAGGCATTAAATCTTCGGTACAAACAAAGCAATAAGCAACCAAGACTAAAACCTATACCTCTCTCTCAATCACTGCTCAACCATGAAGGTCATCCTGCATTTTCCTCTTCCAGCTATTATCCCTGTGATTTCAGACTAGTGCTAAATGAGATGTACAATTGCGATGAGATGGGAACAAAAAGTGTCCTTTTTGTGCTAAAATCAGAAGATAACATGTTGCAAATCATTTGTGAATACATGACAGGGATATGAGATGCTAACCCAGTTGGAAAGACAGTTGATATTCAATGTTGAGCAAACTGGAAGCCTAAAATTGTAAGTTTCTTTATAGTGGGGAACAAACGGCGAGGAATAAACAGTGGTGGGCTTGTGCAGCTTTAGTTCAACGAGTCAGCTTGTACCAGAGCGGTGGATGGAGGGGAAATATAGATGGCTTGAGCGAGGGAGTGCAAGCTGTAGCTCTCTCTGTTCCTGCACACATCAGCAGCAGGAGGGTAGGGATGCGCGGAGGCCACAGCAAGCCAATTACCAAACTCATTAAGTAACCTGCTAGCTGGCTTTGAACTGCAGCTCCCTCCATCATATCACGACTGGATTCTCCACCGTTGTTGTGGACATCTCGCACCTCTTCTTCTTCTTCTTTCTTTTTTTTTGGTTGTTAAATAGCTCGAGAGTGAATCCAAAAAACTGACACAATAATTGCATTTTCACATGCGTTCTCTGGAATTCAAATGAAAGAAATCACAGATGAAACTGCAATTTTAAAAAAAGAAAGACAGACAGACTGGCAGCTTGAAGGTGTAAGTTTGGCAAAAAAGCAGCTGCAAACAAAGGAGACCTGCTTATACAGCAGGTAGAGGGAGAGGGGAGGAAAAAAAGCAAATAATGGATCAAAACACAAACACGAGAATTGATTGGCGTGAGCTAGCAACTGAGGGATGAATCAGCGCTGACAGGCTTGAGCCGTTCTCTCCGGGAGCACTGAACGCAAGAGTCAAAATGGCTGCAAACAGGGAGGAGGAGGTCAGTGCATGAAGATGATGATGGAGAGGTATCAGGCTGAGAGCACAAAGGCCAGGGAGAGAACATGATCAAGGTCCAGTGGGTGGGGTAGGAACAGAACATTTTTTTGGGGGGGGGTTAGAGCAGAGCAAAAAACACTGCACTCGCCAACGCTAGAGTGTCACAAAGCATTGTTGACTAACCTTGACTGCATTCACCTCCTAGCTCACTGCCACACTTCCTTTCAACAAGTATTGACACAACGACAGTCTGCAAGAGAAAAACTGGAAGGGGGTGGGGGAGGATAGACACACACACACAGAGAGAACAGGGGAAAAGTATGAATGAGGTGAAAATGGAACAAACGAGGTGATAGCAGATTGACAGTAGAGGTGTATGTGTAGGTGAAGATGGCTGCCATCTTTGCCGTCATGTTGAACATGCGGCGAATGTTGCCAGCGAAAGCCATGAAGCTGTACAACATGGTAATAATGACACTAATTATTTTGTACCGCACATTTTAAAACCAGCATTTACAAAGTGCTTTGCAGTACCATTCACATTTTCTATGTGGAGATTGTAAGCATTTGTTCTAAGCCAGTATTCATTTCCCTCTTCCCCAACAAACCACTCTGGATGCACACAGATCTAAGCACTTATGCCTGCAACACACACACACACACACACACACACACACACACACACACACACACACACACACACACACACACACACACACACACCCCTGAACCTCCCCCATTATCCCATGAGCCCTCTCTACTCTGCCTCGCTCTACAAGAGCTTGGAAATAAAAACATCACAGCTCTGCCTCGCAGCACCTGTTCAATAACATTGACATTTCACATTCAGCATCCGCACACTGAGAGATTCCCTGCATTTACTCTCTTTAACACGTAGAAGCACAAAACACACACACACACACACACACACGCACGCAAGCCAAATTCGTGCCAACGTATGCTTTTTAATGCCGCAAAGGCAGCTGCGTGTGTGCAGATGCACGTCCGTCCCGCGTACGTGCCTGCAAGACGAGGGGTAAAAAATTCATTTGACTAGCTGAGGTGCACGTCTTAATTTTATGAATTTTTTTTTTTTTTACAATTGACTAATTAAAAGATAGCAATTATTTCTTTGTGCGTTACAGAAACTGTGTTCGGTGTGTTTACGTGATATGACTCAGTAGCTTCCCTCATATTATTTTTTTCAGCACAAAACACATGCAAATCTCCTCAGGATCATTTAGGAACACTTGTCAATATTGTTTAGAATAATAAGAGACAACAGTAACTGTTTCACATGTTCATTGTCTTCTGTGCTTTACTGGAAGGGAGTGGCTGGGCTTTCGAACCAATCGTGTATCGACGGCAAATTAAGAACAAAACAAGACGACACCCCCAGATATTTACCCCACGTGCACAATTATTCTGTTTGTTCTCTTTCTTTCCTCGCCTCTGATGTAATACTCCACCTAAATTCAGCTTGCATGAAATGAAATGGTCTGTTTGATATTATTCACTGCACACCTGGTGTTATTTCTTTTAAATTCAAAAAACAAAGTATTTCTATTCAAGGCAGTATAAGCACTGTCGAACGGCAAGCTGGGTATGCTGTTGTCTGACATTTGGAGGGGAGGGGGAGGCAAAACACACTCAATAACCACCCGGACCAGCATGTAATATTTATATTTGCTCCCAGATCAAACTTGCCAAAGAAGATTTTGGGGTCAAACATGTTTGTTTTAAACATTTGGTATGATTTTCTTTTATGTAACATGCTGCTACAATGCCAGTCTTCATGTAATAGTTGCCACCTGAGGAAAGCTGAAATGTGCCTGCTTCCATGGCTCAATGGTGTCATCAGGTGCAGCCTAACCTGGAAGGCTGAGCAGGGGCATCTGTTTGACAGCATTAGAGAGCATCAGAGCCCCTGCCATACACAGATTAAATGGCAGTAAATCTGAGGATTAGATTCATGTATGAATAGCCCATATTGATTTTGCAATCTCTTCAGTAACTCTGGGATTTTCACGGTGCAGACAATGTGGGCATCAAGCGTGTGCGCGCACATACACACATGGGCTCATCTATCTGCCTGGTTTTTAAAAGCCTCTAAAATCAGTCTGTGACTAACCCATCCCCATTTTAATCTGCTCATGTCTCCGCCTACAGGATGTATTCGAATAGCACAAGGCATGCAACATCATTCCTTTAAAAAACTGCCCGTTCATCCAGCCTCTCTGAGTAGCCACAACAAAGCAGAGAGAACTAAACAAGCTCAAGAGGCCTAGAAACGTCCAATCCTATATATTGTTATGTGTGCTCATGTGAGAACAAGATCGCTTCCATGCTCTTTGAGTTGAGGGTTATTATTTGTGAGCACCATGGGTTGATGTGGACGGCCATAGCGCCAGGATTTCTCTTCTTTCGGTGCCTCTTCTCAGTCTTAAAAGCTAAATATGCATGCTCTCTCTTTCTCTGTTGCTCTCTCTCTCTCTCTCTCTCTCACACACACACACACACACACACACACACACACACACACACACTTGAATTCATTCAACCCTGACGCGACCTTTTTGACACGAAAATCCCAAAATCCTGTGCTGAAACTCAAATCCCCTCTGACCACTATGGCCCTTCGGAAGCAGGATGACATCAAAAAGAAGCACTTTGCTTTCATGACTTTAGTCCACCCCTCAGTATGTCAGCGTCTCTGGCCCTCTGCCACATGCTTGTCACACACACAAAATAAAAAAACACTATTTAGAAACATACGCAGCACATACAACATGAAGAAACCAAAGATAGCCTGAGCTGCAACTTCCCTATTTCCACACACAACGAGGTGGGCGTCAATTGTGCTGTGATATGAAGGGGCTTCCAAAGCAAACACACTATACTCCTTTCCCCTTTACAGCTACACAAAACATGGATAAAGCCTATATTTACAATATATGTACAATACATTTTTCTTGCTTGGCAACCTGCAGCAACCTGACAACCTCATTCAAAATGGCTGCTCTGGTCATCATGCGTGCCCTTAGCCACCTATGGAGGCGCATGAAACTGATTACCTGGTGATTGGTTTGTATTGGGAGATAGCTCTATTAACCTTTGGGTAACACAGGTGTGTAACCAAGTAGAACGCTGCTCTTACTACACGAGAGAGACTGAGAGAAAGAGAGACATGGAGAAACTCGGTGTGACAGCAGAGCTGCTCCAATTAGGTAAGCACATTGAGCCGTCAGGCCACCACATTCATCAACACACAGAATGCCAGTCAGCAGCACCAGAAGGCTCGCCCGCCTCTTTACCACGCTACTGTTACTGTGGTGCAGTCGGGAGAGTGACAGGGAGGCATTTGCAAAGCAGATTTGGACCATTCTCCCCAGCATTTGGCAGCGCAAATGTTTCTATGCATGGTTTGGGTTGTTTTTACTCGCATTTCCCTTGTCCTAATAGACTGACCACGGGCCGCTAATGATATCATTATCATACATGCACTGTAATTATCTCGACCCACCGTGTGCCAAGATCAATGGACGGCAAAATTTGGATCAATTGATGAGTCTGCTGCTGTTAAGCTGCCGAAACATATTTCGCACACAGTCGATGTGCTGTTGGATGGGCTGTGAATGAATTGGGTCCCTGCCTGTTTTCAGAGTGCGGCATCCAGACATGGGGTTAGGCAAGTGGATCTGTGCCATATAAGAAGTGAACTAAACTGGCAGGGCTGGTGAGCTTCCCTCTGCTCTTCATAATGTCAACCACAGCCACTACTGCTGGACACAAAGCCCCAAACAACAGTTTAACATTTCTAACAAAGTCAAAACAATGTAATGATTGTATATGTTTTTCTACTGTCTCTTTGTCACCATCATGTTTAAAAGAACAGAATTTGATCAAAAACCAAAGAATTTGCATGAAAACAACAGAATTTGAAAACAAACAACGGAATTTGAATGAAAACAACAGAATTTGAAAACAAACAACGGAATTTGAGAACAAACAATGGAATTTGAACGAAAACAATGGAATTTGAATGAAAACAACACAATTTGAACGAAAACAACGGAATTAGAATGTATAGAACAGAGTTTGAATGAAAGCAACAGAATTCTAAAACAAACAATAGAATTTGAATAAAAAGAGTAGAATTAGAATGAAAACAACGGAATTTGAATGAAAACAACAGAATTAGAATGAAAACAACGGAATTTGAAAACAAACAACGGAATTTGAATGAAAACAACCAAATTCGAATGTACAGAACAGAGTTTGAATGAAAGCAACAGAATTCTAAAACAAACAATAGAATTTGAATGAAAACAACAGAATTTGAGAACAAACAATGGAATTTGAACGAAAACAATGGAATTTGAATGAAAACAACACAATTTGAACAAAAACAACGGAATTAGAATGTATAGAACAGAGTTTGAATGAAAGCAATAGAATTCTAAAACAAACAATAGAATTTGAATAAAAAGAGTAGAATTAGAATGAAAACAAAATCATTTGAATGAAAACAACAGAATTAGAATGAAAACAACGGGATTTGAAAACAAACAACGGAATTTGAATGAAAACAATGTAATTAGAATGTACAGAACAGAGTTTGAATGAAAGCAACAGAATTCTAAAACAAACAATAGAATTTGAATGAAAACAACAGAATTTGAGAACAAACAATGGAATTTGAACGAAAACAATGGAATTTGAATGAAAACAACCGAATTCGAATGTACAGAACAGAGTTTGAATGAAAGCAACAGATTTCTAAAACAAACAATAGAATTTGAATAAAAAGAGTAGAATTAGAATGAAAACAACAGCATTTGAATGAAAACAACACAATTTGAATGAAAACAACAGAATTTGAATGAAAACAATGGAAGTTTAAAACAAACAACAGAATTAGAATGAAAACAACGGAATTAGAATAAAAACAACGGAATTTGAAAACAAACAACGGAATTTGAATGAAAACAATGTAATTAGAATGTACAGAACAGAATTTGAATGAAAACAACAGAATTTGAGAACAAACAACGGAATTTGAATGAAAACAATGTAATTAGAATGTACAGAACAGAGTTTGAATGAAAGCAACAGAATTCTAAAACAAACAATAGAATTTGAATAAAAAGAGTAGAATTTGAATGAAAACAAAATCATTTGAATGAAAACAATGGAAGTTTAAAACAAACAACAGAATTAGAATGAAAACAACGGAATTTGAATGAAAACAACAGAATTAGAATGAAAACAACAGAATTAGAATGAAAACAACGGAATTTGAAAACAAACAACGGAATTTGAATGAAAACAATGTAATTAGAATGTACAGAACAGAGTTTGAATGAAAGCAACAGAATTCTAAAACAAACAATAGAATTTGAATGAAAACAACAGAATTTGAGAACAAACAATGGAATTTGAACGAAAACAATGGAATTTGAATGAAAACAACACAATTTGAACGAAAACAACGGAATTAGAATGTATAGAACAGAGTTTGAATGAAAGCAACAGAATTCTAAAACAAACAATAGAATTTGAATAAAAAGAGTAGAATTAGAATGAAAACAAAATCATTTGAATGAAAACAACAGAATATGAATGAAAACAATGGAAGTTTAAAACAAACAACGGAATTTGAATGAAAACAACCAAATTCGAATGTACAGAACAGAGTTTGAATGAAAGCAACAGAATTCTAAAACAAACAATAGAATTTGAATGAAAACAACAGAATTTGAGAACAAACAATGGAATTTGAACGAAAACAATGGAATTTGAATGAAAACAACGGAATTAGAATGTATAGAACAGAGTTTGAATGAAAGCAACAGAATTCTAAAACAAACAATAGAATTTGAATGAAAACAACAGAATTTGAGAACAAACAATGGAATTTGAACGAAAACAATGGAATTTGAATGAAAACAACAGAATTTGAACGAAAACAACGGAATTTGAATGAAAACAACGGAATTAGAATAAAAACAACCGAATTAGAATGTATAGAACAGAGTTTGAATGAAAGCAACAGAATTCTAAAACAAACAATAGAATTTGAATTAAAAAAAAGAGTAGAATTAGAATGAAAACAAAAGCATTTGAATGAAAACAACGGAATTTCAATGAAATTAACAGAATTAGAATGTACAGTATGAAAGCAACAGAATTCTAAAACAAATAATAGAATTTGAATAAAAGAGTAGAATTAGAATGAAAACAATATAATTTGAATGAAAACAACAGAATATGAATGAAAACAATGGAAGTTTAAAACAAACAACGGAATTAGAATGAAAACAACGGAATTAGAATAAAAACAACCGAATTAGAATGTACAGAACAGAGTTTGAATGAAAGCAACAGAATTCTAAAACAAACAATAGAATTTGAATTAAAAGAGTAAAATTAGAATGAAAACAATGGAATTTCAATGAAAACAACTGAATTAGAATGAAATGAATAGAATTTGACTGAAAACAAAAGAATCTGATCAAAAACCAAAGAATTTGAATGACAACAATGGAAGTTTAAAACAAACAACAGAATTAAACACCCATGTCAGAGTGGAAGACAACAGCAATAGAAATCTCTTTAATGTGTTTTAACTACTTGCTTACATCTCTTAACACTGTTTGGAACCCTCATTTATGTTACAACGTGCAACAAATTATATGTAACAACCTCCCTCCTCACTTACTTTAAAGCCAGCAAACTCTAGAAAATATAAATGCATCTTTTTTTCCCTTTTTTTGCAGGGCTTTGGATTGCATTTACTATTTCTTCATCTCTTTTTTGCAGTTATTAATTCATCAGGTCCACCTCCTGAACAGTGTTCATGCTTAAATCATAAGCCCTCTTGCTGTTTCCTGCTCCTGAATTGGTCTCAATCATGACAACAATTTGAGAGCAGTCGGATTGTGTGATCGGAGGTACCTGATTGCGCTGATGAGCAGAGAGGTGCTGAAGAAAGGAAAGTGGGCCATCTACACTGAACAACTAATGATAATAATATGACATGAACAACAACCCAAAGGTAACACAAACAGATAGCATCACCCTTACAACACTGCCCACTGTGTACTCACCTAAAGAAAGACACAATCCAATATGAAATCATCTCTACTTCAACCTTGAGCTAAGGGTCTTGTCAACAGTAACACTTTTCCCATGCAAGTCACATTTTAGAGAACTCTGTATATCCAGGGGAGAGGGTTAATTCTTTTCATGGGTCTGCTTATCATCATCCTTTAGGCAGCATGATGCAACTTATTCCAGTATACAAAGGCTAATGCAGTTAAATCACACCTAGTGGACTTGAATGCTTGACACTAAGCTTCCCAGCATACTAGCTAGCTCGAGTGGGCGAGAAATGAACCTTGTTATGTGTCCTGACACTGGGCCCTGCTCCCCAGCAAATAAAAACATGCCTCTCACTTACTGGCTGCCTGCGCTCACGGCCCCATACATCAGCATTATAAAGGAGCTCGGCAGCCTCAAGGTCAGCTCAATTTCCTCCTGCCGTTATGAAGTATCAGAATCACAGCAAGAGGGGGCACCCACACACATGTAAAGAAATGATTTAGGGAGCGAGGGAGGGGAGGGAGAGAGAGAAAGAAAGAAAAAGAAAGAAAGAAAGAAAGAAAGAAGGGGGGGATTTGGAGTGTGAAGGAGAGGCGGTGTGTGATACAATAGGGAACTGTGACAAATCACCAGGAGAGAACCAGCCTCTTCTACAGTAAGGATGTGTGAATGCGGACAATTGTGAGAAAATGTAGAGAATATTAAGCCTACTTGCTCATTCCACACACTAAGAATGTAGCAGTCTGCAGTATATGTAATGGGATTGAGCGGTTTCTGTTTAACAAGCTGATTCCCCTCGTGTAAGCGCTCAAGTGTAGTCTGTGAAACTACAAAGCAATTAGGCCTACAGAATTATTGTTTCAGAAAATGTGAATACGATGTTTACCTTTGACTGTAATTAAATTCTAAGCAGTTACACAGGGAAAACAGCAACCTAATGCAAACCTAATGCCTTTTTTTCCTTTTGAGATCTAGACCCATTCATCACATGCCCAAGCAATTTGATAAATTACACAGAAGCATGAAAGCTGATCATGTGCGTAGCAGAGTGCAATGTGTGTATGTGTGTGTGTTTGTGTGTGTAAGCCTCTGCCTGAGTCGTCATACTTGGCTGCCTCACTGGCTGAGGTTTGACATCTTCAGCTAAGAGCCTGGGGAAATAACAGCAAATTCACTTAATGGCACCACCTCATCTATTCCTCATACAGAGAGAGGAGGGAGACAAGAAGGAGAGTTCCTTGAGGTGTTACAAAATGGCTGTGTGCTCTCGGCTGTGCTCGCCGCCTCTACCATCCGAGGAGGTGCAGGTGTGTGGGTAAACACACAGCGCATTGAGACCCATCACAGGCCGTGGTTGGCCACCAGCTGTAATTTGCAGTCCACTCTGACCCCTTTGCGAAAAAGCCAGCCAGCGCTGCCGCTGCAGAGCTTTTTGTGGTGACAGCCCAATCCAGTTTGATGTGTGTGTGTGTGTGTGTGTGTGTGTGTGTGTGTGTGTGTGTGTGTGTGTGTGTGTTGGGGGGGGGGGGGGGGGTGTCTCATATGGCTGTGCAAAGATTTGTACCTGCAATGTGCAATGACAAACATATGAAGACCTAAACCCAGCGACAAATGTGAATAGCTGCAGTTATGTGCGTGCTTGTTGGTGTAGGTGTAAGCAAGCATGAGTGTGTATGTTTATGTGTGTCTGCAGGGAGCGTTACAGAGCCAGAGGTATAATGGCCCCACTCCATCTTTGTGTGAGGTATTGCAGAACAATGCAAAGCAGAGCACAGCAGCTGGGAGGGAGCCTGGGCTTGGGATGGCATGCAGTTGGATAACGTCTCAGGGTAACAGCAGGTATGCTATCAGTGCAGCCTGAATCCCCTCAGGGCTATTTACAGAGACTCTGACCCCAGCGAGGCTGGGCTGATGACGTCTCCGTGCCTGCAGCAAAGGAAAAGCAAGACCCGAATTCATGCCACTGCTTCCTATCAGCTGCACAACATTTTATTCCAGCAGCCCTTAACAGCTCTGCAATTGTTCAAATGATTTACTAACGAAAAAAAAACCTCAATGGCTCAACGAGTATATTTACAAGGACTGTAGCTGTACAATAATTTACCCAATAGGGACAATACTCTGAACAATAAACTGCTATGTAGACATTCTTTTCCAATTAACCTAACCTGAATACGGTCAAAGTCAGAGGAAGTGTAATCACATTAAGGCATGTACTGCCTTATTCAGAAGCATTTTGGATATATGTTCACCTTAATAGAGCGATGAATCATAACTGGAGCTGACAGTGTATTGCAGCAATCAAAACTGCCTGACAAAAAGAGGCTCTAGCATCTGACTCAGCTTTCATGTAGCTGCCAGATTAATAGTACAAATTGCGGTGTATTTGCAGAATGTGTGGCAAGGCAGTAGCAACATCACAGAAAAATATGGTATGAGGCTGAGCACTGGGAAGAAACTGACGCTGCAACATAACATGGAGGAGGAGTCCAAAGATATTTACTGGGCTTTGGTGCGCAGCATAAAAACGGGAAGAAATAAATTAATAAAATACTTCTGGAGAATAGGCTCAATTGTGGTGCTATATGAGTGTAGCCAATTACACAATCACACATGGGTTACAAATAATTGTTTTCATTATCAATTAAGATGAAGATTATTTTCATCAATAAATTGATTTGTTGTGAAAAAAAAGAGCCTACTGTGACCATTTCCCGGAACCCAAAGGAGCATTTTCAAATTAATAATCTCATATTAATTATTATAATCAAAAAAATGTAAATGGTTTGCAACAACTTCTGAATGTTTTTCTGTAAATTGACGCAGCCTGGCCAGCAACAACCCTATTTTGGTATGTGATCTACTAGAAGAAAGAACACACACCAAGAAGACCTGTGCGATCAATACAGTTACTTTCATTTTGATCTGCCAACAAACTAAAGTAGGGCTGTGCGATATGACCAAAATCTCATATCCCGATATAAGAATTCTATCGTCCGATAACGATATAAATCACAAAAATGTAACATTTTCTGTAAATTCTGTGAATCTTGGGCAGCTCGACTTGCGGGAAGTGTTTCCAGCTGCGCATCGTGTAGCTGGAGTCGAGTGTTTTAACCGATGCATGAAACGATACATTTTTAGACATAAGTTGTAACGGCCGCCGTTTTCTTTGTGAGTATTTATTACACGGCGTGCTGCGGGGAAAAGTCTGTTCTAACGTTTGAGTCTAAGGTTTATTTTTTAGCACCTGACGGCTCTTTTCTACTTCTCATCCGGAAATAATCTGCTCTTTCACGTGATTCAGTATATTTTTGAAAAGTCTCAACAGAATCTTGAGCTTTATTGTGAAAGGTTTATGTGGAACATAAACAAGCGGACACGCGATGCTGTTACCGTCATTGTTGCTAACCACAACGCATTAAAACAGGCGCTTGTCCGTCCGTAGTGTGGTTATATAAAATATAAGAGAAAGAGAGAACTTTAAGAAATTAATATAGCCACTACAGTGACCATCAAAACCATGAAAAAATATTGCCGTAAACAGTTTATTTTGCGACACCACGAAAGAAACGATAGCGTAAAATGAAACGATAGACGTTTTTATATCATCATCCGATATATATCGTTATATCGCACAGCCCTAAACTAAAATGACTTCCACATCTCCTTCATTATGATGTTGGATGGTAACGTAGAAATAAACGGCAGCTGTGAAAGCTCACTCCACGTTAAAATAATTCGCTTGAATTATTGAATTGGATTAAGATGTTTATTTTACCGCTCTGTGCACTAAATCTGAAGATTAACAATTTTCTGGAGCTTTAATCTCTTATCTTATTTACAGCATAAAACATAAAAACATAACCGTGTTGCATTTTACGGTTATGTTTTTATGTTCTATAGATTTTTATCAACATTTTATCATCATCATCTGATATCATCTCTCATCAGAGTAGGTGACACTCATAGGGATCATTTTGTCTCACGTGATGTATGAAAACCTCACTTTTTGTGACCACACAGGCAGTTTGAATTAGAAAGTGTGGCTTAACAGAGAAAATTGAGAAACTCTTTGTCTCCAACTGGGGTTTTAGGTTTCATCCAGCCAGATAATGTAAAAAAAGCCTAGCTGTGTTGGACTTCCCTCTGACTCCTAAGCAGGTAAGGATAAACAAGCTCAGGCCAGCTGATTGGAGCTGAACTTTCAAAATAAAATACTTGCATATAATTAGGAAAGTGCATGACTGGTCGACTAGATGTCTAAACATTGCTGCCCTAGCTAGTCAATTACAGAAATACTATTCAGTTAAATGTATTATTCCTATTTTATTAATGTACAACAGCAGTTACGGTTTCAAAGACGGTATGTCGCCACCAATTCCATGACTGCATGATAGACAATCACGAGCTAGCTGGCCTAACGGAGAAAAAGGAGAATTTATAGCTAGTTTCTAGCCAATACTGACTATTTGTGCACCCTGCTCATCTATGGTACCCTGCCAGATCCCAGAATGTAAAGCATACTTGACTATAGGAAGGCATTTGGCACTTTGACAGCACTCATTTTGCAGTTGTGTCAGATTACATTCACACCATAAACCAACCGCTGTGGAGTTAGTTTAAAACCAGACCAAGATCATGCCCTCCAAATGGTCTGATAGTGGTTTTGGTTACGGACAGCATGTTCACAACTGCACAAGCAAACTGCACTGAAGGGGAGAACAGATTCAGTCCAATTTAAAAGGACTAAACACAGCAACATTTCTGCAAAGACCACATGTAAGATCACATGGCTTCAACTACATCTGTAGTGAGAACTGTGATTGAGGTCATGAATTGTGATTCTACTCAAAATGACTGCAATTCTTGAAGCCACATTGTTCACTCCAGGCCTAATCACAACCACCAAGGTGAACCATAGCAGGGAATAGAAGATTATGATCCACCAGCCAGTGTTGGGTCATGATGACAGGACAACTACACAAGAGGGAGCACATTTTTCATCCTCTGAATAAGTAATGCTACTAAACGTCACATTGTAAAAATGTACTGTTGATATAACGCCGCGGCCATATTGTGCTCTTTACATAAATTCTAGCAACAACGTCATTTAACAGACCAGCTGATAACTGCACGGATAATACATATTGTGTGTGCAGCGGTGCTGGAGCAGGAAAATGGATGCCTCCTGTGAGCTTTCCTCTTATATAAAGCCCTCTCCTCTCTCATTTTAGTGAATGGCTTCCCACTACTTGGCTCCCCACGGTTAGCTTGTCAGCCCCCTCTCCATCTCTTTTCTCTGCACCTGCATCTGACACTGCGAGTGTTCTGTCACCCACCTCTCCACATCCCCCTGGAGAAAATGTTCAGCCCCGCCCAGCTAGCTCCCAGCAGCCCCTGGGGCCTGGGACAATTAAAAACGAGGCAGGAGCTCAGTCGAGCTGTCATGCAGAGTCTCAGATGGCACCCTGCCTATAAGGCTCCAGACATAGGGGGAGTTTGGTATGTGAGCCCAAAGAAAATAATATTAGTGTCTGTTGTACTTGAGATCAACATTCACTCTAGTGCAAGGTGATGGCAGCATATCAACACTCTGAAAGCAATGCAGTCTGGCTGGAGCGATATATTTGGCCTTACAGTATTCAGACACTGCCTGACTGCACACTCACACAGGCACACACACACACACACACACACACAAATCCACTGCTATATTCCAGTGTCAGCCAATTACAGGCCTGCCCTGACTGCCCTTGACTACACTCCCTAACCTCCCTCCACAATCCATGTCAAACCCCTGTGCACGGATTTTTTTTTTTTTGCCCCTCTTGCTCCCTTCTTTGCTTCTTCTTTTTACTCAGAGTCTCTGTCTTCAGGGTCTGAAATATTTAGCAGCCCCATCTAAATACACCTTCAGGCACAGAGTCAGAGCTGTCTCCCTCACCAGGTAAAAAGTAATGAGAGCGAACGAGAGGGAGACAGTGGAGGAAGAGTCGGTGTAATATCTCATCAGTATTATTAAATCATTTCTTCCCTCGGCAGCCCCTGGGTGGTCTGGGGTTGCGTTATTTCTCAGTCAGGGTTCAGTGGCCTCATGCTCCTAGGGTTGAGTCTGGCCGCTCTCCCAGCTTAGTGCTGTACTAAGCAGGTGTCAGGGGAGTTTCCCCTCAATTAAGCAGAGGTAAAGTAATGCCTCTCACCGTGGCGGTGCCGTGAATACATTAGTCTTGCTGTCACCACAGGCTACAGCATCGAGATGCATGAAGAAGACAGACAGCTGCTGAAGCAGGTGAAGCAAACGAGCACATGGATACTAATGTATTAAAGCAGGGTTAGGTTAAAACAGGACATGATCTAAAACCCTTATCTTACACAGATGAATACATCAGTATTGGGGGGTTTTCTTCTTTTTTTTTTTATGTATGCCCAAGTAGTATGCAGGGTAATACAGTACTGTTTTAGAGGGAGCTGAGATAATGAGTTTGTATTAGCTGTCTGAGCAGATGACACTGGAGGACACCGAATCCTTGTTGTGTTAATTAAAGCTCAATGAAATGATGCCGATGAAAAATTAGCATGACCCACAGCCTCAGTTAGGGATACAGCCAGGAAAATGGATCTCTCCGTTGAGTTGTTTTCAAGGAGAGGTACACAGAGAGAATACTTTCAGAAACAAAAGCTGAAGTCGAAAATAAATCATTTTACACAATTAACTGATTAGGTTTAAGTGGCGGCGTCGGAGGAATCAACGACACCCGCGGTGAGAACAAAGAACCTCTCATTATACAAATGCATAAGATAGCTGAATCGCTGTTATATTTACCGTTGTGTTGTGTGCTTGCTAATTTTGAAAAAACAAAACTCAAAGCAACAAGCCAGCAATCATATCAATCCAGAACTGCCTCCTTGACATTTTTAGCCAGCACACTGCAATCACCCTGCTATTTTACTCCATCTGAAAAGCCATCTGAAAGGTGGTTTATAAAAAAAAAAAAAAAGATGTCAACAGAACCAATAATGCCTTCCTTTGTCAGTCTTTATGTGTGAGCATTACAGTGTACTGGACAGATGTATTGAAAAGGGCTGATTGATGGCTTCACTGCAGACTGTCTGTCCACCTCTCTCCCTGATGAGACATGTCAATGTAAAGACACATGAACGCAGCAGCCTGTCCTCCATTTTCTCCTCCTCTCCTCCTCCTCCCTTGTCAGAGGCAGGGAGAATGACGCAGTAAATACAGATGCTGTGTGCACCGTAATTCTGGCGCCCGCTACCTTTTATCTGCCGTGACAGCTTCTGCTGCTGTCGAAATCAAACACCCGGGCGCGAGGAAAAAGCTAGTATTCCTTTTAATAAACTGCCAGGCGGAGCAGAGTGAGAGCAGAAAAGGAAGGCACTCAGCTCCACTCTGCACTGGCCAGGCTTGGCTAAGCAGCAGCTGAGGGAAGCGGTGATATAAAAATGGGGAGAGCGCTCCTTCAGGCATTAGTCGGTATTATGCTGCTCACGCAGGCTAAGGCATCCAGCATCATTGCACTTACGGAGAGCCGTGTGAGCCAATCGGTCAGCGGGGAGTGTTTGGTGCTCAGCGGGGATACGCACGCTGAGACGAGGACCGGCGTGAGAGACGGTGGGCAACCCACTCAGCACCTGCTCCCCAACTCTACCTCAGCCCCCTTAAGGTGCCAGGGTCAATTAGTTACATCCCTCTATTCATGCTCTCAGCCTGGATCAACAGAAACAACTGAAGAGCAGCCTGACAACAAGAAGAGCTCTGAACTGCCCATCAGCAAAATAATAAATTCAAAGTCCTTAAACAAATCAATCAATGTATTAAAGCATAATAAAAAAAAACTATAATTCATCAACTAACATTACACCTTCTCAAAATGTGAGTATTTTTTATTAACAAAAATTATGTTTCAGTTTTTTAGTTAATCAGACAAACTAAAATATAAACAAATCACACTGAAACATTATTAATTCTTTGATTGGAAGCCATAATTGATGAATGCTCAACAGTGAAAACAAGCAATTTCCGCAAATCTCCAACTGGTTCTTTCTCTCTTTGTGTGTGTGTGTCTGAGAAAGAAGAGGGATGGCGGCTTCGGAAATAGACAGCTTTTTGTTCTGACCCCACAGCTGTCACTAGCATAAGAGGGCCAGTCACAGGCAGCACACATGAGCATTTTAGATATACAGTCCCACCCCCTTGACACTGCAGCAGAGGAGGAACAAGAGGGTTGTGCTTTAGGTGGCAAGACCCCTGGGGATGCTGTCGTATTTCACAACAGGGCAAAAATTCACGAAATACCTGGTCAATGTTTCGAATCCCGCACCATGACTGTGACCCTAACACCCGTAATGTTCTTCCTTATAATCCAAATATGAGCCATGTGTGTCCACATCAATCAGCCATTTTCATTTGAGCTTGTGCTCTTCTTTATCACCATTACTACTGCAGTAATTGAGGCGGTGCTATGGAGAGGCTGTGCAGTTTACCTCCATCTGGGAGGTCAAGAGGAATGCAATTGGTTGACAATGATTATGCTCTGCCTGATTAGGCTACGGGCTACCGCTGAATATTTAGCACTGATTAGACTAAGCCCTGTAGAGAGCCATGTGGCTCACTAACAAAAGGGACAAGGCACAGGGCAGGGAGAAAAGGCTACTAATCAGCACGAGCTTGCTGAACCGGGCTATCTCGCACTTAATGGCTCGATCAATCTGCTTTTCGCATTTGTACGTCGTCCTTAACAACTCCGTATTTGTGATGACTTTATTTAGCGCTTTTTTGGGGGTGAAAACAAACAACAGCTGTGAATAAACATTTAGTTAGTTTTAACAAAGAGCCTATTAAAATCTGCGTCTATGAAAATAAATAATTCCAGGGAAACTATCCATTTAGGTGCTGAAATGGAAAGGGAAATTTTACTGATAACTATGGAGGGTAAGTTGCATGTAATCCACAGGGGACACAGCATAAAAAAAAAACCCAAAACAAACAAACAAACATCCCATTCATTAATGAATGGATTCTCCATTCTTTTCTCTTCACTGATTGGAACGACGTCAAATAAGTGACATCAGCCTATTGACTGTGGCCTGTGTTTACATACTGTGTGTCCTTGGAGATCCAGTTTTGCACATTTGTAACATGTAGAGATAGATCGAAATACTTTCAAACAGTTATTTATTCATAATCGAGATTTCATTTTTTCCCGCAAACAAAAGGAGGAACCCAAAATGAAAAAACAAAACAAAAAAACAAACGTCTCCCACTGCTATTGGCCAAATTGTTATTTTAAACATCGCTATCAGTCTAGAATTACACAATTGTTGCCTCCTAAAGCGATTGTGATATTTACGCTGAAGTGCCCTCCTGATTGAAACGGTCGGGGGAGGGAGGTGGCGGCTGAGGAATGAGGAAACAGTGGAAAGATGTTAAGAATGCAAAAGAGACAAGCATGGTGAAAATGAGATGAGAGGAGGAAAAAATGACCGGGAGAAATGACAGCAGGGCAGAGGGAGTAAGGAAGGAAAACAGATGGAAGGGAGGCAGGGACACGTGCACTTATTTGCAGAGACTTTTAACTGTCTTGATCCTCAATAAAGAGGCGAAACTGATTAGGTTTATATCAAACGGCTGCTTGTAACACTGTGCCTGTCGCTGAGAGCGCAAATCACAGTCAAGTCAGGTTTTCCTCTTTTCCATTTGAAAGAGCCGGCTCTCTCCTCACTTGTCTTTCACTCTCTCCTTTATTCAACACCACACAGCCTCCTAAAGCGCCAGCTTGTCAGAGTGACAGATGCAGACACGACCACTGACCTAAATCACTCTTTTCCAGCACATTAACCTCCGTGTCCTTCCACCTTTTACGCAAAACACCAAACACTAACATAGGAAAACACTCCAACACCACCGACACGCTGCACAATGAGAGGCAACCCGCAAACCCCACCCAGCTCTATCTTCATCATCCTCTCTGATTCAAGACTACATCTCAAGTGTCTAAACAGAGAAAAAAAATATGTATCATGCCCTCAGGCTAAATAAATCACTGCCTATTGTTCCTAGAAGGACTTTTTCTACCCAGCATTGTGACAAAAAAATGTGTAAGTGGAGGACACGCAAACATTTCTCTTCACCTTGGAGTCAACGTGGAAGGGATCGATAACACTTTAATTACTGTAGCTCCATGTTTATGAAATGCAATAATCATTCATTAATGATGCAGACAGCGGCAAGCAGGCGGCCGGGGCCGGGCGTCAGGGCTGCGTGCAAAGGTAGGTGAAGGGAGGGGATGGGAGGATTGGCGTAAATGATTCATGGTTTGATATCTCTCCTGTATAATGGGTTCCTCCGGGGAGCTGCTGGGGCTCCGCTGCAGCGACTGACTGCCTGGCTGGATGGCTGCCTGGTTCGCTCCGACTCTGCCCAGGCTGCTTCTGCCACTGCTGCCCAAGATTAAAAAGGCCTGCCTTCCATGAAAAGCGGCTCAGTGAAAACAGAGAGCGGGGATATGCACGTACACACATAAAAGGCTTGATTCAATATCGTCTGACAAAGTATCTGAGGGGGAGTGAAGGAGGGGAGACAAGCGAAATACCAAACTCCTTCTAGGGAGAAAGCATTAGCTGCAGAGATAGTGAGGATACTTGTGACATCTAATGGGAATATGCCAGCATTTCTTAAAGGATGGGATTTTTCAAGACTCTGTGACTTAAAATAAAACTGATGTACCCACGTGTATGTGAGAAGCTGTGACTCTCTCTGCTGCTCTCCATCTGGGCACCAAAGGTTTTTCCCCAGAACACAACAACGCTCTAAGAAATAGGTGACAGAATGCACTGCCAAGTTTGTCCGAGGTAAAATGCCAATATTTCAGAAACACAGCCTATTTAGCAAAAACTCCCCTCTATTTCTTCCTTGCCAAGCTTGGAGGATGGACACCTTAAAGTAGCCACGTGTAGGTTTTGTTGGCCGACTTATCACTCATGTTACAAAGAGAACTGATGTCAAGTGCGGATTTGGAATTTAAGAAGAGATTTATACAAAAATAGATCAAGATCACAACCTCTCGATTACCATATCAATACATGCTCTTGGGAGATACACTCACTGACACTGTAGATGCGATTCTATATAGGTGAGGCAAATAATGTAACAAATGAGCTGCTAACTGGAAAGTAATCTCTGCGGCCTTTTTAGCAACATCTCGCCCTTACTTCTCCATATTACGCTGGCTGACTGATAATTACCAACACATCTAGTTTTTTGGGGGGTTTTTTGCACTTAACACTCTCTTCTTTGTTGGTAGGTCAGCTTATGATGACATAGCTGTGCTTTTCAGCCTTCTTCTCATAGCACCTCTCCTGCTGTGGCAATCCTTCTCCAAGCTCAGCTCAGCTGTGCCAGCAGTGTATTTATGTCAGTTTTCTCCAACAGTAGCAACACGGTCCGCTCTTGAGTAGGGCTGCCACAAACGATTATTTTGATAGTCGACTAGTCACCGATTATTTTTGCGATTAGTCGACTAATCAGATCATCATCCATTGGACGTACAGCGTACAGCTTATTGCACCAGCAGCATCTGCTCTTATAGAACTATCATTAGCTTACAGCTTTAAGTGTTTGTGCTAACTAAAAATAAAGACAAGATGGTAGTTTATTAATTTTTAATGAAATTTGCAGATTGTTTCGGTGAAGTTTAATAAACTCCTTGCTTTCTAAAATATAACAGGACACCGGAGTATATTCTCCAGCGTCTCACACTTCTGATAATCAGCTGTCTGCTTGACAGTTTTAGCTGTGCAAAAACTATAACTTTAATCTCAGCCAAACCGATTTACTCAGGAACAAATAAAATACTAAAGAAAGCCAAACAATAACATTTTTAAGTTATCTAAGTGACTTATATATATGTTTAACCTGACTAGCGGCGGTGGGTTTGAAAACGATTTGCCGGGAGTCCGGTGTTCTCACGGCTCTAGTTAGCCTTGCCCCCGCCTAGCTAACGAGCTAGTGGGTAACAGACGTCTCCGAAAACGTCGGAGCGCTTTTGAAAATATGTGGTGTCTTGATAAACTGAGCAGATATTTGAGGTTTACACAGCTACATTCTCGCCTGAAAATATGTTAAACGTTTTTTTTGTGACCCAGAAAGAATAATAAGAGTAAAGTTAAAACTAACTAGCTGCCGCCATTGTTGACAACTGCGCTGGGCTGCGCTATGAATTCTGGGACACAGCTTCTTCTTCTTCGGGGTTTAACGGCAGCTGGCATCCTTGTACATGCAGTGCTGCCATCTTCTGTTTCAGTCCGTTATTACACTCTTAAATCCTACTACTCATTCCTGCGTCCTTTGTGATCTTACAAAGCTTCAAACGATGCGTCGACTATTAAATTAGTCGTCGACGATTTTAATAGTCGACATAATCGTGACTAGTCGACTAATCGTGGCAGCCCTACTCTTGATCTCTCTAAGGAACGTCTTACGAGATCGCCTTTTACTTTCACAACACCTCAGATAAAAGCACAAAAAAAATAAAAGCTACTTTTGGCTGCTCCCTTATTCAAAGCAGGGTCACTACAGCAGGGCTTGTGTCTCCTTCGAGGATCAAACCAGCTACCGTCTGCTTATTACCACTACACTATAGAGCCCCTATAAAAGCACATAAAAATACTACGTCATAAAAGAAGAAATTAAGGCAAACAAATGGAAAGGTCTTAAAGCGCCAGTACACCCACCGTATTAGCCGCGTCACGGGCAGCTAGTAATGTCGTCACACAGCCATACTCCAAACACAATTAGACACATTATTACTTAATTGTTTCTGTCCCAAACTACAAATATGGAAAAAACTACTCATGCTATCACATCTGCTGGATACATTGACTTCCAAGTTAGTGATGAGAACAGAACTACTTTAAAGTGTCCTCCCACAGGAGCTCCACAGGGAGCCAACTTAAGAAACAAAAATGGAGGAAATTTGTGCTAAATAGATATTAACTCTAAAAAGATACCAGCTAGATTTAGCATAGCGGGACTGTTGAGGCTTATTATGTGCCACAGAGGAATTTAATGTGCACTGAAAGAGGGCTATGCAATTTACCCCCAATTTCTTACAGTGTAACTGCATTACAGGGAAAAGCATAAGGTCCAAAGTGGAGAGCGGGAATTGTTACCGAGATCAACACCTACACTCATGAGAATACAGGCAAATCAGCATTGCTTTAAGACAGACTTGAAAAATCATAAACTTATCCCTAATAAGCCACCACCTCACATATCCCCCAATGTATCTCCTCTTCACCCGCAGAAAGAGGGGGGGGGGGGATGAAGAGATTAAAGTTGTAACATGTTGGGCTAATCATAACATAGACAGTTTAGTGCCATCTCGCATAATTAAATGCTTTGCACTAACCACCTAATGCATACTAATTTGGAACAATCCACTCCTAGAGCTGGCAGACCATGAAGCTCCCTGCAAAGGAGGTGCTTGTCTCACTCTCCCTCTGCGTGTGTGTGTGTGTGTGTGTGTGTGTGTGTGTGTGTGTGTGTGTGTGTGTGTGTGTGTGTGTGTGTGATTTGCAGAGGAGTAAGGTGCTAAAGGTCAGCCTGCGGACTTGAAAGAAAAGGTCAAGCATTATTACAACATGACTAAATAAACAGGCTGTGCACAGCCCCCAGCCCAGCCGCTGTGAACACTCGAAGCCTCTACCTACAAGCCGTACTACCTGCCTGTTTGGCTGGTTGGGATTCAGCTTCATCTCTTGTCTTTATCCACATATCCCTCCAGCTCTACGACAGCTGACATGAGGACTGTCATATCCTGCCTAGATTCTTATCCCATGCTGGCTTTATTGCTCTTTTCCTCCTGAGTAACAAACACACATGCGCACACACACAGACACAGAGCAAACGAGAGAGGAGCGAGGGAAGCGGGGCTGCTGGAGCGTGCTTTAAAGCACATTAATATTAATTGCAGCACTAGCTGGAGTGATAACATAGACAAGATGCCCCTGCGAGGGAGCTGGGCGCAGTCAGTCCCTGCTTTTTGTTAGCAGCACTACTCATCTGTTGGCCGTGGTGAGACGGCAGGATGACGAGCATTTCGTCTTTGAATTGCTTGTTTTATATTAGAAGGGGTCTACCCTCAGCAGAGAGGGGAATTTGTGTTTGAGAGCGGTTACTGTGTGTGGGCACGTGTGCGTGTATGTGTGTGTGTGTGTGTGCACAAGGCTAGCCGTGATTTAAAAAAAAAAGACTAGGGAAGATGAATTATTAGACTAGTGGCTACATCAACAGCAATAGAAATGTGCTTTAGAGGTAACAGAGAGTGCTTAAGCGATCTTGCTTTTATCTCCTGTGCTCTGCCTGGCTTGGCTGCATTTTATGTCCTCCACACACAACTCAGTATTCTGTGAGAAATGAGCTCTGCTAAAGGATGTAAATAATCTGCTGTTCTGCTTAGAAAACCTGCTTTTTCAGGACAGTGGAGGCAAAAAAAACAAAACAACAACAGCAGAAACAAAAAAATAAATCAAGTTGAAGCCTGGGTGTTGAAGCTCATCTCCACCTCTTGGCTTTTTTCTCCCCCTGTAGCAATAGCAGGCAGCTGCAGGCATCAACAGATGACAGCTATATCTCTATAGTCCTCCATTTTTACCTCACCCTCTCTTTTTTCCATTTCTGTCAATTGCTATTGAGAAACTGACGCCGTGTTTGGTGCCGCCTCACTGTAGTGGGTTTGGGGCTGTACGATTTTGTGCCTTTTTTTTTTCCCTTCTTCTTTCTCCCCCCCGATTTCCCCCCAGACTCATCAATGCCCCATTACCAAGTCAAATCAGGTGGTGCTGCAGATATTTGCCGAGTACCAAGGCTGCAAGCAGAGACACACAGACACACAGAGGATTCGTTTAGGAAGCCTGGGAGGTTTTCTAACGGTATGCTCTCCACAGGATCACAAAACAGGGTGAGGAGGTGAGCGGAGGAGAAATCACTGCTGGCTAAATGCTTGTGAGTGGTTTATGGCTCAGAGGGCAGAAAGGGAAACAGAGATGTGGTAATGCATCTCTCTGACACTCCTTTAAGCAGCCGACCAGACTGTAATCTCATGGGCCCTGTAGTAGTCGCACGTTATTGTTTCTCATTTCACATGTCACAAACAATTAAAACGCGCCTGTCGATTCCCGTGCCCCATGAGCTCCATTTACCCATGAAACAAAAAAAAGAAAAAACGAAAATACACGTTTGAAAAAAGGAGAAAAAAACCAGCCAGTATGATCTCTTTTCTTACATGTATCCACATTCCTAAGCTAAATTCCCAAAGATTGCCACGTATATTTCTCACTTTCATCGTCTTTATCTCCCTGCGACAGCAAATATAAAGTGAACGAGCCCCGTGTAATGTAAGCAGCTGCATTAGCGAGGCAGAGTGATAAAGTGAAAAGCAAAAAAAGGGGGGGAGGTAAAGACAATTCGTCCTTTTAGTTTCCTCTGCCTGTTGTCATCCTCTTTATAGCAGCAGCTACACAGGCAAGACAAAAAAAGAACTCTGGGGAAGAATCAGGCAGAAGAAAAGAGAGAAAGGGAAAAAAAGTAGCACTGTGTGTTTTATGTAGAGATTTTCACAAGCCTGTTGTTGATTAGAGGAAAAGTCTGAGTGCTAAATACAGAGGGAAACAGGGAGAAGAAAGGGAGGACTGCTGGTTCTCCAGGAAAGGGTCTCTGAGGGCTGTCAGAGGTGCCGGTGAATCTCTTCCCTGTGAGCAAGCCGCTGCACTTAGGAGAGAAATTTAAACTCCTACTGTTATGAGAATTTTTGGCTTTCATTACACCAAGGGCGCATGTCGATGCTCTCGTGGATGCATCAGAGTGCACACGCACGATGTGAAGCCAGATGCCAGCTTTCTCTACCGGAGTTTTTGCTGGCTTTGTGCCGAGCAGATCGTTTGCTTTGTGCCAAGAATAAAAAGGCAGAGACTGAAACTCTTTGACGGCGCTCTCCCCGTGCTCAATCGCAATCATGAAACATGTGCACGGGAAACAAAACCGTCCACCACTTTGACTAGGGATCCGTGCGACGGCGTGCGACCATCTCGCCCGTCAGTCGCGCTGTTTAAAATTAACCGGAGCAAATCGAGATGGAGCGCAGCTGACTGGACCCATCCAGTTGGAATTATTTGAGATGTGACAAGCACTTAATCAAGCTGTCATCTGCAGCGCCACACTAATGCATAAACGAAGAAACAAAGCAGGATTGCGAGGAGCTGGAATCGAGCTCGGCTATGCAAAGAACCACACCAAATATCGTTTTCCTCATTTGAGGAAGTGGCGAAATGGAGAAAGGAAGAGAAACCGGCCTCCCAGTGAGCTGCTGTGCCCCAGCTCGACTAAGTGACAGTGAATCCTACAGTGAGTCGATTTGCTGCTTTTGAGTGCCTGAAAACTTGTCTGGCAGAGTGCTCACAGGGGAGAAAGACAGATGGGGAGAATGTAGGGACGGAGCCTCACCTGTAGCTGTCTTCTATTTGTCTGTTCATCCCTGGAGGCTTTTGGGCTGCTTTGGTACAACAAGGGAGGGTGGGGGTAGGGGGTAGGGACAAAGAAAGAGCTCTGAGGCCATCAACAGACAAAGCAAGAGACAAAAGGACAAGTTTACAGGTAAATAGTGAAGAGTAGCTGGCAGGAGGGCTGAGGAAAGCTCGGGTTTCAGACAATCGATGATCACTCACTCTTCCACAAAAACAAAGATGTTAATAACATGACATTCACCTCGAGGAGCATGTCTTGCTGCTGCTTTATACCAGAGTTACAGAGCAAAAAAAACCAAATTTTTTTTAAAAAAAACTACAAAAAAACAACATTACTGAATACAGTAAATCACATGTGCAAAGCAAGCTTTGACCTGACTTTCAGCTCCCCAAAGCTGACACGACGCCGTTTGAGCATGTGCGGCTGATGACAGGAGTCATTTGCTACATCGCTGATTTGAAAAACAGGAGCACTTGAAGATGACACAGAAAGACAACTGTATTGTCATCTTAAAGAGGATCTATGAAATCAGTGGGACGAGATCAATGCCGCCTCTCCCTCGCTCTCACGGCACTTTACATAAGCAGCAATAACCATCACAGAGGCCGTCATCTAGCTCACCGATTTCCTGTGCAGGACTTCCAGAAACCTCCAGGCTACAAAAAGCGCCTCTCACTCCGAGCAATGGTCACATCCACAACTTCACAGACAAGGCAGGGAGGAGGAGGTAGAGAAGGAAAGGAGCTGAGGAGAGGGAAAAATACCACAGGCAAGATAGAGAGAGCTGGAAGGCAGGGAGAGAGTGAGGGGAAAAAAAGAAGAGAGGTTGGGGGAAACTAGCAGTGCATCTTCATTACAGTATAGCACAGAGCTCTGGCATCGACTAGCCAAGCAGTGTAGTAAGAGCTCCTCATCCTCTCAGTTAATTAGGATTTCTGCTGCTTCATTTTGGGGCGAGGGACAGGATGTTGGAGGCTTGATTACCTTTTATTTCCCAGCCTAACGGCTCGGCTGCCTCTGCCGCTTTATTAACAGGAGATCTTGCAGATTTACAGCTCCACAGCAAACATCAATTTCAATAATTACAAGAAAACTGTTAGAGGGGACACAATGAAACGAGAGTGTGGTTTTTTTCCCCCCTCCCTCCTCCCCACCTTCACCGCTCCAAAGCTCCTCCCCTCTTTCACGGGATCTAATTTCCATAGATGTGCCCTTTTCATGATTGCATGCCACAGACACATTAAAACACACACAGATTTGCCTCAGTCACACTTGGCACTCTAAACGCTTTATAACCACTCCCTGGCCTGAAGGGCAAAGGAAATACTTCAACCTAAGCATTTGTGTAGCCATAAAACAAAAATGAGTGAAAGATGATCTGTTAGTGCTCAGCACAACCCCCGACCCCCCACCCCTGTGCAAAAAAACAAACAAATCTATCACATCACTGGATAAAACATATTTATGGTGTAAACTGGATAATACAAGGGATTACAAGTCTCCTTTTTAAAGCTATATCTTTACACACTGGCAACATGCCTAGATATTAGATTTCACCTTCTGACAAGGTGCAAGTGTGAGACTAAACTGAATGCCTCTCTCAAACAAAAGCTCCATCTAGGGAAAGCTATAATAGAAATCATTATTAAAAAGACATCGGATTCTGAACAGAAAAGCACAGATTCCATTTGAATAAAATCAATAATTGTGTACACTTGCAGTGCATTGCCTTCCTGTCTTCTCATCTTGCTTGCTAATGTTTCTTTCATGAGCCAGCCCACTGCTGGTGACATTATAGCTACAGCACTTCCACAAGTCCCCGATGGATCGGTGAAAATGGTTGGCGTAAAACACAATTAGTACGGTCCATATGGCTGCTAGTGGAGGAGGAGCCGGAGAGGTCCCATGTGGTTTTTATAGAGGCCTGCTCTTTTGTTACCCTAAAGATCAAACTGTTGTCATAATAATGGGGTCGTTTTAATTCTGTCGCTTGGTTTTTGTAAATCGGCACTTCGTCGACACATCCTTGCCCCGACTCAATGACTTTTGGCAAATAAATTGACCAACCTTGGCTCATAGCCTAATCGATAGCTCCTTCATCATGATTAATGGTTCATATTGGATAATGGGGGGAAATTTAATGTGAGGGGAGCGTTACTTCCTGATTTCAGCGCTCAGCCCTATTGATTGGTCATAACCCTCCTTTTTTGGCCAATGGAATGCGCTGATAAGAGCCGTGTGTTCGACCTATGTAAACTGAGCACAGAGAAAATGATTTACTGTGCTTTAGGCGCGTCTTATTCACTGATAGCTCTGTATGCCCAGCCTGACAAGCATTTTCTTGCCTGAGAAACGCAGACACCTTTTACTGAGTTGAAGCGAACAACAACAGCTTGAGGCAACAGATTTATTACAAATTGATCTATTAGATAGCACTGCTGTGCTTCGCTGTTTTCTCTCTCCCTCTCGCTCCCGCTCTCTCTGACAACCTTCCCCTGATGGTAGCTAGAGTGTATCAGAGTGGAAGTGCTACAGTGGCAAATCTAAACCCAATCCTCAGAACTCATTTTCTCTGTGCCGGCTGCTGGAACTGGGGTACAGAGACAAGATGTCCATCTTTAAACCCAGTCGATCCAGCTCAAAGTCCCAGTGTCTAAACTGAAGGCTCGGCAGGCTCAATAGGTGTTCCTAACCTGCAAGGGCAAGCAAGGACACAGTTTACCCGAGGCATCTTGTGTACAGGAGAGCGGAGAGCCACAATGTCACCCGGGTCGTTTCCTTATGGCAGTGTGAACCCTGAGATCACCGCTGACTTGCGTGACCGTCTCCATTAAAACATCACTCACAGGCTTTCCAGCCCTGCAAACTGTGCCTCGTGTGCAGCCGTAGCCGCAACTAGGGCTGCCACGATTTGTCGACTAGTCACGATTACGTCGACTATCAAAATCGTCGACTACTGATTTAATAGTCGACGCGTCGTTTGAGGCTTTGTAAGATCCCAAAAGACGCAGGAATAAGTAGCAGGATTTAAGAGTGTAATAACGGACTGAAACAGAAGATGGCAGCACTGTATGTACAATGATGCCAGCTGCCGTTAAACCCCGAAGAAGAAGAAGAAGAAGAAGAAGCTGCTGTGTCCCAGAATTCATAGCGCGGCCCAGCTCAGTTTCCAACAATGGCGGCAGCTAGTTAGTTTTAATATTACTCTTATTATTCTTTCTGGGTCACAAAATAAACGTTTAACATATTTTCAGCCGAGATGTAGCTGTGTAAACCTCAAATATCGGCTCAGTTTATCAGGACACCACATATTTTCAAAAGCGCTCCGATGTTTTCGGAGACGTCTGTTACCCACTAGCTCGATAGCTAGCCGGGGGCTAGGTCACTAGCGCCGTGAGAACACCGGACTCCCGGCAAATTGTTTTCAAACCCACCGCCGTCTTTCGCTACTCAGGTTAAATATATATGAGTCACTTAGATAAATTAAAAATGTTATTGTTTGGCTTTTTTTTTTTTTTGTATTTTATTTGTTCCTGAGTAAATCGGTTTGTCTGAGATTAAAGTTATAGTTTTTACACAGCTGAATAAACGTCAAGCAGACAGCTGATTATCAGAAGTGTGAGATGCTGGAGAATATACTCCGTTGTCCTGTTATATTTTAGATAGCAAGGAGTTTATTAAACTTCACCGAAACAATCTGCAATTTTCATTAAAATTGAATAAACTATCATCTTGTCTTTATTTTTAGTTAGCACCTTAAAAGCTTAAAGCTGTAAGCTAATGATAGTTATATAAGAGCAGATGCTGCTGGTGCAATAAGCTGTAGTTTTACGTCCAGTGGATGATGATCTGATTAGTCGACTAATCGCATAAATAATCGGTGACTAGTCGACTATCAAAATAATCGTTTGTGGCAGCCCTAGCCGCAACATCAGTGCGATATCTGTGTTAGTCACAGAGGCAGAGCGGCACAGCCAGCACATTATAAAAAGATCTATGTGCAATTTGTCTCATCCACACTGTTGAAAATCAATGTCCTGCATACCCAGTGTTGTGCAGAAAAACACAGCATAACGAGCCATTACGGCCACTTTTAATTAATGACAAAAGCATGTTTGTCTGGACAGCAGACAGCTGTTATTGACACATCTCTCTATAAAACAATCAATTAAACCAACTGCATCACTTAGACTAGCTAATCAAAGTGGCTCCCTGAAAGTATCACGTAGTGGCCATTTACCATAATCAGTTTTTTGTCTGGTTTTATTTTTTTGCTTTATGCTTTCATATCATTTTATCAAAAGATACATCATGCTGAATCTAAGCCTGAAGCAGATTTATTAATAACCAAGCTAATGAATCAAAACCCTGTACACACTTGTGTATATAATAATAGGTCCAACACATCTACAGAAACCTTAACCGTCACAAGCAGGAGGAAATTATGACATGCTCCGTTTTGCTTTAGGTTTAAACTGATAGAAACAGATAAAACTGGCGGGTTATGTAGGCCTAAATAAATGCTGTCAATACTAACAGCATATACTGATCGAGAAACCGCACAGGCTCCATTGTGCCCCCTTTGCTTTAATCACCCCCATCTTTCATCTGTGCTACAAAAGAAAAGAGGGCTATCGGCTCCCGGATGCAATAAATGTGCGTGTCGCTGGAAAGGGAGCGGGGAGTGGGGGGGGGGGGGGGGGGGGGGGGGGGGGTTCTGTCTAAGATGTTGAAATATTCTGGTTAGAGTGTATATGTCTATATAAACATCTTCAGGCAGGCGGCTGCAGGGAGTGTGCGCAGTAAAAAACACTGGTATGCATTGTTTGTGTTTCTGCACCACTAGCGCCATGCCGTGTCATTACATGAGGCAATCTCTTACCTAATCAGCACTGACACACACAGCAGCAAAGTACTCCTCCTCCTCATCATCATCATCACCCCCCCCCCCTCCCCCCCCCTCCTTCTCCTCAGGGGCCAGCCAGCTGATCCTACACCATTTCATTTTCCTCCTTTACTGTGATGGCAAATGGCTGACTATTATTTTTTTTAACTTTCCTTTTTAATTCACACTTCTTTTTTTTGCATGAAGTGCTATTAATAGGTCATGCCAATAAAGTGACAAACTAGGCCTGTCCCTACATGTTGCGTTTTAAATGGTAATTAGTAAGGCGCGCGCACAGGAAACCAGCAAATGCGTAAAACTCCCATATACTACTAAAGCCTCCTTTTCCAGTCGATTTCTACAAATTCCACTGTCCAACCACTTGTGCACATTAAGCACAAAGTGCACTGACAGTTGCTCGATGAAATATGTAGAAAAGTTTCTTTCATATCTTGAGATGCTTAGCAATAACACCAGACAAAATATATCTGATTAATTAAGATGTGAGTCAACGCAAACCCAGCCCAATAAGAAACACACAGCGTTTGTAAAGATGAAGTGAGACCAACTTCGCCACGGCTGAGCTTGTGCAGAAAGCAGATTTGATCACATCAAATACCACCAGCAGTATGTAGCAAGACAGCTCACGATTGTTAACACGAGCAGCGCTTGCTGATACCATCTCCTTGGCACAATTGTGGAGCTGCAGAGGCCTGAATCAAACAAAGATGAGATATGATGCGGCGTGCTTGGATCTCCTCTTATGAGAGGTGAAGGGAAGCTGTCAGGGAACACAAAACAACATCCTGCATCTTGCCTCCTCTGACTTGCTGGCAGAAGCCAGGAGGAGGAAGAAGAACAAGAGGAGGAGGAGGAAAGGGGAGTGTGCTTGCCTCATTTCTGCCAGTGTGCCCTGTGCGTGTCAGTCCAATATCTTAAAACAACACATGCAAGGCTTTGCTACAGCCAATTACCCAGCTCTTGGCACGGGAACTGAAAAACATCTTCGGAGAACAATAAAGAGAGCTTGGCTTGTTGCGCGTGCTGTCAGTAAGTGCTGACAGATTGTTATTTTTAATGAATATACAGCACTTGAATGGCCCATCAAGCGGTCTTTGAGCAAACATTGCTCCTTTGTTCAGAGCATTAATTTTCTATGTAACAACCAGATATCTTGCAAAGAAACTGATATCAAGCACTGTAAAAGTAAAAAGCTAAATCAGTTTATCCACTTGCCTTCTTTGTCCACTGCATCCTCTTAATGCTGCTTCAAGTGTGCACAGTCATTAGAATATAAATACAAGGCAATGCACTTGCTTGATTACAAATGTCATGTAGATGCTTGATTACACATCATTTCCTGTGCCGGCTCTTTAAAAGAAGACATTTCGCTGCTTACCAACCTCTCTCGCCAGCATAATCAAATACTGTATATGAAACCCTTGAGCAGAACGGCCTCGAACAAAACAATAAATCAGCCTAATCACCCCTCTTTGAAACACAACCCCAACCTTTCTGAATGTGAAATACACGATAGCCACATATGGACAGCTTCAAATGGCGTCAAGCACGGCAGAAACAAACCTCTAGCACTGACAATAAAGTGGCTGTGAGACAAGACTTGGAGAATCCTTCTTTATGGGGATTCACGAAGATACGACAAAGTAGAGGACAACAGCGAGATGCCGTTTGAGCACGGCATGTAAACACTGAATTGCAGCGCATGTGTATTGAAAGATCATCCAACAAAAGAGGCGTCAGAGCACAGTGAAACGGGCTTTTCCTCAGCATTGCCTGGCCTTTGCCACACATTATTTGCAGGAAGCTGCCATTACTCAAACGCGTATTAGTCATTAAAGGAAAATAGCAGGGTTATTACACTTCTCTTATCATTACTCTGCTGGCACTGCTGCTGCTGCTACTACAGCCACACAGCTAGATTAACATTCGATGGACGGGGTGTGTCATTGGATAGGTGACTCCAAGTAATTTTACCCACTGCTGCTCCTGAGATCCCACTCAAATTGAAACACTATAAAACACCCTGACCACTTAGCAGCTCTGCGAGTAACATGACAGAAAGAATCAAAAAAGGAACAGCACAAATCTTCTGCCTTCTGCTACTCTGAATTGTTCTCTTGGCCGGACCTAAAACATATTGTTTTAGAAAAACCATAAACCAAACATTAAGGTGCTTTTCAGCCAAAGCGGCGCTGAAGTAGTAATCAACATATAGCCTCTAATGGCAGACCTCTGTACCCTAGCCTAGCAAGTTTACAGGCTAAGTGGTAGTTAAAGAAAATCACAAACCACTAAGCTACTGGCAGCAGGAAAAGCCAACAAAACATCAGATGGGAATATGCAAGATGTAAGGATTAGCAAAATCCCAGTTTTTTCCCCCTTTTTCCTAAAGACATGACCAACAATAATCTTCAGTCTTTAAGTAATGCTCTATAGACACAAATCATTTCTGGCAACATAGCTGTATCTGAGATTGCTTTATTGCTAAATTCTCTGTTTATAACAAACACACAAAGTTTGTCTGACCTCTATGTTCAGTGTCACGTCACTATCAGGAGACTTGAACAAGCTGCAATGACTGGATAGATGTGGTGGCAGCAAAGTAACAAAACCTATCCAGACCAAGCTTTGTAAAACCATTAAACTTAACGTGGTGCTGGGTGTGTTTTACAGTGCATCGCTATCAGGATATCAGATCATTTATTGATGATTTCCCTATGCCCAGCCTAACACTGTGCCACTCTGACAAGTGAGGAAACGTAGGTTTTGTCCTTAAATTCATTTAGACTCTTTCAGTGGACTGAAAATAGCGTAGCATTTACAGAGCAAACGAAATTTTCACACTCCTTTGATCATTTACTATAGTGCGCTCTCTTCGTGCATTGTGAAGCCCTCAATTGTTCAGGGCTGTGTAGTCAGTGAGGTAAAAGAGTCAAGTATGAGTCACAAGCACTCAATAAAAATAAAAACACACTTTCCTGCTGGTTCTTCTCTTTTAAAGTTAGAGGTAGTAAAATGTGCATGGACTGCATAATATTTGGAAACTCTTGCCTTTCAAGGAGGAATTGTGCAACATATTTGTGGCCAAACACTACTCGTTTGTTTACTATTTTCAAACTTGCAATTGCAAACTTTGGCTTAACGCTGCAAAAAACAAAATGCCCCCTGATAAAAAACAAAAAGTATGACCTCTCCAAACACCAAGAAACCTTCACCTGATGTAGTCTCTTAAATGCTTTCAACTTTCTCAGGAGAAAGTGAAGTCTTAAACCCACTTCTGGCTGTTGTATTTGTTGACAAATATCTTCAGTGTAGATTACATCTTTCATTTTCTCACAGCAGCACGAATGTGCTCTCATCCGGTGTTTAAAACCAGGCCAGACCACACTCCTAAATAACCACGAACTGCGATCTAGATAACAACAATTGAGCACAAGTCAAAACACACAAAAGACAGCTAGTTAGCTTCGCTGGCTAACGTTTCCAAGGGCTAGTGACAATAGCTGAATGGCTAAGACTATTCCCTGGAAAAGACATAGCACACTGGGTATTTCAAAACAGGGAAAAGCAAGCTATGGGGTACTGCGATGTTATCTGTGCTGTCATACCACAAAGTGTTTAATAAATTAAAGTCGTGTTGTGTGTACTGGACGGGCTCTGTAATAACCGGTGCCAACGAGCTGTTTGTATCCAGACATTACTCTGCTCCTAGCTGGCATTCCCAATCAGTGCTAGTCACTGGCGCTAGCCGCTAATGTTAGTTCATAGTAACCAGCAACACCAACAGCAAGGGGCAACCAAGTCTATCAGCTAACTAGCTAGCTAATGCTAATAAGCAAATTAGCCAAATAGCTACCAAGCGATGATGTACGTTAACAGTCCAACGTTTACATACTCTTCCGTTAATTTGTGTCATTTCTCCCTCGTTTGCTGATGAACATCAAATGCAAAAAGACTGCTGATTGCAGCTCACAGCACTTACCTTAAAGAGCTTGATCTACAACATCTGTGATTTGTTTGATGAGAGAATGCAACAACAAACAATAGCAGCAGCAGCAGCAGCAACAGCAGCAGGGGCAATTAGCCAACGTTAGTTAGCCAAGTGTCGCCACTACAGAGAGTAGTACAACAGCTGCAGTGCCACCTGTATATCGTTTGTTATATAGCTATAACCGAGAGAACCACGTTTGGTATAACGCTGTCATAAATGATGGACTTCAGAATAAAGAGAGTAATCGTTGCCGGGATGCTCAGACTAGTGTATGTGAGAGGCACTCAGCATGACAGCATCCTTCTTCATCTTGGGGTGAGAACAGTTGGGGGGTTCTCAAAGTTCAACCGGTAAAATATCGTCACCCACTGGCCAAAACTGGAAACATCCAGCGACACTGGGAGTCCTCTGGATGTCTATTCTGTAGCAACACTTGGTCCATCTTCATCCTTTAGCTCAGAAAATTAGGATAGAATTCAAATGGGGACAAATTAATTTACGGTTAAATAATTTAAGTGTTACATTATAAAGCATATTGTAAATAAAGACAGAAATGGAAGACTACAATTTGGCAGTTACTATATCAGTACAAAATGCTGACAGACCATTTATTTGCACATACTTTTTGCTTGAACTGATAAACAGCTTGATACTATGCTGCATAAGAATAAAATATAATATATATAATAATGACTTTTTTGTGTATTGTATAGATATAAACCTAGTGTAAATACACAAATTAAAATAGAATAGAATAGAAAATAGAATACAATGTTTGTCTGTCACTGTTATAGTGTTTTTAAACATCTCACTTAAGCAACAATAGTAAGGTTTCGCAATAGAATAGAATAGTACAGAATGGTCTGGATACTGGAAAATACTCTACTTTTATGTTTCGTTATTGCCAGTGAAATTGTGAAACAATAAGAAAGTATACAAAGTAGCTATATACTTTTATAGAATGGTTACATTAGATTCTGTTTTTATTCATGAAGGAAAAATGTAGAATAATAACAAAATTCAATAGCAGCAATATGGAAAAAACTATAAAACTGCTTAAGAATAGAACAGAATAGAATAAAAAGATTACTATTTTGTTGTTACAAAGGAAATTGTGAAAGAAATAAAAAAGTAACTGGAGATATTCATAGAATAGCATCAGTAGAAGACGTTCTTATTACAATTATAGAATAGAATAGAATAGCTCTTTAGACACTTTAATCATAACAGAGTAACTATATACATTTATAGAATAGGAGAAATTTTTACTAGAATTGTTTTATTATTATTAGAGTAGAGTACAGTAGAATATTAACAGTGAAACTGTGGATTACAATACAAGAGGACAAAATAGAATAGAATACCTCTTTCAACACTTAAATATACAGAAAGAGCTGTGGAATAATAACAGAGTAAATATTTGTAGTTATTGAATAGCTGCACTATAAGAAGTTTTTATTATAATAATTTTTTAGCATAGAATAGAATAGAATATTATACTGCTGCTGACACTTTAATAAGCAGTAGAGGCTATGATACAGAGTAGAGTAGAACACATCTTGTAATAATTGAATTTAGGGTAAGAACTATGGAATACAACAGAATAGAATATCTCGTTAGACCCTATAACATACAGTAAGGACTTTAGAATAATAGCAGATTAACTATATGCATTTATAGAAAAGCTGCACTAGGATATATATATTTTTTGTCATTATGTTTTAGATTGGACTGGACTAGACTAGACTAGAATAGAATAGAAAATGTGATCATATGCAACACTAATTCTAGAGTACATTAAAGGTAAAAAAAAAAAAAAGAGACATATAACTCTTCAAGTGAGATGATCACAAAATTAACACAGTTTAATCCCATATAATTGCCTCCACTGGGCTGCTGTCCACTCCACACCTGCACATTATGTATTTGGAGAACTGGAATTATTTATTTAGTTTAGTTTAATTCATGTCCGGTAGAGTTAACAGTTATGCGTCCTGTGCATTTAATGCTCATTAGTTTTACTGTTAAATTCAGCTACATCTGAAGCCACAAGTTTGTTTATTTTTTCTCAGAACAAATATGAGTTTTGCTTTTAGAATATAAAACAGTTTTTTCTTTCCTAAATAAATGTGATGCTACAAAACTTTAATTTATTAGGGGTTATTGTCGTTTGAATGAAAATTACTAAGTTGATTTATTTTGAAATTGGAATTAACACGGAGCCATTTTGTTTAATTGGCTTAACACTGTTTAATTTTTCAACTTTTCATGTGCTCACGTTTGAATTTAATTGAGTGCCAAGACTCTACCTTTTTCAGAAAGGTGCACCGTTTCATCTGAACACTAGAGGGAGCAGGTCTAAAAGGAAAACATTGGGTATAATTCACGCTGTAATATCACTTTACAGTCTCCCACATTTACTTTCTTAGAGGATTAACTTTGTGTGAAAAACATTTATTTAAGGTTAAGTGTGAGAATGATTAAACTTACGCAATTCTTGCCAAGTGGTTCAGCTGACAGAGTCTGCAATGTGTGACAGGTAGCGTCTTTGTATCAGTGATTTGTAATACATCTCCTTGGTGACACCTAAACAATGGAAGCAGGTTCAGAAAGGGCTCACACAAAGTAAATTGGTGTGGCACAAACCCAGCTGGCAATCCCCTGCGGTACCATACCCCTGGTGAAAAGAGTCTCATTTATCTTGGCAAGGCTCAGTAGAGAAAGAGGCTGCTTCGAGCTTCTGGATTCTTTTACCCAGGGGCCAACAAATGGCGCCCTACAGCTCTGGGCTCATATTTCGCCTTCTTGGTGGCTTTCAGATTACGCCACATAGGTAGGAGCAGTTATGGAGCACAAGCCGTTTACTGTAGATGCTCTGACTTTCTTTGAAGGAAAGTTATGAATTATTAATGAACTGTTACAGTGACCATCATTATGAGATGCAGTAAGCATAAGTGGCAACAATTTCACAACTGTTTCAGGGAGTTTTCTTGCCATTGTGCATTTAGTGTGTGTTAATAATTTCATAATAAAGCATTTAAGTGAAACAAAATTAAAACTTCAGAATAACTTTTCAAACTATATTATTTATTACACGTTTCTGCAGACTTGTACATCAACACAAGACCTCGTCAGATGCGATACATTGCACATACAACAGTCTTACCAATGCTTAGAGCAGAGCCTCACTAATGTTACAGTAGCTCATTTACTCAGTAGAGGACCTAATTCACTACAACTCACGAAAAGCTGAACAAAAATCTCTCACACAGTTACACAGACAAAAACACAAGGACCAACACTATTCAGGAACTAAAGCAGAGATTGAAGATGAGCTGAACTGTGACTTCACTGGGACGTGCTGTCCCCTCCCTACGCCACAGACTTAGACCTTAGATGTCAGTGGTGTTTCTCTCCATCTTCTCTTTAACAGGGTAGGCAACCTAGTGTGGCGTATACTGTATGTGTGAGGATTATATATGAGCAATGAACACACAGAGGCCCAAGGAGGAAGACCAGCTCAGATGGGGTGTCTGAAGTTCTGGCCAGCAAAACGGGCCTTGTCGCCAAGCTCCTCTTCAATCCTAAAAGACAGTGATCATGGTTGGTTAAAGTGGACTTCCATGTAACTGTAAAACAACAACGGTAATGTGCATGTTTTTAGAAGGGACTCACCTGAGGAGCTGGTTGTACTTGGCCAAACGCTCAGATCGGCAAGGTGCACCCGTCTTGATCTGGGAAGGAATAAAGACACATAAGAGCAAGTCTGTAACATGCAAGCAACTACCTGACTAAGTGTAAAGTCAGCTTTGAAACAACAAGATATAGTTTTACCTGTCCAGTGCAGAGACCAACCACAAGGTCAGCGATGAAGGTGTCCTCTGTCTCTCCAGAGCGGTGGCTGACCATCACACCCCAGCCATTGCTCTGGGCCATCTTGCAGCTAAAAGAGAAGACCCAATAAGCCAACTAATACTTTTATGTAAATGAGTGGGATTGTGTTGCAGTGCTGTGGACACTCACGCCTGCAGAGACTCTGTGACGGAGCCGATCTGGTTGACTTTAAGCAGCAGGCAGTTGCAGGCTTTGTCAGACACAGCCTTGGAGATGCGTTTGGGGTTGGTAACGGTGAGATCGTCACCCACAACCTGGATGCTGGTACTGGCTGTGAATTTGGTCCATGCCTCCCAGTCATCCTGGTCAAAAGGGTCCTCAATGGACACCACTGTTAGGATAGGAATTAATGATTCAGTCAATAAAAGGCTAATCTGACAGGGTTTTTTTAAATACAGAAACCTAAAACCTTAAATTGGTTATTCTCTTTGTTGGCCACTTGGTGGCAGCAGAAACAAGTTTGTAACTGCTCCGCTTTTGACGACAGTGTACAATGCATTTTGCAGATGCATGGCATGTATGATTCTCTGCATAGACATGCAGAGCATATCTATACATCATTCATGTGCAACAACTATGGATAGAGTTGCAACAGGGCATTATGATCTGATGAGGATTCAAATGTCATGGAGCAGTACTCACTGAATAAAACAAAACAAAACAAACAACGACAAAAAAGTATCTACTTAAAACTCACCGGGGTAATCTTTGACGAAGCTCCTGTATAGGTCAGCCAGCTTGTCGGAGGAGATGTAGCGGTTAGGGTCATCGGGAGACTTGAAGTCCAGATCATACTTGCCGCCCTTGTAGAACTCAGAAGCAGCTACATCCATGCCAATGACGATCTTATCGGAGTAGCCGGCCTTAGCGATGGCATGTTTCAGCAGCTCCAGAGCTGATAAAACAACATACAATAAAAGGGTGACTGCATTTGTTGACAATTAAATCAAAGTTTTCATTCTGAAAAATGAGTCACCACTGAAAGCTCTGCACAACTAGGACAGCTGCCATATCAGCACATTGACCTGACACTGGAGGCTCATGCTAGCAGTACTGAGTTGAGACCTTAATTTAGAAACCGTATGTCAACTTCAGCAGTGACATAAGTGGAGATACTTTCCTGGAAGCTCTAAGAATTCAATGCTTTCAAGACACACCCTTTAGGAATATTCAAGGTGTACAGTAACAACTTTTGACTCTAAATGTTTGCAAAGATAACCATTTACTCTGTGTGAAATAACTGTTATAGCTGATTACTTCTCTAACCTTCTTTGTTCTCAAGGATGTTGGGGGCGAAGCCACCCTCATCTCCTACATTGGTGGCATCCTTTCCGTACTTCTCCTTGATGACATTCTTCAGGTTGTGGTAGACCTCAGCACCAATACGCATGGCCTCCTTGAAGCTGCTAGCACCAACGGGCAGGATCATGAACTCCTGCATAGCCAGCTTGTTGCCTGCATGGGAGCCACCATTGATGACATTGAAAGCCTGAAAGGAAGCAGAGAGGACCAGCTTTTAGCCTAATGCAATCATGGATGAATACAATGACCCTTTGAATTAGATATTAATGGTCTATGAGGCCTATTGATCAATAAAGTGTAAAAGGCCTTGGATAATTGTGCTATGACGCTCACAGGAACTGGGAGAATGACTTCAGGATTGCCAGCCAGGTCAGCAATGTGGCGGTAGAGGGGAACGCCCTTCTCTGCAGCACCAGCCTTGCACACAGACAGGGAGACGCCCAGGATGGCATTAGCACCAAACTTAGCTGCAGGATAGTAAACACAAATAATTCACAATATAATATATACTGTCAAGACATAGCTTGTGATGTTCTCCATTGTTTGTGGAGAGCATTTTTGGATTTTTGAGGTTTAGACACTGTTTAATTAAAATCTCCAAACACAATATATGCAATTCCATACTGAAAACTTTCAGGAGGTTACAAACAAATAACCATCACTGGAGCAGAAATACTGTTTAAATGGTCCTATGCACTGCCCAATATTTACCAAAAATATCTTTAAATATTTTTATTTATACATGTGTCCTCACAAAATATTGTAAAGTACACTGGTATCTTACACTTGTTTTCAGTGCCATCCATGTCCAGCATCAGCTTGTCGATCTTCTCCTGCTCCAGAACGTTCACATCCTGGATTAAACACAACATGACAGGTTTAATTGGACTGGGTGGGGAAAGAGGCTGAACTTAAACTGGTTTATTTCTAAATCAATAGTTCATTAGATCACACTACAAAGATGTTAGAGTAATCAAACCATGTCAGTTATTTTACTGAAGTTCTGCTAGTATAGACGGGTTTATAGATGCTTTGGGTATATCATGAGGTTAATGTAGAATTCAGTCACAACAAACTGTTCAGTGCATACAGTTATGCATTTCCCAGTTACTGCTACCAATAACACACTTTTGTGTTTTCATTTACTGCTGCATTTCTAACTTCTTAACACAATTCATTTGACACTAGAACACAGTTATATTAGTCAAACAATAAATGGTCCTACCTTGCTAACCAGTGCAGGTGCAATAGTTTTATTGATATGGTCAACTGCTTTTGAGACACCTGCAAGGAACAAGCAGACCATGACTGACTCAGACAGAAGAAGACCATGCAGAGTAGGCGAGACAGATGACCACAGAGCATCCAATTGTATGAGACAGTGTGTGAGTGAGCAATTAGTGGTAAAATGTAATTTACCCAGTGATTATTTTGCTCTTTTATTTTTTTCCCTTTATTCTTAGATCTGTGATCATCTGCTTGTGCCCGACGAGGTTAGTTTCCAAAAGCCAAACTCATTTTTCATGCTGCTGTGCACGGCAATATGTAAAGAGTCACTCCGTTACTCCACACTTTATTTACCTGGTTACATAATGCAGGGGCCAAAAAATCATTTATATATTTAACTGCTCTTTTGACTCCTAACAGGAGGGAGAGAGATGTAGGAATCAGAAATGAAGTAGTAAAAGATGAGGAGCGAGAGAGCAGAATGTAAAGTGGAAATGGCACAAAAGATTGTAAAATAAATAGAGATGTCTTACCTTTGCCCATGTAGCGTGTTTTATCATTGTCACGGAGCTCCAGAGCCTCATAGATGCCTGTGGAGGCACCGCTGGGAACTGCAGCCCTGAAGAGACCTTGGAGACACAGAGGACATTTCACATTTGTTACTTTTAAGTGCTATTTCACGTCACAGATATTCAACAAAAGATTGCCTGGACTTTGACATATGTTGAAATCTGATTTCACCATTATACCATACTTCCTGACTTTGGGTTTGTGCTTTCTACATGCTGTCTTCACAAAGAGGAACATGTTTGTTAGGACAACAAGTGCAGAGGAGGGGCTACTTGGTACACAAGGGACAGCAGTGAGTATCAGCTAAAGGCGTCTCCTGCTCCAAAATGAAATAAACCATGTTGGGAGGAAGTTGTAACGGCTGTGCTGCAAAATCTGTGATGTAACAGGCAAAGCCAGATGGCCAACTGAGCATGTGCAGTGCATCTGTGGGATGATAGCAAGCCACACCCATATATAAGAGGATAGCCATTTCAGATTCACCCAAGTGATTGGAAATTGGAGCAGAGCAAAAAAAATCTATTCAGCTTGCTCAGTGAAGCGGCAATGATGGTGTGAGTCTGAGGGGATTTAGGGCTTAGCACAAGAGGACACAGCCACTGTCAAGGCAGTGAGTTCAAGCTTAACGAATCATCTGCATCAAGACATCACCTGGATGCTTTTGGGGAATGCTGCCAAATATCCAGGTCACATTATTAACAGCTTTCTGGCTGAACACAATAAAAAGGAGAGCCGTAGAGAAAAGCAATGAATCAGCAAATCTTCAAGTACCTACAGTAAAAGTGAATTCCTTTTTTTGTGTGCCAACAGCCCATCACACAGATGGCATGATGGGCAACAAGCATAGTGGGTTATCTAATATGACTGTGAAGCTGGTTACATAACAGTGCAAAAACACATCTCGGTTACTATGACCGACATACTCTGGGTGCAGCACGCTCGCTTTGGTCTGTGCAGTTAATGATGTCAAAACAAGTCTGGTGGACTTAAAAGGGCCCAAGAAGAATAAGGGTGCTATTTACAGTAAACTGGAGCACGTAGCAACCATCCAAAACTAATGAAGAGACAGAAGGGCAGCAGAAGAGGGCAGACAATCTATTCAAACCAGTGCATTCAAGGCAGCGTAGCCGGCTTCACACATTTCCGTGTCAATGACCATTCAGGTTGCTTCGTTAAAATTCTCAGGACATTTCACTGGGTTGAGCTGTTCCTTTATTTGAGCTCTTATAACAGAATAGCTTGCCAAAAAAAACTTCAAACCCTTGCCAGGCCCTTTAGTTAGTTAAAATAAAATTGATCTCAACCTCCAGCATACGTGTGGAACAGTGCAGCGTTTGGATGCTTTATGGTCAACAGCTTAATTATCTTAACTGGTACACAATAAGGAGAGGGACGTGAACTGTAGATTTAATTTCCCTGACACCTGTACTTTACATAAAATGAAGATTCAACTCAACTCGCTGGTTTGCCAGAAGCACCTACTGTATGAGCTACAACTGCTTCCAAACAGGAACCATTACAGTAACAGAGCGCTGCAGAGGCAGTGTGACTTTACAGGAGCTATTTTCACACATCCATCATCTGATCTGATCCAGCGAGGGCCACTCTGAAGACGGCAACAGTGTAGGTTACCAAGTTGCTGGTCTGACTGCCTAAATACACACGCTAGCAGACAATAATTTCATGTGCAGGTTATACACGATTTCAATTTACCTGTTAAACACATGCATTTGAAAGTGGGTTTATGAGTCCCCCTTTTACGTCACCAGACTTCCTGAAAGGATTACTCATAAAATGTGGTCCATTGAGAGGCTACAAAGCCGGCCTAGACTGTGAGGCCCCCTCCACCATGCTTTAAAGCTGGAATAAGGATTTTGTATTGGGTGTTCATCGTTCTTTAACTCCTAACGTGATATTTTTGCCCAAAAGTTCAACTGCTGTCTTATGTGCCAACAGAACATTGTGCCAGAAGGGTTGTGAAACATGTAGGTATGCTTTTGCAATCGTCAGATGTGGTTTTTAGCAGGTTGTAGAGATTTTGTACATCTTTATTCATAAGGTGGGGGCACCACTACAAGCCCCACTCAGTCTCCTTTCCTTACTTGGAACAGTTGTTAGGAAAACGTTTTGCTTACTTTTTCCAGCATAGCCTATGAGTCAGTACTCATACTATAATATAGACATGACAAGTGCAGCTGTTTGCATGTGGTTCACAGCCAAAGGCTTCACAATGTCTTGCATTTAACTGTAGATGCACGTTAGGTTGTGAGCCGTGCCACCACTGACTAGAAGATCAGGTTTTACAAGCTGCAAGGTATAAAAGAACCTTTCTCTTCTTAAGCCTTTAATTCATATAAAACGAGTCCAAGAAAGCATGTAGTTTATCCATACAGTACCTTTCTTAGTGTAAAGATCAACTTCCACAGTGGGGTTGCCACGGGAGTCAAAAATCTCACGAGCGTGGATCTTCAGGATAGACATGATTCTGGATCTGCAGAAGAAACAAATGTAAGAGGGATTAGTGTAGGACTCCTTCACAGGTCAAGCAGACGGGCCCCTTTAGAGCTTCTACTTACGAATTAAAGCGTTGAGTAGAGAGGTGGCAATAAACTTGGGATACACGGCGACACACTCACAATAACAAGTAAATAATCTGAAGATGGATTTCAGAGAAAACAGCAATAAATCTTCTCGATGGTTCTCTAATTAAGTATATGGCTGTGCAGACCACCTAAACTGATGTGTACTGGCTGCGAGGGCAGAGGTAATAGCAGACAGGCGTGGCTACTGCAGTGAGGAAAATCTGTATGGGTTCCTTTAGTTTACTTATTACATCAGACTATAAAACAGCATTGCAAAATGTTTGCAAAAAAAAAAAAAAAATCCCTGTACGTGACAATAAGAGCGTGACCTAGCAGAAAACCTATTTGACTTCTTTTTGTTTCTTTTGCTTTCACTGCAATGATATTACAGGCACGAGATGTGGTCTAATCTCATGGAGCCTTTCATTATCTCGTGAAATTTCAGGAGCAGAGGTCAGAGAAGGTTTTAAGAGAGACTGTTTGCCCATGATGCCTGCAGCACTATTGATTTACATTGGTTTTATCCAACGTGGCCCAATTCCAATTATTGCCTTGCACATCTGCACATACTGAGTGCCTGAATGAACTCCCGAGTTCAGCCTGGAAAGCTGTGTCAGAGTGCAGAAACAATGGAAAATCCTCTGTCCCCAGAGATCTGTGTGGAAATTTACCAGAGGTGACAGTGATGAAGCACAATTGCATGCGCCTACAAAAAATCTTTAGGTACATAAAATCATTTATATAACTTCTGGGGACCTTTTGACTAACCAAATTAAAGATTTATGCCATTTTAAATAGGCATGTCGCTGGTAAGATTTCCTGTGTTTTACCAGCATGTTAGTTTTTTTTTTTCTTCAAAGGTTAATATTTCTCGAGTTACACAAAATGCTATCAACTGGATAATCCATCAATTATCATCCATCCTCATGCAGGCTAAATACCCTTTGGGTTCTTGACAGCTAGTCATATAGAAAGTATATTTGATATGACTTCATACATTTTAGCCTTCTTGGAGCAAATAACTAATCATCATATTTGTAGCTACCAAAAATTCTGCAATATAATAAGCAGTGGATGCCACGTGAATAGCTAATATTTGGTAATCTTGCTGTTTTTGGTGCACGGTCATTGCAAACTCCGGGAGCGAACATGTAAGCTGAGAGTATAATGGCACCTGGAGAAAAATGAATAATTAAGGATTGAAACTTGATGTGTGTTGCAAGCCTCCTACATATACACTAGTCTGAAACCTGAAAAAAACTTTTAAAGCTGCATCAGTAATCTTATAACCTACCGAGTGAGTGATTCATAAAAATACTACGAGGCTACAGAAATTACTCAAATTGACTTGAAGGGGAAAAATGAGACATTAAAGGTCGTGTAATCCTGCTACACACGGTAATTTTCCTTTACTCGGTGGACACACCTCCAGTCTGCTGCAAGCAACTGGTAGCTTACCCACAGCCTCAGCCAGCGTAGAATGCTTGAAGTGGCGCACGTTTGAGGTTATCAGGCAAAAACAGCCCTAAAAGTGATTCTTTAATAACAAACAGCAAACACAGGCTGCAGGAAGCTGGGCTTGCAACATGACGCCCTGTTCCTCCACACACTGCAGCTCTAAATGGACAGACATCTCGCCAGCTGACGGCAGTGGTTTAAAAATAGACAGTGGGCTACAAACTGCTCCAGCCTGTGAGCCACCGACCCATCAATGGGGTTTAATGAGTGGGCGTATAAATGAGAAATAAGCGCCCGAAGTGTAAGCTAACACAAGGACAAGACTTCGAGGATATCAAGGATGAAGAGCACTCTTTAGACTATGATATGAAAACTAAAAAACTTTATATTAATAAACGCTGTCATTAGAATAGGCCCTTTAAATCACGAACATCATCATAATGACTTAAAAGTATGAATAAAAAGCCAAAAGAGATTGAAATGAGTTACCTTTCCGGCCTAACTGTGTGCAAGGACGAAGCTGTCTCTCTCTGGTGCGGGCAGGCAGAGAAGGCGCTCGTGACGCTTCGGGTTGGATGATAAGCGAATGGAATCAGGAAGAAACTGAGAAACGGCGCAACGCCATTGGCTGGAGCTCACTCACGAGTGCAGACGGTTGCGAGAGGCGACGCACGTTCACCACCGTCAGGAGGCAGACCTTGAAAATGAAGAGGATGCGGATTTGTTTTAAAACCTCAGCATCACCTTAATAAAATCAGCATGTAGACAGTCAACGATAAAGTGTGCGTTTCTAATAGAGATGTCTATTGGGAAATTTATTTTTTATTTTTTATTTTTATTTTTTTGCGAGAATGAAAGAGTCGGTTGCAATGCGGAAAGATGACGCAGAGATGAGTACGTGCAGAAAAGCAGGCAGGGATCTCCGGTGGGGTGTTTCGCTGCTGGACACGTCACTTACGGTCACATTTCCTGGCAACGACTTTTCCCCCACAAGGATTTCATAAATGAATGGCAAATTTGGGGCGCATGCATTTTACACAAGACCCAGTCCACAGTGAGCCATCGTGCGGGTTACAGAGACTGCAGCAGGCACCTCAGAATAGAAATGGTAATTCACCATCAGGGCTGAAAGTCTTCTTACTTAACTATATAGAATTTTTTGAAGATTTTATTAGTCCTGGCACTGAGTTAGAAGGTGTAAACTTGGATATCCACAGTATACATTTAAAAGATTGGCTGCACTAGTTATCAATATCAAGACTGCAGTAATGAATCACGGCATGAATGAGTGAGTACCGGGTTTCCCCCACACGTCTGTGCTGTGACTCCTCGTCATTTCACGACGTGGGTTCATGCAGCTGCGCAGTGGAGGGAATGCAGCACCCATGACAGATCAGAGCGTGATGGTGAGAGCCTGCTGCAGTGACCTTGAGACGGTCAGTGTGGCACTCATGTGCAAGTGCGCCATCTGCTGCTCAGATACTGAACAGCAGATATTTTCAGTTGTGAATGACATTTATTTACGTTAGATGGAAGGAAATTGTATCCAAGAAGACTTCAAATTCTAAAATAAAAAAAGTCTTAAGCCAGCCTTTATTTAAAAAAACAAAACAAGAAAACATTTTACTTCCAAGCAGCCAGTAATTTTTTAAAAGAAATCTTGAGCAGTAGTTTTCCAGTCTTTCAGAAGGCATTTACATTTTTTCCTTTGGACATTGGCTGCTTTTTTAAATTCATTTTCAGACCCACTCTTGCACCTTATCATTTCAGATTAGTATTTTTTGTTTGTTTGCTAAGTCAATTAACACTAACCCATCATTCAAGCATAAAAAGGTACCTAAACCATGCTGTTCACCTAACTTATCCAGTACTGTGTTTATATAACACACGTGGAGATACAGAAATTCTTTTATTGCTGCCATATAACCTGCATCAATATAATTGCATTAATAACATTCTTTACAGCATTATTCCATTTAATAATATTTCTCACAGTATTGATATTGCATTAAAGTTGTTTATTGAAGATGTTCATTTAAGGATCCTTCCATTATGTTAACTTTTATTACAGGTACGGCCAGAAGTATTTCATACACATTGCATAGTATTTGTGCTCATTCAGAGTTGTTGCTTAGTCTACAGAGGGTCTTAAGCTTTGTGAAGCGCGATGTCTTCACAGTCTATTGTGTTAAAGACTAGAGCATAGAAGGATAACTGCAATACATGCTTACAATACACATATAATCTAGAAATGTGCCAGGCCTGAGGCCTTAACTCATTTAGCTTCTAACTGCATTTTAGTCTACTTGGTAACAGATGACCGGAGTCAACAACCAGCCCTCAGAGACCCTGAAGGCTTGAAGTTATTGCCTTGTTTGGAAGGTGTTATAGAAATGAGAAGTTCTAGGTCTGTTTATAGCCATCTAAGATGTACCATTTACTTTAACTAACGTCTTTAACCTATTTTTACGCCATGGAGGGGCGGATACCTCACTGCTTTAAAAGTGTTCTCAACATGTATTTTTGTCAGAAGACATATGCTGATGTTTTCTCTCCTGTGTGTTAATAAACTCATCGTTTGATTGCACTTTTCTGGGGCCTCTGTGGTTTGTTTCACTGCTCTGCATTGATTGATTTCGCGACACACACAATTTAGCTAGAAAACAATATTAGATTGTATCTTTAGGCACCCTGTTACTAGCAGCCTGTCACAAGAACACACCATCACTCCATGCATGGGAGCTGGAGCCCAAAACATAATGTGTTTCCATTTCTTCTGCCGAATCTATAAAAAATGCCCAAGATAACGCAGACTGTGTTATCTTGGGAGAAGTAGCTAGAAGCGGCTAACACTTCTTCTAACAAAAAAGTGTTAAAAGAAAAAAAACCAAAAAAGTGTTAGCCAAAAAAACATAGCTTATCTCAGCATGGCTTGCAGACAACTGAGTATGAAAAACATCTGGGAGTCATGTCATCAAGAACTGACACAGGACCTCAGGGATTCATGACCCTTCAATTGATCCATCTACTGTTCACTGAAGCCTCATCAGAAACGGTCTCAGTGGAAGGGTGACTGTCAAGAAGCTGTTCTTATGGAAGTCAAGCAGGGCTGAGGTATGCCAAATTACACAAGAACTGGGCTAAAAAAATCAGTAGCCACAGGTCTTATAGTGAGATGAATCAAATCTGTTCTCAATATATACCAAGAAAGTCGAGAGAGCTGACAGCAGTGAATGTCTGTAACCATCTGTAAAACAAGGTGGATGCCTTGTCATGTAGTGTTGGGGATTTTGTCAAAATTGGTAGAATTATGAACACAGAAAGTTATTGTGCATTTATGAGCCACCGTGCAATACCATCTGGAAAACATTAGATTTGCAACAGATTAATTTTTTCAGCATGAGAATGATCCCAAGCATGCAGTAAAAGCATACCATTATAGAAATACACACAATGGAAGTCTATAATTTATGGATAGGCCTCCCCCCAGAGCTGGACCTCGACATTATTGAAGCAGTGTGGGATCATCTAAAGGCAGCCAAAAACCAAAGAAGAGCTTTGGATGTGCTTCAAGAAGTCTGGAGAAATATTCCTGAAGACTGCTTAAAGTCAAGTAGAGTAGAGTTTTATTGTCAACCCAACAATATACACTCAAGTATACAATGGGACGAAATATCGTCCTCCTGGATCAAAGGTGCAAACTGAAAAAATAAAAATAAAAATTACATATATACAACTATAAAGAAATAAGATAAATTAAGAATAAGTACAACAGTATTGTGCCTGAATAGAAATAGAATAAGAAATAGAAAAGAATGAGAATAAATATATACAATAGTACACAGAATAAATACAATAAATGCAATAGTACAGAGACAGAGTGGAACAGTGCAATACAGAGTAGTGCAAGTATTGGAAGTGAGAGGAGAGTGTTATATAGTCCAAGAAGTGTCTGGAGAAGAGAGTCCAGTGTGGAGGAGGCAGCATGGTGTTCAGGAGCCGGACTGCTTGGGGGGAAAAAACTATTGCACAATCTCACCGACCAGCTCCTGATGCTGGAGTGTCATCTCCCGGATGGAAGAGGAATAAACAGTTGGAGGGAGGGGTGATGTCAGCCATGATGCTAGTGGCTTTACGAATGCAGTGTGAGGTGTAAATATCCTGTAGACTAGAGAGCTGCCAATAATGTGCTCAGCGGTCCCCACAAACCTGTGGAGGGCTCTGTGGTCGATGCATGGCAGTTTCCATACCAGACTGTGAAGCAGCTGGTTAGGATGCTCTCTATGGTGCCTCTGTAGAAGGTGTTAAGGATGGGTTTGGGGAGGCGCACCTTCTTCAGTCATCTCAGGAAGTGCAGTCGCTGGAAGAAATGACAAGAAACCTTGCCTATGAGAGCTTCTATGTTGCATAATAAAGGTGGTCACACCAAATATTGACTTTCAAGCTCTTTAGAATTGTGTTTTTGCCTTACATATTGTATTTGTATGTATGCTTGTGCATGTCTTAATTAACTGCTGCACATATTTCCATTTTCCAATATGAAGAAATGATGGTGGGTCAAGACTTTTGCACAGCACTATAGGTGTTTCAGTGAAAGCACCTGTAACAGTTCAAAGGTCATTAGTTTTCCTCATTTATCAGAAAATGCTCAAACTGTGAAACAAGACTTCTGTATACACTGATCCCTGAGAGGATAATTATGGGCACGATAATTCTTGAAAGAGTTAAAAAATGATTCAGCCATGACTTTTTTTTAAGTCCAGAGGTGACTCATTAGTGTTTGGACACCCAGGTTGTGATATTCTCCCTCGTTGACTGTTTCACTTCCTGTTTCCGTTTAGCTCTTCGATTCCTCAGAACTACTCAGCGGCTACTCAGTCCATCAACTTTGTTTAAAATCAACAGTAAAACCCAGAAACTCAAATTTTCTTCTTTAATAATAAATGGTGTATAACCTATGCATCGGTAACAGGTGTATTATTAGCATTTAGTTACAATTAAGTTCCTCAGAAAGGTTGATTTGTAATAGTTTTGCAACAATTGCAGCTTTTTAAAAGTTTATATTTGGTCATTAGGCCACAGTTTCAGTCTTAAAAGGGGAAGATGTGGCATTTTAGTGTGTGAAATGTGAAATGAGAGTAAGGTCTATTTATTTACTTCCTGCCAAGAGTTAGATGACTTTGCCTTTTTATGGTAATGTGGCAGACTATTTCTTGATCGGGCGCAGCATCTCTACCTGTTGGTGGCATCTTGCATATATATGTCACAGAGGCTTCCTGTCCTCTCTCCTGCCATCTACCTGTGAAACGGTGGGAGGAAGCTGCACTGCCACTCTCTAGAGCTGCACCTGGCAGTGAGGAAGCGTGATAAGAGAACTGATGCTTTTGATCGTTTCTGCATGCCAGTTTTAAATGTTTTCCCACAACCTAAGCCCAGGCTCTCTACACTGTGAGGATAGTTCGCTGAAGAATGAATAAGAAGCTCATGAAGCATGATAGGTCTTTTGCTATTGTACTAAACCAGCTCTCTTGTACATTTGGCTCTATTTTGTTTCCTGTGAGCTGTTTTCATCCTCTGACTCCAAGAAATCCCTAGTAAAGAGGTGACCTCTGCAGTGACGTAGAATATCCACTGCTATGAGAAGAGTGAGATCTGTGGGCACGTCAGCAGTTTAATGTCTTCCAGACACACAATTAAAACAGTGTTTGTCAAACCACAGACTTGGCTAGAACAGTGGTGTCAAACATAAGACCCGAGGGCCAGAATCTGCCTGGCAAAGACGCCAATCTAGCCCACTGCAGAGCTTTGGAAAATAAGAAGGAGGGCATAAACTTTTTTTTTAAACTTGTAATTGCATTTGAATAGATTTTGAAGCTTCTCCTACTCATAAAGACCTTCGATTATGGTCATTCATACTACACCAAAGTAATTAATTAACAGATAAATAACTAAATGACAGAAAATTTCCTGTTTTGTTTATTGTTTTCTTACCCTGGGTCTACACTAAAACAATCAGATATATTCTACGAATTAACTGATACTTTCTCTTTTTCTGTATATTTAAATATTTAGTTTTTACAATTTGAATCAATCACTTTCCTTCGGGGCCAACCTTCGGGATCAATAAAGTTTCATTGAATTGAATTAAATTGAATGCTGACACATTTCTTTCATTTACCACAGCATCATTTATTTATCATGTAGAAAAACGAAGAAGTGCCCTTCTTTTTCTTATATTCAAATACGTCAGGGATTAAATGTGTAGCTAAACTTCTTCACGCTGACAGAAAGGGGACTTTCACCAGTCACCGGTCACCGGTCTGGTCCGAGTTTGACATCTCAGGGTTAGAGGAAGGCATCTTCAGTTTTGCCACTGCTGAGCTGACCTAAATGAATTTGCTCAAGTGGAGCTGACTCAGACTGTGTTTGTACTGGGCAGCTTCCAGGTATGAGCGAGTGGATCTGTGTGAGCAGGGTTTTACTGGGGAAGAGCCTTCATGCTCAGTGGAGCCTGGCTGAAAATGTTAAATAAAGACTTGACGCCTTCGTTCTTCCTATACCGTGCTATTTCCTTGTGCAAAGGCCTGTTGATTCTTTCTACCATGTTATTTCCATTTGCACAGCTGCCCCATTAGCAAATATATTTTCACATAACTATCTCATACTCATTCAACTGTGTGGTTTCAAGTAACTTAACTTCCCCTCTTATCTGAGTTTGCATTTCTGTTTTGTTGTTTTTTATCTGATAGGCCAGTGTCTAAAAGGAATCCTCATTTTATTACCATTCTTCAAGAGAATGAAAACGGTGGTCATTTATTAATTTGCACAACTCAAATCAAATATTTTGCACGTCTTCACCTGCGCTACCTTGTTACACGTGAAGCAGTATGGCATGCGGGCCATTTTCTTGTCAAACACCTGACTTCTTTAAGATGATTATGCAATCTGAAAACGCGGTTAAAATTTTAACGGCAGAACAAGACACAGACCATTCTCTGCACACATATTTTACAACAATGTATGTGTGAGCTGAAGCCACAAATAGAGAGACAAAGTAAAGATGCAAAAAAGAAGAAGTCACAAGAAATAAAAGATAAAAATTAACATTAACATACTCCTATATCATACACAAAGGGTAGCATGTGGCCTTGCTCACTGCTGAACCGTCAAACAGCTGTTTCAACAGCATTAGAGAGCATTAGGTAGTCCTGATGCATGTAAAAAAGAAAGTACACCCTCTTTTAATTCTAAGGTTTGACATATCAGGACATAATGAAAATACAGTCTGGTCCTTACCAGGTTCTAAAATGAGTTAAATAAAATCTTCATGATGTGTTACACTGTGTCATTATTGATTTAACAAAACCTAGTGTAAAATGAAAAATAGCCATGGGAATAACTAAACGGTAAATGGACCAGTATTTACATAATACCCTTCTACTCAGTTTGAGCATTCAAAGCAGCTTCTACTACAAATCTAATTCACCTAATCACACACGCATTCATACAGTGCTTTTGTATATACCTAAGCATTTTTATCTAACATTCACATGCAGATGGATGCACTGGGTGCAAACTTAAGTTCAGTAGCATGTCTGAAGATGCTTCAACACATGGACAGGAGGAACCAGGGAGGAACCAAGGACTGATGCACTGATCTTTTGATTAGTAGACACACTGCCTCAGCTTATATGAGACACCTTTCCTGGTTCCATAGGAATTTAGAGGGTAAGTAGCAGCCAGGTGCAGCCATTGTGAGCATCTCTGTGAAATCAGAAGTGTTGGAAGTTTGCAGGTCTGAAGCATTCAGGTGTTGGTTAACACAATACCAACAAAGACAACAATAGTGACTTTTTTGCTTCCCATTAGTCTGGGAAGGGTTATAAGGGCATCATTCAACAGCCAGAATGTTTATTCATAAGTGGAAAACATTCAAAACAGAGGAAGTCCTCATGAATTCACCCCAAGGTTAGACCGTGGTCAGACGAACCAGCAAAAACACATAAAGAGCTACATTTCAGACTTTACAGGCTTCTGTTAGCATTTTAAATGTTAAAGTTCATGACTTTTGGAAAAAGACAAGTATGGCTTGTTTGGAAGAGTTCTCAGGAGGAAGCCTCTTCTCTCTAAAAGAGCATGACAGCATGGCTTAGGTTGGCAAAATTGGCAAATCTCAACAAACCACAGGGCTTGTGGAACAATGTCCTGTGGAGAGACGAGGCTGAGGTGAAAGATGTTTGGCCACAGTGCACAGCACCAGATTTGGAGAAAAGCAAACACAGATTATCACAACCCCCCTTACAGCAGCTGTCACGGAGGTGACATTAAACTCCCGTGTATATCTATAACTATAATTTTTCAAGAAATGTGAAACTGTCTATCTGAGAGCTACAGCTCGGCTGAAATTGGGTCATACAACAGGACAATGATCCCAAGCACAGCAGCAAAGTGACAACAGAATGACTGAAAGAATCAGATTGCTGCAATGACATAGTCAAAGTCCAGACCTCAACCCGATTGAGATGCTGTGGTGGGACCTTAAGAGAACTGTGCATAAACGAATGTCTGCTAACTTTGATGAACTGAATGAACGCTGTGAAGATGAGAGAACAAATTTCCTCCACAACAATGTGAGAGGCTGATAAAGTCACACAGAAAATGTATTGCTGCTAAAGTGTTTCTGCAAGCTACTGAATCGTTTTTAACACTGCTTCTGCATTATGGTTTCATTTTTTTTAAATAAATAATGTAAAGGTGGAATAGATCATATGTTGTTGTTCATATAAACAGCTTTAGGACCTTAAGTCATCTGTAAGGACAAGATGATTTAAAAAAAAAAGTATTGATATGTACAGTAAAACCTTTTTCACGTGACTGTATACACAGTAAAGTCAAAGTTAGTGGTTACAACTAACCAGCAGGTCCTCAGGTTTGTAACCTAACGGCGGGCTTGTCAGGAGAGTTTGAAAACAGGAAGGAATATGCGTATCTGAAATGTCAAGTGCACAAAGATGCCTGCAGTTTTATCCCATATTTAAATAATTATACCCAGAATAAATGTGACTTTGAAGCTTTTTACTTCTTCACTCCCTCCATGTACAGATTGTTTACAGCCGAATCCTTCATGTCACCCTCTCCACATGTAAGCTTTAAATGACCAGCTTGCTCTGGACATCATTACATCATTAGACTCCAGTACCGTAACAACTATTATTTACCTCAAGGCAATGATAAACCTAGTGATTTACTGTGGCAGAGGACAGCTTTGCTTCATTTCTGAGCCTTGGCGTGTTTAAGTAAAGACCTGAGGGGCTTCGTATCTGTGGGTTTTTTTAATGATCTCAGTGTTTGTCTGAGTAGAAACCTCCCCAGCTACTTCACCCGTAAAGGTCAATTCCGTTTCCTCAACTATCTTTTATCAGCCTTTGGGTGTTGGTAGTCAAACACTGGAAACAACTGGTATTAATCAAGTGCAGGCCGTAAAGAGGTTGCGGACTGCAGTCCAGAGAGGAAGGATATGCCTGGAACAATGAAAGTCTTAAATCAAGGTGAGTCCTTTGATCACTTTGTAATTTAATCAGGTCTTGGCACACACGTACACACACACAGATTTACCAGTGCAGAGATCTGTGTCATTCTGAGGTCTCTTTTTCATCAGTTTTACTTCTCAGTTCTTAACTTACGTCACCTTATACTTTGATCTTAACCTTGTTCGACAGGTCAAATCCTGACTGTTTAAGAAGATCAATGGCAGCATTAGCTTAGAACAAAGACTGAAAACAAGGATAAACAGCTGCTCCGGCTCTGTCTAAAGATAACACAATGCATCATTTGTTTTTTGTGTTTTATCCATACAGGAAGCAAAGTTTAAATTAAAAAAAACAACAACTGAAGCTGAAGTTTTACAGGCCTATCATGTGCATGAATCTTCTCTGCACAGGGATAGAGACTTTCTGTGATCTCTGCACCATTTTACGACTCAAGGGAAGACTCTGTCTGGCCAATAGAAAGGTCTGTACACCCTTAGTTCTGCGCAGATTAAAAAAAAAATCCTATACGAATATTAAGTAATATTTTAAATCTGAGCTACACAGAATCACATATAAAGGTAAGATAAGCCCTTTCAGTAATGCTGAAAGAAAACCAGCAAATCCTTATTAACAAAAACAAAGACAATGGGGAGAAGAGGAAGTACCTTCCAACAGGAAGATGTCTCCTTCAAAGCCGAACTCGGAGAAGGTTTCCCATCAATCTCAGCTGGCCAAAGTGAGGGTTAAAAGTGAAGAAAGAACTCAGACATATCTGCAGAAAGGTACAAGGGAATGCAGGGAAGTCAAAAGGCAATGCACAAAGTTTAGGAAATACAATGGCAGTGAAAGTGGGGCGAGTAGAAAGGAGCTCGGTGCACAGTGAGGGGTCATCAGCCTGACCTTGGTTCAAGGTCACTGGATCCAGTCCTAACTATAAGCTTTGAGAAAATACAAAGATTGAAGGCTAATCATAAGGAGAGTGGTTTCACAGAAGAAGACCCTGATATCTGAAGCCTCTACCTCCAGTTCTGCTTTTAGAAACTGAGGGCACCACCAACAAACCTACAATCTTTACTGGGACAATATGGTACTGTGGTGTCATTACGACATGACAGGGTCTGATCACTCAGGACTGTTTTATGCAAGGTGAATAATTATAGATTGTGAATATTAGAGGAGCTAATATGGGAGAAATATTGCCTCTCTTGCTAGAACTTTTACTGCAGCATTTTCAATCAGAAAGAAGCTTTTCAGGAAGCTACTGACAACCTGATAAAAGGGGAACTGCAATAGTTCAGCCTAAAAGTGATGAGTTTATGGACTCCTGTTTTTCAGCATCATTTGGCAACACTGAGCAGGATGAAAGGAGACAGTCCTTTACACTTTTTGAGTTTAGGCCAGCGCCTTTTTTCAGATCATTAGTTGCTGCTATCATCGCTGTCATGAGGTTGCAAGTCATAATGACAGATGCAAAAGACTTTATTAGCAATAACGTGCTGTACATTTTAATACTCAATGAAATAAAAAGAAACACTTAAATATTTACTTAAAAAAATCTACATTGTGCAACGTGAGCAGGGCTGACCACTTGTAAACACCTGAAAACCGAGGGTGTGTTTGTGCTGCATTGGGGCGAGGAAGAAAAAATATAAGGAAAGAAACGCAGAACTAACCTTTTAAAATTTCTCACTGGCCATTTCTGCACCCCCCCTAAAGACAAACTAAGCGTTTTATTATTAGTATTTTATCCTGGTAAGGACATTTGCTCCTCCGAGGCGAACTCTGACACACTCACACACCCCTTTCACACACTTTGACTGCTCAGGCGTTTAAAGCTGAGGCGTTGGGCAAGTTGCGACCAGCATGCACTAGCAGGTGATACAAGTTGTATTTTGTTTTTTGTTTTTAACACCTACCTGCCACTGGCTCCCACAGTTCCACCATATGGTGTTGCTGTTTTTTCTTCTTCAGTTGGACTTGTATGATTGTGTTTGTGGCATTCGTTTCCCACTAATACAGTTCTGTTAAAACCCTACGTCAGCATTTTTTTTTCTTGAGGCAATAACAAGAAATATGAGTAATCAGAACTCGCTGTGACAAAAACGAGTAAGTGTGATGCGACTAAAAAGACGTCGCCATGCCTTAGACCGTTCTCTGTATTTGGAGATTTTTCCAAGTTAAATGAATGCGCAGAGAAAATACTCCTAAATGGATCTTGTTTCTTGATAGAGAGGTGCTCCTGATTGATTGACTGATTTAATCATTTAATCATTGCCAAAAACCATAAACCACTGATAATGACATGACCTAGAGGACAGTGGATTTTAGAAATCAAATATGAGCTCAAACTTAAATTAAAAAGGGAGTTCAGCTGACAGCCAAAAGCTGCTCTCTTGACACTGTGGGACTGCTGGGAAGCGCTCTGGGCGTTTTCAGCAGTAGTTTCACCCCCCGCCCCCCTTTCACTTGCTGTTTCAATCTTGAGAGTAAACCTCTGTGAGGAGTCACTGTCTGCGCGACACAGCCAGGAGACGCAACGATGGAGCTTTTCTGCGTGTTTTTCTCCGCGCTTTTCGCCTATGTGGTCGGCGATGCCATCCCTCATCATGGAATCCACTGGACATACAAAGGTGGGCATTTTTCTTTCAGCGTGTCTGTAATTAGTTTTAATATAATTTACGGCACTATTTTTTTAAAAAAAATCCCCTAGAACTGTGCTTTCACTGGAGTTGAGGAGTGGTGCGTAAAGCGTGCGTAAAGCCGTTTATTGTGCAACACAATGAATTAACAAATAGCATTGTAAAAAAATAAAGTGATTGAAATGAAAATTGGGTTATTACTGTTTATTCACAAAGATCAAATTCCTTTGACTGCTTGGTGTCCCGGGTGACTTATTGGACAAATACTTTTCGGTTAACAGCTGGTTCACTCTTGTAAAAACCATGAAGGGACCATTTGGTGTACAGCGCAGCTGCTGCTAAGATTCTGGGGATGAATGTTATTTGAAGACGCAACATTATTCTCTTGAACAAGCCCCCGGCGTGCCAGGGAACCAGTAACATGTGAGCTAGGTGGTTAATCCATTTCAAAGAAGGCTAATGTAAATCGACAGTTCAAACAGTGTCAGTCTGTTCGTGCATGTATCTCACTCTAGGGACCTTTTGGCATTTAAGCGGATAATCAGCTGTCTGTTTTTCCATACAGAGGGCGCTTTGGATCAAATGCACTGGGCAACCCAGTACCCTGCGTGCGGCGGTAAGAAGCAGTCCCCGATTGACATCCAGCGGCGCAACGTTAGGCACAACCCTGACTTGTTACAATTGGAATTCAGCGGATATGACGCGCAGAAAGGGACTTTTCTCATGTCCAACAACGGGCACTCCGGTAAGAAAAGTCGGCAAAAATAATAATAGTAGCCTACAAAAAACCAAAAATTACCAAGTTTACTAAGTTCACTATTAACTTGCACAGAGACCACCAAACCACAGTTTTTTCTGCAATAGTTCCGGAACTATAAAGCCAATATTTACGTTGATGTTGAGGTAGAATTTGCATTTTTAGAAATCCTCTCTTTTATCTATATTTTCCGAGACTGCAATAGTTTTTGGAAAAGTCATCACTGCATCACATCGCATCAACAGCACTGATAACACTGACCAGCCTGCTGCTGAAATAAATGTAGGCTAAGGCTTTCCGGTGTTGTGCCAAAAAGTGATTGTCTGCCAAAAACTGATTTCCGGTATTTGCCAAAAAGCGATTGCTCATATTTAAAGTGCTATAAGTAACTTGTTGGGCTATAATATGTTAAACATATGTCAAATGCATCCCTTATGGATGACATAAAGTCATCTTGAGCCACAAACAACATTCGTGTAGCAAGATACAAGCCGCAATCAGTTTTTGGCAGCGACTTTTATATAACCTTTATTTATGCAGTAAAAAAAATCTCATTAACATTAAAAATGTATTTTGTAAGAGTAAGTTGCCCAACAGGACAGCAGAAATGGCAGCAAATATTACAATAGTTCTGTAAAAATATTTTAAGTGGGGATAAAGGACCGGATTGGTTATAATGTAAGTACAAGTTGTAAAGATACTTAAAAAACAGATAATTTTTTAATTCTTTATGTAACCCCTTTGTATCCCCTGTTCACCGAAGTCTATTTACGAACATACGTAAAGATATTACACATAAAAAATACACAGAAACACTGGAAATCAGTTTTTGGCAGACAATCACTTTTTGGCACAACACCGGAAATCAGACATACAGCGGCAGCTATGTAAAGTATTCATGATTTGTGATGATATATTGGTGTCACCATCAGTTCAAATCGACCTACCTCCCAGTATGAAGATCACTGAGGGACTCCCGGGAAAGTACACAGCCGTCCAGATGCACCTGCACTGGGGTGGCTGGGACCTGGAGGCCAGCGGAGCAGAGCACACCATAGACGGGATCCGCTACATGGCAGAGGTAGGCTTACAAAACACAAAGGCTGGCCACTGCAGTAAAGCCAGGTTTTAATGTCCTCCTCATGCTCAACCAACAATTGAGATATATTATAAATGTAGGTGCAGAAGTTTAAAGTGATGTTGGGTTTCATCAGAATGGAAACCAGAATGACCTGCATCTAGTAATCAGCACTCGTTTGTGAAACCATTTCTGAGCTGCGCACAAGCAGCTTCATGTTGAACAGTTTTAAGACTTTCTTTCATTTCATCAAACAGCTGAACAATCGATTTGTTCTTAGATTAAAACTGAATTTAAAGTTAGTAAATGCATTTCTATCTCCTGATGTTTCCATCCAAATCGCAGGTCACTTAGCATATTTGGCACTTAACCTCTCCTGACTCTTAACCTTCTCTTCCAGCTGCATGTGGTCCATTACAACTCTGACAAGTACAAGAGCTTTACTGAGGCCAGAGATAAGCCAGACGGGCTTGCTGTCCTCGCCTTTTTCTATGAAGTACGTGAGCCACAAATACCCCTTCCTCTCTTCTCTCTCTAACCACTAGGCTCGTACACAACTGCACAGAGTACAAGTGTTCTGTTAGACAGAAGACCACAACTGACACTGTGAGAAGTTTAGAAAGTGAAAAATAACATACTTTGCAGTGAAAAAACATAAATTTGGCAAACAGTCTGACAGTCTTTGAAGTCTGCGATACTTTGTTCTGCTCATCCTGCCGGGTTATAGGCTTTATTGAGTCTTCAGCTACACGGCAGCACAGTGAATGAGCGCTTGTTTCCACCGGGCTGCTCTGGATCTCAGACAGCCTGTAACCTTCAGCTATGAGACGCTTCCTTTCCTTTCCTTTGAGAGGTCATCGCCACAGCAACACCACAGCTGGCATCCACTGTGGTAGCAGCAGTTTGGAGTCAAATAATTTAGATGCATCCAAGTGAGAGTTTAAATGCAACTGGGACTTTATTTTCACTTCTACAGCACTTTACTCATAAGTTAATATCTGACATCTATCAAAGAAGGAACATGAAACAGTCAGAATGACTAAAAATTATAACTTATCTATAAAAACATGACCAAAACTGCCAGATGTGTGCAACAGTCACAAGTGACTCATCAAATGTCGGTTGTTGTATTTTTTTTTTTTTTAAAGAAATCAACTTTTTTTTGGTTTCTAGCTCTTTATAAAACAAGTTAATAAATCTGTATTTTTGGTTGTATTAATGCCTTTTAAGCATGTTAAATACAATTTTATGATGAATGTTAAAGCAACACAAAGGTTCTAAAAAACTGTAATAATCCTCTAAAGCCTGCATTTGTGGGGTCAAGTCAGAATTATTTCTTTTCAATGAAAATTTAATCATAAACTTTAACACAGCTTTGTTTTATTTTCTTTCCAGGATGGCCATTTTGAGAACACCTACTATAGTGATTTTATTGCAAACTTGAAGAAAATCAAGTATGCTGGTGAGTTACTCAATAAAACAAACAAACAAAAGAAAAAACCCACATTGCTCTACTTGGGGTCAGAATCCAAATGTGACCTCTAGCTGAGCCATAACTCACTGGTTTAGTTTAACGTGGTGTTTGTGTAACCCTCACAGGTCAGTCCATGAACATATCCAACCTTGATGTCCGCTCAATGCTCCCCGAGAACCTGAACCACTTCTTCAGATACCAGGGCTCCCTCACCACTCCGCCCTGCTACGAGAGCATCCTCTGGACTGTGTTTGATACGCCCATTACTCTTTCACACAACCAGGTAAGGCCGCCCAGAGAGCCCTCTGCTCCAAAACTATTTTTTTCAAGAACTGATGTTTTTTTAAAATAAAGTCATAAGCCTAAGTCCTAAGTGGAAAACTGTTGAAGGGAATTGGTTTCTTTTAAATCTATTTTGCTGCTGTGCCACAAACTTATCTGCTCTTCTGCGGCGTTCAGATCAGGAAACTGGAGAGCACACTGATGGACATGGACAACAAGACCCTCTGGAATGATTACCGCATTGCTCAGCCTCTCAATGGGCGTATTGTGGAGTCTTCTTTCTTGCCGCGCCTCGGGAAAGGAAGTGTGTAGCTTATCGTTACCACACGATTGCACAATGATGTTATTATTTTTATCCTTAGAACTGGTGTTGGGTGGAAGGAGATGTGCAAGCTTGAGTCTATTTCTCAGTGCTTCCTTTGACTGTTTGTTTTTTCAGCATTTTGTCGGCAAGATGAAATGGAATCCAGGCTCCACAAGATCGAGGGTCTGATAACATCCATTGGAAAGAACATTCATTCAGGTGCTTGCTCATCTTAAAAACTGCCAAACATAGCTATATGTAAGAGATGGCTGTATTTACTCTGCAGTGTTTGCTACTTTCTCATTTCTTCCCTTTAGGTGGATTTCACAGCTCAAGGCCTACCAGACATGGTGGGTGGTTTTAAAATTTGATATTGATCTGCAGTTAAAGTAAGATGGCGCTTCTCCAGCCTGATTCTTGTTTTCTGTCCTCAGAAACTGTCTCTTTGTTTCCTTTGGTGCTCAACTTTCGGGAGAAAGATTCTGGCAGTTATGCTTTGGCCAGCCTCAGCCACCCCATGGACCTGGACGCCTTCACCGTCTGCATGCACGTCCTGCCTCAGGTCGAAGGAGTCCACACCGTCATCTCCTACTCCAGCAACGGCAATGACAACGAGCTGATGATCTCCCTCGAAGAGGGCAGGGATGCGAGAGAAGTCGGCCTCTGGATTGGCAACGAGTTTGTCAACTTGCCGCACAACTTCAAGCCCAAGGACTGGGTGAACTACTGCATTACCTGGTCGTCGCACACCGGCGGTGCGGAGCTCTGGATTAACGGCATGGTGGGGGAGCAGCGGTACCTCAGAAGGGATTATACAATCAGATCTGGCGGTGTGTTCCTTCTGGGCAAAGACCAGGATGGCTTACTGGGAATCTTCAATGCTGATGGCTTTGTGGGGAAGATGACTGATGTCAACGTGTGGGACTATGTGCTGACCACAGCAGATATCCGAGACCAAATGCAATGCATGAATAACAGCATGGTGGTGGGAAATGTCTTCAGCTGGGGAAACACCAAACTGAGCATGTACGGAGGGGTGCAGCTGGACAGTCAGTACAGATGTTCCTGATGCTTCTGTTTGTATGAGCTTCAACATGCTGCAACAAGGCAGAATATCATCTGTTGATGTTGGGGATTTGATTGAATTGTTGGTGAAGGGTTCATGGTATGTTTTACAAAGGACAAAATGCTTTTCAAGGCGCCTACAGGCCAATATTAAAAAGACGTCACAGCTTGAGCCATGTACTGCATTCATATGTCATCAATAAAAGCTTACAAGAGACCTGCTGTCTGCTCACTGACTCCTTCACACGTCCTTAACGCTGCATCTAGTGCACTCACCGACTCACAGCAAACCTTAGCCTGCATGAAAATCTACCAACATCTGCAGGCGCAAATACAAAGAAAAGGCACACAGAGGCATCTAAAATTAAAACACTGTCAAGTCTTCTACCACACACACACTCCCTCGCTCCACACCCGCAGCGAATACTTCCTCTTCTATCAATGTTCTCCTTCTTTCTTCAGAAGGGCGTGGCCTTCTGTGCATCCTGTGGGCTCTCTTTGAGGCCTTTTGGCGGCAGATCGCCGTCACCCAGATTTAACTCCACTTTGTTCCTCTTTGCAAACATCTGGAAGACCTCCAGGAAGGTCTTCTTCTTTGTTTCTGGCACCACCAGCCAGATGTAGATCAGGGTGACCAGACAGATGACGGCAAAAATGATGAAGCTGTAGGGGCCCAGGCCTCGCTGGGGAGAGAAGGAGAGGAAATGTGATTTCTGGGTCCTCGACATGAAATGTAAATATGTCAGGAAGACAAACAGAGCAAACAAGGTGAGGTCAAAGTGAAACACTGCTCTTTATAGATGTTTCTCAAGCATCTTCTTCCCTTGATTACACTTTCAGGTTTAAACATGTAAGAGGAAGTAAACATGAGATGAAGCTTATGTTTATATCTAAGATCACGTCATTCAGTGAAAACTCCTACACATAATGTCTCCTCATTTAAGATTTTACAATATGTTTTCTGGTGTTATAGTATTCAAGCTCCGACATTATGTTTCAGGCGTTGTAAATGCAGTAAAAAATGTTTCTGGCACTCTCTGCATGTTTGCATTCCTCATGTATCTTCCTCCTCCTCATTCCCTATGTTGTGCCTCTTCTTGTCCTCCTCTTATTTTGTTTTCTCTGTCTGTGTTTGTGTACGAGGAGTAGGTGAGCCACTCCCTTTCTAGTTTTTCCCACTTCACTCGACGACCGAAACCAACACTGTTCTTTTGTGCTTAGATCCACCAGCTTCCCACCTGCCTGCCTGTTTTAATCAGCTGATTTGATCACCCCTGGCTCCAGTCTGCCCTGTTTACTGTGAGTCAAACAACAAGCTAGTTTTGCACACAGAAACCGTTCCTGACTAGTTCAGCAGCCAGCAACACTAAACCATCCACCCAAGAAAAATCACTCCTTTTTTGAGCATGCACAATAAATGTTCTAAATGTCACCTAAGGTGAAGTGTGCATCAGGTAGGTGAGTGATAGGTCCAAACTGCATTCTCTAGCATGACAGCAATCAATAATAAACAGGAGGAACCAACTGGTTTTTTTGTTTTGTTCTCAGTTTGATACCTGAATCAAACCTCGGCCTCCATCTCATCCTATCCCCAGCATCCTCCTGTGTCACACAACTTTCTGCATGTCCTCCTTCACTACATCCATAGATCTCCTCTGTGTTCTTTCTCTTTTCCTCCTACCTGCCAGCTCGCCAGCTTGCTTGCAAATCTATGCAAACTGAAAAGAAAATATCAAAGTAATCCAATTATAAGTGACACAAAGGATCACAATATATCGAGGACATAAACTGCCTTGCTGGTTATGCTTGATAAAACATCTGGAACTAATTCCACTGAAGTCTGAACCTGTAAAAATTGAGTGACTAACCTCGAGGAAGGGAAAGATTAAACCAACGACGAAGTTGGAGAGCCAGTGGACGGAGCCGGCCACCATGAACGCCGCAGGCCTGGCTGTTTGCCGGAACATCTCAGTGGCCACCACATAAGGAATGGGACCTGCAGAACAAAAATGCAATTAACCACAACCAAAACACTCGAGACAGACATCATCAGTCTTCACAGTCAGAGAGGATGCTCATGTCTCAAACAAACTGAGTGCTGATGTACAAACTTTGATTATATGCCTGGTTACATCTAAACAACACTTCAGCTAATGGAGCGCCCTGCTGTAATCAGTATGTGTGTAAATACCAACAGGTCTACTCAGACAGACTCACTCGGTCCTATGGCATGTCCGATGACGTAGACGATGACAGAGGCGATGCTGACATAGGGCATCCGTGTCACAGTCTCCTGCAAACACAGACAAGCAGCTCTCAGTAACTATTCCTTCTGATGTTTGTAAGCAGGAGCAACATTAACGGCTCCACATGGAGGCCTTGAGGATCAAAGGCAGATGATTAATGTGCCTACTCTCCATTGTGTCTCTAAATTGTGCCTTTACTGCTGCTGAAAATGACGCCTGTCTGAAAACATTGGCTCCAGGTGAGGTTGCAGGTTTGAAGGAGGGCAGCACTGCGTTGACGGTTCTCTCTAATAGTCAGTGTTTAGTGTCAGGTGTCATGGCTCCTGCAAACAAAGGGGCCAAAATATCACTTTACTGTCTCAGACCATGATGGGAATCCTAGACGTACAACATGATTACAGGCTGGTAATCTGTAGCACAGTGACACCGTTTGTTATTTTGGCTTTTTACTGGTTGCGTCTTGTTTAATTATTTTGCCAATCTGTCATCATGTCCTATTCTGCTGTTCCTTAGCTGTCCTGCAGGAGTTCTCACTGTGGCTTTTCAGAAATGGCCAAAACATGGGGATAAAGTGCAGGTGAAATTAAATCAAACATACAAAGATTACATCTTTAAATGGCTATCATGGTTGTCTTTGGCTCTGATCACTACTCGACTCAGCGCCACAGCTAATTATGGATATCCAATGAAACTCTCAACCTGGTAGCAGAACACAAAAGAACAAAACTGGTTGACTTTGATTCAGTAATCAAAGTCAAATTATTTAATTATTTACTATATTATTTTTAGTTACTATATTTATTATTATATTTATTAGTTGCTGCTTACTCAATCTACAAGTGCGCAGGATGATGAAGAGGGACGCATTCTGGGAAAGTGGTTGGAGACCTGAAGAAGCATTGTCAAGGCATGAAAACTGCACACTCTACTACATGTTGCGAGGTCTAAGTGACAAGTTGAATTCCACCAACGACAACACCAAGAAAGCAGATGGTACCTTTGTGCGCTCCAAACGCCTTCATTGTTGGAAAGAACATGGCCTCTACAACCATGACCCAGGCCCAACTACAGTGCCTCCCGAAATCGACCCCCACCATTTCCCATTGTCGGACACCGAACCAACAATCGAAGAAGTCAAGCATATGAATGGGAAAACACCCAGGCTAGACCACGTCGCTGCAGAGGCAATCAAAACAGGAGGGGATATCCTCATTTCTCAACTGCATGGACTAATTCGACTGATCTGGAGAACAGAGGAGAAGGTAAAGGCCACAGCCGTGAGTGCAAGAACTACCGTGAAATTAGCCTCTGTTCCACCACTGGTAAGATCACAATGAAAATCATCCGGTTGCGCCTGCAAAAACATTGTGAGCAGTAAAGCAAAGAAGAGCAAGCCTGTTTTCGACCTGGGAGGGATTGCTGCAATCAGATTTTCATTCTTCGCCAACTGATCAACTAAAGAGTTCAATGTAGACAGAGGACAGGGATTGTGTTCATCGACTGCAAATCGAAGATGATCTTAAACAACAATATCTATCCATCGAGCAAGCAAAGGTCAAGGCCATAGATCGCAAGGCCTTGAAATACATCGTTGACCAAGCTGGAACCCCTACGGCACCCACAGCCTTGTATTGGCTTCATAGACCTCCTTTGCCAACTGCTAGGTAGGGACAAAAGAAAAAGAAAAAAAAACGAATTATTGTTGTCTGACCTCCAATCCACCTGCATCCAGTTTCCTGCCATTTATCATGTGCCAGATGTTTGGTTCAGCTTTCTTTTTTGTTTTTTTAAATCACCAGAAGCCCTTCCTGTCACAGTCCCAAAGGGATTTGGGTCTCCTCACGGCACTGAACTGGGATGATTTGATCTCTAAACCACTACACTATGGAGACAAAGCTGTTTTTAATCGCTCATTTTCAGAAAACACATTCAGCAAAATTGGACAAATGAATAGCAGTTTCATGATCAGGTGCAGTCTTTACTCTTGTTCAAATTAAACTGATAACATATGTGCTTAATTTTTTAATTTAAACAGGACAAACTATAAAGTGTACAGGGCTATACTGTACACTTGATCTGTGCTCAGATCCGAAGTGATCAGACAACACTTCACAGTAAAAATGGATAAAAACCCAAAGCATACCACAAAAGGGACCCAATAGTTTCACAAAGAAGAAGAAGAAATCCTTTGATGGCCTGATCTCAACTTTGCAGTTACAGTAGATGAAGAACGATGTGGTTCCCCAGCTGCACCAAGGCCGATCAGCAAGCACTCCAGCGGGTGGTGAAAGAAGCTGGCAGAATTATTGGAACAAGTCTGCCAGAGATCAGTAATATCTTCCCCACTCGCTGTCTGAGGAGGGTGCACAGTATCCTGCGGGACCAACATCACCCTGCGCGCCACCTTTTCCATCTGCTGCCCTCAGGGAGAAGGTACAGGTCTATACAGGCCAGAACATCCAGACTGGCCAACAGCCTGTATCCACAGGCTGTGAGGCTCCTGAACTCTCTGCCCCCCTCTCACGGACAATAACCATATCCAACTTCTTAATAGCAATGAACTGGTCTGCATTGGTGCATCATATCTTTATTCTCTTCCCCCTCCTGCCCCCCCCCCCCCCCCCCCCCCCCCTCTTTCTTAAATAGATAACTATCATATCTGATATCATATCTCACAGTACAATAATATTGAATGGGTTGCATTGTTGTATTTTGTCATGTTTCTCAGGTCTTTGTCTGAATTTCTACGAACATTATTGCTAAGGATTGTCTTATTGCATTGGAGTCACACTGGGTTAAATATGTACACTTGGGTTTTAAGGGGTATTTATTATTTTCTTCTTTTTTTTTGGGTTGTATGGAAGCCCCAAACGCAATTTCATTGTTCTTGACAATGACAATAAATAAATAAATACTAAAATACTAAAACATAGCCTTGAACAGATATTGGATAAGTTTTTGTTAAACCACTTAAGTAAAAGCTGAAAGTTTTTATTTCATTTATATGTCATTTACAAATGTGTAAGAGGAAAAATACAAAAACCTGTTTGTAGAGGCCTTTTCAACAATGCAGGTTCAAACTGGGACCCAAGACCAACACTGAGGTGATGTTTTTGTGATGCTTTTGTAGTGAAGTAGATTTTGGGTAGGTTGGTTTCTTACGTGATGTCCACGAATGCAGCGCTAACATCCACACCCTTCCCAGCCAATAATTAGAGGACGTTATAAGAAAGAGCTGGGCTTCACTAACAGAGAGCCATTTGGCATTCTTTCCCTGTCCAAGGTGGCCAAGAGCGTTAGGCGGCTAAGCACTGCAGAGCGGTTTTATTTCTTCAGGAAAGCTGCTCATTTTAGTATTGCCCTTTAAAAAGTGGATCGTGCCACACTGTTGTAGGCTTGTTGTTGTTTTATGGACTGGCCTTGACTGGCTCCTGGTTTTATGGTCTTTTTTACTCTGAATTGTTTGTATTTTGATCATGCTTTTATAAAGAATTGTATCTTAGGGTGTATTTGTTCTTGTTTTGTTTACATCTCTTTTACTGACTTGTTTGATCTTTTATGTTTTTTTGGGTTTTTTTGCCTTAATGGCGGTACGGCCGCTTGTTGTGGGGCTAGGCACGTGAGGTGGAATCCCCCTGATACATGAGAGTGTACACACTGGGAAATAGGTAGATTGGACCCTTTAGATTGCAGTGAGAGTGACAGTGAGGTTTGCAGTGAAACTACACGTGTGAGTAATTGATGGCACCCTTGGTCACTCCTCTCTGTAGGTTGCCTCCTCAAGTTGCCGGTCTCCACTATTTTGTTCAGTTATTTTACCAAAATGCTATTTCACTAGAGTAGCACCGTAGCAGTGAGCCTTGTCTTTTTAATCATTGTTTGTTAATAAAGTGTTTAATTATCGGTCTTGCATTGTCAGCCCTGCTACCTTAAGAAGTTCTCTTATTTTACAGGTCTATGCTTTTACTAGTTTTTCCTAATAAATATTGATTGTAAAAATGTTCTGCCTCACCTCTGCTTGCTAATAACGAGCTTCTGTAACTAGTATGGCATTTGCATTGGCTATAGAAATCTCTCCTGGGGTGTAACTCCCTCCCCAGGTGGCTTTGTCAACACCCTTTAGTCATCTTTACTGGTTATCCTCCTTTGCGCCACCACATTCTGATAAAAGTCCATCCATTTTGACTTAAATGGATGAAAGATGAGTGGGGGGAAAAGCCATAATCATGGTCTCAACAGCAGCAGTGCCTCTATTTTTTTTTATTGCAGTTAAAACCATGAGTAACACCTTCATAATGTGCTCTTCATTGATTAATTATTCAATAGAGCTGGAACCCAATGGGGACAAAGTGCAGGTGAGGGAACAAAATTAAAATGAAACAGATAAAGATGAAGTCTTTAAAGGCCTGTCTATAGCTGCAATTAAATCAACCTCATGCGGCATTACTCTCTGATCCTGAGAGGTCTTACAAATCTCCTCTGATTCTTTCCAGGTTGGGGAACTAATAACTGAACCACTAGAGGGCAGCAGAGTGACAGGTTGCAGGCATTAGTAGTGCTGACAGGTCTGTACCATACCTGCAAGTTGAGTGCGACAGTGAGCAGCACACAGGCTCCGCAGCAGATCCCAAAACCACAGAGGAGGAGCAGGCGGCGACCTGAGGCTTCCACGATGAACACCTGGGATGACAAAACCCCCGTTCACAGTGGTTATCTCCATCTCACATGATCAAACAGCAGACAGACAAACAGCTCCTCCCCTCAGCTTTGCTGGGTACCTACAGCAGTTACACTCATAAAGACATTCACTGCTCCCGTTCCCACTGTGACATACTGGATGTCACTCTCCCTGACTCCTGCAGAGCCGTATATGCTGTCGGCATAGTAGTAGATCTGAGAGAAAAGAGAGAAATGCATTATGGTTATAACACGACAGCCTGTGAATAAGCAAGAACATAGATGTTGTCATGCATCCTGAAACTGAGAGGGACGAGGACAACTGGATGGGCACATCTCACCGCATTGACACCCGACAGCTGCTGGCCCATCATCATGACGACTATGGAGATCAGCTGCCAGCGAAGAGAGCGCTGGGACAGCAGGGAGAACACACTCAGGTGACCTTCGGCCTTCTCGGACTGGTCCTCCTGACGCATCTCCAACAGCTCGCTGTCCACGTCGTCCCACCCACGCAGGCGCTGCAGTGCTAAGAGTGGAAATGCATACAGTGCCATAAATGCTCAGTTTATCTTCGATGTGTAGTTGTGCAACATCGCACTTTCTTACCTTTCGTTGCTTTCTTCTCGTCTCCATTCTGGATGAGCATGTACCTGGGGCTCTCAGGGAAGAAGGGGAGCAGCAGGAGCAGCAGGAGCTGAATCGCGGCGGGAATACCAGTAAGGCCAAGCAGGAGGGTTCAGCCTGGACACACACAAGGAACACAGACACGCTTTTAAACTTATTCTTAAGACCATGTCTCAGCATCTGATGAATAAATGATCAAACATGTACAAACTTAACTACCTGTGCTGTTTCCCAGTATGTTTCTAATGCCCAGCACTTGGGCGCAGAGGATGCCAAAAGTGATGAAAAGTTCTGGAACAATGCAGAGAGCTCCCCTCAGGTTTTTGGGAGCGATCTCACCCAGATACATGGGCACCACATTGGAAGAGAGACCTGCAGATGGGAAAGCATGCATGGGTGAAGCTAAACCGCCTGATCACGCCTGATCCTTAACCTGGGCTGTTGTTAAATTCGGGAGCTGACCTGCACAGATGCCTACTATAAACCTGGCTACAATGATGATCTCGTAGGACTTGGCGATCTCACTGACTCCCATCATTATAGCAGGGACGATGGAGAAGATGTTGTTGAAGAGGAGGGTGCCCTTCCTGTAGCAGGGATGAAGCATTAGTTGCAAGAAACATGCAGAGCATGCTAAACTACACGTGGAATAAAGCAGATTCTCACCTCCCAAGTTTGTTGACCAGAGGGGCCACCATCAGAGAGCCGAAGAAGCCTCCGAGAGGGAACATGGACACGGAGAGAGACCACAGCAGAGTCAGGACGTTCTCCTCCATCGGGCTGTGGTAACGCTCCATGTAGGTTGTATTATAAAACTGCTGCATGAACTGAAAAGAGCAGGAGAGCACTGATAGGAACGAATTATCTTCCCAGCGAGTTCCATTCAAGCTTTTCTTTCTTTAATCAGCTTACCTGCGATGGAGAGTTGACCACAGAGACATTATAGCCGTACTGGAAGGACGAACCAAAGGCAGCTATGAGTGTTGCCAGCACCAGGACTACAGTTAGCCTCTGTTTTTTGTTGGGGAGAGGGGGACAACATCAGAGCGCTATTTGAAAAGTCAGAAAAGAAAATTGTGACCATGGTTGTGATCACACGTGGACTGTAACTCACCCCTTTCCTCTCCACAGGCTTTCCCCATTCCTCGGTGTCCGCCATGGCCGTGTTTGGGCTCGCTGTCACTTTCAGCAGTAATAACAGCACACTTTATTATTACTGCCCACTGGATCCTGCCTGCCCTTTGGACACCAGATTAGAGAGCGTGGCATTGGTTTATGGTTATCGCACTCATGTTGCTAACTGTGCTCTCCGGTTAATTAGTTTTTTAATTTTTCTTATGTAATACACCTGGAAGATTAAAAGCGGATATGAATGTTGATATCTAAATCTTACATTGCACTGTACCCTTCACTAAACAAGATCAATTGATGCAGCTGTCATTAAAGGAAAGAATGATAAGGATAATGCATCTTTATTGCTTTATTGATCCATGTGCAGGTGGATTTATTAAAATATAAATAATTATATAACATAAATATAAATTAATAAATAATTCTTATTAATAGTTTTAGAAGAGTTTTAGTCTGAGTATTACTGAAACAAACCTTTGTTTCCACGCAGCCACTTTTAAGCAGATAATGAAACCACAAAGTTTGATTTTATACATATATAATTGTAAAGCTCAGCAAATTTTCATTACACAGTTGTGCTAATTTAAATTTGTGGTTTTACAGGAAAATATTTTTATTATAAATAGAATTATTTATATGAGGGAATTAAGGTAAATATTTATATTCATATTAACCATTGGAAACTGTGCTGATTTGTCCAAACTAGAAGATGGTCTATATTAATTAGGCACTGGTTATCTGACAATTTCCTTCTTCTTAATGCAGATAAGACAGATATGATGGTCATTGGAGCACATAAATTACATTATTTGTCCCAAAACTTTGCGCATTGATTAATGTAACACTCTCCTTACTAAGCTACCGAAGAAAAGCTTTAGAGGTTTACAGATGGTACAAAAGGCAGCTGCTCACATTTTAACCAAAAATGAGAAATATGAGCACATTATTCCAATACTGAAATCTCTTCACTGGTTACTTTGTCAAGTTTGAGCAGGCTTTCAACGGTTTGGCACCCTCATATCTCTCTGACCTTTTACGGACGATACCTATCAACACTATTACTGAGACTAACCACCTGATCCTGTCACGGCGAATAGAGTGAACCGTGTGGGGAAAGATAAATGAGGATCCACACGCAGGCACTCGCTGAAGGTGTGAAGGTGGTTTATTGTAGAACAAAGGTGGGAATGGCAACACGGAACAAAACTGATCTATACTGAGACAAACTAAACTATTGAGCAATACTGGAAGAGCATGTTGGAGAAGGACGCAACACATAAAAGTGGCTAGTGGATCTAAGAGCAGACCACAGCAACCTGGCTCAAGAAGCTGACTCCACTCTATGAGTGTCTGGCAGTACAAGTGAGCCAGCTGCTAGTCAGTGAGAGACACCCAGAATGGCTAAACGAAGGCCGGACAGTCCTGATCCTCAAGGACCTCCAGAAGGGACCAGTCCCATCCAACTACTAGCAATAACCTCCCTTAGTACCACATGGAAGCTCCTGTCAGGCATCATAGCGGCCAAGATAAACAGGCACAAGGCTCATTAAGTGAGCAGGGTACAGAAAGGGATTGGCAGGAATAACAGAGGAGCATAAATCCACCCACTGGTAGACAGAGCAGTCGCCTGCAAGGCCAGACTGACCAACCTGTGCACTGCCTGGATTGATTACAAGAACTGGATGGTCCATATGACTGCATCCCCCACACCTGAGATCCTAAAAGCTTCACCAGGAACTCAATGGGGATGTGGCATAAAATACTAGAGGCCAACTTCAAGTCAATAGCACAAGTCACCACAAGCTTCTCCAGCTTCTCATGTTCCTTCTTCCTGATGTTGCTGTCATTCGGTATCGTTACATCTGTCACCACAGCCATCTTCTTCTGTTTGTCTACCATCACTATGTCTGGTTGGTTAGCCACCACTATTTTGTTCATCTGTGTCTGGACGTCCCACAGGATCTTAGCTCGGCCATTCTCCTCCACCCTAGGGGGCGTATCCCATTTTGAGCTTTTGACTTCCAGGCCATACTTGGCACAGATGTTTCTGTATACTATGCCAGCCACTTGGTTATGGCGTTCCATGTATGCCCTGCCTGCTAGCATTTTGCTGCCATGTGCTGGATTGTCTCTGGGGCATCTTTACACAGCCTGCACCTGGGGTCTTGCCTGGTGTAATAGACCCCAGCCTCTATGGATCTTGACTACACTTCTCCAGTCTGAACGACATTCCGATGTCATCGTTGTATCCTGGTGGTGTGGATCAGTGAATTGATATCTCGTTCACTCTTTGCATGCAGCTTGATGTCATCCATGTACAGGAGGTGGCTGAAAACTGCTCCATTCCATAGCCAGACTTGTCAATGATCTCACTGAGGGGGTTCAGGACTATGCAGAACAGCAGTAGGGAGAGGTCATCACCTTCTTACATCCCACATTTGATGGTGACTTGTGCTATTGGCTTGAAGTTTTACTTGCATCTATTTTACTTGCATCTATTTGAAAAAGTGAGTTTAAACAAAACAAATTATATGCTGGAATATGCAGAAAATAGATTTAAATGTTAAACAAATTTCTTCCATTCAGAGAATGTTGGATATAATTTAGTTTTTGCTTGATACAATGTGCATAAAGTTAAAATATTAAAACTAATAAAATGAGTTTTAAAAAGAGAAATTTTCATTTCATGGAATTTTATATAATGAAATATGCAGAAAAAAGAGAATTGGACTGAAATGTCTATTGTTTTATAACATATTCAGGTTGTGTATTATGTTTTTAAAAGCAACTAAGTAATAAAGTAACTAATTACTTTTGAAAATAAGTAATCAGAACACTTTATTAAAGGAAATTGTGTAAAGTAACGGGATTACTTTATTGGAGAAGTAATCAGTATTAGCAACTAATTACTATTTTCAAGTAACTTGACCAACACTGCTCATAGATATTTACAATCTTTATATTTGAAGATATTCCTAAATTAAACGAATGCGCAGAGAAAAATGCTCCTTAATTCATGTTGTTCGTGGTAGAGAGGTGCTCCCGACTTATTTATTTATTCATTGTCAAACTAATAATGACATGACAGAGATGACTGTCGATTTTAGAAATCAAACATGTGCTCAAGCTTAAATTAAAAACGGAGTTCAGATTACAGTCAGATGCACAAAAGCTGCTTTTTTGACGCTATAGGATCACTGGGACCGCTCCGGGCGATGTAAGCTTAACGTCTGTGCGGAGTCGCTGTCCTGCGCGACAAAACCGGGAGACGCGGCGAAGGAGATTTTCTGCGTGTTTTTCTCTGAAGAAAATCTGTATGCGATGCCATCACCTCATGATGGAATCCACTGGACATACAGGGGTGGGCATTTTTCATTCAGTGTGTCTGAATTAGTTTTTAAAGAATTTAATGCATAGTTGTATTTTTAATCACCTCAAACTGCGCTTTCATGGATGTTGATGCGTGGTGCGTAAAGCGTAGAGACGTTTATTTTGCAACAGAAATACTCAACAAATAGCATTTTTGAAAAATAAAAATAAAGTGATTGAAATGAAAATTGGGTTATTACTGTTTATTCACAAAGATGAAATTCTTTTGACTGCTTGGTGTCCTGGTTTAACGCGCTGTGCATTATTGGACCAATACTTTTCGTTTAACAGCTGGTTGGCTCTTGTAAAAACCATGGACCATTTGGTGTACAGCGCAGCTACGATTCTGGCAATGAATGTTATTTGAAGATGCAACATTATTCTGCTGAACAAGTCCACTGAGTGCCAGGGAACCAGCAACATGTGAGCTGGGTGGTTAATCCATTTCAAAGAAGGCTAATGTAAATCAAAAGTTCAAACAGTGTCAGTCTGTACAGATGCACAGAAAGGACCACACCAGTTTTTTCTGCCTGAACTATCAAAGCATAAATTTACGTGGACGTTGAGGTAGAATTTCCATTTTTTGAAATCCCCTCATTTATGTATAGTTTCCATGACTGCCATTGCTTTTTGGAAAAGTCACCACTGCATCACATCAACAGCACTGTCAACATTGAAAAGAAATGCCTGCTGCTGAAATAAATGTGGGCCAAGGCTTTCCTGCTATGTAAAGTATTCATGATTTGTGATGATATATTTGTGTCAGTTCAAATCGACCTACCTCCCAGTATGAAAATCACTGAGGGACTCCCAGGAAAGTACACAGCTGTCCAGATGCACCTGCACTGAGGCGGCTGGGACCTGGAGGCCAGTGGAGCAGATCATGCCATAGATGGGATCCGCTACATGGCAGAGGTAGGCTTACAAAACACAAAGGCTGTCCACTGCAGTAAAGCCAGGTTTTAAAGAACGTCTGTCTCATGCTCAACCAAACTGGGATCAATTATAGGTGCAGAAGTTTAAAGGGATGATGGGTTTCATCAGAGTGAATTCTTTTAACAAGGAAACCAGAATGACCTGCATCTATTAATCAGCCCTCTTTTTTTGAAACCACTTCTAATCTGCACACAAACAAATTTCTTGCTTCCTGTTGAACCGTTTCAAGACTTTCTTTCATTTCATCAAACAGCTGAAACAATCGAAAGTTAGTAAATGCATTTCTATATCCCGATAGTCTTCAGCTACACGGCAGCACAGTGAATGAGTGCTTGTTTCCACCGGGCTGCTCTGGATCTCAGACGGCCTGTAACCTTCAGCTATGAGACGCTTCCTTTCCTTTCCTTTGAGAGGTCATCGCCGCAGCAACGCCACAGCTGGCATCCACTGTGATAGCAGCAAATAATTAAGATGCATCCAAGTGAGAGTTTACATAAAACTGGGACTTTATTTTCACTTCTACAGCACTTTACTCATAAGTTAATATCTGACATCTATCAAAGAAGGAACATTAAACAGTCAGAATGACTGAAAAATATAACATATCTGTAAAAACATGACCAAAACTGTCAGATGTGTGCAACCATTACAAGTGAGTTATTGAATATCTGTTTAAAAAAAAAATCAACTTTTTTTTGGTTTCTAGCTGTTTAGAAAACAGGTCAATAAATCTGGAGTTTTGGTTGTATCAGTGCCTTTTAAGTATGTTAAATACAATTTAATGATAAAGCTTAAAGCAACACAGATCCTAAAAAACTGTAATAATCCTCTAAAGCCTGCATTTATGGGATCAAGTCACAATGATCTCTTTTCACTGAAACTTTAAGCATCAATGTTACACAGCTTTGTTTTATTTTCTTTCCAGGATGGCCATTTTGAGAACACCTACTATAGTGATTTTATTGCAAACTTGAAGAAAATCAGGTATGCCACAAAAACAAACAAACAGAAGAAAAACCCCACATTGCTCTACTTGGGGTCAGAATCCAAATGTGACCTCTAGCTGAGCCATAACTCACTGGTTTAGTTTAACGTGGTGTTTGTGTAACCCTCACAGGTCAGTCCAAGAACATATCCAACCTTGATGTCCGCTCAATGCTCCCTGAGAATCTGAAGCGCTTCTTCAGGGCTCCCTCACCACTCCGCCCTGCTACGAGAGCATCCTCTGGACTGTGTTTGATAACATCCATTGACGACAGTCATTCGGGTGCTTGCTCATCTTACAAGCTGCCAAACATATCTACATGTAAGGGATGGCTGTATTCACTTTGCAGTGTTTGCTTCTTTCCTTTTTCTTTCCTTTAGGTGGATTTCACAATTCAAGGTCTATCAGATATGGTGGGTGGTTTTAAAATTTGATATTGACATGCAATTAAAGTTAGATTGGTGATTCTCCAGCCTGATTCTTTTTTTCTGTTGTCCTCAGAAACTGGCTCTTTGTTTCCTTTGGTGCTCAATTTCCAGGAGAAAGATTCTGGCAGTTATGCTTTGGCCAGACCAAAACTGAGCATGTACGGAGGGGTGCAGCTGGACAGTCAGTACAGATGTTCCTGATGCTTCTGTTTGTATGAGCTTCAACATGCTGCAACAAGGCAGAATATCATCTGTTGATGTTGGGGATTTGATTGAATTGTTGGTGAAGGGTTCATGGTATGTTTTACAAAGGACAAAATGCTTTTCAAGGCGCCTACAGGCCAATATTAAAAACACGTCACAGCTTGAGCCATGTACTGCATTCATATGTCATCAATAAAAGCTTACAAGAGACCTGCTGTCTGCTCACTGACTCCTTCACACGTCCTTAACGCTGCATCTAGTGCACTCACCGACTCACAGCAAACCTTAGCCTGCATGAAAATCTACCAACATCTGCAGGCGCAAATACAAAGAAAAGGCACACAGAGGCATCTAAAATTAAAACACTGTCAAGTCTTCTACCACACACACACTCCCTCGCTCCACACCCGCAGCGAATACTTCCTCTTCTATCAATGTTCTCCTTCTTTCTTCAGAAGGGCGTGGCCTTCTGTGCATCCTGTGGGCTCTCTTTGAGCTCTTTCAGCGGCAGATCGCCATCACCCAGATTTAACTCCACTTTGTTCCTCTTTGCAAACATCTGGAAGACCTCCAGGAAGGTCTTCTTCTTTGTTTCGGGCACCACCAGCCAGATGTAGATCAGGGTGACCAGACAGATGACGGCAAAAATGATGAAGCTGTAGGGGCCCAGGCCTCGCTGGGGAGAGAAGGAGAGGAAATGTGATTTCTGGGTCCTCGACATGAAATGTAAATATGTCAGGAAGACAAACAGAGCAAACAAGGTGAGGTCAAAAGTGAAACACTGCTCTTTATAGATGTTTCTCAAGCATCTTCTTCCCTTGATTACACTTTCAGGTTTAAACATGTAAGAGGAAGTAAACATGAGATGAAGCTTATGTTTATATCTAAGATCACGTCATTCAGTGAAAACTCCTACACATAATGTCTCCTCATTTAAGATTTTACAATATGTTTTCTGGTGTTATAGTATTCAAGCTCCGACATTATGTTTCAGGCGTTGTAAATGCAGTAAAAAATGTTTCTGGCACTCTCTGCATGTTTGCATTCCTCATGTATCTTCCTCCTCCTCATTCCCTATGTTGTGCCTCTTCTTGTCCTCCTCTTATTTTGTTTTCTCTGTCTGTGTTTGTGTACGAGGAGTAGGTGAGCCACTCCCTTTCCAGTTTTTCCCACTTCACTCGATGACCGAAACCAACACTGTTCTCTTGTGCTTAGATCCACCAGCTTCCCACCTGCCTGCCTGTTTTAATCAGCTGATTTGATCACCCCTGGCTCCAGTCTGCCCTGTTTACTGTGAGTCAAACAACAAGCTAGTTTTGCACACAGAAACTGTTCCTGACTAGTTCAGCAGCCAGCAACACTAAACCATCCACCTAAAATAAACTCCTTCTTTTCTTCACATGCACAAGAAATATTCTAAGTGTCACCTAAAGGTGGAGTGTGCATCAGGTAGGTGAGTGATAGGTCCAAACTGCATTCTCTAGCATGACAGCAATCAATAATAAACAGGAGGAACCAACTGATTTTTTAAAATGTTGTTCTCAGTTTGATACCTGAATCAAACTTGGTGCTGAACCATTAGGAAAATGTTGTAAAAGGAAAAAATATATCTGAAATCTACTTTTTCTACTTTACCTGAGCACTCGAAGCACTTTATACAAAACGCTTAATTTGCCCATTCCAATGAAGACTTTTTTCTCTCTGCTGAAGTGCTTTCTATCTGACACTCACACTCCAATATATGCATCAGAGGCTTGAGGTTAGTATCTTGCTAAAAGATAAACATGAGGCAGTAATTTTGAGTACAATTCAAATCAGTATAAGTCAGCATTTTGGCCCACTCACTTTAGGGGTCACTACAGCAACTCACTGGTATCATGTCACCCTATCCCCAGCATCCTCCTGTGTCACACAACCCCTCTTCATTTCCTTCTTTACTAGATCTATGAATCTCCAAAATCCTTTGTCAACTATATCCATATAGGGTCTGCACATGTCCACAGCAGTTCAGTTCCTTAACTTTGGCGGCAAAACCTGAGCCGTTACTCTCATGTACTCTTCTCTAATCCTGTCCCTCCATCCTGGTCATGCTGGTTTCTTCAGCTCTGCCACCTCCAGCTCAGCCTCCTGACTTTTTGTTAGCACCACAGTCTCCAAACCATTCATCATAGCAGGTCTCACTACCATCTTGTAATCTTTCCCTTTCACTCTTGCTGCTATCTTGTTATAAATCATCCTTGACACTCATTTCTAGCCACTCCACCCTGACTGCAATCCTCTCCTCTCTTACGCACTGTTTGTTGCAGCATATTCTTTACTTAATTCTTATATTTGTGTTGCAAGGATGAAATGCAAACGAGTGCATTTAAATCTTTTCTAAACAGGTTAATCCCTGTTTAGAAAAGCAATCCCTTGTTTGCAAATCTATGCAAATTGCAAAGAAAATATCAAAGTAATCCAATTCTAAGTGGCATAAAAGATCACATTACAGTGAGGATGTGGGGGGAACTGCCTTGCTGGTTATGCTCGACAAAACATCTGGAACTAATTCCACTGAAGTCTGAGCCTGCAGAAATTGAGAAACTAACCTCGAGGAAGGGGAAGACAAGGCCAACAATGAAGTTGGAGAGCCAGTGGACGGAGCCGGCCACCATGAACGCCGCAGGCCTGGCTGTTTGCCGGAACATCTCAGTGGCCACCACATAAGGAATGGGACCTGCAGAACAAAAATGCAATTAACCACAACCAAAACACTCGAGACAGACATCATCAGTCTTCACAGTCAGAGAGGATGCTCATGTCTCAAACAAACTGAGTGCTGATGTACAAACTTTGATTATATGCCTGGTTACATCTAAACAACACTTCAGCTAATGGAGCGCCCTGCTGTAATCAGTATGTGTGTAAATACTGATTACAGTAAAGCGCTATATAAATACAGGCCATTTACCATTTACCATTTAAATACCAACAGGTCTACTCAGACAGACTCACTCGGTCCTATGGCATGTCCGATGACGTAGACGATGACAGAGGCGATGCTGACATAGGGCATCCATGTCACAGTCTCCTGCAAACACAGACAAGCAGCTCTCAGTAACTATTCCTTCTGATGTTTGTAAGCAGGAGCAACATTAACGGCTCCACATGGAGGCCTTGAGGATCAAAGGCAGATGATTAATGTGCCTACTCTCCATTGTGTCTCTAAATTGTGCCTTTACTGCTGCTGAAAATGACGCCTGTCTGAAAACATTGGCTCCAGGTGAGGTTGCAGGTTTGAAGGAGGGCAGCACTGCGTTGGCGGTTCTCTCTAATAGTCAGTGTTTAGTGTCAGGTGTCATGGCTCCTGCAAACAAAGGGGCCAAAATATCACTTTACTGTCTCAGACCATGATGGGAATCCTAGACGTACAACATGATTACAGGCTGGTAATCTGTAGCACGGTGACACCGTTTGTTATTTTGGCTTTTTACTGGTTGCGTCTTGTTTAATTATTTTGCCAATCTGTCATCATGTCAGATTCTGCTGTTCCTTAGCTGTCCTGCAGGAGTTCTCACTGTGGCTTTTCAGAAATGGCCAAAACATGGGGATAAAGTGCAGGTGAAATTAAATCAAACATAAAGAGATGTGGGTCTCCACACCCACCTGAATCCAATTTCCTGTTATTTATCATGTGCCAGATGTTTGGTTTAGCTTTTTAAAAAAAACAACAACAAAAAACAAAACAAAACAAAACACCAGAAGCCCTTCTTGACACAATCCCAAAGGGATTTGGGTCTCCTCCCTATACTGAACTGGGATCTTTGGCCTGTTAGTCAGATGTATAAACCACTACACTATGGAGACAGAGATGTTTTTATATATAATGTCTCATTTTTAGGAAACACAAAAGTAATTAGACAGCTGACAAACAGTTGCATAGTTAAGTGTGGCCTGTACCCTTTTACAAATTAAACTGATAACATATAAGTTTAATTTACTGCCAACAGCCACTAATCCTTTCAAAAAAAAATCCATATCATCGTTGTGCATATCAGTTTCAACATCTACAATCTGGAGACACCTTCCTGAATGGAAATAGAGGATTTATAATATCACCCTGGTAATAACCCTGGCAGGTTTTAGATCTCACCCTGGGTCAACACACCTGAATCAAATGATTAGTTTGAAGCCCTCCAGTCCTCTGGAGGGCTTCAAGACATGTTGAGGAGGTAATTTAGCCATTTAAATCAGCTGTGTTGGATCATCTAAAACCTGTAGGACACTGGCCCTTGAGGCCTGGAGTTCCCGTCCCCTGTTTTATAACAAGGTGCGAACTACTGGTTACACTCAAGAACAGGAAGGCCAGATTAGACTAAACTCTAAAAGGCCTGCACAGATCTGGAAAAAAAAATCTTGGGATAAATGAAAGCAAGATGAACCAGAATGACGGAAGAAAAAAAAAAATGGAGAAGCAGAGAAACAGTTCTGGATCTGAAGCATACTGCACCATCTGTCAAACATGGTGGAGGCAATGCTATGGCATGGGCATGAATGACTTGAACCAAACCACTGGCGTTTGTTGCTGACATGGCTGCTGATAGAAGTAACAGGACAAACTGTAAAGTGTACAGGGCTATACTCTGTGCTCAGATTTGAAGTGCTCAGACAATGTTTCACAGTAGTTTGATGGCCAATCTCAACCCAAGCACAGCAGCTTTGCAGTTTTAGTATATGTACAAAACTTCTGGTCTCAGATTTGCTTAAAAACTTTTAAATTAATTAAAAATCCCAGTCTGCAATTAATACAATACAAAATACTTCATAGAGTGCACTATACAGGTCATCGGATGTTCAAGATGGGCTTTACATCTTCCAACAACTGCTCACACTGTCAAGGCAATACACCAGACAATTACATCCACGCTCTTTGGTTCTGTCCACCAGTGCAAAAGTTTTGGCGCGAGATATGTGAAGACTTATCAAAGTGTCTGAAATGTAACATTCCAACTTCCCCCTTAGTGTGTCTACTGGGCAGCTTAGATAATGTCACTTCAGAAAAGAATATCGCCCATATGATCTTCACTGCCCTATGCATAGCCAAGAAAACAGTCCTCATGAACTGGAAAAATAAAAATAATCTTAATTCTAACCAATATAGAAATTATCTATTAGATTACATTAGTCTTGACACAGCCTCTGCCACCACATTAGATCAATTGCTCTGGGCCCCTTTTATCAGCTCCATCACCTAGTGGGGGTGGGGGGTCATAGTTTGGTCCCGCCTTCACTGTTGTGATTGGTGAGGGGGTAGGGACAGGCTTAGGGCGTCGGGGGGTTCCCCGGAGGCATCTTCCTTGGGGGGCTCAACCCGGGGTAGCGGTCACGTCCGGTTGGGGGCTCTGTTGGCTCTCAGGTGACTGTTTCCTCGCGGCTGCGTGCAGCGGGGCTAGGGGAGGGTCTGTGCTGACGGACGTGGGTTACTGACCTGGCAACCTGGCTGCCCCTGGGTGGGTCCGGGATGGGCGTGAGGTTCTGGGGGCGCTCCGTCTCTGGGCTGGGGCCCGGGCCGGGCCTCGGGGGCTTGGGTCCTGGTTGGTGTGTTGCCGGGGTTGTGGGCGGGTGGGTGCATGGGGGCCCGGCCCTGGAGCAGGGTGCCGCCGGTGCGTCGAGCCGCCTGGGGGGCTCTTCAACTGGTGGGGGGGGATGGTCACATCTTGCAGGAGCTTTCTTCTCTTCAGGAACTCTCTGCAGGAGGGGGAGATACAGGAGAGGTGGAGGAAGATCTCAGCCTGGGCGTTTACCGTCTTATGTAGTCTGGAAGATGTGTGGATGGTGGGGTGGGTGCAGTTTTCTCTGTGGTGGGGTTGGGTGGACTGTCCAGGGCTCTGTGGAGCCGGAGGGCGCTACTGCACTGGGCCCCGGTCTGATGGGCCTGGGCCCCCCTTCCCTGGCGGGTCGCGAAGGATGGGAGTGCCTACTGGGGTCAGCGGGGGAGCTGGCCCCAGGGAGGGGTTACCTGCCCCTCCCTTCCTTCCCTCCCCATCTCCAGCTGCCTCCCTCTTCCCGCTCCTCCACAACCACCCACACATGCAGGGCCTTGGAGTGGGGGTATGTCACCAGGGTGCAGAGGAGGCTACCCCCCCCCCCCCCCCCCCGTCCCCTTCTGGCTGCCTCTGCCTCAATTTTATCCCACAACTTAGACATTCACATTATTCACACTCTCATTACACATACATATAGGATCTTGGGGGTGGGCACAATCACGGAGTCCAAATTACCATCAGGGTGTATACCTCACCCCTGACGTCGTTGCCCACCTCTCAATTTTAAATACACTTAGTCATTGAGGGCTAGCAGGAGGGACTATGCGCTTACCTGCTGCTCTCTGGCAGGTAGCTCCATGCCCTCCTGGGTTTTAATTGCACCTTAGAACACACATGCATCAACACTACAATGAGCGGGTGGAGGGAGGTTTGGAGTCTTCTCCCACCCCCATTCTCTGCGGCCTGCTGGAGCGGGAGGGCTAGTAGGAGGAGTTGGCCGTCCGACTGCGGTCTGGGGTGTGGGGCCTCCCTGCTGCTGCGGAGTCGGGGCGGTCTGCCTCTCCCCACCGCAGGGAAAAGGGTAACACCACCTGGGTCTGGGTGCAATTCCCCCCTCCAGGGGCAAGGGTACCTAGACCCGGTTTGTAGAGTACGCTTGGGGAGTGTGATTGTGTGTACAGCGTCTCTTTATGTCTGTCTCCACGTTGGTTGAGTGTGGAGTGAGTGCATATGAGAGCATGAGGGTGGGAATGGATGTTTGTGTCTGTGTGTGCCTGTATGTCTGTGTCTATATGTCAGGTTGGGTATCAGACGCCACCTCTCTGGGGACACCTCAGGCCCTCCAAGGTTTGGAGGCCTATCTCCACCCACCACCACTTCCCCTGCCAGTGGCGGACTCCCTCAGGTGTCGGTGTGTTGGTGGTTCTTTGTGTCTGGGGGTGGGCGTCCGGGTACACACCGGCTCACTCCTTGGCGGCCGCTTGTTGGGGCCTGGGGCCTGGGGCTCGCTCGGGCCCCTTTGGAGGTGGGGTGCCCCCGGCCTCTCGGCCTGGGGCTCGGTCACTCAGGCACAGCTGGGGGCCGGCGGAGCTCACGGGCGCGTCACTGCAACTCCCCCTGACTTCTGCTCCGCGGCTGCTGGGCGAGCCCTCATCTGGGACTCTCCTCAGCTCTTACTGGAACAGTGGCGCGGCTGCCCCTCTGTTGGTCTTCCATGGTCTCTTGTGTTCTGGGGGCCTCTGGATGTCTGGAGTTTTGATCTCCTCCATACCCGCTTCACACCCTGGAGGACGGGGCTGTGGCCCCCCCACACTCCCTAGCAGATCATTACATGGAGAAACCTTTGGAATGCAAGCATGCTGATCCACACAGGTATGCACACATGGGTATTCACAGACGCGGACTAAAGCTTTCTTGGCTGCTGCGTCAAAGCACACTGTGCGCTGTCTATCTTGCGTGCTGCACAATATCGTTTATTATTTAGTAAATATTGATATCTATGACTAGCTAGTTTATTGTGATGGTGCTTTGTTTTCTCTATTATTATGTTGCTCTTTGTTGTTTGCTGTCTCCTCTGTTTGTTTTTTTTTTTTTTTTTTTTCTCCATACAGGTGACCCAGGAGTTCTTTTTTTTTTTTCTCTCTCTTCCCCCCCCTTCTCACCGTCTCTTCTCCCCTTTGGTTTTCTTTCTTTCTCTCCCCCTCTTTCTCTCATTCATTCCCCCTGTCCTATTTATTTAAAAAAAAAAAAAAAAATGACAAAGGATGAACTGAAGCTCTGCCATCACGTAATGTCGCATACTGCTGTTTCTGATGTCATTTAGAAAAAAAAAAAAAAAAAAAAAAAATATGTACAACTATGTATAAAACGTATGCAACTTCTGAACAGCGATTGGACAAGTTTTCGTAAAACTACTTGAGTAAAATCTGAAAATTTGTATTTGATTCATACGTCATTTACAAACATGTAAAGAGGCAAAACTACAAAAACCTGTTTGACATATTATTGACTAACTGTCCACAATAGAAGCCTTTGCAACAGTGCAGGTTCAAACTGGGACCCACGTTCTGGACTCTAAGTAAGCCAAAAGTCTGTCCACTCTGAGTTAAATGCATGAAAGATGAGTGGGGGAAAAAAGCCATAATCAGTGGTGGTCTCAACAACAGTAGAGTGCCTCTATTTTAATGCAGTGAGGTTAAAACTATGGAGTGGACTAACGCCTTCATAATGTTAAATTTTATTCAGTGCTTTTAATTAATTAATTATTCAACATAGCTGTAACCCAGTGGGGACAAAGTGTAGGTGAGAGCAGAAAATTAAAATCACACAGATTAAGATGAAAATTTTAAAGGCCTGTTGCTGTAGCCTTGTAGGAATGAGGATTTTGGTGGCTGCTGTTGGAAAAAAAAAAGAGTGTCCTGGTTATCCAAAAATATGCTGAACAATGTCAAATGACTTAAATTCAGTAACATAGAAGCATAATATGTGAAATGCTGTTAAAATTACAAGCAGCTCACATTTACAAACTCACCTCTAACTATAATTAGTACATTTTTAGACTATAGCTGCAATTAAATCAATCTCACGAGGCGTTACTCTCTGATCCACTGATCCTGAGATCATAAACAGGATCTTGCAAATCTCCTCTGATTCTTTCCAGGTTGGGGAACTAATAACTGAACCACTAGAGGGCAGCAGAGTGACAGGTTGCAGGCATTAGTAGTGCTGACAGGTCTGTACCATACCTGCAAGTTGAGTGCGACAGTGAGCAGCACACAGGCTCCGCAGCAGATCCCAAAACCACAGAGGAGGAGCAGGCGGCGACCTGAGGCTTCCACGATGAACACCTGGGATGACAAAACCCCCATTCACAGTGGTTATCTCCATCTCACATGATCAAACAACACACAAACAGCTCCTCTCCTCAGCTTTGCTGGGTACCTACAGCAGTTATGGTCATAAAGACATTCACTGCTCCCGTTCCCACTGTGACATACTGGATGTCACTCTCCCTGACTCCTGCAGAGCCGTATATGCTGTCGGCATAGTAGTAGATCTGAGAGAAAAGAGAGAAATGCATTATGGTTATAACACGACAGCCTGTGAATAAGCAAGAACATAGATGTTGTCATGCATCCTGAGTTATTGTGTGAGGGACGAGGACAACTGGATGGGCACGTCTCACCGCATTGACACCCGACAGCTGCTGGCCCATGTTCATGACGACTATGGAGATCAGCTGCCAGCGAAGAGAGCGCTGGGACAGCAGGGAGAACACACTCAGGTGACCTTCGACCTTCTCGGACTGGTCCTCCTGACGCATCTCCAACAGCTCGCTGTCCACGTCGTCCCACCCACGCAGGCGCTGCAGTGCTAAGAGTGGAAATGCATACAGTGCCATAAATGCTCAGTTTATCTTCGATGTGTAGTGTAGTTATGTGCGAAATGTGAATGATGGTGGTGATGATGATGGTGAAACCCTGGGTTTCGGCACCAGTGTGGTGTGAATAAGGTGGGACCACAGATTGTTATTGAGAGCCATCTTTATTCATTCCACGGCTGCAGGAACACCACCATCATTCACCAACCCGAGTCCCCGTGTTTTAACAGGCAGGTGTGATTGCGGATGTCGTGAAGGTGCGTCCGCACGGCACCGCCGACCACGGCTCACCACAGAGATTTTTCATCAACCCTGCTCAACAAAGATACCGGGGAACTGGTGACACTTGTTGGAGATGTGGGGGAGATGGAGCTAACCATTTCCATATCTTTTGGGATTGCAAAGTTATTCGCCAGTACTGGTCTCTAATCCACGAACGTCTACAAAATGTTTTTTCATTTGTTTTCCCTTTAACCTTTGAGATTTTTGTGTAACACACCAGTGGATAAATTGAATTCTAATGATAGAAGACGTTTGTATATCCTACTGGCTGCGAGTAAAAAGCCCCTTACGAGGAGATGGCTTAAGCCTGAACCACCAACGATGGAAGATTGGATACATTCTGTACAAGAGACATATACGATGGAAAAATTGTCATTTTCTCTTAAACTTCAGAGGGATACCTTCTACAGAATATGGTCTAAATGAACAGAATACGTTAAGCCTGTTAGGTGTGATTTTTTTATGAACCATGCTTTTTTTATGTTGATGACATCGCACTTTCTTACCTTTCGTTGCTTTCTTCTCGTCTCCATTCTGGATGAGCATGTACCTGGGGCTCTCAGGGAAGAAGGGGAGCAGCAGGAGCTGAATCGCGGCGGGAATACCAGTAAGGCCCAGCATGAGGGTCCAGCCTGGACACACACAAGGAACACAGACACGCTTTTAAACTTATTCTTAAGACCATGTCTCAACATCTGATGAATAAATGATCAAACATGTACAAACTTAACTACCTGTGCTGTTTCCCAGTATGTTTCTAATGCCCAGCACTTGGGCGCAGAGGATCCCAACAGTGATGAAGAGTTGCGGAACAATGCCGAGAGCTCCCCTCAGGTTTTTGGGAGCGATCTCACCCAGATACATGGGCACCACATTGGAAGAGAGACCTGCAGATGGGAAAGCATGCACGGGTGAAGCTAAACCGCCTGATCACGCCTGATCCTTAACCTGGGCTGTTGTTAAATTCGGGAGCTGACCTGCACAGATGCCTACTATAAACCTGGCCACAATGATGATCTCGTAAGACTTGGCGATCTCACTGACTCCCATCATTATAGCAGGGACGATGGAGAAGATGTTGTTGAAGAGGAGGGTGCCCTTCCTGTAGCAGGGATGAAGCATTAGTTGCAAGAAACATGCAGAGCATGCTAAACTACACGTGGAATGAAGCAGATTCTCACCTCCCAAATTTGTTGACCAGAGGGGCCACCATCAGAGAGCCGAAGAAGCCTCCGAGAGGGAACATGGACACGGAGAGAGACCACAGCAGAGTCAGGACGTTCTCCTCCATCGGGCTGTGGTAACGCTCCATGTAGGTTGTATTATAAAACTGCTGCATGAACTGAAAAGAGCAGGAGAGCACTGATGGGAACGAATTATCTTCCCAGCGAGTTCCATTCAAGCTTTTCTTTCTTTAATCAGCTTACCTGCGATGGAGAGTTGACCACAGAGACATTATAGCCGTACTGGAAGGACGAACCAAAGGCAGCTATGAGTGTTGCCAGCACCAGGACTACAGTTAGCCTCTGTTTTTTGTTGGGGAGAGGGGGACAACATCAGAGCGCTATTTGAAAAGTCAGAAAAGAAAATTGTGACCATGGTTGTGATCACACGTGGACTGTAACTCACCCCTTTCCTCTCCACAGGCTTTCCCCATTCCTCGGTGTCCGCCATGGCCGTGTTTGGGCTCGCTGTCACTTTCAGCAGTAATAACAGCACACTTTATTATTACTGCCCACTGGATCCTGCCTGCCCTTTGGACACCAGATTAGAGAGCGTGGCATTGGTTTATGGTTATCGCACTCATGTTGCTGACTGTGCTCTCTGGTTAATTTTTTTTAATGTAATACACCTGAAAGATTAAAAGCTTACTTGAATGTTGATATCTAACTCTTATATTGCACTGTATCCTTGACTGAACAGGATCAGTGGATGCAGGTGTCATTAAAGAAAAAAATGATAAGGATAACGCATCTTTATTGCTGATCCACGCGCAGGCTGCACTGCATCAGATGGATTTATTAAAATAATACAACAGCAACAACTTCAGCATTTACTGTCAAACAGTTTGAAAGGTTTATCTGCTTGCACCTCTCATCGATGACACTAAAAAACTGTTTGTTTGTTCGCCCTTGCACAAACACCACAGCTGTAAACATTTCTTTTTCCAAATGTTTGCTTTGTCAGAAATCTGTCATGCACACCATCATCTCTTATCTCTAAAGCCGAGCCTGCTTGTCGATACAACGCCCCTGAGGCTATTTGCTCCTGGAGCTGGATGTTACTTGCTTCAAAGCACAAACAAACAAACCAAAGAAAAAAAGCAAACAATTACATTTCAGAACTACTTCTGCTCAGAGTAAACTATTACTGAGGCAGTCTTGGAAGAATAGACTGAGTTTTACTGAAATAAAATGAATGAAACCAGAGTTTGTTTTTATACATGAAGGTAATAAAAAGCAGTAAATGTTTACTACACAGTTGCGCTATTTTAAATTTGCTGTTTTAGAGAAAACTCTTTTTATTTTAAATAGAATTATTTACATAAAGTAACAGGTTTCATCAACAGGTTCATTTTAGATTTTAAAACATGCAAATGATGCCTTTTACTCCTTTGGATACAAAGAGGTTTGGCTTGGATGGCAGTCAAAGAGTTTGAAACTTTAACAAATCTGACATAAGATGTGATAAAAAGAATTCCAGCTACTCAGACGAGCAAAAATTATGGAGACTGTTACCAACCTCCCTCAATTCGTATCAAGATGCTGACATTTTCTACATTGTTCACATTATCAGTGTAAAACTACAGCAAAAAGCTGTGGTCTGGAAGTGAAAGGTTAAGGCCTTGAAGTAAGGTTGGAGCAGGGTTATGGTGCTTTGATAGCATAAATTTTAACATTATGGGGGTTTACATATAGAACCAAGTGTAACCTTTATTAGGTTACACTTGGTTACATGTCACTTCTTTTGCTCATATCACGGTGAAAGAAGCTAGTGGAGCTATTGTTGCTGCTGGTAGCATCCCACCAAGGTGGTAAAGTGGATAAAGTGCAGGTTCACTTCCAGTTTAAAACCTTACTCCCATGTTTAAAAAAAGATTTACAGTCAGTTCAAGGGGTTAACATGCACATATCAGCACAGAAACATGCACACAACACTGCCGTAATAAAATGCTATCATGATAATGACAGTGTTGTGGAGATATGTGAAGGTGTTACTGTGAGGGTTGCAACAACAACAAAAAAATCTCTTGCTTTGGTTTGCTGACAATTCCAGGAGGTTTTCTAAGAGCGGAGTGATGAAGGGAGACCAAAAACCAGTTTTCTTAGAAGTGGCCTGGAAATCACTGAGCTCCATTCCAGGTTTTGTGCAATACCTTGTGCTTTAACACAGAGGACGCATTACATAAGAAGTCATATGAAGCTAAAGCTACTTCCAGCTGCTCCCTTATTCACAATGAGTCACCAGAGTGACTGAAGGAACTACTGAGTGTCAATAAACAAGAAAAAACGGCGTCCAGTGGACGGTCTGTGTATTCAACCCCACCTCTGGCGCCGGTGCCCACCTCTCAATTTTAAATCCATGTAGACATTGAGGGTTCTCGGGAGGGACCGTGCTAACACCTGCTGCTCTCTGGCAGCAGCACCATGCTCTCCCGTGTTTTAAATGCACCTTAGAACAACATGCAGCAACACTACACATGAGCAAGAGGAGGGAGGTTTGGAGTCTTCACACACCCCTGTTCTCTGCTGGCCTTCGGGGCGGGGGGGCTGGAAGGAGGTGTTGGCCGTCCGATTGGGATCTGGGATGCGGGGCCTCCCTGCTGCTGCGGAGCCTGGGGCGGTCTGCTTGCCTCCATCCCGGGGGAAAGGGTAACATCTCCTGGGTCTAGGTGCCGTTTCCCCCTCCAGGGGCGAGGGTACCTGGACCCGGGGTATAGAGTTTGTTTGGGGAGTGTGATTGTGTGTACAGTGTCCATGTATGTCTATCCCTATGTTGGGTGAGTGCTGAGTATTTGTATATGTGTGCATGAGGGTGGGAATGCATGTTTGTGTCTGTGTCTATATGTCAGGTCGGGTCTTAGACTCCACCTCTCTGGGAACTCCCAGGCCCTCCAAAGGCCTGTCTCTCCTCACCACACTCCCTGCCGGTAACTGATGCCCTCAGGGGTCGGTGCGTTGGTGGTTCTTGGTGTCCGGGGCTGGGCGCTCAGGTATGTACCAGCTCACTCCCGGTGACTACTTGGCGGGGCCCGGTGCCTGTTGTCGGCAAGGCCGTGATGATCCATTTGGCAAAGTAAATCCGTTGGGTATCCTTGCTGGTCTTCAGACTAGTGATGGGATTTTCGGCTCTTTTTAGAGAACCGGCTCTTCAGGTTGTTTTGTTGCTTTAATGAATTTATTATTAACAATAATATAAAATTATGCTCAAAAATTGGTTTTATTTATATATGTTTATATATAAATATATGTGGTGGCCCCTAGAGACAAAACACATACAAACTCCAAAACAAATTTCTAGCATTAACTGAACTTCCAAAACAGAGCTACTTAGATCACTTACATTACACAATTGAAAGCATGTGTGTATCGTTTGTGTATTTATACACAAGCACTCATATATATTCAAATAATAAAAAAAAAGAAGTTAATTTACCTGTTATTACCACACACCAAATCCAGTCGTTGGTACTTCCTGGCTTGTGTAGCCACTAGGTAACAAAAGCTCAGCTCAAATCTTACCTAGCGTGCTATAAAGCAGAACCGCACAAACTCATAGATAATTACACAATTGTTATACAGTTCAGACTTCATTCATTTCCAAAACAACTTTACAAGCAGTTACAAATACATTCAACCTTGCATGTTATACAATTAAAACATTTACCAATATAAGTAACCAATCCTGGGATGTCCTATTAATAAATAACACTTTTTCACGTCAGTGTGGCTGAAACCTACCTGCTGAGTGAGATCAGTCCAAAAACATTGTGACAGAGCTGATGGACTTTAAAACGGTTATTTTCTTCCTCTGATGGCTTCTTTGTTTTCCCTGTGCAAAGAGATCAACAAAAGCAACACAATCACAAAAACAGAGAAATAAATGAATAGCATTACTGTCATGGACTATGGGTCAAAGTATCATCAGAGCATTCTGCATCCTCCTCGTGTTTGTGTTCAAAAAGCTGCTTTTGGTTTTGTAGATACAGCTCCTTCTTTCCTAAACATGCGGCTGCCTCGGTAGCAAAATGGCAACCGCTTTTTAAAATTAAGCTAAAAAAAAAAAAAAAAGCTAATTAAAAATATGCAACAAAACAGTAATTGTGTTTGATTCTTCTGAGGAGTAAAGTGCAATAAAATAAAATAAAATACAATAAATGTCTGACCAAACATCGTTTGTAAGTAAATAATTGCAAAGTACTTACTGGACTTCAGCCACCAGTCACACACTTGTAGAAATACCCCCACACGACAAACTTCCAAATGACTGCGTGGATGTGAGCGTGTAGGCAACGGACCAAACCATTGTGAGGCAAATGGGTTGGGGGTGGTTGGGGTATAAGGTGTGGGGTGGGGAAACTTGTCAGATATTAAAATGACTTGTTTGGCTTCTTTAAACAAATAAATCAATCAATAGCAGCCTTGGTTTTCGTGCATATTAATATCAGTTCACCGTTCAGCTGTATTACTGCATAGTTATACATACAAATAATGAGGAGACAGAGTTTTCTGGTTTTCACAGGAGAAGGAGCAGGTTAGGACCATCGTGTCGCCATGTAATTTCCATCGATGGTTGCACTGCACTGATTGGACCAAAATTTTCTAGAGGTATGAGGGGGTGTGCACGGTGGTGACACTCCAGACCTCCTCTCCGCCCCCCCCCCCCCACCACCACCACCACCACCAATTGGGGAGAGAGCACAGATGCAAACCAGGAGTCAACAGCCCCTCGTAGGCTTGCTGACCCAGGAAACAACAGCTGCTGCTCCCCTCCTGCGGTATTTTATTTGTCTTTTTTTGTTTTTCTCCATCCCCCTCTGCGCATTTTCTTGCAGGTGGCCTACATTATCCAACCTCCACACCCCAGCGGTATTTGAAGCAAGCAACACTTCCATGTGTAGCAGGTCTACCTTGTTTGCTTCGGGCCTTTAACACTGCAGTGCTGTTCCTCTCTAATCCCAAAGACAAACATGATAAAACCCAGTCTAAAAGTTGCTGAGACGAAACAGGTTGCAGACTGTGCTGAAGAGACTGTTTCATATTAAACATGGAAGTGTTACATTCAAAAGTCTCTCACATGAGAGACTTTTGAATGTAATCTTCTTGGTAGATTTTTGTTCCCCTTATATTATGAAATGGGAGCTCCACGCAGAAAATTTGCATTGCTAGTAGTCCCAGCAGTAAACAGTTGGTGGCGCTAATGCGACGAGTAATGCCAGAACAAAGTGCACGTTCGCTGGGAACTCAGTAGCCGCCTTTTTGCTCACACACTAAACACTGCCACTGCTAATTTATTGCCTGTGGTGGACAACGTGCTTGAGAATGGGCTCCCGGGACCAATGACACTGCCTGTGTTACCCCCCCTCCAAGTTAAGTTTACTGGTGAATGGTCACCCCTGGTATTGTAGCACAGGCTCTCTTAATGAATTTAAGCAGGCAGAAAGCAGAAAAGTCTTTCTTAAGCGGCCCCCTCCTGACTCAAGTCACTTCAATGCCAGCCAAATCCCTGAACTGACACAACACATTACTTCCCGCAGGAAATACGGTAAGTGCTGCTCCTCTGTACGCCCTCTTCCATCCACAAGGATAAAAGACAAAAACTATTTATTGGCTGTTTATTTTAGATGTCATTGGCACAAACAACATTCACTACCTGCATTTTCCCAGACATGGTATCTGGTTATTGGTGGTCTTAGAGAATGAACTCTGCACTGTGTCCCGTTTCTTTAGACCTCAGATAAAAATTTGATTGGAGGAAAATATAGTTAGGCCTGTGATGTACTGGTGACCCTTCCGAGGTGTACTCTGTGTGCACCCACCGTCAGCTGGCATAGGCTCAAGCCACAGCGCAAGCCTGTTTTGATAAGAAAATGGATGGATGGAAAACTTTTTAGCTCAAAGAAAACTGTTTATTTGTACAGTTTAAAGCGTATAAAAAGTGCAACTAGAAATAATATGTGGGAACTATCCCCACGCTCCTTTGCATGTGCATAGTAAAGCACAAAGAAAATAAAAATGCTGGAGCAAGTACGCTGTGAATTTTAAACCAATATTTCGAAACTTTGGGAAGTAGAATCAGGGCACCGGGTTCACCCACTCATCATTAGTAATGCATTCAGCCTGCATTTTTAGTCAGGCGAACAAGAGCCACCAGCTCAAAGGAGAAGTGAGGCTCATGAGTGAAGCCTGAGTTTGAAAGAGGAAGGATGACATGTGATTATAGATCATGCAAAAAAAGAAGAAAAAAACAACATAAATTTGACCACGGTGATAGTAATCATGCTAATTATGGTGACACAACAGAAGCTGCCAATCTTATGAAACCGGTGTCTGAAAGATGTTGAAACTAATGCCTTGGGAAATAAGTAAGAGTTTTAAAAGTAAAAGGAGAACAGCAGTTAGAGCAAAGTTGATCATGTATTTATTCCTTTAAATAGAAAATGATGATCATCTACCCAAAAATGTAACAATATAGTATCTCCAGTGAAAGAGAAGTCAAGCTAACAGTTAGAATAATGCACAGCTCTTTAGATGTGAGTAAATGCATTGCTCCTGTCTTTGCTTCAGGAGTAGTGTATTTAGAGCTTCTGGCCACATTTGTTAATGATACAAAAAAGAAAAACACAAAAAATTACAGTATAATTGTGACCTAAAGCGACAAAGCTTTACCTGTTTCTCTGTTGTTTGTAACATAACCGGGCCAACAAAAGTTTCTCCCCAAATTCACAATACTCGGATACTAGAAAAACAAACAACAACAAAAATCCTTCACAGTGTTAACCTGAGTACAGTACATGATAAGCAGAGCTCCTTCAGACCTCCTTCACTTTCTTTGGAAGGGGAAGTGAAATCATCAACACACACCAACCCAAAGAAAAACCAAACAAAACACTTTACCCATGTGACCTACAGAACAATAAATGCAAATAATGCTTCACCTTATGTGTAAATAACATAAAATCAGGCAGCAACACCCCATCACCCACAGTGCAGACACATGACACAGAAGTGCATGCTCCTGCAGAACCTCAAGAAGCCATCGCATGAGCACTTTGTGTAATGAGGGCTCGAGGTGAAGTAGAGAACTCCTCCTCCCTTCATGTCAGCCTCTTTGCTTTGCCTTCATCTTCTCATTGCACCAAACAAAGTCTCATCTGTCGGCGTGGCCTCGTTCAGTGCTGTCTTCTTCTCTCCGGGCAGTTGCGTCCTGCTCGGGTAGCAGCCTGTGCGGGCGCTGCGCCTCTGCTCGACATTGGGAGCAGGATGTGAGCGCGGCGCAGAGGCGCGTGCGGATCGGCTGAGTGAACAAGACGAACATGACGCAGTTGGCTGCTCCCTGCAAGGTGTTGCCAATCCCCTGTGGGATCAGACGAAAGAGGAGTTTCAGATGAGGGCATCATGATGGCTTATTCCAGAGAAATAAAAAGTCTTTATGAGTTTTGATGGCAAATGCTTGTTTTATCGGTCAATAAAACAACACATTTTCATTTATATCATCGTGTTCATAGTGCGTAAAAATGTTTTATGCACACTTACAGTGGCACTATCATGTAATAAAACAGTCCAAACATCATAAAGGCTTCATTTCATTTTCAAGCCATTTAAAAGGAAAATTTACAGTATTTTGAAAATGCTTTGTTACTTTTTAAAAAGGCAAAAAGAGAAAGAAGCGTAAACTCACGTGCAGCGTGACCAGCGCTGGGTTCTGTCTGACACTTGAGTCGGCTAGCAGCAGGATAAAGCGCACCGTGCTCCAAATGCGTAGGACGATGAAGATGATGGGGATGAGCGTGAGCTTCACATCAGCCATGGAGGAGAAGGAGTGGGCGGGAGGCCTGTTGGCCAAGATGGGACGGTACTCAGAGAGGGCTGCATGCTGCGTCAGAGCATCAAGAGTGAGACCATTAAAAGGAAATAAAGAAAGAGAGAAAATGTGTCATCAAGAACATCAGATAACTTTCACACTACTAGGCAGATATTTGAGGGAGATACAGAAACCCTTTCATTACACTATATCATTTTTGTTTTTTTTAAAAAACAACAAGCCAAACTGCAGAAACTAAGTACATCCCGCGATTCAGTAGCTTATAGAACCACCTTTAATAGAAGTTGAAGTAATCATTTTCTGTGTGACTTTATCAGTCTCTAATATCATTGTAGAGGGTTTTGGCCCAATCTTCTACACAATGGTGCTTCTGCTCAGTGAGGTTTGTGGGCATTTGTTCATGCACAGCTCTCTTAAGTAAGGTTGGAATCTAGACTTTGACTGGACCTTTGCAGCTGTTCTGTTGGAGATTTGCCTCTGTGCATGAACCTGTTTGGATCAAGCTTTAGCATCCGGACAGATGGCCTCAGATTTGACCCTAGAATACTTTTATACAGAGGAGTTCATGGTTCACTCGGTGACGTCAAGCTGCCAATATCCTGTGGCTGAAAAACAAGCCCAAATCATTACCCATGCACCACTGTGGTTGGTATAACTCGTTAGTGCTGATATGCTGTGTTTGGTTGCAATTGTGCATGTTTGGTGCAACTTTGCATTACTAAGCCGTGGTGCCATGTTCTTTTTTAGAGAAAACGCTTCCTCCTGTTAACCCTTCCTGACAAGCCATATTTGTTCAGTCTTTATTTAATTGTGCTGTCATGAACTTTAACGTTTAACATGTTAACTGAGGCCTGTAGAGTCTCTTGGGGGTTTTTTTGTTGCAGTTTCTCTGAGCATGCACGGTCTGACTTTGGGATGAATATTCTGGGACATTCATTCTTAGGAATACTGGCAGCTGTCATGAGGTGATCCACACCTGCACACTGACAAAACTTCTGCTTTCACAGAGGTGCACACACTTGATGAAGAACCATTATTCCAGTACATTTGATGAGGAATTCCTGGCTGCTACTTACCCTCCTAATTCTTTATGGACGCGGTAATCGTGTGATTAGATTCTCACGCCGTTTCTTCATTTTTGGCCAGTTTTTGTTAAATAACGACATGGAGCTGTATGTTATGCGTTGTTGTTCATCTGGGGTTTTGCTTACTTCATTTTAACCTGCTCAGGACCAGATGATTGTCTTAACATGTCCTGATATGTAAAACTGAACTTTCTTTTTCCCATGACTGAAAGTTTCTGTTAGGATAAAAGTGCAATATAACAAAGAATGATTTCATCCACAGTCTGACTACCTCTGTAGTGTGTTTCATAATAGTTAGCGTGTTAGGGATAAAGTTTCCTGTCATCCTCTAGGGGAAACAAATCAGTTCCTTTAATGCTCAACTGCTGAAAGTCTGAGTCACAGATACAGGAACTGGGATGTATTGATATTCTGTGCATACATTCCTATAGAAGATTTCAGGCTGTGATCAGTATGTTGTTTGGTTGAAATGATTTATGAGCCAGAATGTTTTAAACAAACTGTATTTCCACTTTATGCCCAGGTGATGATTTTAGCTTTCCAAGACTAAATGCAAATAATGACAGGCCAATACATTTTGGGTTTTTCCCCCTGAAGACAACAGTGTCTCTTTCACTCTCTGACTATGATATTAATCATAATGCAGAAGGCAAGAGGGGAAGTTTGAGATCAGCTTTTTAATGAATAAAGAAACTCGTTCATGATTCACTCTGTCGACCTGAAAACAGCTGATCACCAGCAGATTTCCAATAAAGGTCAAAGGTTCTGGCTGATTACAGATGAATGTAAATAACAGATCCACTGTGGATCGCTCGTACTGAGTACCGGAGTATTAAGAAGGATGATTTTAATGCTTGGCAGGAAAAAGAGTTGTGTATCTGCAGGTTTGTTGTGGTTCTTAATGTGTAAACAGATTTTTGAACGCAAAGTGACATATTCAAATAGTCACAAAGCTCTGTGTACACATGACTGATGAATGAGGTCCCTGGTGTCCTCCTCACCGCTATGTGGATGTGCCTCTTGATCAGGATGTAGAGGAAGGGGAGGGTGAGGTACGCCAAGAACTCCCAGATCTTTCCAGTCAGCAGCATCCACAGGACCCGGTCTTGAACGTTGATCCTGACCCAGCACCAGCCCACCGACACCTCTGACGCATCGTAACCAATCTTGTTGAGACTCACAGCTGCAATAGTGATGGCCAGAGGAATTCCCCAGCTGGAACACAAAACAAGGGTCCGGAGAGTAAACACAACAGCTCCGAAGGTCAGAGTCACATTTTTAAACTTTTCCACTGGAGGTTTTTATGTAAATGTTTGACGGGCATGACACCAACACTTGCAGCAAAGACATGTGACAGTGTGTGATAGTAATCTTGTGCTTAAGGCTTTTGTGTGTTACATGGTGCAAACTGCAGAGTCACGGCCTGTTCTGTTGTAGAAGAAGATAAAACCACGAAATGAATTCTGCATTGTTTGCAGCGCTCGTTAGTTTCCCGCCCCCCCATGAAGCACTTCTCCTCTTATAACACCACTTTAAAAGGTTACTAGATTTTCATTGCAGTATACACAGCAGCAGACCTTTATAAATACCAAAAAGACAGTGCGTGTGTCTTAGTGTATATAAGCCTCCATAAATGCCTCTGTTGTGTGATCTCCAGTTCATTGCAGTATCTGAGAACTCACAGAGAGATTGTTAGGATGACAACGGCAAACACTGCAGTGAGCCATACCCATGGGTGAAAATGTTCCCGTGTCCAAAAATAGATCAATTAAACGATGGTACATCACAGTGAGTCAACTCGCTAACAATCAGTGAGGACAAATCATTAACGTGCAGAAGGAAAGTGGACAACAAGGATTAAAATGTGTAAAATAAAAAAATAAAACACTACAAGGGGTCGTCACACTGGGAGGCTCCGCATGTTTGATTGCTGTTTTTACAGTGGAAACAGTGAACCACTAAAATAAACACATTTGTTTTAGCTGTTACATTTTTTACAAAATTGACATGTTAATAAAGAAATATATCTGAAGCACAAACATGAGTAATGAAATAACTGCTTGTCAATAAAGTGGACACACAGTACTGTGTAAAAATCTTGAGTCACCCCTCATTTTTTTGTATTTTACTTCAGAGCCAGATTTTCTTGGAATTTTTAAAGTACTCTTGAGCAATAGGTCTCCAGGCTTTCTGAGCATCCTCCAAAATTTTTTATTTTTTTTTGGACATTGGCTGTTTTTTCACCCATTTTCAGTCCGGTCCGTGTACCTGACCATTTTCAGAGGAATGCGTTTTTTGTTGTTTTTTCACTTCTTAAGCTACTTAAAAATAACCTATGAGTCATTCAAGCACAAAAAAAGCACGTGACTCAAGGGATGAAAAAGTGTTGTGTCTACACATAACAGACAAGTTTGCAAAAAAACAAACAAACCCATTTTATATCTTATATATTTTATATCTTTAGGGATGAAAAATGTTTTTATTTCCCAGAGATTTATTAGTAGAAAACTTGACATGGTGCCCCCTTCCCCCTGACTCTTTGGGCTTGAATTGTAAAAAATGAATCTTTCTGGTAGCTCATTGCCCAGACTTTCCTGTAACTATAAAAATTCACCAAAAATGTCCTATTTTTTTAAATTTAGAATCCAAAAATGCATGCCCTCTCAGCATGGTGTGCAGTGTGTCCTTCAAAGAAAATGGGGAAACTGGATGAGTGGAGGACAAAAGAAGAAGTGGCAGGCCTAAAACCTATCTACAGCAGAAGGACAGTGTCTGAAGGTCACATCCTTAAAAACGGGCCTGAGAATGCATCTGGTCCTTCATTTGATTCCTCTACTCTTCACTGAAGCCTCACCAGAAATGGTCTCAATGGAGAGGTGACTGTTAAGAAGACATTTTTAAGGAAGGGAACAAAGTGAAAAAGCCAAAATACACAAGAACTGGAGTGAAAAATCAGTGGTAACATGTCTTATGGAGTGATGAATACAAATATGAAATGTTTGGCTCGTGTCATCTTCAGTATGTGTGGAGGAGGTCAGTAAAGAGTGTCTACACAACATTGAGGGTCAACAGTCATCTAGATCGGAGGCTGTATCATGGTTGGAGCTGCATTTCAGCCAGTGGCGTTGGAGATCTCGTTAAACTGATTAAATTATGAACACAGAAAAGTGCAGGCAGATTTTGATCTGTTATGCAATGCCATCTGAAGAATGTGACTGGCCACAGCTTCGTTTTTCACAACAATAATCTCAAACACCACACCAGTCCAGTAAAAGCATACCTGGATAGAATAACACACAATGGTTCACTATCAATCATGGCTTCCCCAGAGCTGGACCTCAACATTATTAAAGCAGTGTGTGACCATCTAAAGGTGGCCAACATCCAGAGAAGAGCTTTGAATGTCCTTCAAGTAGCCTGGAGAACTATTCCTGAAGACTACTTAAAGAAATTACAAGAAAGCTGCCTAAGACAGCTCAGACTATGGTGAAGAATAAAGGCAGCCATACCTAATATTGACTGTCAAGCTTGTTAGAATTGTATAAGGAGTGGGAGTCCCCACCAAGCATCATTTGAAGGTGAGACCTCCTTTTCTAGCAAATGGTCACTATAGCACATGATGTGAAAAGAAGGCGAGATTAGCTGCTGATTTAAAATGACATAAAGCACCACAGGGAACTGTGCTGTCCCCTCTTCTCTTCACCCTGTACACCTCTGACTTCTGCTACAACTCTGAATTATGCCATATCCAGAAGTTTGCAGACGACACGGCCATCATGGGGTGTATCTGGGATGATCAAGAAGAGGAGTACAGAAGTCTGGTGAGGAACTTGGAGTCACACAAACCACCTGCAACTCAACACCTCAAAGACTAAGGAACTGGTTGTGGACTTTGGGAGGTCCAGAGCAGGTCCACTGCCGGTTCAGATAGAGGGGGAGGAGGTGGAGGTGGTCAACAAGTACAAGTACCTCGGGCTGTGGGTGGACAACAAACTGGACTGGTCATGCAACACAGAGCACCTGTATAAAAAAGGCCAAAGCAGACTTTACTTCCTCAGGAGGCTGAGCTCTTTTAACATCTGCAGGAAGCTCCTGAGGAAGTTTTACCAGTCGGTGGTTGCTGGAGTACTTTTCTATGCTGTGGTGTGCTGGGGGAGCAGCACAGCAAAGAGGGACTCATCCAGGCTGGAGAAACTGATCAGGAGGGCTAGCTCTGTGGTCGGCATGAAGCTGGACACTCTGGTGACAGTGGCAGAGGAAAGGACACTAAAAAAAATTGCTGGACATTATAGACAATGCTGGGCATCCTCTGCACACGACCATAAACAACCAGAGGAGTCTGTTCAGTGACAGGTTGCTTCTCCCAAAGACAAGAACCAACAGACTTAAAAACTCCTTTGTCCCACACGCCATCAGACTGTTTAACTCCTCTCTGGAGGGGAGAGGGAGGGGAGACAGGAGGACAAAGGAGGGGGGGACAACTAAGCTGTAGTGCCTTTTCACTGTGCAATACTTTTTGTTAATAACCAACGGTGCAATAGACTTCAATACTTGAAATGTGCAATTCCCTTGTATTCTTATTCCTATTTATTCTATTTATCCCTTTTGTATATTCTTTATTTATATGTGTCTCTGTATTTATATATGTGTATATATGGTATTCTGCTCACATTCTGTAACTTCTGTTGGTGCTGTGCTTTGGAAACCGAATTTCCCAGAGGAATCCACCCGAGGGATTAATAAAGTTCTGTCTTTATCTTATCTTATATCGGCATAGTACAGACTCAATTTGATTGATTTTAAGGAATTTTGATAAGAAAAAACAAAAAATGTTTTGTTCTACGGAAGAAAAGAGCAGGGTGGACATGTTGGGGATGTTTTTGACCATGAAACCAGAAAACAATGAATGTGAGGAAGAGGAAGAGTGGGATGAATGAAAAGCTTTGAAAATAAAATATTGTCTTTTTGGCTGTTATTGAACTCATTCATCCACAAATAAATCACCAAAGTTTCAGTAACAGAAATTCTGACAGTATGACTGAATGTTGTCAGTGATACATTTTAAGTTGGGGTGTTTTCTTTTTTCTGTTTTTGCTGGTAGTGAAAAAAAAAAGGCGAGGCACAGTTTAGACGGCGATCTATTGCAGGACAAACACACAGAGACACTCACTAATTCAGAATCACCAGTTAGCCTGACTTGTATGTTTGTGGATGGGAAGCTGGAGCACGCTGGCACGCAGAGAACATGCGTACTCCACACAGGACCCTCGCTCTGTGAGGCAGCAGTGCTAACCACAGCACAAACGTGTAAATGCCTTTTCAGTGAAGTATGTGGAAAATCCCCCATACCTAAATGGTGTTAACAAAATATCGCTTTGAAAGTATTTATTGTATCATTATCTCTTCTAAGTAAACATAAACTTTTTAAAAATACAAATGAGGCAAGGCTTTACAGCCCCCCCTGTAGATCGGCCCCTGAGTTAGGACAACTCTGTAGGCTTGAAGTGTACAAAATAAATGCTTTAAATGACAGAAAAAGTTCTGGTAGCTCATTGCTCAGACTGTCCTGTAATTATAAAGCTGGAAGTTTTTGTTAATTCACAAAAAAGTCCTATTTTATTCATTTAGAATCCAAAATGTGTGCCAGATTGGATTCTTTGCCTGACCATTTCTGACCCCCGGGGCCTTATGTTTGACACCCTTGGTGTAATGGATTTGTAGGGAGTCCCTTATTCAGTGTTCCTATCCAGAGAAACACACACGGAGGATCCAGGTTGTCCTGGTAACACCAGCTGGTGAGAAAACAAGTGAGCACGTGTCATGCATCAGCTGATTTATGAACACTCGTCACGTGAACTGATCCAATAACGCCATGGTTAATATTTGAAAACTCACTAGGTCCCACCGTGATGTCAGCACGTCACCCCGTTATGCGGTGTAACGTCAGGACGTAGCTTGGCAGTAGACTGGAGTTTTGCGCCAACTTTCAGAGTGTTACAAAATAAAGTAGATGCACGTTAAGTGAGCCAAAGCGGTTTGTGTTTGTGGTCTAATTCTCAGTTTAAAGGAGCCGTTTTGAATGTGCAGCTTTTAACAAGTCACTGTTCAAAATCTCAGAAAATATGACGTAAACTCAACTTTAGGGGGGGGGCAACTGCCGAAATCCCAAGATGCTTCAGGGCGCAGGTACCACCGGAGCAGGTTTAGTAAACAGATAACACTCCGCGGGTTGCTTACCTGACGAGGTGGAACACCAACACGAGGCTGTCAGCGACTCTTTGGTTGGCCCTCACGATGAACACGTACAGGTAAACGGCGATGGCCACGGTCCAGAAGAAGGAGCTGGTGTTGGCGAAAGTGGAAATCGCTCCCTGAGCGACGCACTCCGCCGAGTTTGTGCGGAAGACGCTCCACACTCCGAAGGCGTAGGAGACGGCGGAGAGCCAGTCAGACACCGAGAGGTAAACCAGCAGTTTCCTCGGAGTTGTCCTCAAATCCGACCAAATAATGTAGGTGAGGATAATCAGAGAGGAGCCCAGGAAAGATAGCGCGCACGAGAACAGCACGATCACCTGCTCGAACAGATACACCTCGGTCTGAGTCTGAGTCGCGTTTGCCATAGTGTAGCGCGATCAGGCACGAGCTGCAGTCGTCTCGCGGACACCGCAGTCTCTGTTTGTAAACACCTTTCTTTTCCCGGCCGAGCGCACTGGTTTTATTCTGGATGTTCCCAGGGGCTCTCCACATTATTTTCCCTTAAGGCCAGGCGACGGTTTAAAAACACTCCGTCCAGTCGAGCCACATGACTTGAAAAAAACAAAACAAAACAAAAAAATCTTCTACTGCTTTTAAGGGAGTCAAGCAAAACTTTTCACCCAGCTTAAAGCCCTCCTTCCCCGCCGCCCCCTCACCAACCGGAACCCAAAGCAGAAGTTAAGTCAGCTGGTAACCTGCAGGCACTCAAAGGGTCTATTTTTGAGTGTAATTGTCTCAGTTTGTGCTGTCCAGCTTTGACATAAAGTACCGCACACGGCACATGACAGCATGATGAAACCGCTTCCCCATTCCTGTCATGGTTTCGCATAAAAGGATTCGCTGCTCAGGTTAGAAAATGACGTCTGATTTTATTTTAATAACTATTTTGTACATGGAAAAAAAAAGATACACTTCACATAAATATAATCTGGCGCAAGTGCATTGAATAACAAGACGCATTCATTTTTATATAAATGTATGTAGAAGTTGATAAAAAGTGACTGAATTTTGGCTTCAGAAAGTGCAGTATTGCAAAGTAGGCAATCAAAACACATGAATAGGTGGTGGCACCAAAGCAGAAGTGTCATCAAAGAGCACAGAGGAACTGAATAAATAAAAGCGAAACAAAACATAATTTAAAAGTACATCAGCTGTGAACATGATGGGCAGCAGAAAATTGAAACATTGAAATGTATTTATTTGAATTATTTGATGATCTTGTAAACTACAGGACATAGATTGCATCTAACAAATATTTTCATGGTTTCACTTCATTCTTCTTTGCAAGGTAAAAAAAAAAAAAAAGCATTTAAAATTGTGTATCCAAAACCTCCCTGTATTAATCCTCAGGTATACAAAAAAGGGAAAAAGCTGCAAATGTGTGAAAGTGATTAAATCTGAAGCATGGGTTTAATGACTAGTTATTTAAAACACCCGATCATGAATATAAAAGCCTTCATGGGTGAATTTAAATGTAGACAAAGGACCAATTAATTTTTTAAAGAGTGAATTCACGGTAACCCATCCTGCAGTAAGAGTTGGAATCTCAGCTTTCTGGGGCAATAAGTTCATTTTTAAATAAAAGCATAATTTTGCCTGAAATTACATTTCTATTAGCGACGAGTTCACTGTGCACAGAAATAAAGGAGAAGCTAACAACTAACATCTGGCTTGCCTCCTGTCCCGAGTGCTGATGATTCTTTGGTGGCCTTGTGATTTGCAGTTTACCAAAGAAGTGTGATGTAAAACGGTTTAGAGCCCTCGGAGCGGTGACCTTGTGTCAGAGCAGGACTTTTACTGCTTCTGCATTACTGCAGCCCAGAAAAACCTGCAACCCCCTTGTTTTAGTGTTTGCAGCAGTGCAGCAGAACATTGGGGGTTTTTTTTCTTTGTCTTTTTTCCCTTGCAGACTGCAGCCAACTCGGCATCTGCATTATCGCCTGAATCACACCATCGACAGACAGGTTAAGACACTGTTTTGTATCGAGCATCAACAATAACGGTGAGAGATTCTGAGATGGAGTGGAGAAAAAATCAGAAGAACATCGTGTGTGTGTGTGTGTGTGTGTGTGTGTGTGTGTGTGTGTGTGTGTAAGCCTAAATTAATGTGCACCTGACTCATCTGCACACATTAGGTCGTCTTTGGTCACACAGAAATATTCTCATCATGCACTAAATAAAAAGTGTTCTTTTTTAAATGTAGTCCAAAGGGCCTTTCTGCAACACTTTTGCATTATTACAAAATTCTTGTGTTAAGTAAGGAAAGAGGAAAATATATAAATCAGTATTTATCTAACTTTATTTATAATGCTCCTTTTCTACAGCAGCAATATGTCACAAATAAAATATCAGGCACATAAATCAAGAATTAATCATATCCACTTTCTTTTTGTTTGTGCGTTACATCCAGAAATATCTATGGAGCAAATTAAATTAAGGGATCAAAAACATGCATTTGCAACTGAAAAAAGTCATAGTAAGCCAAGTTGTATTTTCTGAATGAAAGGGCTTTCGTTTTGTCTCAATGAAAAGGAAAAAAAAGGCAAAGGTTTCACAAATTGGCGCAGCAGCGTTTGATCAAAAGCATGCCGGGAGGTTTGCTTTCAGTCACAAGATGGCAGCAGAAGATCATGATAGTGCAACAGACAGTGTGGAAGTTTGACGCTTTGATCCATTTTCTAAATATTGCGGAGGCCGTGCGCTCGGTCGATCTCTCCTCAGTTAATTCTCTTAGGAGGGTCGAAAACTTACAGTGCCAGCTCCCAGTTTCTTCCCTCTCAGCTGTGATCCCGGGGCTTCTTATTGCGAAGAATTTCTGCGGCAGTATACTTGCTGATTGCTTCATTCTCACTCCTCACAACAACCAGCTAAGACACTGCCAGAGAAACACCCACAGCAGCCGCGTCCAACCACCCGACTCCGGGCTTGCTCTCCCCAGCAGGGTCCTGACTGGTCTTTGGTGCATGTGTCCACCTGCGAGCCTGGCACTGCTGACGCTTTCCATTCCCAGCTTCGTGGTGATGGTGTTGTTGGTGGTTGTTGGAAGGCAGTGGCCTCACACTGAAAGCCCCCCCCCCTCACCTCGAGGGTGGCGTGGTGCTCTGGCAGCTCTGTAAGAAAGCAGGAGGAAATGTTAGTAGTTGTTCATTAAGTGTATAAGTATAGAGGCCCTTTCTGCTCCCTGACTGAGATTTACACAACTACAACGCACAGACGAGCCCACGTTCCGCTTCATGAAGTGAACCCCCGAGCTTGTTTCCAAACTGATTTCTTGATCTCCTCCTAGCCGGTTTGTGCAGCATCACTTTAAGTGCACACAACTTTGGCAAACACAAACACCCCCGAACTAAGAATAGGCTTGCCATGACTCATGATTTTGCAACAAAAAAGCTCGGTTTGATTTAGCTCTCAACTATTTGTGTGGCTGCCAGCCTTGCTTCTGTTTTTTTTTTTTTGGGGGGGGGGGGTTATGTCTTTTTTTTTTTTGTTTGTTTGTTTGTTTAATGTAATTTTTTTTACCCTAGCTCCATACAGTGCTAGTCTGTGTTTGTGTACCTCAGGGACCACAGCTACAACGCTATCAGTTGCGTTTGCTCGCTGCAGTGCTATTTTGGGCTGGCTGACCGCTCCATACTGGATACTAGAGAACGGTAGGCACATGCTCTTAAACGAAGGAAGAGAAGATGTTCCGTAGAGGGAGGAACGTCTGGAAAACAAACAGTTTGAATTACATCAACTATCCGCTGTTATTGCTTCTGAATTCTGCAGCAAGGCTATTTGTGGCCCTCTGCGTCGGCTTCTGGTCTATCTTGTGACGTACTTTTTGGTTGTATAACTGGAAATTCCAGCGTTTTTATTTGTGGTTTAAGCATTTTGACCTTTTTGAAATTCTAAGAAAGCACTTTATGACGCTCTGAAGCTTCTTGCCTGAAACAAACACAAAATTTGTATTTGTCAGCGTCTGTCTTCACACACACACACACATGCACAACTGATGTCCACAGACAAACGCAGAGGTCGCACCTTGACCTGCTTTCACCAAGCAGCTGCATCCTTGTCCCTTTGTGCGTTCGCAGCGAGTTAGATGCCGCCTTCGCTGAGCACATGATGACAGGAATTCCTTCCTGTTCAGACCTTGAGGTAATCCTGATACAGGAACGAAGAATGGCAGGGAAAACAAAACCCTGCCTGCTAAATGAATGGCCGGCCGCCCCACCGCCTCTCACGGCAAACAGCAGCGAGCCTCGACTAACAAGCCTTTCCACAAATGCATTTAAAGCCTCAGGCACGGCTCACCTCTCCTCACAGATTTCCCTATTGTAATATTTCCGTAGTATTGTCCAAACCTGGGGAAAAAAACCCTTTTTTACAAATATTAGTCAGAGGTGTGGATGAATACTGCTCGAGCGGACTTAGTAAGGGATTTAACCGGATAAATAAATGCTGTTTTGTGGTTTAACCTGTTAAGTACATCTTAATTTAGCTGGAGGGGGATGTGTCCAGACGATGCAGCTAACACTAAATTTTTGTTATTATCACCACATCTGCACAAGCTAAATGAAAAGATAACAATAACGCTTTTCATCGAGTGTTTTCTTTTTTTAGCGTTTTGCTTATTGTGCGTTTTATCTTTGTTGTGGCAAATTAATTGCACTCGGTGTGCACAGGGAGGTGGAGGAAGTGCACAACACGAACAAAATTGCATCTCATTTTCACGTGTGCATTGTTAGTGATATCAGGTTTTTTCATACTTATTATTTCACACCACTCATATCGCAGTACGAGTTGTTTTCTAAATTAATCGACTGTCATCTAACAAAATAAAACCTTGACAGTAAAGATTTGGGGGAAAAAGTGTTTTGGTATTTTTTGGAAGATCAAAACAAAATCATTAATGTTTAATTATTATAAACAAATTAAAGTCTTTTAAAAAATATTTAAAGTTTTATTTTATATTCCCTTAAAAATACCCTTGTGAAACTAAACATTTTTATTGTCCTTTTTGATCCAATATGTATTTTCCTGTTGCTAAATTATGATTTTTATTTATTTATTTTTAATTTGAAAAGGAAAACCGTGAAAGCTAATGTAAATGAACAAGCCTGGTTTAAGATGTTAACGTGTCATCGATGGCTTGTAAGAGAGCATCATTTGGTCCTTTGTGGTGTAACTAAAAGCTTTAAATATCAGATTAAAATTGACTCGTAAAAACACACACACACAAAAACACAAAAAGATTTGTGTTAGTGTTAGACGTGTGTAATCTGGAGTGTCAAACGTAACATTGCACATGGTCCACATAGCGTTTGCCTCAGAATAGCTTTTGTTTAAATAACCGTGGGACTCTGTAGGTCTACAGTTTCTGACATATTCAGCCTCCAGGCAACAATTTTCCCCAGCAACACTTCACCAAAACACACACACACACGTGTACAAACCCCAGGCTGGCCTATACTTCCTCATCATGGTGGATCCCTCTGCTGTCAGGCCTCACGATGTGTAATCCAAACGAGAGAGAAAAAAAATCACATTCACCCACTTTACCTCACTTCCCCGTTTCTCCTCATGTCACTGCTGCACATTTCTTGGTTGATCAACGCTTCCACAAACCTAATCATCTGATGGCAAACAGTGACATCAGTATGTACTGAAGGGCCGTGCTGCTGAGCAGTTTAACACATGCACAACACGCTCACATCGGCATACATGACACCTCCCACCCACTCCATGACATGTTGGTCAGTCACAGGAGCTCGTTCAGTGAGAGACTGAGATTACCGAAAAGCACCACTGAACGACACAGGAAATCATTCCTGCCTGTGGCCATCTCCCTGTACAACGCATCCACTTAACACACTGTTTGCTGCTACAACTACACATGTTTCTTTTCCAAATATTTATTTATAAGTGACTTATGTATGTATGTATGTATATATATGTATATATTGTACTATTCTTAGTTAGCGTATTGTCTGTCTTGTCTTAATGTTGGTTTAAAATGGAGCACTGTAACAAAAAATAATTTCCCCCAGGGATCAATAAAGTATTCTGATTCTGATTCTGATGACATGCGAGCTTAGCCTCTCGTAGTCTTTTTTTTTTTTTAACTTTTATTTTTAGAACAATTTTAAAGCATATTTGGGTTTGAGCTAAATGAATCTACACGCCAAACTGCAGTGTGTTAATAATTAAATAGAACGGAGTCTCACACTCAGCTTGCACTACCCCTGGTTGCCAGAGAGAGGGGAAAAAAAGAGTTTCCCCAGTAACTATCTTCCTGCTTGACCACACACAACTAAAATACACAGATCATAGCGTGTTGGACACTAAATGATTATCACCTGAGTTCTCGGGTGATTAATGTATTTGAGTTTTTACCGGCCTGCATGAGTTTTTACAGTAGGGTTTATCAGTGCTGTGTGATAATGTGTGCCAGCGTGGACAGACTGGCCTTCGTTTATCTGCTTCTCTGTGTACACTGTTCCTAATCTCATTTCGCTTCCTGACTGACATGCTGATGACACTTGTCTTCTGAGAACCAGGGCCGCTCGAATCGTCTGTCACACCGTCTAGTCGCAAACTCGAATCAGATCCCGCTAGATACAAATCACTTCTGAGAAACGAGGACCTGTTATAAAGCCTTTCGCTCTCGGCTCTCTTGGGGCTTTTCAGGAGGGGAAAGATGCGGCCTGCTGGGTCTCCTGTTGGAAAACTGGCTTTCATTATGAATACCAGAGAAAACAATAACAAAAACAGCTGCCCTTCTCCGTGAGGATCAAGACGAGATGATGAAAGGGTCACTCATCCTGCCACTGTGCAACTGGGTACTGTGTTTGGGTGTATCATAGCTTTCGCTAACCTTTTGTGTAGTCACCATGGGATTAAGCCAGCATCAAAACTCAAGCTTGGACGCTTCTACTACTTGCAGTGGCTTAAATTATCGTTTTCTAATTTAGATTTACAGGCTGATCTGAAGGCCTCAGCCTGGCATCATTTTAATTCCCCTGAACTAGTTGGTGTTTCTGAAAATTTCACTCAGTTTCAGCAGAAGTGCACAGGTCCTCAGAAGTGTTCAGCTGTAGCATTGTTGTGTATGTCAGAGGCATCTGTTTACACACAGTTTGGACACTCACCAGTTAGCCAGGCAGCAGCAGAGGTCCACCATCCAGCGTGATCTCCAGCGGGTGCACTCAACGTGTTGGCATCAACAGGAGTCTGTTCACGGGCTCTCCCGATGTGTGGGTCACTTCACTCTGGAAAAACTGTTGACCACCAGCCTCTTGCCTCTCCTCCTGTGGCTGCCTCTCTCTCTCTCTGTCTGTTCAGTCAGGCAGTACAACAAGTCAAGGCATGTTCCAACACGCCACCAACAGCCGGGCTGGATGTATGAGCCTGCACAGGGGGAGGAGCAGAGGATCAGAGAGGGGGGAAACCCAGAAAAGACCCAGCATGACTCAGCCTGCTTCGGTCAGTTAGCATAGCTTTCAGTCTGAGCACTTTAACACATGAGTTAGTCTTCGAAGGTGCATTATGACTTATTCTGTGTGACATGCTTAAGTCATTTAAGTCAGAAGCAGAGATGAGGAGATGCTCTAATGGGTGACGACTGCTGAAAATGTGTTAGACAGAGGAGCGCTTTTTTAAAAAACTGCTCTGACTTCCTGGCCCACGTCTGGCTGCAGGCGGTGACTGCTTTGTCTTTTCACTTTCTGTGTCCTGCCGGTGGAAGCAGCTCAAAATGTCTCTGTCCCAACCTCCCAGTCTTTGTCAGCTGAAGCTGAATTTAGATTAAAGTAGATGAAATGTCTTTTACAGAGCTGTTGTTCACCCATGCTCTTATTAGCAGTTAGTCCTACTTAATCTTTAGCACAGAAGAACAAATAGTTTATAGCATACTAATAAAAGGTGCTGATTCATTAAATCTTCGTTGGGTTTTTTGTTTTGTTTTTTCCAGTAACTCAGCGGGTCACATCAATTACAGATGAAGTCCGTCGGCATGAATTATGAAACTGCAAAAAATCACAGAGAACGCATCAGCAAAGATATGAAACGCTGTGAAAATTAATTGCTTCCTGGAAAAGTGACATTTTTTAGTGAAATCAAAATTTCTAAACTGTTTATTAATGCAGCGAGAAAAGAAAAGGTGCAGTATACAAGTGTGCTTTACGTGTCCATTTATCTGCTGACACATTAAACTGCATTAAATGTGCAGAATCATCAGCATCCATGAGTGCTAATTATTCAAACCTGCTTTGCTGTTAGCTGGGTTTTTTTTTTTTTCCGTTACTAGAGCAGGCCTGATGCCGGTTCATCACTGCTGTAGTGGAAGTTGATCACTAGGCAGATTCTGGGAACAGCGGTAGGAGCCAGCTCAGCAAAACTCACCTGCTACTATATGGTCTGAGTTTGGCTGCCTGAGCATCTCTGAAGCTGCACTGTACATCAGTGCTGCTGCTCTTCACTGCAGCCTGTCAACAGACTGATGACCTTATCAATGAAAGAGCAAAGTCACCGTGATGTTACACCCTGAAAGAGCTCAAAGCACTTTTGGCTCGGCTCGGAGCCTCGTCTTTGCCCACCCCTTAACAGCAACTAGAGAGGCAGCTTTGTAAAAGAGCAGACGAGGTTCATTTTCCTGCCGTTAGCTGCCTTAATTTATTGGAAGTGGTGTTGCGGCACCGCACAGAAGTATTTTCACAAAGTGCCGGCAGTAGTTTCACCAACTGACTTGGCTGATAATTTATGCAATTTACTCATGAGTGAAATATGGGTATCCGCTGACGTAGCCCCGCTTACTGGAACGTATCCCTGCACTTCAGTACAGAACTGTAGTTATTCATCCTCCTACCTGCAACAGACTGCAGCTGAAGCCTGAGATTTGCATCTGTGTCAGTTTGGGATGGGGGGGTGGGAGAAGGAACCCCTAGCCCAGCAAGTTCAAAGCTTGCTGCATTGATTACATCATCGGAACTGGAGTGCTGGAACGGGACAATGCACCATCAGAGGGGAGGGAGGGGGGGCAATCGGCTAATCTCACCAGTGCCTCCCTGTGGTGCTCCATGGGCAGTGTGTGGGGGTAGGGGAGGTTGGGGGTGGGGGGGTCTTTCCCTCTCGCTCTCTCTGCCTCTGTCTCTAAGCTCAGCACAGTCCAGCACATTGCAGGACGGCCTGCTCTGCCATGCAGGGTCATGTGACATCAGGACTGTCTGAGATTTTCTGAGAGGGAATGATGCTCTTTGGTGTATTTCCTCCTCTGTGTGTGTGTGTGTGTGTGTGCGCGTGTGTGTGCGTGTGTGTGTGTGTGCGCACTCTTGCATGTGTGCCATTACAGGCCAGCACTGCAGGAACTCAGCTGCTGCAGGACACTGCAGGATTGCTGTTCTGCTGCTGGCTCTCTGTCTCCTGCTTCTCTCTCCCTCCTTTCTATATTCACTCAAGCAAATTGCTCAAGGAGGATGGTGAGAGCATGTGCTGCATACTTTTTCAGCAGGGACGGAGGGGTGGGGGGTGCGTGGCTGAGAGAGAGAGGAGGAGGAGGAGGGGGCAGAATCACAGAGGTGCAAAGCATGCCGGTGAGGCGCTCTGCTGGGCAACTGTACCTCTGAGAGAGACTACAGTAGAGAAATTGGAGATGAGGAAAGAGGAGGAGGAGAAGGAGAGAAGGTGGGAGGTGGGGGGAGGGCAGAAGCGAGGTGCAAGGAACATCAGGTGAGTGCGGCAGTTCCCTTCGCTGGCAGTGTAGCACCCACCCTCAGAGAAAGTGTGAGCAGGAGAACTGCAGATGTTCCGAGATGATGTCAAGCTCCGGATGTAGCACAGACCCTTTAGTACAGTTTGTGATCATCATTGTGCCCGTCTGTCTGCAGTGGGGAGAAACAGAAAGTCCAGAGAAACGCCTTGGACTCCAGCCTCACCAAACTGACAATGCAGGGCCGGCTTTTTCAAGGTCTTAGCACAGTTACCCGAGGTGAACTCAGAGCTGACCGTGTAGCCAAGTGAATTCACCATTCACACCTTCCATACTGGTTTCCAAGCATTTGTAATACTTTGACTTTTATAAGAAGCTTTAACCCCCATAAACAATTTATACATTGTTTCTGAAACAGAGATGCTGCAATGAAACAAAAGTAGCAACGTCTTCTTTTAGAGCAAAGTTGCTGAAATATTGCTGCTGCAACGATAGAAAAGACTGGTCCTGCTCTAGGACGTCTTTTAAAAGACTAAAACTTAATATCTAAATGAAACAGAAAGCATTCATCTTCCACAGTTTAGTGCCAAAGTCTCTACAGAGTAGCACTCTGATGTGAAATCCCCTTATAGGATGGCAGAAAAGTCCCAGTAACTACAGCACAACTTCATGACTGCACCACAGCTCCCCTGTCCCAAACAGGCCACTGTAGCCTCATTCTCATTTCCCCATTTAGCACTCAGACACTCACACAGTCCAAGATCCCTGAAAAATCCTTCTCACCAGTTCCCAGCATCATACTTGCAATGAAAACACGCTGGTTAACATAAATGCACAGCTAGCCGAGAAAAGTAGAGCTCAGGCTGCCTGTCGTCTTCTTAAAAGCTAGGTCAGCAAAGATGAAACTCTCCACTGGTGTGGAGAACTCTGCATCCTGGTGAGTTTTTTTTGTCCTTGTGTCAAATAGCGAGTCCTCTGGACCAGCCGCTATCTGACACGCTGGCTGCTATTTCCAGCCTGTACCATGTGTTAAACATGGATGAGGGAGCAGTGGAGCCTGACTGCTAACTGACTGGTTTTCTGGCAGACTGCTGCCTGGTTTAATGCTGGTGCAGAGGAGGCTGAAACTGATGAGACAGAAGCTGCCAGGAGCTCTAACACTGCAGGCATGCACACCGACATACACATATCAACTCCTGCAAGGCTCGTTTAATAATAATAATAATTAAAAAAAGTATACAAACCTAGAGAAAGAAGAGCCCATCATAGAAGAAGGCAAACAAGTTAAATAAGACTAGAGAGGAAAGGAAGGTATACCTACGGACCAGCCTCTGACCGCATCTCTCACACAGGAAGGAGAGGAGGAAAACTTCTCTGCACTCACTCTGAGCCTCCTGGTTGCTGGTGATGTGCTTTCATGGCGCGGCAAACTTGACTGCAGCATTGCCTCCTGAACAGAATGACATTGTTTGCTCTCTCTCTCTCCCTCTCTCTCTCTCTTCCTTTCTCCTCCTCCTCTTCCTCCTCCTGTACACGCTTGCTCCCCCTCCTCTTCTTTGCACGCTTGCTGGCAGCATAAACTGCACAGCTCAGCAGTGTTCCCCCACTGCCGCAGCAGATCCTGCATGAGCTCTGCGTATCTGAGTGGGATGGGACTTTTAAAGGGGAACGCAACCTCCAGGGTCAGTTTGTGTGTGTGTGTGTGCGCTTATCCTCAGTCTGCCCTCCTCTCCTCCATGTACCCCCTCAGCAAACCTTCCTCCTCGTCGACACCCCCGGGAATCATCAGTGTAAAGGACTCCTCACAGGAGAGACCCCCCCCACCCCCACCTACACGCCTCCCCACCACCCCCTCCGCCGCACACATAACTCGCCATCCTCTTTTATTCGTTTTCACACCACAGCAAAAGCTGCTTTGAGATATGAGGGTGCTCAAAACCTCAATGAGGAACTGTCCCTGCTCCACGCAGAGGCCATCTCCCCCTTGTCACAGTATCCAAAATCACTGAAATCCAATTTCCTCATAAACACACACACACACAAAAATAAAAATAAAAATCTGGGAGGATGTCCTCAGGTATGGTTTGAAAAATGATGACGTTTAAAGAATGTTTAATTAATCTGAGATCACTAAATGTGAAGCCGTTTGAGTGAATTAGGAAAATCAGTGCTTTTAAATCAAATTTGTCATCTGGTTTTATTGGGGGAAAAGTTGCGTGATTTATTATAATCTAACCAGTAACTAAGAGCAATTTTTCAAGCCAGTACATAAACACAAAGCACACCAAATGCGTATGGGAAACGGTGTCTCCAGGCATTATGATGAATGAGTAATAATCACACAGGCAGTAAATTAATGCATTCATTTCAGAGCTCCCCCTCTCTCTCTCAAAGTTGTACAGTTCTTCTAGGTACAACATTTCCTTCGGTAAAATGTCCTTAATCTGCAATCCCTAATACCTACCTTTCATTACCCAAGATGCACTGCTCCACTGGTGCTATTCTGCAGTGCGCTAAAATATAGAAATATCTTGACCAACCGAATTTGTCTCTTGTGCGTTGCACAACTCTGTGAGAGTGAGATCATCCATCATTCAGTCAGACATTGAGGTTGAACTTCTCTTTTTGCACTCCTTATGGAAATGCGCCTGGTGTTACACTTCCCGGCTTTCAGCGATGACATTTGCAGCGCGCTGCACGGGCAGTGTACAGATAATGGTGCTTCTGTTTGAAAGCGTTTCGAGGCATCAGCGTCTTGGCTGTTCTCTGCAGCAGTGCAGCGCTGTCTGCTTCCAACTGCAGCAGCAAGTTTTTGTTTTTTTTTCCTCTCTCCTCCAATATGACTTGGGCCCCAAGTTGCACCCTGTGATCCCACATTTTGTGGAGGAGAATGAGGAGAACTGCATACATCTCACGTTAACCTTGACTCTGTGCACTCAAAGGTTATGTGTAGCAGTTTTAAGCATATTAGAGTGTGTGTGTGTGTGTGTGTGTGTGTATTATATGAAAGGATTCTCGTTAATTTGCCTGTATCCTCTGCTTTTATTAAGACACAGTTATTTGCACAGATTGCTGAATCAGCAAAATTCATGTAATGCAATATTGGGAATCAGCTGCTGATATCAGTCAGTGTCCATATCTGCATCAGACGAGCACTGTTATCCATCAGCTATGGGCAAGCACTCTCTGCATGTACCATCTGCATTCAGTGCTGCAGCTGCATCAGTCTGCTGATCCTCGCAGCATCCATCCTCTCGTCTGTACTCACTGACACCGGGGAAAATGCCCCTGCTGGCATATCTCTCACATACCCCACGCCATTTTCAGTAATGGCATCCCTTATAATGAATAAGCCATGAGGAGGGGCCCTTTTACATGTCCTATTAGATTACCTCTGTATGCTTTACCTGGCTACTGTCACTTCATCGCCTTTGCTTCTCCACTTGACTTAATATTCTCTGACACTGTCCCAGCCAAGGACACAGTGGGTAAATATTTGTAAAGCCTCACAGATTATGTGAGCGTATAAATTCAAAGTTGTTTCATCTATTCGGTATGCTTAGTTCAGTGGACGTGTGAATACACTCTTGCAGAAGACTTAATCAATTTTAGCAACTAATTGCCTTTTTGGTTTTTTGTGCCACAGCAGCCGGTCGTCTTTTAGTAATTCTTTGACTAAACTGAGGTTAACGCTAAACCGTGAGAATAAAGGTTATCTGTCAAGTATCTTGACTCCCGCAAATAATGGAGAAGGCTGTAACGCTTGCCTGGTGAGTTTACGTGCGGCTTTTTTTTTTTCTTTCTTTTTGCCATTCATAGCTCATTCCTCAGCTTCATTGATCTGTCCGGAAAAGATAATAGACACATTGATTCACAAGCTCAGCAGCCTGCTTGGTTTACACATCAGTTCAGAGTAATTCTCAGTAGTCCTTAGTCAAAAAGCAGAATTGCCTTGACTGAGGACAGACTTCTTTTGAAGGTGTAGATTTACCATCTTTTCTGTGAACACCTTGTTTCGTTTGGTTTTTACAGCACAGCAAAATTCTGAGCATCTGACAAGATGCAGCAAAAAAATAAATAAAAAATACAGAAATCTGGAGCGTAGTTGGAGTTGAATGCTATGTTAGAGGGTTTTAAGGTGGCGTAGGAAATGTGACATTGCTGATGAAAACTGGACTCAGGAAGGAGGTTGAGGCGAGCTGGCAAAAATCTCTGCTCACTTCAGTCAGTCAGTCTTACGGAGATGGACTGAATGCAGCGTTCCTGACTTCGTAGAATAAGGTGGTGTGTTTGACTGCACCAGTGCTTCTTTGCTGACCTCGTTTTGTAAAGCTGATGAGATTCCTCCCAAGGCCAAGTCGAGTGAAAAAGACACTGTTAATGACACAACAGATCAAATGTGGTTATACTGGAAGGACTGTAAGCACGCAGAGGGACAAACACACTGTGAAGTGTGAATTCCCGGCAAGTGGAGCGGTCCAAGATATCTTTTATTTCCTGATACGGATTTTGAAAGAATCTCTTACAGTATTACTAACCCCCTGATATTAAAGATCCCGATTTGAAGGCCGAGCTTGATATGTGAAACATATGAAGTGCAGGGTGTCATCAGTTTCTCCCTCAGTATGAGAGAGATGGTAGTACAGGGCTGTGATGGATTGATATAATAGCGAGAGGCTGAACTTGTGACAGCTGGCTGCTCTGTTGTGAATGAGCGGCAGCTCTGTCAGCTGTCAGTGTCAGCACCAGCCAGTCTGCTCTCTACACTGGCGCTGGAGCAAAGCATAATGCCCACATCAGCCTTAAGAGGGAGAGACTGCAGCTGGAAAGTCTCGATTAAGCTCTCATACAGCTATAATAATTTCAAGCATGCCCGTGAACAACCCAGTTTCCGTAAGATCTGGCATGCCACGCAGAATGTAAATAAAAACAGATTGCAGTGATCTGTTTAACTGAAAATACCTCAAAGAGCACATCAGATACTGAAACTAAGATAAAACACACATGATGTTGCACTATTTAACAACTAATTACGTTTATAAGATTAAGAAATGAGCATCTTGTGAGGCTGATCTATTTAACCTGTATGTAATCGGGCACTTTAATATTCTCATTGAGAATGAAGGTGAATTCACAAGAATACAATCAGCAGGCACAAACAAGAGAACAGAAGAACAAAGAATGAAGAAAACCATTAGTAATATAGTTTTAAGATCTCAAAATTGGTCCCTATTTCGAAGCCAGTTTGGAGATTGTGTGAAATATAGTAACTGTATCAAGGTTAGTGTAAACAAGTTAAGTATTTATTGGATTATGAGCTGAGTTTAGTTTATTTAGCTTGAAAAAGACAAGAGATGCGAGGTAGTTTGGAAGCGTCAAAGGCTTCATAATGTGACAATAAGGTGTCTGTTTACTCTTCGCTGTAAGGAAACACGCCCATCCTCTTGATACAGTAAAAAACAAGGAGTGTGAAATTTGTGGTTAGTGATTAAAAAAAAATAGGGTTTAACTGCTAGAGTGTGGATGGGGTAGCAGGATGACACAGAACACGTCCTTAACTTCCAAACAAATCTTATTTGATACGTGAGTTTTTGAGACTTCTACACCATCAGACCTCTCAAACCTAAATAAATTGCACAATACATTTTAAGCAAATACCAGTTGTAGCAAATATGGTACAAATTAAAACTCATGTATACTAATTCAGATCTATTTTTTAAACCTTTGTTAGAAGGTCCAATAAATACTCCATTAAAAAAAAAGATATGGCATTCGTTTCATGGTTCAGGCTTTAAAGGGTTAACATCCAGCACTCCTTCGAAGAGTTGTGTGGGCAAATCATGCTTCTCAGTGTGAAATTGCTAATAACTTGGGGATTTCATCATCTTTGTTACACATAATTTAAAAAAAAATCCAAAGAAGCTTTTCTCTCTCTATCCACTGAACGAATGGCAGTGAAAGCTCTACTGGGGGCACAGGTTTGGGGACACACAAGGTGTTGAGTCATGTGATGAAATAAGAGCAGGTCTTGCTTATTTCAGCATGAAAATACCAGACCTGAGTCTGCACACCAGCGTAACACAATGTGCTGTTTAAAGAAGAGCCAATGCCTCTTAAGTAGTATTAAACATGCCCCGTCCCCAGATGTTAATCAGACTCTCATTATTATTATTATTATTATTTTTACTAACTTCAATTGTCTGAACTTTTCAAGTTTCTGTTTGATTGCCATATTTTTAAGACAAACAAAAATAAAATACATGGATTTTTTTTGGGGGGGGGGGGGGGGTTACCATTTGACTGTCTTTGAGAAAAAAAATAAAACAAAAAAAAGCAATGTCATGTAAATGCCTAAAATTCATACCTGTAAATATAACATTTCACAACTAAATTTCTATATTTCTTTATGGGAAGAAATTAAAGAAGCTGACACAAAAACATCACCATGAAATCATCCTAACATCCTGTGTTGGTGACGTTATGATTGTCCTCTTTGAGACACTGTTGTCTTCATGTTTTTGAACAAAACCAATGGGTTTCCATAATTATGTGTGCGTGTCCTGTTCATCTTGCATGCAGCCTGTTGGTGTGGTCTTTTTTTCACTTGTTTTGTGCTGGACTATATTCTGCCTTCCCAGTTTTTGGAGGAGCGCTCCATATCCTCCATAACAAGTGTGTCATATAGAGATCTGTGCTGTCTCTTGGCCTACATTCACTATTGCCATTTGTTACTGCCACAAACAGGTAACACAATGGGACAAAGATATATAATATATAGGTTCCTCCAGAGTGGCCTGTTGATGTGTTTATCTGCCTGCGACCCATTTTAGCAGCAGAAGCAGGGGCAGAGGCTCCGGGGTGATTCTTCACATTTTCACTGTCTTCACCAAAAGAAATCCACGGCTAAACGAGTGAGTGTTAAACAGAAAAAGCCCGACTCAAAATCAGAGGTAGTCTAGGAGGAAGAAAGGTTAACATTATTTTTACTGATGGCTTTCATTTATACTGCTTTTAGTCTGCTTTTTTTTTTTTTGTTGTTAAATTTTATAGCTACACCGAATTAAATCGACATTATACACAATTTTAATTACAGCGCATTACTCCCACTTCATGTGTACTATTGATAAAAACTCCACACTCATTTCAAGTCTGCAACAGTTAGTGTTCTTTAAAGTGTACACAAATTAAATAAACGAATTGAAAAACAACCAAAAATTCATTGCTTGCTTGTCTGCTTTCCCAGTTCTTCCCATTTCTGAGCCTGCTTGTAGTGCTCAGCTGCAATCCCTGATGAAAATCTTCAAAATGAATCATGGACATATAGTTTTTTGTTTTTTTTAATAATAAAATTGGATCAGCAATTTTCTGAAACAGATGGGACTGTAGTTTTTTACTCAAACAGGAGTAAGCACCGGATATTTGGAAACTATTTTCATCCACAGATTAATTAACATTTGGTATTTCTGGCAGCCTAACACTGCATGTGCGCCTGAATTCATTTCTTTGGTTTTTTTGTGACCGTTGTAGAGACAATAAAAGTGTGGCTCGTGTTTTATGACAATGAACGCCTATGACTCAGAGGAACGCTGGACCCTCTTAACACACATGCAGTAGTTGGATTAAATTGTTGCTTTTTTCCCCCTCAACAGTAAAGGAAATTTAAAATATCCCCAACAATGATTTAAATACGGAGCATCACATTAATATTGTCTTTAAGCTTTGCCTGAAAACTCGTCATTATTGTCTTCGCTTAATGAGTCAATATCTTGCGTTACAGTGAACACAGCTTTGATATTTAATTGTATATTTTTATCTACAACTATTGCACACTGCTAACAACCTGACAGCATAAGGGTGTTATAACACCTTCATCCACTGTAGGCTTTATTCATGCCATCCATTATTTTATGCACCTGATGAGCCAGATTAGAAAATATGGTTTCATTTCACTGATTCGTGTTTATAATTTCTTGCCATGTAGATGTCTGCCTGTCAGGAAAGAGTTGCCGCTGCAGATTTCCAAATTGGATGGATACCATGCTGAGCTCGTGGATGCATGCTTGCCTTATGGAGGCAGCCAGGAGAGCCTTAACCACGCGAGAGTCTGCTCCTGCCATCTGCCGAACCGCTGTGTGACTGATGAGAAGGGCTGGTGCGTGTCCTGGATACTTTCTAATGAGCAGTGTGAGCTAATGCCGGCCTACACCTCATCAGACACCGGTCACTTGCAGGCTTTATCTCCAGTTGGGATGCGCACGGTGAGTTTTGCGTCTAGCACCAAACATGCACAGCAATTATTTCTGAGATTAATTTCTGATGAATACACTAATCAGTTATTCAAATATCCCCTAGGATGAAATGGTTACCTTAGAATAATGCAGATCTGTCTGCAGTTACTGCAGTAACCCTCTGGCTGAGCTTATTTTGTTGAGAAAAACACCATTTAATTTGCAGATCACCCAGGAAGGCTATCATCCACCTGGGACCCCTCCCCGGAGGTGTGCCGTTCCACTGCTGATTGCCTCTCTGTTTTAGCAGCAATGCACCATTCAAGTCTGCAGGCAACTTGACAAATGAGCAGCGACCTGAGCAGAGGGGATGCTTATACTGCACCACACATCCTGTCCCATCCACAGCCTCGCGTCCCGCAGTGGTTCACCTTTCCCAGCCGATGCCCTTTCCTTATTGTAACGCTGTAAGTCACACATGTAGAGTACATGCTTAAATTCATGCTTGCTGATTCACGTACACACAAAGACGCTGCTTAAAGAGCGTGTAAGTGATCAGAAGCCTATGTATTTTCTATTCTTTCTTCTTCATATATGCTAGGCTGCCCAAATTGATCGTGTAATTTTTCATCATTTGGCAGAAAATGATAAACTGGAACTGGAACGTAAGCACATAAAAATAAAACATTTTCCCCAAACTTTAAAGTGTGCCGCTTTTCTTTCTTTATATTTTTCTTTTACATAATTTTAAAGTCACATTCTTTTAGTTTTGGACCTTTATTTTGACAAGAAAAGACATCTGAATTATAGCTGCAGTGATGGGAAAAACAGCAGCAGGCATTTCTGACAATTTATGTCATCTTCTAAATAAAGTGAATATCCAATTACCTGCGATGTTAGGAGATGAATCTGTTGGAAATACAAGTGCGATTAGAAGCTTGTATAGCTTAACATAAAAAAGGGAGACCATCGTTGTTAAAAAGTTGGGGGGGGGGTCTACTTTTGCTAGCCAGACATCACTATTCACAGACTGAATTATGTTCTAAACCTCACTGTCTACGCTCATTTCTTTAATAACCGATACAGATAATTTTTTTATTGCTGTGTAAGGATTTCTGCTTTACAAAAATGGACTCTGCTCGTTTTAAATTGCAAGCAGTCCTCTGAAACTTGAGTAGTCTTCTCACCTACAGCCATGAATCTATTTAAGTTCTCAACCTCCAGTACACTGAAAGAGGTGTAAGCAAAAAAGCCATCAGGAGAGCTTCATCAGTTGCAAATCTTTATTTACTCTCTGTGCACTTTTGTGAGCCGGCTAGGAGATAGATTTTTCTGCATGAAGTATTTAATAGCTACAGAAGCTTCATCAGTATGTAGTCTGCAACTGCATCCAAATGCTTTAAGACAGCATCCACCCACCGGTCCTCCTCAGAAACTGCACCTCGGAGCAAGTGAGGAGCAGAGTGTCTGACGCAGCATGCGATCATTCACCTTGACTGCGTGAGCCACTCGCTTGGACTTGCCTCGGCGCAGCTGTCCGCACACACAGAGGCAGAGCACTCTGGCAGCCATGGTTTGAGTGGGACGTACTATCGATCCTGCTGAAATGATGGTTTCTAAAAGGGAGGCAGTAAGCATGTCTGCACGCCCCTCCTCCACTTTGGAGGGGCCCTGAGATATCACCGAGCTCAGCACATTGCACCATCACCGTATGGGGAAAATGGGATTTTCACAGGGAGACGAGCTGAGGGGAAGGTAATTCAAGTCGCCACGCTATGCTCCTCACCAAGGATGTAAAATGAGCCATGTTACCTTCAGACGCCTCACAGAGTGGACAAACAAGGTCATTTTAAAAAGTCCTATTAATTCCAGGCCTTGACATAGGCACAAGTTCTGAAGTTAACAAGGAAGTGAAGAAAAGGAAGATGGTTAATTAGCACTTTCATCCACGCAGCTTTTAGTGTGCAATCAGGACAAGCGCCACTGTGTGAATTATTATTCTGAATAAGGTGTAACTGATGTGGAGTTTTGTGCAGACTGTGCGATGCTCTAAACCTCATCCAGAAGGTGAGTATTCAGAGGATCCACTAGATGGCAACACTGTCCTTGTGTTTCCCAACATTTGCGCATATGTTTGCTCTGACTTTCACATTATTAGGAAATTCTGTGCAGGCTGTTATAGCAGGTCCGCTTCCACTCCATTCATAGGTGGCATGCACTGTACAGGAGCTTTTCAGAGATGTGAAGCTACTGCACCCTTTGCGTAGCAGATGACGGTTGTATGAAGAGCATACATGTCATGTTTGGTACAAATCAGTCATCAGTCGACACACACGACTTTCCTTGGGGGGGGGGGGGTCAGTGTGTCAGTGAGTTGAGTATGATTTGCGACCTACTGAGCGACACTGACTGATGGCTCCGAGGACCGCAGCTTACCTCAAAATCATTAGCTCCTTTTTGAAGCTGTCCAAGTGAAAGACAGCCTGAAGGTCAAGGTGAAGAAGAAAATGCATCAGTATCGTCATGACGGTCATATGGTGTCTGTGCATACTTACTAACTGTGTTAATCGCCATCACTGTTACATATCCACGCATAAGGACAAAATATTACATCATAATTAAGTTCAACGATACACAAGTGAACACAAAAGCAGAAATATCCTATTATTCGTGTTTGGTGTAGCCATTATAAAGAAGTATTTAGACTGAATATAAAACCTCCAGCACATACATGTGAAAAATATGCCTTTCTTTTTCTGAAAAGTCTATAACAGCAAATATAAGCTCTGAATTAACAATAAAGGACTTGTCTACCCTCCTTTTTTTCACTCTCTGTTTCTGTCTCCTCTTTATGTCGTTAATGCTTCTCTTTTTCCAACTTGGAACTCATAGCATGCCAGCTCCGGCACTGTATAGCTACACAGATAATGTGGATAATAACATAAAATGAAAAGAAAAGAAAAAAAAAAGACTAAGAAGATGAGCCTATAGAGAGTCTACAGCGCTCCTCTTGGCAAAGTAAATGTGTTTGGCACAACAAAGCATTCAGACCGTGATTCTGCTTAATAAAACACCCAAACAGGACAAGAAAAAACAATAAAAGTGAATAAACAGTTGATGTGTGGGGTCCTACTTGACTTCTTTAACACTGAAGGGTGAACTATACTGAAGTTAGCTTTATACTGGAACATTTCAGTAGGTTTTCCATTTACAGCAATGTGTAAATTTTGTTTTCAAGTCCATGATGAGGTGTATGATTGTTTAGTATCTACATATGGACTCACTGCCACTTTGTTAGGTACATGTTATTAGTACTGGATTGTTCTTCAGAGCTGCTTTACACCTGGTTTATGCTTCGGCAGGAAATCTACCTCATAAACTTCCATGTGTGATCACAATCATCTGTTGTCTACTTTTGGGAAACCTGGGTGAATTGTTGCTTCAGTTTTCTGTTCTTAGCTGACAGGATCTGCACCAGGTGTGGTGTTCTACTGCTGTAGCCCATCTGCTTTAAGGTCTGATGTGTTGTGTAAGATGCACTTCTGCACACCTTGGTTGTAATGAGTGGTTATATGATTTAATTTTCCCTTGCTATCATCTCAAACCAGTCTGACTATTGTACTCAACAAATATAGTTGCAAAGCTCGTGATGAGTGTAAATGCATTTGATAAATATTTTTATATTTGTACACATCTTTGACCACATGCACAAAAAATTAAAAAGAATTTAACCCATGATACTGGACTGTAGGACCATTTAAAAAAATACATATATCTTCGGATTCATCTTATGAAAAATACACCTTTTCACTATCTTAAGACGCCAGAAAGGTTAGCATAACAAAACAGTTCTCTAGAAAGTGTTCATATCAGCAGTGAAATGTATTAGAATCTGATATTATAATTGGGCTTACATCTTCACTTCGGATTAAATATCGGCACCGCATATTATTTTAGATTTTTCGTGAATACATTTATGGCCTAAAGAAAATCAGCATAAACTGCATTACCAACACGAAGCCATCTTTGCTGTAGCTGCAGCCGCTCTGTGGGGAGGTCCTAATCTGGTCTAGCAGCTGGGAGCGTTTGACCACGTGACGCGAGAGCTGCTAGAGAGCAGCCATCACCATTTCACCTAATTCATGCCCAGCCTGGGAAAAAAGGTAAGAGCACAAGGAAGAGGAAAACTACGATGGAGTAGCTGAAGCCGTGCCTGGTCTCATCCACTGTGCTGCCGCCTCACAACTTAACAAGGTGTGTTTGCCGTGTGCTTTTCCTCTTGTGTTTTTGTGCTTACTGTGTCGAAACGTTTGTTTCGCTTCTAGTGTTTCTCTTTACATCACATTTAAATATCTGATATAAAAAAATAAAACAACGCCTGCAAAGCCTCCTCCCCCAGTTTAGACATAGCGACACAGTTTACTGGTTACTATCTTCGTCCCCCCCTTCTCTCTTTTATTAACATTAGCCATATTGTGTAGCTGCTTCAGCTAACGCCGACGGTTTTTGCTGTTTGTCGGATAACAAATGTTTCGCAGGCGGTCGAGTTTCAGGTAAACAAAGAAAAAAAAAAAAAAACCCCGAAGCTAAAGAAAGGCCAACCGTAAGAAACGGTTGACTCACGCGCTTCTTCTGTTTGTAGTTGCGCGTGGACGGTTCCACGAGCTCGGACCACACGGTCGCCAGGTCCATTTAAAACTATTAAGCCCAGGCTGCTTTTACGGTAGCTAGCATGGCAAAACTCTGAGGAATAAGTGTCCAGAAGGCCTACATACGCTCATTCACACCCTGCTGCTTCAGCTGCCAGCACGCTTTACTTTCACACAGTAAGTTTAGTTTTTATTCGGGCTGTTGTAGATGCGTGTTGGTACCAGTTTAGTCAAGGCCTGGAGGTAGAGGCACTATTGTTATACCTGGCTTCTCTTATGCTAATAGTCTGTCCTCAGTTTCAGAACGTGTGTGCTGTCTGTTTAAAGCTGTTTAGTTAGACATGAACCAATCAACAAAACCTGGATATTCTAACTTGAAAGGCGATCTTCATATGCCTGTGTAAGGTTGCATTAGCTATAGCGTTGTGCTAAATCGTGGTGATGACAAACTACAAAAAGTTAAAACTCAAAACAAAGCAGACTATATTAAATTCTTGAATGCACTCCTGTGCGACACAATGACTGTCTTTATTAAAGCTTGACCTGTATGTATTCAGGAAATCAGAAAAACAGGCTGTGGTTTAAGTTCAGGTGGGCCTGGTCTAAATTGAGCCTTACAATAGAAACAAGTGTCTTGATGCATGTTCAGTGATGTCCAGATGAACAGAATCAACTTTCCCGGATAGAAACAAATGTTTCCTTGGCTCAGGAAATCCGGCGAGGCCTGTCCTTCTGCATTTTAATCAGCTTCAAACCATTTGGGGGGCCCACGAACCCTAAACAAACCCAGGCTAGGATGCCAGCCCAAATACACCCCTCCACAAGCCGTCTTTTATACTCCCTGTGGGTATGTTTGTTTTGAAGTCCAAATGAAATCAGGGACGACTTCTTATTGTTCTTGCATTTTTGATTTGCCTGCTAATGTTGCATGCGGTGTAAGGTGGCCCTGTGCGGTGGGAGGGGGAGGGGGGGATGGTAAACTCCTGGCACAGAGAGTGTGCAAATTAACATGTTTCACTCTCCATGAATGCTGGACAGCCATCGAAAAAGAGATTGTTTACATTCAGATGCTGGCCACCCACTGCTTGCTTTTTCTTCCCCCCTTGCTTTCCAATCACTAAAGAGACATGACCCATTTAAATGGTTGTTTACTTGCATTAGAAGAAAGGCCAAAGCACTGCTCAATGAACTCTTGTCTACAATTCAATTAGAGTGGCCTTCCCTGCAGCACCATTTTCCACATTACACAATGCTCTCTACAGCTTTGCTGCAACATGGGCAGAAACGGGAAGCCCAGAAAGCTGCAGCTGTGACACCTGGGCCCACAAAAGTCACATATGTCTTTGGGATATTATTTCCAAACTAATCTTGCTACTGATTGCTTCTGGGCTTATTAAGGGAAACATGCTTCATGCTGTAAAAAGAAAAACTAGTATGAAAATTAAATTTGAAGACATAAATTCTTCATTTTTCTTTAACAGTAATGAGAAGGTAGTCCATCAGGCTTTTATTGTCCAGTTTCTCTGCTGAAACTATTTCTGCCTCAAAAGAGCTCCTGTCCAGCTGTGCTTCTCTAAAACTTTTTTTAAAACCAGACATTTTATTACAGCTTTTCCTGTTGCCCTCTGACTAGACAGCAATATAATAGGAAATGGCTGGAGTTTTTCCTGTCTTTTTTCCCCCTGTTTGTGGAGGTTGTGGGAATATTTCACTTTCACATTTGATGCGTCATGTTATCCTGTGGAGAATGCTGCTTTTTATGCTCTTTTAACATTTCCAAAGCCAGCACTATTAGAAGATTTAATCGCATTTGTAATGCCGCAGAGCAAAAACTCCTGTTGATTTTATTACATACATTTTGTTGCATTCAGGGTTGGCCTATCAGCCACTTGATAAATGGTCGAAATTGGCAACGTCAAGTTTTCGTGAGTTCTCAGATGTACTTTTCTTTTTCAAGAAATGTTGGTAAAGTAATGCATGAAATTGAGGACAACTAATCAAATAAGACTTGAATGTTTTTCATGTTGTTTGTGCAACGTAATCCCAAATTAAATTACTTAGCCAAAAGGAGAACACAATAACATGGGTGTTTACCACTTACACATGCAGAGCTATGTACACTGCATGGATCTGGAGCTATATTTTATCCAGACGGTTACATTTATGTGAAAAAATCTAGTTTTGTCGGTCTGCACAACCACATCGAGCCACAGGCATAGTCGGATTATGTGGTTGTTTTTCTACATCTATAATAAATGAATTCAGTTAAGCAAAAATTCAAAGCTGATTATCACAGTTTATCTGCTGCAGTGTGATGAACGTTGACTTCTGGGTAAAATAAAACTGAAGCATACATTTGTGCTCATATCAAAAAGAGTTTTAAGCAGACACATTCCTAATAGTATAAAGTGATAACACCAATAGGATAAATTTCCTGTCATGGATTTTATGGGATGCTGCCATCTCGCCCAAACCTATATAGCCATTTGTTTTATAAGACCCTGAAGATGGCATCTATAATCTGTCGGTTATTAAATGTTGAGCTGTAGCTGTCCAAACTGCCACTTTAACTAGGTCAGCCTATTCTCTGTGACGAGTCTAATCCATTATACAAAATCGTTTCAATCTAGCAAATACACTGTTGACTAAGTGATGAGAACTCGTTGGTCTTGTCTTTCTTGGCTGGCTCAGCATAAGAACTGAAACTGTTGAACTGGTTTAAATGGGGGGGGCGGGACTCTGCCTTGGTCTCACTGTATGAAAGCTGAAGAGTTTTAAGTTAAAGATAAATGAATGGCAGTGATGTCTTTTGTTAAGGTTGTAGAAATGTGGCTGTGGTCAACAGATGCCTGCTTCCTGTTGTATGATGATGTTATCTTGTACTTGGTTTTATATCTTTGGTCATATGACAGTGCCTTCTTTATGTTAAATGCAGTCAGTCATGAGAGCAAAGTCACTCTTGAGGGTACATAAGACTTGCTGTTTTCCTTATACGGATCCTGATGATGTTTTGTTTTATCTAATGCTGTCATTGTCTTAAACAGATTAGTTTGAACTTTGTTCTGCTTTCATTTCCTCTGACCTCATCAGGTTGGCTTCCAGCTCGTCATCTGGCCTTGGCTGTCTGCATCTAACAAAGCAAAAGGACAAACCTGCATCTTAGGTGACCGCAGGACACTGGAATAGAGGGTCTGTGGCTGATTACTCCCCCCATTAGTCTTTGAGGAAGCGGGGGGAGGAAGAGGAGGAAGAACGAGCTGCTATATCTACCTGTAGCATGGGGCAGAAAGTCCCAGGTGGCATTAAAACCATCGATATGCGGGATCCAGCATTCAGCCCCCTGAAGTTGGAGCTACAGGCCCTGAATCACACTAAGCCATCACGACTGGATCTGCTGCTGGACATGCCACCCGCGAGCCTGGACATCCAGGTCCAACACTCGTGGAACAATGATGACCGCTCCCTCAACGTCTTCGTCAAAGATGACAACAAGCTGGTGTTCCACCGGCACCCTGTTGCGCAGAGCACGGACGCCATCCGGGGCCGTGTTGGCTACACAAGGGGACTGCATGTGTGGGAGATAAGCTGGGCCATGCGCCAAAGGGGTACACACGCTGTGGTCGGAGTGGCTACAAGTGACGCACCTCTACACTCAGTGGGCTACACAGCTTTGGTAGGAAGTAATGCTGAATCCTGGGGCTGGGACCTGTGCAGGAGTAAACTCTACCACGATGGCAAAAATCACCCAGCAAAACCCTACCCGGCCTTCCTTGAACCAGACGACACCTTCATAATACCAGACTCTCTCTTAGTAGTCTTGGACATGGATGAGGGGACTCTTGGTTATATAGTAGATGGACATTATTTAGGGGTGGCATTCAGAGGACTTAAAGGCAGGAAGCTGTACCCTGTGGTGAGTGCTGTGTGGGGACACTGTGAAATACGAATCCGGTACATAAATGGACTTGATCGTAAGTATGAATTTTAAATTAAATATTACTCCCGTTCAGATTGTCTGTCATGTTCAGCTGTGTCATTGTGATCTCTTGTTTACTGAGCTCACCTAACCAGTGGGAGGATTTATTGATGCAATAAAAAGAGGTTTAACAGTTAGGGCTTGTCCCAGTGTCTAAACAGGCCATGTTACCAAAGAGTAGCATTACTGTATTTGTGTGGCTACCTCTCTAAATGTTATGTAAAACAGTACATATATCATTACACAGTGTGTTATCTTGCTGTTCAGTCCAGATTACTTAGAAATTTATATATAGATGCCTCTCTGGCTTAATTTGCCTGATATCAGACATAAAATGGAAGTTAAATCACTATTAAAGTCTGACATTGCATCCACTCTGGCAGCAATAGGAAATGTCTCAGTTTTGGTAAACAATTTTGGATCACTCTAAAGTAGAAATGTAATATATTTATATATAAGTATGTGGTGTCTCTCTCTCTCTCAGTCTTTGTCTACTTCAGAAGAGGCACAAGCGCAGGTTGTCTTCAAATCACAGGGCTGGTGTTTCAATTCCTGGTCCCTTTGTAGAAATACAGAATCATCCTTAGACAAGCCACCAATGTCAAGCTGCTCAAAGTATCAGGCCCTGCATGGCAGCTTCTCGACCATTAGTGTGATTAAAAAGTAGTTACCAGTAGTCAGCTATCACTAAAAAGGTGTGGTATATGCTTAGTTCATTCATTTATTGACTCTTTTTTTGTTTGTTCAAAAGAAGGAGAAAGATTTGTAAACACAAAGTGCAAACAAAAGCAGTCAAAGGTAACATTTTTTTCAAAGGTAACAAAAGCAAAGACAGGAGAGTGAGGACTTGTGAGACAACAAATAAAAAGTTTCAGAAGTTCACTTTAAGCAGTTCTTTGTTTCAAATGAACTTTGACCAAAATTAATTTTGGTCAAAGTAAACTACATTTTGCCCTCTTCATGGCCAGATTTTAAAGAGACGGGCAAATAAAAACTTAATTCCAAGCGTATCATAAGCTACATGTTGCATTGTAAGAGGAAATCTGTTTTATATTAAAATTGCAGGTTTCTCAGGTTAATAGAGTGCATAGCAAACTCCTGTCAAGTCCCAGAGCTCTCTCCATCAAGTTAACATCTGTCTGAGGTTGCCTTTGTCTTACTTTCAGTTTTTAATCCTCCCTCTTTGCCAGCTCAGAATGGGGATTTTTTTTTTCTTCAATGTTTTTGGTTTGGTACATTTTCTGTAGGTATTCTAGTTGTTCCGCTGTCTGCCATTTCACCTACATGGGGAAACCTACTAATGGGTATCGGGGAAAATGACAACACTGTCTTCGTGTTTTGGTTGTTCTGTCTACTTCATTTTCTTGGTAAAGGTACCCTGTGTTAGGCTTTTCAGATTTAGTCATTTTTCTAATCCGCATTTCTCAATTATGGATTAATGGTTATGCCTGAATGAGCGAATGGTATCATATTTGACAAAATCAGTTTCTTATGTATCCCTTGTCTGAGGTGTTGTCTTGAGATTACCTCAGACAGCTGTGTCCTATGCTGAACTAGTGCATGAACAGACATGCTGCAAACTTCCCTTTCTTGTCATTGCCTGCACTTTGGCTTGCTTTTAATCAGAACCAGGTGATCCTTTATGTAAGTGTACAAAAAACAACATGCTAGTTGTCCCATCAGACAAATAATAAGAAATGACTCCAGTTGGATTAATCCCAGTTATTCCTTGGCTCATGAGGTTTCAGTGAGGAAAGATGGTGCTTATTGAAACATGTTGTACTACCCGGATGTCCCAAGTGTTCTGTGCTCATTAGATTTTTATGTTGAGCTCAGATCTCTTGACCTAGTTTCAGCCTGAATAAAAGAAACTGTCATATACATAAAAGCCTCTTTGAAGTTGATGATTTTTTTTTTTTTTTTAACTGTTGTATTTGGAGCAGGGAGATCTCTAATCTTAAGTAGTCTTGTTAAACGCACTTGGTATCATTATATGTAGTTAATCTTGTGACTTGATCCAATGTGCAGAGCTGCCACAGCAGCTGAAGTCCACACTTTTTGTTGTCTCAAACAAGTCCAAACCTGGAGAAAATACGTATACTAGAGTTGCAAAGTTGAGATGAGATAGCCTTTATTTGTCAGTTGCAGGTCTTTTGCCCATCTGTTCCGCACATACACATTTTATGTTCTACATTTTAAAATATGACAAAAACTGTAGTGTACCAGTATTTGGCACTGAAGACTTTTGTCTTTTAAATAAACTGAGACGGCGTATATGTTGTTGCTCACGAAGTGAAATGTAGGCAGTAAAGTTAAATAACCTAGAATCTTTGTATCAGAAACTTCATTCTCCTGCTGCTACCTCCATTACTCTTAAAAAAACCAAAAAAACCCCCAAATAAACAAAAAAAAAACTGCCTGTATTACCAGATGATTCTTATGGGACAGGCATGGTTGTGCATTGGTCATATGCAGTTTTGCATGCACTTATATATTGTAGCTGCTTACTGTCGTCAGAGGGCAGTGTCATAAATGTGGAACAACTTGTCTGTGGGCAACTCTTGTTTGCATCAGGCTTGCTGACAGATTCTTGACTTCTGCCTGCAGAAGTGGAATTGAGCTAGCCCTACAAAAGCCAAATATGTGATCAATAGATTTTGTTGGTTTTTTTAAAGGAATATTTTAGATGCATTATGGTGTACTCTACTATTTAACTTGTGTAAGCTGTCATATAAACAGCTGAACTGCATTTGCAGTGTTCTTTTGTCCATGGGGCATGTGTGGATCCCAGATGTGTTAATACTGTGTTAGAAATCATCCATTTTATTTCAGAGTGCATGTTTTGATGGTGTGAAGTGCCTTTGAATATCTCAAGCCTAAAAAACTTAAGCTCAAATGTGGAACATCATAATGACTGATGTATGGAGACATAATTAGTTTTTGAGGGGGAAGGTTAGAGCTCAAAATTTGGCTACAGTCCACTGAACCTGCTGCCTTCTCTAGAGCAGCAGCCTCCGGTTAAAAAAATGTTATTGGACATGACACGATATGCACGCTGCCTTTTTGCTCGACTTATACATGCTCCTGAAATTAGCTTCTGTCTCTGCAAATGCATAATTTTAACTTTATCACCCTCTTTCTCTCCCCCAGCTGAACCGCTCTCTCTGATGGACCTGTGTAGGCGTTCAGTGAGGGTGGCATTAGGAAGAGAGCGTCTGAGTGAAATCCATAGACTACCCCTGCCAGCCTCTCTCAAGAACTACCTGCTCTACCAATGACGCCGCCGACAGTCACAACATTCTGAGCACACCCTCATTTCTTTGTTTCTCTGGGATCATTCTCGGGTTAAACCTGTTTGACAGCATTGCTCAAGCCTCCAGGACTGAATCAGCCTCATGATTCTATGAGTACGCTTCCATGTCAGTGGCTGGACTCCTTTTCAGTTTCTTATCTTGTTTTTAATGACTCTTTCTCAATTGTATTATCTAACTTTATCAAATCAGGAATCACTGAGCACTATGCACACGCTGATCCAGGCGATGCCCTGGCAGTCACCAGTTTGTAGGTTGCTGTGGTCAAGGTAGTTAAGTGGTCAGTACCTCTGCTGTGACCTCCAGACTTTCTGATTTATGCATTAATGGCTTGCAGGCTCAGAAATGTGATACGCTGTAGTACTAAAACACCTAGTGATGAATTGGCTCAGCAATGCATTGCCTGTATCTGACCACAAGGTGGCAGCACATATCAATCTGTAAAACAACTTAAATTGAGCATTATAACAGAATTGTTTTTAGAAATCAGAAGATTTTAAAAGTGGTAGTGGATTAGAAAAAGGGAAAAAAAAGTGCTCCAGACACAACACAGAAAAGAGATGCTTACCACTCCATAGAGAGCGTCTGTAGTGCAGTGCGGTTAGTGCACTGTGAGGCCCCTGAGCTGCTCTGACCTCTCACTGTGCTATCAGGTTTCTGTGATCTAAAAGGGCCGCATCACTAGCCATCAGGCATCCGACAGGAATGCGATCAGCAGTAATTTTAACAGAAATATAATGTCACTGTGATTATTTGTAGCATGCATCTGCAGGAATTGTTTTCTCAATAGAGTCACGTCTTTTTATCATTTATCACTCCTGCTTTCTTGTAGTGCAGTAGTTTTCAACCACATGCCGTTGAGGCCCAAGAGTTTTTTTTTTTTTTTTTTTTTTTTTTTTGTTTGTTTGTTTGTTTTTTTAAATCAGTCTCTTCATCGGATGACTTCACTGGTTTGCACAAATTAAGCCAGGTAATGGGGAAAACAAATGAAATAGCTACTTTAGTGTAACAGCTGACTGACTCTTGGGTCCCACTGGCTCATAGCTGAGAACCATTGATGTAGTGTTTGTGTTTATTACATTAAAAAAGAGGGGCAAGGGGAGTTTGAGGTAATGGGCTATGTAGATGCCTGAATTCACAAGCTAAAGTTTTAAGGCACTGTACTGAGATAAAAAATGACAATCTTCAACGTGCTGCACAAATGTAATAAAAGGTCAAATTGCCAACGCAAATATCATAGACCTGTTGTCGCTAGTATTTTTAAATGTGCAAATGTGACACACATTCAGGAAGCAGCTGAACGTGGACACACTTCACTTTTCCTTGCTTGCAGCTTCCTTTTTTATTTGTACTTCTTGTTGTAGATTTGTTTGTAAGTATCTATTAAAGATGATTTCAAATTGTATAGTGTGCATTGTTTTAACTGCAGCCAAAGCAGTACAATCTCCTGTACTCTACAAACTCCCTGGCTGTGTTCACAGTATGGAAACTACATTAGAAGTACTGTAACTAATGGTCATTATTAGGTCTCTTTACTTTAATAATTCTTTCTTAAATTTTTTTTTTAATTTTTAAAAAAATTGTTTTTTTAAGAATGAGACCGTTTTAACACTTAGATGACAGAGTACTGAGATTTGCTGTCTCCAACTCATTTGATGGAGATTAACCATTAAAATAAAGGGAGCAGAGATGGTGTCATTATAAACTGAAGTAGAGTTGTTTAGTTATTCCTATCTAAAATATAATGGATTTGTAAATAAATCATTCAGTCATTTTGGAATAGCTTTGTCACTGGATGCTTAAGGAAAGAATAGGAAACAAACGGATGCTACATTACCATCATCCTCCCACACAGGTGTTTTCACTGTTTGGTCTCAGTGTGTGGAGCAGTGCGTGGGTGTGTCCACTGAGTCTATGTTTGTACCTGTTTTTCTGACATGAAACAGGTAATTGTGTTACTAAACACAATAATTAATGTTTTGTTCCTAAACAACAGAACCTTCATTTATGTCATTAATTAGGGTTTCTCTGTTTAATGTTAACATAGCTGCTGTGAATCCAATTACTGAAATGACTTGCAGATATGAAAGAACACTTATGTCCTCCCAGTTAGATTTGAGTATTCCATTGATCCTATACTTTTTATGCCTAGTAGGTAAAAATACTACAAGCGGCAAATTTGATTGTATTCTTATGTGCTGGCTTTCAGATGGGACTGATTTTAGTGAACAGGTAGGAAAACATGAGTGTATATAATGACATTAATAATGGCTGAATTCCATTTCGCTGATTCAGAGAGAAGTAGTTGTGTGTTGAGCTAATGTCACACTGCGATGGCTTCCTGGGAGACATGGATATCACGAGCCTTTATTAATGATATTAATTACAAATGACTGCATCAAGGCTAAAGATTAAGAGTATTTTTGTTTGTGTATTTCTTTGTTTTTGTCTTTGTTTTTGTGGCAGGAAGTGTTGCACTCTAGTACTAAGTAAACAGACTTTTGTGACCTCACTGGACCAGATGTGAAGTCTTATCAGCCGGATAAATGGAAATCACCTGTGTGGAACAACAAGAAAAACAAGTTTACTTGTGTAAGCTTTCAACAACGAGGCAATTCAAGATATGAGCTAAGATAAAAAAAGAGTGTTTAAAAAGTTTTTAATCTTGAAGTTAAACTGAAGATTAATAGTTAAATTAACATTGTACACTATGACAATCCAATGCTAGATAAGAAGAAGAAGGTTTGTTCTGCATAACCTGAGAGATCCAGAAACTGACTCATGGATTGTCTAAGTTCTTAGAAAACAGGATGCCATTATAAGGATCTGAGACACTGGCTCATGTGATCCACTGTCCTGTCTTTAGTGAGAATGCTGCCACAGCTCAACACTGGACTTTTGGTAGAATCCAGCTCATCCACACACACATACATACTGTATATCAGCGGTTTCCAACCTTTTTTGCGCCACGGACCGGTTTATTCCTGACAATATTTTCATGGACCAGCGTTTAAGGTGTCGCGGATAAATACAACAAAATAAAACTAGTACCGGTACCGAAAAAAAGAAAATTTATTCATAACACACGTGAAAAGACCCAGGAAAACAGAGTAAACGATAAAAACGATAACAAAATAATGCTGAAAACCGATAAAAACCCTGAAAACTATACATTTCACACCTGAGCCTCAACTCTCGCGGCCCGGTACCGGTCCGAGGCCCGGGGGTTGGGGACCGCTGCTGTATATGATAAACCATGGGGGACATCTTAAGCTTCTCCTAAAATTTGCATTTAAAGCTAAGTTACTGAGCTGATTTACTTGAAAGATTTTAGCCATACTATACAAAGACCATGGGGAACATTAGCTTTTACAAACTGGATCCTTTGACCCACAACTTTTAGGTACATAAATAGCACGAGGTCTTCTGAATGTCAGTGAGATGCAGAGCCACATTTTGTGGCTCCTGACACTGCATGTCCTACCACATTTCACAGCCTTTATTTTATTCCTCATATAATAAATACCAATTAAGAAATATATAGGTGCTGGTTTACAAGTTTAAAAAAAAGGTAAACAAACACACTCGGAGTGCTTTAAATGGTAATGGGTAAAACCAGTAAAGTCGGGAGCAGGCAGTGGTGGGATGGGTGTGGGTGGGATTTAACTTTCAAGACTGCATCAGTCTCCGAGGCCTGTGACCGTTTCTTTGACGCACAAACCGAGACCCTCCAGTGCATGAAGAGGTTTTAATTTAATTTAATTTTTTTTATACAGAACATACCTTATTAAGCAGCTCTTTTAGCAACAAAAGAAGACTGATTTGTGCTTAGAATGCTTAGAAATGCTAGAAATGTTAGTGTGATAGTGAACAACCTGTTTTAAAGATTAAAGTAAAATTGATTAGAAAAACCTGAAATAAAGAAATCAAAGCAAACATGGGTTTTATAGCTATGAACAGCCACACCAAATATGCATTTATTGCAACTGGTCACTTGATGTCAGCATTCGCAGTACTTAACTAACCATAAAAACAGTTGGTGGTTTTGATTTTTTTTTTAAAAACTTCTCTAATGAGACTCATTCTAATTCAAAGTATCAGATTGCACAACCCTTTTAAAACTACCTGTCAAAGTGGGTAGGCCAGAAGATGATTTATAGGACATGAAAGAGGAAAAACAAAACGCTCCTACGCAAATGTGTTCCTGTGTTCCTGCACTTTGGACTGAATCTATGCTTGTGCAATGAAAACTGATTAATCTAACTTCTCTGGGCCCCAACTGTGAAACGGTAACAGACCTAAAAAAACTAAGGCTTTCCAATAAATTCAGCATAGTAAAAATATATTTGTCTGTGAAATTAGACGTAGGAAGTGACATGATCTCCAGGGCACCTTGTGCCAGAGGCTGCCTCATTTTCTTCCAATCAAAGTTAGCATGATTTGTTGATAACCCAAATGAAATAATAATACATATAAGTAAATAATAATAAGAAGACTAAAAAAACATGGAAATAGCAAGTATAAGCTAAGTTCCAGTGTCAGTGCTCTCACGTCAATAACAAAAACATGTCAATACAGGTTTGCAAAAGCAATTTAAAACATGACAAAATGTGCCAGTGAGTCTGGTTTGACGACGTTGCGGCAGAGAGACAAATGTTGTTGCACAGACAAACAGCCCGCAAGGTGCAAAACAAGGTTACAAACTCTCTCTGCTACCTGTCCTCAGTGTAAGAACAGCTGCAGTAAAGTATTACTGCACACTATAACATGGGTGGATGGCTCATGCCACAACGCTGCATATCTATAGTATACAGCCATTAAGTGATATTTTGTCTTGAGTTAACTCAGAGGTCTTCCTGTTGATAAAGACTTGTTGTTTTTACTTTTTATATCCCTCTTTCCAGGCTCGTTACAGGCACATGTGCAGAAGCTTGAGGTAGCAAATGTTAGATAATTGGTCTGTGATATGTTTACAGATTAGCATGTTCGGTATTTCTGTCTTATGCCTTGCTTCTATACTGACTTTGATTCCTCTTTTTTTCAGAGCATACCTCCACCTATGCACCCACTAAAGAGTTGGTTTGAGTCATAAACTATAATTCCCCAATGAAGAGCAAAAGTAACACAAAAGTGTTTTTGTTGGAGTCAGGAGGCATCGATTTCTGCTGTTGATGCCAGTAGTAGGACCAGTACTTATGTAATAATAATTTGAATAATAATAACTTGAAACAAGCAAAGGCGCAGGGAGGGCGAACACATGGGCCTACGTCACGGACAACACCCACCAGCCCGCCCTCTGACGTCAGCACGATCGGCTCTTCAGGTCACCCTGTCGCTCCACTAAGCCTGTAGAGGGACGCAGGAAGACGAACAGGAACAGACTGGGAACATAAAACCATAGCAGTGTGTTCTCCTCGGTACAAGCGCGACTTTGTTCGAAAAAGTGATAAAAATATGTTGGACTTCTGAAAACAAAGAAAAATATGGCACAAAAAGACACGCTGCTGCATCTCTTCGCCGGGGGGTAAGTCTCATTAATGCTTTCGCTTCAAATTCACGGTATTAATAGCTCACATGTTAATACAACACGAGAAGCTTGGGCAACGTGTTACTTAATAGCTATATAACTACTTTAAACATGATTAATTTAAGGCATTTGTTATATGTGAGAGCCCACAGCCACAACATGCTGAAACAGAAACGGGAGCTAGCTCGTGTCTGTACTTCGTGACCATTTAATTATAGTCGGACACGTTTCTATTTTCACTTCAGCGGTGGGGCTTTTTGTGTCTTTTAGTAACTACATAAAAGAGGCGAGCAACGTTTGTGTTACCAATCCATATCTTAGACTAATAATCCAGGTAACGCCGCGGTGAACAATGAAAACCCCGGCTTTTATTCCCGTGGGTGAGCTAGCGTGCAGAAGTTTGCTAATGCCGGTTAGCTACCGTTAGTTAGCATTAGGATGTTAAAACGTTTGGAATTGTGGGATGTCGTAATATTTTTGAGGATGATAACATCGTGTTTAAAATTTTACACTGTGTAAAAACTAACATTGTGAAGCGTGTGTCGATATTGTGAAGTTGCGGCTATATGTAAGCGTGTCGTCGCGTTTGTGATGCCTGTGGTGCAGTCACGAGAGGAGAGCCTTTAGCTCTGTCATGTCCTTCTGTGCTATGTAATCCTGAAAAGCTGGACATACATCAATACTAGCGATGCCAGCACCAGCTGTTCAAATTCTGAGTATTTTTTTGTAATTAGGCTGATAATATTTAAGATTGAGAAGCCGTGTAGCATCGGCTTAGTGTTAAGGTCGCGTGTAACATCATTGGCTTGTTTTTTTTAATGACGCCATTTTCCCCTTGAAATTGTTACGGCTGGCCTTAAGGGTATTTACTGATCTTGGCTTGTGAAATGCCCAGTGATACACATGTGGTCTTGAAAACACAATGAAAATTGAATTTACATTAGACATTATACATTAAAGTGGGGATGCCGGCTGAGCTTTTAAGCCAGCCTTTTCTGTTTAAAGTCGAGCTGGTAATATCAACTGTGCGCACTGTTCTATCCATTTCCCTGGGTGGCTCATCTTTGTGGTTATGATCGAAGCAGCTCTCCAACGCTTTATTTCAACAGGGTTGCGTGTATGTGTGTGTTTGTTGATTACGTAACGTCTACCTATGCAAGAGTAGATTTTTCTGTGCAACCCCAACAGGGGAGGATGAATGATTAGTGAACAGAGAATGCACAACTGGGTCAGGGGTTACTTTTGCTAAGATGTTTGACTCTGTCCTTCAGACACAGAGAAGCTTAATCTAATCTCTTCTAGACTTCTAAGCTTGTCAATGACAAGGTTACACGTTTAATAAAGCTGCACCAGAGAATGCTATAAAGACCTAAATAAATAGTTTGTGCAGAAATTAATGAGAATACTGTGTGCACTTTTCCAAGTGTAATTAAACAGTCTGAGCTGTAAAACTCCTTTGCCAGATGTGTCGGGTTAACGCACAGTGTTTCCACAGCAGACTAAATGACCTGTTCTTTGACCGTAGATGTTCATTGCACTTGGCCCAGTAAGCTCTTAAGCTGTTTTTATTATAAAAACACTCTACTCAGTCAAAGTATGGCCAAAAAAAAATAGACTCTCACAACTCTAAGCAGGTTGGCTGTCATTTAATAGATGGACTGAGGAAGTATCACCTTCTCTGCTCTGCAAAATATTAAACGTCCTAAGGCCAATAATCCTGATTTTTCTATGTGCAGGTGTAGTGGTACAATGGGAGCCATCGTGACCTGTCCCCTGGAGGTGTTGAAGACACGGCTGCAGTCCTCAGGCTTCACCCTCCGGCCTGTCTTCCAGGTTCAACTTGGCACCCTGAGTGGCACGGGGGTTATCCGACCAGGGGGTGTCACACCTGGACTGCTGCAGGTCCTAAGGTAAGATGTTTGTGTTGTTGTCAGGCAAATGGAGCTGCAGCAACCTGTCTGAGCCATTCCGCTGCAGGTCCTAAGGTAAGATGTTTGTGTTGTTGTCAGGCAAATGGAGCTGCAGCAACCTGTCTGAGCCATTCCCTGCGGCATTTGAATTTCCCTACCTGCAAATTAGGACAGTGTGTTCCTTTGTGACGCGTTGGGTACTTTATTATTATTTGTGTTGGCACACAACTGTTGTGTATTTAGGCTTGCCTGACCTGTCGATGTAAAGTGTTTGTGTGGTAATGTTTGAGTCAAATAGTTGTATAAACTCCTGTGAGGTTCTTATGTGGTCTGTGGAAGTGGGTTGGGAGGCTGTCATTTGCTTTCTGCTTTCGTAGTCTTAAAACGATGCCTCTAATCCTGTCCTATATTAAGTGGGGATTAGGGGCACTGTATCCTGCTCCTATCAACTCCATTTTACCAGCTTTTTGAAGAGACAGAACAGTCCTTTTCTATGAAGCTTTAAGATATGGATAAAACCAGTCTTTATGGCGTCCATTAAAGTGGTCCTTTAATGAATATGCTTGAGGCTGGGAAAGACTAGAAGCAGTTCCAGTGGGGAGGTTTTAACCACAGTGCCATCAACTTTATATAACACTCCGAGGACTGAACAGGTCGAGACTGGTGTCGGCCTCAGCAGTAGGCTATAAAAACTGCGTATTCTGTAAGACATAAACATCTCTTCTCACTGAGTAGAGGTTTTGAGTGTTAATGAGAGGAGTGGAATGCATGGACCCTGCTTGATTGACTAGGTTTACATTACAGAAAATAACCCACACTGAAGTTGTAGCCTCCCTCTTTGGTCAGTCCCACACAGAGTAGACTGTCACATAGAGATCAAATTTCCTTCAAAGAGTTTAAAAAAAACACTGGGAACACCGTCGACGTGACAAGTGAAACGCTGTCAGATGGACTGGGTTCAGTACCAGCTCAAGTGAACTGGGCTGGTGTAACACTCAGAGCGATTGCAGGATCACGATTGCAGCTATCAGATTAAATCCCCTAATAGAACCTGGAACAACCCTGCACAGACACTTGCTGCAGCAAATATGGAGACAGTTTAACATGTGTGGCAGTGCAAGGTTTTTTTTTTTGTTTTTTTTTTAAAGGTCATTCAATAAATCTGTCTTTAATGTCTGGTGGTCCTTTGCTTCTGTTTTAGATCCATTCTTGAAAAAGAGGGACCAAGATCTCTTTTCCGTGGACTGGGTCCGAACCTTGTGGGTGTTGCCCCTTCAAGGTACAATGAATTCAATGTTAACCGTTCACATGTTAGTGGCTCTTTTTCTTTTTTTCTTTTTCATCTGTCACCACATTCTTTCCATTTTTTTATTTTATTTTAAAGTCTCAACAAAAAGTTTCTGTATTAGTGATACTTCCTGTTGGCAGCTAAACGCACAATGAGATGTTTTCTTTTTCAGAAACAATAAACAAAGCAGAGGAAGTAAAATGGAGCAATTATTTCTGAGTTTGCAGTTTTTAATGAGCATAGACACTTCAGAGTGTTTTAAACCACAACTTCTAACCAAAAACAAAAAGGAGGAGACCCTGCTTATGTTTCTCTTCTCGTGGTTGAAAACAAACTGTCTATAAACAGGAAGCCGTTATCATGCCAACAACTTCCGAGTCTGTCTGCCCCCTGCCTCGGTTTCGTGACTGAGCTGTTTTGCTCATCTGGGCGGGCTGCCTATACATTAGTAATTGTTTAAACTCTAGATAAATGGGCTTCTGTGAATGAGGTTTGGTATTAACAGATGCTGTGGCGAGAATATGTTGATATTGTTGGCTGTGAAACAACATGCCATTTGTTCTATTTTTAGTGTCAGCAAAGAGTCAGTACTTCTTCCTGTTTCCCCGGAGCTGATAGTGTTGAATGTAAACTTTGCTACACAACAGCAATAAAAGTGTGAAATGAATCGTCATAATACTTATGCCCTAAAAGCCGATTAGACTTTGGGACTATGTTAAAGTGAAAAAGGTTATTGATTAGTACAGGTACTTTTCCCTGTTGGTTAATTAGTAACCACAGGATTATCCTTTGGTCAGTAGTTCCACTGTCTCTCCACTCTTCAGGCCAGCTGATATTCAGAGCAGCTCTGTGGGCATATGTTGTGCCCAGTGCTTATTCAGCTCGTTCTGGTGCAATGACTGTGTGTTCCAGAAGCCAAGCAGAGAGGGCAGGGAACAGATTGCTCTGGATGCGCACTGTCAAAGGCTCACAGCAGCCTGAATGGAGTCATTACATAATTGTTATGAAACCACATTTACTTTTCTTAAAAAAAGGCATCCATAAATAAGCACGTTGATGCCTCTGTGCAGAGTTCTTAACAGTCTGTGTTTCTGTGTTTTTTAGAGCCATCTACTTTGCTGCATACTCGAAATCTAAAGAGCTGTTCAATGGGCTGTTTGTCCCTAATAGTGGATTGGTACACATGTCATCTGCTGGTGTTGCAGGTGAGACTTCTAAATTTGACATGCGTGTCATTAACATTAGTAAAATGTAACGCACTTCAGTTCTGTGCAAAAATGTTATCACTTATATTTGTATATCATGTGGACAGCTTCATCATTGGCTGCTGTTATGGGATCACTTTCATATATTATTGTCCAGGGATAATACTGAATATCCTCATTTTGCTCCTATTTTCAGCTTTTGTTACCAACTCTCTGATGAACCCCATCTGGATGGTCAAGACCAGGATGCAGCTGGAGAAAAAGTAGGTGTACAGTTCATTTCTTCTATCTCGTATGTATAAGATTTATTTAGTTTTTCTTTAGACACCGTAGTGTTCAGTTTCAGATCTGTGTAAAACGGTCTGGCCTATTCCAGAGTCTCAGTGGGTATGAATGTACTCCATATACCGTGACCTTAACAGAAACCTTTAAATTGAGCCTACCTTCTTGGTACTGTCCTTGGGTTCTGCAGTGCACGAGGCTGAGTGTGTGACCCAGCTCCATAAATACACACTGCTGACGCACTGACCTGCACGCAGAAGAGGAGTCCATATTTGCATTGCCAAGTACAGGGCAGTAGTATCATGTGAGGTCACAGGAGCAGGTCTGTTCAGGCTGTCTTTGAAGAGAAAACTCATATCTTGTAACACAAAGAGCAGCTTGTTGAAGGAGGGTTTAATAACTTAAAGCAACATTCAGTCAAGGTTAGACCAGCTGCTTGTTCATCCCAATAAGGAAACTCGATGATGCTTCAGTGTACAGTTGACTAAGCATTCACACAATAAGAAAATTGTTCTTTTGTAACTTTACATTATGACTTCAACTTTTTATTTATTCCAGTTCTTGGCCTCTGGTGTCTTGTGATACTTGTAACGGATGACTAAAAAAACCATGATTGTTCCATTAACCCCTTCACCACATGTGATTTTTGTCACTAATGAGCATGTCTTAACTTTTCAGAGCCAGAGGAGAGAAGAAGATGAATGCACTGCAGTGTGCTCGATATGTTTACAAAACAGAGGGAGTCCGGGGCTTCTACCGTGGCCTGACTGCGTCCTACGCTGGCATTTCAGAAACAATGATCTGCTTCCTCATCTATGAGACACTGAAGAAACAACTCGCCAAGAGGCAGTTCAGCTCGCCTAACGGTGAAAAGGAGAAAGGAGCGTCAGACTTCCTCAGCCTCATGATGGCAGCTGCTTTTTCAAAGGGTTGTGCATCCTGCATAGCCTACCCACACGGTAAACACACACACACCCACACCCATTGTTTACCTATTACAACATAACTAACGTCAGAGAAGAGGAAACTTAATAGTTAACCTTTTCCAATTCTTCTTGTGTGTCCCCACAGAGGTCATTCGGACAAGGCTGCGCGAGGAAGGCAGCAAGTACAAGTATTTTTTCCAGACAGGGAGGTTAATAGCAGTGGAAGAAGGCTATGCAGCTTTTTATAGAGGACTCGTTCCACAGCTAATTAGGCAAATCCCTAACACAGCCATCGTCCTCTCCACATATGAACTCATTGTCCATCTGCTGGGAGACTCCAAGTAAAGACATGTTTGAAACTGGGGATTTTCCTGACGAACTGTGGATGTCACGCAGAACCCAAAGCACACTGGGCCTATAGACTTTTGAAAATGCAGCACATAGTTTTTTTTTGATGTGGTGCTACAAAGACTCTCAAGATGGAGCTAAAGCAGGTTGTACTGTCGTCCAAAGAGCTAAACACAACATTTTATTGACATATTGTTAGCTTGTTAAAAATACACAAGAGGTCATGGTACTCATTGAACCTCCAAACCTGTGGAAAAAGGTCATCTTCTCTGAGGACTAACTTTAAGTTAATTAAATTATTTTTGTTCTGTTATTGTTTTTGGATCGTGTTTGTTTCCTTGTATCAGTGGAAATTCCACCAGCATGCACGATTTGACAGGTTTGAAGGAATATTATTGAGAAGCACTGAAAAGTGCAGTTCTAGATTATTTTCGGTTCTTGTTATACTTTGCCACAATCTGCTGGGTTTAAAGTTTAAGTTAACAGAGAAATGTATCATATTTTTTCATTAAGTCTGTATATGTGTAATATATTAACTGTATGTTTTCTTTTGTGGAAAAGAGAAAATAGGCACCTTTTGCAATATAATGAAAACATGGATGGTTAGTTGACCAGTGGCTCAATAAAATGCATCAGTTGGCTGACAAAATAGTTGTGTTGTAAAAATCTGCCTTATCTGTTAACGAGGATAAAGCATGAAGTATGAGCATTTTTCTGCGCAACGATACAAAAAAATCCCTCAAACTAAGTGGACTGAACGAGGCACTGAGCCGACTACGAGTAAACACGAAAGTGTCGCTTTATTTAGTCTACCCTGTGTGCGATCATCTTGTGTTTTATTGTCTACGTGTCTGAGTAAAGCCTGATGTTGTGTATGTGTTCATCCATAACAATGGCCAAAAAAGCGTCACTGGTGTTGACTAATCAGCCAGTGAGACTGTTCTGTGTGATGATAGATCTAAGCAGTGGTTCTCAAACTGTGATGGGGAACAAATGCGAGTGGGTACACAGAGAACCTGGGGAGAAATAAACAAGTTTGTTTTTAATTCAATCTGGGCAGTTTTTACATTTTAGGTTTTTTTTTTAATTGTTATTGACTGCCAAAAATTCTAGTGTGTGAACAGAACAAGTTTGAGAACCACCAGTTTAGGGGAAGTCTGCATGCATGTGGTTTTTGGGTTTTTTGTTCTAGTTTAGTTCCCAGAGTGTGTTTGCTTGTTTCACTTTTGAAGGTGTTTAGTTTTATTTATTTTTATATTATAAAAATGAGAGCGTTTAACGAGCATGTTAAAGACATTCAGAACAGATGTTGAAACACAAATAAAGCACTACTTAAAGGCAGTGAAATTTAAGTCATGTACACATCAAGATGTTTACCACAGCCTCATTGGGCTGGATAAATAAATTGACCAAAGAGAGAAATTCATGTCATCAAACTATAGCTTTTATTTAATTTCAGAGAACTCAAATTGGATTTTTAGTAAAAGTACATTCAGTGTAAAAGCAGAGCAGATGTTTGTGGGTTCAGGCTGATCACTGCTCCAGGGAATGGGAAATATCCAGTAGAAAACATGGGTAACGTATTAGCTGCAGGTGTACGAGTACCTATTTTGGAAACTGCAGTGTAACAGAAATGGCCACCATTTTTGTAAACAGGACACAGATCAGAGAAGTTGTGAAATACTTAATAGCCATCAGCTGTGAGCAGCCTGCTTGTTACGGCTGGTATGATGATGGTACTGCACTCTGGTCACAGAATTATCAGTGACTGCGAAGTTCAAGCCTAGTGCCTAAAAGAGTTCAACTTTTAATTGAAAAATAACCATCAGGGTTAGTTTAAGGCCAGAATGACTGACCTGGTGGTTGCTGCAGTCCCTCTACATATGTGAGAGACAGACATTTCCAGCAGAGCTTTTACAACTATTGACTTTTTTAAGAGTCAGCTTAATGTGTGAAACGTGTGTGCTCCTTCCCCATACATCACCCATTATCATGAGATATCATTTCCAAAAAATGGCATGTTTATTATTGAATAATAACAGGCTTTTATATCTCTTTATCAACATAGACAAAGGGTATTGTTTCAAAATGAAAGCAAATATTGACTTACCTTACCTTTTTATTTTTAGAGTCCACACAGGCTTCAAAAATAATTGAGTAAGGTGGCCTTGACTGCCATGTTGCATTTGGACTACATGACAACTGCCATCGCAAATTCTTGATTGGATGAAGTTCATTTCAAGGTCATTTTAAGCCTCTACAAGTAGTTTTGGTTCTGCTTTGGCATTAGCTCTGTTTATATCTGCATGTGCTGGGATGGGGTTGTCATGTGTGGGGGACAAAACCACAGCCTCATCATCTAAGACATCTCGTCAAATGAAAGAAAAATGCCATAAAAGCAGGTATTTGTTAGTCACACGTTTTGGGAAACCATCTGAGTGCTCAGTGGTGAATCATCAAGAACTTGTCCTTTCTGCTGCATTTTGTTTTAGTTGATTCACTCACATGGCCCTCTCCAACCAGCACAAACAGGTTTCTGACCAAAGGACTGCGGCTAAGGCTGTCATGTGGAATTCCCATTCTAGGAAACGTATACAGGGTGTGACTTCCTGATAGGTCACCCTTTTATAAAGGCTTTAAAAACTGTTTTTATATTTACTAGTAAAGCCCTTGGTAACTCACGATTATTTAAGTTAATATTTAAATTTGAGAGAGAGGGAGTTGCTCTAGCTCTGTTTTGCATTTTATCTCTCAAATACACAGAGCAATGAAAAAGTATTTTCTCCCTTCCTGATTTCTTAAAAATCTTTCTCACAATTAACAAATTTTAATATTAGTAAAAAATAAGCAGAGTAAATAGAAAACGTAGTGTACAACCTGACAACGTGATGCAGATCTCCCAAAGCAACATATCATATATCATATAAAAATGATAAAATCTGATTGAGTTGCTTTGCAATGACCTTAAACAGGTCTTCATGCTCGAAAACTGTCCAGTGAGGCTGAATTAAAACAACTGCAAAGATCCACAGTGATGTGAAAAACAAATACTTGATTGCAGTTCTTGCTCCCATGGGTGCCAAACCGTTATTAGACTTAGGGAACAATTATTTTTATTTCACACAGGGCCAGGTAGGTTTGCATTTCTTTTTTTCCCCCCTTAATAAATGAAACCATCATCTAAAAACTACATTTTGGATTTACTCTGGTTATCTTTGTCTAATACTACAATTTGTTTCGTGATCTGAAACAAGAGGCCAAATACTGTTTCACATCATTATATATACACACAAGAGGTAAGAGACTGTCAACAACATGTCAAACTTAGACGCAGATGAGCTACAGCAGCAGCAGACCACACTGGGTGCCACTCCTGTCAGCTAATTAACAGGAAACTAAGGCTACAGTTTGCATGGACTCTCTAAATTGGTACAACAGAAGACTGGAAACCTGAAAATCTGCTGTCACATTAAACCAAATTTTGTGTTTTGTATGTACTGTGATAGTACAGAGCCTGGCATTTCCAGGTATCTCTACAGCTATGAGTGGGTGGTTTGATCCAAATATCCATAGTATCAATATCAACATGGGCATTGCAACTAGATCGTTACACATTCACACACACTTCAATTTCAAAATGAAGGGAGATGCCTGCTGTGCTCTATTGTGTTTTGTAGTGTGCGATCATATGACTCAACAGTGCTGAGCAGACAGTGAGTGAGAGCATGATGGCAGGAAAAAAAGGAGACTCCTGTGGAATTATTTTGTGGCTGTAAATGAAAACACAGCAGACAGTGATGCGTGCAGGAAGGATTTTTTCTGCTATGACAACATTTTATACAAACATGAAAAACTGTGAAAATAAGAACTCAGAGCAGAAAACAGAAAATGAAGAGACGAGGAGGAAAAATACCCTTAGCACACTGGCACTGTCCTTCCAGAGAGGAAACGAAGATCCAGGAAACTTATAGCTGTGGTCAGAAGTTTGCATATTCTCATGAGCATGAATATCATGTTAATTTTGGGCTTTTAATGATTTCTTTGAACTGTTTTTTTCCAGGGTGGAATGATTGTACAGCAAACATCTTTAATGACTTTAAAAAACATGAACTGGGTGCAAAGTACAAATTAATTTGGAATTTTCTCCAAAGTATACATACAGGCTCAAGTATATACATACATTCCCACTAATAGTGTGTGAATGTGTGTGTGAATGGGTGGATGACTGGATATGTAAAGCGCTTTGGGGTCCTTAGGGACTAGTAAAGCGCTATATAAATACAGGCCATTTACCATTTTTACCATTTAATATTTAGTTGACATGTTGCACCTCAACCAGATTCATTTTGTAGTCACCAACAAGCTTCTGCCATACTTTTGGCTTGATAATTGATTGCTCTTATTGGCAGAATTGGTAGAGTTTATTTGAACTGGTTGGTTTCCTGGAACAGACTCTGCTTTTAAGTGTAGTCCATATATTTTTTAACAAGGTTGAGGTCGAAGCTTGGGAAGGTCAGTCTAAAAGCTTCATGTTAACCTGCGTCAGCCTTTCCAAAACCAGTTTTGATGTGTGTTTGGGAATTTGGAGGTAGTCGTCCTCCATCATTCTATCCACATTGTCCAATTTACCAGTCCCACTGGCAGCAAAACAGCCGCAGAGCACGATGCTACCACCACCGTGCTTGACAAATGATACAATGTTCTTATGTTTGAAAGCCTCACCTTTACCTTACATATTTTTTTTAATTGTGGCCAAATAATTTTTGTCAGCAAATTTCAGTGGCGCTTGAAGGCATCAATTTGGAGCAGGTGATCCTTTTTTCTTCTCAGCAAAGTGAAACTTTCTTCTCTGTGGACAGAGACTTCTGGTGTTCCAGCAATTTCCAGTTCATGGCAGGATTGAGCTTTGGTTGTTCCTGAACATCCTAACCAATTTCCTTTCATCTGAGGGTGACAGTTAGGGCCTTCTTCCAGAACTTGGCAACGTGGTGACACATCTGAATAACTTGTACTTATGCACAGTTTTTTTGAACTGATGACCTTAGAATCTGCAGTTGTTTGGAAATGACTCCAAGAGACCTTCCCAACATATGTAAATCTATAATTCCTTGGACTTTGCCATTGTTCTCAATATTGGTCAGTCCAGTGACTGACCATTTGTAGTAAATCCTAATCACTAACAATAATATAATAACGCTTGGTCTTGTCAATTCAAAAGACACTGTAGAACCTTCAGCACCACTTATTAAAAGACTTAAGTGAGTAATGTACATATTAAAATCTGCTTGTACATTTTGGACCCTTAAAGATGAAAGAAAATCCAAAATAAAATCAAACGTGTGCACTCAATTCTGGTTTTTAAAGTAAAGTAATGGTGTATGCTGCACAATCAATCCATCCTGGAAAAAAGAACAGGGATGAATGCCCATTATGACTGTTAAATCAATGGGAAAGCAAAAATCCAAATATGTAGTGGTCATTAAAACGTATTGATTTTTAGCATATTAGTGATGCATTCATGCTATAAATCCTGACACCGTGCTTTACCCCACAAATTCCGCCTGCATAAGTTAAAAGTATCGGTATCTGTACTTGGTGATAATGGTTTTTGCAGTCCACCACTTCCAAAGACGAAAGGTGAGACCAGCGTAGCACTGCGGCTGGATGGTGACCCCTGTCTGTGGTAGAGAGAAGGAGCCGAGGCTGGGAGAGCAGCTGTGCTGTGATTCGTTAGTACCGTCTGGATAGGTTGGAGGATTGGTTGTTAGGAATTTGTTTGGGCGGGTCGCAGCAGAGCTGATCCAATCTAGCAGGGCCTAGCACGAGCGAAGAACTCAGCACCTGGCTGGCTAATGTCACCGTTGACGTGAGTACGGCAGCCAGAAGGCACGTAGGTAGCTATGGACGTTGCAACGCTGTTTGCAACACCTGGATTCGTCACAATGAACAGCAGGAGACTCACTTGATCTGTGCGCAGGAATCCACTGTTCACCACCCCATTGTCTGCCACTGCTCATATCTCGATAATGTTTTTATCTACGGCCGCTGCTGCCCCACTGTTAGCTGTTTACACTCGGTTAGCCGTTAGCCCTTTCTTCCTCGTGAGTTTCTGCTTGGTTCAGTAGCCCACCCGAGTCTTCTTAGCCGATGTGTTTCAGCGGCTGTCTGCACCAACAGCAAGACAACGGGCTCCCTGCACAGCCGATGGAAGGCTGAGGAGAAGATGCTGATGGGATTCCTTTACATCCTTTTAACGGGTAAGCTAAAAATGCCTAGCTTGGCCTGTCTTCCAGCTGTATGTGAATTAGGTTGCTCTGAGGTTGGTGGCTCATATTCTGGTGATTATAAGATAACCAGGTAGGACTTTGTCGTTGGTTACACATTATATATGTATTCACCCACGTGAAACTAAAAAAACTAACAAAAAATCTGCTTAAAATCATATAAGTGGGCAAACTGATTTCTAACGTTACAAAACTGTTTCGTTAGCTTATATAAACAGTAACCACTATGGTATAACTTTTACTGCGAATTGCATCGGAATTGCTCAGCTAAAATATTTTTCAATGTGACCTTCATGAAGGTCTTAGTGAGTGCTATTTTAAAATGGACAGTTATTGCAACTTTGATGAATTGTTGGGTGACATCTGAGGCATCTAGTCCACTGAAATCAGGTAGAAAGCCTATCAGGCACATCTTTACGGCTTCACAAACCATTAACGGATCACAAGGTTGTAGCTGTAGTTTCCCACTCCCACCAAAACTGGACTCTCTAATAATGAACAAGCAAGAAAATGGCTACTATTCTTTTGTTTTTGTTATTTCCTTTCAGGCCTGCTGGGTGCTCTGTGGGATAGAGTGACCGCTTTCGGTAAGCCTAGAACTGATTTAAACCTCCTGCATTCACAGGCTTGCACTTTGTATGTCTAAGTAGTTTCCTCCTGATCCTCAGGTGGGGTCAGACTAGTGGATGGGGACAACAATTGTTCTGGCAGAGTTGAGGTGCTTCGCCACAAGGAATGGGGAACTGTCTGCGACTACGGATGGGATTTCCGGGCCGCTGATGTAGTGTGCTTGGAGCTAGGTTGTGGCTTGGCTGAAAATGTCCATAATGGTCTAAGATTTCGTAAAGCCAGTGGACCTATCTGGCTGCATCAAGTCCAGTGCTCTGGACAGGAGAGCAGTTTATTACACTGCAGTGTTGTCCTCAACAGCAACCTGCACTGCACCCATGAGAACGATGCAAGCGTGAAGTGCTCAGGTGAGATCGAACAGTGCTGAGAACCAGTGCTGAGTCATTTCTGCTTTGTTGATACATAAAGACTCTGGACTGAGTGTCAGTGTCATAACTGAAAAATGTAATGTAATGTTGTGGTTATATTTTTTTTCTATTCTCTCAGGTACTCTTTTAACACCCATCCTCACCCTGATGTCACCCCACACTGTGTTCTTCCCCGGGGAGTCCGTTCGCTTTGTCTGCAGGGTTCTGTTGGGTCATCACCTCAGTGACTTTCACCTGTACAAAAATGGAGTGTCCACACCGCTGGTTACACAGAGAGCAGACCAGACCCAGAATATGATGGAGCTCACCCTGTCCGATGTAGAGACTTTCCACCAAGGCAGCTACAGTTGTGGGTACAGGATCAAGAGTGGCTTTCCTACAAGGCTTCTCAGTTCCCCACCCAGCAACGCAATCAACATCACTGTAGGTGAGTCACTGCTGCTTTGACAGTAACACTATTGCGCCATTGCCCTTTTCAGTTGCACATTATGTTTTGTGCAATCTGCTGTGGTGTGAATCTGAAAACTCAAGAACACTTCAGATGTCTTTTGTGTCTTTTTTTTTATCATAAGAGCCTATGCAAAAGGATCAGCATGAACAGACTCGCAAAATATTTTCTGCACTCACAGAGTGCACAGAGGCACCTCGGTGGGAGACATCTTGATAAGGAAAACTGACCTTGAAGATGTACAGAGTGTTAGCAGGCAGACTGGTTCAGACTGGTTAGTCACACCCAGCATGTCTGCCATAAACAGATGGGTGCTCACACAGCAAAAACAGCATTTTAGAAGCGTCTGTGCAGATTTCTGTTTCCATTGTACGACATCTGACTGTTTATTAATGTGTGTCAGATTATTAAAATGTTATTGATGACTGAGAATGAACTCGACCTCAGTTCCCTCAACTGGCTAGAAATGTTCAGATTAGATAGGAAAATATACTATATTGCCAAAGTATTCACTCATCTGTTTACACACACTTAAAAAATTGAGTGACACCCCATTAAAACCCTCTATAGGTTGTAATATGATATCAGCCCACCATTTGCGGCTATAATGGCTATTCTGGCAAGGATTTCCATAAGGTCCAGGAGTGTGTTTATGGGAATTTTTGATCATTCTTCCAGAAGGGCATTTGTAGGTCAGACACTAATGTTGGACAAGAAGCCCTGGCTCGCAGTCTCTGCGCTAATTCATGCCAAAGGCATTCCTTTAGGTTGAGGTCAGGACTCTGTGCAGGCCAGTCAAGTTCTTCCACACCAAACTTCCTCCTCCATGTCTTTATGGACCTTGCTTTGTGCTATGGTGTACAGTCATGTTAGAACAGGAAGGGGCATCTGGGGGCCACTGTTCCCACAAAGCTGGAGCATGAAATTGTTCAACTTGTCTCGGTACGCTGAAGCATTAAGAGTTCCCCATAATCCCCCTCCATAAAACTTTACACTTAGCACAATGCAGTCAGACAAGTACTGTTCTCCTGACAACCGCCAAACCCAGACTCATCCATCAGATTGCCAGACAGAAGCGTGATTTGTCACTCCAGAGAACTTGTCTGTATTGATCTAGAGGCTAGTGGCGGTGCGCTTAACACCACTGCATCCAACGCTTTGCATTGTGCTTGGTGACGTGAGGCTTCGATGCAGCTGCTCAGCCGTGGAAACCCATTCCGTGAAGCTGTCTACATACTGTTCTTGAGCTAATCTGAAGGCCACATGAAGTTTGGAGGTCTGTAGTGAATGACTGCAGAAAATTGGTGGCCTCTTCCAACTCTGTGCTCAGCATCCGCTGTCACTCTGTGACTTTTTACATGACCTACCAGTTTGTGGCTGAGTTACTGTCTTTCCCAATTCCTTTAATTTTTTTTATAATACCACTAACAGCTGAATTTGGAATATTTAGCAGTGATGAAATTGCAGGACTAGACTTGTTGCTCAGGTAAAAAGTCCAGTACCACACTGAAATTCACTGAGCCCCTGAGAGCGACCCATTGTTTTACAGCTGTTTGTAAAAGCAGTGCCTAGGGCAGTGGTTCTTAACCTTGTTGGAGGTACTGAACCCCACGAGTTTCATATGCGCATTCACTGAACCCCTCTTTAGTGAAAAATAAAATATGATTTATTTCAAATTCAAGACATATGTTTTTTATTGGTGCACAAAATGAGCCATGCATGTCACGGTGGAGGCTCTGCCGAACCCTTGAGACCGACTCACCGAACCCCTAGGGTTTGATCGAACCCAGGTTAAGAACCACTGGCCTAGGGGCTTGATTTTACACACCTGTGGATGTTGAAGTGATTGAAATACCCAAATTTTAGTCCTTAGGGACTAGAAAAGCGCTATATAAATACAGGCCATTTACCAGGCCATTTAAATTCAGTGATTGGAATTGGTGAGTGACTTCTTTGGGGAATTTTGTTTTTTAAAGTATTTTGACCAAAACTGAAACCATGTTGGATTTTTCTCCATTTGTCCATCTTTTTTGACATTATTTTAAAATTCTGACATTGATTAACCAGTTTCACCGTTTCATTTTTATTGGCTGGTCTACAGTGGAGCTCCTGACTCCCCAGCACTGGTACAACACGTCCGCTGAGGCCCCGGCTGGTTCTGTCATCAAAGGCCAAAGTTTTAATATCACCTGCTCCACCCTACAACAGTACCCCGGGGGTTCCTTCCAGCTGCGTTTGATCCGCTCTAATGGCACAGTGCGCCAGACTCTGCCCGCACTCACCCCGTCCGTCACTTTCACCTTTCCTAACGCCCAGAGCTCCAACGAGGGCTACTATTACTGCCTGTACCGGGTCCAGCTAGGCGGGCGTACCTTCGTCTCCAGAGAGAGCCAGCCCCTGCCTATAGCTGTCAGAGGTGAGACTTTGTTGCATGTCGATATAAAAAAACATGTTTTTTTGTTTTGTTTTTTTAAATATTCGTTTTATTTAGATATACAAGTTACACATACCTACAGAAAAGTCCTCTCGTTCTCAGATCCAGATCCCATCCTGAGTCCAATGGGTATCAGCTGGCTCGTGTCTGGTCTGACATTTGTGGTGGCTCTCATCATCATAGTCATTGTGGCCAAGGTACTGTGTAATAAGGAGAGGAAGCCCTCAGAGCTGGAGAGAGAGACCAGAACCTGTGAGTTCCTTTTTCACCTGCAGCAGAGATTTGAATAACTCTCTTTTCTGAAAGCATCCTGTGTATGTACCCAAGGGTAAGAAGTGTGCTTCTGTTGGCAGGTGTGGACAACACTTATATTGCTTTATCGACAAACAAGCTGTGATCTGGAATGCAGGCAGCAGATACCTGAAGGTATTTCAGTACATAATTCTTGCACGAACCACAAGGTGCACCGGATTATAAAGCGCACTGTCGATGAATGGGTCTGTTTTCATACATATGGCGCACCGGATGCTAACATAGCTGTGTCGCTAGCGATCACGTAGCACATCATTATATACCAGCTAGCCCAACTTCAGTAACCCTACAAATATCACTGTTGTTAAGTTTTCTGTCTTCATTTATGTTGGAAGTGATAGCAGAGCTGTAAGTTTTAAGTTTTTCAGAAATCTCTCAGTCAGAACATGCAATATGATGTTTAGGAGGAAACTAGCGAGCTAACTTCCTGCTAACTTCTAACTCCATTAAATTTTATACATTCTGTTTTCATGGATGCCTGGATGTTAAACTTAATTGTTACACCCGGTAAAGGCAAGGCAAGGCAAGGCAAGTTTATTTGTATAGCACAATTCAACAACAAGGTGATTCAAAGCAGCAACGCTGATCATTTTATTAAAGATGAAAGAATTTAGACAGTTTTTAACTCTCAGTGATGCTGCAGTGTTTTGGACCTGAAAGGGACGGAGTTTTGGACCCAGATTACTGTGCGAGGCTCCTGACTACGGTAGCCGTAATGCTCCGACAATCCGTCAAGCGGTGCGGCTTCGTAGCTTACCAAAGACATACTAAAACATTTTTTGACAGATTTTTGAGCGCCGTGTACCACATAAAATCGGTTCAAGGTCAGTACGCACAACCAGAATTCATACATAAGGCGCACCGGATTATAAGGCGCATTGTTGATTTTTGAGAAAATTAAAGGATGTTAAGTGTGCCTTATAGTGCGGAAAAATATGGTAACAATTTATCTTCTGACAGGGATAGAAGTTTATTAATTTTTGCCATTATTTGTTTTAAAAAACAGTTTAATGTGGTGTTTTTTAGTATATAAACTAGCGCTGTCGAAATTAACCGTTAACGCAAACTAATCTGCCATTACGGTCAACGAGATTAAATTTTTAATGCAATTAACGCATCTGGAGTGCAGTATGTCAAAAAATCTGAAATTTTTCTGTCAATGTATTTTGGGCAATTTGTCCAAGTGGAGGTACCCTGGCACATGTGCAAATGGGGAGTTGTTCTGAAAGTGACGGGCAGCTGAACCAATCAATTCAATATTGAAAATGATAAACGCACATTGGCTCGCTCAATGGGAAATTTGAGTATTAAAAAAAAACAAGACGGAACAGTCAACCGACATAAAGTATTATGCACATTGTGCAAGAAGGAATTTTCTTTTCACCGAAGCACTTCCAGCTTGAAATATCTCATCGACGTGAAGCATACATTAGCTGGGGATGCTGCTAGGACTTTGGCTAAAGCGTCACCCAGCTTGCGACAGTACACTCGCGCAGCATTGGGGACTCAGTAAGTCTACCTCGGAAATATTGACTGACACAATTGCCAAGTGGATTGCAACAAACTGCAGACCTATTAATGTCATTGAGAACACGCGCTTTACATATCTTTGGTTCCTCGTTTCAAAGACTTGAAGTGCCTCCCCAAGAGTGGCAGAGAGAGAGTGGATACATGTTTATGGAGTTTTTTGTTAACACGAATGTTCAAGATGTTCAATAAACGTGTTAAGTGTGTATATTTCCCCTTTTTTTCCGAGTCTGTTTGCACATGCAAATTTAAATGCAATTAATATGAATAAAAATGAATGATATTTAATCGTGATTAATCAAAATTAATCCACAGTAACCCTGTGATGAATCTGATTAACCATTTTTATTGTTTGACAGCACTAATATATATATATATATTATATATTAGTGTATGTTGAAGAAAACTATTCAAATTCTCTTTGGATTTAAGCATACATTCTTTGTGTTTACTCTGCATTTACTTGATTATATTGCATAAATGTCAGTTACAAGCTTAAATACAAAGTTGAAAAAAAATGTAATTGCAACCAGGCTATTGATCAAGTAAATAAAATACAAACATGAATTTCATGTGCGTTATAGCCACTCTAGTAGTTTAATTTATTGCTTATATGCTTTTGTAGAATTTGTGTCTTGACTGACTTATTGGAGAGTAATATATATTTCCCCTTTTCAAGCCAATTTTCAGGGCTCTCCGTGTGTCCTTCATGGATCTAGATGGCAGGAGATGTAAAAACAGAACCAACCAGCTTGGCTCCTAATCTACCACACCTTTTGGAAAAGGTGCCAGCTGGAACCATTTCACTAAATCCTGGATGAGACAGTCTTTACTTGTGATTACCACCGACCAATCTAAGGCTGCGTTACTTCGTTCGTCTTTGTTACTGTGGCAGAACAAAAGACCTGAGTGACCATTCAGCGTTGCATCGTTGTGACACTACCACAGAAGACTGTGTCTGAAATCCCTCACTATAAAATGTATGGGATCACTACATGCTATTTAGCGGACTCATTCAACCCCACAATGCACTGCAAACAAGCCCAACACGGAAGAAGAAAAATGGCTAATATGAGAAAGGAAACAAACTGCCACAGAAGTATGTGCATTAATCATTAGGGGGAAAAAAATCCTTGGTGTAATATATATTTATCACAAAAATGCATGCCTGTATTTATTTAGTCGACACCTACCCATCATATTTGAGTAGCATAATCCTCTACACAGGACTCAATGAAAAGTAACAAAGCGTAGTGAATGATTTCAGACACGGTCTGACGGACTGTAGAAACTATTTCTGGATCCAAGTCGATAAAGACTCAGAGTAGCTGTGAGATTCACTCAGACATGACTATTGCTGTGATGTATGAGGTGGAAATTGCTACTAAAAGCTAAACTGGGGAAACTGTGACGTAGGTATCTATGTATATGTAGTTTTTTTTTTAAAAAAGTGACGCTAATGAGAGGCATTAAAGGCTCGATGCATACTTGCCTACAGATCAATGATCCTTAAAGAATAAATTGCCATTTTTGTATGTAAAGTTCAACACTACTATGCATCTTATGTCATTAACAATGTAATGAAGAGGTTGCTGTTTCAGAATAAACCGTATTCTGTTTTGGATAATACTGTGCACGTCTAGTTAGCCCTCTGCACTTTTACTGCATTCTTTAACATTTGCACACTAGAAATCATAAACTTGCACATGACAACTTTTACGAATTTGCTGGTTGTTTGAACATTTTGACGGTTTATGTGTGTGACTGTCTTGCAGGCGCTTGAGCAACTGCTTAGATAATGATAGCCCACGATGATTACCATGCAGCTTAGAAAGTGTGTGTAAATGTATTTGTGCATTTTTATTTTTATTTTTTGTAGTAAGTGGGAGTGCTAATTTTAGTGCAAAGTGGATTTGTGGGGTGGGGTGTGGTTGAATAGTCCACACAATTACCTCCTACCTTATTTCACGGAACACTTTTCCTTGAGTTTGTTGGAAAAAGTCAGGAGGTCAAGGAAAGGTGTGAAGGAGATTGAAGGAGGGCTTCTAGCAGTACTGTGCAGTGCTGAAACTACAATATCCAAAATGCACTTCTTAATTCACCCGCATGTGTTCTTTACCATGTCGTTTCATGCAGGACTTATAGCCTAACAAAATGAGACTACATCTTATTTTCTTATTTCATAGCTGGATGGAGATGCAACACTCCAAACCTTCCAGCTCCCTGTTCACTTATCCCGGCTGACATAAAGCTCCATGATGATCCAAAAGTGTGGCAGTACAGACACTGCAAATGCAAATCGAACTGTTGTGTTCCTTAAAGATCTAAACAGCTCAATCTTATATAAATAAACCTGTTCTTCATGTCAGGTAATTCCCACCAAAACATACCTAGAAGCAGATTTTATCACAGTAGCAATCCTATTAGTTTGGGAGTGATAAACAGCCTGTTGTTGAGAATTCAAAAGAAACTGGTAATGGAAATGGACATATTTTAATATTTACATGATCTGTGCCAGGTTGTCACTTTTCTTAACTGTTTTCATGATGGTCGTATGATGCATCCCTATGAGATTAACTCAGAAGCTTGGTCTAATCTATCCTATGCCAAACACATGAAGCACTGAAGCACCTTTCCTTAGTATTCAGAGAATTTGAGTAGCTCTTATTAAAAGCTGCCTCACAGATGCAGATACGTCTGGGTCACTTCCCTCATGCAGGAGCGCTGCTAAGCAAATCTGACTATTCAGCTGCACCCTAGCATTCATGCACCTGTTTTTCTTTTCCTTGGTCCCTTTCAGTGTGCTCTGCGTATGTGTCCCCTGGGGGTCTGAACACTAAAGGTTTCAGTCAGCCAATGGCACAGTGGCTTCATAGTGTTATGGAGGTCACTATGCTATTGATTGAGCAACTCTTCCACACCATTGTTTCTTTTTGGTTTTTTCAGTGGCCTAACTGGGATTTCGGGATTATGTTTTTTATTATAGTACAAAAAATTAATTTGCCATAGTACTAGAAAAGAGGAGCAGGAGCAGCGACGTGTAAAAGCCTGGCTGATGCCCAGTTAGAGTATTGTGCTGGTGATTGTGGAAACCAAATAAGTACACTAAACTCATGTTCAAGAAACCAGCTGGAGATGATCTGAGCTTTGTGCCATGGTACAAGATTATTATATGCTCATGTTACTTGAGCCAAATTCTGACCGTACCACCCAAATACTGAAGCAGAAAATTGAGACTTGTGCTTTTCCGGTCTTCTTTTGTTGAATTTTAGCGAGCCTTTGTGAATCCCAGTCTCAGCTTGCTGTTCTTAGCTGATGGGAGTGGCACCCAGTGTGGTCTGCTGCTGCTGCAGTCCATCTGCTATGCATTCAAAGTTGCTTATCTACATACCTTGGTTGTAATGAGTGGCAATTTGAGTTATTCTTGTCCGACTATTAGCTCAAAGCAGACTGACCATACTCCTTTTACCTCTGGCGTCAACAAAGAAAACTGCTGCTCACTGGATATTTTCTTTTTGCACAATTCTCTGTAAACCCCAGAGATGGCTGTGTGTGAAAATCCCAGATCAGCAGTTTCTGAAATATTCAGACCAGCCCATCTGGCACCAACAACCACGCAGTGTTAGAAGTCACTCAAATAATCTTTCTTCTCCCATTCTGATGGTCAGTTTGAACTTCAGCAGGTCAACGTCTACCTACCATGTTATGGGCTAATAAGATATTTGCTTTACCAAGCAGGTGAATAGGTGTACCCAATAAAGTGACTTCAATAAAAAACAAAATACCTAAAGCTTTAAATGTTTACATATATAAGCTTCGTTTTTAATAGTTACAATTTTGAAACAGGAATACAAAACAAATCACAACAAACCCGGCTGATGTTAAAGTTGGATTATGTAGTACAAAAATATGATATCCAGCTTAATTATACTGAATCAAATCATAACACTGGGGGCAACAGCTCGTCTAGTGCACCTTTTACATTTTTAACCCCACCCAAACTTTTTTTTTTAAAATCTCCAAATACACAGAGGCACTTGCATTACAGCTGGTTTGAAAATGTCCAAAATATACTTGATAACTGAAAAATGGAAACATTGTTGGACCCGTAAACTACAAATATTTAAAAATACACAATGAATTCAAAACACCTGCATTACTAGCAGTATGTTGAGGGAAAAGGGTACATACTGAATAACTAAGTGGATATGCAGGTTGGGTTGACGCAGTGCCACGAGTTTTTGTTTTGAGGGAAATAGCCTGTCAAAAAATATTGAGAGAAATGTATGCATGTTGTACAAGTTTGATGTTTATTTAAGAAAAACAAAACAAAACCCTGCCACCCAAATTTTGGTCATGCAGACAGATTCACTGTGAACTGCAGAGGCTAAAAGAGACAATCAGCTGAAGCTTTAAAATATGAGCTTCAAAATCTTGCGTGATACTCTTTGGATGTTTTATGGTCAACTGCGGCCATATTTGGACTAAGCTGTGGACGATCATCTCTTAAAACCTCGACAGATCACTTGAAACTGCAGATGGAGGGACAGTTTGTGTCCAGATAAAAAAGAGGAAGATTTTAGTGTGTTTTAAAGTGGTGGGCTGGTTGATTCGAGTAGTGATAATGTACTGAAGCTCAGTGACAAATAAACATTTTGCCTAAAAGCATAAGCAGAGAATGTACTGCTGTTAAAAACACAATCTTGCATAAAATGTCTAAAATGCATGCATTTAATCATGTGCATTCCTTAAAATTCAATATAAGGAAATAATGGTTTTAAAAAAAAAATCATTTTATCCCTTTGGGGGTTTCATTTGTCTCCATAGTGGAAAAAACTAAGTAGAGGAAGACTGCCACAGCCAGGAAGAACACAAACTGAACCCACAGTGGGATCAGACGTGATGACTTTGGTGCATCTGGAACATCTTGACCTGATTTCATGGGTGGCGATTTAGCGTAGGTGCTTCTGTAAGTGGACGGAGTGTCATACATGTCGGGTCTGGAAAGGAAATCGGGGGAAATCATGCATCAGCACATAGTTAAAATTCTGCATCTCAAACTAGTATGATATCGCTTGTTTTTATCTGGCATGAAAATTGCTCCCACAAACTTTCAGTTTGATAAGAGGTCAGTGCAAAATAATTAGAGCCTCCTAAAATATTACTGGTGTGCTTTTGGACTGATGGTAAGACAGAATAAGATGCTATGCATATTCTAAATTAATGCTAAAGGAAATGTTAGATAATTTTCTGACTACATTACAAGTTATTACTCTGCATCAAAGATTAAAATTCAACTTTAGTAACGTGTGAACTTAAAAGTTTCAAATTAAAATGAATTGTATTACCAGTGCATCAAAATGTTACATTGTAGCCTGTCTAATTACACTTTCTTTTATACACTGTAATTGGTTCACTTTTAACAACACATCATTAAACACCAGAGGTGGGACCAAGTCATTGTTTTGCAAGTCTCAAGTAAGTCTCAAGTCTTTATCCTCAAGTCTCAAGTCAAGTCTCAAGTAATGTCAGGCAAGTCAGAGTCGAGTCTCAAGTCACTGGTGTAAAAGTCCGAGTCAAGTCACAAGTCTGAAACTTTGAATTTCAAGTCCTTTCGAGTCTTTAAAAAAAACAAAACGAAAAAATAATGTTGCAGTTATATGCTAAATGTAAATATTAGACCATGTAATTTTAAAATCTGTGTTTTTCTCAACACATGACAAAATAGTGAACTTAGAAAATATACACAAATTGTGAAATTGCACCTCTTTAAAATGCAGCTCAATTAAACCTAGCTCCAATAATAATTTTCACCGACAGTTCTGAGATAAGCTGCATGTTATTCTTGGATGCGGTTGTAGGACCGGCTTTAAAATCGCATGACAAAAATATCATACACATTAAAAAAAACTGTATCACCAACGTAGCCTGGACAACATTTGCTAGTTAGATGAAGTCAGCTATCTCATCTTAGCATATTTATATGCATATTTATAATCATACGGTTCTTGGAGTGAGTGCATACACTCATGAAGTTTAGTAACTTCCGGTCACTGCAACAAGCCCAGGTACAGTTTACCGACGGATGGGTGCAGGACCTTGAAACGCACCGTGTAGAACATAGGTGTCAAACTCTGGCCCGCGGGCCAAATTTGGCCCGCAGCCTAATTACATTTGGCCCGCGAAGCCATACCAAATTACTATCAGAGCTGGCCTACTGGTATTATACAGCTAATATATATATTGTTTAGTATTAAGCTTTGCTTGTTCCATATTCAGTTTTTCAGCAAGTCTTTGCGTTTGATAATTGTTTCATTGTTGTTTTTCACAGTGTTTGAGTCCATAAGAAAAGATTCATTCAATAAATATTAACGTTAGCCCGCGACTTTGTTCCAGTTTTGAAATTTGGCCCACTGTGTATTTGAGTTTGACACCCCTGGTGTAGAACGAAAGACCATCGTACGTATCATAAGTTTACCAGTCTCACAAATCGTCGTCATAAATACACATTCCTTAACCGTTTATTAATAGGACCTTTGAGCTCAACGGTAATTAATTAGTAGTGGAAATAATTTCTGGTACCCATCACAGAAATGTAGCAGTGACAACAATATTGTATGCTGTAATCGTACTGGGCAATTAGTGATACAAAAAACCTGTTTTATCCTGTGAATAAAAGTATATGTTTTTGTCAATGTACCATAATAACAGAAGCGAAACGCAATATTGTGTCAGGACAATTCACTATTTATGCACAATAAACACAATAAACAAAGGAGCATAGCGCGACAATTTCTGTTCAGCGCCAGACTTGCTTGTAACCTATATCACTAATTATGTTATGAAAATGACGTATTAACTACAACAGCAGACTGACCTTCGTGTAAATGCTTGGAGCAGACTAACCTATGAGCTGGAGGGTTCTGGGACGTTATATTTGATCTTTGAATGGCTGCAATCCAGGCCATCCGTCGCGTCTTTGTTACTTCGGAAACATGGCTCGAACAATTTCTCTTCAACGACGTAATCCGATAACAACCGATCTCTTTACCCGTCGGCTTCCCGTGGCTGTCATGCGACCGGCTATTGCAGTTAATAATACAACAGCTTCTTGACATTTTTGTGTTTCTTTTTATCGCTGTATAACTGATTTCAATTGAAAGCCTGCGTGCGCTAGTACCGCTTGCCACGAGTTCCCAGAATCCTTTGCGGTTCTACCCGTGAATCACGTCACATTTTCAATCTCTATATAATATGCATGTTAAATTTTATATTTGGGGTAAAATATCAAGTCTTTTCAAGTAAACCGGTTCAAGTCCAATTCAAGTCCCAAGTCATTGGTGTAAAAGTCCAAGTCAAGTCACAAGTCTTAGAACATTTTTTCAAGTCAAGTCTAAAGTCATAAAATTAATGACTCGAGTCTGACTCGAGTCCAAGTCATGTGACTCGAGTCCACACCTCTGTTAAACACCATATCTGCCTCTGAACGAGGAGGAGGTGAAAGCGTAAAATAGCAAGAACACTCAAAGAACAAATAACCAAAATCATAGACATAAGGTTTGCCCTGAATATAAGTTTCTTTCTAAATAATAATATATGATCCAAGAGTTTTGATGCGTATGGGTAGTTTCTAGGAGGGTTGGGCATTAAATGCAGCTCAATACTGTACACTATGGTGGCCTTATAAACACAAGTCAACCTCTGGATTTAACTAAGTGAATAGCAGAAACCTTTCACTAGATAATTACTGCAGTTATTAATGTGTTTCTGCTGGGAGCAGGTTATTTAGTCCTGACTGAAGCACACCCATGTCAGAAAACATATCCTGTGCTTGTGAGAAAAAACAAGATGGACCTGATGGGCCAAATTATTAGCCCTGGAGCAAGCAAAGAGAACAACTAAAGAGACTGCTGAAACTATTAAAGTTGGGTTAAAATTATTCAGAACATTATTTAAACCTGGAAGTTTTGCTTGGGAGCATAATTTGCATAATTTTATCCATGATTTGTAATCGTGGATAAAGGTCAAGTGGTTTGATGACTCCAGGTCTAACCTGCTCTCGAGGGATTGCTCATCAGGAAGAGAAGAGAGGAAGCAATGCACCCATCATGCCTAGTGCCTCCTGTACAAGCCTGTGGGGGCATTGTTATGATCTGGGGTCTAGGATCAGCACAGTTATGTGCCCAAATTAAGAGGTCAGCTGACTATCTGAATAAGTGTTATGACCAGATTTTTCCATCAGTGGATTTCCCCTCCCCTGATGACAATTCCAGTTCATCACACTGAAACTAAAAGAGTAGTTCAGGGAGCACAAGACATCATGAATCCTGACATTAACCCCACTGAGACTCTTTGAGCTATGCAGAGAAGACTTTACGCTGTGCTCCAACAATACTGTCATCAATACAGGATGTTGGCAAAAAATTAAAGCAACTCTGGATGGAAATAAATGTTGTGGGACTGCATAAGCGTATTGAAATGATGACACATCCTCACAAGGGAGCTGCCATATTAGACCATGCAGGAGGCACAGCATGAGATAACCACTCACTCCCTGTGAGCCCACGGGACAATTACCTGTGCTATTCTCATAAAAGCGCAATGGGACATCATACAGACTTTGCACTAGAGAGCTGTCAGTCTAAATGATTCTTTAATGTGACATGGATATTTTGATTTCACAACTTCAGAGCTGCAGATTCTTAAAACTAAAACCAAAGCATATCCTTGTTTTTAAAGAAGATGAAAAAAAGCAATGATTTGAAATTCATTTAAACTCTTAACTCTTAAGGAGGTAATGTATTTTGAATGAAAAAGCATTCCGTTGCTATTTGCATTTACCCGGTGGCTTAGCATTTTGAGGTTGAAGTTTGTCTGCAAAAAAAAAGAGGTATGACCATAGATACAAAAATACTTACTCGTTACCATAACTGCTTCTGTTGTATTCAGGCTTGGGCTTCGAGTAGTTCGAGTAGGATGTCCTGTAGAGGGAGAAAAAGGTTAAAAAACAATTGTTCATGAAGGGTTTTTGTGTTTCTCCCAAAAACAGCAGTTTGTAAGACTTTCACTCACTCGTGCTGATAATCTCTCTCATTCCACTCTTGTCTGGCCCTTGGGTAAGCCCCCCTGGACAGAGACACGCAGCAGTTACTAACTTAAGATTGTTTTGTTTATTTAAATGACTGAACAACAGGGGGGATAAAAGCAGGAGAAAGGGAGTTCACAGGATGGTGGAGGATTTGTGAGAAAACTGACCTGTCACCTGAGGCTTCACTTTTGGTCTGCAAAATAGAAACAAGAAAATTATGAAATGAAATGAGTACTGTTCCAGGTCAGACAGGTATGGCATTTTGCTACGTGTAAGTACAACTAACACATTTCTGCTAGAATCAAAATGCGTCTTTTCACTCCAGAGTAATGCAAAACAATTGAGGCCCCACCTGAGGCCTGTACTACGAAGCAGCATTTCATCTTATCTACCCAACCTCAGGGTTAACTTAGCAAGCTGATAACTAGCTTTGTGTGACTGGTTCTCCTGGCTGCTGATGTTAGCCTAAATGAAGTCCAGATAATGGGAAGACAAGCATAATATCTTGAACTCGCTTTTGCAGTACAGACCTCTGGAAGGAGTGCGGAAAAGATACTTACGGGTGTCCTGTAAACATAGGTGACTTCCTCCTCTGAAAGAAAACACAAATATCATGTTCACTACACTGTTTCCTGCACATTCTTAACTCTGACTGTAGTGAATGACGTGATCAACAACCTCTCATTTGAAACAGAACAGTAAAAAGCCTAGCCAGCTGCTTGGCTTGGCTAGGTGTTTCTTTGTGTGGAAGACAAAAAACAACAACAAAAACAACTTAAATATAAATACTAAAATGAATTATTAAATGCACTAAAACCCTACAGATAAATAAATTTTTGTACTGAAAAAGACCCCACTCTTACTATCTAAAATTAATTATGAAGCTACTGTCAATCATTACCTTTTTATTTGTTTATGTCTATATGTTCAATTGCTTTAAACGAGCTTAGGACATTGTATCTTACTGGCCTGCCTTTAAATAATAAATAATATTAATAATTACACAGAAATTACTACGATGTAATTCCTTTACTAATTTATAGTCTTTGTAATTACGATAGTATAGAGTTTCCACGCCTTTTAAAGGACACGAGACAAATTTGACACATATATGAAAATGTGAATCGCACCCTCTTCTCTGTAGTAGGTTTTGTCAGGTGATGGTTTGGCTCTTTTGCCTTTAGCCATGGCCTCTTTCAGTTTCTTCTCATACAGGTTTCTCGTAGATTCTGTGAACAAACAGGACACGGGGAACCTTTATTACAGGTAAAACTATTCATCTAGGAAAGAGCTGTAAAGTTAGCTGACACGGATACTGATTCAAAAACGGGCGCATAGGAAACAGTTGTATCTGTGCCACTCACCGACCACAGGTCCGTGCTTTATTCCGTATTCATCGAGCAGGTCGCTGATTTCCTGCGCCGATTTGTCACTCAGGGAAGACATTTTCGCTTTGGCTTATTTAAAAATGTGTTATTTATCTCTCTCTGGGCTCTCCTTTCGGTTATGTTTTGCTTGTAGTTAGTTTCAGTTACCAAAAAAAGAAAATAGATAGACCTCCTCCCAACGATTATGGCTGAGCGCTCGTTTTGTTGCACGATTTGGCGGGAAGAGCCTCAGTAGAGCGTGCGGAGTCGAATGTTGGCGTGGGAACGTGGAACACCTCAAACCCCGCCCTCGTTTATTGAGCCAAATGTTTTAAAAAAATCGCACCTTAACTAAACTTTTACATGTTTCCGTTTCCGTTTGAGGAACTCTTCTTTGTTTATTTTTTTCTTCCTTTTAGTCGATTTTCTTTCCAGAACCGAAACAGCGCCACTACTGGGCTAATGTTAATAAGACTACTGAGACCGAAGTTTCTGATATAAAATGTCGACTTTTTGTTACACGAAACAGTTCACAAAAATAGAAAATGATAAAAATCTAATGATAAATAAATAAATAACATCATAATATTTAAATATTTAAACTAGTCATGTCCACATGAATTATTGAGGAAAATCTAAACGAAATCTAAAATCTTAACACTGACAGACACCAATTAGAAACTATATTCATGAATACGAATCAGCCCAATTTACAAAGAAATACAAAGAAAATATAATGTATATGATGTGCCTTAAGGTACCTTAATATATATATATATATATATATATATATATATATATATATATATATATATATATATATATATATATATATAAAACATTTATATATATATATATATATATATATATATATATATATATATATATATAAATGTTTTATCTTGTGAACTATAAACATGTAGGATTATAACTTCCACCTGTGTAAAAAAACAAACAAAAACAACACTTTCTTCCACTGTGAAAAACAACAATGAAACAATTATCAAACGCAAAATCGTGTTTAAGTTCTTGAGCAGCACCACTTTACAGATAAGAATCTCCAACAGGACTCACATGAACCGGAAACCATAGTCAGAGCCCAACTTTAGCTTTTGCCTCTAACATATCTTTGTACTTCGTTCTTTTCTGGTTTATATTTGTAAACTAGAAACCATTGTTACGGAGTAAAAGGTCCCACAGGATTTCTCTCTGAGATGTTGTGGAGTGAAGTTCTTTCTACTAAACTTAATTTATTCCAGGCATGGTTGTCTTCACGAAAAAAATGGAGGACTGTTTAACCTCAGCTCAGAAAACATCACTGTGAGCATACCTTATCTGGAATTCATGCAATTTAGCATCATTTTGAACAAACACAGCTCTTTATTAAGCAAAAAATCTGCACAACGACACATACTTAACTTTACACTGCATTCTTTACAAACATGTGCGAGCACACAAACAAGTTTTAATGACCAAGGACGTTCCATAGCCCTAAAAGAAGAAAACCTGGTTGAGCCATTCTCCTTGATCCGTAGCCAACCAGAACATCAGCAGTCCCATTCCGGTCAGCACACCCATCTTCAGTATCAGCTTCATGATGCTGCCACCCTGTGGGACCAAAGTTTAAGCACGTGAACTGAAAATAACCAAATCACACAGAGCAGACATTCAGTAATGAGCTGTGATTTCACACCTTGTGTTTTTCTGTGCAGGTTTGTGTGTTGCTGAGGTCTGGCTCACTCTCTGCTAGCTGAGCTTTGGGAGGATCACAAGCAGGTTTCATTGGCAGGGTGTTGTCAGGCTCCCTTGGTTCCTGACCACAAACGAAACAATTAAGTCATGTGTTCATTTATGTGTATGCGTGCATGTCTCCACAAGCAAAAAAAAGAAGAAGATTTTCTTACATCCGATGACTCTGTGGAGCTCAGGTCCTCCCTCCCGCCGTCTGTGGAGCTGCTGAGTGACTCTTCATCACTGCAGGGAACAAGAGGAAGCAGCGTTTTGGTTGGGACGGGAAAAATAAGGTTTACACATCAGGAATTCTCCTTACCTGTCACTTTCATAGCGAATGACTTGAGACAATGGCTCTGCACAAAACTGAACTTTTATCTGCCTCCCTGAAAAATGCACAGGGGAAAACAGGTTAATTTATGAAAACGCTTTCAAAATGTTACAGAACTTATTCTGATTACATTTAGAGACTTGTCCTCAGCACTCACCTTCTCTTTCATTCTCCTCATCGCCATAAAAATCGTTGAAAGCTTTGATTCTCTTCTCTTCTTGCTCCCAGTTCCTTTCTTCTTCATAGTCCTCCCCTTCCAGCTTTCCCTGCTGAGAGATGCCAGAGGCCTCAACATTGTCGAAGAAGAAGCTGTCATCGAGGGATCCCTGGTAGGAGGGGCTTTTAATTTTGAGAACTTCACTCTGTACCTCAGAGTAGCTGATGTATTCTGGGTGGTCCTGGTTAACACCTGTGGGAGTTGTTTCTGTCATGTCTCCTGTGGTTAACAGGTATTCAGTCAGAAGGCTATCAGTATTTAATACATCAAATTCCCAGTTGAGGATATCTGCTCGATCTGCTCTGCTCGTGCCATATATCTGACTGTCGGCCGGCTGCTTGTTGTTTTCAAGCTCTTGAAGGCACCTACGAGCCCCGTCGTCATCACTGGAGCTGTAGTCGCTCTCAGATGTGTCTTCTTCATCGTCAGACTTGGTCGCGGCTGTGCTGCCTCTGTCTCCAGCTGCTACGTCCATGCTCATCAGATTCTCAGCATCCATCTCTAGATCTCTGCTGTACAGATACCCATCTTCCTTCTCATCGCTGTACTCGGCGTGGTCCATCTGTGTAATATCTTCCACAGGTCCTTCCATGAAAGCATCCTGCTGCGTGTATGAACTGCATTCAGATGTACCGGGCCCAAAATCTGGCCTGCTTTCCTGATTTTTTGTCCCATCTTCTGCATATTCACAGGAAGAAAAGTCTGAGGGGTAATCTGCAAAGCTCTCACCTGCCTCTTGGTGCTCATCCCCTGAGAAATCTTTCATTTTCTCTGCATATTCCCCTTTATCACTTTCACCAGTGAGCTCCTGCAGATTTTGCAAGGATATGCAAGGAAACTCTGAACTAGCTTCCTCAGGATCATCCCCGTAAATGTTTTCCACCTCTTCCTCCTCCTCAAGAGGCTGTCCGATAACATTTTCCTGCTGTTCGATTTTCATGCCCTCACACTCAGAATCAGATGATGTGTCTTCTTCTTCTTCTTCTTCTTCTTCTTCTTCTTCTTCTTCTTCTTCTTCTTCTTCTTCTTCTTCTTCTTCTTCTTCTTCTTCTCCTCCTTCTTTGCTTTCTCCCTTGTCCTCTCCTACCTCTGCAGCTTTTATCACAGTCTCATTGCCTCGGTCAGGGAATCTTTCCAAATAGGACACGTCCCTGTCGCACTCAGCCTCACCTCGCTCCTCGTTTCTAACTTGAGGGTTTTCAGCATCCTCCGGGGCCAGAGGTTGTCCCTCAGCAAAGATCTCGTCCTCCTTATCGCTGTCGTTGAACTCATCACTGCAGCGCACTGACATCAACAAATCCCCTGATGTCTCTGCCACTCCTATGTCCTCTTCCACACCCTCATCATCTTCTCCAGAGACGGAGCCTTCGTGCGCAGAATCTCCATCTGAGCTCATGTAATCCTCCTCTGCTGTTTTGCCACCGTCCACGGCACCGATCCCCTCACCTTTAAAATCCTCCTCATCTGTTTCATTGTCCGACTGCTCTTCGTAAACATTTTCAACCGTCTCTTTGGTTTCAAACAGAGCTGCCGCTTCACCTGTTGCTTCCTGGAGCAGTGCCGCCTCTTTATTGTTTGTTGTTAGGTTTTCTGTCCCGTCTTCATCAGACTTTTCTTCAAAAGTTAAATTCTCAAAGTCCAAATCTTCGTCCGGGAATGGAGGAACAGATGTCTCTGTAAAAACAGCATAATCTGAATAGTAATCTTAAAAACAAACAAACAAAAAAATGCAAAAAAAGTAATATATGTGTATCTATAAATGCCAGAAATAACCACATATGTATATCTTACCTGAAAATGCATCTGTTAGGAGATCAGTAAAATCTTCCATCTTTACAAAGACAAAACCAATAACTTATCTTAGAAGTTATATCGAGACAAAAAATTAATGCATTGGCACAGATAATCTCTCGTCTCAGAAAGGAAGAGCGCACGAAGTAACTCTCATCTGTTGTAGCTACAAGCAGCTTCCTGTCAAACAGACCGTGCAGAGGTTACATATTTAAACTGAAACATTCAGTGAAATGCACGACACAGAGTCTCCACGTGATGTTTACCTACCATCAAGGATGAAGATTTAAGATGATTTTCTCAGGTTCCTCTGGAAAGCAAAGTCCAAAAGTGATGTTTTGTGTTTTCGCGTTGCTGCAGGAACGTACCTTCATGAGCTCATGAAATGATGTCAGCTTTGATGTGGTTTTGGTTTCAGGGGCAGAATATAAACTCCAGCAGTGAAGCACGCAGTTCTTACTTGCTGAAAAAACTCGAGTTTATTGGTGCAACTGAGAGGAGTGCAGTGCCAGTTTAGGATCATTATAAAAAACAAAAAAACAAAAACATAGCTCTGTATTTTGTTGGTTCACATCATCCACTCATTAAAATCAAGCAAAACACTGCAAAAACATTAGTGATTGGTTTACAGCTCATGGCGGAGGAAGTAGCGGTGGTTGGCCTTCAGGTCAACTTCTACAGGAAAATGGTCGCTGACCTCAAGAGCCTGAAGTGTCAAAAGAACAGAACAAAAGGTGAAGTTTTTAAGTCAGAAAATGAACTCGAGGGAGGGGTTTCTTTTGAGAGGTTTACCTCTGCCTCAGTTAGATGGAAACGCTCTTTAAAGTTGAAGGGCTGAGCTGAAGCTGGGACTACACTGGAAACAACCTCCGGTCCGTGCACGATGATCCTGTTTCACAATGAGGAAACTTTATAGTTGGGCATAAGAAACTCCAATATATGTGCACCAAGTCACTGTAGACACCGACCTGTCGTAGGCACAGTGTGTCTTCTCCCTGACGGTGGTGTCTTGCTCGTCTCCGATTAGCCAGTGAAATTTGGGGTCACTCCTCAGGCGCATGGCTCTCCATCCTTTGGTGGTGATGTAGCTGCACCCAGCGTTCAAGTCACCTAAGATGATCACATTCTGAAAGCACGCCATTAAAGGGAAGTTAAAAAAAATCATGAAAATTCTTACAAACAACATGATGAGGAACCAAGATCTTGCTAAAGAAAGCAAAAGGGATTAAACGATGTGTTTCAACCTACATCTGTCTTCCACTTCTTGTAAATCCTTTTGAAGACAGCGTACAGTTCATCGAGCTCCTTCATGGCGGTTTTCGGACTGGTGTGCTGCCCTATCAGGACAAAATCCTTCACCACTGAAAACAAAAAACATCACAAAGCGCCGCGGTCCAGTCTGACTGTGTGTCTCTCATTCAGACCTCCAAATTCAACAAAGGTGCAATTTCTCTGTGACGTTGATGGCTGCGTGAACTTTGCTGGATCTTTATTCACCTTTGATCAAGGTGAGCTTTAGTAGCAGCACAATTGTTTACAGTGTAACAAGATTCACTGAAGATTAACCTACAAGGTTATAACCCAACACTAACAGTCTGTGACACCTCTGGAACAGTGGCTCATCGTTAACATTGTTGTGAAGCAAATAATTAGAAAGCAAAAATCATTTAGAAGCCAGAGAACCTAATCATAAATCATTAAGTCGTTTAGATTTGCCTAGAGAAAACGATTCTGGATGACAAGTCAGAATCATTTTTTATTTTTGCCAGCACAAAGCTCTTTGAAGTTTCATGTTTTTCCCCCTTTTAACCTTACATGTAGTGGGGGAGTGAAAGTGGATGATGAAGGGCCCTCTGGAGAAAACATCAGTTTCATTGGTCCCCTTTCCTTCGAGTTTAGGGTACTGATAATGCTCTTTGACCTTCAGCACATTGCTCCTGTAAGTCATGGGAGAGGAAAGCACACTAGGTTTAGCCTGATCATATAAGGAAACGGCTCAAATGCAATGGGAAATACAGCATGAATTACCTGTAAATGTAGACATATTGCTCCTTATAGGCCTTCCTCCCGAGCCTTTCGCTTTCCACGTAAGAGTAGGGATTGTATTTGTCAAACCTGGTTAGAAAATAACATCAAAATTAAAGTTGGTCAGTGTTATTAAATGACACAGAAGATTCACCACATAAGCCTTGTACCTGTTAAGATCCTTAACCAAAGCTTGTATTACTTCTCCTTTAGAGTCTCGGACCTCCTGAATGAGACACAAGTCACACCGAGAAAGAATCTTGGGAGCAAAAGCAGAAAAAACAAAGATCCATCAGCTTTGTTCAGCTATCAATCTAGGTGTTTTTGTAGACACATAGTACCTTTAGCAGAATCCCCATAACCTTCTTGTTGTTTGCCTTGGATTCTCCAAAGCTCTGAATATTAAAAGCACAGATTTTAAGGGACGACGTGACATCCAGCAAACACAGCCCAACAACAAACAGCAGCCCTGTGGTCCTCATCGTGCTCTGCAAGCACAAAGAAAGTTTGCAAGAGCCTCACTTGTCATGTTTTAAAGTACGCTACAGAAATCTTCAGCCCCTTACCTTCAGTGCGTTTGTCACCGGGAGACTGATCTCAGGCCAGCAAAGAGCCATCTCTTCAGTGACCACGGGAACATACAGGTAAATGTGGGCGGGGGAGTCAGGGGGTGCAGATGTGTGGTGGATATGCTGTGTCAGCGCCTACTGAGAATGGAGCTGTATCTGGAACAGTTAAAAGCATCATAATGAACAATGAGTCCGTCCAACTCAGAGAGCTCAGCTCTGAGTGCGTTTTGTCTCCAAGTTTGAGCGTAATCAGACAATAGATGCGGTCATGTGTCATGTCCGCTTCATGAACATGTGTGTAGAACAAATCCTCCTGTCAGTTTCGCAGCTGGTAATTACCACACGGTGCTGTTAAAAAGAACATTCTGATGACTGGTGCAGTTTTTACTGTGATGGCTCTGCCAGTGTGAGGCAGAGTGTGCAAGAGCACTCTTATAGGTGTAAAATAGACAGTGTTTTCTTTTTCTTTTTGGGACTACAGATGAAATCCGCATAGAGTGCCATTAAAATGGGATGAGCACTCTTAAAAATAGCACAAAGAAAACAGTTTATGTACGTTTTGTGTGTATGTGTTGTTATATTTTAACATTGTTTTGTCTTTTGTGGCTTTTCTTATTGTTGTTGCTTTAGTACCTTCCAGTAATTGTTCTATATTACACAGCAAAGCATTTAATATGATGCAGTTAACATTTACATGTATAAAATGGGCCAGCGCAGTGCAGTGGTTAGCACTGTTACGTCCCACCATTTAAATTCCTGATTGAAGCCTCCTGGTTGCCCGAGGCCTTTCTGCATGGAGGTTGTTCCAGTGACTCGGGCTTCCTCCTGCAGTCTAACGAACATTCGGTTATATGTGATTCTAAATTGGCTGTGGATTTGAGAATGTGTGGGATCTGTTCAGGGTTTTCCTCCCCCATCGTCCCCATGAGCTTAAGTGGATAAGTAGCTAAGAAAATTAGCCACAGATTTATAAAATCATTTTTTTTGCTTAATATGATGCCTTTTATAAATTAAACAACCTGAGAATCTGAAATAGTTTTACAGCATTACACATCAATAATAATGACCCAGTGTTTTATATAAATAATGTAACTGGGAGGATTCATTTTGCTGCAGAGTGAATACTTACATACTTGCACTCTCTGGCCACTTTATTAGGTACACATTGCTAATACTGGGTTGGGCCTTCTCTTCTGTCTAGATCTGTAGTAATTCCTCATGGCACAGACTCAACAAGGTGCTGGAAACATTCCTCAGAAACATGATGACATCTACATTTGTTGGCTGTACACGCATGATGTGAATCACAAGTTCCACCACGTCCCAGTGGTGACTGTGGAGCGTGGTGACGCTGACATCTCGTATGTTCAGAGATGCTCTCCTGTATACCTTGGTTGTGTGCAGAAAAATCCCAGTAGATAAATGGTTTCTGAAGTACTCAGACCAGCCCATCTCGCACCAACAACCATGCCACAAAGTCACTTAATGCCCTTTCTTTGACATTGTGATGCTCGGTTTGAACTTCAGCTGGTTGCCTTGACCATGCCTGCATGCCTGAATGCGTTCAGTGGCTACCATGTGACTGATGTATTACCACATGTGACTTGGAAGATTAGATATTTGAATTAATGTGCAGTGGAACAAGTGTACCTAATAAAGTGGCCAGTGAGAGTATATAACTAATGAATGAATATGCTCTTAAGTAAGATGTGGTGGTGTTACTCTCAGTAAACTGAAGGACCTTAAAATGTCCTGCTGAATATATTAATTTAAAAAATAAACTTTAATGAAAATTATAGTTTACCTACAAAGTAGCTCATTGCTGTCAAAATAGAAATGACGCTCATTCCACTGACACACAGGTATGAAACTCACACTCCTGTCATCCTCTATGATCTCAAACTGGTTATAATCTGCACCAGTGACTCCATCAAAAATAGCTTACATTCTGGTTAACCACCTCTTCTCTCTCAAACCTCCCAAATACAAAAAATCTTGTGTGTTCTCTGAACAAAAAACAATTATATATATATATATATATATATATATATATATATATATATATATATATATATATATATACTAGTGTAAAACACTGTTTAAGGTCGTGACCTGAGATCAGTTTAATGTATCGTGATTTACATTTGCCCTTTCTTGGGGGCACACTGCATCTCACGCTATATATGCTGTGACATGTTTCAGTAATTCAAGACTAAATAAATCAGTCATTTACAGTATAAAAGACACGTTTTATTTTCCGCTGTTCTCATAGTTAAACTCACAGTCTCTTAAAATGCAACATTTTCCAACAGTTTGGGCAAATTTAAAATAAGCATTGCCGAGTTTCTTTACTTGCACTGGAACTTTTTGCTCACTTGTCCCCAACACCAACCCGACGCAGCCTCACAAACATCACACAAACACCGAGTTCCAAGTCGAAAGAGTTTTTAAATACAAAAATGTCAACAAATTACATTCTATATAAATCTAATTTTGACATAAAGCAACAAAACGTCAACAAAAAACAAGATTTGGAGCAATGTCATATTGGTCTGAAGCAGCCCGAGTGTCGAGGAGAGGCCATTTTCATGAGATAATCTTCAATACGTGTCTCTATGTCTGAGTACAGGTCCTCAACTTGCTCCCTGAAAGGCGGATGCCACAGCCACAGCATTACGACCCCTGCTACAGTGAGGAGTAAAAGGAAGAACAAGCACAGCTTCCACCAGGATCCACACGGTGTCTAAACAGGAAGAAAAGAAATAATTTAGTCAGGTGGATATTAAATCATCAGCAGGCAATGATAACTCATGTGCATGAGCAGCTGCTCAGCTGGTTACTGCAGGGCAGCTGAAGCAAACTGATAGTGTTGAAAAGCATAGTGGGGCAGAGTGTTAGAATTATGTAGTGGTTTAATTACTGGCTGATAATATAAAGGCAATGAGAGCTTTCGAGTGCTGCAAGGGCATTAAGTCTCCCTTAAATGATCTCACACACACTCTACTCACTGGTCCCCTGCGGCGGTGGCTGAGCTGCCGGAGTTCGTCTCTGCACTGCGACAGCCGGGCCTGGCTGGACTGACACTCCTGCTCCATAGCGTGCAGCTCTGCCTGCAGCTCCTCACACTGCACGCACACAATAAAGAGCGTGAACATGCAGAAATGCTCAAAATGCACTCTAAATGCTGGTGATCCTCAGACAGGCACTTTTCAAAATGTACTAGCATGTGTGTTAGCACTGTGGTTGGAATGCAAACATACTGCACACGATTACCTTGTATATAAGACAAAAACAAATAATAGGGGTAATATTTTTACCTGCGCCTGTTAGTGACTTTGTGAAACACTAGGCTGGGACATTCCTTGTGTGGCAAGCTTGGATTAAAGAGTCAGACTTGTGAATGAGCTACAGTTTACTGTAATGTCCATGTTTTACCTCTCTCTCTTTGAGCTGGAGTTTCTCCTGAGTGTGGCGGAGCTGGTCCTCCAGCTGAGAGTCTCTCCTCACCGTCAGCCGAGGCTCAGGTTCCTGTGACGCCAGACACTCCTGCATCATGAAGTCTTGACTCTCCTCTTCGCCATCTAGGGCACCGAAAATATTATAAACATATTGAATGTGCACTATTTAACAATAATCCTAAAAAACACCAAACGTGATGTCTTGCCTCTGAGTTGCTGGATTTCTTCTCTTAGGGTCTGGTTGTCTTCCTCCAGCAGACAAATGTTGTACTGTAGGTCCTGCTTTTCTTGTCTCAATGAAAGCATCTCATCTCTCAGCTCACGCTCTCTGGCTCTGCACAGCTGATAATTCAAGAAATAAATTCACATTTCTAACATTTATAATTAAACTTTTGACCGCGCACTCATGCACGTTGTCACAACCTAACATACCTCCACTTGGCTGTGCAGCTGTTGCAGCTGTTCATTACTGAGGTGCTGGCTCTCCCTGAGTTTTCCAGAGCTCAGCTTCAGCTCCTCATGAAGGCTTTGCCATTTCAGGGCCTCTGCCTTTGCTGTAATTAGCGCTTCCTGTTGACACAAAATGTAATGTTTTTAAAAAGAAAAGTCATCTGCAAATACTCAAATTAGGAAACTTGCTTCCAGGTCACCAGATGCTGAGTCTATCAACTAAAAGGCAAACAAACTGAAACCTCAGTGACATTTGTTTCTTTTTTGTGTGGTAAAACAGAGAAAAAAAAAGATTTTTGACCTGCAGAGTCTCAGCCTTGCTGAGGGCCTCAGTTTTCTCCTGTGTGGCCTTCTGCAGGGCAATCAAGGCCTTCTCTTCATATACCATCCTCTGCTTTTCCATCTGTACCACCAGCTTCTTTACACCATCTTTTGGAAACTTCTGCAGGGACACAACACTGCTGAGTTAGTTGTTAACACCCAGTGAGATCCAGATCAAAACCACAGAGACTCACACTTAAGATGCTACACTATCACCCTGTGACAGAATAATGCCAGAGCAAGGCTAGTTACTGGAAAGAGTAAATGTCTGACTTCTTGGACAGTAAATAAATAATAACAACAGCAACAAATCACCACCAAGATATTGTAAAAATTAGTGTGGTTTTTACAGACTAAATTACACTCACCTGCAGACAAGCTTGCAGCTGCGCCTCCAAAGCCTTGATCTTGTTTCTCAGCAGATCTTCACTGCAGCGAGACTGTGTGGGTTAGAGAGGAAATGAATGACTGTCACGCTCTAACCTGCAGATGGAAAATTAATGGTTCATGTGCCAAAAAGCTGTGACAGCGCGTTGTTTCTCCGAACGCAGGTGCATAAGGGGAACTCGAAGCAACAGTGAGCCTCAAGGGAGATCACAATATCTGCGTGTGATACAACGCACTTTGTTATAAGTGCAAAAAAGACCCCTCATGATAACATACCTCAGTGAGAAACAACAGGTGGAAGACCTAAATAAATGAGACTGAATAAACTGTAGATCAGGTTAGCTGCTAAAACAAAATCTAAAGAGGAAACAAAACTAAAAACAACATCAATATTTTCCTTTCATTCATTGCAACCAGAGTAGCCAAAAGAGATGTAAAGAGGATGCATAGCACCTTTAACAGCTACTGAGTGGCACACCCTTCCTGTATAAGAACGACAGCTTGCACTCGTCCTATGCAGTATAGAATTGCGCGGAAGCAGGAAGCTCCAAACCACAGACTGCACAGGCCTTCCTGACACAGCCGTAATATCAGCCAGTGCACCAGAGCAGAAAGAAAAACAGTGTGGCCTTATAAAGTGCGAAATGTGTGTTATTCGATGCGTGTAAACAGAGGGAGAGCCTTACTGTCCATATTTTGTTGGATGAGTTCACGAGGTTTGTCGTGCTCTCCTGGAGTTCAGCCAGCTTCTTCTTCATCACATCTTCTCTCCACAGAGCCTCCTGCCAGAAACCCAGCAGCAGCAGAAAGAGTTACACTAACGCACAAAGACAGTTTTCATCTGCTTTGGACTGCACAGGTCATCGGGTCCTTATGTAGCATCAGAGCACATTAATAAATGTATTACTTAATATTGAAAGCAGTAGTGATGACAGATCAAATGTGATGAGAGCTTAACCGTTTAAAACCAAGCGTATTATATCCGATTAGTGAGTTTTGTGAGTTTTTGACTTCTACATCATCAACGTGATAATTTTTCTTCCCCCCAAAAATAAAATAAATTGCACTTTACAGTTTTAAGGAATAAATTGCAAAAATAAGCCTAATGTAGCTAATATGATACAACTTTAACCTCTAATTATTATTTCTTATTTCAGAAGGGCCACTAAACACAAAAAATTTGACTTTTCTGGCATCTATTCCTACGTTCAGGCTTTAAAACCTTAAAGGATTCATGAATCACAGGATGATTTTAGGATAAATATTGTTTGCTTACCTGTAGGTAGTCAGCTAATTTCTGAATATCCTATTAGGAGAGAGATAAGAGACAGTAAAAACAGTAGAGCTTTATAATTAAAGAAAAAACTTTTGCATCAGATTATAGAGCATCTATTTCCCCTCAGATTAGCCTAAACTTTATTTCGACTAATCATGTCGTGTGACGCTTACCTGACTCGACCCTAGCCCTCACCTGTGGCCTGTGCTCCCACGCCTTTTAATCTGTCACCTAATTCTAAAACAGCAGGACTGTGAAACTTACTGATTCTTTAACGGTGATGAGTCCGGACCTGCACAGAGGACAGTTTCTCATCAGAGAGAGAAGACATCAGAGATGCTTTTGCAGTAAAATCGCGGTTTAAAGGTTAAACTAGAATTAAATGAGACTCACTCTGTCTGCACGCCGGTCTCTCTCAGTATCTTTTTCTGAAGAATGCTTTCAGTTTGTACAGATGATTTCTGGTAAATCTTCTCTGTTTTGATGAGTGTTTTTGTGGTTGTCTTTTGTGCTGTATGTGGAGAAAAACAAGGCATGATTCAACAGTCCCTGGTCAAGATGTTTTGCGCTTGGCACGATGATTTATTCTTTTTACCGTTTACACTCGTGTCCTTTTTATGAATACTCTTCACCCTGTGCTGCTCTGATTCCTTCACAGATGGCGTGGAGGTAGGTGATTGCTTCTTTGCATGACTTTTGTCCTGCTTCATCACTGTTATCTGTTCTGACCACAGTGAGGCCTGAGGGAATGAGAGGAGAGCGACGGGGAAGGCATTATTCACAGCAGACCTATGAAGACATAAATCTGATCTGGTGATAAATGTGCCAAATTGATGCAATCTTTTACCCATGTGCTGGTGCTTGGATCACTGCTTATGCTGCTGTTTGGTGTCAAAACCATGGGCGGATATCCTTTAGCATTCTCGGTGTTTGTTGAGCTTGAACTGTAATACTTCATTGAAAATATCTGTGAGGGAGAATTTCTTCTCGATGAGCCTTCACGCCACACTGGGCTCACCGATCTCCTCCTCAGAAACTCCAACTGCCTCTTCTCTTTCAGTTCTTTCTTTATCTGCCAGGTGGTACTGTCTCTGGGAGGGCTGCGGCATGAAGTCACATTGTTACGTCCTCGCAGGTACTCACGCTTCTCTGCTCTGATGTCCAATATTCGGTCAAAGTGTTTCTCCGGCGAGAGTTGGAATCCACTGATGGTCAGGGCGTCCATGGCAGCTCCCCTGGCTGTTATGTCGCCTCAAGCCTGCGAGGACAGCGTGGCTTATCAGGAAACTGGTTACAGTCATTCACAAAGATCAAATTCATTGCATGTTATTAGCTGAGTACTATCAAGTGATGTTGCGAGTAGCTAAAAAACAGCTTTCTTTTAAGTTGCAGAAACATTGTGATGGCTAAAGGTTATAAATGAAGAAACTCAAACTGCTACTTACTTTAAAGAAAAGGTCTGAAATGTAGCTTCCTACCAGGGTTGGTGTAAATGAGAATTTTTCAAGTATTTATGATATTTTTATTCTGGAGAGACTTAAACAAAGAAAAGTTATGTGTATGATGAGGTCATGCTGCAAACTGATGTGAGCCGTATACGCATTAAAAGTAAACTGCCAAAAGTGCCTGATGTTTAGAAAGCTGTGTGTGTGGAGCAGAGGCGGTTGCAATAGTAGCTCAGAAATACTAATGCAGAAGCTGAACCTTACAGGAGAAGCCCCTTAATTACAGGGTGAAGCACTTCTCATCGATAGACTAGGCCCTGGCACCTGCAAGATGATAAAGCGAGGACAAACTGCTGCTTATTAAGCAGGAAACCATGGTTGAGCCTTACCTACTGGGCCATCTCATTCAGTGGGGAGAGCGCTTCATGAGGTTGTTGATAAGTCATCCATTTTCTCACTCTTCTGAAATAGTGCCGGGTTTTTTTTCGTGCCTGTGTTTCACATGTAGCTGTTTCTGTTGAGCATAGTTTTTACAGGAAGTGAAGAGAACCACAGCGTCATATGTTCCTCTATCTCACCAGCCACTCACACAAAACTGATGCCATACACGGGTGGGCCTCAAGATTACAGACTACACAACTAATTCCCCCTGTGTGCAGCCTGGGATAAAACACTTGGGAGATTGGTGTGTGTGTGTCCTTTATTAGATGAGTAATTTTATTATTAGCAAATGATGCATGTGGGCTTGAACACTTTCATTAGTTAGTTTTCTTGTGCATGCTTGTGTGTATGTAACAGTTAACTTACATAACAATAACACTAAATAGCAGTTTGGCTTCATATTCTGTGATTCTGTGTGGTGCCGTTTTTGTTTAAAGTCAGCAACCTTTCAAGATGAATTGATCCAGAAAACTTGATCTTATCATAAAAAATGACCCCAAATTCTCTGCATTAACTCCTTAATCACTTCTATTAATCCATTTTCAATTTCAGGGCAGTGTGTGCGTGTGTCTTTGCACGCAGTGCCCACTAGAGGGCGTTGACTCCACAAGCGCTTCTGTACTCTCGCGTTGTTTCACGAGGATTTCTCCTGTGTCCGCCATCCTTACGGCTCTTTGCAGAGAAGGGCACAGAGAGGCCGAAACAAGAGTGCCCCGGTGTTGTAGGAACTTGGTACTTCATCCTTCAGACATGCTGTCCAGGCTCGTTTTTGTCTCAGGTATGCATCAGAACAGCTTTTAAAATGACAATAAAGGCCACTTACTGCTGGTGCCAGCAGACTGTCAAGCAGGAGGCAGGAAAGTTTAAAGTGAGCTGAAGGGTAAAGTGAAGGCCGCACATTGAATGAGACATGCTAATGCTAACTGTCAGCATAGCTTCAAGCTCCTCGGAAATGGTAGCAATTTTATTGGCTGCAGATTTATATCAGACGTTATCAAAGGTAATCCTGGATATTTCAGTGTTTCTGTATTTTGTTGTTTTAATTATTTGGTCACAGGCAAGTTAATCGACGCTACGTTAGCTAACGTTAGCTCTGCACGCCTAAATGTCACCTTATTGACAGCTAGCATCGGTCGGCTTTCTGCCCTTTCTGCGATGTTTTATGGAAAAGTTTGTGTTAATTTTGATGACCTCACAAACTGATCGCCCGAAGCCCATCAAATAGCTACCAACACTAAGTGTTATAGTTCTGTGTTGGACTGCTTACACCGTTAATGTTTTCAGAAGTTTGTTGTTAATGGTGTTTATTGAGAAAACAGTAATTAACACTTGTACTTTTTTGTGGGTTTCAGCTAGTGCCCTGAAAAGCAGTGGCCCCATTGGAGCTGGGTATGTTTCATTGTAGTGTTGAATGTGTGTGTTTTAATACCAATATTCAATAACATATCAGAAAGAAATGCTTAGTAATCGTGGTTTTCTCCCTCAGTGTGGTCCATGCATCTCGCTGTCTGCACACATCATCCCAGAGTCTTGCTCCGGTGCCCCCTCTGCCAGAGAAGGGAGGGAAGGTCCGCCATGGCTTCATCCCAGAGGAGTTATTCCAGCTGCTGTACCCCAAAACTGGAGTAACAGGTGTAGTCTTTAATCAAAAATGATCATTTAATATTATTCATATGTTGTCTTAAAGAAAGTGAAAAGTCACAGAAAATTGATTGTGTGGACACAGTATTTTCTCTGAATCAACTGGATTCTTCAACTTCTCTTTTTTGCAAGGACTACTTAAAGACTGGTATGTGATTATGAGCAAACAGCAATTTGCTTCCACTGAAAGCATCCAGATGATTGGTGAACGTGCTTCATTTGACAGAAACAGAACTTTTGAAAACTCCTGTTTTTGTGAATGCATTCACAATAAGTATTTGTTTAAAAAAAAAAAACCTGCAGCGTGAATGTTTTTTTTTCTTCATACCTTTACAAAAAGAAATGAATAAGCTAATCAAAAGCAAGTAAGAACAAAAGTGAAAAATAAGTCTAACAATTAAACTTTTTTCATAGATGGTTCTTAAGATTCTGTTTAAATATATCAACAGTCTCCAAAGGTCTTAAGTGCAATGGTAGTTACACATCTCACTTTTACTTTGTATTTCCCCTCCTCTCTCAATAGGACCCTACATGCTGGGTGCTGGCCTCCTCCTGTACATGCTTTCTAAGGAAATCTATGTCATCAACCATGAGACATTCGCTGCAGCCTCCATAGGAGCTGTGATCATCTATGGTGTGAAGAAATTTGGGCCAAGTGTTGGAGCTTTTGCTGACAAACTGAACGAGGTAGGCTGATAACCACTGCTTTTCTTTCTTTCTTTCTTTTTTTTGTGGTTTCATATCCCTTTTGTCAAGTTTTATTTATTTATTTTGTTTGGACACAGTGGAGAGAGTACTGTACCAAAGGACTTTTCTCTTGTGCACGACCTTTCCAATGACCCCAATATTTTCTGCTGCTTTTGTCTTCAGGAAAAAGTGGCCAAGGCTCAGGAGGTGAAGGACGTCGCCATGTCCAGCTTGGTTCAAGCCACTGAGGATGAGAAGAAGGAGCAGTGGCGAGTAGAAGGAAGGGCGATGCTCTTTGATGCCAAGAGGGTAAGCATCACCATCCTTTCATTTCTGTTTTTATATTCCAGTATCTTAACTTAAGTATTCCAGTTAACATCATTTTGACAGCTGCCACCTTCAGCTCCAAGAGCAGAAGAATTATAACCTTGTGTGGGTCTGTAGTGTAGTGGTTAACACATTAGCCCTAAGCAGTCACCACAGCTGGTAGCTCTGTATGTTTGATTTAGCAGATATTTTTACACCTGATGCCGTTTCTGATACAATTCGAAGTGAAATTTCTCCTACTGGGATCAAACCAGGGAGATTCTGCTTCTTAGGCAAATCCATAAACAAGTACACCGTGCAGCAACTTTTCCATTAGTACCTACTCACGCCGGCTTGGCTCAGTGCGTTTTTTAGGGTTTTTCCATTAGGTCATAGTACCTGATACCGGGACCATTAGTCCTTAGTACCTACAAAAATCAAAACTGTCATCTTTGAAACTCTGCAAGGGAAATGGCTACAAAAACCAATGCCGGGTTCCCCGACTCTGACGAAAAGCCACTGACCAAGCAGCAGGTATCACATCACTTTGACGTACACCTTTGTTGTGGCGTTCGTGTTGCGTACAAATGATGTCACGGGACGTTTAGCCGTGTTGCAATAACAACACGGTGCATATAGGTGGTACTAGACAAGTACTAATGGGTAAAGAGGCTTTAATCTGCCAGTGTCTACAACAGAGACTACGCCTAGTGATAAAATAAATGATTACATCAATATTTATTTATTTTTTGATCCTTGGTGAACTTGATGATCGTGGCTTGACACATGACTAATGGTCATTTGTAACATTACTCTCGTCTTATTATACAGTGCTCCATTTTCTTTTCAATGTCAGTTTAAAAATTTTTTTTCCATCAGTTTCTCTGATAATTTCTCTGATTGAAGTAGGCAGTGCTCAGATGGATTTATTGTGGCTGAAGTAAACACCCGTTTGTGAGCGCATGTTGATCCTGAAGCTGAAAACCTGGGTTACCAAAGAGTTGATACCAATTATCTGCGACTGGGTTTTAGGTTTTATCAAGCAAGCTAACACAATGACGGCCCGGCTGTGTTGAACTTGCTTTGTAGTGTACCCCACAGTACTCTGTGGGAACCAAACGATCTGTGGCGAGACTTATTTTTTTGTTAATGTGAGTTGCTCATCACTCTGGGTGGCTATACCAGTGTTGATAATAACTGGGTACTTTCAAAATGACATTTTTCAGTTTAATGATACCACTGTTTGAAATATGCTGAATAATATGTAGGTTAGACTCGTTCTCTCATGCAATTTTAGTGTAATTAATTTGGCAACAAAAGGAAAAATAATTTGAGGCCATTCCTGGCTTATTATTCCATCCATCCATTTTCTGCCGCTTATTCAGTTTTGGGATGTGGGGGCAGCAGTCTGACAGAGATGCCCAGACTTCCTCTTCTAGCTCATCTGGTAGGATGGTGAGATGTGTCCAAACTCTTTGAGAGACATCTCTCCGATGTGTCTTGGGTCTTTCCTGGAGCCTCCTCCCTGCCGGACATGCTTGAAACACCTCACTTAGGAAGGTCCAGCAGGCGTTCTAGTCACATGCCTGAATCTAAGTTGGTTCCTTATGATGTAGTGGAGTAGCATTTCTGCTCCCTCCTGAGTGACTGAGCTCATCACCCTATCTCTGAGAGAATCCAGCCACCCTTCAGAGGACGCTCATTCTTTCAGTCACTGTCCAAATCTATTAGCCACGGGTGGGTGTAGGAACATGGACTGACCGGTAAATCAACAGTAACCGTTAGTCCTGGGCCTAGCCTAATATTTATCTAATTTTAAACAATTTTTCAGCATATTTATTTATTTATTTATTTGTTTGCCTCCTCCAGGAGTAGTCTGTGAAAAGAAAATGTGTAACTTGTTGAATCCAACCACATGATGGTGCTCATTCTCACACAAATGGAGAATTTCCACTCAAAATAAACTCAGTATACAAATGTTGCCAGATTTCGGACTGACAGTACCATTTTAACATATATAGCTAAACTATCTTGTATAGATGTCACAATAGAATGAATTTAATTCTTTAGTCTGTATATAAATGCATTACAAATGTCACAGCCCTAATTTGTTTGGGACACAGCACTACATGATTGAAGTCTATGTCTGAACATGTCCTGACTGAAAACACATTTTTTTACTTCAGTTATATCTTTTGTTAAAAGTTTTTTTTTTTAAATTATTTTGAAAAAGTATCCCTAGAGCTGGAATTTCACATTAAAGCTGTTACAGTTAAACATTCCTATCTTCTGTTTTCCTCTCAGAACAACGTGGCCATGCTGTTGGAGACCAACTACAGGGAGAGGTTACATATGGTGACCAATGAGGTGAAGAGGCGCTTGGACTATCAGATTGCGCTGCAGGACCTCAACCGTAGGCTGGAGCAAGAGCACATGATTAACTGGGTGGAGAAGAGCGTCATCAGCAGCATCACACCCCAGCAGGTCAGTCTTTATTTTTCTTATTTCTTTTCTAGCTTAGGGTGCTGACATCCAATAAATAAAAGTTATTAAAGAAAACCTTTTTATTTATTTTTCATGAAATGTCAAAAAAACCAAACAACAGAAATCTTTAAGGATTTAAAAATAAAAGTCTCATATTTGGGCCGTGATGGTTTAGTTTGTCAGATATTTCATGTTTACTGATTTGCTTGTGTTTGTTTTATATCGGCAAAGCTCGTGTTGGCAGAAAAAGTCTTGGTGGAAGATTTAAAAAATGTCAATGTTTTTTTCTCTAATTTGTTATATGCATATGTATTTTTACTGTCTAATCAATTCACTTCTAGACCAACTCCTTGTATGTTTCAGAGTTTTAATATCTTTTTTTGTTTTGTTTTGTTAGGAGAAGGAGAGCATTGCCAAATGCATCACAGACCTGAAGGTGTTGGCCAAGGCCACTCAGGCCAAAGCTACAGCCTAAACTGTCATCGCTCTACAGAAGCCTCCTCTAGTCCCGGACTCATCGCCCGAAGACGAGACGTCACCTTTCTTTGCAGAATAAACTATTCTTTCTTTATAGATTGTCTCTGTCAGCGTTATGGGTGTGTACAGTATTTACACGTCAGCAGATGATAAAATAAATGGTTCTCTTATCATCTTCAGCTGGTTGTGTCTTTCTTATTCAGAGTTTGCTCTATTTTGTGAGTGACATCACAGTTTTATATCCATGGATAGTGGCACAAGAATAGGAACACTTGAGACCTTTGATCCCCCTGTAGGAAGAGGAGGAAATGCTGCTATGAATAATTTCAAAACCTTTGGCCTCATAATGTGCCACTACCTTTTTTCCATGCTTCAAATACTTATCCTCAAGTGACAAATTGGGCCGGCCCTTGCGATCTGTCACTCCCATCACGTAGTTGCACTTTGATCCTGCTGCTTTCACGAGGAAGTTAAGGAAATTTTTCTCGAAGCTGTTTGTGAGGAACACACCCGCTATGAGACCTGTTGGTGCCAAATTCGTTTGAAAGAAGGGAACGATGACACCGGAGCAGAGCTGAGGCTACAAGGTAAAATGGCATGCAGCAGTTATGTGAAGGTCAAGTGACAGGTTATATAGGAAGTGGTTTAAAAAGGAAAAAGCTGCTGAGAACAGCACTGTGTCCTGCTCTGAAATGTGACGTTGCTTTTACAGAAAGTGTGTACTTGTTGCCATGAAAGCTCATCACCTTCAGTCATAGCTTAAATATACATAACCAAATAAACTAGTCTTAACCACTCGATGTGTTTAGAAAATGTGTATGTAGCCGCAATAACAACCTGTCACTTATACCAATATCTAACACAAACACCGAGGCTGGTTTGTGTATTCATGAGTCTTCAAGATAAATTATTATTGAGACTGTTTGCTAATTTAGTCCTTGGACTTAAAGCAGTTCTTGTAATTGATTTACTTTATATTAACCTCTACTTGCTTGATTAGTAACTCTGCGTATATTTATATTTAATCTGTGTTTAATTTTTAATGGAAAAAAAAGCACTACCCATGATAACATGGTTATAAATAACAAGAAAACAGGCCTCGGTGGTGTCACTTGTATGGAAAAGCCTTGTTGTAGTTTTCTATGCTGAAGCAATAAAAGCACACTGAACTGAGGAAGTGTTTCTTTGCTTATCAAATCAATTTGAACTCTAAGTGCTAAGAAGAAATCTTTTGCTCCAAGCTGTGAGAATCTGAAAACTTTCCAACGTAAACAAATCATTTTGTGTTTCTTACAGGTTCAAGTGGTTTCTGTGTGATTCCTCCCAGTCTAAAGTTTAAAGCCGGGGTAGACTGAAGATGTTTGGGAACAGTGCCCCCTTCTCCTATTTCCCAAAGTTGGTTGATTTAATTTTCCTTTTCAAGTTCACTAGTTATGTTTAATATGCTATAAGACGCTGATTTGCGGTGTTTCTGATACATACCCGTTCACACCCTTACATAATAAAACAGCACAGTGCCATAGTAACCCTGAAGCTTACTTGAGCTGTGGACTGCGGATAGCTTATCTTCATATCGCTGAGCTTTGACTGAGATGATTTTATGGAGGTGGAAGGAAACTGAATGTTAAGGAATCATTTCTTCTTCTTCAGGGGCTTCACATCGGAGGACCTCCCTCCGAGGCGGGCTTTCCAACAAGATGAAATTAGGGAGAGTCCGCTGAGGAGAAGTGACTCAACCAGACCCAGTGGAAGATCTATTTACAGTATGTCCAGGCATTACAACACCTCATATCTAGGTATACATATTTTATGATGATATTGCACAAAATCGAATGTTCTTTACATCAGTACAGAGAAAGGAGTACTCGGAGACACTGAGCAAAAATCCTGACAGCATCAATGTCAGAGTGGAGGTAAATGAGTATAAACTCTACATCATCATGGACACATACACATTACTAACAGCACAACATTTAGCTCTCATCATCACTGACCCTCCTAATTGAACCCACAGCATCTTTTCACCTGTGAGATTGATGGCCAGGAGGTGAAGACCGTGGACGACTGCGTGGCTAAGCTCAAGAACCTGGATGCCAAAGGTCGTCTGTGGCATCAGGAGATGATCATGGAGGTTCAGGGACCATATCTTCTGCTCAATGACATTGAGACCAAAGTAGGTTCATCACTTCTAGAAGAACAATGAAATGTCTGGAACGGACATTATAGTATGATTGTTGGACAGAGTTTTGAGTCAGCACACCACCACAGTGGATTTGAAACCCTCAAAATGTGACTGAAGTGAGGATTTTCAGTTTTAATTCAGGGGGTTTAAAAAAATTGCACTGATATTATTGACATATATATATATATATATATATATATATATATATATATATATATATATATATATATATATATATATATGGACAGGTGATTCCCTAATGTGTAGAACTCATGGACATCATCAAACGCTGTGTTTCACCTTCAGCTGCTGCTTGTTTGTGGGTCTCTGCCTTCAGTTTTGTCTTTAGTGACTGAAAAGCTGGTCGGTTGAAGTAAAGAATATTATTTATTTTCCTCTCTTGGTTTGCTTTGGGTCCATTTGCACTGTGAAGTGCTGTCCAATTAACAGTTTTGCAGCATTTGGCTGAATCTGAGCAGAAAGCACTTCACAGTCCATCCTGATACTTCCATCAGCAGTCACATCATCAATAAACACTAGTCTATTGGTGAGGGATCCACTGGCATCCATACATGTTCACGCCATAGCATTGCCTCCATTGTGTTTAACAGATGTGTTATGTTTCGATCACGAGCTATTTCTCTGTTTTTCTCTGTTCCATCATTCCAAAGATTTTTCAGAGCTGTGCAAGCTCTCTAAGATGTTTTCTGGCAACGTTTAATCTGACCTTCCCGTTCTTAAATATAACCAGTGGTTTTGTATGCCTAACTTGTGGGGATAGGTTAATTGGATAATCCAAATTGCCACTAGGTGTGAATGTGCGAGTGAAAGTGAGTGCGAATGGTTGTCTGTCCCTGTGTGTTGGCCCTGCGACAGACTGGCGACCTGTCCAGGGTGTACCCCGCCTCTCGCCCTATGACAGCTGGGATAGGCTCCAGCGCCCCCCGCGACCCTGAAAAGGATAAGCGGAAGCGAACGGATGCTAAAATAATTAAGACATCAATTAACCGATGCTAAACCAGATTGTTGTGGCCACTACTAAAGTTGTTGCTGTCTCTGATTATTGGTTTACTTTGTTTTGTGATCTTAATGATGGCTTCCCACATTTACATTGACTCATAATTAAAATGACAGTGAAAAGCTATAAAACACAAATTCATCCCTTTGAATTAACTTGAGATATTAAGTCTGCTTCATTTGTCATTAACTAACATGGGAGCAGGCCTCACCTGTTAGCTGTCCAATTAACTTTGGGCCTCTCCACATGGGGCACTGTGTGTCTGTAATTCCTAAATATTTTATGCAGCACTTTTATTAAACCTCTCGAATTAAAGCGGAAAGTCTGCACTTCAATCACGACTTTATTGATTTAAAATCTGCTGTGGTGATTGATATACAGCAGCAATAATGCAAACTTGTCTGTGCAGGAAGTGAAATGGTATAGTAATGTTACTTCATTGTCTCAGTTTGTTAGTAAAATTATGTAAGTTTGGGATTTGAGGCCACTATTTAATGTTATTGTTCCACTTCATCCCAAAGGGTCCTGATGGGTTTGAGATTAAGGTCACTTTCTTCAACAAAACTAAATATAATTCTGTGCTGTAGCAGTAACATTTCCCACACCAAAGAGTATATAAAAGTGCAACCAGGTGAAGCAAAACCGTTACACAACCATAACTGTTTAAAGCGCTAAGCTGTGTGTGAGAAAAATTCTCTAATTATGAAATGGAAACATCTGAAAAACATGTAAAATATGTATGAGCAAAATAAAATGCCAGACCATTTTTAAAATTCCCCTTTTCCCTCTTTTTAAAGACTTTCAGTGTTGGCTATTAACGTTCGATCAATCTGATTTTGACAGACAGAACTGGACTTGGTACCTTTGAGCTGTATCGTGCAAATCAAAGCTGTGCTGGACAGCTGCGACTTCAACTCTCTGCTGGCGATAACTGTGCAGGAACGCAGCAAACGCAACCGCCGGTGCTTCATGTTCCAGTGTGAGGAGACTGGGGTGAGTTAACTTTGACCTCCTCAAAGTCGCCAGAGATCTGATGATAATTGTAATGTCGATTTTTCTTCCCGTTTGCTCTATCAGGCCGATCTGATCAAGAGCGACCTAGATAAGGCAGTCCAAAGAGGAGGTGGTAATCTGGACCAACACAGAGAGCCTCCGGATGTCAGGTAGGGTGTTAAAAAAAACGAAAAACCTAAAACATGGGTAAGATTTAATTACAGGGAAGCAGGAAGGACAAATGTGGAAAGTACAGTACATTCATTAATCATTTCTTTCCAGGAATGAATTTGAACCCATGACACAACATAGGCTGGGAAGTTTCCGTCAGACTGCGCCCCCCTTTATGCAGGAAGAGTGGAGAGCTCCAACCCCAGACTTCATGGCCCCATCGTGGCGAGAGCCGGGTACAGTAGAAACATAAAGAAATTATCATTATTATCCAAGAGAAATTCAATTTATTTAATGAATTCACTGCGACTGAAATTCACTTTTTACATTTCTTCTCTGCAAATAAGAAATAAACTCAGTATTTTTAGTATTCCGAGTTTAAGTCACACCAGCTTCTGTTGAAATTTTTTTTCTCTCTTTGTTGCAATGCAGATCATATGCCTTCCTCACGTCCCTATAGTCCACAAGTAGAACCAATGAACCGTTTAGACCCGTATGACATGCAGAGCAACCCAGAGATGGACCGTGATAAGACAGAGTCACAGAGGAACACGGTTAGTGCTGTGAAAACTTCTGTATTTTCTATGAATTATTGAATCTTCCTGTGGAATTATCTGTCTTATCTTGAGAGTTTCATATGATGCTTTCTTTTAGGACATTTTGAACCATGTTCTAAATGATCTGGAGATCTTCGTGGGCAAAGTTACAGCTGCAGTAAACACACCTGGACAGCAGGGGGACATGGGCAAGAAGAAGAAGACAAAGAAGAAGAAAAGCAAGAAAAATGGTAATAGCCTTCATCAGTCTATGTTTTTCACAAACAAGTAACCTATGAAGGATAACCTACAGATACAGGCAGTTTAATAAGTGCTTAATGTGACTGCTTATCAGAGCCCTCGGGACCACCCCTCAATCTGCCTTCTTTGGATGAATATGCCTTCTTTCTTCAGAAAGTCAAATATGGATTCAATCTGCTGGTAAGTCCTTCAGTTCAGTCTCTGCACATTACAAACTAACGTGAGGAGTTTTACAACAAACTTGTCTAAATGCTTACAGTTGTGACTAAAAGCACTGGTGTGTGACTGAAAGAGTCGTTATCATATTACAGGCCCAACTGGACGGCATACTGGTCAATCCTTCTGCTCCTGAGTTTGTCCACGTGCTCTTCTCAATTTTAAACATGGTAAGCTCACTACTGCTACGACTGCTGCTATATTATGCACAGTGATGGGAATAACGGCGTGTGTCAGAACAATGAGGCGACTTCTGTCTCCAGGTAGAAACAGGAGTGATACACCTGCTGCTGTCAGACCTGCAGGTATCAGGTTGTGATGTTCTCCTTTATAGTGGACAGAAATTACTTTTTTGGAGTGGCACAAAGAATTTGTGTGGCATCTTATTGAATGCAGAACAGCTGATGGTTCTGTAAATAGTTTGAAATGGTTATTTTAAAAAAAGGTAAATGGCTGCAAATAACTTTGTTGTTTGCAAAACCTGTGCATAGGATTTTAAAATTGACAATTGCATTTAAAGTTATGAAAGTTTGAAATATGATTCAATAGACATGTTTGTGGTTGTTACAGTAAAAAAATCACTTTTTCTACTCAGATTTTATGTTTTCTGACTGAGTTTAGATCAATTGTGTTAATACAGTCTGTCAAAATAAAAACATGACTGTAAATTCAGACACGTGAGTTTGCGCTGAAAAGAATGATACCAAACAAGGCAAAGTAAATAGTTTTTAAAGGTGAAATGTGGAGGGAAAATCAAAAGTAGTAAAAAATGGCCAATTATACCCTGGACCCCAGAGGGTTAAACTTTTTTTTTTAAAGTAACGCAATAGTTACTTTTCAAGTAATTAATTACTTTTAGAAGCTTGTAACTCAGTTACTAACTCAGTTACTTTTTTGAAGAAGTAACTAGTAACTATAATTAATTACTTTTTCAAAGTAACTTGCCCAACACTGATAAGACATAGTGCTTGTTTGGTTATAACTAGATTCTTTCTTTTTTCCAACAGACAGTTCATCAGTATCCGTTTGACCTGCCTCCCAATGTGATCTCCCCCTTGCTGACAGACCCCGCTATAGGCCTGCTAAAGCAAAATGTCACCCCGGAGGAGAACCAGCTGTGGATGTTTCTGGGAGAGTGTTGGAACATCTCCAGGTGAGGCAGCTTTAACAGTCCTCTAACACTTTTACTAGTCTTTTTATCAAGCTTTGAACGTTCTCATATATAGCCCTTTAACTTTAACTACATTTATACCTTCCTTGGCACGCCCTAACTTGTTGTGGGCCGTGTCTGTTTGCATGTGCTGTATTCAAATTGATTCCTGTGTGCAAAAAGTGTTTAATTTGGAATAATCAATGTAAAACATAGAAATACTAAGAAAGAACCATTCCTTGTTTTCTGAATGACTCATGGATTCATTTTTAGTCAGAAGAGCTTTACGGTTGCTAAGTTGTGAAAATAAACTCAGACTCTGTGTTTATGCTCATCTGGAAGGACACCTGCAGCTGAGAATCATGTTCAAAGTTCAACAACCTCTTTAACATTTACAGCGAAAGACTTGAGGGATTGTTGTGCAACTTGTTTACCAGTTTTTTAACCACAGGCTTGACTTTTATTACAAATGAGAAATGGTTCACAAATATTTAAAGATTACTATTAGTCTGACTACACTTAGCCAAATGCCTCACACACAACCCAAAGGTTCTCTATTATTTATTTATTTACTGCTGATTTATGCACTATGAATAAATGAGTAATAAATAATATAAATAATTTTATATTATGGTAAACAAGGAGAACACAGTATAAAAAAAGAACCTTGCATTCATGAAGCTGTATTTTAAAACATGGATTTGAGCTTTACAGTTGTTGATGGAGCTAAAAGCGACCATACTTGGCCAAGAAAGTATTGCACTTTTTTTTTTTAAGTTATCAAATTCATTTGTCAGCTAATTGTAATGAAAATTATTTAAAAGGCACCAACAGCACAAACATGTTTGAGAGGCCCGGTTCAGTTGAAACTGGCTGACAAATGACAGAGTTGTCTAGCAGATTTATTTAAAATTTTAAACAGATGGTTAATAAAAATAAAATAAATAAGCCCTGTATCAAAAAGTAGCTTGTGCAACTTTTTTTTTTTTTTTTTTACCAGGTTGTATAAGTGTTATTTTCATGGATGAAGTTGTGCATTTTATAATTCCTGCCCTCTGTTTCACTTGCAGGTTTCGATGGCCGGACGATAACGTCCCAGATTACATCCCAGAGTTCTATGATGGCTGGCAGCCCCCTCCGCCCCCTCTTCTACCATCCCCGTCGCCTTTTCAGAACGGTCCAATGAGCAGAAGCAACAGCCAACGCTTCCCAGGCCGACCGACGCTGCGGCAGCCAGACGAGGTACGAACTTATTATGACCCCCTGGTTCATCCTTAACAAAGAAGCTCATCAAACAGTGTAGCATACCTGGGTGTGAACTCAAAGTATTGCAGCAGTCATGCCCTTTAAAACTTTTTGTTTCCGTGCTGATGCTTAATTGTTATGCTGTAGCTCCATCTGCTTTAGGAATTGGTTTGGTAATGTGTTTATAGCCTGGTAGATTAGCAGATTGCTTTGAACTGTTGTTTTGCTTACCTGAGTTTGTCTCCTAAACCAACTGCACAATCTCCACTAAGTGGTTGTATGAATTGTAGTCACTGCTGCCATCTGGCACTCAGCATCTTTAAATCTAAATTTTCATGGCAACAGAAAAACAATATCGCCAATGAGGCCATCATCAAGAGGTTTTTCAGTTAATCCTGGTGTATTTTATGACTTTTACAGTTTATGGGCAACAATCCATGGGGTCCATCACCTCCACCAGCACTGTAAGTGTTGTTACACAGCAGTAAATATGGCTTAATGATCACATTTCTTCAGTATACCCAACACTTTTTCCTCCAATTTTATGCACTGCCAATACGAAGTGTATTTCGTCTGCTGCTCTTTCAGCTCCAATGAACCACCCCAGAGCATGCGTGTCATTTACAACTTCATGGCCAGAAACAACCAAGAGCTGAGTGTTATGAAGGGTGAGGTGGTTGAGGTGAGATCACAAATATTATTCAACAACTGCAAATACAAGATTTATTCTTACCTTTTCCAACACAGTATAAGAATTGTCTCTAGCTTTAAATAAAAGCAGGATCTGTAGTGTTTATCTGATGTAGACTGTTTTACATCATTGAAATTTAAGAAAACAGAGTAAAAAGCAAACCTTCATTTACCGGGAACTGGATGAGGATTTTGTTTTAGGGATATACCATCACTCTGAGGGGATCTGGATTATCAGGTATCATTATCAATGTAATGCAACAGTAATTTGGGGCATTGCAAACTTAAATAAAACTTAAATTTAAAATGTGTTGTAGATAACTTTTTCCAGCTCCAAAAGAAGAAAAAGGGGAACTGCAGATCTTTTCAATTCCTTCCAGCCTTTCAGCCACTGTCACATATTTTCCAACCAGTATTGTAACTATTGTGAACCTTATAGAGGAAATTAAAATGCAAAACTAGAATCTGAAATAACTCTAGCAAACACTGCAGCTGCAGCACAGAATGACTGACAGATAAGATTAATATTTCTTTAAACTTGGAGTTTCATTGCCAAAATCCAAAGTATTTGAGATATTTGGATTTGGATCTTTCACAGGTGATCCAGAAAGCAAAGCAGTGGTGGCTTGTTCGTAACGCGCGTAACCAGGAAGGACATATTCCTCTGAATGTTTTGGAGTCGTTAGGGAACCCCGAACCCGTGGACGACCTACCGGTGAGCTGAGCCGCAAGCAACCTGGGAACCCATCAACAATTATCTGTTTCCAGCAGGACGACTTATCATAACTGTTCTGCTTTTCTTTTCTTACGAATTGGGATGAATGTTAAATGTGGAAGAAGTTTAATGTCATGTGGTTTCAAGATTTTGGCAAATGCTTTTACTCTTTGAATCTCCACACTGTTTACTTGCTTGCAGTCAAACAGCTGCTCAAATAGACAGACAGATACTTTATTGATTCCACAAGGGAAACTGATTTGTTACAGCAGCATAATAAAGAGTAGAAATGTTACAGTCTACAATAAACAACACAGTTAAAAATGAAAGTGCGACAGGCGGCTGGTAAGGGCCTTACACTATGAGATAGTGCAGGAATTAATAAATTTACTACAGTGATAAACAACAAAAAAAGTCAAATTAAGTCAGTTAAAAAGGTCTGAGGGAGAAGGAGCTCTGCTGCCTCTTGAGTGTGGAGTGGAGTGGGTGTGATGAGTTGTCCATGATGGAGAGCAGTTTGTTCAGTGACCTCTGACGCTAACGGACTCAAACGCCTCCACATTCTGACCAATGATGCTTCTGGCCTTCTGGATTAGTTTGTTGATCCTGCTGGCATCTCTGGCACTGATGCTGCCCCACCCACCAGATAACGGCAAAACAGATGGCACTCGAAAGGATCTCCAACATGTTGCTGCAAACATTAAATGATCTGAGCTTCCCTAGAAATCGAGCAATGTGGTTTTCCATCATTGTTTAAACACTACCCGCCAATCAGAAACCAGAAAGCCTCATGTCAAAAATACTTTGTGCCTTGCGTTCAGATTGGGCATATTCAGAAGCGTGTACATAAATAAATATGTTTGCTCATAAACAGCCTTCACATTTGATATTTCAGTCTTCCTTCCAGCGAGATCCTCGCGGCCCTGTCACTTTGGACAGGTCCTCCTCACCTGCAGAGGTGCAAGCCTGGCTTGAGTACAAAGGCTTCTCCAAAATGTGAGTGGCATTCTCCACGGAGTAACAGACAAGTTCATGTTTGCAATCTATATAACACTTGCATTTAATGTCATTTTATTTCTTCTCTTGTACAGCACTGTCAGGAGCCTCGGGGTGCTGAGTGGACAACAGCTTCTGGGAATGAATAAACAAGAAATAAGGACTGTGTGTCCAGAGGAGGGGGGCAAAGTCTTCTTCCAGCTGCAGGCTGTTAAGTCAGCCATTGCAGTAAGTAAATTTGTTATAATACGCACACACTCACAGTTAAATGTTAGCATGTAAGTAATAATTTATCCTGTTTCCTGCAGCTGGCCAGTGAACCGTCAGGCATGTACAACGGCCGCTACTAACGACCTGCGTCACTGCGCCGGCCCTTCAGATGTTTCTCATGTGTGCAATTAAGGGTGTTGAATTTAAACTGTCTGAATTGATTTCGCTGCTTTTCCATAAATTAAACTGTAACAAATGTTGATTTGCTGTTTGAAGTGGCAAACTCGAAGATTTTAATTTTCAATGAACATGCGCAGTGCTCGCCATCAAAGGTAAAAGTCCATTGATGGAGTGGTGGGAACAGTACTCAGACGCAAAGGTGGATGTCAGAGACAGGGGGGGTTATCTGATAACTGTTATCTAAACCGGTGACATCATTCTGCATCTGTGTGGTTACTGTTTGCCTAGCAACAAGTCCAAAGTGGACTGGAAAAAATGCTTGTGGACACAAATGAAGAACGGTTTGGAGTTGTCTTTTCAGGAAACTGGACAATGCTATGGAGAATTTAGCCCATGATGAGCCTGCTGATTAAAACAATGCAACATTAATATATTTGCAGGATTAAAAACATTGTTTTTGGTGGTTATCTTCCTTAATAGAACGCTGTATTAAATTACTATTATTTTAATTAAGCATTTTCTACTGCTGCAGCTTGGCATGAAAAGAATTTAACTGGTAAAACAGTCAGTCAACAATTTTCTGCTACTATTCACCCAAAAAACAAACCAAAAAAAGCCAAGAAGTAACTTTCATCCACATCAAACTGTTAAATGAGCTGCACAGCTCTTCAGTGAGGATACTATTTGCTTTCACTGCACCCTGCTGTTCACAGACTCGTACTGTGCAGCATAAAGTCAGATCACAGCTACTTACAAAATGATGGACCAATTTATTCAGTTATTTCCTGACCAGTAAGCACAGCTGCTGCCTGAGGTATACGAGTTTGCCACTTTCAAAGGAAGCGTCTATATATATATATATATATATATATATATAAAACGTATCAATGACAGCAATTAATTGTCAGTTACTCAAATACTAGTTTATACCGTAATCTTGCTTTTTTGTGCTTCCAGTAATTTCGACTTTGTATAGTTTTTCCTGATGAAATAAAACGAGTACGTATGTAAACAATGGCTTCATCCAGCATTTGCCTCATTGACTGTGTCGTGTGTGATCAACAAAAACATGAGAAACAATCGTGTGTTTTGTTGTGAAAAAACTGAATCGCCAAAACAGAAAAGTCAGAACAACAGTTTCTTTAATCTGTTTAAAAAAAAATGTCCTCGTGATCAGTGCAAATTATTATTTTTTCCCCCACAAACCTAAAACCATAACTGAGTTTAATGGCTTGAACATATTTTTGGCAGTGTAATGTGATTAAAGCAGGGTACAAGCAAAGTTAACATTGATGTTATTTCAGCAGTTGCATTAATTAACATTTTTCAGGACTTTCTCGGCCTTGTTACTTTCCCCACTGGGCCATCCTGTTGTTTATCGGACACTTCATGAATCTTGGTGACTTCATGTAGGCAGCAATCCTCTCCAGAGCCTACAATGATATAGGAAGACATCTGGTTAAAAAACAAAGCAAAAGCTACCTAGCGGTGAGTTTCAGTAATGTCATTGACATGGGGGCTCCGGGAAAGAAGCCAAAGTGACTGAATAACTTTGTAGTATATATTTGAGAAAATACAAAGTGTAAGTTGCACTGATGGTATCTGATGAACACTGAAGTCTTCTCACCTCAAAACGTTTCATTAGATCATTGAGGTTCTTGAAGTTCTCCAGGCATTTAGGCTCGAGGGCCCTGTGTTCATCCAACAGCTCGTACATAACGAAGTCCACAAAAGTGATCTGTTGAAGGCAGCAGAATTTATAGTATAATCAAACAATAATTCATGAGCAGCATTAAACTTAAAGAAAGCCGGTCCTCTCTGCGAAATTTTATAGCCTATCAAAGTTCAACATTTTGTTTTCCATTCACAAACTTACTGTCTGGTTCGCTTTCATCGCTCTAATCATCTCTAAACAGCCTAGGTGTAATCAAGAACCGGTATTTATGGAAGTTTGTTTCTGCCACTTAAAAAAACATTTTTGCCATTTACAAATACAAACTTTGGGTTATTAACTCAAACTTTTGGACTATTGAAATAATAACCTGACTTTTGATAGATGGCATTTTCCCCCAGTGGTTTTAACAAGCTTCCATAGTAGTCTTGGCTCAGGCAATAAAATGTGTTAATGGCTAATTGCAGAGTCAGCAGTTTGATTTTTGCAATGCAAACATCCCCCCTGACTCCTGTCCCACAGAAACAGGTGACAGTTTAGACTTGCATCCACAATGATGAGCACTTCAGAGTGGAAAAAACAGCCTACACAGAAATTCCTTTTCTTTTCTTTTCTTTTCTTTTCTTTTCTTTTCTTTTCTTTTCTTTTCTTTTCTTTTCTTTTCTTTTCAAATTCCGCCCCCTAGTGTGGGCACTGAATACAAAGCAAATACAAAGACTCTCCTTTCTTGTTTATGGAGTAGCATACCTTGTCACCAACAAACCACTTTCTTCCTCCGAGGAAATCCGAGAACTGCTTCAGTGTACACTGCAGATTCTTCAGGTAGTCTGGCTTCTGATCCTGATGTCAGAGAAATGAAATTGGCTTTAGTAGAAATTAGCAGTTATTAAAATGAATATTTTTTCTTTCTTCTTTAAAATTTAACACGCACAATGTTTAAGTAGGTCAGCTTAATAAAGGCAAGCCTGAGGTCCATGGCCTGATTCTCCAGGACGTCCACTCGGATCTTTTCATCCTCAGTCTCTCCACCTGTTATCAAACGACACCTTAGAGGTCCGAGTTACTTAAAAGCATTGGCAGTATTAGTTTGTCAATTAATATAATGTAAAAATCTACAAAGAAATCGCCTCTTTTGAACAAAGTATTAATTTGTTATAAATTTTTAAAACTTACACATGTTGTGCTTACGAGCAATGTATCTCATGATAGCATTGCTTTGCGGTATTTTCCTGTTTCCATCGACCAAGTAGGGTAGCTATGGTGAGATGTGAATTGCAGCATTAGTGTTAGCTGATGGTTTAAATTTGCAAACTTTCCAAATAATTTTATATTTACAGGTTAAACTCTCTTACGTTGGGAAAGTCCATTCCAAGTTTGAATTTGACGTCAGTCCATTGGCTCTTGTCGTAGTCGGGAGCTGCGTAAGAAAACGTGACGTGAGTAAACCCGATGCTCAGCCCGAATTATGACAGATTTGTATCACTGGGTTAAAATGCTTAGTTACCTTCCCCACAGACGTATTGCTTTTCCTCATACTTGTCTCCGGTGTACTCCAGCAGGAGGCGGATGTGCTGGCCAAGCTGCAAATGTCCAATAATCAGGTGAGACACACATATCTGTGTTTTTTAGGCTAGTATACTGCTAGAGTATTTGAAAGTGTGCAATTGGATAGCAACTGGAATCCTGCAGTACTGACTTAAATAATCGTAGTCTCACATGGAACGCAGGAAAAAGATTATTTGCGCATTTACGCACGTGGCACAGTAGCAGTAACTTCAATAACTCACAGATTTGCGTTGTTCTGCACATCCATTTTTAGACAAATTTCTTATTTATAAGGTAGAATAAGGCACCTGGGCTGTATTGGTCCAGAGATCACACATACTGAACCACAGTCAACCTACTCTAGCTTCTAACGGAGGTTTCATCAATTTTCCTTCAGACGTTTGCCATGCCAAACACGCGTGTAAGACCTACACTGTGTTATGTGTAGATACGTCATTGGTTCTCTTCGTTTTGGAGGACATAACTTGTGCTGCTCTTGGCAGAATGCAGTTTTCATTATTAAAAATGAATTTTGTGATGAGAAATTAGGAGGTTGGTCACCTGCAAAACTTTTGATCCACATCAATCCATTTTTGCAAATTTCATCTGATTACATCAAAGTGTTCATAGAGTCAACTCTAACATGAAATAATATGAAAGAAAACCGCCTTGCAACCATCTTAAAGGGTTGGTTACTTTAATGCGTAAAAATAAAAGGCAACAAAATAACCTCATTATATCTTTTGGACCTGTTAAAAAGGTCAAAATTAGGAACAGTTGTTTTATTGACAGTACCTTTATTGACCTCAGCTGCTGAAGATAATCTAGATTTTTTTATTAGCTCTGTTTGATATAATAACTAAACAGCAGTGCTACAACAATCAGTCAGCCTCCTTTGACCCTGTACGCTTAGGGTGACTTTATTACACTGTAAATACAAACTCAACATTTCCTGGATTTGTTTCAAAGTAGGAGCTCTTTAATTCAACAATGAAAGTAGAACTTACCCCGCGAGTATCCCAGTAACCCAGTATCATTGTCATTTTGAATCCCTTTTCCAAATGTAGCTGAGGGAGACCTGGGCAGCTGCGGTGGTGCAAAGTGTGGTTGGTGAGCTGCTGTCTGCAGCCTATAAAAGGGGACAACAGGTGGGCCGTGCTTCTCTTATCTTTTGGTTCATGGATACAATAAATCTGCTGCATGATGCTGGACTGTGAAGACATTCATGCGTGTGTGTGTGTGTGTGTGTGTGTGTGTGTGTGTGTGTGTGTGTGTGTGTGTGTGTGTGTGTGTGTGTGTGTGTGTGTGTTGCTCTCAATGTCTTCCTTTCATGTAAATGTCTCATCTACACATCTGCATTCTTTATGATAATGTAATATATGATAACGAATATCCTCCACTAAGAATCTGCCCTGCATGAGACTCGTCAGTGATTGACACAGACTATGTATGAATCTGTCTTTGTTATCAAAGAGATAGCTGAGTCACGGTGAGTCTGCAAATCGGGATTCACAGACATCTAAAGAACAAGACGAAGACCGATATGAAGTTCATTTTTGCCAAGTCACAGTTCAGTTACCAGATTTACACTACTGTCTTTATCAGAGGACAGACTTTGCACAAGCTAGTCTACGTGCAATCTTGATGTAATTTCTCGTGCCAGATAAAACCTTCGATAAAACAAAGGGTCGTTTTGTTAAACGTGAAACGTAACTTAAATATAAATCCTGTCTTCATTGTGTCCAGTACACGCTGACAGGTCAGGTCATCTTTTCTACTCATTCTTATTAAAAATGAAAGTCAAACATAAGAAAAGGCACTTAGAAGTCCCAGTGATGTGTATTTTTAACAAACACAACCAGGATTACCGAACCTTTTACAAACAGCACGTACATGTCTCTGGGTGGACACACAATGCTTTGAACAATCAGTCATACTGATGACACCAAGACCCAAACTGAAAGGAGGAGTTTGTAGAGTTGGCTCACTTTCAGTTCCCTAAAAAACAAACAAACAAACAAACAAACAAACAAACAAAAAAATTGGTTTAACTTGTGCAAGGACTGAACACGGAGGGAGAGGATCAGCATACGTCACTGACTGTACTATTACTCAGAGATACGTTACTCAAAATTTGATGCGTTTCTTAGTTCTTTAATTTTGAAGAGATTGAGGTTTATAATTGGTTTGAGCTTTCTGCAGAATGTGACCCACATCAGGGGTGGAGATGAGCTGGACATGAAAACAAAGCAGTCTTTGTTTCACATCTTTTTACTCGCTCTGTCATATTTCCACAGAGCTCCAATGATTATCAGCTACTAGCACAAGTGGTTACTCCCTGTGTTCTTAATCAATAATGCCCTCAATGCTTGTTACTTTAGAAACCACTTCTAAATGCATTTGCTTTGAGAGTAAGAATATTTGAAGAATACTGAAGATGGAGAATTTTCGGGGCCTCCTCCAGGTCCCACAACTATTCAACCACGATCTCCATTTTGACCATGGACATTATTAAATGGCCGTTATATCGCATTTTAAACCAGTTTGGCTGCTTTCCACCTCATCCATCTTTTTTGCAGCACCAAAAATATATTACGTTAAAAAGTTCAGGACTGGCTGTGTTAGCATTTTAAATTTGTCTGTTTGCTGTAAATTTATTTGCTACATGTAAACAAAAATGTTAATGGAGCAGGTTAAACTTGCTTTATCAAAACCTTTTAATGAACTTGAAGAGACTCACTATAGACAGATAATATAAACAGAAAAGCCATTAAAATAATATTTGAATATCTCATTTTCTAGTCTTAGATTTACTAAGTCAGGCTGTATCTGATTGTAATCTTAAACTGTCTCAAACAATCAGTGGAGACTTTGTTAATGTTCATAATAAACATGGAAAAAATTGTTTTGCGCAGTCATGATGATTTCGATCTTTGACCGCTGCATGCTAATCAGTTTGTCCTTGAGTCCACGTTAGTGTTTGTGCCCAATCTGAACATATATATTTTTAAGCCTTTACTGAGATATTACTGCTAGTGCAGAGGCATAAGTGTGTATTTTGTTGATCTAAAAGTAAGCTGACCCTAATGGCTTCATGCTGTAGCTTGCTTTCCTTTGCTTATTTTCAGATAGGTGGCCAAACCTGTCATGTTATTTCAAGTTATAAAAGCCTGCTATCTCAGTCTACTCTATCTCTCTGGCAGCCTTCTACTCGTATATGGTCTCTACAACCTTTATTTGCTTGGCACTCTTATGGAACGCTTTCATGTAACATCTCAGTCATCCATATATGCCCTGCGCTCCTGGTGCCTTGAACTTCCACCCTCCATCCTACCTTTACAAAATTATTAATCAACATTGCTAAAATTGCAAGAAATTCTCTCTTTGTACAGTTGATGCAGATGACTTCCATCTTTGATCAGTCAGTGTTGGAGCCAGTGTACATGCAAACTTTATTATCTGTTAACATTATGAAAGCTTGAAAAAGAAATATGACACAAACTGTGAAAATACAGAAAAACAGACACTTCAATATTCTAATCGCCCTCTTCTTCAATGGTATCCTTTTGTTTCACACCAACCGTCTTCATGTCCTCCTTCACTGCAACCATGAATCTTCTATGTAGTCTTCATCTTCTCCTCCTGCCTGGGTGCTCCATCTTCAACATCCCTTGTTCAAAATACCCACGATACCCTCTCTGCACATGTCCAAACCATCTCAGCCTTGCTTCTCTAACTTTGTTTCCAAACTGCTCAACCTGAGCTGTCCCTCTGACGTACTCATTTCAGATGTTTTTTTTGTTTTTTTTTGGCCTGTCCCGTTTGGCTCTTTTGCCCTCAGAATTGTTGTCTAAAGGCAAAGAAAGATGCCCAACGGATTTACTTTACCAAACTGACCATCCCAGCCTTGCCGTAATGGTCCATTTGATTCACCTTTTATTGTTTATTTTATTTTCACTTACTGAATACGGGACAGACTTGACTGGGGGAAAGAAGGGGAGAAAGAAAGAGGGAAAGAGAAACAGCTGAGAAGAGGGACGGGGGAGAAGGGCAAAAGACAAAAACCAACAGAACGGGCAGAGAAAAAAAAATGCATATATCGATCACCTGGATCACCTGCTGAGAAAGAAAAAAGAAAGCAAGCAGAAGAGAACAAGAGTAATAGAATAAACAACATCACAATGATATATGGGAATATGACAGTAAATACTAAATATTAAACATTATTGTGCAGCACATAAGATCAACAGAACACAGTGTGCTTTGAGGTAGGAGCCAAAAAGGGTGTAGTTTGTGGGTGTGATCACCCGTGTGTACACCTGTGAGCATGGACGCGCTTGTTTTTTGTTTTTTAAAAGGTTCCTTCATGTAATAATCTGCTAGAGGGTGTGGGGGGGCCACAGCCCCGTCCTCCAGGGCGTGAAGCAGGTGTGGAGGAGATCAAAACTCCAGACATCCAGAGGCCCCCAGAACACAAGAGACCAAGGAAGACCAACAGAGGGGCAGCTGCGCCACTGTCCCAGAAAGAGCTGAGGAGAGTCCCAGATGAGGGCTCACTCAGCAGCCGCGGAGCAGAAGCCAGGGGGAGTTGCAGTGACGCGCCCGTGAGCTCTGCCGGCAGCCAGCTGCGCCTGAGTGACCGAGCCCCAGGCCGAGAGGCCGGGGGCACCCCACCTCCGAAGTGGCCCGAGCGAGCCCCAGGCTCCAGGCCCCGATAAGCGGCCGCCAAGGAGTGAGCCGGTGTGTACCTGGACGCCCATCCCCGGACACAAAGAACCACCAACGCACCGATGTCTGAGGGGGTCCGCCACTGGCAGGGGAAGTGGTGGTAGGGGGAGATAGGCCTCCAAACCTTGGAGGGCCTGAGATGTCCCCAGAGAGGTGGCGCCTGACACCCAACCTGACATATAGACACAGACATACAGGCACACACAGATACAAACATCCATTCCCACCCTCATGCTCTCATATGCACTTACTCCACACTCAACCAACGTGGAGACAGACATAAAGAGACGTTGTACACACGATCACACTCCCCAAGCGTACTCTACAAACCGGGTCTAGGTGCCCCCGCCCCTGGAGGGGGGAACTGCACCCAGACCCAGGTGGTGTTTCCCTTTTCCCTGCGGTGGGGGGAGGCAGACCGCCCCGACTCCGCAGCAGCAGGAAGGCTCCTCCTCCTAGCCCCCCTGCTCCAGCAGGTCGCAGAGAATGGGGGTGAGAGAAGACTCCAAACCTCCCTCCACCCGCTCATTGTAATGTTGATGCATGTGTGTTCTAAGGTGCATTTAAAACCCAGGAGGGCTTGGAGCTACCTGCCAGAGAGCAGCAGGTAAGCGCATGGTCCCTCCTGCTAGCCCTCAATGTCTACGTGTATTTAAAATTGAGGGGTGGGCAACGATGCCAGGGGTGAGGTGTACACCCTGATGGTACTTTGGACTCCGTATATCGTGCCCACCCCCAAGATCCTATATGTATGTGTAATGAGAGTGTGAGTAATGTGAATGTCTAAGTTGTGGGATAAAATTGAGGCAGAGGCAGCCAGAAGGGGACGGGGGGGGGGGGGGGGGGGGGGGTAGCCTCCTCTGCACCCTGGTGACATACCCCTACTCCAAGGCCCTGCATGTGTGGGTGGTTGTGGTGGAGCGGGAAGAGGGAGGCAGCTGGAGATGGGGAGGGAAGGAAGGGAGGGGCAAGTGACCCCTCCCTGGGGCCAGCTCCCCCGCTGACCCCAGTAGGCACCCCCATACTCCGCGACCCGCCAGGGAAAGGGGGCCCAGGCCCATCCAGACCGGGGCCCAGTGCAGCAGCGCCGCCCGGCCCCACAGAGCCCGGGACAGTCCACCCAACCCCACCGCAGGGAAAACTGCACCCACCCCACCATCCACTCATCTTCCAGACTACATAAGACAATAAACACCCAGGCTGAGATCTTCCTCCACCTCTCCTGTATCTCCCCCTCCTGCAGAGGGAGCTCCTGAGGAGAGGAAAGCTCCTGCAAGATGTGACAATCTCCCCCACCAGTTGAAGAGCCCCCCAGGTGGCTCGACGCACCGGCGGCACCCTGCTCCAGGGCTGGGCCCCCATGCACCCACCCGCCCACAACCCCGGCAACACACCAACCAGGACCCAAGCCCCCGAGGCCCGGTCCGGGTCCCAGCCCAGAGACGGAGCGCCCCCAGAACCTCACGCCCATCCCGGACCCACCCAGGGGCAGCCAGGTTGCCAGGTCAGTAACCCACGTCCGTCAGCACAGACCCTCCCCTAGCCCCGCTGCACGCAGCCGCGAGGAAACAGTCACCTGAGAGCCAACAGAGCCCCTAACCGGACATGACCGCTACCCCGGGTTGAGCCCCCCAAGGAAAATGCCTCCGGGGAACCCCCCGACGCCCTAAGCCTGTCCCTACCCCCACACCAATCACAAACTATGACCCCCCACCCCCCACTAGGTGATGGAGCTGATCAAAGGAGCCCAGAGCAATTGATCTGATGTGGTGGCAGAGGCTGTATCAAGGCTAATGTAATCTAATAGATAATTTCTATATTGGTTAGAATTAAGATTATTTTTATTTTTCCAGTTCATGAGGACTGTTTTCTTGGCTATGCATAGGGCAGTGAAAACCATATGGGCTATATTCTTTTCTGAAGTGACATTATCTAAGCTGCCCAACAAACACACTAAGGGGGAAGTTGGAATGTTACATTTCAGACACTTCGATAAGTCTTCACATATCTCGCGCCAAAACTTCTGAACTGGTGGACAGAACCAAAGAGCGTGGATATAATTGTCCGGTGAATTGGTTTGGCAGTGTGAGCAGTTGTTGGTAGACGTAAAGCCCATCTTGAACATCCGATGACCTGTATAGTGCACTCTATGTAATATTTTGTATTGAATTAATTGAAGACTGGGATTTCTAATTAGATGAAAGGTTTTTAAGCAAATCTGAGACCAGAAGTTTAGGTCTAAGTTAACTGATAAATCCGCTTCCCATTTTTCAATAGGAAGTGATATTGATTCATCTGTTTTAGAAAGCATTCTGTATATTTTGGATAGTAATTTGGGGGGTTTAAGAGTAAGAAATTGAACCACACTTGGTGGTGTTTGTAGTTCAACTTGACCCGGTTTAAATTTCTTTTTTACTATGGATTTAATTTGTTGATATTCTAAAAATCTTTTCTTGTTGATCCCATATTGTGTAACTAGTCCGTCAAATGAAATAAATTCTGTTCCTTCTAGTATATGTTCTAAGTATTTGATTCCTTTATCACTCCAATCTGAAAAGTTTATCATATTATTGTTTTGTAATATGTCAGGGTTGTTCCAGATAGGTGTACGTTTGCATGGGATTAATGAAGACTGCGTCAAACTCCCACCATGCTGTCAGAGAAGAGCTGATGTTGATGCTTTTAAAGCATTCATGTCGTTGGATGTTTCAGATCATTTCAGATGTTAATGACGGTGTTAATGAGAGCTGGGCAGAGATGTAGGATTTACTATGCAAAATGTAGAGAATGTTTAGTTCAACATTTGTCACACGACAAAAGAAATGTCAGAATTATGGTAACCGTTTTGACACAAAAAGACCAAACATGTTGAAAGATCAAATTCTTGGAAATATTTTAGAGCTTTTTTGTAATTTTGCTTGTCTTCAGGAACAGTTCTCCAGGCTTCTTAAAGGACATTCAGGGCACTTATTTCAATATTGGCTGGCTTTTGTCCTCTTCTCTATTGAGACATTGTTAAAAACAATGCCTCATAAATTTTGACAAGATCTCCAACACCACTGGCTGAGATGCAGCCCCAAACCATGACAGAGCTTCCACTGTGTTTTACAGATGGCTATAGGCACTCATTGTTATACCGCTCAAACTGCCTCCATACATTTTTTTTTCTAAATCCCCCCTTCATTAAAAAATGGCTCCCTGACAGCCACCATTCCACAGAAACCATTTCTGAAGAGGCTTCAGTGGACAGTAGATGGCTCAAATCAAGAACCGGATGCATTTTCTGCTCTCGTGCTGCATTAAACTACATCAGATACATTTTGATGCGACTTGCTGTGCAGGACATTACGCTAAAATTGAAACACCAACAAAGAGTCAGAACAAAATTCACTTTAATGTGCCAAAAAACAAACAAACAAAAGGTTATAAATTCTAACAATAAGTGCTTTCATTAGAAATGTTTCAGTACAAATTAGTCCGGACCGCCCCAAATCTGAAATCATTAATGGTTTTACAAACGGCATGTTACGTAATTAAGCACCATCAAATCTACCAGTCAGAGAGCAAAATGGCACTTTTTTTTTTCCAGTCATGACTTTGGTGTTAATTTGACAGTTTCATTAATTAACATTTTTCAGGAATTTTCCAGGGCATAAAAGGCACTGTTATTTACTATTTGTTTCCAAATTTGGCCATCTTGTTGTTTATCGGAGCCTTCATGAATCTTGGTGACTTCATGTATGCAGCGATCTTCTCCAGAGCCTGCAATGACATAATGGCCGTTGATTAAAATAAAAACACTGGAATTTTAAGAAACGAAAGGAAACTCCAGAGCCAACACCACACAAAGAAAGGTAAAAAAATAAAGGTTAAATTACATCATTAATGCAAAGACTTTGACTGTTCTCACCTCAAAACGGTTTAAAAAGTCTGTGAGGTTCTTGCAGTCATCCAGGCATTTGGAATCAAAGAGCCTGTGTTGGTCCAACAGCTCGTACATAATGAAGTCCACAAAAGTGATCTGTTGTGAAGAAAAGTTGCATAAGCATGTTAGAAGTAACAGAATCTGTGGTGTAAATCAAACAATAAGTCACCAGCCACGTTAAACCTGCAGAGAATCGGACACTTCTGCAGCTTTATGAAGCCCTAGAACACTAAAGTTCAACACTTTGATTTTCTATCCACAAACTTACTGCCAGGTTCACCTTCTCCTCCAATTATTTATAAATCAGTTTAAGAACCAGTATTAAATTTAGGCTGCATCCTGCCTAATACTGATGAGCTAGCACAGCATAAAAAGTACAGGTTTTTCTCTGCACAACTAACAAAATAATTTATGTTCACATCTAAAAACAATGTACAATTTAGAGTGAGAAAAAGGGCCTCAAATTGTCAAATTCTGCCCCCAGTTTGTCTATTAAATTTAAATCTGTAAAAGCAGCTTTAAAACAAGACTCCTCTCATATTTATGGACAGGTATACCTTGTCACCGGCAAACCACTTCCGATCTCCGAGGAAATCGGAGAACTGCTTTAGTGTATTTGGAAGCATCTTTAGGTAATCAGGCTTCATCTCATCCTGAAGAAACCAGAGAGATGACACTAGCGTTAGTGGAGTTTTAGGGAATTCAAAGAATATTTATATTTATGGATATTTTTTATTTTAATTAAACACTCACAAAGTTGGTGTAGCATAGCCTCACAAACCCATTTCTAAAGTCCATGGACTGGTTCTCAATGATGTCCACTCGAACCTTTTCACCCTCAGTCTCTCCACCTGTTGTCAAAGTTTACAAGATTCACATAAATAATAAAGAAACTAACAGTAATATTAGTTTAACATTGATTTACAATATAACTTGGAAAAAAAATCTTCTCAAACAAAATGCATGCTACTGTACTTACACATGTTGTGCTTACGAGCAATGTATCTCATGATAGCATTGCTTTGTGTTATCTTCCTGTCTCCATCCAGCAAGTAGGGTAGCTATAGTGAGATATAAATTCCAATAATAATGTTAGCTGATTGTTGCATTCTTCACAATTGAATTTTTAGTCGCACTTTAAAAAACTCTTACATTGGGAAAGTCCAGTCCAAGTTTGCTTTTTACATCAGTCCAGCAGGTCTTGTCATAGTTTGGAGCTGTGAGACATGAATTAATTAATTAGAGAGTTATGAGTTTTTTCCCCCCTTTAAATCAATAGGCTGAAATGATAAGTTACCTTCCCCACAGACATAGTATTTGTCCTCGTACTCTTCCCCAGTATACTCCAGCAGGAGGCGTATGGGCTGGGCAAGCTGCAAAAAGCCAAAAATCAGAGTTGAGAGATTTTTTTTAATGTACATTAGCACCTCTGAACTGTAAAGTCTGCATAAGAATGTGGGCAGAGGACATGCATTGGACTTCACTTACGTAATTCACAGATTTACTGTGGTACAAACAAAATGGGCCAGTGTACACGTTTCATGAATCTGATGCCAAATTTACAGAGGGCAAGAATGTTTCCATGCACATTTTCGTAAATGAAGGACATAATTTCAGAAGTCTTGTGGTTTGTTTAGCTATAACCTGGAAGATTTAAGCCCTGCTGTGATGATGCTTTTGGAGAGAAAAGACTTTCTCCTGTCAGCGCTTCCAAACAAGACACATTTGTTCAGTCTTTTTCCCCATTTATACTCTCATGAACTTTAATATTCAACATGTTCACTGAGGCCTGCAGAATCTTGGAGATGTAGCTCTAAGGTTTTTTGCAGTTTCTCTGGGAATGGTACGGTGTGACCTTGGGGTGAATTTACTGGGACATTCACCCTTGAGAAGTTTAGCTTTTACAGTACTGCACCTGGCGCTGTGAAAACTCTTCACATGCTTGTACATGCCCAGGACACTACAGTTTGGCTCGTGTCACGCCAGCTTCAAAACATCACCCAGGTTTAAAGCTGCAATCGGATCCCTAATTCACTCAATTCTTTGCCACATTAAAGAAAAGAAATAAAATAAAAATATGAAATTAGAGATCATTATGGCTCAACACTTCTCTATGATTACACTAGTAGCCATTAGTTAATTCCACCTAGAGTTACTCACAGAAAAGACAAAAAGACTTGCCGAGACAGTTTAGGCTATTAGAAAAGCACATGTTCAGATGGGTATTTTCTGGGTCAATTTTGGGATTTTGTTTGTATTATTTCTGTTATGTTATTTTGTCTGCCTCCTTAACAGCTTAACTTTGTAAATAACAAACTTTCAAGTCAACTGCTTCTTTTGGTGTTGAACTAGAAGTGAACATTGAACACAGACACTGACAGAGCCCTCCTAAGTGTGAATACTGAACCTGATATAATAAGGATTGTAGAGCAAAGCACAAATGTGGAAGTTCTGTCCAGCTTAAACCAAAATAAAATTAACCCTCTTTTTAAAAAGGTTTTTAAAAAAAATAGTTTTACACATATACATAGGTAATATATGGCTGTTAAACTATACTGCACCACCTTGTCCTGAGGTAACTTTTAATGGAGCATGTAGAATTGGATTGATCCAAGATTGAGACGATTATAGCTAATTGAAGCACAGGTAAAAGACTTCTTGAACTCCACTTGTGGTGCAGGAAAGACTACTGCAAATATAAACCATGATACATGAAAATGATTCCAATAATCAAAACCCAAAGTAAAACATTTGAAGTAAATCTTCAAATCAGCTACATTGACTTTTACTCTACTCTTTAAAATTACAGCATTATAGCTACAAGTTTGTCTAACAAATAGGGCTGCCACGATTTGTCGACTAGTCACGATTACGTCGACTATCAAAATCGTCGACGACTGATTTAATAGTCGACGCGTCGTTTGAAGCTTTGTAAGATCACAAAAGACGCAGGAATAAGTGGCAGGATTTAAGAGTGTAATAACGGACTGAAACAGAAGATGGCAGCATTGCATGTACAAGGATGTCAGCTACCGTTAAACCCTGAAGAAGAAGAAGAAGCAGCTGTGTCCCAGAATTCATAGCGCGGCCCAGCGCAGTTTCCAACAATGGCGGCAGTTAGTTAGTTTTAATGTTACTCTTATTATTCTTTCTGGGTCACAAAATAAACGTTTAACATATTTTCAGGCGAGAATGTAGCTGTGTAAACCTCAAATATCTGCTCAGTTTATCAGGACACCACATATTTTCAAAAGCGCTCCTACGTTTTCGGAGACATCTGTTACCCACTAGCTCGTTAGCGAGCCGGGGGCTAGGCTCACTAGCGCCGTGAGAACACCGGACTCCCCGCAAATCGTTTTCAAACCCACCGCCGTCTTTCGCTACTCAGGTTAAATATATATGAGTCACTTAGATAACTTAAAATGTTATTGTTTGGCTTTTTTTTTTGTATTTTATTTGTTCCTGAGTAAATCAGTTTGTCTGAGATTAAAGTTATAGTTTTTACACAGCTGAATAAACGTCAAGCAGACAACTGATTATCAGAAGTGTGAGATGCTCCAGAATATACTCCAGTGTCCTGTTATATTTTAGATAGCAAGGAGTTTATTAAACTTCACCGAAACAATCTGCAAATTTCATTAAAATTTAATAAACTATCATCTTGTCTTTATTTTTAGTTAGCACAGACCTTAAACACTTAAAGCTGTAAGCTAATGATAGTTATATAAGAGCAGATGCTGCTGGTGCAATAAGCTGTAGTTTTACGTCCAATGGATGATGATCTGATTAGTCGACTAATCGCAAAAATAATCGGTGACTAGTCGACTATCAAAATAATCGTTTGTGGCAGCCCTACTAACAAACAAAAGATCCCTGGTTCGGCCCTAGGAGGAGACACAAATCCCTTCTGGGGTTGTGCCAAGGAGTGCCCCAGGTGCAAAAACTGCAGAATAACACGTGCTCAGCTACCTGCTCAAACAACCCCCCTGTGAATAAAGAAGCTCTATAGCTGTATCATCAGCTTTAGCTCTAGATTAATTACGAAAAATATTTAAAGCGGCCACAAAGAGACAGTTTGCAGAGCCTTCTGTAATGCAAACTGCACAAAATTCCCATGCCTTATGAAAAAACGTGAACATAACTAATAAATATTTTTATTTTTTAACGAGAGGCTGTAAGGTTAAGCTCTCGTGGCTTGTTCAGATGGCTTCATATGCCAGTAAGTCTAGATTAATGGGAGGAGCAGAAATTCATGAGATTTTGCTGACAGCTGAAACCATTTAGAGACTTGAACTCTGCTCACACGAGCAGCCCTGGCACTGTGTGCACACGTCCCTGTGCTTTGACAATGTAAGAGGTTTAGAAATGAATATGTCCCACACAACTAACCCTACACTAAAGTCTGACTCGTTGAATAATGTAACCTCAAATGTTACTAGCATCTCGGCTCTAAATAGCGTAACACGTCAGCTATCAGGCTACACTGACAAAGATAACAGTTTGTGCAAAGGCACGCCGAGCTCGGCTGTTTTGCAGTTACATAATAACTTAGCGAGCTTCAAACAGTTTCTATAAACAGTTACACATCTTAAAAATTAAACACACTAACGCTATCCGCTAAAGGTTAGACGCCACCGAGGTTTAAAAACAGAAAAATGGCCATGATAAGACGGGAAATCGGTATTTTTGTCGATTAGATGGAGGTTCAGCCGTTGCGAACAACTGCGGGCTGCACACATGGAGTTTTTCAGCTCCCTGTTAGCTCCACTTACCCCACGAATATCCCAGTAAGCCAGTGTCATTGGCATTTTGAATCACTTTCTGAGACCAAATGGAGCCGAAAGAGACAGTAGCTTCTGCAGCGGAGCGCAGGTCTGCACGAAGGCGGGAGATGAGCCGGTGGAGGGGGACAGGCGGAGCAAGTGGGCGGGGCGAACCGGGCGGTCACACATTGCTGCTCTGATCCGGTTCTTCGGTTTATGCATAAACAACTACTGCACGCTATGTGATTCTGTGAATCTCGTGCTAATCTCAGGCTTCTTTGTTGTCTTTAACAGGTTCTTCCTCTTTTACAAACAACATCTTCAGTTCTGCACAGTGCAGGGCCGTGCACAGATGTTTGAAGGGGTAGGTGCTCAATGTTAACAAAGGGCACATAGAACCAAGCTGAATACCAACAAAGCACATTCATCAGGAATATAATATGGAATCGCATCATACTATATCACTGTCATCAGGTGGGGGAATGTAGCCTGTGTTTTAATGATAGGGTTCAATGTTGGTGTTGAGGGGTTGCTGCTGCTCCTGATAGTGCTGGAGGGCAGGGCTGTGTTGATCTGAGACTGTAGACATGGTGGCTGATTAAACAAGTATTATGGGATAATAATAAAATGCAAAGATCGGTAACAGTGCTTGGAACCTTAATGCAACAGATTTTAAAAACGGTGGGAAATAAACTAGGCTCTGTCTGTTACTCACTCTTTGCCTCTCTCCCTACTTCCATCTCCACATCTGATCTGTCACTCTCAACTTGCTGTCCATTTGAGAACAAGGCACGATTTGCTGTTGCATTAATGTATTATTTAATTATCCACACTTAACAACTCTGGCACCTAATCCATAATAGAGTAATGATAGAAAAACGTTAAAGAACCAAACCATTACAATTGTGTTTATTACTCTTTAAATACTTGAGTAATAATTATATATCCATAAAACATGCCCACACACATGCACAATGACATTTACATCTTCTCCATAATGTATATACTATGACACAAGTTTGCACCATTGTGCTGATCCATTATTATTTATTCCTGTCATGGTCCTGAGTCTGACGACTCAGTGTTTTGTGTTTCCTTATATTACTCCATGTTCTTGTTTATTCTGGTCATGTCTTTTGTTAGGGTTTGCCATTTGTTAGGTTTCTGTTCTGTGCCTGCCTGCTCACACTTCTCTGTGTTCCCTCTGTCCATGGTGTCCCTGTGTCTGCTCGTGAATCTGTCTGTTAAGTTCATTGTTTTATTCTGAAAGTCTCTGCCTCATGTGAGTGTGTTCAGGTTACATTTCCCCTGCCTTGTCAGCTCTGATTTCTCCCCGGTGTGTTCCCCTCCTGTCTCCCATCCCTTGATTACTGCTGTGAGTATTTAAGCCCTGTGTGTTCTCCTGCCTCTCCTTGTTCGTCTGCGTTATCTCCTTCCGTCATCCTGTGTGGTTCCCCTGCATCTGTCTACGTCTCCCTGCATCTCCGTTTGTGTCTCTAGGTTTCAGATTTGTTTTATTCTTAGTTTTCCCAGTTAGGTTTTGTCTGTTCTCGCCATCCTTTGCCTTTTGTTGTACGTCATCCTCCTCAATAAAAGCCCACTCACATCACTAGTGCCTGCATCTTGGGTCCTTTAATAAATTACACACGGCTCGCCCCGCTAGCTGTGACAATTCCTAGTGCTAAAATAACAAAGTAATAAGAACAACAACAACAAAAAGTAATACATATAAAATAATGTATTTATGATGATTCAATTTGTTTGGCTATCCATTCTGCGCAAGGCAGAAAGCTTATTAAATGTTTAAATCGTAGAGATACAATAATGTTGCTGCTGTAAAATCAGCCTTTTGACTCTTTTGAAATATGAATCTAATATAATCTGTTTCTTAATGTATTTTCTTTAAAATACAGTGTGTGTTTTTAATATCATAATTAGAATAATCCATGATTATTATAATGCCATGAACCATTGAGCAAAGCATATTACTTGATACAGATACAGTGGCTATTATTCACAGAACAAAGTTTTTAGCCAGGCTGTAAACATATTTATTTCTGCTGTTAATTTATTGTAATGGACATGAACATTTTAAATACTCTTTAAATAAAACAAAATTAAATGTTCACACTTCAGATGTTTTGGTAATCGAATTGTTTTACTTGATTGGTCGATGGTAATTTTTTATGGGTGAGATTTTTTATGGGTAAGAGAATCTTGCTGATTCTCCTGGAGTGTCTCGTTTTGATCTGGTTTGTTAACACTGGCCTCTTTTTCTGAACTTGACTGCTGTACTGTCTCATACCGGGCTTGAGAATTGTCTTGTTTGGCAACGTTGGACTAATTTTCTTGTTTCTTTCTTGTGTCTTGCAGAGCCTGCAAAGACTCCTGAAGTACGATATTTTCTTTTTCTGTTTTCTGGAGTTGGTTTTTGATGTTTGTGTTCTCCTGGTTTTGCTTCGATGTGAAGCTTTGGTTTTTTCCAACTCATATTTTCGGTTTTGGACCTTCAAATCCTTTTTCTTGGAAAGAGCCTCACTGGCGCAGAGTTTTGCTTTGAGCTCTGCAAACTCACAGTGGGCTCTTTGTTCTTATTTTTGTGTTTTCCAACTTCTTCTTCTAGATTTGAGTTTTGAGGAGCTGCTCGTGGTGTTGTTCGATCTCCTCCTGCTGTTTTTTTACATTGGACCTCCAAATCAGCTTCTCTAGTTCCTTAGAAATATGGTATCATATTCCTCTTCTGTGGAACCAGGCTTCCAGTTTGGATTCGGGAGACTGACACTATCTCTACTTTTAAGATTAGGCTTAAAACTTTCCTTTTTGCTAAAGCATATAGTTAGGGCTGGACCAGGTGAACCTGAATCCTCCCTTAGTTATGCTGCAATAGACGTAGGCTGCCGGGGGATTCCCATGATGCATTGAGTTTTTCCTTTCCAGTCACCTTTCTCACTCACTATGTGTTAATAGACCTCTCTGCATTGAATCATATCTGTTATTAACCTCTGTCTCTCTTCCACAGCATGTCTTTATCCTGTCTTCCTTCTCTCACCCCAACTGGTCGCAGCAGATGGCCCCGCCCCTCCCTGAGCCTGGTTCTGCCGGAGGTTTCTTCCTGTTAAAAGGGAGTTTTTCCTTCCCACGTCGCCAAAGTGCTTGCTCATAGGGGGTCATATGATTGTTGGGTTTTTCTCTGTATCTATGAAGCGCCTTGAGGCGACTTTTATTGTGATTTAGCGCTGTATAAATGAAATTGAATTGAATTGAATCTAGTGGTTTTCAAGTCTGAAGAGTGTGTGTGGAGCCTCTGTGGTTTGTGTCGAAACCTTCACACTAAGCTCTGCAGCTGTGACAGCTGTGTTGCTGTCTTCAACCGTAGTGTGACTGACTTCAGGGGTGAAGTTCTCCTCTGTATTGCAAAGATCGGTGACAGCACTTGGAACCATAAGAGGAAAGGGATAGGTGCTCAAGCCCCCTCCGCCCCCGCCTCTGCACATGCCTGGCACAGTGCATCCATGGATATGGATGGGCTAAATTATGATTTATAAATCCACTTCATGTAAGCCAACTTTGAATCTTGTATGTGAGACTTTTCGTTTTATTCAGACACAGCTGAGTCATGGTGAGTCGACATATGTCACGGCTGCGATGGCAGACGTGTGGGGTTGTGGTAAGGACCCAAACGCAGGCACTGACGCAGATGCAGTGAGTGAGCTTTACCTAGTGAGGTAAAGAGGATACAGGAGGAACAGAGAATGGCATACAGAGAAACTAGGAAAACCCTAAACTGAGAAAACTAACAAAACTGACCTGAAACCTACAGATGGACCAGCAACAAGCAGCAGAAAACACAGGGCTTATATACTCACAGGGGCAATCAGGGAATGGGATACAGGAGGGCAACAGCTGTGAGAAATCAGAGCTGACGAGACAGGGGAAACGTAAACTGAACAGACTGACATATAACAAGGACCTTCAAAGTAAAACAGGAAATACAACAGGTATGCACAGACACGAGCTTAACACAAGACATGGCAACAGGGAGGGAACACAAAGACGTGGGACCAGGGCAGGCACAGAGACACAGAACAAAAGGAGCTCGAAATACAAAACAGAAACAAAACCTGAGACTAAGAAATTCCCAACAAGAATGAACCTAAAACATAAGATAATAATCAAAACCAAAACCACTGAGTCCACAGACTCTGGACCATGACAACATATTTGGACTCCTACACAGACTCAAGTCAAGTAGTCAAGTCAAGTATTTATTTATTGTCATTGTCAAAGAACAATGAAATTGCGTTTGGGGCTTCCGTGCAACCCGTAAAAAACAAACAAAAAACAAACAAACAAAAAAAACAAAAAAACAAAACAAATACCCCTTAAAACCCAAGTGTAAATATTTAACCCAGTGTGACTTCAGTGCAATGAGACAATCCTTAGCAACAACATGAGAACAAGACAGGTAATGTTCGTAGGACATTCAGACAAAGACCTGAGAAACATGACAAAATGCAACAATGCAACCCGTTCAATATTATTGTACTGTGAGATATGATGGTTGTCTATTTAAGAAAGGGGGGGGGGGGGGGGGAAGAGAGAATAAAGATATAATGCACCAATGCAAACCAGTTCAGTGCTATTAAGAAGTTGGATATGGTTATTGTCCGTGAGAGGGGGGCAGAGAGGGGAGGGGGGTGGAATTCAGGAGCCTCACAGCCTGTGGATACAGGCTGTTGGCCAGTCTGGATGTTCTGGCCTGTATAGACCTGTACCTTCTCCCTGAGGGCAGCAGGTGGAAAAGGTGGCGCGCAGGGTGATGTTGGTCCCGCAGGATACTGTGCACCCTCCTCAGACAGCGAGTGGGGAAGATATTACTGATCTCTGGCAGAATTGTTCCAATAATTCTGCCAGCTTCTTTCACCACCCGCTGGAGTGCTTGCTGGTCGGCCTTGGTGCAGCTGGGGAACCACACTAGAAATCCATGCGTCAGGACGCTGCTGATGGCACAGTTATAGAAGTTCAACATCAGAGATCTGGGAATGTGTGCGCTCCGCAGTCTCCTCAGGTAGTAGAGGCGCTGTTGGGCCTTCCGTGCAACTAAGGTGATATGGTTGCCCCAGGACAGGTCCTCGGTCACAGTTACCCCCAAGAATTTAAAACTGCTCACCCTCTCCACCGCCTCACTGCCAATGAAGAGAGGCAGATGGTTGTTATGACCCTTCCTCCGGAAATCTACAATGATCTCCTTGGTCTTTTTGGTGTTTAAGACCAAGTTATTGTCGTGGCACCATGACTCTAGTTGTTGCACCTCTGTCCTGTAGTTTGTCTCATCGTTGTTGGATATAAGTCCGAGCACTGTGGTGTCATCGGAAAACTTAACAATGAGATTGGACGCGCAGGAGGAAATACAGTCATGGGTGAAGAGAGTGTATAGCAGAGGGCTCAGAACACACCCCTGAGGGGCACCGGTGTTGACCACAAGGGTGGAAGAGGTGTTCTTACCCACTCTGACACTCTGTCTGCGGTTAGTGAGGAAGTCCACAATCCAGTTGCACAGAGAGGAGTTGAGTCCCAGTTGGTGGAGTTTGGGACGGAGTTTATATGGCCGGATGGTATTAAAAGCCGAGCTGTAGTCTACAAAGAGGAGCCGTGCATAGGTGTTCCTGTGTTCCAAGTGCTTCAATAATGTGTGCAGCACTATGGCGATCGCATCCTCAGTTGACCGGTTCTCCCTGTATGCAAACTGGTGCGAGTCCAGAGATGGTGGAAAAGCAGCTCTGATGTGTTTAAGACACCTGCAAAAGCCTCCTGCAAATAACAGAGGAGGTGCGATGTTATAACAGACATTCGTGGACTGTTTCGCAGCGTTACGCCAAGTCTTCGAGACGCCTTCAATCAGACTTAATATTGTTTATTTTGATTGTATCTGGGAGCAAAGACCATCACTGTACTGGTTCTTCTTGTCAAGCTAGACAAACCAAATTACTCCAAAGTTTGATGTTCCGCTTAAGAAGTGCCTTTTTGTGTTATTTCTCGTCAGTCAGCCATAATTTGTTTATTTTACATCTTTCATTTGGTAAAGATTGTATTTTTTACTGCCTTGTAATATAACATTAGCCTTATAATCCTGACAACAATATGCAAGTTGAAGGCACAAAAAAAGCTTAACGGTATGTTAGTTCCTTTTTACCTCTAGTACATCAGAACAGCTGACACGAGAGTCCCCAGAGTTTTGTGCCTTGACCAAGTGGTGGTTAAAAACAGAATATTACGTGCCTTGACAACACTTCCTGTCACACCGTGCGTGACAGTTAGGAGGTGACAGACGCATGAAGGAGACTCCAGGTGGACTACTGTTTCAAAGGCACACTTGCTGTTTGGTTAGCCTGCTCTAAATGTATTATTAACAGATGAAGGATGAAGTGCATTTAAAGCTTCTTTTTCTTATCCGTTTTAATACAGATTATTCCTCCTAACAGCTTTAGAGACTTGCATGACATTGGCACAAAGGGAGCAATACATCTTAACACTACTTAAATTTGGCTCAAGATTGTATAAAACACTATTCTTGTGTGTACTGAAATCAAAAGAAACATACTTTTTTTTTTAAGAAAAAGCTATTCTTGGGATTGTCTGTTGACTGAAAGACAACACTTCCTGTTTAATAAATATGATGATTTATGTAACAAGACCAAAGACTTTCATTACAATTCAGAAGCCTTTCCAGATTAAGCAACATCCAAACAAGTGCTTTCTACATGTTTGTGTTTTATTTCTTCATTCTTTAATGATAAGTGAGGCTATTTCCTAATGTACTGAAGTATGAAGTAGACTGCTTCTCCTCTCCATCTTTCCAAATGACAGACACGGCCATCGTACATTTCTACTATAAAAATCCATTTAATTCCTTATATCAAAAAGAAATCGAATTATAACAAAACAATCAGAACCACAAACGTGGGTTTTTGCCAGTTAAAGAAATTCTCCAAATGAAATATGATTGTTCCAACTTACATGGCGATTTAACAGAGCAGGATGTTAAAAGCAAATAAGCAAGAAAAAAAAACAGAATTTAAAGAAAAAATGTGATGAATACTGTTAACATTTGAGGACTAAAGCCAGAGTTTCCTCTTGGTTAAGTGTGTCTGTGTGTGTGTGAGCACCATGCAGTGATATGGTAGGTATGGCTGACAAGCTGAGGTGATTAAAAGCAATACGGTGAGCAGTGAGACATAGAGCCACACTTCCCAGACTAAAAATCCGGATGGTTAGCAGCAAAGCAAAGGAATGGAGAAAGGAATGCTTATCAGGAAGCCGATCAGTCTCCTTCCTGAGAATGCACTTAACAATGAGCATTAACCTAAATTACATGTCCATGTAATTACATACAGTGAAGGAAAGAAAAAAAAAATCCAACCTCCCACAGAAGTACGTACCATCAGATGGTCTCCCTGGCCTTTCCTGAAAGTATGTTTACAATCAAAAGACGAGGAACAAAAGTTGAAAGCAACCGTTCTCGGCTAATTACTGGTCGCAGGTTCTTTTTTTTTTTTAGAGGATGACCGGAAATTCACAGAAGCTTGTCTCTACTCCAGAAGAGTTTCAGAACAAAGCCCCAGCTCCTGTCCAGGGTGTCCTGCAGTAGGCTAATCCAAGGCCACGGATATCATCCCAGGCTTTTTCATCCTGGAATGTGGACTTAATTACAATCATCTTCATCCAGCGCACACTAACACACTGCCATGATTCATTCATCGGTGACACAAAGTATGTCAATTATACAATGACTTAAAAAAACAAAAGAAAAACATTAAAAAGTACAGACTGCTATTTGTTACTGATGTTTGTATTCCTGGGTATATTTTCAAGACACTTTGTTAATAGGTTCATATATATGGAAATATATATATTTATAATATATATATATATATGTAACTTTAGTCTGTGCAAGGAGGTAAAAGACAATCACTTGAATGTAGCTCTTTGCAACAACAGATCAGATGCCGAGTCTCTTGTGCATACACGTGCAGTTAAATATCACCTCGCCTTTCCCTCTAAGACCTCCAGTAGCAAACATACATATACACAAAATGTGAACCAGCATCCAGGAAGCATTCGTGGTGAGCACTGACGCATCTCCTCTCTTTCATGAACAACGAAGACTTGGCAACATTTTCTAGGATGGAACAAAAATGTTTTTTTTCTCTTTTCCCCTACACAATTTATACAAAAATAAAAAAATTAAAATTGTTCCACTGCCATTTGTATCTTTTACATTTGCACAGAGGTAGTGGCTGAATGCGTGAGAAAGGTGTGTGTGTGTGTGTGTGTGTGTGTGTGTGTGTGTGTGTGTGTGTGTGTGTGTGTGTGTGTGTGTGTGTGTGTGTGTGTGTGTGAGAGAGAGAAGTTGTGAGGAAGTGAGCAAAATGAAAAAGAACTGGATAAAATGTCTATAAAATGGTTTCTTTTCCGTCACCAGAGGATTTGTTTTCCTTTTTGTCAAAGAACAAAATATAATACTGCAATCACTTAAAAAAAGTAGTTCTTCATTTTATACATTTTATACAGTGTTCTCGTTTTTATGTTTTTTTGTTGCTTTTCTTTTCAGTTGGTAAAGGCATAAAATGAGAGAGCTCGCTGGCTCTAGGTTGGGCGAGGCAGGGCAATGTTGGCAGAGTTCAGTCCATGCCGAGGTCTATGCCAGGGGGTCGCTCATGTCCTCGTCAACCTGGGAGAGGAGCTCCTTCTTTTCATCAGTGCTCGCCAGAGAATTGCGGCTGTTGTGGGCACCCATGTACAGGGTGGCATACACTGGGTTCGTGAAGTTGGTGGGCTGCGGAGTGAAGAAAATTTCTCAGTGACTCAGGCAAAAGAAATGAAAAGATTTGGTATATTGTGAAAGAAGCAGTATTTTTCTTATTCAAATAGGCTCAGCTCGCATAAATAACAAGATGTTTCCCAGCTCAGTGCTGAAACCCTGGCAGACATTTGTGGTTTGTTATGTTTTCTGTGTTTGGTTATTTGTTTCTGAAAGTCTGGGCACTAATCGTCTGCCCCCAACAAACCAGTAGGTGTATTTCCAGTGAAGAACTTGCAACTTCTTTTTAAGCACTCAGGACTTTATGGACAATTCCTCATTTGATGTTTTATGATTGTGGTGAAAAGTGTTTGAATATAGTGACCATGAGGGCTCCAGCATAAAAGCTTTATTCAGCTGCTCCCCTTATTCACAGTGGATTTCCGTTCCTGACACCCCCAAGGGATTTTTGTCTCCAGCTGGGATTAAACTGGAGATTTTTTCACTTCTTAGGTGAATGTAAAAGAAATGGTATTTATATAGTGCCTTGTGCTTTTATCTGCTGAATGCATTCACACACACAGAGGTAACTCAGGGTTCAGTATCTTGCCCAAGCATTGATCTGTATACAAACCACTCGAGCCACAACGTGTAAACCATGAGACTATGGAGCCACTCATCAGAACTAAAGTATATGATTCACATAATTCTAACAATATTCATTCCAAAATTCATTACAGATGCCAGAAGTAAATACCATAACGACACCCACTGGTTTCCTAAGTCTTGCTTTAAAGCTTTTGCATTTGGACTGTGGTGATCTCGATGGCAAAAAACTGGATATAAATGTAGAAAAGTGATTACAGATCAGTCAAGACAGAAAACTGTTTTTCACTAGACGTCCAAAGGACAGGAATATATTGAGAAACCCAGCTACTTTCATCCAGTGTTCTTTAGATCACAAAGAAGGGTCTATTTACTGTCTATAATGACTCCACAACCAAAACCAATTCATTAAAAAAAAAAAAAACTCACAAAAGGACTCATAAATGTGGAAATATCTGCATGGTTAGCCACTACCAGGCATTTTCAGATATTTTGTAATGAAACTGCTTTTTTAAGCTTTGTTACCTTGTCTGGGTCTAAAGCAAAGTCGGAGTCCAGAAGTTCCCCAGCATCATCATCAGGATCTCCTTCATAGATCTTATAGGCAGGGTTTCCAATCTCAACATTCATGGCCCCGTTGGTCATTCGGTGGTGCTGGAAGCCCTTGGCACTGCAGAGAAACAGATCAACAATTATCTTAGAAGCAGATTCAGACCCTTGTTTAAAAGAATTGATGTGCTAACCTCAGAAGAAAGCTAGAGTGACTAAAAGGTGTCTTATCATAAACCCATATCATAAATTCACTCAGCACTGGCTATGTACAATTGACAAGAACAAGACAACATATATCAAAGGTTTTCAAATGAGCTTTTGTGTCAAAAGGCCATTTGATCAAACCTATCGAATATACTGCAGCATGTCCATTGCGGAGAATGCTGGATTAGATTGCATATAAACATTTTTCAGAGATGCACAGTTATACATTTTACTCTGCAAGCACATTGCCTGAGCCTAATATTTACAAATGTAAACAGGGAAAGGCATGGAGGACAATGGGAGGACGTCAAAAGTTCAACTACTCGTGCATCACCAGAGCTATTCCAGAGTGAGTAGGCCCCCTGTGTTGTTGGGTGGGAAACCCCATGGAAGCCAAACAGAAGATGGCAAGCGAGGACAATGGAAAGATTTCGGCACTGAACGACAGAATGGACAAAAGGATAGACAAAAGCATAGCAAAGGCAGTCTGACTGTATTTTAGGGAAAGGAGAGGAGAGGAATTGGGGGTCAACAGGTGAATTATGTAACCCTATCAAGTTACCGCGAGCACTGAGAACGAGATTTGCCCGGGCATAGAGACCTGGGAGACAGGGAAATAGATGGTTATCAAAAGGTAAGAGAGAAAGAAAGACCAGAACGGTGAGGACCAGATGACAAATGGAGTTTGAATTTTTTAAAGATGAAAAAGCGTCCCGAACTAGTACTCACCCACGCATTCTCTGCTTGTACCACAAGATGGCACCAACCACCAGCAATGCCAGCAACAGCAGCAGCAGCACTGGGACGATGATTGACGCAGTACCTATGAGTGAACAAATAATGATAAGCAAATAGGACCAAAGTGCATGTTCTATGAACAAACTTTGATTTGGTCAGGGAGTGGCTGACTTACTACCACTAGAAGTATGAGACTCTATAGGAGCTGTGATATCACATCTGTATCCCCTCCATCCAACAGCACACCTGGTTATAGAGGTACACAGTGGATATGTGGGTAAGTGTGCTAAGCAGACATTAAAACAATAAAATATTATATATATGCCTGTTAATGTCTACTGGGATCTTACGTGCACTGTGGCAGCAGTGTGCGATTGTCTACTGAACACTGTCCATGTGCGCAGTAGTTTGAACAGGTATAGCAGCTGCGTTGGATCTGACCATTTGGACAGCTTCAAACATACAGGAAAAAAATATTAAAGAAGATCCTAATGCAGCAGAATAACAATAATAATAATGATTCCCACGATTTCAGAATGATATATTCCATGCTGTGCACTGTTAGGAAGCACAAAATCCAGAGATTGCTGGGTGACCTTGGGTGAAGAATATTCTGGCAGTTCAAAATAAAAGCCAGCAAATATTTACAAATCCAAGTCTAATCGATGTAGCACAGTAACCACGTCCCACACGATACTCACCTGCAGGAAACCTCCCCTGAGGCTGACGTCAAACATTTGCCCGTTCCGCAGAACTGACATTTGTCCAGCTCACACTGGTGCCCGACGTACTTGGTGGGGCACAGACAAAGTTTGGTGCCGTTGGAGGTCTGTAAGCAGGTTCCACCATTCTCGCAGAAGCCTTAACACTTACATCACCATGGCAACGGACAGTTAACCCATAACAACGCATGTAAACGCATGGCAACGGACAGATAACCCATGGCAACGGACAGTTAACCCATAACAACGCATGTTAACCCATGGCAACGGACAGTTAACCCATGGCAACGGTCAGGTAACCCATGGCAACGGACCGTTACCATGGCAACGGACCGGTAACCCATGGCAACGGACCGGTTACCATGGCAACGGACCGGTAACCCATGGCAACGGACAGTTAACCCATAACAACGCATGTAAACGCATGGCAACGGACAGTTAACCCATAACAACGCATGTAAACGCATGGCAACGGACAGATAACCCATGGCAACGGACAGTTAACCCATAACAACGCATGTTAACGCATGGCAACGGACAGATAACCCATGGCAACGGACAGTTAACCCATAACAACGCATGTAAACGCATGGCAACGGACAGTTAACCCATAACAACACATGTTAACGCATGGCAACGGACAGTTAATGCATGGCAACGGACAGTTAACCCATGGCAACGGTCATATAACCCATGGCAACGGACAGTTAACCCATAACAACGCATGTAAACGCATGGCAACGGACAGTTAACCCATAACAACACATGTAAACGCATGGCAACGGACAGTTAACGCATGGCAACGGACAGTTAACCCATGGCAACGGTCAGGTAACCCATGGCAACGGACCGGTTACCATGGCAACGGACCGGTAACCCATGGCAACGGACCGGTTACCATGGCAACGGACCGGTAACCCATGGCAACGGACAGTTAACCCATAACAACGCATGTAAACGCATGGCAACGGACAGTTAACCCATAACAACACATGTAAACGCATGGCAACGGACAGTTAACCCATAACAACGCATGTTAACGCATGGCAACGGACAGATAACCCATGGCAACGGACAGTTAACCCATAACAACGCATGTAAACGCATGGCAACGGACAGTTAACCCATAACAACGCATGTAAACGCATGGCAACGGACAGTTAACCCATAACAACGCATGTAAACGCATGGCAACGGACAGATAACCCATGGCAACGGACAGTTAACCCATAACAACGCATGTAAACGCATGGCAACGGACAGTTAACCCATAACAACACATGTAAACGCATGGCAACGGACAGTTAACGCATGGCAACGGACAGTTAACCCATGGCAACGGTCATATAACCCATGGCAACGGACAGTTAACCCATAACAACGCATGTTAACGCATGGCAACGGTCATATAACCCATGGCAACGGACAGTTAACCCATAACAACGCATGTAAACGCATGGCAACGGACAGTTAACCCATAACAACACATGTTAACGCATGGCAACGGACAGTTAACGCATGGCAACGGACAGTTAACCCAAAACAACGCATGTAAATGCATGGCAACGGACAGTTAACGCATGGCAACGGACAGTTAACCCATGGCAACGGTCATATAACCCATGGCAACGGACAGTTAACCCATAACAACGCATGTAAACGCATGGCAACGGACAGTTAACCCATAACAACACATGTAAACGCATGGCAACGGACAGATAACCCATGGCAACGGACAGTTAACCCATAACAACGCATGTTAATGCATGGCAACGGACAGATAACCCATGGCAACGGACAGTTAACCCATAACAACGCATGTAAACGCATGGCAACGGACAGTTAACCCATAACAACACATGTAAACGCATGGCAACGGACAGTTAACGCATGGCAACGGACAGTTAACCCATGGCAACGGTCAGGTAACCCATGGCAACGGACCGGTAACCCATGGCAACGGACCGGTTACCATGGCAACGGACCGGTAACCCATGGCAACGGACCGGTTACCATGGCAACGGACCGGTTACCATGGCAACGGACCGGTAACCCATGGCAACGTACAGTTAACCCATAACAACGCATGTAAACGCATGGCAACGGACAGTTAACCCATAACAACGCATGTAAACGCATGGCAACGGACAGATAACCCATGGCAACGGACAGTTAACCCATAACAACGCATGTAAACGCATGGCAACGGACAGTTAACCCATGGCAACGGTCAGGTAACCCATGGCAACGGACCGGTTACCATGGCAACGGACCGGTAACCCATGGCAACGGACCGGTAACCCATGGCAACGGACAGTTAATCCATAACAACGCATGTAAACGCATGGCAACGGACAGATAACCCATAACAACGCATGTAAACGCATGGCAACGGTCATATAACCCATGGCAACGGACAGTTAACCCATAACAACGCATGTAAACGCATGGCAACGGACAGTTAACCCATAACAACACATGTTAACGCATGGCAACGGACAGTTAACGCATGGCAACGGACAGTTAACCCATAACAACGCATGTAAATGCATGGCAACGGACAGTTAACGCATGGCAACGGACAGTTAACCCATGGCAACGGTCATATAACCCATGGCAACGGACAGTTAACCCATAACAACGCATGTAAACGCATGGCAACGGACAGTTAACCCATAACAACGCATGTTAACGCATGGCAACGGACAGATAACCCATGGCAACGGACAGTTAACCCATAACAACGCATGTAAACGCATGGCAACGGACAGTTAACCCATGGCAACGGTCAGGTAACCCATGGCAACGGACCGGTAACCCATGGCAACGGACCGGTTACCATGGCAACGGACCGGTAACCCATGGCAACGGACAGTTAATCCATAACAACGCATGTAAACGCATGGCAACGGACAGTTAACCCATAACAACGCATGTAAACGCATGGCAACGGACAGATAACCCATAACAACGCATGTAAACGCATGGCAACGGACAGATAACCCATGGCAACGGACAGTTAACCCATAACAACGCATGTAAACGCATGGCAACGGACAGTTAACCCATAACAACACATGTAAACGCATGGCAACGGACAGTTAACGCATGGCAACGGACAGTTAACCCATGGCAACGGTCATATAACCCATGGCAACGGACAGTTAACCCATAACAACGCATGTTAACGCATGGCAACGGTCATATAACCCATGGCAACGGACAGTTAACCCATAACAACGCATGTAAACGCATGGCAACGGACAGTTAACCCATAACAACACATGTTAACGCATGGCAACGGACAGTTAACGCATGGCAACGGACAGTTAACCCATAACAACACATGTTAACGCATGGCAACGGACAGTTAACGCATGGCAACGGTCATATAACCCATGGCAACGGACAGTTAACCCATAACAACGCATGTAAACGCATGGCAACGGACAGTTAACCCATGGCAACGGTCAGGTAACCCATGGCAACGGACCGGTAACCCATGGCAACGGACCGGTTACCATGGCAACGGACCGGTAACCCATGGCAACGGACAGTTAACCCATAACAACGCATGTAAACGCATGGCAACGGACAGATAACCCATAACAACGCATGTAAACGCATGGCAACGGTCATATAACCCATGGCAACGGACAGTTAACCCATAACAACGCATGTAAACGCATGGCAACGGACAGTTAACCCATAACAACACATGTTAACGCATGGCAACGGACAGTTAACGCATGGCAACGGACAGTTAACCCATAACAACGCATGTAAATGCATGGCAACGGACAGTTAACGCATGGCAACGGACAGTTAACCCATGGCAACGGTCATATAACCCATGGCAACGGACAGTTAACCCATAACAACGCATGTAAACGCATGGCAACGGACAGTTAACCCATAACAACGCATGTAAACGCATGGCAACGGACAGATAACCCATGGCAACGGACAGTTAACCCATAACAACGCATGTAAACGCATGGCAACGGACCGGTTACCATGGCAACGGACAGTTAACCCATAACAACGCATGTAAACGCATGGCAACGGACAGTTAACCCATAACAACGCATGTAAACGCATGGCAACGGTCATATAACCCATGGCAACGGACAGTTAACCCATAACAACGCATGTAAACGCATGGCAACGGACAGTTAACCCATAACAACACATGTAAACGCATGGCAACGGACAGTTAACGCATGGCAACGGACAGTTAACCCATGGCAACGGTCATATAACCCATGGCAACGGACAGTTAACCCATAACAACGCATGTTAACGCATGGCAACGGTCATATAACCCATGGCAACGGACAGTTAACCCATAACAACGCATGTAAACGCATGGCAACGGACAGATAACCCATGGCAACGGACAGTTAACCCATAACAACGCATGTAAACGCATGGCAACGGACAGTTAACCCATAACAACACATGTAAACGCATGGCAACGGACAGTTAACGCATGGCAACGGACAGTTAACCCATGGCAACGGTCATATAACCCATGGCAACGGACAGTTAACCCATAACAACGCATGTTAACGCATGGCAACGGTCATATAACCCATGGCAACGGACAGTTAACCCATAACAACGCATGTAAACGCATGGCAACGGACAGTTAACCCATAACAACACATGTTAACGCATGGCAACGGACAGTTAACGCATGGCAACGGACAGTTAACCCAAAACAACGCATGTAAATGCATGGCAACGGACAGTTAACGCATGGCAACGGACAGTTAACCCATGGCAACGGTCATATAACCCATGGCAACGGACAGTTAACCCATAACAACGCATGTAAACGCATGGCAACGGACAGTTAACCCATAACAACACATGTAAACGCATGGCAACGGACAGATAACCCATGGCAACGGACAGTTAACCCATAACAACGCATGTTAATGCATGGCAACGGACAGATAACCCATGGCAACGGACAGTTAACCCATAACAACGCATGTAAACGCATGGCAACGGACAGTTAACCCATAACAACACATGTAAACGCATGGCAACGGACAGTTAACGCATGGCAACGGACAGTTAACCCATGGCAACGGTCAGGTAACCCATGGCAACGGACCGGTAACCCATGGCAACGGACCGGTTACCATGGCAACGGACCGGTAACCCATGGCAACGGACCGGTTACCATGGCAACGGACCGGTTACCATGGCAACGGACCGGTAACCCATGGCAACGTACAGTTAACCCATAACAACGCATGTAAACGCATGGCAACGGACAGTTAACCCATAACAACGCATGTAAACGCATGGCAACGGACAGATAACCCATGGCAACGGACAGTTAACCCATAACAACGCATGTAAACGCATGGCAACGGACAGTTAACCCATGGCAACGGTCAGGTAACCCATGGCAACGGACCGGTTACCATGGCAACGGACCGGTAACCCATGGCAACGGACCGGTAACCCATGGCAACGGACAGTTAATCCATAACAACGCATGTAAACGCATGGCAACGGACAGATAACCCATAACAACGCATGTAAACGCATGGCAACGGTCATATAACCCATGGCAACGGACAGTTAACCCATAACAACGCATGTAAACGCATGGCAACGGACAGTTAACCCATAACAACACATGTTAACGCATGGCAACGGACAGTTAACGCATGGCAACGGACAGTTAACCCATAACAACGCATGTAAATGCATGGCAACGGACAGTTAACGCATGGCAACGGACAGTTAACCCATGGCAACGGTCATATAACCCATGGCAACGGACAGTTAACCCATAACAACGCATGTAAACGCATGGCAACGGACAGTTAACCCATAACAACGCATGTTAACGCATGGCAACGGACAGATAACCCATGGCAACGGACAGTTAACCCATAACAACGCATGTAAACGCATGGCAACGGACAGTTAACCCATGGCAACGGTCAGGTAACCCATGGCAACGGACCGGTAACCCATGGCAACGGACCGGTTACCATGGCAACGGACCGGTAACCCATGGCAACGGACAGTTAATCCATAACAACGCATGTAAACGCATGGCAACGGACAGTTAACCCATAACAACGCATGTAAACGCATGGCAACGGACAGATAACCCATAACAACGCATGTAAACGCATGGCAACGGACAGATAACCCATGGCAACGGACAGTTAACCCATAACAACGCATGTAAACGCATGGCAACGGACAGTTAACCCATAACAACACATGTAAACGCATGGCAACGGACAGTTAACGCATGGCAACGGACAGTTAACCCATGGCAACGGTCATATAACCCATGGCAACGGACAGTTAACCCATAACAACGCATGTTAACGCATGGCAACGGTCATATAACCCATGGCAACGGACAGTTAACCCATAACAACGCATGTAAACGCATGGCAACGGACAGTTAACCCATAACAACACATGTTAACGCATGGCAACGGACAGTTAACACATGGCAACGGACAGTTAACCCATAACAACACATGTTAACGCATGGCAACGGACAGTTAACGCATGGCAACGGTCATATAACCCATGGCAACGGACAGTTAACCCATAACAACGCATGTAAACGCATGGCAACGGACAGTTAACCCATGGCAACGGTCAGGTAACCCATGGCAACGGACCGGTAACCCATGGCAACGGACCGGTTACCATGGCAACGGACCGGTAACCCATGGCAACGGACAGTTAACCCATAACAACGCATGTAAACGCATGGCAACGGACAGATAACCCATAACAACGCATGTAAACGCATGGCAACGGTCATATAACCCATGGCAACGGACAGTTAACCCATAACAACGCATGTAAACGCATGGCAACGGACAGTTAACCCATAACAACACATGTTAACGCATGGCAACGGACAGTTAACGCATGGCAACGGACAGTTAACCCATAACAACGCATGTAAATGCATGGCAACGGACAGTTAACGCATGGCAACGGACAGTTAACCCATGGCAACGGTCATATAACCCATGGCAACGGACAGTTAACCCATAACAACGCATGTAAACGCATGGCAACGGACAGTTAACCCATAACAACGCATGTAAACGCATGGCAACGGACAGATAACCCATGGCAACGGACAGTTAACCCATAACAACGCATGTAAACGCATGGCAACGGACCGGTTACCATGGCAACGGACAGTTAACCCATAACAACGCATGTAAACGCATGGCAACGGACAGTTAACCCATAACAACGCATGTAAACGCATGGCAACGGTCATATAACCCATGGCAACGGACAGTTAACCCATAACAACGCATGTAAACGCATGGCAACGGACAGTTAACCCATAACAACACATGTTAACGCATGGCAACGGACAGTTAACGCATGGCAACGGACAGTTAACCCATAACAACGCATGTAAATGCATGGCAACGGACAGTTAACGCATGGCAACGGACAGTTAACCCATGGCAACGGTCATATAACCCATGGCAACGGACAGTTAACCCATAACAACGCATGTAAACGCATGGCAACGGACAGTTAACCCATAACAACGCATGTAAACGCATGGCAACGGACAGATAACCCATGGCAACGGACAGTTAACCCATAACAACGCATGTAAACGCATGGCAACGGACCGGTTACCATGGCAACGGACAGTTAACCCATAACAACGCATGTAAACGCATGGCAACGGACAGTTAACCCATAACAACGCATGTAAACGCATGGCAACGGACAGTTAACCCATAACAACGCATGTAAACGCATGGCAACGGACAGATAACCCATAACAACGCATGTAAACGCATGGCAACGGACAGTTAACCCATAACAACACATGTAAACGCATGGCAACGGACAGTTAACGCATGGCAACGGACAGTTAACCCATGGCAACGGTCATATAACCCATGGCAACGGACAGTTAACCCATAACAACGCATGTTAACGCATGGCAACGGACAGTTAACCCATGGCAACGGTCAGGTAACCCATGGCAACGGTCAGGTAACCCATGGCAACGGACCGGTTACCATGGCAACGGACCGGTTACCATGGCAACGGACCGGTAACCCATGGCAACGGACAGTTAACCCATAACAACGCATGTAAACGCATGGCAACGGACAGTTAACCCATAATAACGCATGTAAACGCATGGCAACGGACAGTTAACCCATAACAACGCATGTAAACGCATGGCAACGGACAGTTAACCCATAACAACACATGTTAACGCATGGCAACGGACAGTTAGCGCATGGCAACGGACAGTTAACCCATAACAACGCATGTAAACGCATGGCAACGGACAGTTAACCCATAACAACGCATGTAAACGCATGGCAACGGACAGATAACCCATGGCAACGGACAGTTAACCCATAACAACGCATGTAAACGCATGGCAACGGACAGTTAACCCATAACAACACATGTAAACGCATGGCAACGGACAGTTAACGCATGGCAACGGACAGTTAACCCATGGCAACAGTCATATAACCCATGGCAACGGACAGTTAACCCATAACAACGCATGTTAACGCATGGCAACGGTCATATAACCCATGGCAACGGACAGTTAACCCATAACAACGCATGTAAACGCATGGCAACGGACAGTTAACCCATATCAACACATGTTAACGCATGGCAACGGACAGTTAACGCATGGCAACGGACAGTTAACCCATGGCAACGGTCATATAACCCATGGCAACGGACAGTTAACCCATAACAACGCATGTAAACGCATGGCAACGGACAGTTAACCCATAACAACACATGTAAACGCATGGCAACGGACAGTTAACGCATGGCAACGGACAGTTAACCCATGGCAACGGTCAGGTAACCCATGGCAACGGACCGGTTACCATGGCAACGGACCGGTTACCATGGCAACGGACCGGTAACCCATGGCAACGGACCGGTTACCATGGCAACGGACCGGTAACCCATGGCAACGGACAGTTAATCCATAACAACGCATGTAAACGCATGGCAACGGACAGTTAACCCATAACAACGCATGTAAACGCATGGCAACGGACAGATAACCCATAACAACGCATGTAAACGCATGGCAATGGTCATATAACCCATGGCAACGGACAGTTAACCCATAACAACGCATGTAAACGCATGGCAACGGACAGTTAACCCATAACAACGCATGTAAATGCATGGCAACGGACAGTTAACGCATGGCAACGGACAGTTAACCCATGGCAACGGTCATATAACCCATGGCAACGGACAGTTAACCCATAACAACGCATGTAAACGCATGGCAACGGACAGTTAACCCATAACAACGCATGTAAACGCATGGCAACGGACAGTTAACCCATAACAACGCATGTAAACGCATGGCAACGGACAGATAACCCATGGCAACGGACAGTTAACCCATAACAACGCATGTTAACGCATGGCAACGGACAGATAACCCATGGCAACGGACAGTTAACCCATAACAACGCATGTAAACGCATGGCAACGGACAGTTAACCCATAACAACGCATGTAAACGCATGGCAACGGACAGTTAACCCATGGCAACGGTCAGGTAACCCATGGCAACGGACCGGTTACCATGGCAACGGACCGGTTACCATGGCAACGGACCGGTTACCATGGCAACGGACCGGTAACCCATGGCAACGGACCGGTTACCATGGCAACGGACCGGTAACCCATGGCAATGGACAGTTAATCCATAACAACGCATGTAAACGCATGGCAACGGACAGTTAACCCATAACAACGCATGTAAACGCATGGCAACGGACAGATAACCCATAACAACGCATGTAAACGCATGGCAACGGACAGATAACCCATGGCAACGGACAGTTAACCCATAACAACGCATGTAAACGCATGGCAACGGACAGTTAACCCATGGCAACGGTCAGGTAACCCATGGCAACGGACCGGTTACCATGGCAACGGACCGGTTACCATGGCAACGGACCGGTTACCATGGCAACGGACCGGTAACCCATGGCAACGGACCGGTTACCATGGCAACGGACCGGTAACCCATGGCAACGGACAGTTAATCCATAACAACGCATGTAAACGCATGGCAACGGACAGTTAACCCATAACAACGCATGTAAACGCATGGCAACGGACAGATAACCCATAACAACGCATGTAAACGCATGGCAACGGACAGATAACCCATGGCAACGGACAGTTAACCCATAACAACGCACGTAAACGCATGGCAACGGACAGTTAACCCATAACAACACATGTAAACGCATGGCAACGGACAGTTAACGCATGGCAACGGACAGTTAACCCATGGCAACGGTCATATAACCCATGGCAACGGACAGTTAACCCATAACAACTCATGTTAACGCATGGCAACGGTCATATAACCCATGGCAACGGACAGTTAACCCATAACAACGCATGTAAACGCATGGCAACGGACAGATAACCCATAACAACGCATGTAAACGCATGGCAACGGACAGTTAACCCATGGCAACGGTCAGGTAACCCATGGCAACGGACCGGTTACCATGGCAACGGACCGGTTACCATGGCAACGGACCGGTTACCATGGCAACGGACCGGTAACCCATGGCAACGGACCGGTTACCATGGCAACGGACCGGTAACCCATGGCAACGGACAGTTAATCCATAACAACGCATGTAAACGCATGGCAACGGACAGTTAACCCATAACAACGCATGTAAACGCATGGCAACGGACAGATAACCCATAACAACGCATGTAAACGCATGGCAACGGACAGATAACCCATGGCAACGGACAGTTAACCCATAACAACGCACGTAAACGCATGGCAACGGACAGTTAACCCATAACAACACACGTAAACGCATGGCAACGGACAGTTAACGCATGGCAACGGTCATATAACCCATGGCAACGGACAGTTAACCCATAACAACTCATGTTAACGCATGGCAACGGTCATATAACCCATGGCAACGGACAGTTAACCCATAACAACGCATGTAAACGCATGGCAACGGACAGATAACCCATAACAACGCATGTAAACGCATGGCAACGGACAGATAACCCATGGCAACGGACAGTTAACCCATAACAACGCATGTAAACGCATGGCAACGGACAGTTAACCCATAACAACACATGTAAACGCATGGCAACGGACAGTTAACGCATGGCAACGGTCATATAACCCATGGCAACGGACAGTTAACCCATAACAACGCATGTAAACGCATGGCAACGGACAGATAACCCATGGCAACGGACAGTTAACCCATAACAACGCATGTAAACGCATGGCAACGGACAGTTAACCCATAACAACACATGTAAACGCATGGCAACGGACAGTTAACGCATGGCAACGGACAGTTAACCCATGGCAACGGTCAGGTAACCCATGGCAACGGACCGGTTACCATGGCAACGGACCGGTTACCATGGCAACGGACCGGTTACCATGGCAACGGACCGGTAACCCATGGCAACGGACAGTTAATCCATAACAACGCATGTAAACGCATGGCAACGGACAGTTAACCCATAACAACGCATGTAAACGCATGGCAACGGACAGATAACCCATGGCAACGGACAGTTAACCCATAACAACGCATGTTAACGCATGGCAACGGACAGATAACCCATGGCAACGGACAGTTAACCCATAACAACGCATGTAAACGCATGGCAACGGACAGTTAACCCATAACAACGCATGTAAACGCATGGCAACGGACAGATAACTCATGGCAACGGACAGTTAACCCATAACAACGCATGTAAACGCATGGCAACGGACAGTTAACCCATAACAACACATGTAAACGCATGGCAACGGACAGTTAACGCATGGCAACGGACAGTTAACCCATGGCAACGGTCAGGTAACCCATGGCAACGGACCGGTTACCATGGCAACGGACCGGTAACCCATGGCAACGGACCGGTTACCATGGCAACGGACCGGTAACCCATGGCAACGGACAGTTAACCCATAACAACGCATGTAAACGCATGGCAACGGACAGTTAACCCATAACAACGCATGTAAACGCATGGCAACGGACAGATAACCCATGGCAACGGACCGGTTACCATGGCAACGGACCGGTTACCATGGCAACGGACCGGTAACCCATGGCAACGGACAGTTAACCCATAACAACACATGTAAACGCATGGCAACGGACAGTTAACCCATAACAACGCATGTAAACGCATGGCAACGGACAGATAACCCATGGCAACGGACAGTTAACCCATAACAACGCATGTTAACGCATGGCAACGGACAGATAACCCATGGCAACGGACAGTTAACCCATAACAACGCATGTAAACGCATGGCAACGGACAGTTAACCCATAACAACGCATGTAAACGCATGGCAACGGACAGTTAACCCATGGCAACGGTCAGGTAACCCATGGCAACGGACCGGTTACCATGGCAACGGACCGGTTACCATGGCAACGGACCGGTTACCATGGCAACGGACCGGTAACCCATGGCAACGGACCGGTTACCATGGCAACGGACCGGTAACCCATGGCAACGGACAGTTAATCCATAACAACGCATGTAAACGCATGGCAACGGACAGTTAACCCATAACAACGCATGTAAACGCATGGCAACGGACAGATAACCCATAACAACGCATGTAAACGCATGGCAACGGACAGATAACCCATGGCAACGGACAGTTAACCCATAACAACGCACGTAAACGCATGGCAACGGACAGTTAACCCATAACAACACATGTAAACGCATGGCAACGGACAGTTAACGCATGGCAACGGACAGTTAACCCATGGCAACGGTCATATAACCCATGGCAACGGACAGTTAACCCATAACAACTCATGTTAACGCATGGCAACGGTCATATAACCCATGGCAACGGACAGTTAACCCATAACAACGCATGTAAACGCATGGCAACGGACAGATAACCCATAACAACGCATGTAAACGCATGGCAACGGACAGTTAACCCATGGCAACGGTCAGGTAACCCATGGCAACGGACCGGTTACCATGGCAACGGACCGGTTACCATGGCAACGGACCGGTTACCATGGCAACGGACCGGTAACCCATGGCAACGGACCGGTTACCATGGCAACGGACCGGTAACCCATGGCAACGGACAGTTAATCCATAACAACGCATGTAAACGCATGGCAACGGACAGTTAACCCATAACAACGCATGTAAACGCATGGCAACGGACAGATAACCCATAACAACGCATGTAAACGCATGGCAACGGACAGATAACCCATGGCAACGGACAGTTAACCCATAACAACGCACGTAAACGCATGGCAACGGACAGTTAACCCATAACAACACATGTAAACGCATGGCAACGGACAGTTAACGCATGGCAACGGACAGTTAACCCATGGCAACGGTCATATAACCCATGGCAACGGACAGTTAACCCATAACAACTCATGTTAACGCATGGCAACGGTCATATAACCCATGGCAACGGACAGTTAACCCATAACAACGCATGTAAACGCATGGCAACGGACAGATAACCCATAACAACGCATGTAAACGCATGGCAACGGACAGATAACCCATGGCAACGGACAGTTAACCCATAACAACGCATGTAAACGCATGGCAACGGACAGTTAACCCATAACAACACATGTAAACGCATGGCAACGGACAGTTAACGCATGGCAACGGTCATATAACCCATGGCAACGGACAGTTAACCCATAACAACGCATGTAAACGCATGGCAACGGACAGTTAACCCATAACAACACATGTTAACGCATGGCAACGGACAGTTAACGCATGGCAACGGTCATATAACCCATGGCAACGGACAGTTAACCCATAACAACGCATGTAAATGCATGGCAACGGACAGTTAACGCATGGCAACGGACAGTTAACCCATGGCAACGGTCAGGTAACCCATGGCAACGGACCGGTTACCATGGCAACGGACCGGTTACCATGGCAACGGACCGGTAACCCATGGCAACGGACCGGTTACCATGGCAACGGACCGGTAACCCATGGCAACGGACAGTTAACCCATAACAACGCATGTAAACGCATGGCAACGGACAGTTAACCCATAATAACGCATGTAAACGCATGGCAACGGACAGATAACCCATGGCAACGGACAGTTAACCCATAACAACGCATGTAAACGCATGGCAACGGACAGTTAACCCATAACAACACATGTAAACGCATGGCAACGGACAGTTAACGCATGGCAACGGACAGTTAACCCATGGCAACGGTCAGGTAACCCATGGCAACGGACCGGTTACCATGGCAACGGACCGGTTACCATGGCAACGGACCGGTAACCCATGGCAACGGACAGTTAATCCATAACAACACATGTTAACGCATGGCAACGGACAGTTAACGCATGGCAACGGTCATATAACCCATGGCAACGGACAGTTAACCCATAACAACGCATGTAAATGCATGGCAACGGACAGTTAACGCATGGCAACGGACAGTTAACCCATGGCAACGGTCAGGTAACCCATGGCAACGGACCGGTTACCATGGCAACGGACCGGTTACCATGGCAACGGACCGGTAACCCATGGCAACGGACCGGTTACCATGGCAACGGACCGGTAACCCATGGCAACGGACAGTTAACCCATAACAACGCATGTAAACGCATGGCAACGGACAGTTAACCCATAATAACGCATGTAAACGCATGGCAACGGACAGATAACCCATGGCAACGGACAGTTAACCCATAACAACGCATGTAAACGCATGGCAACGGACAGTTAACCCATAACAACACATGTAAACGCATGGCAACGGACAGTTAACGCATGGCAACGGACAGTTAACCCATGGCAACGGTCAGGTAACCCATGGCAACGGACCGGTTACCATGGCAACGGACCGGTTACCATGGCAACGGACCGGTAACCCATGGCAACGGACAGTTAATCCATAACAACGCATGTAAACGCATGGCAACGGACAGTTAACCCATAACAACGCATGTAAACGCATGGCAACGGACAGATAACCCATGGCAACGGACAGTTAACCCATAACAACGCATGTTAACGCATGGCAACGGACAGATAACCCATGGCAACGGACAGTTAACCCATAACAACGCATGTAAACGCATGGCAACGGACAGTTAACCCATAACAACGCATGTAAACGCATGGCAACGGACAGATAACCCATGGCAACGGACAGTTAACCCATAACAACGCATGTTAACGCATGGCAATGGACAGATAACCCATGGCAACGGACAGTTAACCCATAACAACGCATGTAAACGCATGGCAACGGACAGTTAACCCATAACAACACATGTAAACGCATGGCAACGGACAGTTAACGCATGGCAACGGACAGTTAACCCATGGCAACGGTCAGGTAACCCATGGCAACGGACCGGTTACCATGGCAACGGACCGGTAACCCATGGCAACGGACCGGTTACCATGGCAACGGACCGGTAACCCATGACAACGGACAGTTAACCCATAACAACGCATGTAAACGCATGGCAACGGACAGTTAACCCATAACAACGCATGTAAACGCATGGCAACGGACAGATAACCCATGGCAACGGACCGGTTACCATGGCAACGGACCGGTTACCATGGCAACGGACCGGTAACCCATGGCAACGGACAGTTAACCCATAACAACGCATGTAAACGCATGGCAACGGACAGTTAACCCATAACAACGCATGTAAACGCATGGCAACGGACAGATAACCCATGGCAACGGACAGTTAACCCATAACAACGCATGTTAACGCATGGCAACGGACAGATAACCCATGGCAACGGACAGTTAACCCATAACAACGCATGTAAACGCATGGCAACGGACAGTTAACCCATAACAACACATGTAAACGCATGGCAACGGACAGGTAACCCATGGCAACGGACCGGTTACCATGGCAACGGACCGGTAACCCATGGCATCCTCACCCCTTCCTGTTACGTGTTGCATGTTGTCCATTGTTTATTTACCTCTCACCAGTCGGCAGCGTCCGCCATGTTTGTCTGTGCTAAATGTCATCTGCGGTGTGCTCAACAGCTATTTGGTCAACAGGCTCTAGAAGAAAACAGAATCAAACTTACGTGAACACAGTCTGTATCCACACTTTTGTTTCCTCTGTGACAGCCATCCTGTTTGGTAATCTGCAAACTCAAGAGCTTGTTGACCACTGTATCATAACCAGAGTGGTTACTTTGTAACGTCCTCATTGTTTAGTGTTACTGATTTGCCAAAATCACCGTCTCAAAGCCTTGAATTTCTCCGTTTTGAAGCACAACTTCTAGCAGTTGAAATACAAGGCTATGGGAATGTGGCATTCCTGCCACATTTGCTAATTTTGTAGCTCTTATGGACAATTTCAGCTTTAACCCAAAGTTTTAACTGCACAAGTGTTTCCAGATTTTCTGGATTTGAAAATTATAACAATAAACACTCAGTTGTCAGTTTATTAGGGAGCTCAAACTAATGCAGACTAACAACAGTCCTGCAATAAAGGCAACTTTTCATAGTTTCATCTTCATTGTAAAAAAGAGGAAATATGGTTTGTGGTGCTGTTTTCATGTACTGCATTATACAGTAAGGTGTTCCTATTTGCTTTTCTTTTTTTTAGCTTAACCTCATTTACAGAAATGAGGGAACAACTGATATAAATTAGGTGTACCTAATAAAGTGAGAACTGAGTGTACATCCTCTGCTCTTCTTGCTTAAAAACACTCTTAAGAAATTGAGATGTAAACAGAAGCAAATGTCCAGATTGACCTCTTGGTCGTCTAACATGTGTGTCCCCCTGTCTCTCACCCCCCCTCTCCATGCCTACTCACAGATCTCCGAAACCAGCCTTTCCTGCGAGCGGACGCGTTGATCCGGAGCGGTTGGAAGAGACCCTAAACCACTTATTCGTCACTTATAGTCCCCTCCCTATTGTAACCCTTCCCTTTGTCCCAGTGGCGCATCTCAACCCTGAGGCTGCAGATCACAAAGACTGAAAAGCGAGGACAGGACAAAGCCCTTGTTTTAGCCCGGTAATTTATTTATTTATGGATGCCCTTTTACAACCACTTTAAATGAGCAGGCATGATTACAGAAGCACAACGCGCTACTACTCCTTCGTCACCGCGAGCAGAAGGCTTTCCCTGCTCTGTCGGCACTGACCTTTGGGAGGATGACCAGAGCACAGGTGAGGCCATCTGAGGACTGGAGGAGGAATTGTGCTTTCACTAACAAGTGCCTGCTAGCATGTGGATCTTAATGTGGACATTCCTAAAACCCATTAATATCCGAAGGTTACGCAGTCATAGCAGGATTTAAACTGGGAGGCAGCCAAGATAAATTGCCGACTCTTCTGCTGCTGCTGGGACGCCTGCCTTTAATGACCAGTCTCTCCAGGCATTTGGCGGGAATGGGGGTGAGTGCCACAGGTCTGAAATCGTTCAGACATGTGACATTTGACTGTTTTGGGATGGGAACGATGGTTGCTGCTTTGAAACAGGATGGTACCAGTGAACAGGACAGCGAGGTGTTATATATAGAGGTGAAGACGTCCGCCAGGTCCGCAGCACAGTCTTTTAGCACCCGGCCCAGCACTCCATCCGGCCCGGCCGCCTTCCTGGTGTTAATGCTCCGGAACACACGCCTCAGCTCATGAGTGCTCAGGACCGGAGCAGGGTCGGTTGAGGGGAGAGGGGACAGGACAGGGTCGGTGTTCTCCCTATCAAAGCGGGCATAAAAGAGGTTTAGGTCCTCAGCCAGAGTAGGACTATCGGCTGAGGGTGATGGTGTTCTCCTTTTGTAGTCCGTGATAGCCCTGATGCCTTCCCAGACCTGCTTTGGGTTTGTGATGTTCTCAAACCTGGCCTCGATACGCCTCCTGTGCTGCTGCTTGGCAGTCTTGATGCCTCTTCTCAGGTTAGCCCTGGCAGCACTGTATGCCTCCTGTAAGTTGTTGAACTCTGTGTGTCATCCAGGGTGGATTATTAGGGAACACACGGAGTCGTTTCCAAGTTGTTACATTGTCCACACAGAAACAGATGTAGTCCAAGACAGTGGAGGTGTAACTGTCCAATGCGACACGATTGTCAGTGTCCTGCACCTTGAATACCTCCCAGTCTGTGCAGTGGAAACAGTCCTGAAGCATCGGAATAGCATCCTGCGGCCATGTTCTCACGGTTTTGGTTGTAATCCCAGTGCTCTTGATCTTTTGTGTGTATATTGGGTGTAGCAGAAGGGAGAGATGGTCTGACAGACCCAGGTGGGGATAGGCCTGGGCTCTGTATGCGTTCGCCATGTTGGTGTACACCTGGTCCAAAGTTCTATCTCCTCTGGTAGCACACTTCACATTTCGGTGGAAATTGTGAAGTACAGATTTCAGGTCCGCGTGATTAAAATCCCCAGCCGCAATAAAGACACTGTCCGGGTGTGCTACCAGGCTGTTATTGATGCTGCTGCTCAGTTGTGCTAACGCTAGCTTAGCATTAGCATCTGGTGGAATGTAAACAGCGCAGATGTAAACGGCACAGAGCAGAGCAGAGTCCAAGGTTTTATGGTTTTACAGCCTATAAGCAGAATTTGAACTAGCACCCCCAACCTCAGCTAAAGCCCATATTATATTATATATATATTATATTGCCCATGATTGTTTATTTCTGTATTATAAATCTAGCACAGGGATGTCAAACCGACTTTTTGTTTCATGTTGTGGGCCACACAACAGCCCACTTTGACCTTTTGTGGACCAGTGAAACTGCCCTTTCTCTCAGTGTAAACTTTAATCCCTGAGATATTTTAATACAGGCTTAGTCTGTAGTCTGCTTAGTCTGCTTATGCCTCTTGCCGGCTCTGATACAGAGAAGTCTGAAGATCAGAAAGCTAATTCATGCATAATTTACCGTGTGTCTGTGAAGGTTCTCAGTCATCCAGGTCATCGTAGTCAAAGGAGCTTGCAAAGAAAAGCGTCTGGACTTCTTTAAGTTACTTGAAGACGTTTCACCTCTCATCCGAGAAGCTTCTTCAGTTCTAAGGTCAAATGGTGGAGAGTCCCAGATATAAACCTAGTGGGAGTATCCCCCCACAGAGGGACAAAAGGACCCCCTGATGATCCTCTAATCGCCTGAGCAGAGGTGTGAAACTGGGTGTGGGTCCCAATCAGCCAGAGTTTCGGGTGAGTTCATTGTGAAACCTGGCCCCACCTTATCATGCAAATTCCTGAGATCAGATGGCCCAGGATGTGAGTGGGCGTTTAATTTACCGTGGACATAAAGCAACAGTGATGTTCTGCTTTTAGAAAAGTTCAGTGTAAATTTATGATACAACTTGAAAAAGACGGTGGCACAGTGGTTAGCACTGTTGCCGCACAGCAAGAAGGTCCTGAGTTCAATTCCATCATCAGGCAGGGTCTTTCTGTGTGGAGTTCGCATGTTCTCCCCGTGTTTGCGTGGGTTCCCTCCAGGTACTCCAGCTTCCTCCCACAGTCCAAAGACATGCAGCTTGTGGGGATAGGTTAATTGGATAATCCAAATTGCCACTAGGTGTGAACGTGCGAGTGAATGTGAGTGCGAATGGTTGTCTGTCCCTGTGTGTTGGCCCTGTGACAGACTGGCGACCTGTCCAGGGTGTACCCCGCCTCTCGCCCTATGACAGCTGGGATTGGCTCCAGCGCCCCCCACGACCCTGAAAAGGATAAGCGAATGCATGGATGGAACTTGGAAAAAGAAGGATGCTGTCCAACTTGTCACACTGGAGACTCTTTCTTGGATGCCTTTGTTCACTTTGTCATCATAGGGTGTTGTGTCCAGAATTTTAAAGTGAAAAATAAAATTGAATCCATTTTAAAATAAGGCTGTAACATGACAAAATGTGGAACAAGAGATACGGTGTGAATACTTTCAGGATGCACTGTATCTGCTGTGGGCACCCCTTATGAATAAGGAAGCAGTTCAAAGTAGCTTTCTTTATGTAAATGTCATTTTCAAAAGGTTATGGTCTAATAACTACATTTTCAAGAGCTTTCTGTTGTTGTCTTCATCAGAACATCACTCCTTTGTTAAACCAAAATACCTTATTATCAGACATATTTTGATTGTATGACAAACAAGCTATTTGCATATCTTCAAATCATGTGGATTTTCACATGCAAAATGTCCGAAAGCAAAATATAGCGATACAGAGAGTTTTGTGCTGAACTTGGTGCTCACTCTGACTCACAGGGAGGGGGGACGAGCTGGACATGAAAACAAAGTGCTCTTTGTTTCATGTCTTTTACTCATGATTATCAGCTACTGACGCAAGCACTTCTTACTCCCATGTTCTTAATCAAGTGACGTGCTGCATGTTTGTTACTTTTGAGAACCTTTCCAAATGCATTTGCTCTGCCTGTTGAAAAGAGGAAATCACTCCAATGCAAATAAGATTTATTTTTTACAGACACAAACAGCTTTACTGAACACAAACCACACACACGTTTCTGTGGGAGGACACACAGTGCTTTTGAAATAGCAACAAGCAGCCGTTTGATGACACCAGGACCTAAACTGAAGGCAGGAGTTTGTCAAGTTAGCAGATTCTCAGTTCTGTATAAAAATGACTTTTTGTTGATTTGGCAATGGTTGAACTTGTGCAAGGAGGGAACACCGAGGGAGGGGATCAGCATGCACCACTCACTGTACTATTACTCAGAAATAACTTAATGTAAAGGACAGATGGTACCATAATTAAGTTTAGACTGCCAGAAACAATGTCACAAACTAGGAGTATAATACAAATGAGAAGCGTCACTGCACACAAATGCTTATGTGCCTTCACTGCACTGAGTCATTGAAACGACTGCTAAAATAACAGTAAAACTATCTGAAGACTGAGACTTTTTAAGCTAGTTACCCTGCATAAGGTCCTGTGGGTAATTATAGCAGAAATGTCAACCATATACCCACAACAATTCAACCAAGTTCGTCATTTTTACTACGGACATTATTAAAAGGCTGTTGTACCGGATGCTGAACCGATTCACTACAAATGTCATGACTGGTGGTGGTCAGAGGGCCCGGTGGCGCCTGTGTCCGGCAGCCTCGCCTCTGTCAGTGCGCCCCAGGGCAGCTGTGGCTACAATGTAGCTTGCCATCGCCAGTGTGTGAATGTGTGTGTGAATGGGTGAATGACTGAATGTAGTGTAAAGCGCTTTGGGGTCCTATGGACTAGAAAAGCGCTATACAAATGCAGGCCATTTACCATTTACCATTTAGTAAATGTAACGATTTCAGAAACTATTAAACAATAAGTAATATTTGTAATTTATTTGGCTGTTAATTTAGGAATGGGTCTGTTAGCATTTTAAGTTTCTGTCTGCTCGGGGGGAATTCCTTTTCTACAAGGAAACAAAAATGTTACTGAAGCAGGTTAAACTTTTAATAAAGTCTGACAGACTCGCTATAAACAGATCAAACCCCCCTGACTAGACTAGCAGCTACATAATCATTTGCCAAGAAACACTCAAGTTAAAATTATATTTGAACATCTAAGTCTCAAATAACCCAATAATAATTAAGTTAGTGTGACTGGAAACGCATGTGACCCCATTCAGTCAAAATCAATCAGCTGTTCATAAAAAGGGCATGACTGCTGCCGCTCAACTTGTTACACAAACCACAATCTGTAGATGCAAATTTGCTTTTACTAATACTGTGGATGTGTGGATTTTGAAGTAATTTAAAGTGAGAACCAAGGACCAGTGAATTTGTGAAGTCACGATGACTTTAATCTTTGACCACTGAATTCTAATCAGTTTGTCCTTGAGTCCACGCTAGTGTTTAACTCTTTCCTCAGGTTTCACTGCGACTGCAAGGCGTAGTTTATTTTGTTGGTCTAAAAGTAATATGAATTCTTGCTGTATCCTGCTTTGCTTAAGTTTAAGGTTCAGGTTATTTCAGGTTATAAAATCCTGGGAGTTCATCTGCTCCATTTCTCTGGCAGCCTTCCACGTCTATATAGTCAACTTTAGTTTACTCTCCATGGGACTCTTACGCAACACTCTTCAGTACATTTCCAGTCATCCACGTATCCTCTGTATGGTCTGTATTACTGGTGCCTTGAACACCTGCCTTACTTTTGAGACATAGTTGAATAGTTTCTATGCCCTCTCCTTTCTTAATAGTTTAAGCCTTTTACGGATTCTCAAGACAGTTGATCTTGGTTTACTTAAATTGCACGAAAGGCCTAAAAGAGACCTGCATGGCGTTACGCTGGAGTCTTAATTCTTTGTTGGATCCAGTGTATTTTTTATGAGTTTTGAATGTGAATGTTACTCAAATCTGATACAGGAAGAATTACATTGTACAAACATGTAAATATGACACGATATGGTCACAAACCATTAAAAAAACAAAACAAAATAAAGAACAAAAGATGTTATGAAATTCTAATTACTGTGATAAAATAAAGAAAGAGGGACTCAAAAAACTAAAAGAAGCAAACACCTTGGGTGCACAGACTATAAATTCTCTCCCTGATATTGGCTACCAGCAGCTCTCATTATCTTCCTGTAGCGTAGCTTTTCTCTTTTTACATGATGTGATATGTTTACATGTAAATCTGTGCAATGTCCTGATGTAAAAACAGGGAATGTGGTGAGAATTTTGTTTGTGTTGTGCAGCACGGTCACTTCTCCGCCTGCACAGCTCCCATACAAAGACTTCCCTCCTCTCTGATGGTCTCCAGCTCATCTGTGTGAATGGCCTGTGTGATTAAATTTAACTCCTCACACATGGTCTCGTACCGGTACGCCACACGGATGTCAGGAACGTTGGTTCGCCTGATGTCATTGCCTTCCTGTCCCTCTTTAATGTAGTTTGGGCCCAGCCAGTAACGCTTTGCCTGATTTAAAAAAAAACAACAACCCACAAATGTCATATTAAACACTCTGCGAACACCAGAATTTGTGATATGCAACAAAAAATGTATACCTTATGAGAAAATCCACTCATCAGTACACTGTTTCTGGCAAGCTCACACATGTCACAGGAGCTCAGTTTCCACACTTGAGCAGCAATGCTGTACTCTTCCATCAATGGCTCCTAAAAAAAATACACGCAGACAATTATATAAAAGCATTTTGTAGTGAAAATGCAAAGTTAAATTTGAAAATTTAATTTAGTTGAAAGATTTTGTCTGAATAGCTTAAAATTTATTTGAAATAGCCAAAGCTGAATTTGCTGAACCAGCTCAATTACATTAGAACACAAAAATGTAAACGAGGTTAAACGTAGAAGTAGAAAAGGAGTGAACACTGAGGAGGGTAGAATTACCAAAAACTGAATATTGTAATAAATAAACCCCAAAAAGTACCTAAAATAAACATCACTTGTTGAAATTGCCTTTTTTTTTTAAAGTAGTTTAAAAAAGCAAAACCTGGAGCTGAAGTGCATCAGAATGAAGAACACACACACACACACACACACACACACACACACACACACACACACACACACACACACACACACACACACACACACACACACACACACACGGGAGATATAGTGATATAGCGGGTGTGTTTTTTATGCCAAACTGAAATAACAAGTCTGGATTTGTTGAATATGAATCTACCAATCATGAGCAGCTTGTTTCTGATTGGTTCCTGTGTCTGCAAAGCACAGAGCTTTTCCAACAGTGGCTCCCAGGCTCGGTGATTCTCTCCCTCCGAGCTGGAGATCTGTGGACTCAGTGGTCTCTTTCTTTTTAGACTTGTGCTTGCTCTTTTTTTAAAAATTATTTTCTTGTGAGGTTTATCTCAAAATGTGCTATAGAGATACATTTTGACTTAGTTACTTTACTTACTTAGGATTTTACAGTGGATTTATGACTTAGTGAAGGTGGAGGTTTAAAGCATGTTATTAAATGTTTGACTTACCTTGGTAAAGTGAAATTGCAGAGGGTCATCTGTAGACAGAGAGACCATGAGGCCTCTGGACAGGTACTCTGGTAGTGGGTTACGATGGTAGCTGAGAAACAGGCTGTTATTGCTGAGAGGAGACATGGCGATGCCTACCTGGGCTAGGTAGTATAGATACTGCAGCACAGGAGCCTGGAAAGAAAACATGGCACAATGATGACCAACGCATCAGAAATACATCAGGTCTAAATTTCCAAAATCTTATAAGGAAGAAACATAATACATAATAAATAAAATCTAATAATAATAATCTATAATCTGAGGCCTTCATAAACTCTTGGAAAAATAAGCTCCCCTGTTTGTGAGGTAAACAGCTGCTCAACAGCTGTTGAAGGTCACACCTTCCTGAGCAGCAGCCCATGGGAGATATTCTCGGTCAGCATGAAACCAGAAACCAGGTGATGGATCGGCCCTGCCTCGCCACAGTGAGGACGCAGGACGAGTGTGTGGAACCCCCGCAGCCTAAAACAATAAAGCCACACAATAGTGAGTACTGAGTTCAGCTGTGTTAGGGCTCAGCGCAAACACTCTTTGCTGCTTCCCAGTGACTCATATACAAAGAAGATGACAGATAAAAGCAAAGTGCGAATCTCCAGTGTGTATTATTTGCTCTGTAACCTTAAGCACTGTCGAAACAGAATTTGCATTTGTTATCAAAGTTTTTCGAGCTTAATTCACATGAGATAAATCCAGGCTTTTCGCCTTTTTATCCAATAATGTTATTAATCTTTATTATTGATGTGCTGCATGTGCTTTACAAAAACTGTCTTTTTGTGGTTAAAACAAAGGTTGACAAACCTTGACAAAAGGTTAACAAAATTTTGCAAGCGGGCATTTTTTGCAAGGAAAGAAAATTTTAACACTTCCTTTTACAAATGCATTAAAAATCTTCACCTATTCCTATCAAAGACCAAGATACTAATAACTATAACAAAAACAAAAAAAAAAAAACGCTAATAGCTCAAATGACACATTAAGGATTGATTTATTTGTCTAACTGATGTTAAAAACACAAAAAATATACAATCATGGATCAAAAATCTCAGGCAGTCAGATCAAGTAAAGTCTGATTTATGTACCTGCGCAGGTGATTCAGCACAGTCATGTTTGCATACATGTAGTAGAGGTAGTAGGAATAGGGCGGGTTGTCCTCTTCTGTCCAGTTGACTGGGAGCGGACTGTCCAGGTTGAAGATATGTTGCTCTGGTTTTGATTCATCATCCACGCTGTCGAAACCCACAACCTGTTTGAGGGATGAAGAGCAGATCAATAAAACGACTACCCAAAAAGTGACTGCAGTAAAAGCAAATGACCAAAAAAGCTTAGATGTCGTACGTGCTGAAGGAAGAGGTGCAGCTCTGGGTGGCTGCTGGGGTCGACCGTAACCTCAAACAGAGGCATGAAGATATTCTCCAGCATTTCTTGGAAGTTGCACAGCTGCTTCTTCGTGTGGTAGACGTCACTTTGAAGAAACAAGAAAACAATTCAAGAAGCCCACAGGGGAGATAACTAACGAATGGGTTGAGGAAATAATAGATATCAAATCTTTATTTTACTCATGTATTCAATAGATATTTACAGAAGGATCATTCATAATGTTGACTTGGATTTGTGTCAGAGTTGCTAGATACATGGAAATGCTTAGTTTTCAGTATAAGTTGTATAAATGACACAAAAACAAACAACAAAAACTAAACACAGTAAAAATCGAAACAGTGTCTCTTTTCAGGCATTTTCCAGTTATAAAAAAAAGAAGCCAAAACCGTTTAATATAGGGACTATTTTCTTTTTACTGTCTACTTCTGCAGTAGTTCTGCGGTAAAATACAAAACATTTTGTTAATGGAGAAGATGCATGACAACTTAGTTACGTTGCTACTCTTCTTTTTATCACTCAATTTTTGTCACATGATATATCACAACACCACATTTATATTTACAAATCTCACGTAACGTCGAGTAGCTTAGCAATAAGGGAGTGCAAGTATCATCAGCTTTTATTAGCTTACTTAAAATCTGCTCTAAAGAGAGAGGGGACTGCTTTTTCATTGTTGTTTATTTAATTCAGTTTGCTACTCTTTTTAAGCTCACAAGAGTCGTGGCACTTGGACAAGCCAGCGCACGTTGTCGGAGTAGACCTGATGTTTGACTGCCCATCTGGCCAGTTTGTCCCACTCGTTTCTGGAGCGGCCGTAGATTGACAGCCTGAGCTCCACGTTCTGGTACTTGCTCTCCTCCAAGTCGGCCATCACCTCCTGAGAAGAAGAGACACACCAAGTCAGCCAGAGGGCGCCAAAGCCCAGAGAGTCCGCCTCCAGGTACCAGAAACGACTGGTCTGTGTAAGAAACAAGTGTTTGCAACTTCAAGTGTTTGTGCATACAGTGAGCACCTTAATAATGTGACCAAAGTATTTCCCCTCAATGTAGTTGTCCGTTTTGATGAAGATCTCTCTCAGGATGGACTCGCCAATGGGATTATATTTGGCATTGAATTTGTCAAATCGGTGGAAAGTGTTACGATCCTGCAATAAAAAGGTGAAATACGGAGTCACAATCTCTGACCAGGCAGCACCTATGAAGACCTTTTTTTAAAATCTCCTTTATGGGCACTACTCACTGCATGCATGTCCAGTGTGTCAACACTCAGGTCAAAGGCTGTAAGGTGCATGCTCTCAAACACCTCCATCAGTGTCTGACCCCTGCCTCTTTCCACGTGTACAATCTCTTTGGGATACTTCTTCATGGCTCTTTTGATAAAACGTAGAAGGTGCTTCTGGTTCATACAAGAGGAAGCATGAATGTGCGTGTCAACCTGTGGAACAAGTCAGACAAACAGGGAACATAAACCCTCTAAGATACTGCAGTCTGCTTCTGGATTTAACAACACTAACCATGACTGGGTGAAACAGAAAAGCTCTCAAGTTCACCTTACGGATATTATAAAAGTCTCGATGTGGGACTTTCTTCTGTGCTGCCAGCTCTTTCATCTCATTGAGCAGGATGTGCATTTGGAATTTGGAGCTGAGGTATTGCAGACGTCTATAGCAGAAGGACTTTCTGTGGCAAAGCCAAAAGAAAGACAAATGATGGACTCTTTCTGTGACAGTCTGAAAATAAACTTCTGTTGATCCTTTTTGAGAATCTATTTTTTAACTATAAGGTTAAATTAATAATTTATTAAAAATGTGGGAAACCTACACTGGCCCATTTATAATGAGAGCCATCATGACGTTCATATCAGCGATGTACTCCTGCAGGTCTGGATACGGCAGATCCAGCTCTGTGGTCCTGTAGGCAACATAACAACTAAAACACTCTTTCCTCAAGCAAAATGTGTGAACTCAAGTCTAAAAACAGACATAAATCTAGTCACGGTGAGGACGAAGCATGTGTGCAGAAAGTAAAAGATTCCCGACAGATATCTCACTTATCCATAGTGTTCCTCGTCGTGTACAAGTGCATAACACCATCCACCATCTTACAGCCGTAACCCATATCAGGGGGCATGCTGGTGGGGTCCACGTTCTCATAGGGGTGTGTTTCAGAAACAGGTGGGTGCACTGTGGCATCTAAGAGGAGACAGAATGATCCAGTGTGTCACGACTTTGATCAAGGTGGGCAAGCAAGTGCAGCTATGGTCTGACTTTAACTGCCTACATGCTGTGACAGCCTGCAACTGATGGATCGGGAGATCTGTGGGTGTCCCTGGTTATGTTTTAATATGAGAGAATTGCACAGATTACCAAATATTTCTGAGCAAGAATGGCCTAAGTAGAGCACTCAAGAACACAGGTGCAAAAAACTGTTGGTAATTATTATTGTCTTCAAGACTGAGCTGAAATTATCCTGCAGTTAAATCTCCTGGGTCAAATTTGTTATGAAATAAATAACAGCTTTGATTTGTATTGAAATATTTAAAAAAAATGAAAAAAACACATACATTTCTTTTTTTTAGTCTAATAAACCAGATAACCTAAATTTACAAAGACAGACATTTACATTAAATAACACACTGACATACAAAGACTCCTAACATTTTGAACCGTAACATGTTCCTTATTTACTTGATAAAATCTAGTTTAATCATGGGTTTAAAAAAGATCTGTTCATCCATCCCTCCCTCCTTCCTTCCTTCCTTCCTTCCTTCCTTCCTTCCTTCCTTCCTTCCTTCTCCTTATCAGAAGTTAGGTCACAATTTGGTCCCAGGCCAGAGATATATATGATCTTCAGGTAAGGTTCTGGGTCTTAAAACCCACATCTAGGGGGGCACCCTAACAAGATATCCAAATGACCCCAACTGGCTCATTTTAACATTGTGAAATAGTAATTCAACACCAAACTCCCTCTGGATGTTCAAGTACCTCTCCCTATCTTTATATATCTATATGACCTTACTCTTCCAGTAATTACCCAGGATGCACGACCATATGTTTTTTTTTCTTTTTTGGGGGTGGGGGGGGGGGGGGGTGTCTGGTAAATCATTTTTCCTTTTCAGGCCAGTCCCTTCCTCAACTCTGAGCTCTGCACTATTTTCCACTAAAGAACCGTGCCCTGCATTTTGGAGGTTCTGACTCTCATCCTGTCCCTTTCACACTTGGCTGAAAACCACTCCAGTGCACGCTGAAGGTCATGCTCCAATGAAGCCAACAAAACCACATCAACCGCAAAAAGCAGGATGCTTTTCTCAGGTTTCCAAAGCAGACACCCTCCTTACCCCAGCTACAGAATCTGAGACAAGGGGAAAACCAGGCAGAGTCCAACACAGACTGAAAACGTGCCTGACTTTGTGGCGAGGACACAGACAACACTCTCACCCCGGTTGTAAAAGGACCTGATGGCCCGTAACAACAGACTCAGAACCTGTGGGGTATACTAAATAAATATTGTTTTGACTAATTTAGATTACAGTATAAAATGATGCAAGAGCAATGGTGCAGATGAGGACATTCATACTTGCAGTGACTGTGGTTTCTGGGATCTCTTCCTCATAGATATCTAAGTCTAGGGGTCTCTCACTCAGCTCCTGCAGGTAACGAGCAGTGGTTCTGCAGAAGCTCTGCAGCGACAGGCCCATGTACTTTTGCCTGATGAACAGAGCCTTCACTACACATTTGGCAGCATCCAGCAGATCTGTAAATGGAACCTAGGACAGAAAAACAGATGTCTTCATGAAAGATTTGACTGTAAGAGAAAAAAACACACACACACAGTCTTCCTGCAGTGACCACTCTGACTTACCCCACATTTCTCTTCTCCAGAAATAGTGACTCGCTGGTACTCCCTCTCAGGGACCGGTTCTCTCTCCTGCAGGTCAGGAATTTGGCTCTGCTCCTTCATGTATCTTAAGATAGATAAATAAACATATGAGATCACCATTCTGGCAGTTTAAGATGAGCATTGAGGGGTTCATGTGACTACGGTTGACTCACTCAAGATCTGTGGCACTGTCAGTCTTCATGAACTCTTGCTTGGCTCGTAGGAGTATGTCAGGTTCAAACCTGAGATCACAAACACAAAGGCCGAGTTGAGTTCATAGTCTGACTGCAAAGTCAAGTACCTCTTTTGCCGCTCACGCTTACTTGACATCCTGGCTGATCTGTCGCTCAAGGCGATGACGTTTCTCCTCCAGCTGTTCAATGGGGCTGTCCTCTGGAAATTCATAGGGGGCGCTCCGCATCTCGCTCTCTGCCAGGCTGCGTGAGAACAGCTCCTTCAGACAGAGACAAAGAAAAATGAAAGCCACGGCGTAACTTTGAACATCACTGGTTAATTATTTGCACAGTGGCTGAACACTGACTTCGGCAATCTCCTTGTATTTTCCATCCATGGAAGTACGTAGGTCAATGGATTGTTTCAAGGCCACAGGGATCCCAGGCAAGGAATGCTGGGAAGTGAGGAGGTGGCGGGTACCACGGAGATCAACTGCAGATAAATAGGGAAAGAAAGTAGGCGCTGAGCAGTTTCTCTTCTGTGATAACATATTCTCAGGAGCCTTATTTCGAGACTTCAGTAAATAATGGTCTAATTACAGTATGAAGAGAAGAAACAACCCACTGAGTGGAGCACATGGGGGCTAATGTTTGCTGTTTATCTTTATATCATGTCTTTGCCTGTGCTGCATTTTTAATAACCTGTAGGAAATAATTTGTCATTGGTGTGCATGATAATAGCAACTTGCTTCCATTTAGGGTAATATTTTATAATACAGCCCGTGACTAATGGCGTAATTAAATTTAATTGTATTTAATTCGAAATTGCAATGTGATTATATTTACTTACAAATAATTAATATCCTGGTAACTTATTGGAAAACACAACAAATATTTCCCCATCTTACATCATAAGTACACTGTACTCTTGGGCACACGGGCTGTATTATGGAGTAGCTTAACCTTAACCAACTTCTGGATATTTTGCAGGAAAGGAGGCACATATTATAATGTAAGTAATTTTAAGTACATCATAAGTAAAAAAGAACAAATGAGCAATAGAAACTTCATTATGCATTGTAAATGTAGGATTGGAAATATTGTTTTCCTTCAAAATTACTAAGAAACATAACATTTTCTTGTCTCCCATTCTGTAAAATACCTGAAAGTTAGGCAAGGTTATGCTACTCCATAATACAGCCTGCACCCCAAAAAGATGGCACAACAATGTTTGGTTTTCCACTAAATTACCCAGAAATTACGAAGTACTAAAAATGACATGTGCACTACTTAAATTTATTTACAGTATAATTATTTCTTTCTTTACAGTAAAACTGTAAAACTACATTTTGACTTCAAATGAAACACACTGAATGTCCATTTAATTACAGGGGAATTTTAGCCTTAGTTGCGGGCTGTTATAAAGTGTTGCTCGCTTTGATTTAAAGATTTACTGTCAGAGTCTAAGATGTTTACTTTTTTCTAGGCTCCTCAGAATTATCAAATTATAATGGTTTCGGTGGCTTTCGTGGTTCGTTAAAAAGCTTTTGAGCATGAGGTAATGCATTGTTACAAATTGAAAAATGCACATCTCAGTCAGGGAAGCTCCACTGCTAAAAGCTTTTTATTCACTCAGCAAAAGTATCAATTCAGTGTAATTTACTCTTAATGTTACATGTTAGGACCGATAAGATTGCTTGTAAAACTTTTTCAAAGTCACTAAAACAATCTGCAGAAGCTTGTTGTTCCTCTTCACACAGCAGTGGAGGTCTGAGCTCAGTGGCTGTTTGTGCCTTCAGACACAATGAGCCATTCAGGTGGAGAGCCCATCAGCACATACACCGACTGATGCAAGCCATTGTTGCCACTGCAAGGCTTGAGTTTTATACAAACCCTGTTGTCATGGGAAGCTGAAGAGGGGAAAATAAAGGAGGCTGGTTCTTGACATTCAAAGACTTAGGACATGAGAGGTATGAGTGGAAACTGTTTTTTATAGCACAAAAGAAAACAGAGATCACACTTTCCCCTTTCGGCGTATATTTAGACAGATATTAATCTTCCCCTTGAAACGATGCACCTGCCACTGAAATATTCATCATCCTGCTAAATATTTCATCCTGTGCATGCTAGGCTGTCACTGAGACTGTTGTCCGTCAGCATTTATAGACCATACACACAAGAAGGTCAAAGAGGGCGCACTGTTTGATACTTAAAGTCTGCACTCAAGTTTGACTTATTTAACGCAGCATGTCTGAGCATGCCTGCTCCTTGGAGAAAGCAAAGGAGACCAGAGAGGCCAATTAACTGGGCCGATTAGCACTTCACAAAAAGCTTCATTAAAATTTATTTAATAAAAAAAAAACACTCAGTGAAGTAGGCGAAATGGCTGCTATAAAGAGAGACGGTGGTAAAATAATTGGCTGGACCACAACTCACCACCAGTTTATCACCTTCTGCTTAACACCGTCCAATCAGCACTTCCCACTCCCACTCACATGGACTACAAGGGAGTAAAGTCAAAACAAGCACAGTATTTCTGGCTAAAAGGTTTTTCAGATCATTATGAGAAACGCAAACTTTTTTCTTAATTATTTGAGTATGATAATGTTTTGCCCTGTAATAGTTGAATGAGTTTAACTCAATTTCCCTTTATAAAAAATATCATTTTTTACTGAACTGTGTTGAAAAATGATCTTTGATATTTGATATATATTTACTAAAAAGCGGATTCATTTGATTTAGGAGATGCACAGAATCATCTTGTATAGCTTCCTCTCTGAAATACACATCAGTGCTGGGAAAGTCTAAAGATAAATGGTTGTAAAATCTTCTTTTTTATGTCATTTTGAAGATTTTTTTTCTGCTTACACACTCAGCAGGATCAGTCCAGTTTAAGTGTTCATCATAGTGCTGTCGACAAACATGGCAAAATTAGCCTGAAGTGAAAGTTGGAAAGCTGGTTCTTTTTGCATATTTATTTACAATTGTTTGGTTAGAGTCACTATGCATAACTATAAACTCACCAGACACTTTATTAGGAACACCGATTTAACTGCTTGTTAATGCAAATATCTAATCGGCCAACTCAAAGCGTTTAGACATGCAAGCAGAAAGAAAGTGATGACCATAATGTTTCTTTTCATTAATTGACTGGAATGACTATGAAGGTAGCACAGCTGATGGTGCCAGACTGCCTGGGTATTACAGAAACTGCTGATCTATTGAAATTTTCCCACACAACCATCTCAAGTGTTTAAAGAGAATTATTCAAAAAAGATAAAACATCCAGTGAGCTGCAGTTCTCTGAGTGAGATGCCTTGTTGATGGCAGAAATCAGAGGTGAATAGCAGGAAGCTTCAAGCTCATCTCTGAAGAGTATTTCCAGCACCTTTTTGCATTAAGCACAAAGAATTGGGTCAGGGGGGCCTGGAGCATATCCCAACTACCATAGGGCAAGAGGCAGGGTACACCCTGGACTGGTCACCAGTTTGGTACAAGGCTAACACAGAGACATAACCCCATGCTTAACTTTGGACTATGGGAATAATATCCAGAGAGGCCGCACACAGACACAGAGAAAACATAAAAATGCCACACAGAACTGGATATTTTAATATTCATAAAATATTTATACTTCAATATTGGAAAGCTAATATTTTAAGTACTTTATACTCACTTCAGGTTAAGTTTGGAAGCCATAATTATCATTTCCCACTATTTTGACAGTTTTTAGTGCACACTAACTGCTGATACAAATAGCTGTTAATAGCAGCTCTAGTCATAATGGAAATATAAATATATAATAAATCATTTATATAAATAAGAAATTATACTGATGCTCGTATAAGTCAGCTTCCTCTTTCCAAAAGCAGGGTTGAGTCAGTAAAAAAATGCTGCGATGCTCCAATCTCAGCTGAAAACTGAAGTCACACATAGACGCTTCTCTGCTATTAAGAAAGGGCAAGTCTGTCAAACGTAGCGGTTGCCTAAGATATGTCTCCGCTGTTATTCTGGGAGACATCAAAATCATCATGATTACAGCGGACACTTGTGCGGAGGGCGGGAGGTAACCAGTGGCAAAGACATGCATGCTGGGCCACAATAGAGCAGAGCCTAGCCAAGCCTACCAGACCCCAAGCTAATCCCCTAATGGCTGCTATATTTGGATCAGTAGCATCAATGGTTGCATAACAACTCATCCCCCAACAGAAGAGCAAACCACTCAAAAATTAAAGTCAGCCATAATTCATTTGCCTTTAAACTATATATAATCTGGCAGGCTGAAGCTTTTAATGCACTATGAGGCAGGTGCATGAGGGTCCAATTAAAACACAATTTAAAGTGTTTCCCGGCTCTACCACATGTGTAGGAGCAAAAAACACTTTGAACATGAGACAACGCAGCTCACATGCTCTCTCACAGCTCGTCACTACATATTGCCTCAAAACAAGGTCAGATAGTATCAGCTTGCAGAGAGACTTCCACCACATGAATATTTCAGTAGCAATACAGAGCATGGAGAGGTCCCAGCTCAAGTCTTACAGCATGGTGTAAAAAGTCACCACAGACGCAACAATAACTGGGAAGTCAACCTACTCCTGGAGCTGCTTTTTTCTCAACCTTGTACAGGAATAAAACTTTCCAAAGAGCGTTAATATTCCCTGACCGATCAGAGTTAAGATTACAGGATGGTTATATTTGTATATTGACTGTCTTTTACCTCTACACCCTCCCCTCTTTCTGGCTACAACCACACAGGCCATGGTTCACCAAATGCTTTCTACCTTCTTCCACTGACTGTGCAGCTTTCTGCTCACAAAAAACGTCAGTGACTCACAGCCTCTGTAGCAAATCTCTCTCAGTGGAAGCCGTATGTTCTCACAGCACACATGTGTCAGCACTGCTGAGATGGCAGGATTACTGGTGATGGACAAGTATGATTAATAAGTCAGGGGAGTAAACGTGGATAGTCTCGGAACCACTGTTTCAGTTGTTTTTCATCGATGGGCGCAGATTACCACTTCAGCGTAACTAAATTACCAAATTTGGCGACTCACCACTTGTATGGGCAGTCTCCTGGTCATATAAAAAAAAAAAAGGATCCTATCCAGCTATGCATCAATCAGCCGCCATCTCTCATTACTGAAAGTTCTTCTATGCCAAGTGATGGTTTAGTCTCTGCAGCTGCACAAACTGCATGTTCACAAATCTCCTCTCTGTATTTATTTTACTGTTGTCAGACTTCTCAGTTGAACCATAAAGAAAAGCAATACCAAAACTATAAAAAGCTCAATGCCCACTAGACTTGAAAAAAAAAATTTCTGCAGGGTCTTGCGGTTGGAGGCGTAGCTCAATTTATCGATCCTGGCTGCTTCTCTTTGCACGGTTGCACCTTTAGAGCACTCTCAAAAGACGCGAGAAAAGCAGTTTTTGGGACAATCAATCGACACACTTTCTTCTCAGCGCACTAAAGACAGCACTGCTCAGGGCTGTTACACAAAGCCACCAAGGGACAGGCAGAGGAGAGTGGCAGTGATTGGGAAAAAGAGAAAGGAAAAAAGGAGGAGAGCGAAAGGGTTATTTGGGCTTTTTTTTTGTTGCAAGGGATGAGGGTAGTGGAGCGTACCTGCCTCCTCAGAACCTGTCTTAACCAGCAGCTAGCAGGGCCGAGGGAGGAAAGAGAGACAGAGAGAGGGAGAGAGAAGCTGTCCTGGCAGGGCGATGGAGCATGCCAAACAGCAAATGGCCCAGGATGGCGTCTGCTGTCCTTTTAAGATGGGTTAAATGTGATGGCAAGGACAGAGGGATGGCAAGAAACAAGAAAGAAACACTTCAAACAGTCAAATGTCAAAACTGGCAAAATAAATGAAAACCCCCCACACGCGTACATATGCTTTCACATCAATGCACTCACAGACTCACACAGTCATACCCTCTGCTCGCTTAATCTGTCCCTGTCATACATACAAAGAGCTGGTCCAGCAGATCCATGAACTCCCCTTCACATCCCAGTATGTGACCCCCCACCCTCTGCTCTGTCTGCCTCCTGGTTCAGGCCAGCTGTCGTTGCACTAGCTGCCTCTGGAGCTGATCCTCCTCATTTGAATGCCTCTGACATCTATCTGGAACGTACCACGGGAGGGTAAGGAGGCAGGGGGAGATGGCGCACATTACCAGAGGATGTGCACTACTACTGCTATGAGTTACTGCAACAAGAACCCCCCCGCTCCTGTCTACCTTATAGTCCATGCTGTATTTTGCTGAGGGGACCATGTGTTCAGGATGTTTGTATCCTCAGTGTGTGTGAGTAAAGCGGTGCTGTCTCAGCAACAAGGTTTGAGACGTCATTGTCTCTCTCTTTTTTTTTTTGCCGCTGAATAGTAGCAGTGTGAGAGAGATGCCTGTCCGATAGATGCACCCTGCCTCCTTCTCTTCTCACATGAATGAAATTAAAGGGCCAGCAATGTTGTCCCCATTACGGTTGCTGCAGCAACATAATATGCTGCAGGTCTGCGACTGCATTCCCAATCACAGAACTATGCATATGCTATTTGAAATTATTCTTCAGTAACACAATGACCCGCATTTCTACAGCCTGATTTCAAAATATTAAACATTTGCAAAACCCTCCACTGAATAAGCTCTTTACTTTTTTTGATATACTTTTGTAATAAATGTAAATTTGCGCTGGATAACAGAAGCAACAATGTGGATCTCAAAAATGTGGTGAAAATGCAGTGAAGGTGGTGAATGTCCCAGTTTATTTATACATATATATATATACACGTATATATATATATACATATATAGTGCATTATGCTTTTGTTTTGTGTCTGAAACACAATTAAGGCTCATAAACAAAACACTATGTGGCTTGAAACTTGAATCTGTATCATGTTAAAAAGTGAGTGCTTGCGTCAAACATCTTATCTTCTCTTGCTCAATATTATTCAGCTCAGTTTGTCTAAACTCAGAGCTGAGTAAAAGAAATTCCTACCTTTTCAGTCCCTATCTTAGACTCTTTTTCTATGCTGTCTTTTTATTACAAATGATACAGGAGCCATTATTCTCGCTTGGAACAGATTTAACATCTAAAAAAGAACAAATGAAATAATAGCTCACATTTCAGAGTTCAGAAAATGTGACTGAAATGAAGTAAATTGTGCGTTTCTTTACTTTAGCAGCAGAAACATATGTGAGGAATAAACTGTAGCTACCTGTGGAAAAAATAAGACATTCATTGGAACAGTCCCAGGTACCATAAGGTGAGAAGCGGGGTACACCATGGACAGGTCGCCAGCCGGTCGCAGGGCCAGTCAGAATTTCTTCATAACAAATTACAGGTGATGCTGCTGATGCAGGTAATTTGCATAGAGTTTGACTGTGCAGCTTTACTGGACTACAACAAATTACTGATTAAAAGCACTCTGGCCATCATTATACCACACTGCAAAAAAAGTATCCTCTTTTCAAGCTCCAGACTCAAACATGATGCCGTCAAACAAATTAGAGCACTGAAAAGTCCATATAACTACCAGCAAATTATCACTCTGCCTCTCAAGCTAAAGGGATGCGTTTCTTTTTTCAAGGCACTCAGATTCCAAATTGCTTTCAAGAGGTCTAATCAAATTGTTGAGGCCTCGCAGAAACAACACTTTCTTCAGACCAGGCTCCCTCTGATGGTCGAACACAGAGTCACACACTGATTAATCAAAGCCCTGAAACGTGTCATTCTACAAAAACCAGCACCGAGGATCAATATGGAAAAAAACATCAGTATGTTGAAGAGTACCTCTCTGATTGTTAATATGCTTTGATAATTATACATTTCATTACAGATTCATCTAGATTAAATGAGACATTGTAACAATTATCTATTCACCATTTTCAATCATAGCAATGCCTCATATTTTTATATAAAGATGTGTTGTCATTCATTCTTCAATCATGAATTAAACCGATGATTTGCAGGGGTTATTTTGACATGATTGGCATGAAAATCCCAACAGTTCAAATCCAAATATACTCAGCTGATCTGGATATTTTCAGAATCAAGAAAATATTTTTGCTTTCCATGTTGAAGCTTTTACATTAGGACTATTTCCTTACAGAAAAGATTATTAAGCACCGTAATTACTTCTAATTACTCACTTATCACTGCTGCTCTAGTAGAAAGCTGTATTAAAAGGAAATACTTAAAATACACAAAGATTCCTCTAAATGTGTCACACAAACCACTGAAAATATTATCTATATTTTAGCAACTAGATGCTTTCTAGTCTTTCTATTGAAGAATATATCTGTAGTAGCCGGCACCGTACCTTTCAAACAAGACAACTCTCCACAGATCAATGTGCTGCAAACAGCAGATGACATCAGAGGACTCTGCAGTATACCCCTTGTAGCACCACATTATTAAGTACGTGCAAATATCCTTTGAAACGATGGTCCCACCCTTAGGGCACAAGTCCATGAGACCCGTATAGGGCCAGATAAGTTGGTTCATGTAAGTAAGAGATATACCAACAGCTAACCAGCAGCACAGACTGAGGATGGACATAAGGAATGACTGACTGAAGGTTATCAGCTGAAGGTGTGTTGGGTTGAGCACCATCGTTACAGGATCTCTGTCGGGTCATTACTGTAGCAGTTTATGACACAGACTCTGACTTATGTGACATGCAATGATGACAAGGCGTGGCACATCCGAAGGAGGTGTGATCGAGATGTGGGCGAAGTGCAGTGTGTCAAAGATCCATTACTGTATGAACGACCAATTAGAATTTTGTAATACTTGAAATTGTGTTTGATATTTATTTTTTTTTATGCTGCTCTGCCTTTCCAAAGTACTAGAATGCCTTTTCCAGCCCTAACTCTGACCCTTCACTGCGTTTATATGACAGCTGCTGTATTGAAGATAACGATAGCTAATCAATTATTGCAAATCTGTGAATAAACATCCACTGCTACATGTTATTTGCACTGTTTTAAGTGGTTCAACAAGTGGAACACAGCGCACAGCACGGACTAGCCAAACTGGTGAGTGGGTGTCGGTCTAATATCGGCACTGGCTCTTTCACAGCCACAGAAGTGATTCACCTACTGCTTCTCTCTCTGCCGAGGTTTGCTCCACAAATCCTGCACATTTTTGAAGAGTTTCACTGCACAGCATATGCTACACCACAGCCTTTCTGCCTGATGGACATGGTACAGGGTATTATGTGTACAGAGGTTTTACAACCCTTGAAGAAATTTAAGCTGTGAGAGATTCATTTAGTTCTGTTTATTCCGCTCTGCTGGATTTAATAAGATAAAAGCTCTTCCAGCATGGGGAATATCAACTTAAACAATCATTCAGCACAGCAGCGAGCACACAATCTTGAATTTATGATCTCTAATAAGCAGCTGGAGCATTATTAAAAACCTTAGTAATTCTTCAAATAGAACATCTAATATAGTCACACTCTCGCTAACCTGCAACCTTTTTATTTTTACTCCATCTTATACAGACTGCAGTGTACTGTAGTGGTGTGAACTAGAGGGCGTCCTTTTGAAAAAACAAAAAAAATGAGTCACTTAAATGTCATATTTGCTTACTCAGAAGGTTCCCTGGATGCTTTAACAACATAAAATGTGATGTTGTCCTAATGCGCCTCTGTGGAGACTTTCTAAATCAAACCCCGGAGGCTTCAGTACTGAATCTGTATTGGGCAGAGACAGCCTGCGCTTCCTGTTTCTGCCAGTGCTGCTTCTCTTCAATGATTTCTTCCAACAAGAACGCAATTTTGGAGCAGCAAATGAGGATAATTACAGGGAACATTTCGACTGGAAGGGAAGGGGGCTGACAAATCCCTCAGACATCCTGCTGTTGCATTTATTGTCAGGGTTGAAAATCAATCCCTAACTACCTCGCCAATCATCGTAACGTCATAGCGTGCTGCTGTCTATCCCCAGTGGTGACATGACCTATCTGAAGGAGCTTTTTTTAAAGACGCAGTATATTTTTTAAGAACATGTTGTGCGTGCATTATGTCATACCAAACTCTCAAATGTATTCCAGTGAGGAAAGACTATATTACTTCCTCCAAATGAAATAACATCGAGACTCGGGCGTCTTCTTCCATTTAAATACAGTTATCTATGGCTCAGTTCATTTTCTTGAATCAAAAACCTGCGGTGGGGTGAAATGATTTAATATTTGCGTATTTTACTTTCTCTCTGAAAAACAGATGACCAACAAAGACTGACAATAGTTCTGAATGACACTGAGGTGTTTGATTCCTTATAAACAACTCATAAGGTCTAAGTGTGATCTTTCATTATATCACCATTTGCATGACGTAAATGTAACTGAATGAAAACATTTTGCATTTCAAAGAAGACTAATGAACAGAAATAGCTGCTATTTGATCTTTTGGTCATTGTATACTCTTTGTAGTTTCAGTGAAAGCCTGACCAGCGTGTGCATACATCAGAAGGGAGGCTAATCCTCTCATTCAGTGGGGGATCAAGTCCTGATGTACCAACTTACATATTCTCTGCAGGCTACATACCACCATGGGGCTGAGTGAAAAACACTGCTGTTGCTGTTTATCTAAGCATCCAATCCCGTTTCTTAAAGGAGAAGACTAATTCTACATGCTGCACAGGGACTAAAATTGTTTTTTCACTGCATGCAATATGTTTCGAAAGCATGCAACAATATAAAGCACTTCCAACCTGTCAAACAGCCTGTAACCCTTTAGGCTAAAACAGGCAAAACATCAGTTTTCACCTAACAACAACAAGTTATGCAACATCAAATTTGCTCCATACAGCAGCAGCCGATCATACTGTAAATCTACTTTGGATGATCCAGCTGATGCATGTTGTGTGTGTTCTAAAATGAAGCTGGAAAATAAGAGTTGAAGGGCAAAACTAGAAGCCAGAATGCTGACATTAAACTGCAAGGTATGAAGGCAAAATCCCCCGCAGAGCATCCAAAGCATCCTCTGCTGCACTGCTCTAATCAACAGGTTTGCATTTCCCAACTACTTACGAAGAAAAAGTAATTACCAAAGATTCTTCTTTAATGAGTTTTTTCTTGTTTTCTAAAATAGAATAATCTAATTTCACCTAAATATGCATAGTACAGGGCTAATCCCCCTGGCTTCAGATCATATTGTTCCTCCTTCTGTTACAAGATCAGGATGCTCAAACCGTCCTCCCTCTGCAGTTCCAGTCTGCCACCACTCACCTGTGCTGGCTGTGTACTGCAGGCTTCCCCTCTTCCTGAAGGGAGACAAGGGCTTGTTTTTGGCCCCTGTGCCCCCGGCTGAGTTCCCGGAGGTCAGGTTGGAGGACATGTTCCCGGGTCTCGCTGGCTCAAATTGGGAAAAGAAGAGCTGAGTGAGTCAGAGCTGCGGCTGACGGAGCGGCGATAAGAGACACAGTGAGAGAGGACAAGAGAGGAGACCGGGGACAGACAGGAGAGGAAGGATGGAGCACAGATGCTGGGAGTTTGAGGGAGTAGGTGCCAGTCAGGGTGTTCGTGTGTGAGTGTGTGTGGATGTGAGCAGGGATTTCCAGAGTGGTTGGTGCAGCGTGGGGCTGCGGAGCATCCCTCTGCATCGGAACAGTCCCCGCCCCCTCAGAAAGACTCCCGTGCCTGAGCTGCAGCACTGATGGAGGGTGGGGTTGTGATGGAGAGGCCCACCCCCAGCACGCCATGCGCCATTTACATGCACACTGAGTACAACAACGCTCAGCACTATTGCGCAGTCCTGCTGTTGCCATAGCAACCACAAATCTAAATGTGGGCAAGCAAGCGAGGAGAAAAGTTGTGGTTATAGCGAAACTGAAGTAGTAAAAGTCAATTCTACTCACTCTGTTTTTGCAAACCACCTGTTATCTTCGCAGTCTTTGCAATTTAGGGCAGAGACTGAACAGTTACCAAGTAATGAATTAAACACTCATTATTATGATGAATACTGGGATTTTTCTTTTCTTTTCACAAAAAATACAAATGCTTATTACACTTAGTGTAGGTACGTGGAGAGCATCTGTAACCATAACCGTAAAAACTCTGCTCGGATTTATGTCCTTATTTGCAAACTGCAGGGAGAGAGAGAGACGCGCGGATTCCGCGCAGTCCTTCAATTGTTTGAGGAAATGGACTCTTCGACGTAGGTCAAAAAGATCCTCGGATTAGGTAAAACACTCCAAATTTAACTTGTGAGAGTACATTATCAGGATGTTGGTATCTCTCATTTTAGGTGAATTGTCATGTAATTTCTGAAAGAGAACGGCCATTTTTCATTTACTCTTATTTCAGTTTAACCCAGACTATTTTTTCAGGTGCCACTGAAGCACAATCAGCACAATGACATGGGTATTATGAGAAAGATTAATTGCGCCATTGTTGATTCGCCACAGGACGACTGTTTTAAGTTAAGCAATAAATGAGAGTTCATATCTTTGCTGTGAAACAATTTTAAGTGCCTACTTTCATTCAGGAGAATAAAAACTTCAAAACTTAATGTCCTGATGATGGTGACGTCACCAAACAGCTTGAATCCCAGTGTAAGGCTCGCAATGACTCGTTTTCGCCAAAAAAAATTCGATTTACTGTAACATAAGCAGCAAATCCTCATTAACTGAAGCTGGAGCCAGGAAAACATTTGGTGTATGAAAATTTATCACCCCATTTATTTTTATCACTTGATTATTGTAACTTTCATCTCTTATAAGCCAGCGAGGTGCGATTAGAGACAGCAGTAACAAAGCACCCTGAGGTGGGGTGAATTATTTTCTTGGAAAACAACTTGCTGGGTTGCTCAAGGGAAGCTTTAAAAAGACCACATTTAGTGAACGCGTTTGATGCATTATACTAAAAAACACATGGGAGGAAAATCGTTGTGTACGATTAAAGAGGGATTTACATGACGTCAGTGTACTATATTTTAATTCACATCATTACACAGAAACAGAAAATGTGTAATGTTCATATTGGTACTGGAATAATAGGATTGAACGTTTTCTGATTATAAAGCACAGTCGGATATGAGGTCTGTCTATAAACACAGCTGGAAAACTCTGACAGCTGGAAGTCTTTTCTGTTTCTCCTTCATCCCCGAGCGTGTAACTACTGCTGACAATAATCAAGACCTTGGTTGAAACAGCGGTGTCATAAGATTTCCTCTTTTTATGTTGCCGGAAGACAGCTTAGTTTTATCTTTCTGTGGCAAGCCGATATTTGATGCACATTTCTTGACTTGTAAGTGTATAAAATTAGACCTGAATTGATCTGGACGCACAATAATTGATGCCTGCAAGAGGAGGAAGGTGCACTTTGGAGTCAGCGCCCTCCCGTGGTGAAACTGTGAAACTGCTCGAAGGGCAAGAAAAAAACAGCAGACTGTTTTTAATACAGAAACTCGAAAATTGAAAGTAAAATTTTCCCACACACAGACTGCATCTCTGTGTGTGGAGTGAAGCTGTGGAACAGACTAAGTAAAGATATGAAGCAATGTCCAAGCATGGCGCAGTTTAAAAAGCGGTTTAAGGATATGGTTTTTTACAGGGTACAGGGAAAAGGTAGAGATTTGATAGGGTGTTCTTGTCTTGTTCTTGTTCATGTGTGTGCGCATGCACGGGTTTGTTGGTATGGGTATATATGTATGTGTATATGTATGTATGTATGTATGTATGTATATATATATATGTGTATATGTATGTATGTATGTGTATGTGTATGTGTATATATATATATATATATATATATATATATATATATATATATATAAAAAACACCCAGCACGCCCCTGCGGGCGGTTTATCCTTCAAGCTCGGGTCCTCTACCAGAGGCCTGGGAGCTTGAGGGTCCTGCGCAGTATCTTAGCTGTTCCCAGGACTGCGCTCTTCTGGACAGAGATCTCCGATGTTGTTCCTGGGATCTGCTGGAGCCACTCGCCTAGCTTGGGAGTCACCGCACCTAGTGCTCCGATTACCACGGGGACCACCGTTACCTTCACCCTCCACATCCTCTCGAGCTCTTCTCTGAGCCCTTGGTATTTCTCCAGCTTCTCGTGTTCCTTCTTCCTGATATTGCTGTCATTCGGAACCGCTACATCGATCACTACGGCCATCTTCTTCTGTTTGTCTACCACCACTATGTCCGGTTGGTTAGCCATCACCATTTTGTCCGTCTGTATCTGGAAGTCCCACAGGATCTTAGCTCGGTCATTCTCCACCACCCTTGGGGGCATCTCCCATTTTGACCTCGGGACTTCCAGGTTATACTCGGCACAGATGTTCCTGTACACTATGCCGGCCACTTGGTTATGGCGTTCCATGTATGCCTTGCCTGCTAGCATCTTGCACCCTGCTGTTATGTGCTGGATTGTCTCTGGGGCATCTTTACACAGCCTGCACCTGGGGTCTTGCCTGGTGTGATAGACCCCAGCCTCTATGGATCTTGTGCTCAGAGCTTGTTCTTGTGCTGCCATGATTAGTGCCTCTGTGCTGTCTTTCAGTCCAGCTTTGTCCAGCCACTGGTAGGATTTCTGGATATCAGCCACCTCCTCTATCTGCCGGTGGTACATACCGTGCAGGGGCCTGTCCTTCCATGATGGTTCCTCGTCTCCCTCCTCTTTCTTGGGTTTCTGCTGCCTGAGGTATTCACTGAGCACTCGGTCAGTTGGGGCCATCTTCCTAATGTATTCTTGGATGTTCGTTGTCTCATCCTGGACTGTGGTGCTGACACTCACCAGTCCCCGGCCCCCTTCCTTCCGCTTAGCGTACAGCCTCAGGGTGCTGGATTTGGGGTGAAACCCTCCATGCATGGTAAGGAGCTTTCTTGTCTTTATGTCAGTGGCTTCTATCTCCTCCTTTGGCCAGCCTATTACCCCAGCAGGGTACCTGATCACGGGCAGGGCGTACGTGTTGATGGCCCGGATCTTGTTCTTACCATTCAGCTGACTCCTCAGGACTTGCCTGACCCTCTGCAGGTACTTGGTGGTTGCAGCTTTTCTAGCGGCCTCTTCATGGTTCCCATTCGCCTGTGGGATCCCCAAGTACTTGTAACTGTCCTCTATGTCTGCAATGTTGCCTTCTGGTAGTTCAATCCCCTCAGTTCTGACTACCTTCCCTCTCTTTGTTACCATCCGACTACACTTCTCCAGTCCGAACGACATTCCAATGTCATTGCTGTATAGCCTGGTAGTGTGGATCAGTGAATCGATGTCTCGTTCACTCTTGGCATACAGCTTGATGTCATCCATGTACAGGAGGTGGCTGACAACTGCTCCGTTCTGTAGTCGGTATCCGTAGCCAGTCTTGTTAATGATCTCACTGAGGGGGTTCAGGCCTATGCAGAACAGCAGTGGGGACAGAGCATCTCCTTGGTAGATCCCGCACTTGATGGTGACTTGTGCTATGGGCTTGGAGTTTGCCTCTAGTGTTGTACGCCACATCCCCATTGAGTTCCTGATGAAGGCTCTTAGGGTCCCATTGATCTTGTACAATTCTAGGCATTCCAGTATCCAGCTGTGGGGCATTGAGTCATAGGCCTTCTTGTAATCAATCCAGGCAGTGCACAGGTTGGTCAGTCTGGTCTTGCAGTCTCGGCTGATTGTTCTGTCTACCAGTAGCTGGTGTTTTGCGCCTCTGGTATTCTTGCCAATTCCTTTCTGTGTCCCGCTCATGTATTGACTCATGTGCCTGTTCATCTTAGCCGATATGATGCCTGACAGGAGCTTCCATGTAGTACTGAGGCAGGTTATTGGTCGGTAGTTGGAGGGGACCGGTCCCTTCTTGGGGTCCTTGGGGATCAGGACCGTCCGGCCTTCAGTTAGCCATTCCGGATGTCTCTCGTTAACTAGCAGCTGGTTCATTTGTGCTGCCAGACGCTCGTGGAGTGCAGTCAGCTTCTTCAGCCAGTAGGCGTGAACCATGTCGGGCCCTGGTGCTGTCCAACTCTTCATACTGGAGACCCTTTCTTGGATATCTGCCACTGTGATGGTTACTGGACCCTGTTCAGGGAGGTAGCTGTGGTCTGCCCTCAGATCCACTAGCCACTGAGCATTGCCGTTATGGGTTGCATCCTTCTCCCATATGCTCTTCCAGTATTGCTCCGTCTCCAGCCTTGGTGGTGCTGTTCTCTTATTGTTCCCTTGCCACTGAGAGTACACCTTTGCTGGTTCTGTGGAGAACAGCTGGTTTATTCTCCTGCCTTCTATCTCTCTGGTGTACCTCCTCAAGCGGCTGGCCAAGGCTGTGAGTCTTTGCTTGGCAGTTTCCAAGGCCTCAGGTATGGACAGCTTGCTGTATTTCTTAGGCACCTTATTTGTCGCACCTTTCTGCAACTCCGTTAGTTGGCTAACCTCCCTCCGTGCTACTTTGATCTTGCCCTCTAGCCTCCTTCTCCATGGAGGGTACTGCCCCTTGTCGCTGTTCAACTTGTAGCCAAGCATCTCACTGATCACTGTTGCCGTATTGTAGATCAGCTTGTTAGTGTCGGTAATCGTGGTTGTAGGTATTGCCCGTAGTGCTGCATTAACATCATCTAGCAGATCTTCTGAGGGAACTTCACGTAATCTTGGTAACCGGCTACGCGGGATCCAGGTTTCAAGCTTGGCCATGATCCTTTTTTTCAGGTCAGTTCCTCTCGCACTCAACCATCCTTCTCCTATCGCACTTGGGGCTATGTACCCAATCTCGGGTGGGGGTGATGATATCTCCCCCCTGTCCTGGCGTCCTGACTCCTCCTTGCCGTAGCATTTGTGTTGTACCTCGTCAATCTCTAGCTGTGAGAGCAGTCCCTTCTTTCGAATGTTGGAACACTGAGCTACTAGTTGTTTCGCCGTCATTGTGGATGTTGGGTATCGAAGAATCCATAGGTCCCTCATCCTATTCATGTAGCCCCTTCCGCCGGGGTTACTTGCATAGTAGCATTCCAACAACGCCCTGTTTTCGTCTCTTGCCCACCGATGCCTTCTTGTTCCAGTAGCCCACTTTTCGTCAGGGTGCCCTGGTTCCTCAACACCTGACGCGGACCTTGTTGATCCGGGCGACGTCCGAGCCGGCATGCCTTCATATTTATCTGTCTCGCTCATGTCTGCGGTAGGCTTGCTTAGCATAGGGGGTCTAGCCTTAGGACCCTTACTGGATACAGACGCCCCAGGCAGGAATCGAACTTGCGATCCTCTGTTCCAAAGGCGTGTAGTCTAACCACTACGCTATCCAGCTGCTATATATATATATATATACATATATATATATATACACATACACATACGTATATATATATATATATATATATATATATGTGTGTATATATATATATGTGTATGTGTGTGTATGTATATATATATATATATATATTAAATATATATAAAATTGTAGGTTGTGTATCCTTCAGGTGTTAATGGGGTTATTGAAAATGTGTATATGTGCGTATGTGTGTATATACGTAGGTATGGATAGATAGAAACATATATGTGTATATATTAAAAAAAAAAAAAAATTACACATAACATATAATGTAATTACAAGGAGGTATTTCTGTAGTCTATTGATACTATAGTGGAAAAGGGGTGGGATTAAATAAGCTTATGCTTCTTCCTGCTCCTTTTTGAACATGGACGTTATTTGGAGTTGTGGTTGCTCGTTTTCCTTTTGTTTGCTTTGTTCATTTGTCTCTTTTAATTCTATTTTTTTTTATACTTTTTCAACATGTTCAAAATAAAGATTCAATCAATCAATCAATCAATCAATCAAACTCAACACCCACAGAATATATTTCTTCCAGCTATATTTGTCCACTTTGCTCACGGTGGGAAGGGGGTAGAAATAAACAATGAAAAACTGCATTGAGACATAATTAGTTGCCCAATTTCATATTATTTTGTACAGTCAAATTTAACTGCAGGCATCCCTGTCTACTGGCTTTGCACACATAGACAGTCTTTTATTTGGCTTAAAGTCAGGGCTCTAACAAGCCACTTAGGACATTTAGCTTCACATCCCTAAGCCACTTTGTCCTTTTTGCTGGCGTATTTAGAAACATCCTGCTCCCATTCAGCTTTCTAATGAGAGCCCAAGAAGCTTTCCTGAAACATTTACTTGTTCTTGTTAGTATCAGCTCTTCTTTCATTATTTTTGTAATGTTGAAAAAACAGCCCACAGCAGACCGTTCACGATGATGTTTTATAGCCAAACAAAGCTGTTGGAGGTGCCACCTTACAAGCCAAGTTTGTTATAGTTGTCCAGTTTAGGGGAAGTTATTGGTCACACCATGTGTCTTACTAATGCTGTGAAGAGTACTCAGAGAGAAAGCCTTTGCTGTCTTTTTGTATCATTTGCTAATCTGTCTGTTATGCACTGATCTGGCCTCCATCGATGCTTTTAAGCAGAGAAAACTGGATCAGGGTGTTTTTAATGTCACAGCGAGGCTCAGTATCCCAGCATGCGCCCTGCGTGTGCTGCTAATGCATCACATGACATAAACACAGACACACACTAGATATTTACAATAAATTTGATCTCAAAAATACAAAACAAATGTAAACAAAATCTATATAGGCAAGGCAAAACTATAGACTATCTACATATTCAGACAATAAATGTAAACACATGAGCTCTGAGCCATAAAAACTGCATAGGATCAGCTGTGTGTGTGTGTGTGTGTGTGTGTGTGTGTGTGTGTGTGTGTGTGTGTGTGTGTGTGTGTGTGTGTGTGGGATAGTTAGGAGATGACATTCCTTATTTATACATGCAAGTTTGCAAAAAAATCTCTCTATGTAAAATATCATAGAGCACACTTAAAAGATAAATTAATACAATTTCTATAGAGATCAAGCTTGCTGCATGATTGCTCATCAGTGAGGATTACTATACCATCTTGTGCATCATGACACGGTTCCCAGTGTCATGAGTGGGAGTTCACTTATTTTTCTTGCAGGCTTGTGAGAAAGCTTGTGGACTCAACCTCATGAGCTCATCAGTGGGTGGAACCTCCTGTAATGGATCCTGCTGAGGATTTCACACTCAGGAGAGTAAAGACGATTCATTACAAATGAAATGCTAGTGTGTTCCTATCAGAAGAGCGATCGGATTTTTCCAAGGTTTTAAGAGCACATGGCCAATTTCACAGAGGTCTCTGATCCTGTTAGCTGCCTGCTTATTTAGCAAGTTTGATTGTGTTTGGAGCTCTGCAATCCAAAGCTGCAGATTTACCAAGAAGAATCAGAACTTCAGAATCTATGCCATAAAATAATAATAAAATGATCTGCAACTGTTATGTTGGCAAAGTTTCAGTCAGGCAAATTAAAGAGAGGCAAAGCTGCATTATATTTCACCCTTTCTGGACTGTGATGTAACATAGCACACTCCTACTCTCAGGTTGATCTGAGGTTCTGCGAGTAATCTCGTCAACAGATCAGAGATGAAGGTACTGAGCACAAAGCAGGGCTACACCTTCTACAGCTTAATGGGATTGGCCCCCATCGATAGATGTGCCACTGCGATTAGCCTGCTTGGAAGCAGTCATCCATTTGAATCTCAAACACAGAACTGCAAGCAGTAAGGAGAACAATAATAGTATAATTTTGCAGGACAAAACTGGATGCTGACATGGTGCAGACATGAGTAGCAGTATGTGCTGTTTTTTGATGCACTGATTGAGGATACAGAGTGCATAATTAGCAAAACAACAACATAGAGTCTCTTGTTTCTTAGATGGGATTTAATGCTTAAATTTGACTCTTGTTAGAAAATACTTACTCAAAACAAGACACGAGCATTTTATAAGTATAGGAGGAATTGTGTGTGATGCGTTTGTTTTCAGGATTCTACAAAGAAATCTGCCTGTTCTGCAGGATCATCACTCACAGGTCACACTTTTCCAAATACTCTCTGTCAATCCTTTGGTTGCCTGCTGAGCCTATTTGACCCTGACGTCACTGAACTGGACCTTGCGCTGATGGTAGAACATATTCAAGTTCCATTAAACCCGCCCAACTTAGAAGAAACTCAAAAAAGCTGCAAATATACATTTAAAAAATACTGGCAGCACTGGCAACTTTTACAGCTCAAAGGTAAAATTACGCAGACCTTACAAATCTATTCATGCACATCAAGTTGTCCTTTATATTTATACATATACATGTATGTATTGTTTTAATGAAAAAGCTTTATGCAGTGATGCAGATGTTGGTGCAGTCTAGCAGGAGCTGGGTGTTGAACAGACTCCTTACTACCTGCTAACGTAATACTAATTTGAACACAGCAAACAAATGCACCTGTAATCGCTCCATCTGGCAGCTTTGTGGTGTTTTACTATCACACACTAGACAAGAATGAGGACATCGTTTATTCTAATTATTGTAAATTGACTACCAGATATTTCTGTGTCATTGTGATTAAGCACTTTAGCATCACCACACCTGGTGAACCAGCAGGGTGTTGGAAAAACTGATCCTGGGTCAGCCACAATCTAATGGCAGTGACGCAATAATATTTTGTAATTTAATATGACTTGGTGCTTGTAATATGAAGTTTTAGTCTCTGTGCGTGTGAAGTTCACACAGGGTTTAGTTTTAATCATTAAATATTAATTTGTTTATTTAATACGAATACAAATACTCTCCAAATTATGACTTAACATGCTTTTTAATTCTTCTGGTTTTGCCGATGGAGGTGTGACAAAAAAGGGTTTTTTACCTGCTCTGCAGCCATTTTTCATAAATTTATTATCATTTTATTTACTTATTTATTAACTGAGCATTAAGTTTTTTCTTACAACTTTTTAAAACAAAATAGAGGGCTTGTAATCACTGAGAATACCTTTCTTTTATATGAATATATTATTTACAGCATATATCTATAAAGATCACTTGATTAATTCTCCTTCATGCCAATATCTTGCGAGTGAAGTTGTCGAGTTCGTCTGAAAAGTTGTGCAGTGCCCGTCAAAGTAGTGCATAATTGACTGATGTAACAGTAGATATAAACATTACTTTATTGTACTTAATTATTTAGAACTGCTCTTATTCCATGCATATGATAATGCTGCAGGCATAAGGATTTATCATGTTACAGGCTTGTAGGATGTGTTTTGTGCAGCATGTTGCAGGCTGTAGTGCCCATAACAGTAAAAGACACACATCATAGGACTTATATGCAATGGATATGATTTATTTTAGAAAATCATATGTCAGATTAGGAAACTGATTATTTTAAAAGTACAAACAAATCGATCGTCAGTAAACTTTCACTTATTACCTGTACTTGTTTTCAGTTAAATGTTACACATTTGAAGTGAAACGTGACCATTTCTTATTACCCATCATCTCAACATAACACACACACACACACACACACACACACACACACACACACACACACACACACACACACACACACACACACACACACACACACATGTTAGTGACTTCAAAGAGCCTCAGTACACTGAGTAGGTGAATACGGGAAGATTATACCTTTTTTCCTGTCAAAATAAATCCAGTGCCTTTAAACTGATGATGATTATATGATTACATCAACTAAAACATCCACATTAAACTCAGTGTGATCAGCATTTGCATGTAACATATGACTATATTAGAAAGTTATTTATAAATGAGACCTTATGCTACAACGTATTGTGACCAGTCACATATACCACATGTTGAAAAAGACCCATAATACACTTTTAAAAATGTTTTTTTTTTCCTGTCTTATTAGAAAACAGAGAAAACATCCACAGTACCAGCACCTCTCTTCTGCTTAGACATTAAATTGATGTAGAGTTGTCACTGAGGTTATGACATATCCCATGATATTGATCCTCAAAGTGGGTTTAAAAAGAAAAAATGATGCTAAAAAAGACTTTGGAGTGTGACACTCATAAACGCTACCAGAAGACAGAAAATATTCATAGTATGAAGGAAAAAAATTTCATATGTTCGTTAAATATACTGAAGTTATTCTTTTTTTAAATATCAGAGACTGATTGATCTTTGATGGATTTTATTGAACTAGTGTGACTGTCCCAGCTCACACTCAGGAAGAGGCAGGGCCTAATTATCGTCACAAGAACGCCATCTGAAAACAAATGATCCAAAGCAAGAAGGTGAAATGAAGCTTTCATGTTTTCTTGGGGCGATAAATTTTAGAAAACCAGTCAACTTTTTAAACACCCTGTTGGTGTCTGAGTCTACACTCAGTCTTCTAATTGAACTAGTAACCTCAAATATGGTGTCCCGGTTTAAGTCCTCTAACATGGAGGGTGAGGACGTAACACGTGCTGAATACTTGGCTCATTGACTTCAAACCATCAGCCCTGCAGGAATCATCAATCAATTCCTCCAATCCTCCAGAAACTGCACCTACAGTATCATCGCAGCTCTTCTTCAGGGTATCCCACAGGAACATTTCTCATATTGTTTAAAGCGTGTCAGATCCCCTTTACACACACACAGATTTACATGTAACAAGGAACGTACGTGTTTTCTCTGAGACCCCACTGAAGAGCATAGTGCAGTGACAGTTGCTGCATTTAGCAGGTACCACACCACCTGGGATTTAAACGTCTTAACTATAAGACGTTTATAAGACTTTAATGCTCCCCCTCCCTGCTTCTTCCGTGTGACCCAGAGTAAAGAGTCCAACAGGCAGGAAGGACTGCAAGGAGGAAAAGAAATACACATTTAACTACACATTTGTTTTTAAAAAAAAGCATCGCAGTAAAAGCGTTGTCTACTCAGAGTATTTAAACATAGTTACCACATCAGTAAGTAGATATTACAGATACAACAGAATCTTGTATCTAAGATGAAATATATTACGCACGGCTATAATAACGCCATTGTTGTGGAATCAAGGTAATTTATTTATATAGTGAATTTTACCAATATGCACACAGTTGTTGCGTAGTATGTGAATGTGTTTATTTTCTCATTTTCTTTACATCATTCACCACTGCTCTCATTATACTAAATGGATTGACTGGCCAATCAGGAAGAGATACCTCATAAGTCAGGCTTTAAGGCAAGTAATTAAAGGGTGGATCTCTGCTTGCCAGAGCAGGTGAATTCATTTGATCCTTGAGAGAGCCACATCTAATCAAGCAGGGCCCGGAAGCTTCAGACTCCTCCTTCCCAATCCCCTTCCGCTAGAAAATCGCCTTTCACAACGATTAGTTGTCGTACCCAGATTTTCTTGCAGCTGTTCTCAGACAACCATCAAAATTTCCTTCCTTGAGGATCTTGAGTTTGAGGAGGAAGAAAGTATGGGTGCAGGAGCCAGCGCCGAGGACAAAAAGTCCAAGGAGTTGGAAAAACAACTCCAAGAAGATGCTGATAAGGAGTCTAAAACGGTCAAGCTATTACTGCTTGGTAAGTGACCTCCTGAATAGAGTTATGCTGTGCATCCTAGACTGCAGGAGAGGAGAAGTGCTCAGACCAACAGGGTTTACCTGTTCTCATGGAGGATTCAGTAAAAAGTAATTTTTAACTTTCCATCTTTGGCTGCAAAGGTTTTGGTTTGCAGAGCAGATCCAAAGTGTTAAACAGATGCACAGAAAAATATGTTTCTTTTAGTTTCAGACTGACTGGTGTGTGAAAGATAATGAATGTAACGTTACAAAAACACCTTAAAATGGAGAAATTTATTTACCTGCAGTCATCAGGTACAGATAAATGTCTTGATGAAGTGTTGCATAGGAGCCATTTGATGGTGATACTATATATATATATATATATATATATATATATATATATATATATATATATATATATATATATATATATATATATATATATATATATATATATATATATAAACTCTTAGTTTGTTAAAAGATGTTAGAGCTGTTTCATTGGCATGAGGTCAGGGGAGGCGAGAGATTAGAGAGATAGGAAAGCAGATTGAACTTTTATACCCACAGGTCTGTGATGAAGGCCATTTTGGAAATTGCAAGTTCCATAACTGAAAAGTAGAGCAAAAGCAAAAGCTTAGACTAATGTTTGCCTATCTTTACCACCTGCTTATGCTTATTATATCATGTTTAAAATACATCAGTCACAAAAAATGGAAGAATTTCACGTTTATCGAAAAGATCTTCAAAAAGAAAACAGGAAATCTGTAAATACATATGCATGGAATTTAAAATAACATATTGCATTTAGAAATCTACTGGTGAAAAGAACTAATAATCATCTGACTTTTACTTAAAAATGACTCTTCACTTCTGATGGAAGGACATTGGTGCTTAAAAGATCACAGCCTTTGGTCTAAATGAATCACAGCCTGGCAGTGATATGTCAATCCTATTAACTAACCAGTTTAGTGCAGATCCACTTGGTGAGATCTTTGTTGACTTGCAGCTCGCACAAAATGTATAAAATGTGTTCTGTTCTGAGAAATCAGCAAAAATAACTCACAAACGTTTATACTTCTACAGGGGGAACCTAAGCTGTTCATTTGTACAAATTAGTCTTGAAAGTGGTTTGTGTTTTTCTGACAGCAATTTTTTTAAATTGCTATATCATTTGCGATTGAAAAGCTAGTCAGCGATTTAATATAGACTTGCAAGTGATTTACAGAGATGTTGCTTCTTCTGCTGCACATGGATCAGATTGTAAGGGCAGGTAAGAAGAGAGCCATCACGTGGTCTCAGGGGGATATTGTGAAAACAGGAAAAAAAAAGACCACAGAGGATCCCAAACTCTGTTTTATTACAGCTCCACAGGCTTGCAGCTGATTTCAGTAGCGAGCAAGTTGTCTGCTAAATGGTGAAAGTAACAGCTGAAGCATTTTAGATGTCTTAATGAACTTTTTTCAGTCCGTAAGTAATAAAACTGGCTGACAACAAATTTTGTGATGATTCTGCCATCAAGGGAGTAAACAAAAAAATACACAAGCAAAAACGTAACATAAAAAACAAAAACAAAAAAACCTCAGTAACAACAAAATATAGGCCTTGAGTGTAAATTTTTCCAAACAGTTTTGCATATTAGAAATGGCTGTGATTTCACTGTTGATATTCTATATTTTCGTGGATTTGTATTTTCTTTAAAAAAAACAACTTCCCTCCTTTAGAGCCGCATGTGTAAAGGTTTTAAATGCTCAGCACTAAGTCTGTCCATGGCTTAAGTGATGTGGCTCAAGTGGGAGCAAGACGGTCAGCTTTGGGTGTCCTGTGACGCATAAACTCCTTCTGGCCTAACTTAGCTTACAGTGTTGGAGGGAGCCTGATCTGCAGGGAGGCTTTTCTGCAGTCAATTTTACATAAATGCACGCCACTCATTATGTATGCATGCATGTACTTACTGCAACTTGCTGTCATTTTAGCTGGTTTCAGTGTTTTTATGTCAGACGTCCAACATTTGGTGATGTCTGCCGACAAAAGCTCAGTGCTAATCATTAGTGGGTGAGATTTAAAATAATAATAATAATAATAATAATAATAATAATAATAATAATAATAATAATAATAATAATAAATAAGGGAGTTTTTTTTATAGTTTAGCAGGGGGAAAAACTCCTATGAGAGCTGTGGCGTTGCTGCTTCTGTTATCTAAGCTCTGGCTAGTTCGGTGTCCTGTGTTAAAACAAAAAAGCTTTGCAAGAAACTGAGAGTCAGAACACATCAGAGATGTATCAATGCACATTAAAATCCATCTCCTCCACTTTGCATTTCTCATCCTACTTCTATTGTATTTTCTTCACTTATATATCAGTGCACCTGGCATTCTTATGCAATATATTTACATTTAGTGTTTTTATCTGCCCACTGTCTTGTGTTTGCAAAGTAAAATATCTTCATAGTATGAAATTTAGGATCTTAACCTTTGTTCTCTTTTCCACAGGTGCTGGTGAGTCGGGGAAGAGCACCATCGTTAAACAAATGAAGTAAGCGTTAAAATAAGTGCTGATGGTAGCTTTGAGTCATTCACTGTCACAGGTAGACAATGGGAATTTGGAGTTTTTCGGGAGTTTTTATTAATCCCATCAGTCATGAATTCGACCATTTGGCTAAAGCTCTTCAATCTCTGTCTGTTTCATTTGCAGTGAAGCCCTTTACGAAAGCTTAACAAGGCAAACATCCGCTTACTAATTCGTCAGCACTTCTTTTGTGCACTTGGTTAAACTTTGGCAGTGAAACCAAAGGGAGATCACTAAGACACCACAAGGTGGCACCCTCTCCCTCTCGGCTGTTTTCTTTCTGCCCATCAGCTCAGTTAAAGTAGTTATTGTTGAGAAAGTTTTTTCCTGAGTTAAAACACTTCTGCCCCCACTCTTCTACTCGCTCGCAGGATTTTGCATCAAGGTGGTTACACAAAAGAGGAACAACTGGAGTTCAGAGCGATCATCTATGGCAACATCCTGCAATCTGCTCTGGCTATCATCAGAGGCATGGAGATGCTTGGCATTGATTTTGGCGCATCATCTGGACAGGTCTCAAGTTACACTTAAGAGATAAAAACCAGACATGATAAACTTGTTGAGTTCATTCTCCCTGACATTAAATGTTGCACTATAAATATTCCAAGCACTTTGTCCATGCTGATGGAGTTTTATTCTGTGTGCACAAAACCACAGGTGGATTCACAGAAGCTGCAAAACTTGTCAGACTCTATAGAGGAAGGCACAATGCCTCCTGAGCTGGCTGATGTTATCATGAAGTTGTGGAAAGACTCTGGAGTGCAGGCCGCCTTTGACAGAGCTGCTGAGTACCAGCTCAATGACTCTGCTGGCTAGTGAGTCGATGTCATATGTGTAAATCTAAAGAGTCAGCTCATGCAGACTTTATAAATACAGATGATTTCATATACCAAGACTGACTGCTGTACTGTTTGTTCTGGAATCATCAGCTACCTCAATGAAATGGACAGAATCTGCAAGGCAGACTACATGCCCACTGAGCAGGATGTGCTGCGATCTCGAGTCAAAACAACTGGTATCATTGAAGAGCAGTTCTCCTGCAAAGAGCTGCACTTCAGGTGAGTCACTGGGAAACTGGCTAAAGCTTACATGTCTGCGGTTCACAGGTACTTAGTGAGTGTGTTCTGACTTTCTGTGGTGAACAGGATGTTTGATGTGGGTGGCCAGAGGTCAGAGAGAAAGAAGTGGATCCATTGTTTCGAAGGTGTGACTTGCATCATCTTTTGCGGAGCTCTCAGTGCGTACGACATGGTGCTCGTAGAGGACGATGAAGTGGTGAGTCAAGGAGTCTTAGTCCTAAGTCCTAAGTGACCACAAAGAAACTTGTCAGTGAGTAACTCTGCGTTCACTCTAACTTTTATAGAACCGTATGCACGAGTCCCTCCATCTGTTCAACAGTATCTGCAACCACAGATTCTTTGCACTGACCTCCATCGTGCTTTTCCTCAACAAGAAGGATCTCTTTGAAGAGAAGATCAAGAAAGTCCACTTGAGCATCTGCTTCCCAGACTACGACGGTAAGATCGCGTGCTTTGGATTTCAGTTATACCTGTGGCATGTGGCAGGCTTGAAGAAGGAGAATTTAGCAGCAGGCCACATCTGTCAGGCAAACAGTGAGATGGAAACCAGACTGGTACATGGCACCAGAACACAAATAGCAATAAAGAAGGAAAATTAACTTATAACGTAAGCCGCGATGCAAATACGTCACCTGTCACGTCATATAACACAAGTAATTATTCTGAACCTTCTCCCCTGATCAATTGCTTTCTTTTAGGCCCCAACACATACGACGATGCCAGCAACTACATCAAGTCGCAGTTCCTGGAGCTGAACATGAAGAAGGGCGTGAAAGAAATCTACTCTCACTTGACTTGTGCCACAGACACAAAAAACGTGGAAATTGTGTTCAACGCTGTGACAGACATCATCATCAAAGAAAACCTTAAGGATTGCGGTCTCTTCTAAGCAGCTGCAGAGTGGAAAGAAGGTACGTAGCGAGCACGCCACATTGCTCCCAGAGCCTATGTCAGTGAAGACTAATAGAGTCAAGATCAGATCCCAGCTTTATCAACTTAACCTCATCATGTCTGGCCATCCTACATTGCCAAGCAACGGCATGAGAAATAATCAGTTTAGACCAATTGAGGCTGTTGAGGATGAGGAAGATAATCAGAAGCAAAAAGCAGTTCCTCAGTGGCTTGATATGATCAGTTTCACATTCCAGAAAAGACTGACAGTAAAATATTTCATGTATGATTTATGAGAATTAGTTCATGTTTATCACTTTCTCCACTTTGCAGAAATTCCTCTCCTACCTTAACCCCTCATATATTGGCATTAACTAAGGAGCGCTAAAGATGGAGCACAAGGGATCCTCAGATTGTTGTGTTTACACCATCGCTTCCATGCCAAGACACGACCCTTGACTGATCCTAGCACCTCATCATCTCCAACAGTTACACACCCCTGCAACACAGTGCATGTCCAGCTGGGTTGAAGCAAGTATCAAGCACCCATATCAACATCGTGGACACACAGCTTTCTACAAGACTCTTTCATTTTTCTAAACTACGCTATTTTTCTCACACCAAAAGCTGAAAGTTTGAAGGTAAGAACAGGAAATAGTTGCTGATTCCATCCTTTGACTTCTGTGTCATGAGTTTTATTTACTATTAAAGCCAAGCTCTGTAAAATAAACTAAATAAAATAAAACAATAACTCTGGGATTTATAAATATTTTGAATAGCAACATCTCAATTTTATTTTATTTTATTTTGAGTACAGTAGTCTCTGTGGTCTTGATAATTAAACTGTGTAAGTTGCTGAGCAAATATCCCATTCCCAGTGCAAAATAATGTACATGTAACTACATAGTGTTGATGTATTCATTTCGCTTAACATTTTAATGTGATGAATAATTTTCAGGACATCAAACATGGTAGAGAAACTTTGTACATAAGAGTAGATAATGCATTATATTTTGAAAGATAATCTATGACAGAGGGAAACACTAGAGGGACGATGCTTCATTATAAAAAGGGATTGAAAAATCTACAGAGTTTGTCCTTTCTTATGAAATGTAGAGGCATGAAATAAAGACGCATTAACTTCACCTTTGTGTCCGTGTCTTCGTTGCAGAACCACACTGTCACTACAGTATATTGAATTAGCGAAACAGGCATGCTGACACTGACAGACCAGCTCGGGCTGTTACTTGTAGGGACAATGCTGCTGTTATATAATTTCCCTAATCCAGTCAAAGGGGAAATGGCAGCGTAGGGAAGTTCATTAACAATAACCCTATTGAGAGAGCAAAACAAATTAAAGCGGTAATTAATCTGCTGGGTGAGATTCGCTCTAAGATTGTGCAGGGACGGATACACGAGGCATGACAGCAAGCAAGGGCAAAACACAGTGTAAACAATATCTGGAGCTTAAAAGAGGAGCTATGGTTTGACTTGAGTGAGCGGGATTGCTTCCTTTTTGTCTCTCATGATATATTAGCATTTCCAAATCAATGGAGAGTATGATTCTGTTCAAACAGCCGGAGAATGCCAACAGATTGTTACAGATAAATATCACATTATTATCCTCCCTATGAAATTAAAAGGTTTTGTCAAAAGTTCTTTTTTTTTAACAGAGCAAGGGATTTTCAACATAGCATTTCTAAACATGAAAGCATGAATTAGGTCTATTTTCACACAATAACACAATTATTTTAGAAAAAAAAATACCAGGTTCAATATTATTAGCCTGTAAAATCAAGTTAAAACTGAAGATTATTGTCCAGTTTATACACAGTATAAAAACTTCAGCAAGAGTTTTTGCTGTCACTTGGAAAACATCATGGAAAAACAAAAGAAATCAGCTTAGACTTGAGAAAAAGAATTGTTGATGTTCACAAAGCAGGAGATGGACATGCAAAGTTATTGCAGAGTTTCCAAGTGTCAAGAATCATGAAGAAATTCAGAGAGTGGCACCCAAAACAGAACAAGCCTGGCAGAGGTAGGAAGCAAAAGATTTCAAAGACTCTGGAAAGAAAACTAGTGAGGAATGTGTCTAAAGACCCCAGAACAACCGTCAACACACTCATGAATGATTTAGTCAAGTTGGGAATTGTAGTCTCAACTAAGACAATCACTAGAGCTCTCCACAGGAATGCACTGCATGTGAGGCTTGTAAGGCTGCAGACCAAAAACAATTCTACTTCTGCAGAAGAGACACTTTCAAGTAAGACTGTAGCATGCTAAGAACAACCTAGAGAAAGATTATAATTTAGACTCTGGTAGTTTTTGGTTTGTGTGAAATAATTTAGTTTCTGTGTGCAAAGTAAAATAATAAACATCTGCAGCTGTATTGGAAACTGTGTTAAAAATTTCCTTGCTCGGGGGGGGGGGGTAATAATTCTGTCCTCATCTGTATGTCATTGTCACTAAAGCCAAGGAAAAGATCAAAGTGATGTTCATCTATAAAGCAAAAAAACAAAATTAACTATTAAAAACACACGAGTGAGTCATCGCAAAGCCTTCTTAAAAAATATAACCGATTCTCAATTTTCTTTAAAGATTAACAGCTCTGGTTGGAACAAATGAGGCTGAGTGCTTTAGGCAGTAAACACAAGTGGAGCGATGGACCAACACATTGTTGGCTTTAGTCTGATGTTACCTGCTGACAACATGAAGTTTTAGAATGTCACAACCTATATCCTGCAAACTTAACATAAAAAATTGCACATTTTGTCTCAAAGAGTCTTTTCCTGTGTGCTGTCATGTTGACTCGTAGCTTGCATCTCATTTGAGTTTATTTCATGGTTTTACTCTCAAGCAGAGACAGCAGAGAAAGACAATTTGAGCTGTTTTGTGTGTGCAGCAGCTGGAACATACTGACCCTCAGCTCCAAACATACAGATGTGTCGCCGAAGTCTAAAAATACTGTTTCCAACCTGAATGACCTCAGTCTCTGCTCTGTTTCGGTGAGAATATGACTATATGGTTTACAGTGGATAGCATCTGGTTAGTGTTGCCTGTTATTTTGTTTTAAACCAGAAGAACAGTCAGACAGCTTTGAGCTATGAGGTTAAAACAGGGCCAGTACAACTGCTCAGATTTCAAGTGAGCTATACGTCCATCGGACACCTGCCTAACAATATACAGCTCTGACACACTGGACATAAGACATCTGCAGATGTATTATGGTGTTCTTTGGGTCCTGTAGACTGCAGGGTGGGTCCTTTTTGAATCAGTCTTATTGTTGTGAACTTCTAAGACGTTTGGAGGCTCAAAGGATAATTTAGGTGGTGCACGCTGGAGGGAGGCTACTTCCTTGATCCTTGGTCTGCAGCAATGTTTTTAGGTAGGCGATACATGTTGACATAGCATCTATATGAATCCCAGGATCCAGGGTTTTACCAGAAAATGTCATCACTTTACCTTCAGTGGTTTTAATCATGTGGCCAATCAGTAATAACCTTTGATGAACTTTGCTTTTGGGACCAGGCTGTGCAGGACTGTGCTCTACTGCAGAATATACAGCAGCAGTCTTCCTAAGTATTCAGTCTTCATGTACTGTGTGCATCTAAATGCCTTCATCAAACTATTATCCCAGTTTCACAGTTTAGTTTTTATATTTCTTTACTAGTATTCACAAGACGGCACATCGACCTTTTAAAGGCTACATAATATTTATATTGCAAGATCAATGAAAAACAAAACAGCACATCAAAATCAAATCCCTTCACTCACTGATTTCAATAAAGATGTTCAGTACAATGTGTTCATGTTAAAATAAAACAAACAAACAAACAGACAAACACCTATGCAGATATGGATGTGGCTACTGAGTTCCTTAGACTTCAGCTAACTAATCCCTGACCCAACTGCTTATATTTTATGTTTGACATCAAACTAATCACAAAAAACTTTGTACTATACATAAGATATGTCATTCATGCATCCCCCCAAAAATGGAAATTCTCCATAACTAAAAGTAAAAATTAAAAATAAAATACAACAGATGCAAATATTTAGTAACGTAATGTGCCACAGCTAAGACAAAACGCAACACGATGGTGAACAGAATAAACATTTTAGCCATAAAAACTGCAAAATGAAACGATGGATCTGATGAACAGGCAGTCAGTTTTGGTCCTTGTGCAGATGACAGCGAAACTATTAACCCGCCTGAGTGATGCAAAGATCTTAAATATGACAGGGATCATTTCACACGCTTTGCCCACTTTCATCCTCTCAGAGCACGCCACATCTTAAAAATCTATTAAGACAAATGTGATAACAGTTGCAAGTCCCAAAGTTAACGCAGTTTAGGTCCTGCAGCGTAGTCCTTAGTGACGCCTACTTTTGAATTTTCCCTCTGCAGAAAAGATCCCAGAAGTCCTGATCGTTCTGAAACCTGCAGGGAAATGAAAAGCTATCATTAATAGTTCAATCAGGAACATTATAGTAAAAATAGGATTGTTGTTCTATCAGCAGTCATTTATATTAGGCAGTATGGCTCTGTTCTGGGACCTCCCTGCAGGTATAAACAAAGACATGGAAAGCACCTGGTGAAAGAGAGAGAGCAGCAACAGCAAACCAGAACAGTTCGAGCATCAGTGACAACAGACATGACATTTATTCAGACAGAAATGGCACGAATAGCACTAAATGTAGGAGGTAGGTTTGCAAAGCGGCTTGCAGAGGCAACAGTAACTGTTTACTGGTAGAAGCAGCCTGCCAGAACTAGCATGCTCAAGGCTACAGAACACAGCATGTTTAACTACAAATACCCCAATCCTACCCTAAACTGTGGAACATGACTGTGGAACAGTTTTCCAGTAGACTCACAGCAACCTAAAGCAAACATCATTCAGTAAAAAAAAAGTAAAACATGCTTTTTAGTAAGTGTTAGTACTAAGTATTAGTATTTAGTAAGATTAGCAAGTATGTACGAGCTTTATTCTACTGCATTTCCGACTTAATGTCAGACTATTTTGCTTGTGCACATATTTGTGTGTGTGTGTATATATATATATATATATATATATATATATATATACTCACACAATGTCCAAAATAAAAGGTTATCATCAAAATAATATAATTTAAATTAACATTTATAAGCTGCTTGTAACAGGCAGGGGTTTGACCCCTGGTTCCTCCAAACTGCTTTACATCCACAAGCAGACTGAAGGATCCACTGGAGGAAGATGCTGGACCTTGAATTTATTGACTGCATTTGCATTTGCAGCTGACTTGCACCCAGTGCATCCATCATCATCCATCATCTATGCGAGTGTGTGCATGATAGATGGATATAACCACCAGCATTTTTTTCACATATAAAAACTGTATTGATATAAGGCGTCGGTCTACCAGATCAGTTTTTAAATTGTCTGCTGCGCTCATCTGGAAGGAAACTTACCCAGGTCATGAAGTACAAAGCAAAGTGAACTGCAAACCTACCTATGGATGCACTTAGGAATACACCAATCTCAGCCCATCCAAATGTACCAGGAGGATACATATAATCAATAAAGTTACCTCAAATCTTCAAATGATTATCTTCATATTCAAGCATTAATTCAGCATGCTGACCTGAAAGGCAGCCGTAGCTTCAGTAGAGCCCAATCTCCGTCAGGTTGATCTTGATGATGACATCAGTTACTGCGTCGAACACAAACTCCACATTCTTGGTGTCTGTCGCACATGTACGGTGTGTGTAGATATCCTTGATGTCCTTTCGTTTATTCAAGTCTTCGAACTGGCACTGGATATAATCTGCTGCCTCTTTGTATGTGCTCTCACCTACAGTGAAAGACAATAAATTGTTTAAGAAACATCCCCTTAACGATCTCTGGATCACCTAATTATACCTGTTTTTCTTTGTAGAGAACATCATACACAGACTGTCTGATTAGGAACAGTCTAGTTCAATTATGCACTTATTTAAAAGAGTATAGTATATCCCACAGCTTAAAACTTCATATATATATATATATATATATATATATATATATATATATATATATATATATATATATATATATATATATATATATACATATATATATATATATGCTGCAAATACATAAAATACAATAAAAATACAATAAATATTTTCTCAAAACATTAAAGCTTACACCATATAAGACCTTCCATAAACTAATGTTTGTCTCACCAGTGTACTCGGGGTAGCAGATAGTAAGGGGACTTCTGGTGATCTTCTCTTCAAACAAGTCTTTCTTATTCAGGAAAAGGATGATGGAGGTGCGGGTGAACCACTTGTTGTTGCAGATGGAGTCGAAAAGCTTCATGCTCTCATGCATCCGGTTCTGAGGAAAGAGCAGATGTGACTGTGACCCTAATTGGCATTTCTTGCAGAGGACATCTTGACCTGACACAAACTGAATATCATCAATCTGCTTTGCTTTTAGGGTCCCGTCACTGAGAAACCCGACTGGCACGGTGCCGGTTAGTGCCAGCTGGCGTCCACCCCTTGCTAGTTATGTTGACCTGAACCAACGGCTCTGTGTGAGTTATGAACAAAATGTACCACATGTACAAACAGTGAAGTAGGCCAACAATAGCGTACTTTACTGTGCTTGCAGAAAGTGCAGCCAATCACTGACACAGACAAGCCACAGAATCTAGTTCACTGTCACACTGTGTCGGCTTACCTGCACATTTTATGTAAGCAATCTTTCCCTTTCCTTCTATCATAAGATATGTAAAAAAGGCCAACAGTGTGCCAACAAGAAAACCCTATGCTTTATGATTTATAAAGTGGACCAGAATCGGAGTGTTCGCTTCACAGTGCACTTACCATTTCCTCATCCTCAGCCAAGACGAGGTCATAGTCACTGAGGGCCACACAGAAAATGATTGCAGTGACTCCCTCAAAACAATGGATCCACTTCTTTCTCTCTGAGCGCTGACCTCCAACATCAAACATCCTGCGTACACATGCGCAAACAGATTCAGTTACTGCATAAACATTCTCTTTCATGCTCATATTACAGTTGTGATGTCTTTTTGTGTGTTTTCTACAAGGATGTGCACCAACACACACACACGGGGCACGCTGATGTCTGCACTCTCACATCTCATGTCTGTGCCTCGCTCTCCACCTGAGTCCCTGAGAGGCAAGCCTAATCTATACTACGATTTTCAGCTGAAGCCGAAATGAAATTAGAGAGCACCGCGTTTTTCAACACCAATCGAGTGATTACACATTTTTAGATCCTGAGCATTTTTATGGGATTACAAATGAAGGGAGGCCAGGAAGGCTATTACACTAAACGTTTTACCAATATTTATAAGTACAGGAGCTATATAATGTAATAATGTGAAAGGACTGAAGCGATGTAATTCCATTAACAGCCACAAAGGTGGGTCATCTTAAGCTCAACAGCAGCAGCATTTGTGAGTTATGTAAGAGGTCGAAACCAGGTCTATGATTTTGTGAAAACAGCATCCACTAAGCAATTTTATTTTTCAATCGTGTTTTATCAGCATTTTATTTTTGAGCATCTTTGATGCTGTGACTACAAAGATGTTTCATTCCCAGGTGAGGCCTGTTCTCTCATTATTCTATAACAAATTAAGCACATAAAAGATGTGTGATTGAATCCAAGTGTTGAACTCGGATTTGATAGCTGTTCCCTGGAACTCTCAATATGTCGGTGCAAATGAAAGAGGCCATCGTTATATATATATATATATATATATATATATATATATATATATATATATATATATATATATATATATATATATATTAGGGGTGCAACAATACACAAAATTCACGGTTTGGTTCGGTTCGATACTTTGGTGTCATGGTTCGATATTTTTTCGATACAAAAAAAACGTTCATGCCTTTTTAATTTGTCATTTATTAAATTTTCACGGCACATTCTGCACCACATCTCTGTGCGTTCATCATTTGTTTGAAGCCAGCTCACCTCCTGCAACTACTTTTCCGAGAATACGTGCTTCTTTTGTGGTTCGGACTCCTGACATTTCTTTGGAGGTGGAGGAACATCACAGTAATTGCTTAAAGGAGCTTCTTCGACATCTTTAAGAGTTCTAAACAAATGTCTGTCCTCCTCCTGAAAATCTTATGTATGCAAACACGCGTTGCAACTTCTTATCTTGTGCCCGTTTTTTATTTTGACAGCGAATGCGCACCTGCGGACCACTTATGTGCAGCCTTGGTTATTTCGCTTGTCATATTGCAGCCACAGAAATTCTTTTGTCCATGAAACCATAAAGCTGCACTTTCTTTTTGCCTTATGGTCTGATTTGTCATAACTTTTCCGTTTTGTGGTAAGCTTTTCTTTGGCTGCCACTTCTTCACCCTGACCTGTCTTATTTGGCTCAGCAGAACTAAAATATTGTGGCGAGCTCAGACAAGGAGGAGACGAAGGTATCGTTTGGTCTTGCTTCCCGTGAGCTAGCCAGGGAGCACAGCCGTTTATTGACATCTGCAGAAGAACACTGCCGCTAGCTAACTGCTCAGCGCGGCAACAGCACAGCAACAACAACAACAACACACAGGGCGCCCTCTGACCCCGGAAGGACACACCGTCGCAGCGAGAGGGCGTCACCCGTCACTATGGCAACATAAACAAAACATAACTGTACAAACAGAACCCCGAACAGCCCTGACCCACTACATAGCCCCCACCTAAGGGGTCAGTCGTCCCCGACGACAGTGCAGCCTAGGCGGAGTAGTCGAACGCAGATTCACTGAGCACAGGGCAAGCTAGCGAGACAGAAGTTAAGCTCTCCTTGCAACATGGCAAATTGAACCTCCCCCACCCTCATTCAGATCTGGCGTTTGGAACTATTTTGGTTTTCATGTGACGTATGACCCTGAAGGTAAGCGCGTCATGGACTAAAGTAAAACAGTATGTTGGATGTGCCACGCAATGCTCAATTACATGGGTGGGAGCTAGTGTGTTAGCACAGTTAGCGTGTTGGCAGTCCAGCCCCATGCATGGGCGATCCGCGGTAGCTCGTTAACGGAGATTTGCTGTGTTGTGGCGTTAACGTCATTTCAACGAGATTTACGCTGACAGCACTAGTGGGAACACAACAAATATGACTGCACATTTATGCTGACATTATCCTAGTGCAAAGACAAGTGGAAGCAGACAAAAACAACAAGCACGCATGCTACAAACTTTACCCGAGTCATTTAGACAGCCGTTAGCACATGATTCTTCTTATGGGGACCTGATATGTTTAATATGCTGCTGAGAATATAGCCCAGAAGAAGCGTATAGTATAGCTTTTATTTTGGAAAGAGCCATTTCTCTGTAATAAACTCTCTTTTCCAAAGATGAGTGATTCCTCAATCAGATACAGGGCTCCTGCCCGACGTCCCGGGGCTAGCGATTTTTCCAGTCGGGCTACCAAAATCTATCTCTGCCCTGCCCGTCAGGCTATCGTAGGAAGGAAAAATATATGTCAATGCTTTTGCATTCTTTCGGAAATGTAGCTGGGTAATTATGCCATTGGCATCGGTGAGCCACTGTCAATATGTGACATATTGAAATCGCGTTTGAATTTGCGCTTGTTTTTTGCTTTCACTTTGCAATCGCGTGAACTGTGTATAGAGAGCGACAGCACTGATTGGTGAGTGATGATAATTTGCGCACCAATTCCTCTGACATCGTCTTATCAATCGTTAGCTTACTATGCAAACATGACAAGTGAAACCTCCCGCAGCAAGCTTAAACATGTGAGAGGTTGATCGCGCAGAGAATCGCTGAGCGTTATGTGAGTGCGTGTGTAAAAGCAGCAGGATACATATTGTAGCGGGTCAGGGCTGTTCGGGGTTCTGTTTGTACAGTTATGTTTTGTTTATGTTGCCATAGTGACAGGTGACGCCCTCTCGCTGCGACGGTGTGTCCTTCGGGGGTCAGAGGGCGCCCTGTGTGTTGTTGTTGTTGTTGTTGCTGTGCTGTTGCCTCGCTGAGCAGTTAGCTAGCGGCAGTGTTCTTCTGCAGATGTCAATAAACGGCTGTGCTCCCTGGCTAGCTCACGGGAAGCAAGACCAAACGATACTTCCGTCTCCTCCTTGTCTGAGCTCGCCACATTTGTGTCAGAAGTGGGATGATGGTGGCACCCCATGTTCTGACCCGAGGGACATTTGCTGGACTTTGTGTGGGGTAATGGGGTCGTCGGGGACGACTGACCCCTTAGGTGGGGGGTATGTAGTGGGTCAGGGCTGTTCGGGGTTCTGTTTGTACAGTTATGTTTTGTTTATGTTGCCATAGTGACGGGTGACGCCCTCTCGCTGCGACGGTGTGTCCTTCCGGGGTCAGAGGGCGCCCTGTGTGTTGTTGTTGTTGTTGCTGTGCTGTTGCCGCGCTGAGCAGTTAGCTAGCGGCAGTGTTCTTCTGCAGATGTCAATAAACGGCTGTGCTCCCTGGCTAGCTCATGGGAAGCAAGACCAAACGATACCTTCGTCTCCTCCTTGTCTGAGCTCGCCACAATATTTTAGTTCTGCTGAGCCAAATAAGACAGGTCAGGGTGAAGAAGTGACAGCCAAAGAAAAGCTTACCACAAAACGGAAAAGTTATGACAAATCAGACCATAAGGCAAAAAGAAAGTGCAGCTTTATGGTTTCATGGACAAAAGAATTTCTGTGGCTGCAATATGACAAGCGAAATAACCAAGGCTGCACATAAGTGGTCCGCAGGTGCGCATTCGCTGTCAAAATAAAAAACAGGCACAAGATAAGAAGTTGCAACGCGTGTTTGCATACATAAGATTTTCAGGAGGAGGACAGACATTTGTTTAGAACTCTTAAAGATGTGGAAGAAGCTCCTTTAAGCAATTACTGTGATGTTCCTCCACCTCCAAAGAAATGTCAGAAGGAGTCCGAACCACAAAAGAAGCACGTATTCAGGAGGTGAGCTGGCTTCAAACAAATGATGAACGCACAGAGATGTGGTGCGGAATGTGCCGTGAAAATTTAATAAATGACAAAAAGGCATGAACGTTTTTTTTGTATCGAAAAAATATCGAACCATGACACCAAAGTATCAAACCGAACCGAACCGTGAATTTTGTGTATTGTTGCACCCCTAATATATATATATGTATAATATATATATATATAAAAAAACACCCAGCACGCCCCTGCGGGCGGTTTATCCTTCAAGCTCGGGTCCTCTACCAGAGGCCTGGGAGCTTGAGGGTCCTGCGCAGTATCTTAGCTGTTCCCAGGACTGCGCTCTTCTGGACAGAGATCTCCGATGTTATTCCCGGGATCTGCTGGAGCCACTCGCCTAGCTTGGGAGTCACCGCACCTAGTGCTCCGATTACCACGGGGACCACCATTACCTTCACCCTCCACATCCTCTCGAGCTCTTCTCTGAGCCCTTGGTATTTCTCCAGCTTCTCGTGTTCCTTCTTCCTGATATTGCTGTCATTCGGAACCGCTACATCGATCACTACGGCCGTCTTCTTCTGTTTGTCTACCACCACTATGTCCGGTTGGTTAGCCACCACCATTTTGTCCGTCTGTATCTGGAAGTCCCACAGGATCTTAGCTCGGTCATTCTCCACCACCCTTGGGGGCATCTCCCACTTTGACCTCGGGACTTCCAGGTTATACTCGGCACAGATGTTCCTGTACACTATGCCGGCCACTTGGTTATGGCGTTCCATGTATGCCTTGCCTGCTAGCATCTTGCACCCTGCTGTTATGTGCTGGATTGTCTCTGGGGCATCTTTACACAGCCTGCACCTGGGGTCTTGCCTGGTGTGATATATATATATATATATATATATATATATATATATATATATTATACATATACATGTGTGTGTGTGTGTAGGGTATATTCATCAACAAACTTCAACGTATCCAGAACTCTGCTGCCCGTATTATTACTAGGACTCCCTCTGCTCACCACATCACCCCTATCGTGAAGCAGCTTCACTGGCTCCCGGTTCAACTCTGCATTAATTTCAAAATACTCCTCTACACATTTAAGGCTATTCATTCTCTCTCCCCACCATATCTCTCTGACTTGGTACAGATCTCCATCCCATCCCGGTGGGTGGGGGGGCTTTTAGTTGCTCTGCCCCTCGACTTTGGAATTACTTACCCCCTGACCTTAGATACATCAGTTCTTTCCCCCTTTTTAAGTACACCCTCAAAACCCACCTGTTCAAGATAGCCTACTCGGTATAACTACTCCATGCTCTTAAACTTTGTTTTATTATTGTGCTCATTTCCTGTTTTTATGCTTGTCTTATTTGTTCTGTAAAGTTGTCTTGAGTGTTTTGAAAGGCACTTTTAAATAAAATGTATTATTATTATTGTTGTTGTTGTTGTTGTTGTTGTTGTTGTTGTAATTATTATTATACAGATATAGGATCAAAGCGAGCCTTTTTATTTGTAAAAAAAAAGGAACGGACTGGCCAGCTCAGCGACACCAAAAGACCTGAAACAGGTCACAACTAAAGTGCACAATGACAGAGTTATTTCCATGGTAAAAAAAAACCAAACATTTGGCAACATCTAAACAGGTCAGCAACACTTTTAACAAGCTAGCTGTCAAGGTCTACAATTGAGAGACACCTTTAAGAATGGAAAAACAGAGGGTTTACAACAAGGTGCAAACCACTGGTTACACTCAAGAACATGAAGAGCAGAACAGACTTTGCCGGGAAACAAATTCTGGACAGATGAAAACAGGATCAACTTGTCCCAGAATGATGGGAAGAAAAAAGTATGGAGAGAAACATAAAACATCCTCTGTCAAACAGAGTAGAGGCAGTGTTATGGCATGGGCATGTACGGGTGCCGCTGGAACAAGCCCACTAGTGTTTACTGATGATGTGATTGCTGATTGAAATAGCAGGATGAATTGCGAAGTGTACAGGGCATTGCTCTCTTTAATTAACACAAATACTTTTTGTGTTATGTAACTGTTTCACACAGGGAAGTCTTTTTGCACTCGACCATTACAATTTACATAAAAAACATAAACAAGAAAAGCCTAAAAATAGTCCTTATTTCCTGAAGTAGAATCCGCTCTCTGTGTTGGGAACTGCTCTGTTGAGTCTACAATGAAGACATCTAGGTAAATGTTTATAAATATAGTAAACCAGTATAGACAAGAGCTGCTCAATAAGTCGCCCAAAGGAGGCCCTTTGTGAGCAATATGAAGCTGTACTAACTTGAAGTTGAGTTCTTTGAACGTGAAGTGAGTTTCAACGATCCCGGTGGTCTTCACACGTGTGCGCAAAACATCCTGCTGAGTTGGGATGTAATCTGTCTGGCAGATTCTCTCCATTTCGTTCAGGTAGCTGAGGGACAGAAAAAAAGTAGTATGCATTCAGCAGGGTGTAAAATACATTTTTAGGCTTTCCACAACAGAATCTGCTGAATACTCTGCTGAAAATCTGTACATACATATGATATGTTTGTTTGTTTGTTTTCTTTTATTGCCAAATATTTCCAAAAATGCTAGTTTAATGCAGAGTAACAAATGTTTGGTCATGCGGAGATCATCCTGCATGCACACATCTGAGGACGCCACAAAATGATACTAAATATGGGCTCATATTTTCGTGGATGATAAACACTGACTCCTTTTGGGTTGAGTATAAACAGTCTATCTCTACAGGCTCTTCTTTTCTCATAGTGTGGACACAGAGTCATGACAGCCCGCCTGTTTTGACAACAAAGAGAGTGTGTCCTTCACGCTAAGCTACGCTACGTTTTCTTTTCAGGACGAGTGTGATATAAACGCTACAGAAGCACAAAAGAACCTTGAGCTTTATCCTCGTCTGATTGGTAATTAAAGTCTAAGCTATATTTAGCTCAAACTTCCCATCAGGTGTTCTCATTCTGAGTTTCACTTTAATAACAAACTGTTTTGCCCAAATGCCTTTAAGCGGAGGGCTGCAATTTCCATTTGCCTGTTTCTCCTTCGTTTCTTGCCCTGTTTCAGGAATGCAGTCCGTTGTGCAACAAGCCGACACAGGACTTCGAGGAACAAGACACATCTTGCCTCTCTGTGTTTCAAACATGAAGCAGGAGAGCAGCTTTTAGTCAAAGCTGTCACACTCCAGGTGACGAAGAAAATGCAATGATAAAACTTTTCTTGAGAAACCGATTTATATTGACTGTGTTATGACTGCAGTCATCTGTGTGTCAGCTCATCTAATATCTATGTGGAGAAGTGAGTGCTCACTATGCAGCCGAGTCGTTGAGCTGGTACTCTCGAGATCGATCGAAGCAGGCCTGAACTCCAGCATCGCTCCACAGCCTCGGGATCACGCTGGTCAGCTCTGCGGACATCACCCCTTCATCTGCTGAACTCGCCAGGGCAAACAGCTGGCGAGCGTCATCCTGGCAACACGAATAACTGCTCACATCGTAAAATTCTCTCTTTGAACGTCATCTTTTATGTCGACCCAGTGCAGTTAGCTTACCGCTCGCGCCTCGTCTCCGAAATCTATCTTCAACTGGCCCATTGCCCTGATGATGGCCATGATGGACTGGATGGTGTTGCTGTACACGACCACTTTGTACTGCTTGCACTCCTCTTCTGAGTAGCCATCTTCATGAATGATCCTGACACAGACACAAAATCCAAACAGGATTTTAGAGCTCGTGTAAATATTTGACAGTGTTAACAATGTGGCCTTAACAAATGTGGGGCAAATTGCACATTAGGAAAGTTTAATGCTTGTACTGTCGTTAATGCTGGAATTTGAGCTTCACTGAGCATACAGCATGGCTAATGTGGGAACTGGGGGGCTCTATTCAGGCCCTGCCAGGCTACAACCAGCCTCTGAAGCCATTGTTTAAAATGTTATTCACAAAGGCCCTGAGTGGAGCGCAATGAGGCTCCAGATCTGCTTTCCCATAAAAATGTGCTGCAGCTATACGAGGAGCTGGGACTGTCTTTCACCAATGTAGAAAATAAATAAATAAAATAAATAAATAAATAAAGGTTTCTTCCAGGAAGAAGGCGTTTGATACACAAGTTGTAACTTACTTCATCTGCTTAACTATTGTGCTTTTCCCAGATTCTCCAGCACCTGCAAAAATGGACAGTATTTACAAACAAATAAATAAATACAAACATGAAAGCTACTACAGAATGTCTTACAGTCTAGTCCCCTGTCACATGGATCACACCAGCTTTTCATAACAGCTGAACTTAATCCCATCTCATTTAATCATACATCCCACAGTGTGTGGCATGTTTGCACCAAAACCACCAGGAAAAAAGCTTCTTTGTGATGAATTTCAGAAACCAAACTGGACCCTGGGGGGAGTGCAAACAGTCATGTAGTACTCACTTGCTCGAAATCAACTGGCTGCACCACTCAGCAGTTTCTCAGCGTGAGCACATTCAATTTTCCTTCATCACCGGAAATAGACAGTCACCAACGTCATGTAGAGGAATGAGACGCTAACTGCTTACTGCAAACCGTAATAGCCCAGATAACAGTGAAGGAGCACAGTGAGTCGTTCGATGAGCTGGTGCACTTGATTCAAAATAGTGGGAATCTGCGACAAACAATGAACTGATGGCAGTGGTGATGTCAAAGCCGCACCAAGCTTCCATTATAATAAATGATACCGTAATGATGATGAGTAGGGAGGGATTTCACATGAACAATCATTATAGTATTTCTACAATAATCACCCAAACAGGAAACAGTTGTCATGCTTCTGGCTGAAACTGTGTTTTTCCACTGGAGAGACAGTCCCAGATATCACGCTGGTCTGGGCGTTTGAGAGCAGTTAGGCCATAAAAATACAGAATATGAATCAAACAGGATGTCAGCAAGTTGACCCCCCCCATCCCCTCCAATAACAAACATAAACTTGTTTTCTGGCTCAAATCCAATGTTGCAGTATGAGAGGGGATGATCCTTTTCTCTTTTTTATATTAGATAGATAGATAGATAGATAGATACATACATACATACATACATACATAGACGAACATTATTCAGTCACCTAGATCCACCTTTTCCTGCTTTTTACAGCTAACTGCACCTGTTCTTACACATGTTACACTGAAAAAAAGGGATTGGCCAGCTCTTGGATTTATGTAAGCATCTTGCGTGTATTTAGCACAATTGCCTCATGGTTTAAAGTTAAGTGTAACTATATAGTGTAGAAACTACATAATATGCAGAGCGGGTAGATTAAATTTTTCATATCATGTTCGAGTGAAGTAAGTCAATAAAATTAAAGCAATGTTAAATCTTGCGACACTGCAAGGGATTTCAGTCTTGCACGCTTTGGATCGTGGTTTGAGGAAGGCATCCATCTCAGTCAAGTCGAACAGCTGCCTCTACTTTTTTTGGTAAACCGAAAGAAGTAAATTGGGTGGTTGTTACATTAAAAAAAAGTCTACCTTGTAATTTGAACACAAAATTTTCATGTTTCTATCTTGAACGTAATTAAATCATGTAGGATCTGTACGAAATTCAACAACTTAATTTGTTCTTGTTGAGATGACCTGATACAATCTAGTAAGAGTGGTTAGTTGCTGGACTCATGAACATTAACAAGATCACATGAGATTTCAAACTGCAGGAAAATCACTAGAACGTCTTGATGCATTCTCAGTCATCCAGGAAAGTAAATCTCCAAAAGTTGATTCTGTTCATCTGGACGTAGCATTTTGTGGGATGAGTGACGAAATGTTTCTCCCACAAAACGCTACGTCCAGATGAACAGAATCAACTTTTGGAGAAAATCACTAGAGTTACAAGAGGCAGACAACTACAGACACACACACACACACACAACGTGTATGCTATTGCTTTTTATTGTGTTTTAACCTGCATGTCAAGGACAAAAACGTACAGAAAATTCCGCATCAAGCCTTGAAATCATAGCTTTCCTACTTATGTCCAGCCTGGATTGGTGACATGGTGGTTAGTGCTGTTGCCTCACAGTAAGAAGGTCCTGGAATCAAATCCACAATATGGCTAGTTTGCACTGATTTCTCTCTGGGTATTCTGGTGTCCTCCCACAGTTAAAAGTCATGCAGTTACAAGAGTTAGCTTAGGTTGATTAGTGATTCTAAATTCACCATAAATGTTAATGCAAACGGTTGTTTGTCTCTATGTGATTCACTGGTGAGCTGTCCAGTGTGTACCATGCCTCGTAACCTAGCCCCCCTGCAACCAGGATATAGGAGGATGTTAGTTGTTGTAGACCCATTCAACTTTTATGTTAACCAGACTCTAGACTTTGTTGAACATTATGTAATATGAAGTCAACATGTAGTATTTAAGTGATCAAGTAGTACTGTGGTAAAGGTTATTGAATAGTGTTGAAATAAAATGACAAAATTGTGAAGGATTAAAATATTCCAAGAGCTCAACTTACTTCATCTAAACATGTTTCAATCACGTTTTATGAACACAAAATGCACAGGTTTATTGACTATGAATAAGTTGAGTTGATTTAACTCAGTTGTTTAAGTTTCTGCCAAAGCAAAACGTTTGTGTGCAACCAATGTCCATTATTGAATCAAGTAAATCCAACATGGCCTTTTTTTCAGTGTACGTGTGAGCGGACCTGACAAAAGACACGTAAGGTGCATACAATAATATTTTAGTCAAAACAATTTCATGTGTAAGTGTAAGTGTTGAGAAAGCTTCCCAATAAGCGTTGCACAGAATATAACAAAGATGAGGGCACGCCAGTGAGAGAGTGAGGGGAGAAGCCAACAGGGAAAATATTGTCATCGTCATCTGAGCTGTGTAGTCACTTCACAAAAGGTTACATTAACGTAAAAAAAGAAAAGAAAAGTAAAAAGATTATTGTAAATGTAACTAAATGTTTTGAAATATGGGCGACTGCTTTCTTCCTTAACCTCCTAGGACCTGGCGTCCACATATGTGGACATCACATTTTGGGTTATTTAGACCAAAATACTCGATTTTGCTCTACAGAGCCTGATATCCACTTACGAGGACATTATACTGCTACTGTTCTATCAAAATTTTAAACTAATATCCTCATTTGTGGCTCTCATTTTCTTAGAAACAAAAAGTAGGTAAAAAAAATCTGGTAATTGTTTGTTTTTACATTCATCAGGTCCCAATCAGCCCAAATATCAAAGAGAAATTAAAAATGCATGCAATGGAAGAGTTTGGGTCTTAGGAGGTTAAAACACCCAGTAAGCTACATTGTCTTAACACAATGAATCCCTCAAAATGAGACACATTCCCATTGCCAGTCAGGAATCTACAGCAGATGAAGTTTGTCAAGGAGGCTCAGAATACAGTATCGTGTTCAGATGGACGGCCAGCAAGAATAAAATCCATGAATTCTTTGGTTAAGCTGTCAGCAGCCAGAGAGATTTATGCTCATCGGGCTCATCAGACAGAGGGGAGAAGACAAAGTGTGTTGATCCCACTTCTCAGTTCTGTCAGCAGCCAGTTCTCTCATTCATGGCATTTTTGGCTGATTGTCAAGCATGGCCTGCTGCCAATTAAAAAACCAACTTTACACAGGGAGCCAGAAACACAGGCAGGAATTAGACTCCAAACCAAGCCTCATTTAACAACAATCTGAAATGCAGATTTAAAAAAAAAAAAATTGTTTGTGGTCAAATAGGAGACTGTTCATTGGATGGGTTAGCTGGCTCTAAGGTTTTGTGGTTTTGAATAAAGCACAGCAGCTGAAGTCCTCTTTGTTCTTCCCATGAACTCTCCTCTTCCCGTACAGACAGGGAGTGAAGGGCACTGCCTGGAAAAATCTCTGAGGTCAAAATTTGACAATAAATCTTTCCATACAGTAAGAGTTTTGCCTGAATTTAGTATTATAGCGCCACATTTTTCCACCTGAAGTCAATCCTCGTATATCTGCTGGTAGGATTTGTGTGTATCCAAAACCCACATATGTGACTTCATGTGGAATCTATTTTTAACCTAGCAGCTTTATTTTTTCCCAAACAACAGCCATGCTGTAGTCTATTAACCTAACAGTGGAGAAAAAATAAAAGGTAACCTAACACTTGTGGGCAGTAATGGCTCAAAAAATACAGTAAGTAGATTTACTGGCAGAGTTTAGTTCTGTCTTATCTTTTAAATCAAGGTACAAAAAATCATTGCAGACACAAAGGACAGCGCACTGATGGAAAAGCTGCCTCATTGTGAGAAAAATGCCTCTATCCAGAATGTGACACAGAACACAAACAAGGGGGGAAAAGCAGGAAATCAGATATAGAGAAGCATGAAAATCATCTCAGTCTTGATCAACAACCGCAAATGTTCACACAGTGCAGTTCCTGTTAGTGGAAAATATTCATGTTAAGTGAGGTTAAGTGGGTGGTGCCTAAAAAACAAAACGTTATTTCAGGGTATTACGTTACACTTTGTCTCTCCAAAAAAAAAAATCACAGACAATATCTTTACCTTTGATTATCTTTCTGATTTACCACCACAGTTACAGTAATTGACAAATTCATTTGTTCCTTTGAACTGTCCAAGTTGAATCATGAATAAACACTTTCTACAGTTTTATGAGTAGATTTTCCACCATCATTAAAAACTGTAATTTACAAACAGCGCTATGTTCTGGCATCCTGCTGCGTGACGAAATTAACACTCACTGGCCACTTTGCTCTTTAACAAAAATATCTAATCAGCTGATCACATGGCAAGAAGTCAATGCATTTAGGCACACAGATATGATCAAAATGACCTGCTGACACTCAAACTGCGAATCAGGATAGAGAAGAAAGGTTGTTTAGGTGACTCTGAACGTCATGCATGGTTGTTGGTGCCAGACTGGCTGATCTGAGTGTTTCAGAAACTGCCGATCTACTGGGATTTTCCTTCACGATGATCTCTAGGGTTTACAGAGCATTGCCCAAAAAAGAGAAAATATCCAGTGAGTGGCAGCTCTCTGGGCTAAAATGCTTTGTTGATACAAAAGGTCAGAGGAGAAAGGTCAGACTGTTTAGAGCTGATAAGAAAAGCAACTCAAAAGTAACTCAAATAATCACTGGATACAATCAAGGTATGCAGAAGAGCACGTTTGGATACACAACATGTTGTACCTTGAAGCAGATGGGCTACAGCAACGTAACACCAATGCGGGTGCCGTTCCTGTCAGCTAAGAACAGGAACTTGAGGCTACGAGTCATACGACCTAACCAAAATTGCACAATAAAAGTTTGGAAAAATGATGATGAGTCTTAATTTGTGCTGCAACATTCAGACAGTAAGGTCAGAATTTGACACACTTCTTTTCACACTTGTTTAAACGCGACAGCCTTCCTGAGTACAGTGGCTGACTCTATCCATGCCATTATGACCACGGTGTACAAATCTTCTGATTGGTCATTCCAGCAGAATAACGCCCCAGGTCATTTCACAAAGCTCAAATCATCTCAAAGTGGTTTCTTGAACATAACAATGATCACTGCACTCAAATGGCCTCCACAGTCTGCGCATCTCAATCCAACAGAGCACCTTTGGGACGTGGAGGAAGATTTACATCATGAATGTGCAGCCGTGTGATGCTGTCATGTCAATGTGAACCAAAATCCCTGTGGAATGTTTTTTTAGCACCTTGTTGAATCATGAAGAGTTAAAACAGGAGATTATACCTGCTACTAGCAAAGTGTACCCAAAGAATGGTATGTTACGTATGATATTGTTACGTGAATAAAACTGTGTGTTAGACAGCGGTCTCATATAGTGACAAACAACATCTTCCACCTCTCTCCTTTAGTTTTACGACCCATAACTCTTCTTCTGCTTTGGTTTACGCCCATTCCTAAATCTCTGTATCATATTCTTGTGATCATCTTCACATATAGTTCATTATATTGAAATGACAGCGATTAGCATTCAGTATGAGTGTGAACAGCAAAGTTAATATGTTGCTCATCTGGGAGCGTTTACGATATGATATTTTCTGTTATACTAATACTTTAGGCAAGGTCAAACACAGTAAAGGATGTTTAATTGTCTGGTTGGTTCACTTTCTGCACTGATAAGTCTTTTTTTTGTTTTAAACAACAGATGGCACAAAAAATATCACAGAGTCATCTCTCTGCTCAGTTTAGAAACAAAATACCACAAATCTGGGCAGGCCCAGATCAACAGACCATAAAATTTTAATGGAGCTTTTTGATGTTGATGTTCTCCTTCTTTTTCCAGAATGGAAAACAAAAGAATCTACCCTGTTGTCTCAAGTTTAGGCAAGTCCGATGGTATTTACATGAATATTTTAACAGACATCATATTCAATTACAGGATCTTTCTCTGTTCTTACACATTTACACCATGAAATACATCCACAGGCACAGAGAATAAAAACACTAAGCCTTGTTAGACTGGGCTAATTTAATACCCCACATCCACAGTGACAGTGTAACAATACAGCATACAGTTATAGCATGCTGAAATCTGCACACACTGTAAAGATAAGGCCTGACTTTTTGTGTGGTCGGCAGGATCCTCTGCCTGAAATTCACCACAGCAACAAACTGCTTTGGCTAAAGACAAAACGATTCTAAAAGAAGTTAAATTACTACATTTAGAAATGACTAAGGTGAAGAACACTAAAAATATGCAGACCTTAAATAATGAGCGGATTAACTGATTGGGTTGCTCATTCATTTAACTGCATATGCAGGCATATCAGTCTTGGTGTGGCTGCAGGCTGTATGCACAGATTGCCAGTGCAGCACAGCTCATCACAGGTGGACACTTTTGTCCATGAACTTGTGATAATGTCAAGCTCAGCTCTTTCAGAAGCTCCAATACAATTCATTTTAAATGCACTTGTTCTCAAGTACCAGAACAGACTGACCCCAGACCAGCTTTTACCTGCAGCTCTAAATCTGTAAGCACTGATGTAAAACAGACCCGAGGCAAGTGACAACACTTGTCAGCTCTGGGCAAGTACTCCCAATTTCAGCAATGCAACACAGACTGAAAACCAGTGAGGTGGCTAAGGACTTGCATTTGCCCTCTCACCACCAACATCTGGTTTACTTCTGAAGGAAGAGGAGAAGCGATGAGCCGCAGCTGCTTAAAGCTGACAGGAGGAGGGGGAGGGAGGAGTGTTTGGAGTCAACCTAAAACCTAAAACGATCCCACACTAAAGAAGTGAATATTAAAAGTGGACTTCTCATACAGTCGTGTGATGACACAACATCTGCTGTACATAAAAAAAGAGAGAGAGACTGTAAATAAAGTTCATACCGAGTAAAAGTAGTTTCACTTCTTTGGAGGATTTGTCTCTGTCTTCTCGCAGGTTTTTATCAATCATTTTACTCCTCTCCACCGCAGCTTTGTCCTCGGCGCTGATCGTGCACCCCATTTTTTTTCCTTCAAACTAATTCTTAGGCGACGGACTGTGGTTTCAGCAGCTCATAAGTTGAAAACACCGTCCAACGAGCTCTGAGCTCGGCGTGAGCTGAAGTTCCCCAACGCAGGGCGAAGCCGAGAGAGAGAGGGGGGGAAAGGCGTTGGCACAGGAGCCTCAGTCCAACTAAACCCACAGTCTGATGCTGCTGAGCTCGCACAGCTCCAGGCCATTCACTACCAGGAGACTATCAAATATAACTTTTCAAATCATAAAATACTTTAATCCAATTTATCGACACTTACAGCTAAAATCATATAAATAAAAAGAAAGAAAGTAAATATGAAAACTGTGTGAAAATCAGGAGCCAAATCCAGCGTTTCCGGTGAAAAAGTCCAATAAAAACTACCAAATGTTCTTTTTCGCCCCCCAAAAAGTGACTGCCGCACAGCGGAGCGTCCAACCAGCTGATCCAGCTGCGGACCAAGAAAACCCTGCTGAAAAGGGAAAATTGACGCTCACCACGGGGCTGACGGGAAATGTAGTCAACTCCATTCAACCTGCTATGTAGCCTATTTCTGCCTGTGTTCCCAGAAGTAATGCTCGTCTAAATAAATGTAGTCTACTTCTTAAAGCTTTGAGCTGTAATGTTTAGACCACGTGAAGGTTATCTGCAAGTTTTCTCTGTAGCTCATTCTGAAGTACAGGCAGGAGAGTTTTGTGTGGTGTGACTGCGCCCTCTGGGGACTCACGAATGAAGCGCATTGAAATGCGGAATTCAATTAACCTTTATTCAGTCTGTATGATATTGTGCCTGCCCAGAGAGGTTGAGGGGCCCAAAAAACGGTTTCCTCCAGCTATTAGATATAACTTTGACTTTTTGAACAGGAAATAGTTTGGGGGCACACCTTTCAATGAGCCTGGAGGTTCGTGCGCGTTTATTATCGGAACGGTTAAATGCAGCAGTATTAGCAGAGTTAAGCTAATGTTTAGAATTAAGATTTTACACGTTAAATACGTGAAATGAGTGACAGAGATGTATCCAGTGTTTTATGTGTGTTGGATTGATGTGACAATCCTGGTCATTTTTATCTCCATCTGGATTAGCTTATTGACCCTTTTGTTGTGAAATCTCAGCAGTTAAAAAGTTCACTACATTTGAACATCTGGAAGCAGATAATATTTACTGGTATCAGTAATTTAAAAGAATTACACTTATGTCAGTGGACTAACCTTTTTCTTTCTTTGTCGTGTCCTAATGCAACCAAAGATAATTTGAATTTTATATCTACCATCTTTTTAAAAGACTATTAAAAAAAACATAGGTGCCATTCTAAGAATACTTTTATATGTGACATGTATTTTAAGAGGGACAATTTAATGTTTGGTTGTTTTGTTTTGTTTTTTATAAATGATGCAATAACCTTTTATAAAATATCGTTTTTTCCCCAGCTCCTGCTGCCAAACAAACTTCACACCACTGTCATCAGCACAGGTTACCAGGGCAACAGCTGATTTCAGGGAAGTCAGGATTGGGAAGTAAGTGAGAAATTCGTGTGAGCTCTTGTTTGACCTACACTTTGTTTTTTAGTAGCTGTGAGCCTGTTTGTCAGAGCTTAGAGGCTCGTAGGCCTCGGTTTAAATGTTTGGTTTATAAGAGGCAATTCGTTACTACACCCACTGACGGTGGGCCACTGGGTGCAGGTGTGGGATGCTGCCATCATGTCACATTGACTTGATGTTGGCATCAGTCCCTGGGCACTTTCACTGGGCGTGTTGTAGCCTATTGAAAGGTCAGGCTGTTTGAACTGTTTCTGTGCACTGCAGGAGGCTCCCGCTGCTGCTCGACATTAAAGCTATGAGTCTCTCTGTCCAATGGGGTGCAGCACACGAGAGTGTATGAAAATTAAAATAATCAGAAAGCTGTGGTGGAGCCTCAGATGATGCTTGTGTCCTCTGTGTTTTGATGTATCTGGTGAATACAGAAAGGGGATATGCTGATATGTATTTGCATATGAAAAAGAAATTAGCTTACAGTAACTAGTGCTGCATGTGGCCTATTAACATATAAACTTACGATAACAATAAACAAAGAGGGGAACTAAGTCCCCTGCTACCTTACGAGCTACGGTGTTGTATAGTCCATACACAAAGCAATTAAACATTACTAAAACATAGTAGTGGCTTTAGTTTTAGTTTAATATGTGTATATATATATTTTTTAAAAATAATAAAAATAATTATAACTTGAGTAACCATGCATGTTTTGCATGGGCTGCTGCAATGACTTAGTCTTTACCCCTTGTTAGAATAAATTATTCTTATTCTTATCTATTCTTATTCGTATTCACATTATTTGTGAAATTTGTGCATTTAATGATAAGGCTGTCAATGCAGAACCCCAAGTTCAGTCAGAAAGTTCACAAATTAAATGATTTCATCACAGCAGCAGAATATAGTTTGTGCTGGCCTCTAGACTTTTTAAACTATCATTCCACCCAAAAATTGTTACACGTGATAATGGAAAGTATAAGTTAAATACAGTTGGGTCCTTAATTTGTTGGACAAAGAGACAATGACGGTGGATTATAGATCAAACCATTAAGACTGAAGAGCAGATTTTTCAGCTTTAATTCAAGGTTTTTAACAAAAGCTTTGCATTAACTTATCAGGAATTACAGACATTTTATACACAATCCCCATCAGAGATCAGGTGACTCACTCGGCCATGGAAGAATATCCCATTTCTTTGCCTTGAAAAACTCTTCAGTTGCTTTTGCAGTTTGTTTTGGGTACATTATCCATTTGCACCGTGAAGCGCTGTCTGATCAGTTTTGTGGCGTTTGGATGTATCTGAGCAGAGAGTGTGAGTGCTTTTAGATGTCTTCTAGTCTCACCTGGTTTTTCTGGTCTTCAGTGTAGACCTTGATTGTAAACCCTCTGCATTTACATTCATGAAGGCATTTCTTGATTGTAGACCTTGACAATGATACCCCAACCTCCGCGAGTGTCGTCTTGACATGGTTAGAAATTGAGAAGCTATTTTTCTTAAACAATGAAAAGAATTTTGGCCTAATGCACTTTAGCTATCTTCTGTGGTCTTTCAGGCTATTTAGTGTTGCTACGCTGATCAGTGAATTCAATCTTTTTAACAATGCATCACATTGTAGGTTTTTGCTGTCTCTCTGATGGTGTTCTGGGGGGTTTTCAGCCTAATGATGATTTCCTTCACTCTTTAGGTCTCATAATTAACATTAAAGTGACAGCTATAAAAAACAAAACAAAGTAAACACTTTGAATCAACTTCAGATGTTATGCCTGCTCCATTTGGCATGAAATAACAAGGGAACAGCCTTCATCTGGGCATGAAAGTACCTGTCAGTCAACTGTCCGGTTAAATTTGAGCCTCTGAAAATGTGGGACTTAGCATAAGAATGGCTGCAATTCCTCAACAGCTCATGCAAGGTCTTTGTAAAATCCACTGATTTTAAGCTGAAATTCTGCACCACTGCAGTGGTGTACAGAGGTGAAGCTGCAAACAACTCTGTCTTTCTAGAGCAAATAGTGGATCTAACTGTGACCTCCTAAATCCTGCAGGTGGATGTTGGGGTGGTGGAGGGGTCAGCTGTACAGGTCAGCTGCTGCAGTACTGACATGTCAGAGGGATGCTGCAGCGTAAATAGATGCCAAATTGAGAGAGTGTGTTTGGTAAATGACATGAGGAGAATGAGGTCTGTTGTGTGTATGATGCAATATGGCTGTGTTGTCTTACTAGCTCGCAGGTTTTGCTACATTTGTGATAAAAGTCCAGCATGGGGGCAGTGTTTTGTTGAGGGATAGCAGCATCCCACCTTACTCAAAATGTCACTCCTCTTTCATCCTGTCCTACTGTTTCATTTCACCCCCTACCTACATCACACACACACATACACGTGTGTGCAAGGACACACGCACACACACGTGTGTGCAAGGACACACGCAGAGGTAAAGAGCAGGAGGTACCTAGAGGGCACGAGAGAAAGGAGATGATTGATGGGGTTGCTCATGCGATTGATGCAGTTATTGATCTGGAAAAAAAAATATGTCTACAACTACAAATTCAACCAGCAACACTCAAGTTAATCTTCTTGCTGCATCTTTAATGATTTCAGTTGAGGGAGGGAGGTACACAGCAAAATCTTAACATGGAGACAAACAAAATCTTAAGAATTAAGAATAGGAGCTGCCTTTGCAGCTGAAGTGCGAAAAAGAGAAACACAGAGGAACATGGAAAACATCACCACTGTACTGATGATTTACAGTACAAACAAAACTCTGTTTAATGATGTCCAGAATTCTCCCAAAGGTAAGAATATTATCTGCAGTTCACCTTCAGACCAGGTTATTTCTCTGTCCTCGCAATCAACAGATGGTCACAGAAAGACAGCTTAAAGCATTTAATGAGATTGGTCTGGGCGATTTTGCCGCTAGAGTAATGGAAACCAGATGATTGAGCGTTGGATTGATGTTCTCTCGGTATAAGGGGTTTTGTAATGACCCCAGACTGTGGGAAATATCACTGAAGTTATTACAGCATTGTATCATAAAAATAATAAAGTAATACTCCACAGAAAAAAAACAGAGACAATCCAAAGAGATTAAACCCCCGTTCAGCAGTGCAAGTGAAATAAATCGAGTCAGTTTTAAATTATTTTTTTTAAATAAATAAATTGTGTAATAGTTTTGCATTTGGAAGGTTTTAGCAGTCTATCAGCTGTTAATAAATTATTAAAAAATAAATAAACACAGAAGAAATCTGAGCATCATGCCAGTGATTGTATGTCACTCGCTCGTCGCTGCTAAGTTTAAGGTAGGGCTTCACGTTAAAGCTCTTTTTAAGAGAAGCTGATGGGGCAACCCTGCCTGAAAAACAACATGCAGCACAGTCATATCGCAAGATAGTTAAAGAACATTATGCCTTTCCCTGACAAAGAGACCTTTTTTTGTTCTGACTCCCAGCAAGCTATGAACCTTCTCCTGCGCGCCTTGTGTTTAGTGTCTTGTGATCATTGCCGTCCGTCCGGTATGAGGCAGTCCAGAATGGATGAAGGCAGCAATAGATAGGAAGTATTTAAAAAAGAAAAAGAAAGAAAGAAAGTGTTTAGCAAGAGACTTGTGCCTTGTAATTTGTCTTTGGAACGTTTGTCACTTCTCGTGTGACTTGTGCAAACAGTTTGTATTCCACCTGAGATCAGAAAAAGTATCGCCAATGTCTTCCATCTGCCGTTTGAATGAGGCCAATGGCAAAGCTTTCCATGTGTAAGCATTGCCACACCTCTGTGCTCTATGTAGCCACAACAAGCCCTGGTTGTTTATTGCACAAACACGAGAGCACTCACACAGCTCCTTATGTTTACCTGTAAACAGTGCAGACATTACAGGGTAATTAGTACTGGTGTGCGAATCTGTTCATCCCGAGCCGTATTTCAGCTGTTTTAATGCTGTAGTCAGTTTTTTGTTTTTCCTTCTTTACAGCCTAAATCCTTAACGCCACCTCTATCGAAACAATTAAAGCAATTCTTTGAGTGGGGGGGCTGGGGAGGAGGAGGAGGGGTTGCAATCACGAGTCTGCCAATGTGAGATGATTTTGGTGAGGAGGTGATAATCACAAGACTAAGAACAGATAAACACGATAATAACGTTCCTGGAAAATGGTTAAAAATACTCTGTCAGCCTGTTTATTATAAATACCAGCAGCAGTAACAGCTGTGAAATGATCCCTGTTCAGCACGATGAATATTTTAAACTCTATATGGAGGAACATTTTTGCATTAATTCCTTGGTGTAATGAGATGTGCAAGTGGAATAAATACATGATAAAAACAGATTCTTTACTCACTAAACAAACTGGCAGTGACAGCTACAGGAACTAAGAATCTTTTACTTAAACAAACTGGCTGTTCTGCAAACACTTTGTTGGTGCACGTACGAGTGCCTGGGGCGGTGCTCTGTCTTTTAATGATGAAAGTGTTTGTTGGTTAAATCGGTTATAAAGTATCTGTTTGGTTTAAAGACCCAGCAGTAAAACCTTGAACTGATTGCTCTGAATACACAATGATGAGAGAAAATTTTCATCTCTTGGTGAATTCATTTTAAACAATAACCAGGAGGGCGAAAATGCAGATGGCAGGGCAGAGGGGCTGATATGATGAACTTTGTATGGTGCATTGTCTTTACATATTCAGCGGGGAATCCACATTTAAATGAATGCATATCAAAACTAAACACTCTAACAAAAAACTAAACACTTGAATGGCTCTAACACACTGTTAGAGCCATTCAAAAAAGTTCTTTTGAATGGCTCTAACAGTGCGTAATAAAAACACTGACAACTATGAACATTGCTTTGACAAAGTTTCCACACTTCTTATGTTTATGTGACATTTGTCACTTCACTGGACTATGATAAGCACAACAAGGGCTCGGTGTTTGTCCACTGATGTGACACAGAAGCGGCCTCACACCGTATGGCTCTTAAAGCATGTGATGCTACAGTGCATCTGACTGTTGGGCTAAAAGTAAAATGAAGCACAAGATATATTGAAGTCTGTCTTTCACTAAAAAAGCTACATAACTTAAATTCTTCCAAGAAGATACCGTGTTTACAGTTCACTTTGCTTTAAAGCACTTTGTAGCATCAGCTAGAGATGTATTAATTCAACAAATTGTAAAAAATATGAAGAAAACTAAATATATTTATTGGCTTATTGTATGGCAGAAGAGTGCGTACATGAGTCGGCTACAGCTCTGGTACAGTTTTGAAGCAGTTCTCTGATACATGGAGCTCATTGTTCAGCTGTTGCTGCTGTATGAACTCTGAGGTTTCCTCAAGGATCTGCCCTGGGATGTGGAAGTCAGCTGGCATGTGCTGCTGAACAGCTGATTCCTGAAGATCCTCAGTCTCTGGCAACTCTAGGCTGGCTCTGCTGTGAGAGTTGCAGGGCTCCAGATTGCATCCAGTGCCCTGAAGGAACTGCAAAAAGTTTTCCTCAATAGAGGCCTCTCGGCTGGGCAGCTGCTCTCCTTCTCTGGGCCCAGCGCGCTTGAAAAGGCAAGCCAAGTGGCGGCTCAGCTCCTCGCGGATCTGACGGTTCAGGCAACCGTAGAAGAAGGGGTTGGATGTGAAGCAGAAGTAGCCAATCCATGTCACCACATCCTCCAGCTGGGCTAATGAAGCAGGGGAGGTAGACACTACAGCCGAGTAAAGGTGGAACGAAAAATATGGCAGCCAGCAGCAGAAGAACTGGCCTCCCACTGCCACCAGAACCACTGCAGCCTTCCCCCCACTGAAGGTCCTTTGAGGGGTGGTGCGGGAACCAGTTCCTCCGAGGCTGGCCGCCATGGTTGAATGGCTGCTCACAGACTCGGATCGTTGTCTTGGAGTGTCCATCCAAGTGGGGAGGGGGCCGTGCTGCATGGCTGCTACTCGTGCCACCTTAAACATGTTGCAGTAGACCACCAGTATGATCAGCATAGGGCACAGAAAATAGATGACTGTAAAGAAAACCATGAAGACCAGGCGTGTGATCCCGCCACCTGTCCAGTGGAGGGAGCAGTGTCTCTGAGTGGGAACGAGGAGGGAAGAAGCCCCCAGACCCTGGTTTCCCTGGAGCAGCCGGCCCAGGAGTGGAAGTACTGACATGACAACAGCTTTAATCCAGATTCCTATTAGTACCATCACCACCACCCCCACTGTCATCTTTACCTCGTGACGCATGGGGTGGACAATGTAGTAATAGCGCTCCACATTGATCGCACATATGGTGAGGATGACAGCGCTCACTAGACATACACTCAAGCAGAGGTAGCTCCGACACAGCGCTTCGTCCACCAGGATTTGATCTGACAGCATCCCCAGAGGCATCAACACCAGCGCTGCCACCAGATCCACCAGACAGAGGTGGAACACGAAGGCAAACTTACGCAGCTGCGGCGTTTTGGTGATGACAATGATCACAGCCAAGTTGCCCACCACTGCAAGCATGTTCATAATGAGCATAGCACACAGTGCCAAGGAGCGATTCAAATCTATCCCACCTGGGATGCTCGTCGTGGGTGAGGTGACATTAGAGATGTTTGGCTGCAGTGAGGGTGGAAACAGGGAGAAAGAAGTGTTCCAGGAGGGGCTTGGTGTGACAGGACGCTCCATGAGAGGATGGGATAAAGAGGAGACAGTCCGCTGAATTTCACGGGCCCATCACCCATCCTCCCCTTTCGTAGAGTATCGCTGAGAAGCTCAGGCAGTGGTTTCTGTCATGGCAGCTTGAACCCTACAGGTCCTCACTTCCATAGACCTTGGCCCAAAGCTCAGCAGATGATCAAACACGGGCGTAACAGAACTCTTAAGGAAGACGTCCTCTTTCTAACAACACCACAAAAGATCTGAAACAAAATAGAAAGTCCAGCTCAGTCAGGTATTGCTGAAGATAAACATTTGAGACTCATCTTGCCACAATGAATGAAAAAAGGTAAAACTAGTTGTCTGAGACTAATTTAAAAGGTAAATAATATTCTATACAAACGAAAAATCATGCAATGATATCACTGAGGCATCTGATTGGTCAATGTAATGTGCAATGTAAATGTAAAATTAACCCTAAACAAAGGGCCAGATTTAAATATACTGAGGAGAACTGCTGTTTTAACTGGTGGCCACAACAAATATTACATTTGATTTATTTTCTTTTGTATAACACAGAAGATTTTTTGAAGCATCCTCTCTTGACTTTCAGTGGATAAAACGTGTGCAGTTGATAAGTGATTACAAAATTGCAAAATTATAGATTAAAAGGCAGTAGTTATAGAATTTGATCATTTGATTTTAATATCCTAAAAAAATCACTTTTTCCCTTTTTTGTTTTTTGCTCTGTAACTTTTCTAATTTCAAGTTGATTAATTTTAGCTCTTCTACTTAAATGTAAACCTATCAGATTTGATCCAGTCCTGCTTGTAGCCTAGCATATAACCATAAGTCACCATTTACTACATATTTGAGTTTTTGAATCATCAGATGTGTCTTTTCAGGGCAGCTGAAACCCCAGGGAGAGGCTCAAAGCACAGAGTAAACCGTATGCCCTCCTTAACTGACAGAAGATCTAAACTGAAATAGAAAATAATCTGCAAAACTCACAGATCACCGCTGGGTTGAAAAGATCATCAAGTGCAATCCTGACATGTAAAACAAAGTGTTTGTTTTACTTTCTTTTTATAAAAAAGTTCTGATAGGACTTCTGAACAGTTTCTTAATTATCTACGCTGTATTTTAACAGTAATGTATTAAATGTGTTTCTGAGTGAAAAAGTATGCATTTTAAAATTGCCTAAAAGGGATGTGAAGTAAAGAAGAGCACCTTCAGCTGTCCGTATTAGTGTTTGCTACTGGAGTAGATCCTGCACTGTTTACTGTCGCAACCTCACCTGCGCTCAACCCCACGCGCTATAAAAGCCGTGGAACGAGCACAAAGCCTTCGGTACATTTCCATATGCTGCACAGCTGCAGGTGCAAGTTTTCCATTTCACAAGTGTGACATCCCTGCAAAGCACCTCTTCTTTTCCTGCCCACGTATGCACATCGAGCACAACAGCCACCAGTCAGACACAGAAGCATAAGTAGGTGGCCTTTGCTGAATCGGTCAAAGGGAAAGAGTCACCTTCAGCTGAATTTTTTTTTAAAAAGCAGCTCATCTGTGATGCAGAGACAAGCGTGGAGCAGTCTTCTGGAGAGTCTTAGTCTAATCAGCCCTGATTGCTTTATGGAAACATTTATCATCAGTGTAACTCTCCAAAGTGAAGTGGAATAAACTCTCAAAGGATCTTTAATCTTTATGAAAGTTTTACTGGCAAAAACTGGAGAAAGATTCGAGGACTCTAAACCAGCACAAGCTGTTGTGCGACGTTCAACTCACACTTGCCCAGTTTATGTTGCTTTAAGAGCTGCACAAAATTCATACAAAGCTTCAGCCTAAGGTTGTGTGAAATCTCTCTAACTGCTGACTGAAAACCATATGACCCTATCATATGCACATGACACTGTGTTTACCGTGAGCAGAAAACAAGCCTGTTGTTCAAGTGTCCTTTTTCATTACAAAGCACTTTCACTTCTCAGCAGCAACATGCAAGCGAAAAACAGGGTTTTAAATGAGACGAGAATATCTATTCTCACACGTCCTTGTCCTTTAATGTGGATACGTTAACGTAATGTGTGATTTGATGAGAGAATACGCTGCCCCTTGAGTCAGTTTCTACCGCCTTCAGCATCCCGTCTTTCACTCAATCACAAATCTCCCCACGTGGCGCAGGTATTGTGGAAATGCGTGTGATGACAATTCAGTGACATACCTCAATCTGGAAAGGGCTGCTTCCTCCTGTGCAGGTTCACAGTCCAGTCTGCTGAAGCATAGCCGACCTGTTTCACTCTCTCTCTCAAGCACACACAGCAAACACGCACACACACCACGTCACAGAGAGAGAGAGAGAGAGGAAGCGAGAGCAAGAGAGAGAGAGAAGGAGAAGGGGGAAAGAGGAAAGGGGCACTCCTGTGTCTCCTCCTCACCTGGCCCCTTTCATCTCGTCATCATCCTGACCACCCCCACTCCCCCTCCTCTTCCCTTCAAAAACACAACGCACACCTCCATCCTCTTAGATCTCGTGCAGCAAGATTGGAGGTGGAGAGACAGAGCAGAAGCAGAAGGTTGAGATGGAAGGAAAAAAAAAGAGTGCAGGGGCTCTGTCTCTCACACTCACACACTCTTGCACACACACACACACACGTGCTATCGCCAGCATGCGACCAAAGAAACTGCAGATTCGTGTAGCGCAGACAGGCAGGCAGCGGGGGGGGGGCACCCGCCTTCCCTCCCCTCCACTGGGTCTTAGTGCCTCACTGGCACAAGATCCACATGGACTTGGGGTTCTTATTTTGACTATCATGACAGGCCCGCTGCAGGTCACATCAGGTCCATCTGATATGCACGGCAGCATCCAAAAAATTGCAAATCAGAAAAATCACTTCATCCAGGATTTCTCTGATTCTTTCTCCTTATGCTTAGTTTACCAAAATCCCCCTCGATGCTCAATCTGGCAAAATCCCTCTCACAAAGCTGGATTATTGATTTGTAGAAAAGAAAAGAATTCCAGTGGTTAAAGTTAATGAGGTGAGATTAACATTTACAAGAGCCCAGCCCATGCAATACACACTGGTGCATTTGTTGTGGGTGTGAAGTGTTTAATGTCATCATATTATATAAATAATATTATAATTAGTTTTTTTTGTTTTGTTTTTTAAAAGAAGATTTAACATTCTCTAATGTTTTTTAATTGTCTTTATTATCATTCTGAATGCTACTGATTGTGAGATTTTGCACAAGAAAAGCAATTAAATAGTAATGGAATTAAGTGCAAGTGTTACAAGAGCAATTACAACATCAGATGTTGAATAATTAAAATGTCCGAGAGCCCAGAAAGTTTTTTTTAGCAGTTTAACTTTTAACAGACGCAACGCACAAGACAAAATGGAAACTTCTGCTTAGTGAAGAGAATAAAGACATTGCTACATGCGTCTGGAAAATAAGTAATTGCTTGACTAAACTTGGCTTATGCTTGTGTATTTGTGTTTTGTTCTTTTAGATCTCACATCAGTAATATTTGCCATGTTCTTTAAACTGGAAAGTCTTTGCACTCATGTTGGGTTGAATTTGTGGGTACAGTTTAATGACCTAGTTTCATGAGCGTGCAGCGAGAAAACGATGATAAGTATCATATTTTCTCACCTTGAAATTAGTTTCATCGGCAAACAATGTTCATGGGGACTAAGGAACAAAATGATCAACAATGCCCTGAGAGTTTCATGTATAATAGCCCAAGATGTGATGATAGCAATACTACTGTGATATTTTTAAGAGTCGAACATAGAAGAACCTTTGTGTTTGTTAATACGCTGCTCCTCAGCTCCCCTGTGTGTGTGTGTGTCCTGTGACTGCGCTGAGGTGTTGAATAATGATGGAAATAGCAGATACATGCTCATGTCAGCCGTACCAATGGCACTGGAGGGAAATACAATAGTTTCCATGGCAACTTTGCTTTAGCCTCTCCACCCTGCATCAACCTCAGGGCACAAACATTCACACGCTGATGCTCCCTGCATGCTGCACCGCGTGGAGTAGTGTTCGACATGATGTGCAAGGGATTATTCTCAGACTGCTTTTTTCCTGTACACAGATAGGCTGGTTTTTACTCAATTACAGCTGCTGATCTGTGGTTTTTTCTTTTATTGTAATCTTGGATTTCATCAATAGGGGGAGCTCTCACATTTAACAAGTTATTGCAAGGGCTGAAAATATTGTTCTTTTCCTGCACATCAGCCCTAATGTGCTCCATACAAGCACAGTGATTCATGCTTATAGAACAGGACTTTTATCGACCTTTATGCATCCATATAAGTTGTCATCATCCTTCCTCATTCGGCAACGCAGCTAAATGAGATAATCAATAGTTCAGGTGAATTTGTTCAGTTTCTGAGTATGATCTGAGGCAAAAGGTTCACGATGTGTTTGGATGTCTGTCTCGATTGTTTGACGTAAGATGCAGCCAGGCAGTTTGCACACACACACACACACTCACACACAGTGCTCTGAAAGGAAAACACGTGTCTGTGCTGATGTCAGACATCCAGGATGATGTCGCGCAGCAAGAAAGCATCGCGTCACAAACCTAAATCATCTCAAACTGGGTTTTTGAACATTACAGTCAGTTCACTGTACCACAAAAATTTACACAGCTCACTGGGCCAGTGTGGCAGAAACAAGGTGTACCTAACAAAGTGTCCACTTACATTGTATTAAATGTAAGAAACATTATCCGACCAAAGTTAAATCAGCTTTACTCAAGTTTTATCCTGCTACAAAACCCCAGAAGGTCACGTTAACCTGATGCGCCAGATGAGTAAGGCTACACATGCTTATCTGAGCTGAATAAACCCTCAGAGCACACACAGAACATCGTTTTAGTGCACTCGATTATAATCAACAAATAAGTGTGGAGGCCAGAAGAGTGACCCAAAATGGTTTATTTAGGCTGTTAGGCTCTCACAGTTTATGTAATGCAGACACCATGTGGATCTACATGCTCTACTAAGTTATTAGAGCATGTAGATTATAGTCTACTACACCTTATCCATCTGTTCTTAAACATTCATTCTGCAGCACTGAGCATACACCACCATTAGACACAATAAATACCCCCAAAATACATTTTACTCTAATTATCACCGCAAATATTTCACATTTCTGTATGTTGTTTGGGATAAAGTAGTCAAATCTACTTTTTTTCACTGCTGAGCAAACTTAAGATCAGAAATACCAACCAGTCCCATGTAGGCAGCCAAATAATATACTAATCAGTGACAGGAACTGGTTTGTGCTGTTTCATTTCCCAGAGTCATGCATTGGAGTCCAAACAGACACAATTAGCACTCTCTGGTGGCTCCAGGTTGGCACTGATATCCTGCACACTCTGAGTCACTGATGAGTCCCGATGTCCCAGGCTGCTGTCTGCCTGGGGATGTATAATAACACCGAAACTGAAAGAGGAGCCAAGTAATAAAAATAAAAAAGTAGGCATAATATGGTCACTTTCAGGCATTTGAGTCCCAGTTACTTACTGCTGATTCGGTACTTTCAGTTTCTACTGCTGTTGTGTTTTACCCCATATTGTATTTTTCTCTATATAGAGTATGTTTAGATGTGTAGTTATGTTAATTTTTAGATTTACTCACCAGAACAAAGCAACACACGGCTTCGAGCTACCAGATGCTCAGTGCCTCCTTTTCTTGTCACACTTATTGTTGTGAGAACATCATGACTCCCATACAAGTTATTGTTTTTCATTCTCTTACTGACTGTGAGAAATGTGATGTCATTTCAATGACTCATTTGCTCATTTATGGTTTAAAAAATGCATCTTTTCAGTAAATTACTTACAAGTTTACATGAAATACTGACATCAGCTCCAAAGTACACTTTTCCCTGCCTTTGCTTCCCATCTCTAGAAAGATTTTTGGACTGTGGCTTACTGGAGGTGACGGTGTCCATGAATAGGGCAATCAGCTGATTATGTGGCATCTGACTGTGGAAAAAAGGCTTTGAATGAGTCACAAATAGCCTACAGGAGCTTAGCTGCTTTTTTAGTGTGATAAGAAAACCCTTCATCTCTTCAGAGGACACAGTTCAGAAACACACACACACACAGAGGTACAATATAACTCCAGTTCTTCCTGTATTATTTTTGATTTTTTTCGTTTGTTTTTGTCAAACTAGCATCTGAGAGCTGAAATTCTACAATTTTTATTTCCTTATTTATTTAGTTTTGGACCTTCCATTGGTCACATGAACATGTGTCTGTGGTTTTGTGCTTAAGCCAGGCTAATCTAACTAAAACAACACAAATACACAGTATTGTGCAAAAGTCTCTAAGTACCCTCATTTCTGTGTATTTTTCTTCAAAAGAGACAGATTTTTAAAATAGGTTATAAGAGAGACGAACAGTATCCTTAAGAAAAGGGAGAAAAAACAGCAAAGACGTCAGAGAAGCATTTGGTCCTTCAGTTGATCCATCAACTGTTCACTGAATCATGCTAAAACATTACTAAACAACACTAAAATATGCTGGAGGCTGTGTCATGGTTTGTAGTGTTGTGGATTTTATCAAGCAGTTAGTCACTTGGATCGTGTAAAGGTACCGAACGTACAAAGAAGAACTTTGAATGTCCTTCAAGAAGCCTGGAGAACTATTTCTGAAGACTACTTAAAGTTGCCTAAGATAGTTCAGGCTGTGTTGAAGGATAAATTCAGATATTTAATTTAGTTTTTTTTTCTGTTTCTATGTTTATTTGCGCATCCCATTGTTCTAGCAAAATAGAAAGAAATGAGGAAAAGACTATAACTAAGATAAGTGTAAAATAAGTATATAACTGACCCTTTCAGGCCAAAAGCTGGTGCATCACTTTCTTCTCTCAGTCATTCTGAGGCCGGGTCCTGACACAAAATTAAAATCTTTCTTCATACTGTAATAAAAGTTGTGTATATTTCTATCCTTCTACTGTGAGAGGACAGCACTTATATACTCAACTATTATTCAAAACTCCCACAGCTGCAGTGCAATCAGTGCAGTCAGTGAGTTAATTAATGCCTATATTATCATGCGTGGTTGAATCCAACACATCCCCTCTGTGGAAAAGTTCCATCACAGCTGTTACGAACAAAATTTCAATATACTATAAACCCCGTTCCCCTCGCTTGCTAACACCAGGACCTCAGGAGTTTTAGTCGTAACATCACTAGCCTACACAAACACGAGCACTCAAATGCATTTCCTCTGAGCGAGCATCTGCCATAAATGATGGCACAGTTGACCCCAGGATGTCATCACTTAGCCCACCAGACAAAATACATTACATAACAACTGAGCTCAATCATTAAAAAAAAATCTAAACCCTTCTTTTTTGGAAAATTCTTTTGTCATGTCTGCATGCTCATAATAGTCAAATGAAACTTTATGGAGAAGAAATAAAATCTTTTCATTCAGCTTTTCCAGTGTGAGTTATTATGTAGTCAGCAGATTTGTATGAATTCAAACCTTTATTAACCATCAAAGGTCAACTTAGAGAGACTGGGGAGTGATGCATAAGGAGGCTTGTAGGCTTGTGTTGCTGCAGTGTTTACAAATGAGCCTTTCTGCAGCATCACTGCTGAGCAAAGAATCAGATAAATCACTGGCAGCTTACAAAAACACTTTATTGCAAAGAGTGCAGTACATAAATAATGCAGTCAGTGTAGTGTAGCATCTCACTATATGCATTTGATGTCTTTGAAAAATGTTACCAGAGTGCCTACTCTGCTGTTCCTTATTTCCTGTCATACAGTGGCTTGCAAAAGTATTCGGCCCCCTTGACCTTTCCCACATTTTGTCACATTACAGCCACAAACATGAATCAATTTTATTGGAATTCCACGTGAAAGACCAACACAAAGTGGTGCACACGTGAGAAGTGGAATGAAAATCATACATGATTCCAAACATTTTTTTACAAATAAATAACTGAAAAGTGAGGTGTGCGTAATTATTCAGCCCCCTTTGGTCTGAGTGCAGTCAGTTGCCCATAGACATTTCCTGATGAGTGCTAATGACTAAATAGAGTGCACCTGTGTGTAATCTAATGTCAGTACAAATACAGCTGCTCTGTGACGGCCTCAGAGGTTGTCTAAGAGAATATTGGGAGCAACAACACCATGAAGTCCAAAGAACACACCAGACAGGTCAGGGATAAAGTTATCGAGAAATCTAAAGCAGGCTTAGGCTACAAAAAGATTTCCCAAGCCTTGAACATCCCACGGAGCACTGATCAAGCGATCATTCAGAAATGGAAGGAGTATGGCACAACTGTAAACCTACCAAGACAAGGCCGTCCACCTAAACTCACAGGCCGAACAAGGAGAGCGCTGATCAGAAATGCAGCCAAGAGGCCCATGGTGACTCTGGACGAGCTGCAGAGATCTACAGCTCAGGTGGGGGAATCTGTCCATAGGACAACTATTAGTCGTGCACTGCACAAAGTTGGCCTTTATGGAAGAGTGGCAAGAAGAAAGCCATTGTTAACAGAAAACCATAAGAAGTCCCGTTTGCAGTTTGCCACAAGCCATGTGGGGGACACAGCAAACATGTGGAAGAAGCTGCTCTGGTCAGATGAGACCAAAATGGAACTTTTTGGCTAAAATGCAAAACGCTATGTGTGGCGGAAAACTCACATCACTCTGAACACACCGTCCCCACTGTCAGATATGGTGGTGGCAGCATCATGTTCTGGGGGTGCTTCTCTTCAGCAGGGACAGGGAAGCTGGTCAGAGTTGATGGGAAGATGGATGGAGCCAAATACAGGGCAATCTTGGAAGAAAACCTCTTGGAGTCTACAAAAGACTTGAGGCTGGGGCGGAGGTTCACCTTCCAGCAGGACAACGACCCTAAACATAAAGCCAGGGCAACAATGGAACGGTTTAAAACAAAACATGTCCATGTGTTAGACTGGCCCAGTCAAAGTCCAGATCTAAATCCAATCGAAAATCTGTGGCAAGATCTGAAAACTGCTGCTCACAAACACTGTCCATCTAATCTGACTGAGCTGGAGCTGTTTTGCAAAGAAGAATGGGCAAGGATTTCAGTCTGTAGATGTGCAAAGCTGGTAGAGACAAACCCTAAAAGACTGGCAGCTGTAATTGCAGCAAAAGGTGGTTCTACAAAGTATTGACTGAGGGGGGCTCAGGGGGCTGAATAATTACACACACCCCACTTTGCAGTTATTTGTAAAAAATGTTTGGAATCATGTATGATTTTTGTTCCACTTCTCACGTGTGCACCACTTTGTGTTGGTCTTTCACGTGGAATTCCAATAAAATTGATTCATGTTTGTGGCTGTAATGTGACAAAATGTGGAAAAGTTCAAGCAGGCCGAATACTTTTGCAAGCCACTGTATATACTGTTACAATGGTGAGTGATCTTATTAATCTTTTCCAAAGTTTGAAAAATATAGTTCTGTTTTCTGTAGTTTTTTTTCTGTTTTGGATCTGTAAGATGTCAAAGAGAGGGGGAGGCACACAGACCCATAATCATCAATGCCCTGTACAAGTTGCATAAGAATTATTCTGAACTATGGGGGGGAAAAAAACCTACTATAGAGACAAAGCATAAAAATATGAGTCTGAAAATGAGCATAAAAAGTTGCTGTTAAAATAAAATAACAAAGATGTTTTCTAAGAAATATGAATGCAGTCGTGAAGTGAGTACTTATGAGTCACAGTGGTGTTTCAAGCTAAATGTTAAGGATGTGACTGGGTAAGATATGCTGTTTACTTGGTTACATTTGGTAATTAGTGCTAAAAAAACAAAAATGAAAGGATGATAAGGATATATGGAAACCTGAATTATCTTCTTCTTTTAGGTGCTGACTTCAAGGGTTGCCACAGCATATCATCTTTCCCCTTCCTTCCTTCTATCCCTATCATCCATACATCCATGAACCTCCTCTGAGGTCTTCCGCTTTTTCCTTTGCCTGGCAGCGACTATCCCACTATCCCTCTTCTGCACATGTCCAAACCATCTCAACCTTGCCTCACTAACTTTGTCTCCAAACTGCTCAACCTGAGCTGTGCCTCTGATGTACTAATTTATAATCTTGTCCATTCCTGTCACTCCTAGCGGAAAAACTTGACATCTTCAACTCTGCCACCTCCAGCTCGACCTCCTGTCTTTCTGTCAGTGCCACTGTCTCCAAACCATAAATCATAGCATGAAGCCATGCTGCGTCTTGCTGATCCCATCTCTCCCACCTCTCTAGCTTCAACAGCTCTTCAACAGCTTTATCCCTCTGTAGTTACTACAGCTCTGCATGTGACCCTTGTTCTTGAAAACTGGTACCAGTACACTTCTTCTCTGTTCCTCAGACATTCTCTCACTCTCCAAGTTGTGCTAAACAATCTGATTACCAAGTCTACTCCTCTGTCTTACCTCCACAGGTATGCCATCTAGACCAACCACTTTTGCATTCTTAATCCTTTTGATCGCTGCCCTAACGTCCTTCTTGCTTATCCTGTGCACTTCCTGATTCATTAACTTTCCTCCATCTGTCCTCCTTTCTCTCATTTTCTACATGAATCAGATCCTCGAAGTAATCCTTCAATTTTCTCACACTCACTTGTTAGCAAATTTCCATCTTATTCTTAACTACCCTAACCTGCTGCTCATCCTTTCCAGCATGATCAAGTCTACAAACCTGTTGATGCATTGCCTATCCTATTTTTCAAGTTCTTTCCCTCCCTTAATGTACAGCTTTACAGAACTCACTTTAAGCCTCAGGGAGACATAAATGTCTGCACCAGACTTTATTACTGCACCCCATGCCACCAATGTCATCGTGTTGCTTGAGCCATCCCTCAAGCTTGACTTAAATATCAAAATATAAATGAGGCCACAAAATGAAATATGTCCCCTTTTGCCCATGAAAGCTCAAGGTTTCACTGCTCTTCTCCATTATTTTAGCTAAGTAATTTGTTAACAACATTACTGATAAATAATCTCATCTACCTTTGGTTGCGTGCACCTCTCAGTGAGGTGCTCTTTCCTCGTTTTAAATAAAATAAACCACTTTAACTAATGAGGCTAATGACATGTTAAATATTAATTTGAAACGCTCCCTCTTTTTCGTGCAACACTGTTAATTGGGGTCCGTTTTAAAATTACTAACAGGACGGGAAATGATTGTTAAAATGAAAGTTTTCATGTGTGAATATTTCTCTGTCTTGTTTGACAGCCGATGAAAGGGTATTACTCACTTTAACTGAACACTAGGTGACAGAAATAGTCATGGCATACATATTTATGAGAAGATTACAAATGTCAAGGTCTGCACAAGTGAAACTTTGACACGACAACCTGCCAAATTTTAGAATAATTTGTCACTGAGGTTATATTTTAATAAAAACATTTGTGGGTTGGGACCCAGCGTGGTGCTGGTGGTCTGACGTATCTAAACCACATCCTAATTGATAAGTAAAAAAATAAAACCAGCAGGGCCGAGTGTAGTCAGAGAGAGCACAGTGAATAGACTAGCTTTTTGTCATCAGGCCTCATTTCAGGCTTCTCTTCACTGCAATCTTGCACATCTTCTCTCCTCATTAGAACCACTGAGAGCTGAGTCCTGTAGGCAGGATTTGGAGGAGGGGAGGTGAGGGATGATGTTGTGAAATCCAGACAGATGCTGGATGGTTAATAATGCAAGCCAGCTGTCAGCTTTCAGAAGGGTGATAATCTGAAAATCAGCCAAGAAGCCTTCAAGCTACTCGTTCACTCAGACACACTTCGGTGACTGCAAGAAAAGCTCCCAAACAGCACTAAGACGAAAACAGAAGCAGTTGTTTTTACACTTTCTACAGTTCTGCGGGAAATAAGGAACAAGACCGGTTAGGATTTCCTTCTCTTTGCAGTCTTTGTGCTGAGCTAAGCTAACTGCCTGCTGGCTTTAATCTGTCATTTTAAAGACCCAGTAGTATTTATTTTCTCATCCATCTTTCTGTTACAGAAAAAAACCAAGTGTATCTCTATTAGTGTAAATCTATTTATGTATTAGAACATTTTTCTAACCTTTATGTTTCCATTTACAGATAAGTTTGATTTTTGGCTGTAATCTTCCATATCAGTCGTGACTGCAGTTTCTCCGACGTTATAAAGGCCAACAAGGAACAAGAGATAAGCTAAGACTTGTGTAAATACATCCACATCCTTCCAGCTTGTTTTTACACATGATCAGTGACATTATATACTATTAAGTTTCTCAAACTTTTCTTTTTGAAAAGACAAATTGTCTTTATGATTGCTGTAAACATGTGGGTTATATCCTTTTTCCTTTTTTAGATAATAAAAAATAAGGAGATTAATTCAAAGCTTTTCAAATAAGCTTCCAATAATAACACAATAATACAGTATTAGGGACAGGAAACTAAATATTGTGTGTGTGTGTGTGTGTGTGTGTGTGTGTGTGTGTGTGTGTGTGTGTGTGTGTGTGTGTGTGTGTGTGTGTGTGTGTGTGTGTGTGTGTGTGTTTATGGGTTTATTTGGGAAAAAGGGCAGATTAAGAAAAAGGACTAACTACAGGATTTCTATATCTGACAGAAACAAACAAACTGAAAAGTCTCTGTTTCTGTCATTAGTGTTGAATCAGATGTAAAAATAAACTCAGTGCAAGTAAAAATCCATTAGCAGTGAGAAGTTATGTATTCAAGTGAACTATACCTTTAAATATAAAATTTTATTTCCTGTTTTCAAACACAGCTCTCTGATCATGACAGCAGACACTGCAACTGTAATAGTGACCAAGCATTAAAGCCCAGTTCCCAGAAAAAGTCCACACATTAGGGAAAGCCGAGGCCTGTGATTAATAGGCAACACGGAGCAAAGTAGAGCCTTTTAAATCCCTTGAAGCTCAACACAAGGCTGTTCCCGAAGAAAGAGATCATTACAGATCATTACAGAGTGGCAAAAACTCGGAAAAAAAAAATCTAATTTACTGTAACGCCGTCCCTCTCACGTTTTCTGTAGCACCAGGCTTTTTACTTCGGTTCTGGATTGTGCTTTGATACGACTAAGCCATCGAAAACTGATATTAGCCAACTGGTGTGATGGGACCAGTGCTGCAGTAGCTTTGTAAATAAAGCATCAAGCAGATTTAACAGCTGAAGAACGGAAAAAGGAAATTCATTAAAGAAATAGTGTATTTAATTGACCCAAAGAACGCCACAGACTAAAACTGCAATTAAAGATCCTACATTAAGAATTTAAATTTAAAAAATGCCCTTATTGATAATATAAATGGGACAAAAGTCTAAAGGCTGCTTTGGTTAACTCTCACTGCAGCCTTCAGTGTTTTTCCGTCACAGCAGAAGGTTCAAGTGTGCACTGTGTGCTACTTGCAAATGGCACACAGGCAGAGTGAAATAGTGGACACTTAATGAGAGAGAGCTTAATGGAGAGTAAATAGTGGGCGTACATTAGTCAGGTGGGCAGAAACATGACTCTGCGACATCCTGAGACTTTCTAAATCGAGAAGCAACTAATACAGAAAACATTCTGACATATCGCTTTCCTGTAGCTCCACTGTCACACGTTCATGGCTTTCCCAGTAAATTTGGCAGAATTAAACTGTGAATTTTCCTGTTTGCAGAAATAATCCGTGTTTCTTCAAACTGAACTGCTCACTGCTGGAGGCATGCTGCAGTGAGCTCTTCACCTCTGCTGCTTCTTCACAGTAACTCCTGAGCGACTGTCCAGCCGTGGCTGGAAGACGGGCTCAAGGGAGAGCAACTGAGGACGAACTCACATCTGAATAATAGATACATCCTGCAGCACCAAAGTAACTGAGTCATTCGCTCCCTAATCATGCTCTGCCATGGGCATCAGCAGCATTATATAATGACTGCAATGGACAGTCGCAGCTTAACATGGGGCTGGGCCTGTTTGCCTGAGCTGCAGCTGTATTGGCATTTTGTGCCGACTGCTGCCACTAGTGCATTGTGGGATGGAGCAAACCACATGCTGGCGGGACAAAGCAAAGACAGAGGATTGATTAGACATTGGGGGGGAGTCTAAAACCTGTTTATGAAATCCTCTTACTCATGCTGGAGTCACTGCAGTGCAGTCATGCATGAATCAGTTTATGCAATCAGGGCAGTCGAGTTTTGTTTAGGCTGGCACTGTGAAGGCCAGAGTTCACGGGCAATGAGAAGAAGCAATGCTCAGGGGAGCCCTCGTTCCAGGGCCTGATAATAATAAACAGCTAATGATGTGATTTGAGAAGGGTGCTTTGTGCATGATGGCCAATTTTAGCACCATCTGAGACCATCTGACATGATCATTAATTGAATAGATGTACAGTAAGTTACAGACATACAAGTGACTTGTTGAAATTGCCAGTAAAAATAGAGAGCTGCTTTTTCTTAGCTCTGTGCGCGTTCAAGCCTGCTGACAAGGATCCTCCTCGTGTGTCTTCCATTATTCACAGCCTAGTGATGAATAAGTAAAGGCACACGTAAACACCCTGATCTTACGGTGCAATGGGACACTTGTCTTCAAGGCCAAGGGACATTCAGTGCAACTATTTCTTGCTCTCTCTCTTCCTTCTCCTCCCATCAAGGAGCTGCTCTTTCAGCTTTGTGTCTCTCTGCATCTTACTTGTGAGCCACACATTTGATTTATGGTTTGGTGGACTTTTCATTTTAAGTGAAGGTGCAGCAGATTTATTTATGATACTTAATCTTCCCTTTGTTATGACTCCGGAGGTATATCCACTCAACTTCTCAGTTACACTCCCTTCCTGTATCATATAGCAATGAGCCTAATACAGTGGAATGTTTCCATATTTAGTCCTCTGACGCTTTTAGGGGAAGAAAAAAAAAAGATTTAATTCATTTTCATTTCCTGTGAAAAGCTCTGATTTCGAAAAGAAGCATCCATTTTTCTATTCTATTGCATTGGAAGTGCATGGCTGTGTTAAGTGCTTCTCCATTTGAATTAGAGAAAAGTGTGAATGTTAACTTGAAGCCATCATTTCCAAGGATAAAGAGTCATTCAGGTCTGCATACATTACTCTCACCCTTATTACAGCACTGCACTCCATAATGCAGATGAGGTTTTCTGTCTCCCCTGGGGCACAGTCATTGCAGTTTGACTTGAGAGCTGGTTTGCCACTAGTGGCCACAGACACAGACACTGAGAATTGAAAAGTGACAGAAATAAGCAAAGTGTTCATAAAACAAACCCTCCGGGTCAGTGTTTTAACCTGTCCACCCTGGTATAATGGGCTCTTAGCGCAGATAACATGCAGAACTCTGGGTTTTACTCAGTTCTAGTCTTGTGCAGGACCAGATATTTTCTTAGCCGAGTAATGACTCTCTTTGCTGCTGCTTCACATGCTGATTCTCTCTTACACCAATAATGGCACCAGAGCAGGGAGTCACAAGAGATGCTCAGTCATAATGAATGTAATGAATATAATGAATGAGACATGCAGATAATCTGAAACTTCTACTGTGATTTCTAAAAATCAAAGGTTTTATTTGAATTTGGTTTTTTTTTTTTGAACGGGCCATTGGTCTTTCTTGGCATCTTCAGGGGATGACATAATTTTGACTGAGTGCAGGGGAACAGCACTTATTACAAAGACAGAGGATTATCATTGTTTTCCCACATAGTTAATTAACTGAGAATCATGCGACTCATTTGGGAACAGCTGACATGCATCACCTCCTTGCTTTTGCCCTGAGGAGTGGATTAACAGGTATTAAAGATACAACCTGGGAAATGCGCTGTCTCTTACTCATGCTCTCTTTATTCGGAATATATCAGTATCGACAAATAATTATATCCTTTGTTTTACTGATGCAACTTTAAATCATAATCTGTATGTAAAAGATCATATGGTGCAAAGAAAGAAAGCTGGCTTAAAGTGATAGGAGATGAAAGAGCTTGTTTCAGATTCACACAAAAATTATTTGTCACTTCTCTAACTGACTGTATAAAAGATGGACTACACCACTGTCACATCACCCACTATAAAGCTAGCAATCTTGGTTAGCATAGTACATCCATACACTTTATAGGTGCATTATATAGACACGCTGGAACTAAGTAACATACAAATAAAGTACTAGAATTTCAAATGGCAAAACTGGAGCACAGGCTCCTTGAAGTGAGAGCAGGCGATATTGTTTGTTATATAATTTCAGCGAAAATGCTCCAAAAGGCGCTACACCATAAACATAGTCGAGGGCTTTTCAGTTAACTTCAGTGAGTCGAATTCGCTAAGGTTAAGTCCAGTGAATAGGTCAAGGCTACAGCAGCCTGTGACAGCATCCACCTGTCAACGAATCCCTAATAATGACAACTTTAAACATTTAAAGAGTTTAAATGGTTGTGTTATATGAAAATTTACTGCTGTAAAGTTGGTCATTTTAACATGGGAATCTATGGGAATTGACTCACTTTTGGAGCCAGCCTCAAGTGGCTATATGAGGAACTGCAGGTTTTGGCGCTTACGTTGTACTGCTTGGTTTTTTCGCCCCAGAGGTTGCCTTTTGCACTGAATAGATCTGCCATCAGTCACGTCAGTTTTGCCTGACAGATGTTATTATGCACAGTTCTAATAACAAAGCATGTAACTGCAGTTGTGACGACATTAACTGGTTAGTGAAAACAATGCCTCCCGATTGTATCCATTGTTAGTGCTCACAGTGCCTCATGTAGGCTGACACCTGAAGCCCTTTCTCCGTGATTTAGAGTAACTGCTTTCTGCTATCCATCTGCACATTGCTAAGTGATGGGAAAATAAGATGTGCCAGTATTACAAACAGCTTGGCTTTTACTGAAGCATGTGCCGTCCATGTGGGCTTTTTCTCTAAGACGTGATTGTCGAGTGACCTCGTCTCATCCCTACTCGTCTACTCAAACACAAAACTGAAAGTGTTGCTATGGAAACCGAGAGCAGGCCAGACTCGGGCTAAACAAAGATCAGTGCTACATTTTATTTCTCTTCCTCTCTCACGAGACCTTTTCTACATCTGCTTGTCTCGAAGGAAGTGTTACTGCAAGGACAACTAGAAGCCAAAACAGCTTAACACCTCACTTACATCCATTTACCTGTATCAAAAACACTGATAATGACCAGTTGATGTCTGTGGTGCAAGCTGCCCTGAGGTTTACCTCCAGAAGCTAGACCAGATGTTTAAAAAATGACACTTTAGCCCTTGAAGTGAGAAATTAATGAACCATTAGTTCACTGGGAAGCATCTTTGCAATGTGAAGCAAACATGTATTTAATATCCACTATTACTTATCATGAGATGATATTAAATGGTGATGTAAAATCAATTTGACGTGGTGAAATGCCAGTTTTATTGGCATTTATAGTGTGTTTAGTTCAGGTGTGTCAAACTCATTTGACTTCATGGACCACAATTTGATTTCAAGAGCTCTGAAAATGTTTACACTTCATAAACCTGAGCCTGGGACATCGTGAGTGCGACAATATGTGTTTTTTTAATATCTGTTGACAGGCTTTTTTTCCTAAGATGGAAAGAAATGTCTTTGGTCAGTCTGCTGTTATTACACAGAAATGTTTCTGTCCTATATAAAAAAAACACACGTTAGCTTGGCCCCTGGGTTTCATTATCTTACAAAGGCCATAGGCAACGCTGCTGTCAGTCAGAAGGCTGTTAAACCCACAACGATTGTGAATTCTTCCTTGGATGAAAGCAGGGGTTTACGCAGTCACTCTCAAGGCTCCTAGTGGCGTACAATGCAACACATCTTATTGCAAAATATGGCTAAAAGTCCAAAAGTATTGCCCTCCTTTTCTGTCATATTTACGCTTTGCAAAGTCATCCATTGGAACAGATCAAACATCATCTAGCTGAATCTACTAGTATCTAGGTTTACTCAGCCTATAGCAGGCTGCTTTTTTCAACAAAAAAGCGATAGTTAGTGATTGGTTAGTAAAAATACCGGGCCATTTAGCAGCTAAAAGGAGCTGACAGACACCAAAAATAACCACTGAATGAAACCTATATGAACACAAAAATAACTCCAATTGAATGATCAGCTTGATCTATAATTATACTGGATGTGTAAATAAACCATGGTGTGCCATGTTTGTAGAATAAATTTGCTATTTTTAGTTCTACGGTTCACTTGTTTTCTAGAAAACATCTTTTGCTGCAAATTCAGACTTTCATAACAAATGCAAAGCGTTAATGAGGACAACCACAAGTATGGGGAAAAAATAATAATAAGTCATATTCTGTGCCATTGTGTAGAGGTAGCTGTGATGACTGCGGATGACATGTAGTTCTCTGTTGTGTAAACCAGACAGCTTGGTGACAAGAGCATGTGTTTACCATGTCAGCAGAGGAGCCAGGTGGAGCACATAGAGACACAGCTTTATGTAAACATTTACACGTTTGCATTGGTGCAATCTAAAAAAAAAAAGAAGATCCCCCCCCCACACACACGCTATCAGGTGCAGAAACAGGTTCTAGTTGTTTCTGTTCTAGTGACTTCATTTCAGCGTCTGAGGTGGAAAAAATGACTTCCTGCCTGCCGCAAGAGTCACTTAATAGTTATGCCACTACTTAATGATTAATGGAGTTAAGAGGTTTCTGCTTGCTTTGACTGCCCTGCAGACAAAGACAGATGCTCCGCCACACTTTCATCCCTTAAATATTTTAATACATGCTGATGAATTATTATAAAGGAGAGAACACTTTGTACCTTCGTTTGTCGAACAGTCTCTGAGCTCGTGGAGGAACACTGATTTACCTGGAGCTCTTTTTTCGTTCTTTTTTTGCATTTATCAAAACATCGATCTGTACGAGAAATCCCATCTGAGCAGGTACGTGCAAGAACAAGAGAAGGCAAGGCCACCTCAGATTTAACACAGAGCCAAAACAGTCAACGAAAGGCCGCCGGCAGTTGCCTGGCAACACTATCCCTATCACAGCAGGAAGTGGAGTCGAACAGAACATTAATCACTTTCAGCTCCATCTCACCAGAGTCACAGAGCTCCAAAGCTTCGGTCAGACAGCGGTTTCGCACAATGTTTAGCCACGCAGAGTCGTACCTGTGTTTCCTAGAATTTTACTTAAGGTGCAGTGAGAAAGAGTTTGGTCATGTTTGGTGTATGTTTAGAGAATTAATGGGGTTCACACTAGTGTATTATAGTCTGTCTGTGTGAGCGTGTGTAGTCTAAACACTGTCTGCTTTTACTTGGAAACCTGCTGAAAGCTTCTTCAGAGGATTTAGCTTGTGCTTAGAGAAATTATTTGGCACTGAATATCATTAAAGCAAATAATGAGTGGTGTCCATCTACAATGCTCTGCTTTAGATCTGTTTGTTACACCTGCCAAAGCACATCTTTTTAAGGCAACTCCAGCTTCCAGCAAAGCTTCTGCCTTTTTATTCTGCTATGGTTTGATGTCTCAGACAGGTGGGATCCAGCCTTGCACCAACACAGAAATGTGTCTTGCTAAAGCACGAAATCCAGGTGACGCTGAAGCAACAGAAAGCCTCTCTGCTTTTTTTGAGAGACGAGTGCTTGATGTCATTTATGTACGGGACACGAATAACATGAGGACGCACTAAAGACAAGGGGATACTTAAATAACAGGGATGAAATTCAGGGTGCCACAAAACTGAGGGTCCATCACAAGCGTCGGTTACCGTGTGTGCTTTTTAAAAAAAATTATTATTTTTTTTAAATCTGTTGCTATAAAATTTTTTTAAATCTGACAATAAAATGTCTCTTGTTGCTGTGACTTTCATTTATTAAATGATTTCTGGTGGCATTCTGAGTAGGAGGCTACACTGGTGTAGCAGCTTATTGGCAATGCACAGGCTCTCACAGCTTTGCCAAAGCTAGGAATCGCTGCAGCAGATCTGTGAATTGAGGAAAACCCGAAATAAAGCATCTCAAAAAGCAGCATGTGGGTGGATTCGCTTGAGTAAAAAATGACAAGGTTTTTCCCGCTCAGTCAGCACACAGAAACAGACCTAATCAAATATATAAACAGAGTGTGGACAGTGAAGAAGACTATGATGGGCTACGTCAGGGAAGCATTGTAAAGCTTGGTGGCCACCTGCCCTCCTCAAACATGTAATAACGCACTAAGGTGCAGATTTAAAATGGCAACCTAATCACCAACTAAATATATAAAAATTTTATTTAAGGAGTAGGTTATGTGCTTTCAATGTTATAAGGGCTCAAAGAGTAGACATGGCGAGCTGCCTAGAGACATAGAGTCTGTGGGGTTCATAGATGCCACTCAAATGTAATCAAATATATCTATTTTCCTCCGGGTCCTAGAAACTGTCCCAATGTCAGTAGTACGAGCCTCTTCTTACATTTTTCTGCAGTTTCTTCTGCAGTGCAGTGATACATTGGTGGGTGTAGTTCAGTAGAGGGAAAATCAGTGTTGGGTAAGTTACTTTAAATTAGTAACTTAGTTACATTACTGGTTACTTCTATCAAAAGTAACTCAGTTACTTCAAGTTACTCGTTACTTTCAAAGTAACTAGTTACTAGGGAAAGTAACTTTGGTTTTACTCAGAATTCTCTTGTTAATGTGTTGCTTCCATAACTTTGCCAGTCTTCTAGCTTGCTTACTTGCCACAAGTGCACTGTGCCACCTACCAATAGAAAAAAAAATAATAATGTGCACATTTCCACGAGAGAAATCCCACGCCTGGACCGTCGTTGACCGCCGCCATGATTCTAGCCTACGTCACAGCATCATGTGCGCTTTTTACATCCAACACAAAAACTGCAGTCGTGGTGCTTTCGATTGTACTCAGAACTCTGAAATTCTGCCTTCTGAATAGGAAGATGTAGGTAACACCAGACTGCAGATGAGTTGCATACAGGGCTGGACTGGGACAAAAAATCGGCCCGGGCATTGTGACTAGAGACCGGCCCACCATTATAGCAAAAATCATAAAGCCTTTGAATGAAAACAAACACTGTTGTGACAGTGATGTACACTGTTTTGATGGTATATATGCATCAATCTATCAATCGTTTGTTGTAAGATTCAGATAATTATTTTTTAAAAGCTAGACATTTTAAATGAGAATAAGAAAGAAAAGTATTTCCTTGTGTCCCCCTCTCCCTGTTAGTGCCCTACCTGCCCCCCTGGCAAAACTTTGCTAGACCCGCCCCTGCACAGTTACCAGCTGTCAGCTACTTAGAAAAGGATCCTGGTGTTATTTGTCTCTCAGAATCAGTTCATAACTTCCCTTCAACTCATTTATGTCACCTAAAAGGTAAACCTGTTTCTCCATCACCTGTTCAGCTCTGATGATCCAGTAAGGACATCTCCTGGTTTCATCTTCATGTTTCCCTCTCACCAGATAACCAAACCGATATCATGACCAGCAGCTTTACAGCTGTGGCTCCAGCAAACATCAGCTGATACTAGAAAGTAATATTAAATAAATTCTAACAACAGCTGATCAAGCTTAAACGTGCTGCTGTTGTTTAGCGCGACATCCGGCGGTTTCCTCTTTCGGTGCAAAGTGGGCGATAAACAAACAAGAGAGAAAAGCCGATCAGCTGATCAATGATCAGTTTTCATGATTGAAGTAGAAACAGGAGAGGGAGGGGGAGAGAATGAGAGAAGAAGAGGCAGCTGTGCAGCAAAGACAGAATAAATCCAGCTTTGTGTCTTTTTCATTGAAGGTGAATTACGGGACAAACTGTTCCTTTTCACCTCAACACGAAACGTAATATTTTCTCTAAATACGAGACGATTCTGTTTTTTACGGGACTGTTGGCAACTCTAATAATTAACCTTGTGAACAAAATAAAGTTCAACATCATCATAGCACCCACCCAGCTGTATAGAAACTCCGTCATGCTAGCTAGTAGCAGTACGGAAAAAGTCAAAATAACGAAAATAAACTGCACCTAAACTTGGTTTATATCTGACCCAGATAGACTGCAGGTCATAACTTCTTACCTGAAGTCCAGTTCACACTCGGACCGGCGGCCGCCTCGGGTCTCTCCTCCTGCCTCCCCTCAGTTGTATATAGTATTTGTATTTGTATTCTATTTTTATCTTATTGTATATTTATTTTATTTTATTCTACTGTATATAGTATTTTATTTTATTCTATTCTGTACAGTTGTGTACTGTATTTATTCTTATTGTATTCTAATTTTTGCCTCATAACTTTTGCACTGTCCACTTCCTGCTGTGACAAAACAAATTTCCCACGTGTGGGACTAATAAAGGTTATCTTATCTTATCTTTCCCTCATCCACCTGCTGGCCTCCACCACTTGCTAATGTTACTGAATCTGTGGAAGCTCTGCGATAGCCACCACACGAAGTAACGAGTAACGACCCTATCTAATAACGTAGTTACTGTAACGCGTTACTTAATAACGCATTAGTCCCAACACTGGGGAAAATACTTCCTACATAAAGGTGCTCACAGCGAGGTTTGTGCATTTTTTGAGTAAGTGGGTCATGATTTCTGGAAAGAGGCTTCGAAGCTGAGCTTTTTCAAATGTGTTTGTTTGGGATTTCAGGAACAGAATTACATTCAAAATCAAAGCACACATGTCTGCAATGGGAATCTTCAGAACTGGCAAATCATGCCAGAACAAACTATTGAAGAGTAATAAAGGGCAGAGGAAAAACATGTAAAGATGATTTTGCTGAGAAGCTCCTTTTAATCAAGGTTGACTCATGAATTTATCAGTCAGATAAACTACCAGTTATTTTGTTGTATTTTTTTTCCACGATGCTCTATGTTTGCACGATGTTTTCAGTTTGTGGACAACAGCCTTGGCTGTTGTATTAGCTGCAGTAGGTGGTTTAGCATTCTCTTTCTGAAATATGCGAGGCCATCTTTAAAAAGGACAGGATGGGAACAGATGTTGCTCCAGAACCTGCATCTTATTCAGCGACAATGGTGCCTTTCCAGATCTGCATGCTGCAAATACCATAGGCACCAAAACACCTCTGTACTGTCAGACATGCAGGCTTTTGATCTTAGTACTGATAACAACCTGGATGTTCCCTCACCTTTGCTGTCAAGTGGATTTTCCAAAAAGAATTTAAAATTTTTATTTTCCAAATTACAGAACAATCTTCTTTTTCACAAAGAAAAGACGACAGCACCATGCTCTGGATTATTTTTCCCCCGATAGAGCTTTAACCTGTATTTGTAGATGGCACAGTGAAATCACATACAATGATTTTTGGAGATTTCTCGAAATGTTCCTGATCGCACGCAGTTACTTACATGACAGAATCATGCCTCGTTTTAATGCATACTTCCCAGGGGTCAGAACGTCACAGGCATCTAGTACTGTACTGTTTTCCGGCCTTGGTCTTTGCGCACAGAAATTTCTCCAGATTCTTAGAAACTTTTGATGATATTAGAATCTGTAGATGATAAGATATTGAACATCTTTCTGTGCTGAGAAACACTATTCTGAAATTGTCCTGCATTTTGAAAAAGCATTTTATTTTTTTGCAGATTGGTTAACTTCTGCCCATCTTCACTTCTGAGAAACTCTGGCAAAATAAGATGCTCTTTTTATGCCTAATCATGTTATTGACTTGTAGCCAGTTAACCTAATTAACTGCAAAATTATTTTATTTATTTATTATTTTTAGTACCACTTTTCCAGCCTTCTGTTGCAGCTGTCACAGTTTTTTAAAGGTGTGCTTCTGCCATAACTAATATGTTTCATGACGTAGTAAAATGTCCTAGTTTAAAACATTTGATATGCTCCACTTTCCATTCACTGCATTCTGTTTTTATAACATGTTACACAGCATCCAAACTTTTTTGGGTGGGTTGGGGTTGTTTATTGGTACCTCCATGGGGCCAAAATAAAAATAGAAGCCCTATTCAGGACATGTAGTCACTGTTAACGCGCTCATCTGTCAGATGGGAAGTGATGACGGACCAGAACAAGCAGAGAAAAATGTGGGACACACATGTGTGTGAAATCTGCCTCTTATTTACCAGATCGGGACATCCAGCCACCAGATGATTCTCTGTACCAGATACTGTTTTAATCCCAAATAACTGTATCGCTTCTGGTTAACAACATACCTGATCAACATCTGCATGCAGGCCCTGTTAAAAGCATGTCCAAGTGTCTGCCTGGCGTGATGGGTCAGGATATGAAATGCCAAGCAGTCAATAAGGCCTCTGTATATATTTTTTTTATATTTAATGTAATGTTTTGTTTTGGGTCTTTTTTGTTTTTAGCAAAACATAGATGTGCACAAAATCTTGAAATTAGTGGTAATCTTGGTGATGTAAAACTACCATATATACTACATAATCACAACCACGCAGATATAAACCTGCAAAAATACTTCAGCTTTAAAAAAAAAAAAAAAAAAAAAAAAAGCAACCCCCCCAAAACTTGGCCTAATTTTCTCAGTTGGTTGGTTTCCTCTCCTGGGTATCTTTGGTGAAGCTAATTTCTGTTAACAGCGCCTTCTGGGTTTTAGCGCGCTGCCTCAGCCGAAAAACACACGTCAACCTCTGCAGACCAGCACTGCACGGCGAAAGCAGCAGGCCTATGAGGATCCACGGGAAGCTTGTCAGATACAGACTGCTCACTCTTGATTATCTCAGTGGCAGCTGCAGAGACCCGACGAGATCCGAACGCAAAATGCGCCAATTATCCTCAAGAGACGGATGTGCGGTCGTGCGTGTTCCGAGCAATACATTTGAATGAAATCATAGGTTTTAGAACGCGGTCGCTTATCTGTTGATGATCGTTAGTTAGAAGAACGTGTAGTTGTCTTCTCTTTATATAATCTTTTTTTTTTGTACCAAGAGTTGGATGCCTCGTGGACGGGGATTATTATTTTGGCGAGGAGATCTCTAGTGCTCTCCCTCCTCCCTGCATCCGTTGCCGTCCTCAACGGCAGACACGGAGACTCAGACGGCGGATATCTGAATGCAGCAACGCTGTAAACAAACAAGGGGCCGTTTTAATGAAATTAAGCGCCGCTGCATCCCGGTTGAAGGTACGTGTCCTTCTCGGTTTCCCTCCCCATCTCTCGCCTCACGGCGTGTGATGTCTGTTTGTTTTCCAGCAGAATGGTGCAATGCAACGACTGAACTGCTCATCCACAAATGGGCAAGGGTATTTCAGAAAATGGTGATGATGTAAACAATTATATATTTTAGTTGTGTTTTTTAACGTAGTGCCATTTGTGTCTTTTTATGTGCGCCAGAAAAATAATGTGAGCCAGGGAAATGGGGAAGGGGGAGGGGGGGGGTCAATTCTTGTCTTCCAGAAAGTGTGAATGCACATGGGTTAGCGTGAGTAACCGTCTGCGGCGTGCTTGTGTACTTGTTTTAAAGAAAGACGCGCACGGTGCAAAGCTGCAGAGGAAAGTTTGTTGTCTTTATTCGTGCGCTTGGGAGATGTGAGCTTGGGAGACAGTGGTTACCGCGGATGTGGTATTGTAGGTTCAAACTGGTTCGGAGGGGGGAAATATATGTGGTTATTTACTCTGGTGGTCTGCAGTAGGTAGGTATGATTATAATAATGCAGTTAATGTATAACAGATAAAACAACGATAGCTAAAATTTCAATAAAACATGAATCAGGTCGCCAGTTAGAAGACCATTCAATAAGAGAGAGAGTGTTTGAAATTGTGATGTGGTCGCCCCTTTTTTTTAAATGCAGGATTTTCCATTGTCCTATTTTTATGACTTGAATCATTTCCCTCCGCTTTGTGAATGGATGTTTTTGTGTTTACAAACACTCTGTCTAAAAGCGTTATCTTTCTGCTTCTTTCAGCCTTCAGTTAGCAATGTGCCTGAGAATCCTCCAGCTGCTCTTCTGTGCTTTTTCTTTTGAGAATGGGATTGTAGTGAAACTCTCTGGGATTTAGAACAACTGCAAGCATGTTGCAGCCTTCCACCAGAACAGGTGACAGCCTGTTGGAAACATTACCTCACTGGAGTAAGTCCCAGAGATGGGCCTTATTTCTCGCCCTCTGCGCGACTCTCCTCTGGCTCCCAGAGGCAGCGGGTTCTACACTAAATTGCCATAAGATGTGCATCTGCGCCGCGAACATCGTCAGCTGCTCCAAAATGAATCTGACCATCGTCCCGACTGGTCTACCTCTCTACACTTCTGTGCTGGATGTCAGCTATAATGAGATAATCCGACTGCAATCTGAGTGGACCCCAGCCAAGCTCCCGAATCTGCATAACCTCCTGCTCAGTCACAATGGTCTCCAGTTCCTGTCTTCAGAGGCGTTCACAAATGTGAAGCACCTGCGCTACTTGGACCTGTCCTCTAATGAGTTAAAGCAGCTGGATGAGTTCATCTTTGAGCCTTTGGTCAACCTAGAAGTCCTCCTGCTGTACAATAACAAGATTTCACAGATTGACCGCACAGCCTTTGTGAGCATGATTAACCTTCAGAAGCTGTACCTTAGCCAGAACCAAATCTCCCGCTTCCCTGTGGAGCTGGTCAAAGAAAAGACCCGCCTAGAGAAACTCAGCCTCCTGGACGTATCCACCAACAGGATCAAGATTTTGCCCATTGACGAGCTCCAGGTGTTGCCCGCCTGGATTAAAAATGGCCTCTACTTCCACAGTAACCCTCTGCTGTGCCACTGTGACCTTTACACCCTCCTGGTACACTGGTACATGCGAAAGCTCAATTCTGCTGTGGACTTTAAAGACGACTACACTTGTGTTTTACCTGGCCCACAAAAAACCCAAGCACGCGTTTTTGACCTCAGCGGTGATACTATGAACTGCAGCACATTCAAGGAGGCAGACGAAGAGGCTTTTCTGGAGCAAACACTGATTCTTAGCTGCGACACCAAACACAGAAATATGTTAAAGACCTGGACATTGCCCGGTAATGTTCTGGTGACACCTGGGAGCAACCAGACAGCTAAAGTCCTGTCAGATGGGAGTCTGCAGATTAGTTCAGTGAGGTCTGAGGACTCTGGGACCTACACTTGCTTTGCCACGAGTGAGAGCTTTAATGAGACTATCTACGTAGTGCTCAAGGTTCACAATTTCACCATGCAGGGGGCTGGGGAGACCCTGAACACAGCATACACCACCTTGGTAGGTTGCCTGGCCAGTGTGGTGCTGGTGCTTATGTATCTTTACCTGACGCCATGTCGCTGCTTCTGCTGCCCTAACAAGGGTAAAACTCGGGGTGAGGACAGCATCCACTCCTCAATGCTGAGTGTGACACCGACACACGAGGACCCGGCACTCAAGGCCGAACTGAACAGGCATGTGGCTTTCATAGACTCCAAGGACTTGCAGGGACAAAATGGTAAGCTGAACCCCAATGGGGATGAGGATGATGATGATGATGATCTGGATGCAGAGGCTGGTTCTCTAATGAAGGGCAAAAGGAAGAAGTCAGTGGCAGAGTCCATCAGCTCCGTGTTTTCAGACACTCCCATGGTGGTCTGAGATGAGACTGGCAAAGACAGTGGATGCCACATGACTGGATGTAGGTGATACAACGTGAGCCATGTTTTAGTTCATGTTAACTGTGACCTTGTGGGAGAAAACTGCCGAGAAATGTTCACCTGCGGTCGCTGGCGAGTGAAAGTAGGATTTCAAAGGGAGTAAAAATCAAACTGTCTCATTGTCAAAAAGGACAATAGGCAGAACTTTTCCAGCATTTTGATCTGTAGCACTTAATATTCATACTGTGAAGGAATATCAGTGTAGACGGAAAGGGAAAACTAAGAGTCTTACGAGAGCGAAACGTAGATGTCCTGTCGTTGACGTCAGCACTCAGGAAGTGATCAATAAAACTGAAAAAGTTGGGAAAATAAAAGGCATAGACGGAAATTAGATGTAAGAAGAATTTTAGTTCACAAATAGTATACATACTGAATCCATGGGTAACTCATAATTATATTTATTATTAAGGATTAGAGTAGCTTGTATTGTAAGTAAACATTAGAGCACAGATTCATGTACCTCTCCTCTATCAAGGAGAAAGAGATTTAGACTGACTGACGTCACTAGGCTATGAATACATTTGACCTTAACCTTGAGTCCTCTATAGTAAAACAGCACGCCATAAAACAATGTTATCCGAGATCCCAGCCTGAACTGGATGAGTAAGATAAAGAAAGATACAGATTTTTCAGATGTTTAGTCATTCACTGACGTAGCACAAACCACCACAGGTCATATTCATCCTACATCATACTCCAGCAGCTATATGTTAAGGGAATCAGTTTAACTGCTAACTAACTCCACGCTAATTATTTTTCACAAATGAATTGTTCATCAAAAAAGTTGCCTCTTAGTTGCTGCACAGTATAACCCCAAAGAAACATTTGCAGTCTTACACAATTAAAAGCAGTGAGCACCTCCAACAGATACACATTAGGTGCAGGGAAGTATTTTGTTATGACTGATTATCAACAGATCGTCTGAATTCTGTATACAGAAAGGTGCCACACTCCTTACAAGGATGACAAGGCTTCTGTTTGTCGTCCACCGAGGTGCCACTTGCCGTCAAGTTTAACTCCTTCTCCCGGTCAAGTTACAGCATTAGTTTCTGTCAGCCGCAACATTAAAAAAAAAAAAAAGCTGCAGAGTTTATTTTATTGCATTTTTGCACATTGCACAAAATCCCCGAATAGCACAAATTTCTACCCATACATCTTAAACTTTGTCATAAAGTATTTCATCTTGCATTTTGCTCAGATGGGCAGATCCTCATATCACAGAAAATGTAGCTGTTTGTTATGGTGGTTAGAAAAGGATCTAGGTTGTATTAACAGGTAAACACTGAAGGCAAAATAACAATAAAAAGTCTCCTGACTCCACCAGAAAATTAAGCTCATGCGTAACATGAGGCTGTGCATAATTTGACAAGAAAAGGCTCATTTTAGTGCTTGTGGCTGCTGACAGGAAATTTTCAGTTAACACAGGGGACCCGGGATCTTTTGAAAAGATCCCTTTGCCAACACATATTACTGAATTAACTGTAAAAGTAATTTCATGTGCAAGACACCTGGTGTGCGGCGCATATTTCATTAACAACTTTTAAACAGGAGACTGTCTCTTAGCAAAAACAAGAAAGATTTCATTAACGTGCGCGGTGTTCGTGACATAATACGACAAGGCCAGCCTGGAGTAAATGCTAATTGCTTCCTTTGATGGGATGTAGCGTCCCTCTTCTTTCTGTGTCTTTGTCTCTTTGAGCTGAAGGGGATTGGTGTGTTATCATGAGTCACAGCAACACAAAACCATTCTCCCTGGCTCTCTGTATACCGACAGCCACAATTCAGCCCAGATGTGTTTGCTTTGTTTGTGTACCGCTGTCATTGAAGCTGCCCTTACTTAGTTCAAAAGCAATCGTTCAACTAGGCAATGAATGCAACGCCCTTTAGGTAGTCTGCAGCTTGTTAATGAGGGAAACGCCTGCACCTTTCTTTACACATTTACACTCCAACTTAGTCACACGGGTGAAAAGTACTGTAAGATATGATAATTCATTACGCTTTTGAATTCAGCTTCAAAGAATACCTTCTATTAGAAATGATAGTTATTAATATATCTTGCAGCTAAACACACAAAGACGTACACATTTGTGGGTGCAGTAGGCTTGTACGCAAAATAGGTGGAATAGTCACAGACACTGTGTGCACCACTAAACGTCTCCTGCGTGGGCGAGAAAAGGAAGTCACATTTATCTGAGAGGTGGTGTGTGTGTGAATCATTCCACTCTCTCACACATTGGAATACCAGGTGGAGAAACGAAGAGGACCAAAAAAACCTAAAATCCTACTTAAATAGAGCCGCATTTAGCATTACCGCAGACTGGTTCCATTTGGCCAGGATGCTCACATTTCACAGAATCCCGTTTTGAGCTTTTAACCTGTTCCCCACTCAGACTACTCACCTTTTTGAGCCCCAGACAAAAGCTGAGAAGCTAAAAATGGAAACAATACACAGATATTACCGCTATTGAGCACGCTAAATTACCAGATCACTGGGAAATGGTTGTGTTTTCCCTGCATGAACCCGATGTCAGTCCAGTTAAATCTGCTGTGGGTAATGGGTGGTCTACTCCTCTGTGTTGTCATTTAAAATACAGGTTGCAATTCTGTATAAATTAGTGCTATTGCAAGGGACCTAAAATAGAAAGAAAGAGTGTCTTTGTTCTCTTCAAAGCAAACCTGCCTTCCTATATATATTAATAACTATATATACAGTATATATACGTAGTGAGACTCACTTTGTGTGTTCAGTATTGCTTAGTTGTGTACTGCTATGTTCTATCAGTGTAATGACTGTATCCTTGTATAATCTGATGATGTTCATTTTGCATTATGTCTGTCACTGTGATCTTGTTAGTTGTTTTAACATTCAAGTCTGGATATGTGTGTTTATTTTTTAAGCCAGGTGGAGTTCAGTTGGTTTTTTTTTTTTTTTTTTGGGGGGGGGGGGGGGGGGGGGGTTGTTTTTTTTGTTTTTTTATTGAAAGAGGATGTATTTTACCGTCATCTGGTGATGAATATGGCTAAACGGAGAATATATCTGAACAAACTCTGCATGGGAAAAAGGGGACACTTTTGAAATAACTGCATAATTGCATATGAGACATCCTAATGGGCAGTGAGTATGTAGCCTCCAGTCATATTCAGCCAGTATTTGACTTTGCTAATAAAGCCATAAGCAGCGCAGTGCTTTATCACATTGGTGACATGTCAGATGATGAAGGGAGGTGCAAGTAGGTGCATTTTGCAGCAGCAGTGTTGTAACAAAGCGAGAGCTTTTCTGTACGTACAAATCTTTTCCTGTTTTTTAAAATAAAAATCAGGAATGATCTCCAAGCACACCAACAAATTCCTGAAATGTAATGGGTTCTCAATGGCTTTAAACATAGCGGGTGAGTAAATCTCAGGACTATGTCACACAATAGGGATCACATTTTAAAGAGTTCATATTTGTACTATCAATGAGACAAAGTTTGGGTCTCGAGATCTGTGCATGTTACAGGCCCTTTGCTATTTACCCTAATGGTACATTAGACTCACCAATTAGGGAGGAGAGTGATCTCTCGCTGCCCAGCACACATCTCCACTCATCTAGCTATGAAGTAGCAGTTAAGGGAACATTCATGATTTGCTGAGGCTAAAAGCTTGGTGCTTTAAAAGAGTGCTGCTAGTCTCCAAAGGACATGAAGGAAGCTTTTAACAGCATACAAAGCACTAAGTTTATTTACCACTGCTTCAAAGATGATACGATTGGTCACTGCCCTAAGAAATGAAAGGTCTCGCAGCTAAAGTTGAATGGCTTTGCATGGTATGCTTAGGAGCTTCTCTGACTTCATAAGAATAAACCAGTAGGCGTTAAAGACAAAAAATACTGATATATCTTTTGACTTAATAAAAGATTCAAATTTACACTCTTTGTTGCCTCTGATTTCACTTTTATCAGAAATTGTTGTTTCATGAAACTTGTTCTTCGCATACACATCTTAGCAGGTGTTGCATTAAATAAAGAGTATGGAGCAATGTTCTCAGATTTAGTACCAGTTTGGATATGAAACTAATACATCGAAGTTTCCAAAGTTACATTTTGCTTGTATCGTGTGGAGGGAATAGAAGAGATCCTGTTGGTTACATATGAAATACATCATCGATGCCTTGACACCATCTAGTGGTAACATTATGTAAAACACTACAGTCTGTAAATATTGACATTTGCTGTTCACTAGGAAAGTAAGGTAAGTAGTTTCATAGGAGCATTATGTCTTTTTATAATGGTTCCACTGAATCTGTATTTGGTGCTGGAAAAACTGGGATCACTTAGATGATAGCGGGTATTTTATCTATGCAGAGAACACCAAAATTAATCAGTGGCACCCTTGTGTATTACAAATGAATTCATAAATGATTGCAAACTTTCTCAGAAACCTTTGACTGTGCACCACAATCACAATGTTCTAAAACAGGAAGCAGGATTTAATTTATTGATATAAATAAGTAGATCTACAGGTCTGTGTAAAAATCTCGAGTCAGCCATGATTTCTTCACATTTTCTCAGCTGCAGCGATTCTATTGAGGTCTGCAAACATACATGGAAATACAGTATTTAAGTCACAATCAGACTTTGTACAATTCTAAAAGCTTAAAAGTCAATATGTGTTGTGACCACCTTTATTATGCGACACAGTCTGAACTCTCTTGGGCAGCTTTTTTCTAATTTCTTTAACTAGTCTTCAGAAATAGTTCCCTGGGCTTCTACAAGGACATTCAAAGCTCTTCTTTGGATGTTGACTGTCTTTAGATCATCCCACACTGCTGCAATAATGTTCAGGTTCAGGCTTCCGGGAGGCCAATCAATGACTGATAGTGTTTCATTGCGTTTTTCTCTTTTACTGCACTAGCAGTCTGTTTGGGATCATTGTCATTGCTGAACATGAAGCCGTTACCAATCAGAGGCTTTCCAGATGATATTGTATGGTGAATCAAAACATGATGGTACTTTTCTGTGTTCAACTTTCTATCAATTTTGACAAAGATCTCGGCTGAAATGCAGCCTCCACTCTCTCTCCATCACCTGTTGTAACTGATTTTCAGTCCAGTTCTTGTATAATTTGGCAACCTCAGCCTTTTCTCCACATTTGTTTTCCTTAAGAATGGATGCTTGACAGCCACTCTTCCACTGAGATCATATCTGACGAGACTTCCGGGAACTTGGTTGAAGGATCAACTTAAGGGCCATCACCCAAGTCCTATTTTTTCCATTTTCTTGAAAACATGACTTTCAGGTACTGTTCATTTGTTGAAAATCGTTTTTAGGCCCAGCACATTTTCTTTTTTTCCTCCACTTGTCTAGACTCAGTTTTTTTAAGGACACACTGCACATCCTGCTGAGATGTGCCAAGTCTTCAGCTACTAGCTGATAAATGGGAATGAAAGTGTTTTTGCAACAGTCTGCTAGTAACAAAGTGTCCAAAGATATAATCTAAAATTGGTTCTTTGCCAAGTTATCCATTACATGTAGACTCAACACAGCTCTATCCCTTGAGTTAGCTGTCTTTTAACACTTGAATATTTTAAATGGCTTCACAAACAAAAAAGTCCTCTTTGAAAGACCTTCAGAAAGCCTGGAGAACCACTGATGAACAACAAATTATAAGAGTCTGGCTCCTTGGAAACAAAATATAAAGAAATGAGAGGTGGCTTGAGATCAATGTCGTTTATATCGTTAGAGAAAAAGCAGTGCATTTTCCAGATGCATATATAGCACCATCTGGTGTTTAAAGATGAAAAATTATCGGACGAGTAGATGCAATCGCTTTTATGAATTGAGTGGATTTCAATTTATCAAAATAAGTTTTAGTCATTAGTCTTTAATGACTCATCTGTACAGAACCGCTGTGAAATAATGAAAATCAGAGAGCAAGAGTAATGCAAGACTTTAATTGTTCTGCAACAAAAAAACTTAGTAACTTTAGCAGCATTATGAACAGACTGAGGTATACTTATGTTCTTAAACAGTTTTTATAAATTTAGCAAGAACAATTACAAATATGTCAATACAAACACTTGTTCCTGAAATCTTTGCATAAAAACCTGAAGACAAATATACACAAAAGACAAAAACCACACACACATTCACACACTCATACTATGCTGGTACCAGCTGTCCTGCACCGCTTCATCTCCAAGTGGTCGTTTTAAGACTGGCCTCTTGTTTGGCTGAAAAGCTGAGATGTAAACAGCAACTGTCACTTACCAAACACGTTTACTGTTGTTACATCACATTCAAATTAAAATGAAGAAGACGTACTGTCCATTCATGACTTTAAAATAAAAAAAGAGGAATGGATTCAGAATATAAGATAAAAGCAATACTGTGTTTAGGGGTCGAGCTTTTTGTCAAACCTTTATGTAAGTACATGTTGGATATTTTCTCCCTTCCAGAAGGCAAAGCTGGAGCAGGAAGAATGGGACAAACATTTCAACTTAGAGATCGTTGAAAGTGAAGAAGTTCAGGTTAGTAACTCGCTGCTGCTTTTGCGTTTCTGAGCAACACTCATGTGGTCATAGGCCACCACTTTCTGCTGATCGCCTGGGAGCTTCCCTTTGCTGCGGGGAGAGCGGTGATTTGGTACAGGCAAAGGGCGACACTTCTTCACATCTGACTGTCTCTTCGTAGACTCTCGTGGCTTTTTTCCATTTGAGAAGGTAGCACTGTCTGGTCGCTGAGGCTGGCCCTTCTGATGAAATAAGGGATCCCTGATGTATCTGGAGGCTTTGATCTCACTGCTTTGTAACTTCTTGACAGCTTTCTGTGCTGCGCTTGCATCTTGCATAAGTTCCACCTCTATAAGCTGAGCTTTGCTGGGACTACACACTCTCCCTGACCCGACACTTGCAGACGTGGTAGGATAAGGCGGTTTAATACTGTAAGAGTTTGGCTGACAAGGATTGTTTTCAAACTGTACCAGTGAGGTAGACTCAAGGCTGTGGGAGTGTGACCTGAGACCTGATGATACTTTAGGCATTTTCCTGCAAGTAAAAGAAAAAAAAAAGTGAAGGTAATTCCAATAAAATAAAACTCAAAGGCAGATTCACTTACCATGAGTTTTCTGCACTATTAGCTGAAGCCTCATTTTGTTATTAGATAAATTAAACAGCGGCCTCAAGATGTTAGCTGTGATTGCTTTGACATCTGCAGGCTTAAGGTCTGAACTGTTTCTAGTACTAGACTTCAAAAAGAAACACAGTCCAATAATACTCATGGAAACCAGCTGTCACGAGTTATTTTCACCTCACTGCGCTGCAATGCTAAAATTAAAATTTTGTACTGTAAATATGGCACAATCGGGCAAAATCACATCACACACAAAAAGAGATGTTTCTTTATATTGTGGCAAACATTGGTGTTAGCTTATGCCCTTATGCCAGACCAATGGCAAAATTGTAATGCTGACGGATACCATGGCATTGTTGTTCCAGGTATGGTTTTGTGTTTCAGTCTTCTGAGTTTTGTCAGGGGTGTTATTTATAAATGTAACCAACATGGTTGTGGTTAAAAAGCAGAGGATGCGGTTGGTGGGGGTTTGCATCAAGATGAAGGATTTGAAACAGTGTGTTCTTTGAGCATTAAAGCATCCAAAGCTATGAAGCTGCAAATGAGCCTCACGGCAGGCATCAAGGCTTTTCTTTGTAATATAAGTGAAGACATGCAGTGCAAACAGATGTTTTTCAACCCGTCAGCAAAGGTAGGAAATAGAAAAGAAAAAAAAAGCTGATGTTTCTGTTATTTAGACAATTACCATCCACAGTAGACCTCCTCCCTGTAGCGATTTCAGTGTCTAGTTCAGTGGAGGCTCTTGCATATTGTGGATAGTTGTCTTTTAAGCTCAGTCAGCAGGTCTTTTCTTCAACTTGTTTTGGGCAAATGGGTGCCATTTAAAAAACAGTAATACTCACTTCCACAAGTGTGTGCTGACATGGCGCTCCAACATGGCACTGAGTGCAAAGCGCAGGTGGTGCAAACGCCGATCAAATGTGAAGATGCTGCAACCGAGCGTGCGACATCCAAAAGTGCATAGCTGCATGAAAGCAATGTGTAAATTTCCACCGTTAACATCTTTAAAAAGAATTGAAAGTACATAAACATCCACACCACCCTTTTTTGTTTTGAGAAATATAACATGGATTTTATGCTATATTAGAAAGATTATCACACAGCCCCTCTGAAAACAGTCATTAAAGATTTTTTTTAACGTAACAACCTTCCCATCAACCAGCTGCTGTGCATTTTGTATATCTCGCCCTCACCCCAAGAGGTTTGGGGTGCCAGGGTGTAGCAGGTAGGTCTGTGGCTTCATCCTGCTCATCTTCTTCACTGTCGTCACTTGACAAGGTGAACGGGTACGGAGGTTGCACTTCCGCTTCCACAGTGCCGTTACCCTCCTCCTCGGGAGAGCTTCCTGATGGATTCCTGGACCTGTGTGAAGGCAAAGTAATGCAAACGTGAGACTGTTGTGACAGCTAGTGCATGGCCCACAAAAAAACATTAAAATAAAAAACCTACATCAGTTTCATGTGATAAAATAAATATGCAGATATGCAAAAGACGATGCATACTTATCAGGACTGTAACATCTGTCTGGTAATCCTCAAGATTTCCATTCAAAGTGTTTTTGGGGTTTTTTTTACTCGTAATGGAGGAAAGCTCATTATAGCGTGGACTAACACAGACTGAACTACAATGGGAGAACTACAGCTCAACAATTTGCAATTATCCTGCATCACCGTACGACGCTGAGTATGCAGTAGTATGTTGCTTTCTTATATAACTGAAAGAAATACTTAATTTACTGCAATAATCTGCTAAGGTATACACTAAGACTCATACCCTTGAATGTGGCAGTTGTTGCTGTCTTTATTTGTTATTTTTTCCCCGTCAGCTTCCACATGTTTCTTTTTGTATTTTGATTCATCACGAAGCTTCTCCATATCTTGATCTGTAGCTGAGGTAGTTCTCTGATCAGTGGTCTTAGTCTCTCCCAACACTTTCTGCTGATGCTTGACTGAATCAGCCTATGAAAGAAAGAACCGTGAGAGAGCAGTGCAAAAGAGAAAAGGAAAAAGTGACATAGTTTGGTTTTGTATGAAATAATAAAAGATGCAATTTCCAAACTTTTATACAGTTAACTACAATAAGTAAATGATAACAACTCTGGGCAATGTGCCATGACAATGTACTGAGAGTTTACATTGCACATTAGCTCCCTGTTGCACAGCGTCTTCCTTTCGGGGTCCAAAACTCTGCCGTGTTTATTCAGATCACATTCTTTTTCTATGTGGAGAAAAGCACAAACACAAAGGTCAGTCAGCAACAGCAGGACTTGTCAGGAGGATCCATGCAGGCTGTTACTTAAAAATGCAAATACTGATGTACAACACATTAAGCCCAAGTTAACACACTAAGTGGGCAGACTTCCTAGAAAGCAGCAGGGGAAGTAATAGACAAAAGTTGGGGGGAAAAAGCTGACTTACTGTGGATGTTTTTGTAAATCCGGCTGTAGGTTCTTATGCCCCGCTGAGGACAGTGAGACTCAGTGGACTGTCCAGCTGTCAACTTCTGCACAGAGGATTTCTCTAACAGAGTGGAGGTGGAACAGTCGTCAGGGGGCAGGGGTGCTGAATGGAATGGAGGAAGGCAAGGCATGGAGGACGAGTGAGGGTTTTCCTCAGGGAACTTCACAGAAGATAAACTACAGAAAGAAGTTTAAAATGAGCTTAGAATTAACTTATTAGATTCATGATATTCAGACTTACACGAGAGACAACACTGATATTTATGCAAGATATAAACTAGAAGATGTAAATGTGTTTTTGCCTACATCTCCAGGAAGAGCAGGGAAGAGTTCTCCAATAACAATTAATCTGTTAATTTTAGCATTGACTACTAATTCTTGAACGGGCACTCGTAAACAGTACCTCACTATATATTTGTGGGTCTTTGTAGACTTGTGCTGTTGGGCAGGTGAGGTTGCAGATGAGGTGCCGCCCTTTTGACATCTGCCTTCCTTCTTCCTTTCCATAGAGGAAGAATTATTAGAAAGACCGAGGCTGGAGCAATTTAGCTGCTGAGGCGCCACAGCGGATGGCGGGTTACATATCTTTGTAACAGAACCATGCAACCTTTCACAGTGCCTCTCAAAGGCTTGAGGTTTCACCACCTGACCACACTGGCTGCACACCACCAAATAAAAATCATCGTGTGCTGGGCAGTGGCCATATATGTGCATATCTATAGAGAAGAAAAAGAAGGAGAGACAAAATTAGGTACATTTATGGTCAGATGTTTACATACACTCATGACAACATGATGTGAATGTCATTTGCGGCTTTCGATTATTTCTTTGAACTATTCTTTTTTCCAGGGTGGATGATTGTACAGCAAACATCTTTACTGGCTTTAAAAAACAAGAATTAGGTGCACAAGTTTGAATTTATTTTGGAAATGTTCTAAAGCACACAGGGTCAGAAGTATAAATACGGGCTCAACACAGCCATGGTCTGAGTTTCAGGAAGGCCAATCCAGAAGCTTAAAGTGAACTTGGTTTATCCATTTTAAAACCAGCTCTGATGTGCACCTGGGATCATTTTCCTGCTGGAACACCCATCCAAGTTTCAACCAGCTAGCTGCTGAATTGACGTGGAGTTGAAGAATTTGAAGCTAGTCCTCTTTCTGTGAATTGTACCAGTGCCACATGATGCTACCACCACCATGCTTAACAATAGGTACAATGTTCTTATGTTTTAAAGTCTTACCTTTACTTCTCCAAACATACCAATTTTCATTGTGGCCAAATAACTCAATCTTTGTCTCACGTGACCATGAAACCTTTGTGCAGAAGGCATATGGGTTGTCCATGCAGGCGGCTGCAAATTTCAGTCGAGTTTGAAGCCGTCAGCTTTGGACCAGGCACCTTCTCGTACCAATGCAATGTAAACATAGTGACATTGGTGCTCCAGGAGTTTCCAATGCATGACAAGCTTGAGCCTTGGTGGTTTCTCCTTCTTAGATCTTCACTGAGTTCTTTAAACACTCCTATTGCAGTCAGTATCGCTTAAGCCAATGAGTGATGTCAAGCAAATCTACCAGTTGTAATTAATCATGATCACTAACAAGAAGTTAATAAGCCTTGGCCTTGTCAAGTTAAAAGATACCGTAAAAACTTCAGCAACACTTATTAAAAATGTAAGTTACTGTATGTCTACATTTGAGCCTATTATTTCAACCCTGTGTGGATGAGAAAAAAAAAATCCAAAATAAATTCAAACATGTACATCCAATTCTTGTTTTTTTTAAAGTCATTTAAGATGTATGCTGTACAATCATTACACCCCGGAAAAGCAAAAGTTCAAAGAAATTATTAAAATCCACAAATAACCACGACGTTCATGTCCGTGACGATTGTAAGCAAATTTCTAACTGAATGCGCCCAGTCACAGTCCTCACCTTCTTTTCCGAGCGTCATGGTCTCTGAGCAGTTCATCCCATACTCGTCATCTTCAACCTTAGACCCAGCTGCAGGCAAAGCAAACCCGTGAGCATGAAATACTAAATTCTAGTATCTTCTTGCCACAAACGGGTTTATTTGGTTATACAGTAACAGATGCATATCACACATGAGAGGGTTTCACGCGTCAGTTTGAATTATTCATCCACAGCTATTGCCAACTGATTACAGTCACTTTTGCTGTAAAAGCTTTAAGTTGAGCAAATTTTCAACTAAATTAATGCTCTTGTCTCTGATCCAAAACAAACCGCGTCTTTCAGTAAGACTTTAACATTCTGTTTTCACCACATAACAGAATAAGGAGGAAATTCTTTCCATTTGTGCTCATAGGTTGTCAACAAACGACGAAAGCTCGCTGCACTAGGACCCAGCGCGTCTTTTGTTTGGGTCGTGCCTTGTGTCGCTGTGTGTGTTTAAGTACCAAAAAACGAAACAAATCGTCGGATGCTGACGTTATGACGTGCTGGGAATCAGGTCTGGAGCTGGGGTGCACGACTCACCGTCAGATGATAAAACATTCACTCTGTCTACCCAACAGCTCCAGTTTAATCCGACAAAGTCGTCGAGATTAGGATTTCGCCGATCCAAAGCGGCCATTGCAGCTCTTGCGCGCTCACGATTCGCCAGTTCACGCGCAGTTCACGAAGCTCGTGACCGTGCTGAACCATGTTTACTCATATATTGCCAGAGTTTTTATTATAAAAGTACAAAATTTGAGATTTTGCATCGCTTTATATTACCTCTTTTAAATATATATATATATATATATATATATATATATATATATATATATATATATATATATATATATATATATATATATATATATATATATTTTTTTTTTTTTTTTTTTTATATTAGTTTAAAAAATTGCTGCAGTTTAACTTATTCTGCAGCGCTGTAGTTCGACGAAAAATGGCTCCACAGCAATTTCACAAAGCTGGTCATATGCTTTTTTTGTGTCTGAACAACTGTGCAAACCATAAAAATGTTCCAGTAAAACAAATTAAACATATACACGCTGTGTTTTTGAGTTCAAAAATATTCTGCACTTTATGCAGTGATGAAGCTCAGCAAAGGTCAGGTATCAGGTCTACACAGGTTGTAAAATTTTTAAGTGGGGCTCAACCATTACACACGTAACCCTTAATGTGTGTAAGACCTGAACTCCAGTGTACCCGCCTTACAAACATGTTATGCAATATGTGCTGCCACTGAAATAACAGGCATAAAAAACTGATCTGACAACAAATATGGTTCTTTCTTTTAATCAAGCAAGACATTTCATGTCCACACAATTTCTTTCTGTATTCGACCACAGACTCCATTCTCTTCTGTAGCATTTTAACAACAATTTGATTGATAAAGCTGGAAACTGGGAATCAAGCCCGCTCACAAAAAGTAGGAAATCATAAGAGTGGTGGAAATTAAGGCAGATGGCTTGCATTCCCTTATAACAAAGAGGAGGTAGAAGCCTCGCAAAAGAGAGATAAGAAATATACAATTACTGAAAACAGGCAAGAGATTAGTCAACCATTTAAGAAAAAAACAAAACAATAAAAGAACCAATGAGTAGCTAAGCTCACACAAGAGGGTTGACAACATTACTGAAATAGTGTATTGAACAATGTAATTTTAATACAAACTCCTCAATTTAAACACACTCCTTGATTTAGAAAGATCTAGAAACAGAAAAATGCAAGTCCTATTGGGAGAAGCGCCCCATAAATATCTTATAATTCCAAGCAATCGTGAGAAATGTGAAATTCCTAAAGAGTTGGCATGTTCCTAATGAACAGAGGCATCACATACAACAAAATATTTAGCCGTTAGTCTAAACAAGTGAAATCAGCCTGACGTGAAGAGATGATGAGGCGTAATAACAAAAAAGATTAAACGGGACTCTGACCCACTTTAAACAATCTCACACTGGCTACTTTTTTAATGAATTTTTCGAAACTCTATATTTTCAGGCCTTTATAATAAAGATTGTGCTGAAATTCGTATCCACAGTCTACAGTTGTGTTAAGAATCAATGCACTTAAACTATATTTTATTTGTTAGGTTTCTTGCACTTCATACACTCAACAGCCCTGAGCCTTAAAAAAAAAATTTCTGAATGCAGAATGTATGGTTACAAAATACTGCACATCCATAGTCTCATTAGAAATAAGGGGCCCTTCATATTTGATGCATAGATATAAAAATGTTCTTTGTAAAATGTGCTTGAGAGAAAATCCAGATCTGAAATTAATACTGCAAAAAAAAAAAAAAGAGCAGTCAGTTTGAAATACATTTGTTATACGTAGAATAGTATTTTTCCTTTTGCAGTCCTAACCAAAAGCATTTGTGTAGGAACACTACATGTTAGACTATTTTAAAATGAAGTGGCTGTGTAGTTAGAATGGCTTCGGTCACCCCTCCACATTTGCAGGTGGGTTGGCCGATTTGTGGAAAGGCGTTTCCTTGTAAATAAACCAGCAGTTGCCTCCCCACAAGATGAGGTTAAGAAAACCAAATACCTGCCGAAAAATAAAACAGAAGAAGTCAAAACTGTACATGGGTAATTTTAAAAAAAAGCAAGGGTAATTATCCATTTAAGGCTTATTACTTAAAATAAATCGCATAAAGCTTACCACAGAGGCATTCAATCGACCCATGGAAGGCAGAGCCCCCGTTGCGCACGTGTGCACGCCACCTTTGCAAACGTCAATAAGAGTCAGCAAGAATGTAGGATCGGTAGCCCTCTTGACATCAGACAAACCTTTACCCCAAGCAGAAGATGATACCAACCACAGGAAGGCGAACACTGCAGTCAACCCCAGGTCCTTATTGAGCAGCAAAAAATACATGTCACTACAAAACCCACAAGGAGACCCAACTGAAATGTTTTCAGCAGAGAACAGAGCAGTGTCCAGCTGCTTGGAAACCACGCCCTCCCCAGTTTTTCATTTTCATATCTCTGTTAAATCCTCAAACTTGAGAGTGGACATCTCGTTATCTCTGCTCTCCTGCATCACTAAAGTGAATAATTACAAATCATAAAATATGTCCTTACTTCAAATTTGCTTTAAATTGGTCGTTCTGTAATGTCATCTTGACCTGTGAGCTGTTTGGAGGACGACCTAGCTAAGCCAAAACAACAGAGAAATAGAGTGAATCCAGTCAAACCTACCAGGATTGGGCCCCGACTAGGTTCCCTGTACAAGTGGTTGTAACACAAATAGATGATTAGCGTGGCGGTGCTGTAGAGGAACGCAAACACACCAATACAGACATAAAACTGCGCAGAGGATGAGTGGTCTCCAGTCAGAAAGTAATTAGTGGATGTTTCATTACAGTTAGGGACAGCGTAGGGATGATCCATCAACCTGTGTACACACAAAGAACGCATTAGAAATTATGACAATCGTTAAAGAAAACACACTTTCCGGTAAACTGGAATCTGAGGTGTGGCACTGTTTGTTTTGGCACCTGAATGGGTAGTTAAAGTTTGCTGTTATTTCTTTATTTTTTGTTCCGTTGCATTTGACATTGATGCTGGATGAGCCACTGTAACCTCCGGTTGTAGCAAAGGCAAATATGGAGAAGACCTGCACCCACACACACACACACACACACACACACACACACACACACACACACACACACACACACACACACACACACACACACACGAATATATAAGATAAAGGGATACAAATTAGGTGCTCAGGATAGAGTGCTGAACATAACTGTCACACAAATGTACCCACACTTCCTTCCAGATTTTATGCAATTAACTTTTTTTTGGTTTGGTTTTGTGTAAGACAGGAAGTCTTACACAAAACTATCAGGGTGACAGCTGTACAGAGTAGCAAAATCCGGTCTTAAAGTCATGCAATGCTGCCAGAATGCTTTATCCAGTAGCTGGAAGCGCAGAAATGAATATCAACCTGCACATATGAAATAAAATTTGGTTTTATGCGGCTACGCATGTTAATCGGACCCTATACTGTAAACCCTCTGGCGTGCAGAACACTGAACATCCTGCCTGCTACACGTTGGTTTTTGGTTTGAGCCGCATAAAGGCCTATTATAGGAAGGCATCTTGACTCGAGTGCAACTGCATGCCGTATTTATAACAGTGCTACAGCTCAAATGATGAATTGGATGGCTTATCTGGGCGTAGCAGTGGGTCACAAGACAAATAACACAATCAAGTTATGAAGTAGTTTTGCAGCCAAGGATCGGCTTCCTACGCAAAGCACACCCCGCCATACAGGCCATATGGTAAAAAGTAAAAGGAAAGAAAGCAAAAAAAGAAAAGTGAGGAAAAAACTTACCCATTCTAGCAAACGGATGAATGCCAAAGGCTCTTTAAGAGGTCCAAAGTCAAGACTGAATCCCGAAGTCATCACTTTCTAATCGAAAATAAAGACACAGCGTGAGAAAGACGGAGTTGCACTGCCGAGGAGGGTCGGGCGTAAATAGGAGTGTTTGCTCAAAAGTGTCCATTCATCAGATATACGTCATTAACTGCTAAACTCTTCCTGTAGCGCGTTTACCTGCGCAACGGATTCCATTGTTTCCCCAGACTCAAAATCAGAGTTTAGGAGCGGTTATGAATCGCCGATCCTGGTCTCTTTGCAGCTGCGTCGAAGATCCTTGGTCTTGTCAAAACTTTTCCAACAACTTTGCTGACTTGGAGCTGACAACACGTGATCACCGACGAAGGGGGGCGCTGCTTAACAGCAGGGCTCAAAGTGGAGGAAATGCCATCCGGTAGCTCCTGTTTGTTTTTCGCCACTAGGCGTTCATCTTTGTAGGTTACACTACACAAGAAAGAGTTTTTCAGAGCTTACAAATGCAAAAAACATGTGAAATTAAATTTTACTAGTTGCCCTAAAGACACAGAAGTGTAAGTGCCAGAAGTAAACGTGGTATTTGCAGAACATTTGAGATCACACAAGTTATTCTTTATAGTTTTCATGTGGACTTACATGAGCTTTAAGTGAGATGTACCATTAATTTAATCGTCCTGATAGTGTTTCTTGTCTAAGACTTGCCCGTATATGTCTTAAAGTTTGCTCACGTTTGCTTCACATCCCTCATGCATGGATGTCTTTAGTGTGTATATAGTATGAGCTGTAGGCCTGTATATGTGTCCACAGCTGCACTGTGTCCAAGTGTATTTAATGTTTCTGAAAATTGCAGTCAGGTTCTGTTAAATTTGTTGACATGCTGTGGAAGCAAATTCGATTCCTACTATGATTCCTGTGAATCATCTGATGGTGCTGTGCAGAGTTTATTGCATATAATGAAAAAAAAAAAAACCCAACCAGGATGTGTTGACTTAAGGAGGAGCCTTTTAACACTTAAGTAAATTTGGCTTTTTTTTTTTTATTAAGCCTGTTGAGAAACTCTTGCTTCGCTTACCAAAGTGATGACCATTTGACCTTTTGAAAAAGTAGCGATTTATTTATTTCGGTGTCTATAATCTACTTGTCACATTTTCAAATAATTCTTTAAATTTAACTATTTTGCTACAAAATCTTATTGGTTAAACTGGTGCATTAGTGATGGCATTGACACTGCTGTGACTCAGAGTCAGTATTGAGCCTGTATTTGTTTGTTTGCCCATGGAAGAAAAGTCAATAAAATCCAAGATTTTGATGTGTGCAAGATCAAGGGAACAGTTCACCCTGTCCGGGATAGGGTTACTGGGGCGCCCCCCACCCCAGGCCCGGGGAGGGTGCCCAAGGGTGAGCATCTGGTGGCCGGGCACAGCCTGAAAAGGGGACATGGGCCCATCCTCCTGCAGGCGACCAGCTGGAGGCACAGTGGGGGTCAGGTCAATGTGTGCCGTGCAGTGGCCAGGAGCGGAGGCCCTTGCGGACCAATCCCCGGCTACCAACACTTGCATTTGGGACATCTGGGACCGATTGTGGCTCAAGAGTTGGCAGTTTGTCTTGTAATTGGAAGGTTGCCGGTTCGAGCCCAGGCTCGGACAGTCTCGGTCGTTGTGTCCTTGGGCAAGACACTTCACCCGTTGCCTGCTGGTGGTGGTCAGAGGGCCCGCCTCTGTCAGTGCTCCCCAGGGTGGCTGTGGCTACAATGTAGCTTGCCATCGCCAGTGTGTGAATGGGTGGATGACTGAATGTGTAAAGCACTTTGGGATCCTTAGGGACCAAGTAAAGCGCTATACAAAGACAGGTACAAATACATTTACCATCTGATAAGGATGTCTCCTGGGTGCATCCTGGTTGAGGTGTTCTGGGCATGCCCCACCAGGAGGAGGCCCCAGGGGAAGACCCAGTACATGGTGGAGAGATTATATCTCTCGGCTGGCCTGGGAATGGCTTGGTGTTCCCCCCGACAAGCTGGAGGAAATGGCTGGGGAGAGGGAGGTCTGCGCATCTGGATGGATGGATGGATGTTGATGTGTATTATATCACAATGAATTACCAACTGGATTAAAAAAGACAGCTGTGACTCTCAACAGCTCCAAAACCAAAGATTCACATATAGATGAGTAATTTGATTGTTTTTTTTAAGGAATTTGTGACATCAAGATACAGAATGTGACTAGGGGTTAGGTATAATTGAATATTCTTCCTTACTGCCCTAATCATGCTTCTCTTTATTTAGTGGGAACCAGTTTTATTTTACTTCATATTGTGGATATAAAGTGCATATCCCACAATAAAATTTGACATATTCGAAAATCAAATAATCTAGCGCTTAACAAACTTAACAAACTGCTTTTTGTTTCTTTGTGTTTCTTGGCATATTATCAATTATATTGTTAGTTAATTGATCTCGTGGCAGGTTAGGCCTCCAGTGCTTAACAAATTTGTGAGACCATCTACCACAAAAATAAGAAAATATAAATATTTTAGAAATCTGTCAAAAACATGTTTAAAATGACTGAATGCACTAAACTGAATTCATATTTTTACACACCCATTTTAGCTGGCACACTGGACAGAAATTAATCAAGAGAACATTCAAACACTAAAAAACAGATTTTATTTCTGTCTTTACAGGTGAAAGTAAGCAAATGCAATCTGGCATCTTAATCAAAAGATAACAATGTGCTGTCCAATTTTTCCAGCTTTGTTTGTAAAACTTGTGGATATTGACAATAACTATATTTTAACATTAAAACCAACATTTCAAGAGCTTATGCATATTGGCTGACTGGCCATTAGCCATGAAACATAACAAATGATTTGGGTTATTACCATTCATCCATCTTCTTCTGCTTAACCAGGGGTCATGGTGGCAGCAGCCTAAGCAGAGAAGCCCAGACCTCCCTCTCCCTGGCCACCTCCTTTTGCTTGTCCGGGGGTCAGGGAAACAGTAAGGCATTCCCAGTCCAGCTGAGAAATATAATCTCTCCAGCATGTCCTGGGTCTGCCCTGGGGCCTCGAAATAGGGGAACATGCCCAGAACACTAGCCTAAGGATAGCCATAATTTGGAGAAAGCTCACTTTTGACTCTTGTATCCACGATCTTGTTCTTTCAGTAATTACCCAAAGCTCGTGACCATAGGTGGGATGTGGACATACACTCAGGGTATCTCAGGTACCCTGGCAGAGTGTATAAGGATCAAATGGCTCATAGCAATGGGCCAGACTCCCAGTATTCCCAAATGCCTTCTCCAAACCCACAGAACACATGTAGACTGGCAAACTCCCATCCACCCTCAAATATCCTTGATAGGGTAAAGAGCTGGTCCAGTGTCCCGTGACCTAGAACACTCCTTGTTCCTCCTGTATCCAAGGTTCGACTAACAGATGGACTCTCTTTTCCAGCACCCTGGGATAGACTTTGCTAGGGAGGCTTAGCAGTGTGATCCCCCTGTAGTTGGAGCAGACCCTCCAGTCCCCCCTTCTTGAAGATGTGAACCGCCACCCTCGTCTGCCAATCCAGAGGTACTGCCCCTGATCTACATGCAACAGTGTAGAGGTGTGTCCGAAGACAGCCCTACAAGATCCAGAGCCTTCAGGAACTCAGGGCGGACTTCATCCATCCCAGGAGCTCTGTCACCAAGGAGTTGTTTAATTGCCTCGGTGACCTCACCCCTGGTAATGGACGAGTTGTTCCCCTTGTGTCCAGACTCTGCTTCATCTATGGAAGACCTATCAGTGCAATATCCTCAGTTGAAGTCAGCAGTGCTCCACCAGTACTTTACACAGTGCAGGTACAGCACCCCTTTGCCCTCCTGAACGGCCTGACGGTTTGCCAGAATGTCTGTGAGGCAGTCCAAAAGTCTTTTTCCAAGGCCTCTCTGAACTCCCACACTCCCATAGTATTTGCTTCAGCAACTACTTGCTCTCTTCACTTGAGTGTCCAGAACATACAGACACAGATCTGATGATATGAATACAAAATAAATCATCGACCTGCAACCTAGGGTGTCCTGGTGTTACGTGCACTTATGGAAAAACTTATTGTGGTGTGAATGAGACACGACGGGTCCAAGGATCATAGTTTTGAGCCATCTTTATTGACATGCGTCACACCACAACAACACCAACCCCTGAGTCCCCGTGTTTGTTTGTTTTTTGTTGGTTTTTTTGCCTGTCTCATTTGGCTCTTTTGCCATCAGAATTATTGTCTAAAGGCAAAGAAAGATGCCCAAAAGATTTACTTTACCAAATTGACCATCCCAGCCTTGCCATAATGGTCCATTTGATTCACCTTTTATTGTTTATTTTATTTTCACTTGCTGAATACGGGACAGACTTGACTGGGGGAAAGAAGGGGAGAAAGAAAGAGGGAAAGAGAAACTGCTGAGAAGAGGGACGGGGGAGAAGGGCAAAAAACAAAGTCCCCGTGTTTTAACAGCATCTGCGTGATCTGCAGATGCCGCGCAGGTGTGTCCGCATGGCACCACGGGCCACGCCTCACCACACTTATGTTCAAACGTGGTGTTCGCTATTGATAAACTGTGGTTTGCACACAAGTCCAGTAATGGAACACTCATCTGGTTCAGATCTGGCGGGCCGTTCCTCCCAATCACACCCCTCCAGGTCAAACTGTCGTTGCCCACATGAACATTGAAGTCTCCCAGTAAGATGACAGAGTCCACCAACTTGTTCCCCAAACCAAAGGCACAGTGAACTGTTCTCTTGATCTTCTACTCATAAGGGTTTTTGAATGGCTCTTTGTCTGGTTTCTCACCCAGGACCAATTTGCCATGGGAGACCCTACCAGGGGGCACCCCCCCAACAACATAGCTCCTGGGACACACAAACCTGTCCACCACAATAAGGTAGCGATTCAAGAAGGTTATTACCAATACTGGTAATTTAGGGCAGCTGTGGATAAACCATACATGTCAAGAGCCGTAGTTCAGCACACAAGCTGGACCCAGAAGCAGAGACAATACGCCAAGGTGCACGCAAAATAAACTTTATTTCTAATTACGGGTGTCCCGAAAGGGTCAAAGGAAAACACGCCGAGTAAATGGGAAACAAAGGGACCGGGAGATAAGCAACTCGGGAACGCCATAATCAGGACCGTGGGAGGCTGCAACAGAAAGAGAGTTACTGGGGAGCGGGGGAATAACAGCATACGCGGGGTAGAGTTATTAATCTCACGATCAGGGCTGGGCCGTGGGAACCGGAGGGAGGGGTGAGGGTCCGCGGGAGAGCTGCAGGGAAACAGAGGAGATGATGACCGGTGGTGATCCGAACTCCAGGCGGGCAGGAGGACAGACAGGAGGAGGCTCAAAACATGCCGAACGGTTACCTGAGCACACAATGAAAGGATTAGCGTTGTTCAGAATTTCACAACCACCTTCACCTGGGGGCCAAGTTACCGCTGAAAGGTGACTAACAGACTGGCGTGGAGCAGCTGGCTGAGCGGGGTTAAATAGTCCACCTGATGATCGCCTGGAATGGGATGCAGGTGTAGAGTCGACAGCCACACCCGTGGGCGTGGGCATCCCATCAGCTCCTCGGACACCGGGCCGCGGACCATGACAATACATGTGCTACATGCAGACATTTCTGCATCTCTGCTTTTTAAAGACACTTTGTATATAGTTTATTTGATGTAATATTTAATAGTGAACTGTAAATTTTGGCTTTTTTTCAAGGAAGCAATTTTTATTCAGTGTTTTCATAAAAGCCTTATTTTTATGCATTTACTACTACTGAAACCTTTCAAAATGAAGTTCCACCCCTGTGTGCATGGATTGTCAGCAGGTCAAAAGATTCAGCTCCCACATACCAAATAACTTACATATGAAATTATCTCGCAGGCCAGATATAATTGGATGTGGCCCGTGAGCCGTGACCTGGTCTAAACATTGTATCAAGCACTGTAAATAGGCATGCATGGGGATCAGGTGTGATCCCCTATTAGATCCTACCTTCTTTTATATATTAATGAATTGCAGAGCCAAAATTAATCTGGGTGTGGTATTTTATGCTTTTTCATGCTTATATGTCAGAGCTTCTTAAAAGTGGAACTTTTCTTTCAAACAATTGTTCAGGCACTAATTATGGCTGATAGGCTCCACTAAACAATTTAATTTGTTTTAATGACAGTACAAGGTGAGGAGGATTTTTTTTTTAACGATGCCTGATATCATAGCAAACAGCTAAATGTTAAGTGACTGCACAGTAAGAGTGATTGATAGATATTGAGATTTCTGCAGATGTTAAATGAGCATTATTAAACTCATGTCATGTGATTAACATGACTCTCGTCAATGTGGGTCAAACTTATTTACACAGAGGCTCTCCTTTCCCACAGTCTCAGTGAATGGCAACGCCTGTTTATGGGCTGGGTGCTCAGGCAAATTAAGGTACACTGTGCCATCTATTAATATGACTAATTTTCCTCAGCACACTGTACAGCAGGACTGGAAGATTCTGGTTCTTTTAGAAAAGCTCTGGTCTCGTTTTTGCAAGTCACATCTCGAATGAATAAAACTGCCTTTGTTCCCTACCTTTTATTAGCTGACTATGCAGTGGGAGGGAGTTCAGGTCCATTGTAAGTCCTCTTTGTGAAGGAATCCTGCTTCACAGTTGTGATTGTCGGGTTTCCTGAATGTATCTGAATAAAGAAACATACTTTCAATAAACAAAACTAATGGGGTATCCTTGATGACCCAAGAAACATTTGGGAATAGCTAAATTCTAGATTCAAACTCAAGTTTTCAGGGAGTTTTATGCCACTGAAACTTGTTCAACAGGTTTTTTATTTTGGGCTGCCATGCTATGTCAATGTTTTTGCTGCTGGCAGAGTTGCTGGACTGGCTTGAGCCACAACACTCAAGTAGCATGACTTCTGATCTAGTCTACCCACCTTCATTTATATGGCAAGATATTATTTTACTCCTTCACAACAGATTTGCTGAAAAAACTAAAACCCAGAGTTCAAATGTGATCACAGGTATTGGGTTGGGGTTTTGCATATCCAGACAGCTAAGGATTGTTTTGAATTTGGGTTAAGGGTTATTTTAAGTTATTTTGAACACATGACCAGTAGTCATGGGATTATTATGCATCACATGCACAAGTCTAATGAATTCTAAATTAGTCAGAATTGAAACAGAATTGCTAAATGTACCTTGAGAGGGTGCCAGGCCATACAAAAAAACGACTTTGATTCATTTAAAGAAAATTGTATCATACTGTATGATTGTATGTAAAGATAACTGAGGAAATGGTTAAGCTTCTTTACACAGACAGAAAGAGCAATTTCACTGGTCTGGCCCACTTGAAAATGAGCATGACATCCCTGGTGTAGAGTAAATAAATGTATGGTTAAATGTGGCTCGTGTATAAATGCCAGACCATTCCTCCACTCCATTCCATTCTTTTGGCACTGCCTTTTCACAATTGAACCAATTGGAAGGCCTGATAGGTGGGCCACAGTTAAAGACCAGCCAATCGCAGCGTCACTCTGCATAGAGCATTACGACCTGCAGACACAATTCCTGTGTTTGTCACAGTGTATCATGTTGGTGAGGAGTTACTCTGTGGATAATTGGCGGTAGCACGCCGGCTGATTTGCAAGATTACGATTTTTATTTTTTTTTTTAATTGATTTAATTTGCGCTACCGCGGAGTGAGACAGTTGGAGCTTCGAGGGCGCTCCGTGTTTCCAAAGCCCAAAATAGAAATAGTCGCTGTCAGGAGGACTACTGTTTTGTTGATGTCATCCGTGGCAGAGCTGTAGCGACCTTCAGTTTCTAGACAAGAAAACAAAGACGTGTTTTTGTTTTTTTTAAACCCCTCTCCTTTGTTTTGTCAGTGGCAATAGGAACGAAGATGGGACTATTGCTCCGCGGCATCCTGCTGTTATCGGCTTGCACTTTCACAGCAGGTGTAGATTTTCAGCTGGGCTCCAAGCCCCTCGGGCAGTCAGGTTTTGTGAGGCGTTCAAACACTGAAGGGAAAGCTGCGAAAATCGTAAAGAGGTCTCTTCCCGCATGGCTGGCTCCATCACCAAACCACAAGATAAAAAGAAGAAGCACCGAAGAGGACGACTCGTGTAAAGCTCTTCAAGGATATGTCACCAAGTTGGACGCCAACACCCACGATGTAAGTTACCCTCTGAGGTCCTGTTACACTTCACACGTCTGACAACGAGAAGATGATACGCAGGTGCTAAGCAAGTGCAGGGACTAGGCCTAATAAGCTATTCATTGCACTCATACTCATCAGTGGACTCCCATGTCCTCTTATTACCTGTATGTCCGGTAGCCTAAAATACATAAACCAGTATTTTTGTGTCAATAAACATAGATTCAAAACAAAACACCTTACGTGTTACCATAAGGGGTGTTGCAATGTACCTAGTACTTTTCCCGGGCTCAGGCAGTCTTGCCAGGTATCCCATTGCCTTGTTGCTTAACACCTCTAGGCTGCAATGATTTCTTTTCTTTAATATTTGGAGCAGTGAGGTACACTGTACTTAGTCTTCCTCATGCTTTAGACTTGCATTGGTTGCACAGAATGACATCAATGCTTTTTCAAGCGTTGCACTAAAGGCTGTGACCTGTATGTTATTTGTCATTTTAAGCATGGAACTGTATTCTGGTATTAAACTATCCAATCTTTCCTCTGCCTTCACTCAGTGAATATGTCTTAATGTTTCCAGGAAAATTGGCCCAGTGGGAATCCATGTGACTTGCTGTGCAGCAGTTATTTTGTAATTAAAGCTGTGTTTGTGTGGTATCAAAAGCAAAGTTTAAGCTTCAGAGATTGTTTCTTCTTCTTCTTCTTCTTTGTTTATAGCATATACTCTATCCAGGAAGATAAAACATCTGATCTACACAACTATGCAATTCTTTCCACAAAGCAAACGAGAGTCCTGTGCTGCTTATTTCCCTAGCTCCTCACTGCCATGTGACCAACTTTGCATTGCAGTCTTTGTATACTTGTCCCCAGTAATCTGGAGTTGATAGAATTCCCAGTGGCTCAGCCGCCTCCTTGCCCTGAGGATGGTGCTGCAGGTTCAACCAGTACTGAAGCTACTTATGCTGAAAAAGACCCATTGTGACCATCCATGCAGTTGATGAATAATGGGACACTTGATAGAACTTAAGATTTAAAGCTTTCGTGACTGACAATTAAAGCAAGTTTTCTTTGTTTAACTTTAGCCCTAGCCCTACAGCTAAATTCAGCTAAATACAGCTAAGGTTTAATTTCCCCCAAAATTAAATTACTTGTCTTGTGGTATTTTGTAGCTGCGTTCGGAAGTCTTTCAAGTAACTGCTTGAAGCTTTAGGTCTGCTCGCCTGTTCTGCTAACAGAACAGACACTTTGTACACTAAACTGTCTATGCCAGAACACATGGTGAGGTGAAACATGCTGCCTGTCAAAGCAAAAATACATTTGAAGCAAAAACTCAAATAGGCTGTGGCTGCAGTTTATAATTGCAATGTCAGTTTGTCCCTTTTTGTGAGCTCAGCTGAAATAGTTGTGCTGTTTCACACAGTTCACACTGCTATTGTTGCCTTTTCTATGTTTTATATATTTATGAACATGTTTTGGCTGTTTGTCTCAGTTTGAATTCCATGACCTGAGTGGCTCGGTGTCGCTGGCTTGGGTTGGAGATGGCACAGGGGTGAGTGTACTTATCACCATTTGCACCTAACCTGTTTTCCATTAGTTATGTGGTGTGGTTTTTGCAAACTTGGCTTTGTACACTGAATGCAGATGACACACTTAAGGGTCTTGTGCACTTTAATAAATGGTGCATGGTCCACTTTCCTTAAGCTAACCTTCCTTCTTGGCAGGTTATTCTGGCCTTGACGACATTTCAGGTCCCGTTCTTCATGGTAAAACTTGGACAGTCGAAACTCTATCGAAGGTAATGGAATTTACCTTTTAATCTGGAAAAATGCACATGGCTTACATTTTATTTGCATTTAATTTGACTGAAACAATTTTTCTGCCAGTGAGGACTACGGCAAGTCATTTCAGGATGTAACCGGCCTCATCAACAACACCTTCATAAGATCAGAGTTCGGCATTGCAATCAGCCCCAATAACTCAGGCAAAGTAAGCCTTATCTTGATCAAGTCCTCACCACATGTACTTCATGTACTCATCAAGAGTATTTTTAGACGTGAACTAACCACTGTTCCTGCAGTTAAGAACCTGTTGAACTCTGGCTTTTAGGTGATTCTGACAGCTGAAGTGTCTGGAGACCTCAAGACCCGCATTTTTGTCTCTGAGGACTTTGGAAAGAGCTTCACCGACCGGAACTTGCCTTTCAACCCCTTGACGCAGATCACGTACAACCCTGAGAATTCCAGTGTGCTGGTTGTCCTCAGCAACGACGTAAGGAGTGAATACTAAAGACCTGTATTTTGTGTGAAAAGGAACCAGTTAGGATTCAAAGTGGACTGTTTCTGTCAAGTTGAAAGCTCAAGTAGTGCCTCTGCATGCATATATTACATCAAATAATTCAATGAAGGTCAAGCAGTCTTCATTGTTTTGTACGTTTGCACACAGTGCATTTATAAGCATGGCTTTTGAGTCAGTGAACTGGTTTATAGAATTCTGTTCTGCCCCATGTTTATGTGGGGCTGTTGCGGATACGTACTGACTTATTCTTTGTTGTTTCCTTTCTCAGTATGAGCTGTGGCTGTCTGAAGACTTTGGCGTAAATTGGAAAAACATTCACAGAATGGTGTGTCTGGTAAAATGGTAAGAAAAGACAAACTGATAGCTCCAGAATCTTCTTCAGGTGTGCAGTGAACAAGTACCTACTTTATAACCACAATAGCAAAAAGTTTCATGGAATTGTTTTTAGTCACTTTAAGGGGGAAGTAGAGCTTTTTTACTGGTATGGCATGCTGCGATATTTCAGGAAGTGATTGTACAACCTGAAAGGCAGCATGACTTTTAGTTTTTCCAACAGCCTCATTGTTACAGACAGGGGAAGACGGTGAAGTTCCACCTGTCTCTAATATAGTGCTTCATTGTTTATCAAAATAAAATATGCTTAAACTTACTCTCTTCTTAATGTGTTTAAAGTTATTCAAACATGCCCCTTTGATGATTTAAGATAAGCAAAGGAAGATATACAATTTTTGTCATTATGGGACATACATGTTCAGTGGTTTTCTATCAGGGTTTATTGTTGCTGCACCTTTTTTTCTTCCCCCCCAAATGGGCACTAAAACTACATTGCAGTCATCGGCTGTTTAACTACCCATTTTGTGGCCAAGCCCTTGCAGCACAAATGCTGTTTTTCATGGCCCTTCCTGGTATTTGTCACAGTCTTATCTTGGCATCTCTGTCTTTTAAGTTTCAGCTTTAAGGCTGTGTTGTCCAGGTGTCCAGAGGAACTGCGCGTTCAAAAAAGTCTTCCTGAAACATAACCTTTGATTATTGTCCATAAAGAAGTTAGGCTTAAAAGGCTGCAGGAAAATGGGTCACTTTTATCTGGGTCAGGAATTTTCTGAACACAACACTCAACAGAAACAGAAAGTACATATTTATAAAGGGCTGGTTGTATACGATAAGCAGTATCATGTGACTTGCACTGTGAAGCAAGACTTCACAGTAGTCTTACAACAGCAGAGTCCTGTATTAGACCAGATTTCTTCCTTGTTGCGAGAATGCTTCTGCATGCACTGTTTATTAAGTTGCAAGCATACCATTACATACTCATAATAAAGCAGTGTGCATTTGTTTTACTAAATATGTCACTGACTGTGTAATCACTCTATGATCTCCATTCTCCTTCTAGGGGAAGAAAAAATACAATCTACTTTACAGCCAGCCTCAACGGCTCCTGCAGTAAGTAATTCCCCCATCTAACCAACGCTGGAGTAAATCGACATGTACTTTAATCTCATTTATTTTTGTGTTGTAGATGACTGGGGAGCAGTGCATGAAATGTCTCTTGAATTTATTTAGGGCAGTGTAGAATTTTTCACATAAAAGATTTAAGTGGAAACATGCTTCACACTGATGTATACTCCCAGCCAGCTCTAACTTCCTCCATATTTTCACGATTTAGGCTGTCATTTCTCTTAAAAATTACACGTAACTATTAGCTGCACTTATATTTTTGCATGTATTTCTTGCTCTTGCACGTCTAAGTTGTGGGGGTTTTTTTTTTTTTTTGGTTTTTTTTTTTTCCTTCAATTTTTCAGGTGATCGAGGAATGCTGGAACTGAGGAGGACGACCAACTACGGCAAAACCATCAAGACTGTTGCCAGTAAGATCTACTCTTTTGGCCTTGGCGGACGCTTCCTCTTTGCATCTGTAATGACGGGAAAGGTCAGTGTACAGCGGGTTGTAATCTAGATAATAATATGCAAACTAGATCAGGCGAAATATTGTTTGTTTGCTTTTCTCTGTTCATGACATTATTATTATTATTATTATTATTATTATTATTATTATTATTATTATCATCATTATGTTGTAGTACAAGCGTATTCAAAATAGCTGTTCCTTCTGTTGGTTTGTTTTTTTAAAGAGATATCACGTGGTTCATGTAACTACACACTTATGAGGAAGTTTAAAAGTGACATTGCGACTGATGGAGAAATTAGCAGAAAGCAATACAATCATAAGCATATTCATATTCCTCCCTCAGGAGAGGTCATTTTTACTCAATTTATCAGAGCCTAGATATGAGAATAGCTTGCTAAGTGTTCTTCTAATTTGCCCCAGTACAGGTAAACAGTATTAGTAATAAAAGTATGTGAGCTGTTCCTGTCCTCGCCTCCTTTCATCTGTTTTCTTTCCTTCCCCACCTTTTCCACAGGGCACTCTGCGGACAATCCACGTGTCAGTGGATCAGGGTGATAGTTGGAACATTGCCCAGCTGCCTCCTGTTGGTCATGAGCAGTTCTACTCTATCCTGTCAGCGAACGATGAAATGGTCTTCATGCATGTCGACGAGCCAGGAGGTCAGCAGATAAAGAAACTCTGTACTTTTGCTTGTAGTGAATGTAGAGAACTGAGTGAACTGAAAGCATGGTATTTATTACTATATTACAGTGTGAAGGTTTTTACTCGTCCTCACGTGAGCAACTAGACCTTCAACATATTAACCTTGTACTGAGTAATAAGTTACATTCAAAAGTCATACATCAATCATTAATTGTCATTCACAGCACTTCTGATGACTTTCATGTTTAGCACACAAAGCCAAATGTGATTTTTCTTTTAGATGCAGGGACTTTTCTGAGTGAGCCAAAGTTTTATGTGGTAGTTTGAACAGTGCCTGCAAATGGCTTTTGTTAAAAAGGCCCTAGAGCTTGTTTCACCCCACCTATGCGTCAGAGAGTGTGTCTTGGCAGATCTTATTACAGAACCAGCCCTGAAACAGTATCTTGAAATGGGTATTATTACCTCACATTACATTTTAATACTTTTTTTTTTCTACAGATACTGGATTTGGTACAATCTATGTGTCAGACGACCGAGGTACTGTGTATTCCAAGTCACTGGAGCGCCACCTTTACACCACTACGGGGGGAGATACAGACTTCACTAATGTTACTTCTCTACGAGGAGTTTTTATCACCAGCGTCCTGGCTGAAGGTAGCTCTATTCTATTCGAATGTTCTTAGATAAAGAAGTAACAACATATACATGTAATCAGATTCCCCCTGAAACACACACATGCATGGACGCAATACACAGACATGCATGCACAAAGACACACATACACACACCTGTGACTGCTCTATTTTACACCAGAGAGATGGTGTTGTATAAATATTTAAATAGCTGCTCAGTGTTAGATGTGTTACCTGTCTGAAGTAACTGAGCACCACCTAAACCTTGCAGACAGTATAAATCTGACTAAATATTGCTGGGGACAAAAACATATTGAAGTTTTTTCCCCAGCATGCTATTTCCAGAAAGGAGTTCCCACAAAGTTTCTGCAACTGTAGAAGTTTTGTCTTGTCGTTCCAGATAACTCTGTGCAGTCTGTGGTGTCCTTTGACCAGGGAGGGGAGTGGGTACCCCTCCAGAAACCTGCCAACAGCAAGTGTGATGCTACAGCCAAGGACCCAGACAAGGTAAATAAAATATTAGAAAAATAAATAAAATAAAAGGGGAAAATGGAAGAAGTTGCTTTGTTTAGAGAAAAAACAAAATTGATGTGTCCTTGTGAAAACTGTTGTACATGTCTATAAAGTACAGGGTCAAACTGCTATGAGAAATCACTTTTTAAGTACAGATCAAAACTTATGTTATTGAGACTAGGGCTCAGTTCTTCTTCTACTTTTTCAGTTGAGCCTTGATGTTTACAGTGACATATTTTTTTATAAAATAAATGGTTTTTCTTTTTTATAATGACATTAAAGCATAAATAAAATAAAACCACACTAATCAATAAATAATCTACTTTAAAGCTTTATTACCAAACATTAAATGTTTAGCCCAGGACTGTGGTGTCAGGCCTTAAAACGCTGCTTGTTGTAATGTCTTTTTATTGCTGATGTTTTTAAACAGTGTTTCTGCAGCAGGCCTGGGAAGTGTAGCTTTAAAAACTAGCTTTTTTTCCTGGAGATATTCCTTCACACTTCATGGAATTCTGTCATCTGGAAAAACACTTGTTAGCCTTGAGTAATGTGTTACCTTTGCCTTACCTGGTTCTGTCACTCTGGCATGTGTTAACTATTGAAGCCCTGCCCATAGTAAAGGTTCAGCCCAGAAGCAGTGTAATGAGAAATAAAGTAAAACGAGTGCGGTTTTTAAACCTAAACAAATTCTAAAAAGCAGATGCAGCTCTTCCTTTAGTCCGATTTATGTTGATAACAAAAACTCCAACCCAGACCTTCCTCTCTTCATATGAAGAGGAAAGGAAACAAAAATGGATTCAGATTGTTGTTTATAAACTCTACAGACTGGAAACTGTCGGTCATGTTGGGCAGTGAACATTTGATGTAGTTTTAATTGTTAAGGAAGCATTGACAGTGTGTTGGTATATCAAGCAAAGAAAACTTGTGTAACTTGTGTTTAGTTCATGTAAGTACAGGAGCTCAATCGTGGATATGAAACTGATTGCCCTGAATGTGTTAGTAAGGGATGCTTCTGGGTTTGTTTGTTTTTTTTGTTTTTTTTTTTGTTTTTTTTATTGCACAAAGAGGGAGTGTACACTCTGTGTCAGTAAATATGAGCGCTGGTTGGATAACAAGGCCGTGTGCCTGTATGATAGAGGATTTGTGTGAAATATAACCCAGTGGTTTAAGGTTATTGATTCAGAATCAGAATCAGAATGGGGTTTATTGCCAAATGTTGAGCAGGTTTACAACATTAGGAAATTGCTGCGGTGCTTCAGTGCAAACATGCTGTCATAAATAGCACTTAAATAGACATGGAAAAAAATAAAAGTAGGGATAAGAATTAAAAGTGCTACGTGGAAAGATATGTGCATGAGATATACATGAGATATATACATGAGAATAAGAATTGAGAGTGCTACGTTGAAAGATATATACATGAGTGCAGGTGGTGATCAGTGCCAAACATAGAATGATGCAGTGACACAGCATAGGGTCATGTGTTAGTGGCGGGTACAGTCATATGGTTATTGTTCATGTGTCCAACAGCAGAGGGGAAGAAACTGTTCTTATGGCGAGAGGTTCTGGTGCGAATGGACCGGAGCCTCCTGCCTGAGGGGAGCAGGTCAAACAGACTGTGTCCAGGGTGAGAAGGGTCAGCTGAGATCCGAGCTGCACGCCGCAATGTCCTGGAGGTGTACAGGTCCTGCAAAGATGGGAGTCTGCAGCCAATCACCTTCTCAGCAGAGCGCACAACACGCTGCAGTCTCTGTTTGTCCCTGATAGTGGCTCCAGCGTACCACACGGTGATGGAGGAGGTGAGGATGGACTCGATGATTGCAGTGTAGAACTGCATCATCGTCCGTGTTGGCAGGTTGAATTTCTTCAGCTGCCTCAGGAAGTACATCCTCTGCTGGGCTTTCTTGATGACGGAGGTGATGGTGGGCTCCCACTTCAGGTCCTGGGTGATGGTGGTACCCAGGAAGCGGAATGAGTCCACAGAGGTGATGGGGGTGTCAGTCAGGATGATGGGGGGGAGTGGGGCTGTGTGCTTCCTGAAGTCCACAATAATCTCCACTGTCTTCTGGGCATTCAGCACCAGGTTGTTGTGGCTGCACCAGGACACCAGACGTTCAACCTCCCTCCTGTAGGCAGACTCGTCCCCGTCCGAGATGAGTCCAATAACGGTGGTGTCATCTGCAAACTTGATTAGCTTGACAGACTGGTGGGTGGAGGTGCAGCAGTTGGTGTACAGGGAGAAGAGCAGAGGAGAAAGAACACAGCCCTGAGGGGAGCCGGTGCTGATGGTCCGGGAGTCTGAGACATTCTTTCCCAGCCTCACATGCTGCTTCCTGTCCGTCAGGAAGTCAGTGATCCACCGGCAGATGGGATCAGGCACATTCATCTGGGAAAGCTTGTCTCGGAGATGGTCTGGAAGGATGGTGTTGAAGGCAGAGATGAAGTCCACAAACAGGATCCTGGCGTAGGTTCCTGGGGAGTCCAGATGCTGCAGGATGAAGTGTAGGGCCATGTTGATGGCGTCGTCTACAGACCTGTTGGCTCTATATGCAAACTGCAGGGGGTCCAGGAGGGGGGCCGTGAGGGTCCTGAGATGGGAGAGAACTAGGCGCTCAAAAGACTTCATGACCACAGATGTCAGAGCCACGGGTCTGTAGTCATTTAGTCCAGTGATCCTAGGTTTCTTGGGGACAGGGATTATGGTGGAGAGCTTCAGCCTCTGTCTGTACGCGGGGATTAGGTGGATCATGACGTGGTCAGAAAGTCCAAGTGAAGCGCGGGGCACCGCGCGATAGGCCCCGCTGATCGTGCTGTAACAGTGGTCTAATGTCCTCTCCTCTCTGGTCGGGCATTTAATATACTGCTTATATTTTGGAAGCTCATGGCTCAGATTGGCTTTGTTAAAGTCCCCAAGAGCAATGATGAGAGAGTCCGGGAATGTCCGCTCCGTGTGGAGAATCTGCTCCGCGAGTGCGCACTGAGCTGCCTGCGCATCTGCGTCTGGCGGGATGTAAACAGCGGCCAGGATGAATGAAGCGAACTCCCGCGGAGAATAAAACGGTTTGCAGTGGATAAAAAGATATTCCAGAGAGGAAGAGCAGTGCTGAGCAATCACTGTCACATCTGTGCACCAGCCACTATTGATGTAGAAGCAGAGACCTCCACCTTTGGACTTACCGGAGAGAGCGGCCTGATGGAAGCTTCACCAAGCTTCCTTAGAAATTTACCCCAACTGTGCCATCGTTCTTTACTAGTGTAGCAGCAGAGCTCCTCCCATCTGTGAACACTGTTATGCTACTTACTCAGCATTCACCTCAGTCTCTTATAATATATTAAAGGAGTTATTTGTATATTATTAGTTGCTGTCTTTTATATTATTATTGTGTATGTGTGTGAGCAATGTGATTTAAAGGGCCCTTCACATATATTCTTATTAGTAGCTAATAATATAAAACATTAAAGCCACTTGAAAAACCTCAGTGTTTGTGTTCACAGGTACCTTATAGTGCTATTTGAAAACTAGGAAACTAGGACCAGCACATCTACTACTTAATACTATAAATAGCTGTTTGGTTTATTATCTGCAGTGCAGTCTTCACATCCATGCTGCCTACAGTACTTCTCAGAAGCTCAACATCCCCATGCTCCCTCTGACTGAACCAAATGCTGTGGGTCTCATCATAGCTCACGGTAAACTCAGAGCTTTCATAAAAATATTTTTTAAACTTTCTTTTTAAAATAAACTTGAGCATAATTTATCTTTTAATAAATAAGAGGGTTTTTTTTCCCCCTTCTAACATTTCTTTATCTGTATTTGCTTTATCAGGAAGTGTTGGTGATGCTATCTCAGTGATGAGACCAGATGTGTATGTGTCTGATGATGGTGGCTATACCTGGATAAAGGCTCTTGATGGACCCCATCACTATGCTATTCTGGACTCGGGAGGTCTGCTGGTGGCCGTGGAGCACAGCGTGACAAACCCTGTCAACAAGATTAAGTGAGTTGCAGTTAAAGGGAACGCCAGACTTGTTTAACTGGTATTTACTGATTTAGCTGACTGTGTGCAGAAATTCACACCTTTCCACTAATTTGATGAAATACGAACATGTTTTCTTTCATGCCATAATCATAACTCTGGGCACTTTTCCACTAATGTTACAATGGTATTCTTACTAAGTTTGACCTTTTATGTATTACTTTCACTTAGCACAGGTCTCAACTGCCACAAATAATCAATATGCATGCACAAAACTACGGTGTAGTGACATGTAGCCTTTTGCCTGTAGTAAATATCTATGCAAACTCTTGCATAGAGGCTAGTAAATATTCAATTCAATTCAGTTTTATTAAATAGCATCAAATCACAACAACAGCTGCCACAAGGTGCTTGATATTGTAAGGTAATGACACTACAATACGTCAAAGGAGCTTGCGAATGATAAGGTGGGGTCAGGTTTCAAATGAGCTCACCCGAAACTCTGGCTGATTGGGACCCACACCCAGTTTCACACCTTGGTTCAGGCGATTAGAGGATCATCAGGGGGTCCTTTTGTCCCTCTGTGGGGGGAAACTCCCACTAGGTTTAAATCTGGGACTCCCCACCATTTGACCTTAGAACTGAAGAAGCTTCTCGGATGAGAGGTGAAACGTCTTCAAGCAACTTAAAGAAGTCCAGACGCTTTTCTTTGCAAGCTCCTTTGACTACGATGACCTGGATGACAGAACCTTCACAGAGACACTACAATACGAAAGAACAGAGAAAAGCCCAACAATCATGTAACTCCCTATGAGCAAGCGCTTAGGTGACAGTGGGAAGGAAAAACTCCCTTTTAACAGGAAGAAACCTTTGACAAATCCAGGCTCAGGTAGGAGCGGCCATCTGCCATGACTGGTTGGGGATGAGGAATATGTATGCAAACTCTTGGTCTTTGTCATCACTGTCATGGACATTGTTTGAACCAAGCCTTGAGGAACATGAATGTAAAAAAGTCTTATGTGTAATCCATAAAATGCTGTTGGTTTTAGCCTTTTTGCTTATGCTGATTATGCTGATGTTGGAATATTTTTCTGCCAGATTCTCTACTGATGAAGGACAGTGCTGGAATGAGTACAACTTCACCAAAGATCCCATCTTCTTTACTGGACTTGCATCAGAGCCAGGAGCACGTTCTATGAATGTTAGTATCTGGGGCTACAGAGACTCTTACCTCAGCCAGTATTGGACCTCGTTTACCATTGACTTCAAAGAACTTCTTACTAGAACATGTGAGTGATGCGATTTAAACATATTGTCAGTAGGTTTTTATTTTAAATTAAACATGGTGTAATACTAACAAATTATTATTATTATTATTATTATTATTATTATTTTTTTTTTTTTTATAAAGGTGGAGACTATGACTATGTGCAGTGGTTGGCCCACTCTGATGATATCAGTGATCCCAATGATGGTTGCTTGCTGGGCTACAAAGAGAAGTTCTTGCGTCTAAGGAAGGACTCTGTTTGCTGGAACGGGCGCGATTACATAGTCAACACCCAGCCAACCCCGTGTTTATGCACCCTGGATGACTTCATGTGGTAAGACTTGGAGACGGTAATATGCTGAAGTATAAGCACCGCTAACTAACTGCAACTGAGTGTTGTTATTGATGATCAGACTGTTGTAGATATTTTGCTGGAGCTCATTCAAGATGTTGTCTTTGTAATGAATGGACTTTAAAAACAGAAATGATTTGAATTTTAGCATGAGGAAATGAGATCAAATTGCAGCGTAAAAACAAATTGGAATGGCTATTTCCACATTAACGAACTGGGGCTTCAAGGACTTATCAAATGTGGCATTGTGTGACTGCTTGCAGTGACTTTGGGTACTACCGTAAAGAGAACAGCTCGGAGTGTGTGGAGCAGCCGGACCTGAGAGACAAAGTGTTGGAGTTCTGTCTGCAGGGCAAAGAGGAGCAGTTGCAGACTAGTGGGTAAGGTTCCAGCTTCAACCTTCGTATCCAAGAGATCTCTGCTCCCCACTATTGTTAGTTTAATGTTAAACGGCGGTACTGGCAGCAATATTATCCTATAAACAGCGTCTTTCACCATCATTTTATTCAAAGCAGCATGCTGCCACTGAGCTTTGATCAGAGATATTCTTCTTGTTTTACAATATTTAAACAGATATGATTACACAAGTGTAACATGTGTTTGTTTGTTTTTCTTTTCTAAAAGAGAAAAAAGTTTTTAGAATGAGGAAGTAATTGTCACACATAGAGTAGTTAGAGGAAGCAGATAAGGGTGACAGTTTAGACTAACGCCATAAAGTAAGAGTGCATGAAAAAGTACATTTTTATTTAGGCTTGGTTGTCTCACTGCATACCTACCAATCTATAAAAGTGAGTAATTGTTGAATTCAACCCTTATGGACTGAGAGTGAGGCAATATATCATATCTCGTCTTATTTTAAAACTTTATCAAAAAATTAATGTGAAATATTAATAGATGTATTAAAATATATAGATGCTTTTAAAAGGATACCCTTGTAATGCATCCTCCTGGTGTTGCTTATCGAATAATCGGAGTATAAAAAGAATCTAAGTGAACCAAATTAGAAGAAGAAACGATGCTCTAAGAACCTCTGAATGTCAATTGTTTAGTTTCAGGATTCTGCTTATGTAACATAACTTCTTATCGTGTAGAATGAGTGTAAATACAGCCTGCTGGGAATAACTTTTAAAACTGGGTTATTATGCAGTCCACAGCCAAAACCACAGCAATCATGCACTTTTGATAGGCGGATCATGCAGTCATCACTGTGCTCTCGGTCCACAGCTACAGGAAAATCCCTGGGGATAAATGTGAAGGAGGAGAGGTGCATATGCGTAAAGAGATCGACCTCAGCAAGAGATGTGTGAGTGACCTAGTCGGCCCGGAACTTCTGGTCAGTATCTCTGCATCCTAAGACTTATTGTTCATATTTATCCATGTAAGCATATTAGTTGTTTCAAATGACTGTTTAGGTTCTCAGTCATCGATTTAAAGGTAGTCTCGAGAGCTTGAACAAAGGAAGACGTTTCAACTGTCATCCAAGACACTTCACCCGTTGCCTACTGGTGGTGGTCAGAGGGCCCGGTGGCGCCAGTGTCCGGCAGCCTCGCCTCTGTCAGTGCGCCCCAGGTTGGCTGTGGCTACAATGTAGCTTGCCATCACCAGTGTGTGAATGGGTGGATGACTGGATATGTAAAGCGCTTTGGGGTCCTTAGGGACTAGTAAAGCGCTATATAAATACAGGCCATTTCTTCAGTCCTACAAACAAATGGTGGAGAGTCCCACATATTGAACCCCCAGTGATGATCGCCCCCCTTTTTCCACATTTTGGCTAATGACATCACGACCCACATGATCAGTAGTGGGTCAAGTACCTTGAGCACCACCTCCAAAAAGGGAAGAGTTTGTGAAATGTCACAAGCCTAAAGAACTCCAATTGCCATTCTCTCCCCCCCCCCCCCCCCCCCACCCCCCAAAGCTCCCAAGGCTAGTGGTTCCGTAGTGTAGTGGTTTACACAAATTTCCTCGATTCAAGACTGGGAGGAGACACAAATCCCTCTATGGGGTTTCACCAGGACAAGAATCTGGTGTAAAAATGCCAAATCAAATATAGATGGAACTTTATTAATCCCTCGGGTAGGTTCCTGCGGGAAATCAGGGGCAATTTTAGCCCATTTTTGGGGGTGCTTCAGCACCCCCAAAAATTATCATTGATTGGGGAGATTAAAATTAATGATATATTTTTATGTGGTTCAGCCACAACTCTACTGAAACCTCAGCCAGTAATAGGTAGGCCAACTTTTGGACCGTCCAGTTGTCTGTATGACTGCCGCAGTACGTACACATTTGCACACTATCAGAAAGTGCCAAACAGCCCTGGTGGAGTGAGGAGCTGTAAAGAGAAGCAGAGTGCTCTGTTTCTAAAAATCTTTTAAGCTTGTTTCAAAGATTCTGTACAGCAGCTTTAAATGTTTTCCAAAAGCACACAGACACTTATCAGTGTTTCTCAAACTTTTTACAGTGTGGACCACCTGATAAAAATGTCAAGCTCTCCCAAGGACCACTATGAAAGCATGAAACCCATAAATCTTACAACACAAAATTAGTATTATTAAATTAGTAAAATTAGTATCTGCAGTAAAGATTTTTATTTGTAAAAATTTATTTATTTATTTATTTATTTTTTAATATGGATCTGTATTATATTATACATACACATTAAAAGTGAATCTCTGTCCAAAAAATGCACTCAGTTTACTTTTTACTCACTATGAGCATCATTCATTATTCTCTCGCAGTAATTAAGGTTAGGATATGTATTTGTTTTATTCCAATCCATTCTTCTTTTGCAGCATTTAAATAACCTTGATCAGATTTGATGGTTTTGTTACAGACTTTTCAAAAAAGTGTTTTGCTTTTCTTTCACAAATGTGGGGATTAAATTGTGTTAAAATGTACAAAACAGTGATGTCATGTTTTGAGACGAGGACCCAGGGACAGAGAGACTTGATGAATTTAAGAATCATATGATTTATCTTGCCTGGCTGGGCAGCTCTCTCTCTCAGCACCCCCAAAGCTCTAATCCTAGAATCGCCCCTGCGGGAAATTCATTTTTTTTTTTTTTTTTCCTTAGATAGATATGCAGACCAGTCTGTTGTAGTGACTCTTTATGAAGCAAAGGGAGCAGCTGAAAGAGCCCCCTGCACCCCCCTCCCCCATTCATGTTCAAGTGTATGTCTTCTTATACTGCCATTTTCTTTTTTGTTTGCTCTTACTTTCACAGGTGGACAATAAGGCCTCCAAGTCTGTGCCCGTTGTGATAACAGTTGTCATAGTCCTGATTCTGAGTATTGCAGTAGGAGTAGTCTTTGTCAAGAAATATGTCTGCGGTGGCAGGTTAGTATACCTTGGCACACAGGATTTTACTCCAGCAGATAACCTTAAGCTGTCTACAGGAAAATATGTCGAGCATAACAAACTTTATAATCTAGTTTTGAAAAAATGCTCTTCATGTTTGCTTTGCATAGTTTTCAAATGGTTGTGATTAACCTGAGCAATGTGTGAATGTGCCCTGCAGGTTCTTGGTTCACAGGTACTCTGTGCTACAGCAGCATGTTGAGGCCAATGCTGCTGATGGGATAGACGAACCGCTGGAGACCAACCACACTCAAAATGGCAAAATAGAGTTTCATGATGACTCAGATGAGGTACAGTGGCTAACTTTTCTTCCCTTTTTGGAACATGGGTAATAAGAACGAGTAGTGGTCATTAAGAATATTAGCTACTGTTAATGGTGCTTTTGGGCAGCTTCATGGTCGTAGAAACGAGTTGTTCATTACCCGTTTTTCAGCGTCAACATAATAGAAAAATAATAATTTTAAATGTTTCAGCTTTTCAGAAAATTTTCAAATAGTATGCAAGTTTTGTAGGGGAGTATAGATAACTGGTTGGTGTTTAAAGGGAAAGGTAAATGTTTGCATATGTGCCTTTGTTTGCTTACGTGTTCTCTCTGACTTCCCTGTTACGCTCTTGTCTTCTCTTTGCACAGGATCTGCTTGAATAGCAGGCACAACCTGTCAAGCAACTGAGCAACAGGTTTCTTACAGGGCCCCGTGACCTGCCGCTGTTCCTGCCGCTCTTTTTGTCTCCAGATACTATTCTTTTCACCTTTTAGTATAAACTTTGGCCTTGGCTACAGATGAAGAATCTGTCCTTCTGCTGTCATTGGTTCAGTCTGATGAATGTACAGAGGCTCTCTGAGACTAATGCCACAGTTGAGGAGCATTACAACGAAGGTCTTACTGTGTTTTGCTTCAGTTATTGATTCTGTTGAGTGAGTTTGAATCCCAAAGTTATTTATTTTTAGGAGATAAAGAAATTATGCCGTAATCTAAAGCTGGTTGTATAAATCCATCGCCACCGCATTACGGGTTCTCCCTCTCTATCACCTTGGAGTGCACCTGGAAATATTTCACACTTCTTTTCTCATGCACTTGTACATAAACCTGTTTTTCTTTGCCATTTTTTGATGTGGTATCAGTTTGGTAAGTGTTTAAAAAAGCAAAACAAAAAAAAGGTTGTTGAATGGTTGGTAATTCTTTTGGAACACTTGACTCTTAACCTAGTTTTAACAAACTATTTGTTTGTCAAAAACTGTCCTTCAATATTGAGGGCTTTATAAATTTGGGGTCTTAAGCCTGACCAAAATGTAAAATCTTGTATTTGGAATACCAGCGTCCAAATGTTTGGCACACGTCTTCTTTAAAGTAATAAGGAATGTGGAAATTTCCATGTCCATAGCATTTTATAGCAATAAAATTCTCCGTGCACATCAAAAAAAATTCTGTAGTAACATGTTATTTTTAGGTTTGTTGGATGAATCGTTGTCGTTGTGCATTAACTGCAAGGGTAGTGAAGTATGTCTGTTTCAGGACAGAAATTGTTTAAAATGTTGTCTGCAGTTCGAATTGCCTCAAGCACAAGGCCTCCTGTAATGCTAAGAGTTTGTAGTATAACATTTTTCTTAAACCTGACCTGTTGTGATGAGACAAATGATCACTGTAGTCATATAATTGTCATGTTTGTAACAATTTCAGCAGTTTTGGTACTAATCAACTTTTGCAAATTATATAACAACTGACAGATTGCAGTTCAAAGATGTTCAGAAACAAATATAGTTTTAGAGTAAAAATTACAGAATTAAAGAGTTTTTTAAACCACACAAACATATAACCAAGTTAATCAACATTATTTGGTTCTGGAAATATAGCAATATGAAAACCAACAAATCTATATATGTTGTATAGCATAACTCCTGCTGTAACCATGGCTGGATAAGAGCCAAAGCCATGCCAAGACGGTTTTGTTTGGTGGGTGGATCTCCGCATTTGAAGCTGTAGTGAACTACTGTTGTTTTTAATCAGTCTTAACGACTCTGTCTTATGTTGTTTGTTGTTTTGCACAATTATTTGTCTGTCTTGTTTTAAAGTTTAATTTATTGGTGAAAAGCTGGTTCAGAGTGCAGTAAATTGGATGTGGTTATACAAGTGCCTGGTGTGAGGACCTAATGTGTGGCCAGCATCTATTTACTGATTTTATTTTTGATTTTTGTTTTTATTTATATCATCTGATATGTAATCAGTTTCATCCTGTATGTCAGTGACATCTCTAAGTTGCACTTGTTGCCTAAGAATAATTTTTCAGCAGTAAATGTCTGTTTTATATGAGCTCCCACCGAACTGCATGTTAACTCTCAATAATACTTATATCTACAGCTGTGAAAAGAAAATGACCTGTAATAACTTGGTTATTCTTTTTTTTTTTTTTTTTTTTTTTTTTTCCTATGTTGGTATGAGATTTAATACTGGCTACTTTGACAAGAAAGTGATCTTGAATAAAAGCAGAGTGGACACAGGGTTATCATGTAGCCGCTTTACACTGGAAGAGACCTGGCGAGTTCTTATTACGACCATTTATTGCTTTAGGTGAAGGTAACACACTTTTTCTTAAAATTTAAAACTGCTGTATAAATGAAGTCATTGTGATGGTTCTGTACATATACAAGGTTACACCTTTTTATCTGATATGTTTCTCTTTTCTGTATATTTGAGACAATTTTCTTTGGGTTTGCCAATAAATTCATATGTTCCTCTATTTGTGCTGCGTGGTGGTTTGTCACTAACGGCAGTAATGCAAGAATGTGAGACTTACAATAATAATGGGTAACTGTCAACTGGGGATATTTTCACATGATTTATAAAAACCCAGTTCCAAAAAAAACAGTGCAGTGATTTGTACGTCGCATAAACCCAGATTTTATTCACAGTAGAACAAAGAAAATGCATTTGTTAGAAGACGAGGGGATGTTACACGATGGCACTCTCCTAACTTTTTGGACATTTGTTGCTACCATCAAATTCAAAATATTTTTCTTGTGATGGTACCCTGTGGTTCAGTTTAAATGTGATGTTTTGTGTCTTTGACTGTGGATGAAAAGTGGCTTTATGAGATTTGCAGATCACTGCAGACCGTTTTTGTTTACATTTTACAAAGCGTCCCAGTTTTAAGATTGTAAAGGGATAAGTTCAGAACTGTGGTTGTGTAACAACAACTGAAGTAATCATTCCTCTGGCATTGAATTGTTGATGGCCAGACTGCTTTGAGCTGATAGGAAGGCAACAAAAACCCAATAATCACTCATTACAACAAAGGTATGCAGGAGAGTATCTCTGAAGGCACAACAGTTTGGGCTGCTGATTGTGGTGAAAGGGTGTGGGAGATAATTTCTTGTCAGACTTGGGATCCCTAGAGTGTCAGATTACATCTAACCTGAGTACTGTTGCTGACTGCATCCATCCATGTATGCACAAGTTAAACCCACCAGTAGGATACCAAAGCTCAAATGATCTCAGACTCATTCCTTGAACATGACAGAGTTCACTGCACTCAGTCACCATATGTCAAACCAATAGAGTACCTCTGGGATGTTGTGGAACAGGAAGTTTTCATCACGTATGTATCATATTTTCAGCAATTGTATGACTTTATGATGTCATAATTCCTATCATGTCAATAGGGACCAAAATCTTAGAGGAATATTTCCAGCACCTTGTTGAATCTGTGCCACTAATACTTAAAGCAGCTCTGAAGGCAGAAGGGGATCCAACCCAGTACTAGCAAGGTGCACCTAATAAAGTGGCTTGTGAGTGTATTTGTCTATGTCAATAAAAATTGACATAGGGATAAACTGGGAAGTCAATACATGGGTGAAATGGGCATGAAATATCTGGACGAAAAAAATATATAAGTGCAAATATCTTTTGCACAAAGATTCAAAATAACTTTTATTTGGTAATTTGCACGACCCCAACATTGTACATGCTGAGCTAACAACACAACATGTTCTCAGATTCTATACAAAAAGTTTCCATCTGCATCAAAGAAATCATTCCCAACTTGGACTGCTGGAGAGGGCTTTTCCATTTTCACAAGCTCTTCAAGTTCTTCCTGTGTCAACACCTGTCCATCCCAACTCTCTTCATCCTCCTCTGTAAGGTCACTGTCATTAGTGCTGCGTTCTGTTGTTTCTGTCACTGTGGCATCTTCACTAATACCAGCTGCAATGTGTGTGGGCTGAACAGTAACAGGGACAGGACTCTTAGCTAGGGAACGTGAGCCATGACCTTGAATCACCGGAGTCTGATTAGCCACAGGGATCAAAGCACCTTCTGTGCTTCCAGGTGGGAGTATGGCTTGTGAGTTCCTTTCGGGAAGTTTCAACCTGTCCTGCTGTGTCCTAGCACCTGAAGGCAGCACCTGCTGGCTCATTTTAGCCATTACTTTTGCATTCTGCTTGGCTTTTCTTTCAGGAGAGGGGACGAATTTGCTTCTCAGGACTCTCAGGATCACATCATGACTGACAGAGAAGCCTTCAGCCAGACGCTCTACTGTCCACTCATTTGGCTGATTTTGCTTCAGATGTCTGAAAGTTGATTGAGATTTCATATGAGGCTTAATTTGAAACACTTCTTAGTTTACTGTCTGGACAAACTTAACACTCATTCTCACCTGATCTGCTCAATGGCATCCCAGGTTAACCTCCTCTCTGGAGCTCCTGATGGTGTCATCTGCCTCCTCAATATGTGATACTTCACAGTCTTCTGTCTTTTTCTTTCTTCCCTGAAACAAATCCCCAGAATACTTCATATATCTTGTCATAAAGACACCATATATTTATTATTTAACATAGTTTTACACTGGAGAAATGTGTGAAAAGTCCTATTGAATCTTACTGAATTAAGGCTTGCAGTTTGTCCTCCACGTCCTCCAGTTCGAGTTCTCCATTAGATGTCTGATCGCTGTATCCTGGTCTGCTCGATCCTCTGTCTGCCTGCGCAGGGCCCTGTCCCATCCGTGCCTTGCTGGCCCCTCTGCTTGCAAATCGGCAGTTGGTAGCGCTCACTGAGGAAATCAGAGATGGAGCACCAAACTTGGAGAGGAGGGAGAGTATCTGCACAGACCTGGCCATGCCAATAAACGATGTGTCGTCCTTTTATTCCTTTCGTTTTTCTTTTCTTGTTTTTAGGGAGTCACTTAGGTGTCATGAAAACAAAAACTTATTTTACTATAAATTAAAATTAACCTTGCTGCTCACGCACTCATGGCACCACTCATAGAAGTACTTCCGCAAACACTGGGCTCATAGCATAAAATCGGCGCTCTACTGCCAACTAGCGCTACGGAGGTAACATTATTACGTGTCCCTGTACTGAACAAAGGTGATTACCTGAACCATAACACTACTTAAATTGGACGCGTTGCAGGTTTGACGGTACTGATGCTGGATTAATTTCCACTTTTAACATGATCGAATACCAGTTAACATAAATAATACAAGTCAGGAGAAGTCTGCTGAAATATAAAAACTCAAACTAAATGGCGACATCTGCCGAGGGGACAGGGACACTGCACGCTGCCTCGCCCCCCTGTTCAAGTGTCACGCAGCTGCGCACCTCTCTCCCAGTCGCCGTTGTTTCATTTGCGCCATTTTGTCCGCTCACTTTGTTGATTGGGCTTTAGCAAGCTGTACTGGAGCCAATCAGAGGGAAACCGGACAGCGAAGATACGGTAAGGAAGCCCCGATTGAAGGCATTGGTAGTTGTCAGCACGGATTGGTTTGTCATGGACCAACCAAATTACTAACCCTGCTTAATGCAAAAAACTCAAATTGCAGTTTGATTTCGACCGCTGCGTCCCAAGACCTACAAATAGCTTCATGTTTCTAGCGTTGGCCACCGCGAGGAAACATGATCCTCGCTTGGTCCACAAGCCTTAGCTAGCGTTAGCTCCTTCGCTAAAATATCGTTTCTCGAACAAAGATCGGGTATAAAGCCACCGTTCGACCGTCAGCAAACGCTGCCAGGTACATTATAATGAGCTGTAATAAACAAGCTGCCCACAAGAAAATATACACGTTCGGAGTTTACGACACAAATGGCATCCTTATGCGCTTTCTAGAATTTACCACGCTTTTAGCTAGCGGACTGGCGCTAGCCGTGTTAGCTTCCCCACTAAAATACCCGCTAAATAAAATTCCCCTTTAAAGGAATCCAGCAGCTGACACAGCTGTGTCCTCCTGGGGGGATTATGTTTCAGCTGAAATTCGTAGACTTCACATTTGACACAGTGCGGCACAAGTCGGTGTGAGGAAGCAGTAGGTCCTATTTAAATATTGAGAACAATAAATTGAAAACACGTAGATATCGGTTAAAAAGACGGGGTTTTTTGCCGTCGAAAAAAATTATCATTTGTTTACGTATAAAATGCACTGTAAACCATAGAAATCCAATATTGGTTCATTTGTATGTTTTGTCTTTGCCTCATCAGGTTTTTCACGGTAAAAAGCCATGGAGCAGTACACCACTGCCACCACTACTACTGGAGAGCAGATTGTTGTTCAGACAGCCAATGGACAGATCCAGCAGCAGGTGAGCTTAGGGTTGACAATTTTATTGTCTAGCTTTTAATAAATAATATCTGATTCTCACACCCAAAATTTTAATCTGATGTAAAATGTATAGAAGTCCATTACTGTATATAGTAACCATTAAGTCTAATATACCCTACTAAGCTATAGTACTTTTTCCTTTGGGAAGGTACGATCTGTGCAGTCTGCAGTTCTGTTGAAGAAAGACGTTGAATCTATTTAATTATTCTTGAAAAATAATTTATTTCTGTGCATTTTATTTTCCACGCTGCATCAAATTAAAGTTGATTACGTTGATTAAACGTCATGAGGTGGAGGGTGGTTCCCTATTTTTTTTTTTTTTTTTTTTTTTTTTTTTTTTTGCTGGGAGTTGGAACCCTATTAGTTAGGTTGCTTAATATTTCTGCTAAGTACTCTTTAAAATACCAGAATAGGGAGGATGGAGTAGGTTTAAGTTTATTAGATTGATCAGTATTGCTGAACTATGAAATATTTTGGGTGCAGTGTATTTTTTATATACAGGTATAACAGAATAGCTTTAGTGTTGTTGTTTATTTAAACTTGAGTATGAACTTATACAAAATGCAGCAATATATTAAACAAACAGTTTTATTGATTAAAAAACACTATATCGGATTCATATCGGTATCGGCAGATATCCAAATTTATGATATCGGTATCGGACATAAAAAAGTGGTATCTCTAGTAAAGACTAATAAAAAAGTCACATTGTAAAAGACAACTAGTGACAATTTCTCAACGATATATAGCTGTATTTCACAATAATGCAAAATAACATGTATAATAATTTTTAACATGAAATCCTCAGTCACAAACATGAAGAAGATGCTATTTTCATTCAAGTTTCATGCTAGATTGAGACATGACACACATTTATACCACAAAAATATTAATAATCTAAATAGAACAGATCTTTTCTAATTACTCTACTTATAACCAAGAACATAATTGTTTAAAAATATGCAAACTTTTTTATCTTTTCAGGTCAAATTTTTAAGGTAATCATGTTCAAACTTTGTTTGAGTTTTCATTGTGCAGATTCTTTCTGCCTAAAAGGCAGAAAACTGGGTTTACTGGCCTTTTAAAATAAATAAATCTAGATATATTTCAAACATGAAGCTAACACTTCAAAGCAGGCATTATAGATATGTCCAAGCCTCAAACCATATAATTTTTAGGCAAATCGGAAATGGTTGAGTATACATTGTTTTTTAAAAAAAAAATGATGATTTGAGATGCAATAATCCAGTTCCAATATATTTTCTTGGTACTTTGTTGTTGAGTCTGTATATATGAGTCTGTATCCTGCCCTGCCTGCAGACACAGGGCACAGTGACGGCTGTGCAGCTGCAAACAGAGGCGCCAGTGGTGACGGCCTCAGGCCAGCAGGTGCAGACACTCCAGGTAGTGGTGTCACCGCCGCCCTGTGTCAGTGTCATGACTGTTTCACAGCCTACCGGTTTGCATGCCATAGCCAGGGCTGTTTGTATTTTTATTTTTCCAGGACCCATCTGTGCTGTTTGGTTCATCATTTCCCTCCCAAGCATGTCTTGCAACTGCACGTTCCTCAGCACAGTGTTTTCTGTGTCAGCCTCCGGTTTTTGCTTTTGCTCTCATGGCTGTCTAAACTGAGTTGTGCTTGTCTCTTGCTATTAAAAGCAAGTTTAGAAAGTCAGATGTTCTTGTTCTCAAGTGCGATGGCTGTGGAGAAAAATATGCAGAATATACAACAGAACAACCTTCTGAGGTCTGCATGGATCCACATCCATTACTGGCTGCCACTGTTCATCATAGTCTGATATTTTTCTTACTGTTGTGCTGAATAATGTCAGCAGGTACCTTTGCCCTTACAATTTTACTTCCTGTCATGCTGCTGCTGCTGCCACAGACCATAAGTTGTACGCTGTGGTCACTTTATGGTATAAGATGAAATATCAGTACCAAGTTGAACATGTGAATGCAAATTAATTTTACCAACATCTTGACCACAAAGGTACAGGAAGCAAATTCCGTTCTTGTAAGCTCTTGTTTCAATAGCAGTATGGCTGTAAATACAAGACCTAAATTCTACATGCAGAAGTTTTGTATTTTTCTGTAGCCTAAGCTCATGAGAAAAATGATTAAACATACACTAGATACATTGGGTCCAGAAATAATCTATGCTATATAACAGGATGCTTTCATGTTTGTATTTTAGGAAACCATAAACGTGAGATCAACAAGTGCTTTTATCCACAGTGTAGTATCCTGGATGTTTCTCATGTCATACCACTTGCATGCAGCTCTGCAAGTCACAAGAGACACCGAGACGAACACTGTCAGTGCTGCTATAATAGCTGTCTGAATCTCCCTGTAGGTCCAGGGACAGCCTCTGATGGTTCAGGTGAGCGGTGGACAGCTCATCACATCGTCAGGGCAACCCATTATGGTGCAGGCCATGTCAGGGAGTCAGGGTCAAACCATAATGCAGGTCCCTGTATCTGGTGCTCAGGGACTACAGCAGGTAAAGTATCTAAATTAAATTATACATTGTTCTCTAAAGCAACACTGTTTACTCTGGAATAATATTAATAGTAAACTAACTAGTATAGATTTGGAAGTAAACGCTGAAGTTTGAGAAGCACGTTGTACACTGAGTAGGTTTTTTTCCCCTTGTTGTTATTTTTAGTGTTTATGTAAGATTAAGTTGATAGCGAGGTAGCAAAGTGTACTTTTTTTCCATGTTTATCCTTGTTATTCTGTTTGCTGTGGTGTTGATCTATAATCCAGTTAACCACTGTTGATGTTTTTGTACCTGTCTGTAGATCCAGCTGGTGCAGCCAGGTCAAATCCAGTTGCAAGGTGGTCAGACTCTGCAGCTGCAGGGCCAGCAGGGTCAGCCTCAGCAGATCATCATCCAGCAGCCCCAGACCGGCATGACAGCTGGACAGAACCAAGTACTAAATTTTGAAAAAATTAAAAAAGCAAAAACCCAAGCTTCTTATTTAAAAATCTATTGAATAAATAAATCCCCATAAAATGATGTAAAGTAATTTCCCCCCTCTCTATCAAGGGACAGCAGATCAGCGTGCAGGGCCAACAGGTGGCACAGACAGCTGATGGACAGACCATCGTCTACCAGCCTGTCAATGCAGATGGTACTGTCTTGCAGCAGGGTAAACTAGGCTGTCCTCCAAAATTTGTGTTTGACTTCTGCTATTTAGACTTTCTAAATAGGAGCATGGGTGAGTTGTCATGTTCAAAAAGTTTTGGGATGATTATCTGTTTTCAGGAATGATCACAATTCCAGCTGCCAGCTTGGCAGGTGCCCAGATTGTACAAGCAGGGAGTGCCAACACCAACACCACCAACAGCGGCCAAGGCACTGTGACCGTCACCCTGCCCGTCTCTGGCAACATGGTCAATGCAGGTGGAATGGTCATGGTAAGGCCCTGTGCAGAGGTACCCAGCACCTTATTACCTTTGTTTTTCCTAATCTAGACTCTCACATGGGTATATGGTAAAGGTCATGGGCTTAAACATATATTTTTTATGAATGATCACTGGTGTTTTCATAGGTCAGTTATAATTATAGCTCACCTTATCAAACCCTAAAATGAACACGTCTAGGTTTGTTTAACCCCCCCTGTAAACCTGTGGTCCTTCTAAACAGGTGATTTTTGGATACATGCTCTTCCCGGGCTGTATCCATGTTAAATACAATTCACATTAGCATTTTGTTCATAAGTAAAACTAATAATGTTTTGGAAGTTTCATTATTGGTGCTTATATTGCCTGAAAACAACAAAGCATAAATAGGGTTCCTTGAATTTAAGTCCACATTTAAAAGATGCCGTGTTCACTGCATAGACTGTAATCCTAATGACGTGAATGGTCATCCAAATCCGGCTTGTCTTTGAATGCTACCCATTTTGTACAAACAGTAGTTGATGGTCAGTTTCATTGTGTCATTTTGCTCTGGACTTTTCAGGTTGGGCAGCTTGCATCCTTAAGCTAGTAGTTAGTAGAATAAACTGACATTGTGAAATTTCCTGGCAGTGGAGACCCAGTATGCAACTGTTGGGGAGTCTAAATAAGAATGACTTAAAACATCTGTATGGGTGTGGAAGAGCAGTGTGAATTTTTTCTTTTATTTGAATGGATTGATATTTGTCTTTTTGTGAGTAGGATCTGTTGTAAAATGCGTGACATATTAAGCACTGTGTCTTTGTCTTTTCCTTCAATCAGATGGTACCTGGAGGTGGCGGCGTTCCCACAATGCAGCGAATCCCATTGCCAGGGGCTGAAATGCTTGAAGAGGAGCCACTGTATGTCAATGCCAAACAGTACCATCGCATCCTAAAGAGAAGACAGGCTCGGGCTAAGCTGGAAGCAGAGGGCAAGATTCCCAAGGAAAGGAGGGTAGGCCATTTCTGTCAAACGTATAGACTTGAGAGGGGGGGGGAGAACCCTATATATTTAAATTCTTCTGTGTTGTACTCTGTGTGTGATTTTTAGTGATGGGCTTGTTGTGAACCAAATTTTAATGTGAGTAATCCACCTTCTTCCTGTCTAGCAGAAATATCTACATGAGTCTCGCCATCGTCATGCAATGCAGCGTAAGCGGGGAGATGGTGGTCGTTTCTTTTCCCCTAAGGACAAGGAAATGGGTCTGGGATTATCACAGGTAGGCAGCTGTGTGTAGAAAGAACATAGCAACTCAAGCCTATAATGCTTGTTGCAAATTGTCATACACTTAAAACTGTGAGATTTTAAGTGTATGAGCTCAATTTGCTTTTGTTACCTCCCATTTCTGCCCTTCTGATGCAGGATGTCGCCCAGGCAGCAGCAGATGAGACAGTGGCTCAGATGATCCGAGTTTCATAGCACTGTCACTGACATCATCACTTCTTTCTGAACTCTACCCTGCCTGAGATTCTTCATCGCAGCTGACCTCCTGCCACCACTTTTTCCTTTCATCTGTACTTCCTCCTGCCTCACCGCCATACACCAAACCACAGTGCTACCACTGGGCTTTTTCTGTTGTCTCTACTCCTACACTGGTCTTCCAGGGAGCTGGCTGTATGGCTGCTGAGACTATGAACTTTTCTGGCCTTGTTCATCCAAAAAAATGGATGCTGTCATGCTCAGCTTATCTGGTTGAGCACTAAGGACCAGCTTTTTATTTTCGTAAGCATTAGTTTTGAAAATAACGAAGCTAGTGACAGGAAATGACAGCCATGAAGCCATCATGTCAGATCCTGGTCTGTTTGAAAATGAGATTTTTGTCACCAGTGGATGCTTTTTGGTTTAAATATTTTTTGTAAATGGTACCTGTTGTGTTTTTTTTTCCTTTTTCTTTTTTTAAAAAGAGATATTCTTTATGCATTGATGCTACACTGCTGTTCTTTATGTAAGCGCCCTTATTTTGGAATTTCATCTTTTTAAACCCACATAGCGCAGGGGTGGTCTCAGCATGCCCTGTGTTCACTGAGTAAAAACAGAAATGTAATACTAATGTGAAGATTTTGTACAGCCATTACTTCCCCAATGTGTTTGGAATACCTACTGATTTGCCCAGTTGTGTGGATGCATTTTATACAGTTAGTAGTTGGTGTTTGTTGGGAAAAAAGTAGTTCAGTGTTGCATCACCTTACGCACTCTTATCCACGTAGTTACATCTTCATCGTTCAGTCCGTCTAGGTGGTTTTTTTTCTTCTTTGTTTGAATTGTTTTTTACCTGTCAGATGCAGTCCTGCAATGTTATTTTTTTTTAAATAGTACTCTGACATTGTATTCATGTAACCTTTGTCAATTAAATTTTATTAAGTGACTCAAGGTTATAGGTGGATTCTTCTGTTTTTTTTTGTTTTTTTTTTACTCCCTGATTGTGTAGAGTTCAGACTGTCATCTATTTATTTAAAATGTCCCCTGAGTCTTAGCCAATGCCATGTAGTTTTGTTTGCATTATAATGCCTTGGATGACATTTGCTGGAATTTTTTTTTTCACAACTATGTTCATTAGAAACTGTTTTTCTCTTGTTGCATGAGTATAATTGTCAGATATTTTGGACAAAGTAACATACATTTCAATTTTTGATAAGGATGATTAAAATTCTGTGTATAGTCTGTGAAACCTTTGTGCACTTATTTCATTTTTTTTTTTTTTACTCTCATGTATTTAATTTGTTCATAATGAGATGTCCAGCATTGTGCAAAAGTCTTGAACCAGCCCTCATTTTCATATTTTGCTAGAAAAATGGGGAATAGGTGTAAAGCTTGTTTCAAAACCAACATGTTTTGAAACAATCAAAAAATAGCCCACAGCTTCCCAAAGCAAAAGCTGTTTGTGAATATATTTTATGTAGCCAAAAGTTCCAAAACAAAATATATTCAGTTTGCTATCACAGGAAAAGGAGGAGTAAGGAGTTATCTCATTATATGATTCTTTGATTAAAAAACAAAACTAAAACTACCAGATTTTCAAGATGTTTCTAACTGATGATTGAGTGACTACTACTTAGGTCATAATATTAGTAATTGGGGGTCAAAAGTGGTGGTGGATAATCATTTGTTGAACTTAAACTATATTGTGACATATTCTGAAACGGGGATGAAGTTCAGGTTTTTCACCTTGAACAGTATAAAAATATCAGGGAAGAGGGGAAAAAGTGGGGAATTAATTAATATGCAGAGTAACAGTGATGTTTGATGCTGACTAGCAAAGTAGGGTTTGTACAAGTTGATGAGAGTACATTTTGTACGTCTATGTAAGTCTTACTCTGTGAACAGTAGCCTCCAAATAACTAAATTAAAGGTCACATTTGATCAGTATTACAAATACCTACCTGCCAACATTCTAGTGGTTTTATGATTGATTGATGCACACTGGCCCACTAGAGACAACAGAGACCTGCTGATATAGACCTTGTATAGAAATGCAATCAAAAGAGAGCCTTTGGGTCTTGGGGTCAAGGAAGAACGAAAGGACACCTACAGAAAGAAACTGGAAATCCACTCCAGCAGAACAATACCAGTGATGTGTAGAGTGGAATGGGGGAAATAACTAGGTTTAAGGTGACAGAAAGACAAACTGGGCCAAATGGAGAGAGCAAACGAGTTTAACGTTTTTTTTCAACAGGTTTAGTTCACACTAAGCTGCTGCTACCTACAAATCTTGGAGTCCACACCTGCTCTGTCTTAGTGATTTGCCCTTCTTTTCCCCAATTGAACTCCATGGATCAGATTCCTCCATATTTGATTAACACCCTCTGCTTGACTGTGACATCTGGCCAGGTAAGGAGACAGCTGGAGAAACTGCAACAGGGCAAGGCATCAGAGCTAGCCATCTGTCTGTGATCCTGCGTAACATTTATAATACGAAACAGGAGATGGTAAAGAAAACATCCTGTCTGGTTGGCTGCCCTCATTTCACATTAATATGATGAATGTGCTGGGGAGACTAGACTCATCCCACCTGAGAAGGCTGGTGAAAATAACTCTTGACCCATATAAAGAATTTCAGAAATATAGGATATATAAGGCCTTTATTATCTTATTACCTTTGAAATTGCAAATACAGAATTCTGGTCCTGCTGCAGTCTTAAAGAATTTTAAATTCAGTTAATTATCTTATTCAGTAAGGCAGCTGAAACAAAGTAGTCATGCGTAGTCGTGTACATTTAGCCGGAGGTTGACTTTAGTTCCCCTTTTCCCTGAACAGGACCTCCCAGGTAAAGCATCGCGATTAGCAAACTCTGCCAATCAGGGGCTGTAGCTTGCGGACGCTGGTCCCCGATCAGCCAATCATTAAAAAGTGGGCGGGACTTGTGTTAAGCGCGCTACGCTGATTAACAGGGGGCTGTATAACAGTCAAGTGTAGCACTAAGCATAAAAAACAGAGCAAAAGAAAAAAAACTGCAGTGCTGAACATCTGACATTTTAGTCTCACAAATGACGAATAAATTATGTAATTTATTTCCTTATGGGTAGCGAGGCCTCAGCCGTTACACATTCAGCAGTCACTTTCCTGTCCACTGGAGCTAACTGGCTTATCACCGCCTACACACTGCCCACTGGTTTGTCTGACAGCCTCAACAAAACGCCCCCTCCCTCCCTCACCTTGGGAGATGTTGCCGTCTGTGGATGACAGCAGACCTGCAGGACCGAAGCAAGTGGCCGTGCGAGTCTTTTAGAAAGTAGATAAGGGAGAAAAAAAGCGTCATATCTAGTGAAGTGGGCTACTTTGTTAGCTTTGCTCCGTGGTGTAGTGCTTCAGCGTCGGTTCGGTCATTTTTAAGCCACGAAGCTTTAGCCAAGAGAGCAAGAAGGCGAAGCTAAGGGTATTAGTTTCAACTCAATCCAGAACCGGCTTTTGTTCCCCCCCCCTCTCCTCTCCAGTAACAGTATCGATATCACTCGGATGCAATGACAGACACAGTTGTGGACAGCAAGACGGAGGTTAAACAGGGCACGAAATATGTCAAGGAGACCGAAAACGTTGCGGAAAAATATTCCGTGTTGACTGTCAGCAAAAACAGCAGTGATGTGAATATGAACGTTGGAGAAATGACTTCCGCAGCGTTCACCGCAGTCCCCACACTGAAATCCGTCAAGAAGGTAAGAAACGTGATGCTCCCAGCAGTCACTGCCATTGGGCACAGACACAGTAAGGAGGGGATTTCACGTTGGTACGCATCGTGCTGCAGTGAAGTCCAAGTGTAGGCAATGTAATGTACTGTGTTGATGTATTGTTAATAAGGTGCAGTGTGAATGTCTGCTCCAAAGTTGTCATTGGGAATTTTGTTGGAGCTTTAATGCATTCTTGAATGATGGACACTCCATCTCAATGTGAGGTGGGAAGTGCAAAAATAATCTTAAACATTTAAAGTACCCATATTCATGTATCTTAGAAGCCAGCTATTAAGGAAAGCTTTGCTAACTGTCTCATATGTAGTGTTACTCTAATAATACCTTCTACTGTGTTATTACTGGGGTAAGAACATATAATTTTAAAGACAAGATGATTGTTAAAATCTGTCTTCAAGTTGCCTTCCCGTCTGTTTAAAGCACAATGTCAACATTATGCCAGCAGGCAGGAAACAACTAAAAGCCAAGCTGAGCTCTTAAACCTCTGATTTAAGACCTCAGCAAAGTGCAGAACTACTGTGTGAGGGCTAACGCAACTGAGTCTGTGGGGTCCCCCAGTTGAGTAGGGGGTATTTAATCAGGTGTACCCTTGTGTTGTGGGGGAAAAAAATAAATCCACCATAAACTGTAGTTTACAGTTACAGAACCTTGAGATTTGCAAATGTGTAATAACATGGGAACTGAACCTAAACTTTTATCACATTAATGTGTAGTGAGCTCTATATCTGTCTTTAATTAGTTCTCATGTGCAGGTAATGAGGACATCATCAGTGTTAGTTGGAGGAAAGGCATCATGAACATGCAAAAGCAGCACAGGGTGCACCTGTGAGAAGAACCTGTGAATGTTAAGTTTCTTGCGTGTTATATAATCTGAGAAAACAGCAAAAATCCACATGAGGTGGCTCTTCACAGCATCTGGTACCGGCTAGTGGATAATCATGGAACTCCTGATTAGAGGCTTCTTTGTCTGTTTCTCAGAACAAACCTGCTCAAATCTCTGCAGACTCTTCTACCAGGGAAGTTTTTCTGATCATATGAGACTGTGTCACAGAGTGGTGATTAAGCCCTCTCGAACTTTTTAGTTATAATGTCTGGCAACTGTGTTAGTAATATCAGATATATTTCAGTTCCTCAAGGTGACCTCTGACTTCTAATACCCGTGGTTCTTTGGGGGTGACTTTGCCTGTGTTTGACACCTATTTTTATGATTCACACATCTGTGTTATGACCTAATGTTAGCTGCTTTGCACTTTTAAATACTCGCATATACACTTATCAGTCATAACATTACGACCACTTGCCGAATATTGTATTGGTCCCCCTTTTGCTGCTGACCCACTGAGACATGGACTCCACTAGACCCCTAGAAGGTGTGCTGTGATCTCTGGCACTAAGATATTAGCAGCAGATCCTTTAAGTCCTGTAAGATGTGAGTTGGGGCCTCCATGGATCAGCCTTTTTTGTCCAGCACATTCCACAGATGCTCAATTGGATTGAGATCTGAGGAATTTGGAGGCCAAGTCAAGATGTCAAAATTGTTGTGGTCCTCAAACTATTTGTGGCAGGGTGCATTATCCTGCTGAAAGAGGCCTTCAGGGAATACTGTTTCCATGAAAGGGTGTACATTATCTGCAACAATGCTTCGGTGGTATATCTCAAGGTAACATCCATGTGGATGGCAGGACCCAAGGTTTCCCAGCAGAACATTGCCAGCGTAGGGCTGGTTTGCTCTCCTCCCCTAGTGCATCCTGGTGCCAGGTGTTCCCCAGATAAGTGCACCCTGCCATCCATGTGGTATGAAAGAAAATTATACCACATAGAAAATTATTCATCTGATGCTCATGTGCCCATTGTTGGTGCATTTGGGGGTACAGGGGTTCAGCATGGACACCCTGACTGGTCTGCAGCTATGCAGCCCTATAAACAACAACCTGCAATGCTCTGTGTACTCTGACACCTTTCTGTCAGAAAAATCTTCATCAGTTTGAGCTACAGTAGTTCATCTGTTGGATTGGACACACAGGCCAGCCTTCACCCCCCACATGCCTCATTGAGCCTTGCCCTCCAATGACCTTGTCGCTGCTTTGCCACTTTTCTTTCCTTGGACCAGTTTTGATAGATACTGAACACTGCAGACAGGGAACACCCCACAACAGCTGCAGTTTTGGAGATGCTCTGAAACGGTTGTTTACCCTTCATAATGTTCCTTGTCAAACTCAAATCCTTACACTTTTCCATTTTTTTCTGCTTCTAAACTTTGAGGACAAAATGTTCAATAGCTCTCTGATATATTCCACCCACTAACAGGTGCCATGATGAAGAGATAATCAGTGTTATTTACTTCACCTGTCAGTGGTCCTAATATTAAGCCTGATTAGATTTAGATATACCTTGCTACTACCAGGTTGGATACCCCTATCTTAAGTCTGGCATAGATTCAGCAAGGTGCTAGTTCATATTTATCATGTATAGCATCACACAGTTACTGCAGATTTGTTGAATGCACACCTATAATGTGAATCTCCCCCGTTCCACATTCCAAAGGAGCTCTATTGGATTGAGATTTGGTGACTGTGGAGCCCATTTGAGTGCACTGAACTCACTGTGAAGCCAGTTTGAGATGATTTGAGCTTTGTGAAATGGTGTGTTGTACTGATGGATGAACCCATTAGAAGATGATTACACTGTATTATAAATGGGATGGACATCAGCAGCAGCAGCAGCATTACTCAGGCAGTCTGTGACATTTAGACGATGTGTTCAAAGTGTGCTAAGAAATCTCCCCACATCACCGATGTGAATTGTTTTGAACTTTAGCATGTATTATTAGCCACATGTATTTGCCTAAATTCACTAACTTGCTGCCATGTGATTGGCTGATTAGATATTTGTGCATAACAGGTGCATGAAATGAAAATATCGGCTCATATGTGTTTTAACAAAGAGTATTTCAGCACTCAGGAGTAAACTTACTTCATGCCACCTCAAAAACACAAATGCACAAGTGGTCTCGAGTTCTGTCTTATTACGTAATCAGGGTTGAGCTTACTTTTTTTGTATGATGCCTTAAAGATCCACTTATTAGAATTCTGTAAGGCTCATCAAAAAACAGTGTTCAGACTGAAACATCTGACTTACCTTGTTAAAGGAACAGTAGGTTTTTCTCGCCCTTAAACTCACTCATAAGTAAGCTACAAGCAATGTATCATTACGCAGTGTGGAAAAATTGCACTAGGTATGTTTGTTATTCCTGTCATCTTGTCTTTGTGGCTGGATTTGTGAATTGAGTAAGTTTAACCAAAGTGTGTTTATAATAATTGATAAATAACTGAATAATAAAAACACCTGTTTTCTCAACATCGTAGATTTCAAGCTGCTAGCTCACAGAATGCAATAATGTGTGGACTGTGAGCCGCCTCAGGGTGCCTGATGAGAACATATTGGATTGTAGGAATGTGAACTGTGCTTATGAAAACAAAGCACTGTGTTATGAATAAATGTGAGAGCCCGGTGTCAAACTGAGCAGTCTGTTTGCTTAAAAAAAAAAGAAGAATGATTAAAGAAATTACTGTAAATGACTGGAAAGAGTGTCAATCTGATTGAAATCACGATAAATGACATATTGAAAAGAAGACTTAGAACTCAGCAGAACTACTACATTGAAAGGTGACGTGAGTAAACAAAGTCAATGCTACAAATTAAAAACGAGTGAGTTAGCGTGAGGGCAGATGAGTCAGAGAACACCAATCCTCTGCCTCCTCTCTCTCTGAATCCATCTAATGGTTATGTAATACGCCCCCTGGGAATGGGACTTGCTCACCGTGAATCTGTTCATGCATCATCATATTTATCTGATTCCTGTGGGCTGCTTTGTAGGATCTGAAATGTGATGATACCTTAGCTTCACTATCTCATCCTGCGAGTCTGCCAACATTATGGAAGAGATTCATGAAGGTCAAACATAACTTTTCCGCTCCTGGTAAGTGGTAACGAAGACTGGAAAATGTAGTGTGGTAAAACAGCACAGCAAAGAAAATGGGTAAAGTTAAAGGTGAAGCAGGGGCTCAAGCAGGGATGATTTGGGTTGCCCTGCTGCCAGAATCGGATACAGAGACATTCACATTCATCTCTAAAGACACAGACATGAGTGTGCTTTGAAAAAATGTAAAGATAAAATGTACCAGGTACATTCTGTGTTACATGTGTAAACTTACAGTCATTTCCAGTGAAGGAAAAGTCATCATAAGGTTAAAAATAAAGCACATTCAGTAGTTTTACCATTTTCTATGTTCTAGGTTTTGCCCTTGGCATTCACTAAGTACAGTACAGGTACAGTTTAATTACAGTATTTGTTATCAGGAGTTTGGATTTCTTAATAAACAGTGCAGTAAGATAATCCAGGGGAAAAACAACTTGACAGTAAGATTAGGATTCTGAACTGCTTTAGGACTTATGCTCTTTACTTATGTAAAGGTTGGATAGTCTTGGAGAAAGGATTAGTAGAGTTGTATTTTTTTCACAACACTGTAATCGGTCATGCATGTGTTGATCTAAACAGGTGCCTTTGCGCACCAAACGAAGTACCCTGATTTGAAAACTGCAACTGGACTTCACTCCTTTGAGTGTGTCACTGCACCATTTTTACTTATATAAATATTGCAGGCCACATGTCTTTGAACCTGTTTTAATCACTGTGAGTAGTCTGTATACAAAGATCAGGTGATGTGGATAAGACTGTATGCCTTTTCCGCAGGGCAGTGATTTAGAGCACTAGCTGTGTCTGACTAAGTAGCTAGCGTCGCCTTATGTCAGGCCTACATTGAGCCCTTACAACACTGACTGAAAGTCACACTCCACAGCTTAAGTCTTTGACCTGGCCTGCTATCTAGGAGAGAAAGGGTATTTTTAGCTTTAGGGACTGCATGGGACACGTATTGATGCAGCAGAAGGCTAATGGAAACAGAGTTTAATTCCTTCTGTCAATCTCTGTTTACCTTAGTTGTGCAAATCAGGCGCATAGGTGTAAAATAAGAGCTGAGGCAAATTTGTTTATTACTTTGTGTGCACGTGATTTTGAAACGGTTCTCGTTCGTGCGCAACCTACATATATACCTGAATCTTTTTGCATGTGCTGCCTCAGCAATTAAAAACTCACCATAACATACAACCTGCAGATTTTAGCGTTAAGTTTTCAAGGGCATAACTGGAGAGACTAAAGAGAAAGAGAAGCTTGGTTGGAATAAACCCTCCCTTTCTCTTTAGGTCTTTCTCTCTCTCTCATTCTCTCTCCAGGTTGGCCATTAGAAATCATGATAATAGGTGGGAACCTCCCCCTGGCTCTGCCTGGGAGTGTTCTGGGATAATAGCATCAGGGACACCTAGTACTACTGCACAGAGGACACACAGCAACAGGCAGATAGGCTGGAAAACGGAAGAAACAATGGCACACAAGCATGGGCATGGGCATGGGAGAGAAAGGGTGAGTTGCTGCTAATGTATCACTGAGAACTTCTTCTAGATACTAGATAGCTCAAACACACAGGAGCCTTAGTATTTTTTGGCAGTCGCAGGTTTTTGTCTTCTTCCTGCAGTTAACAGAAACTTTTTTTTCCCCTTGAAACATAAATTTCAGTTTACCTGCAGGGAGTAGCGCAATTTTTCCTAGTAAACACCAAGGTTATTCACACAGGTTCCCCGTGTAGGCGTAGTGGAAACATAATGCTGTCTTCACCAACGCTGAGTAATTCATCATTAATTCGATTAGCCTCTTGATTTTGGTCTGAATATTGAGAAAGAACAATTCAGTAAAGCTCAAGAGACTGTGTGAAATGTCTGTTGAATCCTCAAGGCTGCAAAGTGATGCAAAGTAAACATAAAAGTACTCATGTTGACATATTTTGCGAACATATGAGATGGAGCACACTCACAGTTGTGAAAACAGAGACATGCAGAGCTCTCCTGAGCTTAGCCTGTCTCACAGGCTTCTTGAGTTTCTTTATACCGACACGGTAGGTTTCTGAAGCCCAGGTGTCACTGCTCATGGAAAGAGGCGTTGTGGGTTAAAATGCTGAGTAAATAAGGTTAGTTTTGACCACACATTTTAAGTTAATGAAGATCATTGTAATTAGGATAAAAGCAGAGAATTAAAGTTATGGTTATGTTGGGGTGTTTTCCCTAGTGATTGTGCATTATGCTGATGCTAGCCCATTCAATCAGCCTCAGCTTTTTGGGGGATTTTGTTGATGTGAAGTCATGTGTAGCTGTTGCATCCACCCGTAAAACGTTCTATCAGAACTAAATTTGTATGTATAAAGAAAATCTGTTAATTTGATTTTGTTCCAGTAATGCGTTATTACTCTTCATAATTGTTAAGAGTACACTCTACCTGAAGGACATAGCTACAGGTTGATGTATGTGCAGTGTACACACACATACTCGAGTGTGATCCGACTCACTCTTGTTAATCTGGGATACATGTGTTCCCGGATTCTTCATCTGTGTGTTGTGTCAACTCTGTCAGTCTGCACTTGAGTTTGCAGTCCAAACACATGATATGAAGATTTAAATAGGAGACAGAGGGAATTCTGTGCATTGCCACAATTTATCACTGACTCATAGTAAATGTTTATGGTAGAGTTGTGTAAAGATCTATCCTTCTGAAATCCTCACTCCTCGACTGCATGACCATGAAGACTACGAAGAATTAAAAAGCTCAAGAAATAAGAATACCTTTGAATAGGTGTCATGAACTTTGGACATGGTCAAGTGAACAATTTTCTTGTAACATTTTTCATGGAAAAAAGTATTTTGTGCGTGGACACTAGGCATGCTTTTATGACATTATACAATGTTGTGATGTTAAACAGTGTTGTGAGGAAGACACGTGGCACAATATCATGGATGAGGTCACAGACTTTACACAAAGACACGGGTAGAAATTATTGGAAAGGCAGACAGTGATAGTACATAGTAATGTTTAGGTAACATTGCTTTTGTTGGTCCTTCCATGGAAGATAATGGTCATACTTACCAAGCTTGCTAAACTTGCAGTAGTTGTTTTTCTGTCATCATTAGGTTACAAAATTAAACAAAACAAAAAGGTACCAGAAATATTACCTATAATATAAGCACTGAGTAACTGAGCTGCCTGTGATGTTGGCCTAAACTGTGTCTTTCATACAGTCCTCTATTTACCGTTCTGTGACCAGTTAAAATCAGTTCTCCAGTGCTTTGGTTTAGAGATTCAACAGTTTAGACTTTAATCAAATGCCTGGCTAGAAAATAGCCACACTAGCTGTTTGGTGATCCAATTTATCTTTTTCCAGATCTTTCATCTTGGGCCCTTTGAAGGCTTGGATTGACACGATGAATCACAACCAACAATAACTGAAGCGCATGCATTTGAACAAAACATAAATCACAAGGGACCATCTAAAAATAAGCATCAGCACCCTTGTTCTTGATCCACCTGTGATTTCCTGTAACAAGCTGATTTATCTTTAGAAGGGATAATAACAGAAACAGGACAATGAATGCAAACATAAACTAATGAAGTGTGAAGGTACGGTGTAAGGTATAGTGTCATCACTTTTAAGATGTGAAACACGATGATACCTTGTCCTATTGACCTCCACTTGTCCCATTGACGTCCGATAAATCCATAGAGATAGAAGATTTCAAATATCAAATCGCTAAATAAATGGATTGTTTTGTTTTTTGATGTTTACACTGTGTGGCATTTTCCTTGGCTCTCTGTAGATTCAGTTTGCGAATGCAGAGGACAAACAGGAATTCAGCAAGTATCCGACCAAGGCAGGGCGCCGCTCGCTGTCACGGTCCATCTCGCAGTCCTCCACAGACAGCTACAGCTCAGGTACTTTCACTTTCATTGCTGAAAACTGAGCAATTACTTCAGTCATACATAAAACAAAACAAAACATTTTTTGTATGTTTTTGAAGTTCACTTAACAGTTCTTTGATTGAGTTATGTTTGCATGTCCACCTGGAAAAGCTATTCATATACATCACAAAAATACACACTGTAGCTCCAGCTTTTACACAATGCATTGAAAGCATAAATTTCACAACTGGCTCTTTTGTGTGCTTTACCACAAAAGTGACCTATTGTGTTCTCTATTTGTAAGCTGCATCCTACACTGACAGCTCCGATGATGAAACTTCTCCCCGGGACAAAGCCCAGGTCAACACCCACGGCAGCAGCGACTTCTGTGTGAAGAACATCAAACAAGCTGAATTTGGGCGCCGAGAAATTGAAATTGCAGAACAAGGTATGTATGCATCAGACCTCACTGGCGCATTGTGGACATTTCAAAGATGAAAGATTTTTACCTATGATTGTCTGTACTTTGATCATAACAGGTTAAAGTTTTCTTATGAAATCCTTTTTTCAAACAGGATGATGTAGTTTAAATTTAAAAGATGGCCACATATTGATTTTTATCGTGATGCAGGTGTGTAATAGGGTAGTTATGTAACTACACTGTTACACACTATATGTATTCCTTCATTGTTCGTCATCTTTTATTAATTTAAAATATAGATTACCTGGTGTCTGTGGTTTATGACCCAAAGCTGGTGTTATTTGGAACATGATGATATTTCATTTGATCTTTTCTTCACAATTCAAAACACAATGGTGTGGTTTCTTTTGCTGTTTCTCTGTTCTTGTCTGCCTTTCTGCCTGTTTACATTATCCATGTGAGAGATAAGTAGGCGTAAGCGCCTGGCAAGTGTTGTTCAGCCTTAAAACCTGGGTTGCAACAGCTGTTGCTAACGTTGTTGTTCAGTTAGTACCCATTTTACAGCCATGTACTGCACATCCGCCTTCTAGGTATCGTTTGTTTTTGAATTCGAAAAGGTCTTTCCTTCTTATCTCGCCCAAAACAAAACCTGGCCTTTGTGTCCTCTCAGGTACCATTAACTGCTGCTTGATCTGTTCGTCCACAGACATGTCTGCCCTGATCTCCTTGAGGAAGAGAGCCCAGGGGGAGAAGCCACTGGCTGGGGCGAAGATAGTAGGCTGTACCCATATCACTGCTCAGACAGCAGTACGTCCGCTCATCCTACTCATCAGCGGTCCCTTTAATGTGACATCTTTTTCTCTTCTTATGTCTGTTACTTTTTTCTTTATCTTCATATTTCATTGGTCCTTCTCAGGTCCTGATTGAAACTCTGGTAGCACTTGGGGCCCAGTGTCGCTGGACTGCTTGTAACATTTACTCCACTCAAAATGAGGTGGCTGCTGCTCTTGCAGAGACGGGTAAGTATAATAAAGAAGCAAGAAGAGGCCTATTAACAATAGGGTGGAACAAAAAATATGTAATTCCAAATAACTATGTACTATCTAACATAAAATAAAGTATTTTTCTTTGCTTTATTGCTCATAAGGTTAGATGAACCCAAAGAAAGCTTAAAACTTAAGAGCACTTTGCACCTCTCCTTTCACTGTGTAATGTGCACTAATGTAGCTGTGGCTCATGCTGTCTTTGCCTGTAATTATGTGTGCTTTGTTTCCTGCAGGGGTACCTGTGTTTGCATGGAAGGGTGAATCAGAGGACGACTTCTGGTGGTGTATTGATCGCTGTGTCAACACTGAAGGCTGGCAGGCCAATATGGTATTACCTGGATAGTCATGTGATGAATGTAATGCCTGTCTTATTCTCTCGCTCTTTTCTGTGTGCACATCTTCCATGTTGACTTTTCCCCCCCCATAGATCCTGGATGATGGTGGAGACTTAACCCACTGGGTTTACAAGAAGTATCCCAGCGTCTTTAAAAAAGCCAGGGGCATTGTGGAGGAGAGTGTCACTGGTGTTCACAGGTCAGATGAGGTCGCAAATCTAGAGCTTTAGTGGAGTTTACATTTTATCTGCAGCACGTGCCTTTTTGTATTTTGAACTGCAATTTCTGTCTGGTAATTCTTTTTGGTTCACATTGGTTTCATTATAAAATATGTCAGTAAGACCCAGGCTGTATATTCTTTACAGCATAGACATGTGCGTATGGCAGCTTATTATGAATTATAAATAATTAAGCTTGTCGCAGTGTTTTTGAGCCATTTAATACTCATCAGCTCTTTGCAGATTCAGTACTGTATATACTGACAACAAAATATAAAAGTCAAACTAATGTAAATACTTAATAAATTAAAAGATAAAGGACAAATCATTGTGCTGTGACAAGTGCACTGGTTAGAACTTAAATTATCATTAATGGATATGTTTTTAAAATTTAAAATTTTTTCTAATTAGAATTTTATATCAGTTGTGTAAAACATTTTTAAAATGATCAAAATATATGCTAAACAAACTAACTATACTGCTATTAGCACTACAGTGGCAGTTACAGGATCTAATTACCTGAACATAACTGGGATGTACTGTTCAGCACGTAGCAGCCAACAAATACAAATAATTTGCAGCAGTGCTTTTCACACACGGATTTGACTTTTAGTGGAGTGTGTTTGGTACCTATGTCTTGAACACGACTCTACTTTAGAGTTTAAAATAAATCTAGAAACTATCCAACATAGTCATGCCCTCTGCGTTTTACTTTTTTTTAACTAAGCTGCTTTTAATCCTTTTTTTTTTTTATTGGTATTTCCTTATTTTATTTTTTTGGAGATAGAGATGCACTAGAAGCAATTTAAGCTCTCAGTGAATACATTTCATGATGAATGACTTTGAATGAATGGCTTTGTCAACAGAAATTGGACCTGTATCAAAGGCCATTATATAAGTCATATTCAGGTTTTTTTATGCACAGACTAATTTTTTGGTCATAGGTAAGGACAAATAAAAATCACCAGCACTGCTTTAAAATTATTTTCTGTTTAGTTTTGCTTATTGGAGTTTTATGTGCTCAAGCATAATGTTAGTTTTTGTGTAGCAAATGGTTTAAAATGACAGGAGAATGCATACATGTCAGGGGTAGACATTTGTTCAAACACAAGTAAGAGAAATGAGACAACTGCAGACCGACTCAGAGTGTAATTAGAAAACGTGCGCACGGGTGAATGCCTCTGAGAAGACACACACACCGAGCACAGGCTCGCTTGCTTTATTTATAAGGCAAAAATGGGTTACATAGTACTTCCTCTTTTAACTGTCAGGGAAGAGGTTAAACATTAAATCAGCTTATCTGATCTTTCACACACTGGGATAAGAATACAGAAGTATATCATGCTTTATCTGACATCACAGACACTAAAGGAAAAGAATGCATCATTATATCATGCTGTCAAACATCTCAGACACTGAGGTAAGGAATGCATCAGTTTTCCTTTAACAATAGACTTGGTTAGGTGATTCTTCAACAATAGGCTTGGTTATGTGAAAATATATGAACACACAAAATATAAGGCATACTTGGTTAGAATATAAGGTTTACTTGGTTAGAATATAAGGCTTACTTGATTATATTGTATTATAGAGATTTGGTTATAATGTATAATGTAGAAAATCTCTAACAATACATTTCTGTTAGTTTTACTGATCAGCTGTGATTAGATGATGGGAGAATATTTGAAAAGCATGGCAAAGCTCAAATGCTGGGCACAGCAACTCTGCGGTATATGCAAAGCTCTCAGTGGACTTCATTAGCCAGATATTCTGCCAAGTGTAAGGTCACACAGAATTGCATCCACGTTTGTGTGGAAAGATTCACGTGTGTTCGGCCAGCATATATGCCTGAACATGTTTTCCCCATGTGTCCTTTCAGACTGTACCAGCTGTCTAAGGCTGGCAAGCTGTGTGTGCCCGCCATGAACGTGAACGACTCGGTTACCAAGCAGAAATTCGACAACCTTTACTGCTGCCGTGAATCTATCCTCGATGGGTGAGGAAAATTAATCACCAAGAAAGTTGCTGTTATGAGGTTTTGTTGTATTTGGAGCAATATGGTCACAATGATGTGTTGCTTTGGTTGTCTTTGCCAGCTTGAAGAGGACTACGGATATTATGTTTGGAGGCAAACAAGTGGTTGTGTGTGGGTATGGAGAGGTGAATCATTCTTTTATTAATTTTTTTTTTACCTTTAGATGGAATGACTTTAACAAGTCCAGCAGATCTTTTTAGTGCACTGTCTTGTGCTCTTTAGGTGGGGAAAGGCTGCTGCACTGCTCTCAAAGCTCTCGGAGCCATTGTGTGCATCACAGAGATTGACCCCATCTGTGCCCTGCAAGCATGGTGACTCACTGACTCTCACTATTTAGCATTGCTCACCTGTGCATTGCAAGCTACAAACAAGTGAATATTATCAGTGGATTTTTCCTTTCTTTCTTTCTTTTTTTTCTAATCTGGTCTTCTATAATATGCGTGTTCACACAGCATGGACGGTTTCCGAGTGGTCAAGCTGAGCGAGGTCATTCGGCAGATGGACGTGGTGATAACTTGCACTGGTACTGTACCCCATGCTGTAACATCCATTACTTCTGCTTTGATAATCACAACATTTTCAGCATGTGTCTTTTTAAATATTACAGTTAAGGGCTTTGGGTGAAAACCAAATTTTTTAAAATCAAAATGCTCAGATGCTCTTTGGTTTTGTGTGTTGACAGCAATATGAACACCAGTACAGATATAGCTGTAACTCCACCGCTATAGCAGCAGCACAAGTTTAAATTTGATCTTCGTTGGCTTATTCTCTCTTCGGTGACTCTGTTAACAACACCTTACGTGTGTTTTTCTTCAAATACAGGCAACAAGAATGTCGTCACCAGAGAACAGCTTGACCGAATGAAGAATGGCTGCATCGTCTGCAATATGGGACACTCCAATACTGAGATTGATGTGGTAAACTTCAAACAAATAACCCCACAAATACCCAATGGATTTTAAAAGCTTCTTAAGCACGGTCACTTAGAATAAACAGTAGGGGAGCCTAAATAAGTGAAAGTGAAAGGTTAAGGTGTGAAAATTCAGGCACTAAATGACAAGTAAAACACAGAAAGGAGTCTGTAAACAAAAAAACATCCTGTTCTCTGTGTTGTTAAATTTTCAGTCAAAAATGAAATTTGAAAATGATCAAAAGTGACTTAATTTGTTTTTCCTCATTGAATTTCCTGTGGCTTGAATATCTCAATTTAAACATCCATAAGTAACATCTCTGTGTGCCCCTTTGATCCAAAACATACAGTAAAGATTGCAAGTTTGACTATGACACAGTTTTTGTAGTTTCGCCTCTGTTCACCATCACACGCAGGAAATGTATAAAAACTATTCTTTCAAATACGTCAACATTTTCAGAGGCTCAAAAATAATCTGACACACTGAAAAAATGTAAATATAATGATTTTTTAAATACTTGGATTCAAATCCTTTGGAGTCAATGACAGCCTGAAGTCTAGAACACATTAACATCACCAAATGTGTGTGTTTCTTATTTGACATGCTCTGCTAGGCCTTTACTGCAGCCACATTCAAGTTGCTGCTTGTTTGTGGGTCACTCTTAGGTTTTGTATTCAGTAACTGAACACAAAACTGGCTCTGCTGGTGAGTGACTTGGCCATTGAAGAATTTCCCATTTCTTTAAATTGAGAAACTCTTTGGTAGTTTTTGCAGCATTCTTTGGGACATTATCCATTTGCTCGATCAGTTTTGCAACATTTGGCTGAATCTGAGCAGAAAGTATATCCCTGTATACAATTAATCCTGCTACTTCTATCAATCACAACAACAAACATTAGTGACCCAGTTCCACTGGCAGGCAGCCATGCATACCCATCCCATAACACTGTTGCCACCATGTTCGAAGGTTAGTATGGTATGTTTTGGAATTATGAACTTTTTCTCTCCTTCTTCAGACTTTTCTTTTCCCATCATTCCGGTACGAGTTCATCTAGGTTTCATACACCCAAAGATGTTTTTCCAGAACTGTGCAGGCTCTTTTTAGATGTTTTCTGGCAAAGTCTAATCTGGTCTTCCTCATTCTCGAGTGTCACTAGTGGTTTGCACCTTGTTGTGAACACTGTATTTACATTCATAAAGGTGTTTCTTGATTGTAGATTTTGACAATAACACAGCTACCTCCTTGAGAGTGATGTTCACTTGGTTAGTTGTTTTCTGTAATCTCTCAGGCCTTTTGCTGTCACTGAGGTGGCCAGTGCATTCATTGAGACTGTTGATTTGGTGACTGCTGAAATATTTGCTCTTTCTCTGATGCCTTTGTTTAATTTTTTCAGCTTTCACCTTCTGCAACGAGCTCGAGTCAAGAGCATGAAAAGTTAACCAATAGAAGTTCAACACTAATAAAAAGGGAACAGTCCTCACATGACCACGAAATTGCTTGTCAACCAGTACTCCAAGTCCTTTTGATCCTCTGAAAATGGGCGACTGTGTATAAAAATGGCTGCAATTTCCTAAACAGTTAGTGTAATACTTTTGTTAAATCTCTTAAATTAAAGCTTAAAGCCTCCACCTTGTTCACATCTTGATTCTCTCTTTTTAGTTTTAAGATCTGCTGTGATGCAGAGTGTAGAGGTGCACAGAGGTAAAACTAGAAAAATTGTGTGATTGTATGAATGCTTATGGACTTGGCTGTACTTCTCAATTTTTGTGAATTCATTGGAAGAAGTTTCTAATTCAAGGAGTTCCACTATTCTTTGTTTACATGCTAACATAGCCACATGGAAATGTTCGCACAATGGTGTTTACGTCTTTTGTCCTCAGGCAAGCCTGCGCAGCCCCGAGCTGACCTGGGAGAGGGTTCGCTCTCAGGTCGACCACATCATCTGGCCTGATGGAAAGAGGGTCGTCCTGCTGGCAGAGGTAGCTTTCCTCAATAGTCTTCACAAAACTGTCTTTTAAATTCTCAAAAATTTGTGTTTGTATCGCTCATAACTAGGTTGAAACAGGAGTTTGTTCAGCACTAAACAGTTTTGTCAGACATCTTGTATTTTTTTTTTCCAGGGTCGCCTCTTAAATCTGAGCTGCTCCACAGTGCCGACATTTGTGTTGTCTATCACTGCAACAACTCAGGTTAGTAATTTCTACTCTTCCTTTAGAGCCAGTGTCAGTAACTTCTTGGGCGAGTAAATAACAGTGTCCCTTCTTACTAAACTACCTGCAGTCTGCAGGCACATAGTTTCCTAGATTGTGAGTCATGTAAACACTGTGTGCTCTGTGTTTTGTAGGCCCTGGCACTGATTGAGTTGTTTAATGCTCCAGAAGGACGTTACAAACAGGATGTGTATCTCCTTCCAAAGAAAATGGGTAAGAATCAGCCTTGTTTAAACTGAAACTGTGCTACTTTGGTATAGAAATGATAAGCAGTATGCAAGTGTGGATCACAATAGTTGTGAAGTCTAATTAGTTTTTACTGTTTCTCTGAAAGGCTGCTCATTGTTGCCACCCTGTGGCTTCACTAAAAAGATCACATCACACACATTTTGTCTCTTTCCCCCAGACGAGTATGTGGCCAGTTTGCACCTACCCAACTTTGATGCCCACCTGACAGAGCTGACTGACGAGCAGGCCAAATACATGGGCCTCAACAAGAATGGCCCTTTCAAACCTAATTATTACCGGTAGGTGCTCCTGCCTTTTTCTGCTTCTATTATCACGCACCAGTCCATATTTTCACTTTTTAAACTGGTATTTAATTAAACTCTCTTTTTGTTTTGTTTTTTTCTCTACAGGTATTAATGAGAATGCCCGATCCTCAACGCACAGTTACCCTGCAACAAACAGAGATATCTATTTTATTTTCTAAATAGCTACAGAATGGAGGAATTATTTTACTTATGCTGAATGTAACTTATTAAAAGCACCTCAGAAGTAGAGTTAAATGATAAAAAAGGACGAGTTAAGGCATGTAGAAAACATATAACCAACTAACATTTTACACGTCTTGTCAGGTGTTTAAACAAAAGCCTACTTGCATGCTATGATGTATGTGCACGTATTTAGTTGCTTCAGATTATGTTACTAGATCACAGAGTTGCTGATTTGTTTACCCCATTTACGCACAGTGCCAAATGATGGCCGTAAGAATGAAACAGAGGATACCTTTTCGATTTTGTCTACCGTGACATTAAGATTTGCCAGGTACATTCCATGAGCCAGAGTTTAGGCTGAGCCAAAACAAACTCTGTGTTACAACTTAGATTATTTTAGAAATGTTTGTTTTTATATATACGTCAAATAATCTGTTTCAATGGTATCTGCATACATGCCCTAAAAGGTAACATCCAGTCATCCTTTATTATAGCAGTGATGATGATGAACTGTTGCCTGTTACATAAACAAAATGATGAAGTCTTGTTTATTCACGTCTTGTGATCAAGTAATGTCGTTTTGCTAATGACAGATTAAGATGTTGTTTTATGTCTGGGTGTGGAGCAGCTGATGTCTTTCCTAAAAAGGCAGTTGGAGAAGATTTACAGAGAGCTGGTAAAACACTTTTTGACTGCTTTATCTTCCCTCATTTCATCCCAAGTTTCCATTTGCTCACTTTAATTCCAGACGCCTCACTGAAGAGTTTTTCTGACTGGATAGTACCTTTGAGGCCATGATATGAATGTGCCTTTTAAATGATTTATAACAACATAATACTAGCGCTGAGCTTAATTATATGAACCATTCCTTTTTGTAAAACTGCATTTATTAGAAGTACATTAACTGTCTTCCTTCCACTGCTTCTGGTTGTAAGTATAACTATAATGTATGAGCTGTGTGTTGGCAAAATATATATATATATATTAGACTTTATGTCAGGCATATGATTGTAGTCGTCTTAATTTGATCCAACAAGATCACTTTAATATTTCATGTGATCAAAATGACATAAGTGTATACTATCTATGTAAACGATTGCATTAAATCAGCAATAAAGCGAGTCTTTTTACCATGACAAACTGAGAACAGAAAATGAAGGAGAGGCCTTTTGTGAGTCCCTGGCTCAGTAGGTAAATATTTTGGGGATAAAACTGACATTCATGGGTGCTCACACTTCAACATAACACATCACAATTCCTAAATGTGCCTACTGCCACATTCTCCACATTGTATCCCTCTGAGTCGGCCCTGCTGGCTGAGGGTCAGATTGCCGTCTCACTCTGGAATATTCACCGGCCCTCGAGCACCGAGCCAGCTGCATTAGTTTCTAATATTAACACTTCAGTCATTGAGGAGGAGGGGGCGGGAGCATTCTGGAAACCTGGTTGTAACTATATAAGCAAGGAGCCCCAGCCAGTCTAGGTATGAACTCCAGAAGAAACAGAGGCAAAAGCTGACACGAAGGAAACATCCCCAGGATATCCTTCTGAACTTCTGAGCACCAGAGAGCGCACCACTGAAAGTAAGTAGCAACACTGATTGGATAAAGTTTCGACTGTAGAGACAGTGAGGACTTCTTTGTGTGGGTGTCTTACTCTAATTCACTCATTTCCTAAAAAAACCCAGAACTTTAACAGTTATGTGCAACAGTGTAACAGTTATACTTGATATTAAGTCTTTACTTATGAAGGATAGTCTCTAAGTCCTAGTCTGAATGTTTATTTATTTAAATATTAAAATAAGGCTACATATGAATAACCAGATACCGATCTATAGTTCGCTTATTTTTTTTAAGTGAAGCATTTAGATTCACTGGTCTTGTGAATTCTAGCCCTCACCACTGTAAAACTACTACCTAGCAATTAGCTTTAACGACTACACAGACAGTGTGCTCTTAATTCTAAGTGCAGCTCCCTGATTTGGGTGTGACAAGTGCTCAAACTTTATGTTAGTATCATTGGAATAAACATATTATTAATACTGAAAACTATCAAAAACAAGACTTTATCCATTTAAATGCAATGTCTTCTAAATCTGTCTAGGTACTAGGAACCGGCGAAATGTCTGCACCAAAGGGAGTATCCATTGGCATTGATCTGGGCACCACCTATTCTTGTGTTGGGGTTTTCCAGCATGGCAAAGTTGAGATCATTGCCAACGATCAGGGCAATAGAACCACTCCAAGCTATGTGGCTTTTACCGACACAGAAAGGCTTATTGGAGATGCTGCCAAGAACCAAGTTGCAATGAACCCCAATAACACAATCTTTGATGCCAAACGGCTGATTGGAAGAAAGTTTAATGACCCAGTCGTACAGTCCGACATGAAGCTCTGGCCTTTCAAGGTGATTGACGATAATGGAAAGCCCAAAGTCCAGGTGGAATACAAAGGGGAGACCAAGGCATTCTATCCTGAGGAAATTTCCTCCATGGTCCTGGTTAAAATGAAGGAGATAGCTGAGGCCTACCTGGGACAAAGGGTGTCAAACGCAGTCATCACAGTGCCAGCTTATTTCAACGACTCCCAGAGACAAGCTACCAAGGATGCTGGGGTGATCTCTGGACTAAATGTTCTGAGGATCATTAATGAGCCCACAGCAGCAGCCATTGCATATGGCCTGGATAAAGGCAAAACAGGAGAACGCAATGTGCTGATCTTTGATCTTGGCGGAGGCACCTTTGATGTGTCTATTCTGACCATTGAAGCTGGCATCTTTGAGGTCAAAGCCACTTCAGGAGACACACACCTTGGTGGGGAGGACTTTGACAACCAAATGGTCAAGCACTTTGTAGAGGAATTTAAAAGAAAACATAAGAAGGACATTAGCCAGAATAAGAGAGCAGTGAGGAGATTGCGTACAGCTTGTGAGAGGGCAAAGAGGACCTTATCCTCCAGCACTCAGGCAAGCATTGAGATCGACTCTCTCTTTGAGGGAATTGATTTTTACACCTCCATCACAAGGGCACGTTTTGAGGAGCTCAACTCAGATCTTTTCAGGGGAACACTTGGCCCAGTTGAGAAAGCCCTGCAGGATGCCAAGCTGGATAAATCCAGGATTCATGAAATTGTCCTGGTTGGTGGCTCCACAAGAATTCCCAAAATCCAGAAGCTCTTACAGGACTTCTTTAATGGCAAAGACCTGAACAAGAGCATTAACCCAGATGAAGCTGTAGCCTACGGTGCAGCAGTCCAAGCAGCCATCCTCATGGGCGACACCTCAGAGAATGTCCAAGATCTGCTGCTGCTGGATGTCGCTCCCCTGTCTCTGGGCATTGAAACCGCAGGCGGTGTTATGACACCTCTGATAAAGCGAAACACCACAATCCCCACAAAGCAGACTCAGATCTTCTCCACATACTCAGATAACCAGCCAGGTGTATTGATTCAGGTATTTGAAGGCGAGAGAGCCATGACCAAATGCAACAACCTTCTGGGCAAATTTGACCTCACAGGTATCCCTCCAGCTCCCCGAGGTGTTCCACAGATAGAGGTAACATTTGACATTGATGCCAACGGCATTCTAAATGTATCCGCCGTGGACAAAAGCACCGGCAAAGAAAACAAAATCACCATCACCAATGACAAGGGCCGCCTCAGCAAAGAAGAGATCGAGCGGATGGTGCAGGATGCTGAGAAGTACAAGGATGATGATGACATTCAGAGAGACAAGGTTGCAGCAAAGAACATGCTGGAGTCCTATGCCTACCAGATGAAGAGCAGTGTTGAGGATGAGAGTCTGAAAGGTAAAATTAGCGAAGAGGATAAAAAGATGGTCACTGACAAGTGCAACCAGACGATTTCCTGGCTGGAGAACAACCAGCTTGCAGAGAAAGATGAGTATGAGCACCAGCAGAATGAACTCGAGAAGGTGTGCAGACCAGTTGTGACAAAGTTGTACCAGGGAGCAACACCATCAGGAAGCTGCGGTGGCCAGGCAGGAGGAACCTCCCAGGGCCCTACTATTGAAGAAGTGGACTAAAGCTATTCACCTCAGCATATCACACTCATGGGAAAATTTATGACTGCGGTTTAGTAAAAATAAATGATTTCAATGTTGTTTCCTTTTCTACAATAAATTCTATAAAAGCACATCTCTCTTCATTATTGTTTGTGATAAATATTTTTTTGAACATGGAATAAAAGAATAATAAAAAAGAAACAAGCGCTAACCTTTTTAACTGATGCACATGATCAAAAGTGTTTATAATTTTGAGAATGGCCTCTCTTTAAAACCATGTACCAATGAGAGTACCAAGAGTTTATGATAGAAAATTCAGACTTTGATGAATTTGGACATGGAATTCATAAAGGTACTCAATAAGTATTTTTGTTAAAGATGGTTGACAAACCTTATTCAGACATTGTTTCACATTTCTTTTTCCCTATTCAAGCTGTACTTAAAAAGTAATATACAGGATAGTCATTCTAGGACAGACTTGTGAGGAGCTTTATAGACAAAAGGCAAGTTCTCATCTTTAAAGGTAAAGCATAAAAAATGTATATGAAAACATGTTAGATGCCAAACAAGAGTTTGAACACATGCACACTGTAGGTGTGCTATGAGTGTGTATGACAGACAGTTTTACTGCTGCACCTCTGTTAAAACAAACCAACCCAAACCTACTTTTATTTTGTTTTATACCAAACATGCTTTTCTTGCCTGCATTACCCAAAATGCAACAAGCACAGCCGGTTTATCACACTTTGGTAGCTGCAGACTGCAGAGATATAGCAAGTTTACATCTTTCTAGCACCTCCAGATTTGCTCATATTTTCAGTTTTAATATTCCCCCCCAGACTTTTACAAATTTCTGCAGCTCTCTCTGAAGAGATTTATACAAATATTTCCCTCATAGAGCTGTGCTAACTGCCTTTAGCTGTAAACAGTAAACAGACTTTATTGTATACTGCAAGTGTTGTCAGCTCTGTGTAATATTAGTACTTTTATGTCAAAGGGTCTGCACACAAATCACACTCACTGAAAACTAAGCAACTCATTTAAACATGTTGTTCACTGAATGATCCTCTAGGTGGCGAAATCAGGACGTTAGTTTACTAAAACCACTGGCCATAAGCGCTACCTGTTGGAGCACTCTGTACACTGTAACAATAACAACCGAAAAATAAAAAGAATCTGAATCATCACCACCTTGAGGCTACTCCTGATAAAAATCCCACCTAAACCTTCTGGATATTGGTGGGTATGTGATCAATCTTATTAACTCAATTTAAGTTGGTTATCTTGTGTGACTATAATATAAACTCCTACCAGCATGCATGCAGTAATGCCATGAAATAAAGGTATTCTGCGTTACAGTACACAGTAGTTTATTTATTCTCCCCCACGGCTGTTTGCGTTTTATACCCTTGGCACGCTTCCTTAATGTGACGCTACACAATTACAGGTGCTGGTGACAAATCAGAGGTCAGTAGTCCCCATGGTGACTCAGAGCTGAATATGTACAATAAAGGCTGCAAAGCGTAAACGGGCTTAATTAAACCGAGTTTCATTCTCACGCACACGCACAAACACAAAGATGCACACCTCACCACCAGTCCATCCTCTCGGTCTAATTAGAGGGAGTGGTTCAATAGTGCGCCAGGCTTCGGAAGACAAAGGGTTAAACTGCTGAGGCAGTTGAGCGCACCATCCAACCGGGCTGTGTCGCTAGGGGAAGATATAGGGTACTTGTGGAGAAGCAACAGATCTCAGCTGGAAAACAACTCCACATCTGGCACGCGGGACGACCAAATCTGAGGAGGAAAAATCTGTCAAATTTTTCACTGCATGATTAGATGGACTGGACCAGTGGATCAATCTCTGACTTCCAAATCACGAGCAGGGGCGAGAAAAGTTGCCAATATTAGTTGTGGATTTGATTTTGGCGCTGCAGAATTTGGATATTTTTTTGTTTTTTTTAGAAAGGGGGAGATGATCGTCACATGTTTTCTGACTTAGCGTTTTTTCCTATAGGAAATACCATGCGTAAAAGCCAATATTCTTTTTTTCCCTGGCAATAATATGTCTTCGTGGACGGGAAATAAGTCCAACATCTTTGCGCCCGTGGACAGGAATTAAGTATAACATCTGGAGGCAACAACTCAAAACACCTTGTCCAATCTATTCGACTAAAACGTTTACAAACACCGATCGAGTTCCACCACCCGCGTTTTGCTTTTTTCAGCCTCCAGACTGAGTTTGGTTACAGGTGGTTTTCATCGCGCTTTACCATTACTATGCACCTTAACAATCAGCAATAAACGAGCCACATGGGTGTGAAATGAAGGCTCACTTTGCTTTAATTTTCTGATTTTTTTTTTTCCAGCGGACAACAGTTTGAACCAGGGGCGAACAGCCAGTAGGTCTGCTCCCACTGCTTCTAAATGATAAGCTCGGTTTGTGTTTCGTCTTACCGAGGACGCAAGTCAGGCAACAAACCTCCGTCTAAATCATGTCTGAAGGAAGACATGGCCAGAGGGGAAGACTCGGATAAAATTATTATTAACGTAGGCGGCACTCGACACGAGACCTACAAGAGCACCCTCAGGACCCTGCCGGGGACGCGCCTGGCATGGCTAGCAGACTCGGAGTCGCAGGTCAGCTCCGACTCAGACATTGCGTCCCCGAGTGCCACCGAGTTCTTCTTCGACAGACACCCCGGCATCTTTGCGTACGTGCTCAACTATTACCGGACAGGCAAGCTGCACTGCCCGGCTGACGTCTGCGGGCCTCTATTCGAGGAAGAGCTGGCGTTTTGGGGTATAGACGAGACTGACGTGGAGCCATGCTGCTGGATGACCTACCGGCAGCACCGGGACGCGGAGGAGGCCCTGGAGATATTTGAACCGCCCGACCCAGAAGACACCGACGACGAGAGAGAGATGCCGAGGAGGTTCGGCATCGAAGACGTCCCCAACAGGTCGAGAGGCTGCCGCGAAGTTTGGCAGCCAAAGATCTGGGCGCTGTTTGACGACCCGTATTCATCTAGAGCAGCCAGGGTGAGTTCAGCAGGCGGCCCTTTAACGGCCACATGTCAGAGTGCGTCCGCAAAAGCCCGCTGTGTCATTCCAGCTAGGAAAAAAGGCGCACATGTTGTCCAAATCAACAGATGTCAGCCAGTCAGGCTGCAGCAGCTACTGATGCAGCTACAGATCTGTAAACTGTAACGTGGCTGTAGCTGTCTGTATTTATCCAGTCTGCGCCTTGTCTGTCTGTTTTTAGGACATGACAGCTTTCAGGCCAAAGTTTATATCTTTACATTAGTTTCACTGACTGTTAAAAATATAGTTTTTTAGTTGAACATCAGGATTAAAAGGAACATTATGCAACCACTAGTCTTAAACAATTACAAATGAATTATAAATGATAGTTTAGAGATTAATATTCTTTTTGTTTGACAAGTTTTGAATAGATTGAAATAATAAATTGACAAAAGTATGTAGAAAGCTCTCTTTTGTTTCAAAAAGTGTGCTAAGAGTCTGACCTTGGAGAGTTTTCTGTGCTATGAAGTCAGGCTTTATAGTACATCCATCCGTTGTCTTCCACTTCTCCAATTCAGGCTGGTAGAGCAGCTGGAGCCAATCCCATCTGGCTTGGAGCAAAGTCTTGCAGCCAAATTCAGCATGTAACATCTGCTCTAGCATTGTTCTTCAGTACATGTTTTCTCTGTTTTGCTACTCTATACATCTACTACAATACACAAAGAAAAAATCTTTTTAGCCCATCATTCAAACACTCTTTATTTGACAGCTGCTTATACTTTTAAGAAGCATTTCTTATTATCTTACACTGCAGTTTTTACACCATACAGTGCAGGAGTCTGTGTAGTCGTGAGTTCATTTAAGAAACTGTTTGAACCCCACTGAGTTAAAATGATCACACATTTAACAAAAAAGCAAACATCCAAAGCTGCAAAAAGCAAATGAAAATATATCTTTCAGAACGTCACTGAGGGTGGGGGAGTCCTTTGGTATGCCTTTTAGGTCTTTTGAGACAGTTATATATGAGAATGCTGTAGTGTTTTTGCTTTAGTCCAAGACAGACATCTACTAAGATTTTAGACATATACACTATTCAGCTATTTCACAGCAACTCAGTGCATTTAAGCATGAAAACATGGTCAAGATGACCTGCTTTTCCTACACAACCATTTTTATGATTTACAGAGAATGACATGAAAAAGACAGTCTATCCAGTCACTTCTCTGAGTTGTTGTCAGAAGTCAAAGGAGAATAGTCAGATTACTTCAAGCTGATAGGAAGGCAACAGTAACTCAAATAACCACTCCTTACAACCAAAGTAAGCAGAAAAGCGTATCTGAATGCAAGACTCATCAAACCTGAAGGCAGGTAGGCTACATCAGCAGAAGACCACACCGGGTGCTACTCCTGTTAGCTATGAACAAGAAACTAAGGCTACAGTTCACACAGGATCACTAACATTGGTGAATATAAAACAGAATAAATGTTGCCCAATCTAGCAAGCCTTAATCTATACTGTGACATTTAGATGCTAGGTTCCAAATTTGGCATAAACAACATGAAAGCACGGATCTCTCCTGCCTTGTATCATGAGTTTAGGCTGCTTCTCGTGATGTCCACAGTGTACCCATCGTCTGATGGCTGCTTCGAGCAAAGATAACACACCATGTCGCAAAGCTCAGATCATCTCAAACTGGTTTCTTGAACATGGCAATAAATTCACTGTACTCAAATGACCCCCGCAGTCACCAGATCTCAATCCAACAGTGCACCTTTGAGTTGTGGTAGAACAGGAAATTCACATCATGGATGTGCAGCAGACAAATGTGGAGCAGCTGTGTGAAGCTGTCATGTCAATATGGACCAAAACCTCTGAGCAATGTTTCCAGAACCTTGTTTAAATCTATGCCACAAAGAATTAAAGCGATTCTGAAGGCAAAAAAGGCAGTGCAGGCAGTCAAAGCAAAGTGTACATAATAATGGTCAGTTAGACCTCGAGGTCTGTCTCTGTTTGATATCATATGAAGAAACAAAAAGAAATTGAAACAGACTGCAGTATTTGGAAGTTAGGAAGTGCAGGGATCTGTTAAAAAGTAAGATCTCTACATCAGTCAAAGCTGCAGAGCATATGAAAATCCATGAGTTAAACATTTTACGTTTTAAAAAACAACACACAAAAAGCTTCATGATGCCTCACTCTGAAAAAGCGATGCTAAGTACTGTGGATTTTTTAAGGACCTGAGCTCTTCAGGATCCAAACCTTTTACTGTGCTCTCCACACATTTGTTGTGCTGTTGATAGCTATAAAACATTACATATTTATGTATTGATCTGTACAAGAAATTCATTTTTTTTCTAAAATGCATTTCAATACCTGAATTTTCTCTGAGAGGCTAAACATCTCTTTCAATCATGTGAATAACGTTTTTTTTTCTCCCCTAAATATACGTTACGAAATTGTGGCAAAATACTGAAAATAGCAAAAATGCTGTTTCATGACAGGAATACAGAGCCGGTGAAGTGTTCCCACACATCCTATTCAAGGTTTGCACTCAAAAGGTGCTCAGAAAGATGAGTGTTTAAAAGGCTGCAGAAGCATAGACCCGTGTACCGTAAATCACACCGTATTAATCAGTAGATGGACATCTGCTGTACTTACACTAGTGCTATAAAAAAAGCTAAAAGGCTAAAAAAAAGCTAATCATTTGTTAAAATTTTTTTTAAGAAACTTGTGCTTTTGCCAATGCTAAGTGACATGTGAGTAAGGTTTTATGCAAAGATCTGCATGATATATAAAAAAAAACAACCCCAAAAAACAGAGATCTCAGTTATTTATCAGATTTGGTTTATAAAAAAAAAAGGTTCCCATCTTTCCACGGGGGGTATCATCCTGCTGTAAACATTTTGAAAGCATGCTATAGCTAATGGCTCAGCAACAAAAGCAGGATGCTTATTGAAGTAAACATGAAAGCAAGTATCGAGTATCATTTGCAAGAGTTTTTTCGGCAAAAGGCCAGGAGCTTTCATCGGGCAGAAAGAAAAATACATTTAGCTCAGGAAGGAGAGGGGCTCATGCTAACTCTAATTTCTATTTGTCTGTTTGTGCAGTTGAATAGTCTGTTCAAACACTCTCACAGCATTGCCGAAGAATAATGTTCCCGCTGCACGCCAGCGACACTACAAATAGTGTTTATTTTAGCTTCTCGTCCAGGTGGCATTCGCAGGCTGTCGCTGTTGAGGAGCCCACATCTCTGAGTCACAGCTGCCACTGCGTCGGTGTCGTCTGAAGATGACCCGCGCAGTGCCTGCCAGTTAATCACGTCTGTCTCTCACCGCTGAATATTTGTAAATTAATCAATTAGGATTTGTGAAGTTTTGTGAAAGATCTACATGTGAAGCTTTCTGAAATATTGCAGAAGGGAGGCGGATAATGGAAATGGATAAGATCCTCTTTATCCATTTCCATTCCAGCCACTTCATATATGTATGTTTACTCTGTGTGCATTCTGAGAGCATGCTTTCTGAAAGGATGTGGGGCTGAATTTTGAGGGACTCACATTACCTTTATGGCCTTTTTATTTCAGAGAGCCTCTAAGCTCATCTCAGGTAATGTGATTCCTAAAAGCTGGAGGGAAGTTAATCTGTCCATCATGTAAGCCACATCCTCTTTGGGATCAACCAAGACTGGAGATGCAGCTATTTTAAAGCGAGCACATGAGGCCATTATACTGCGAGTTCACAGAGTGCAGTCCCCTGGGAACATTTAATAGAGCCCAGAAGAATGCGCTACTATACATTTTATGCATCTCCAGTTTATGTTAGACCAAGAAAGAATTTCTCCTCAGGTTCTTCTCAGCTTCTGTTTTCAACTCAATTTACTGAAGAAAAGTAGCCACCTGTATGTTGGCTCTTTATGTTAGCGCCATCAAAGACACCACGTGATCTTATAGGGCTGCCCCATTGAGCGTAGCAGCTTTGCTACGTGTTTACTCTCAGGTCTAATTTTCAGAGTGTTTACACTCACATTAAAGTGGCTCCATAGCGTGGTGGATTACACATTCGCTTGGCGAATGAAAGGTCACTGCTTCTATTCCAGCTGAAGACACAAATCATCTTTGCGGTTGCATCAGGAAAGGTGTAAAACTGCCAGATCAAACGTGTGGAACTACTGTGGTAACAAGTAGTAACAAGGGAGCAGCTGAAAGTAGCTAATACTTATTCATATGTACATAAAATTGCAGATATATTTTTTCTGCACTATTGAACTGTTGATCTGTTGGTTACATCGAATGTATGTGATGAACTTGTCCTAAAAAGTGAAGCCAGTGTGTTAAACATGCATTCTTTATAATGGCTAGCATGGACAAAGTTCTCTGTTTGGGGGGGAAAAAAAAAAAAATTGATTGTGTTGAGGGTCAAACGTCAAACTGTCCCCATTTATGGGTTGTGCCACACTTTTCACAGTCCGATACAAGTCGGTCACCATTCAAACTATGACTCCAGAATGTGCTAGGTTTGTTGCAAATAATTGGATGCGGCGAGGAGAGGCAGGTCTGACTGTGAAACTGCATGCTCCTTAAGATCTTGTGGTTGAAAGGGCATTAGTGGATGAGGCACACAGATGACCCCTTGATTTTAAATTCGATTTTTAAAGTAGATTTCAGTCAGTGTAACTGAAAATGAGTGGCTGAGCCCAAAAACATTAGCAGGAAAATCTTTACAGATGTTACGATGGAAAACTGTTGTCCCATACAGTTATATAGGACCAGAAATCTTTTTGTAATCACAGCTATCATCATCTGTTGGTCTTCATATAGAATATAACTTGCAGCACTTCTGCATTGGCTTAATTTTTCTGAAGCCACATCCATGTTTTATACTGGCTATGGTACGGGCATTAGCTGATCAGTCCCATCCTTGAATCTAAAAATGGTCATGTTCTCTTTAAAAAAAGAAGAAGCCCCAAACAAAAAATCCTAACAACAACAGAGGCTAAAATCAGAATGCACAAATCATTATGGGGTTTCATGGTGGCTATGTCCATCTTTTATACATACTATAATACAATAACTATTAAACACATCACCAATTTTATAATTAAATACATCTAAAGGTGCCATTGACATGAAATTCTCACCAAAGGGATTCTAAGAATGGACCAAAATCGTACCTGAGAAATGCATGTGACTAGTTCCTCCATACAGGAAGCTGTCATCACCAGCAAAGGCTTGTGACAAAGTATTAAATACGTTTCAGTAAGCATGTTCAATACTTTTTCCCTGTATCATTTCTCATTATTACACATAAACTATGGGCATCTATGGATTCATTTCTTTGTATGTGTGGACTAGATAGTTTGTGAGATTTTCATGTCAGTGGCACCTTTAGAAATATATTAACTTAGAAATTTGGTGATGTTTTCAATACTTATTTTACCCACTGTATACAGGCTATGTTTGGGCCGTCATTTAGCCACAAGCTCGTCCTAAATTGTTCAGTCTATCAGTTTAAAGTGGAATTAAACAAATAGGTTTAAATACTTTCAACAACCTCTAATAAATAACACATTTCTGTTGTTGTTTTTGTTGTTTTTGGTGAAAGTACAGAAAATAGGTCGTGTTGATATTATATTATTTCATCATTGTCTGTATCTGTATTAAAGATTGCTGATCTTCTCCACAGTCCATTGGGAGGTGAGTTGTCTCTGCTGATGAAAAAATATGGGTCTAAATGTGCTGCTGCCCACTTGGCTGCATAAATCAACCAACAGAGGGCAAAGCATAGACTTTATAAAATATGGATGTAGCCTCTGGGTTTGAAAAGTGAGGTCAACATTAAAGTGCCTTAAACCTGCATTTTTTTCTCATTTCTTTTAGCATTGAAACCATCCCGATGACTTCATAGCTTAAAGTCTTACATTTTGGAATTTATTTTTCTGTGGTCCCCAATCAGTGTGCAGGTAGACAATGAAAGGGTTTGTGTTCCTGTGTCACTGACACAGTTCTTTGCCTATGAACTTGCATCATGTCTCTCAAAGGAGCTTGCAAAGAAAAGCGTCTGGACTTCTTTAAGTTACTTGAAGACGTGGGGGGCCAGGTGGGGCCAGGTTTCACAATGAACTCACCCGAAACTCTGGCTGATTGGGACCCACACCCAGTTTCACACCTTGGCTCAGGCGATTAGAGGATCATCAGGGGGTCCTTTTGTCCCTCTGTGGGGGGTTACTCTCACTAGGTTTATATCTGGGACTCTCCACCATTTGACCTTAGAACTGAAGAAGCTTCTCGGATGAGAGGTGAAACGTCTTCAAGTAACTTAAAGAAGTCCAGACGCTTTTCTTTGCAAGCTCCTTTGACTACGATGACCTGGATGACTGAGAACCTTCACAGACATCATGTCCCTCAGTTTAACTGTCAGTCGGTCGCTGGCTTGTGATGTCTGATTGCAAAAAAATCTAAGATAACTAAAAAAAAGCTCAGCTGGAGGCTTCATAATAGGATTTTATATCCAGAGAGTCTCTATATCATCTATAAAGAGGCTCTGAGGAAACATCTCTTTGCAATCCTTTTTGTGACATGTGACAGTTAGACTTGACATCAGCATTAAGTTTAGACTAGCACTTTCTTCCATAATGCAATATTTCATTAGTTCCAGGCTTGTTGACTATAATTAATTACGGCTGTGGTAATGGGCTACACATTTTTAATCTGTGGTGAACAATTAAAGCTGTCTTTCCCACAGAAAAGAGCATTGCATTTTTCTCCCACAGAGAGGCAAAAATCAATTAATATCAGTAAACCAAGCGACAGACTGATGTGGGATTCTTGAAGTCTGCTGCATTTTGAGTTTCCTGTTTGACTGATTGAATTTTGTCTCAGATATACATATAGATATATATTTTTAATGAGTGACATTAAACTAGATTACATACCATGACTCAGTTTTTTTTAAAGCCCCCATGAGGAGACTGTTTTTGTGTTTTTATGCTATATAAATTCATTGAAACTATATTGATATTGAACTAACTATCGATCACATCACAGCTTGATGATCACAGCTTTGCACATTACTGGTTATGAAAAACATCCAGAGTTCGATGCACAGCTGACAAATAATTAAAGTGTGTTCTGAGTGAAACACTAACCTTTCTGGGATCAGCTTTCACAATGCCAACACCTCTCTCCTGGCTGCTCTGTGAACTGAACACAGGATTTGATTTTTCGCACATCATCAAAGCAGCACAGCCTTGTTAAGGAGACTTTCTAACAGCCACCGGTCTCAGTGAAAGAGATATAATCCTGTGTGATTATACTGGTTGTTTACTCTGCTCAGTTCTCAGCTGTTTGCTGAAAACAGTTCAGTGTCTGGGATGCCTGCACATAGTTGCAGACTTTGTTTTGCAGACAAAAAAATAAATAAATATGCATTACTGAAAATATCATGTTTCTTTATTTTTTATTTCATTTATTGATGCAGATTTTTTTTTTTAAAGCTATTTGAATGCCGCATTGATATAATACGTTTAACTTAATGCATCTGCACATTTCATACATCTGCCAAAGGCTCCTTTTCACTGGCTGCTATTAGAGGACACTTGAAAGGATTTGATTGATTATTTTCATGCATTCTGACATTTGAAAGGCTTGACTTTGCACTATTTTTTTGAAATCCCGACATCAAATATATGTGCAGTCTTTTTTCTTTTTTTAATTTCAGCTGTTAGGAATTACTTCAGTCAATATTTTAAGATACTGCAACAGGATTGTCTTTGCTCAAAGGTCAGTGCCAGAGCTTTCAACCACATCCCATATACTTCAGCTGGCTGGAGAGTGTCGGTGGTTGTAAATAGAAGGAAGGCGTTTGGTGGAGTATTTGGCATCAGATGTGCAATTCCAGAGGTTGAGATTTGTATTGAGACAACTGATGCTATCCACATGTTTCGAGTGTTCACAGAGTAGGTGCTGTGCTGGCTGTTTTTGACTTGTTGCTAGATGTTACAACACTGGTTGATTTTGTCCATGCAGATCTCTCCACCTCCTTATTAAGTATATTCTGTTTTGTGGAGGAGGCACCGTGTCACTAATCTTATGTTGTGTCCCTGCTAACACACCCTGATCAGAAATGAATGGTAGTTAAAACTGAAGGTGACGTAATGCCCCTTTTAATTGATTTGGAAATAAATGTTAGAACTGCCCCTTAGATCTCCTTAAAAATTTTGTCTCATTTTATGCATGCTCGCTACCAGCTTGTCAAATATTTCTGGTTCCATGAATCTATAAATTATAAATATCTGGTAATGAACCACTCCTTTCCAGATAGCCGGGAGAGGAGTGGAGATTAATTCATTCACGTCCCGGCTTGCAGACGTGAACAAGTGTGACATGAATTCTAAGAAAATCTCGGTAGTAGCTGCTGTCATTGCCTTTGGAGCTGCTGATTGTTCAGAAGGCTCATTGTTTTGGTTTCTGCATATAGCCTGTCCATATTAGTAACAGAGTGTACTGTTCAACAGCTGGAGGTGATGCTTGTGATAGGATTCTCCAGCTGCTGTGCACTTATGCACAGCCTGCTGCCTGTTGTGTGTCATGTTATGGCTCCTTGTTCTGCTTTTCCCAGCTGGGACCTGGCTGCTGTCCCCTCTGGGGACCTCTGCTCTGTCTGGACGCTCACGCATAGTGACCTTGGATTGTCTTTTTGGCACCTGCAGTATTAAAAGGGTGACCAGGTGTCTCGCTTTATATTGGACTGAACAACATTTTTATCCTCTTGTCCCCTCTCCCATAATTTGGCATTTTGGTTGTCTAAAGTTTACAAAAGTCAACAAATGTCACTTATGAGAAAGGTGGCTGAAAAGATGATATGCATGCATATATACCCGTGTCAGTGGTAGTTGTTTTACACTCAGGTGTAAAAAGAGAACCACATAAAAAAAACACAAAACAAATTAACTTCCATTTAAACGTCGACTCCATCCAATCCAGGTTTGGGCATCCTCGCATCCTCTTTGCCCCACGTTTAGATTGTTGATATCGGGTTATGTATTAAATAACCTCAAATGTGTCTCTCTACTCCGTTGCTGTCGACTACTTAATATTTTCCCCATATCATTAAATGAATGAGTGGTCAATCCACAAATCATTATCAGCTCTGCAGTTCTCAGATCTACCACACTTTTTTGTAAAAAAAATAAATAGAGATAATAAATATCTATTGTATATATCAGCCTAGAAACAAACTGTTGATCAAGTGGCAACCCAAAGCACGAGCCAAAGACAGAAGGTCTCCATTTGATTCAAAACATGTCTCCTAATGAATGTGACGTTCTCTGTCCCTGCTGCATGTGTCTTTACAAATCACTGTTCTGCATCAACTATACAAAGCGATGATATAGTATTCAATGTTTTTTGGCTTGTTTAGTTAAAATGAATAAAGCACCTTAAAATAATAAAAAATAAAATAAATGTCTCAAATGATGTCAAGCGATCTTAGCAGGAGACAAAGATATCAAAAAACATCCCATCCATCCATCCATGGCTGGGTTGGACAGCAGCATAAGCAGAGAAGCCAAGACCTTCCTTTCCCTAGCCACCTCATGTAGCTCATGTGGGGAAACACCAAGGCAACCCCAGGCCAACAGAGGCACATCATCTCTCGAGTGTGTCTTGGGACCTCAACACAGTAAGACATGTCTGGAACACCTCGTCCAGCAAACATCCTAATAAGATGCCTGAACCACCTCAGTTGGCTCCTTTTGATGTGGAATAGTAGTGGCTCTGCTCTGAGTCTCTCCCAAATGACTCAACGTCTCATCTGATCTCTAAAGCTGAGCTCAGACAAACTTTGGAGAAAGCTTGTATCTGCAGTCTCCTCTCGGTTGTTAGCCAGAGCTCTTGACCATACGAGGGTATGGCTGCAGATTAATAAACAAAAAACCTCAAACTGAATTAATGTAGCAACATAAAGTCACACTTTTAGATTCTTACTTTTTTCCTACAAGTTTTGACTATAAAGTAAAAGTTGCATGTATGAAAATAGTAATATGTGGCATCAGAAGTTTACTTTATATAAGTATACCCAGTTATTACAAATACAATATATCACTATAGATGTTATCGATACATTAATATATCAATAACAACTGAAGTGTCCGTTTATTCTTGCAGTTGGTTGAAGAGGCTCTAACTGTCACTAGCCATTGGAGCTTTGAGTAAGATCGTATGGCCTTGATCAGCAGACGGCAGCAGCTCAGCTGTCATCAGATTACAGTCATTACCAGTTACATCCCTGATCTGAACAGTGGTATAAGGACAGTGTCAGAGGTGAAATGTCAGCAAAAGTCATCAGAAATTGCAGCATTTCTGCTCATACAAATGGCAGAAACAGGCAGAATCACACAGAAGCACTTAAGCACAAATATGTTTAAAATTGAGCAAAAGTACCACGAATAGATGTAATTTATCCCCATTATGGCAAAACAAGAAGCAGGTAATGGAAGTATTTCAGACAGGCCAGAAATAACTGGGAAAGATTCAAAATTTACAAATAACTATTAAGCTACTTAAATATTGTCTCGATCTCAGCTTTCAACCCCAGCAAGATTATAGAAGCTGAAAAATAAAAAGCTCTGGCATACAGCTCGCTTGGCCTCACAGTGCTTTGGCTGTAAAGAGTCCTTATGGCAATCACTCCAACAAGGTGACTGTGTTGCGTTGAGTATCTGTTGCTGGACTACAAACGTGATGTTATGTCAGCTCTTAAATAAACTATACACATACATTTAAATACTGGAAGCTTTACTGACTGAGATAAACAGTCACCTACATGGATGTATAGAAATAACAGAAATATCACATCGTAGACTTCACTTTAACCCCAGGTGAATGGGCCATGATGCACATGCACAGAGCTGTAAAGTCAGGCTGTGTCATGTGATTGCACTCTTTACACTGACTATTTTATGAGAAGAGTAGCTGTCACTGCGTGTGTCAGGCCCCCTGAGATTCTTCCCTGTAGAGATGCTTCTGGCTGCAGTACCCAGCTCTGTTTAGTTGTGGGATAAACTGTTTGGCATTTGAATAAACTGACTGCTGTCAGACCCTTTTAAGCTCATCACAAGCTCCTGAACAACCACAGGACTCAAAGTGACTGCTGATCTGTTGTTATACCACAGGAGCACTTTCTGTTTGGTTAGGTTTTTTTTTCAAAGCCAAAAGTCCAACCATTTCCTCAGCTGTAAGAAAAATGTTTATTCATACTCCATACATCCATCTTCATCCGCTTTATCCGGGGCCGGGTCGCGGGGGCAGCAGCCTAAGCAGAGAAGTCCAGAACTCCCTCTCCCCAGCCACCTCCTCCAGCTTATCTGGGGGAACACCAAGGCGTTCCCAGGCCAGCCGAGAGATATAATCTCTCCAGCGTGTCCTGGGTCTGCCCCAGGGCCTCCTCCCAGTGGGACATGCCCGGAACACCAACCCCAGGAGGCGCCCAGGAGGCATCCTTGTCAGATGCCCGAACCACCTCAGCTGGCTCCTTTCGATGTGGAGGAGCAGCGGCTCTACTCTGAGCCCCTCCCGGATGGCCAGCCACCCTTTGGAGGGTGGCGGCTCTACACTCAGCTCCCTCTCCACCACGACGGACCGGTGCAGCGTCCGCATCACTGCAGCCTCCGCACCAATCCGTCTGTCGATCTCCCGCTCCCTTCTCCCATCACTCGCGAACAAGACCCCGAGATACTTGAACTCCTCCACTTGGGGCAGGAACTCGTCCCCGACCCGGAGTGGGCACTCCGCCCTTTTCCGGCTGAGAACCATGGCCTCAGATTTGGAGGTGCTGATCCTCATTCCCGCTGCTTCACACTCGGCTGCGAACCGTTCCAGAGCGAGCTTTATTTATACTCACCAGAATAATTAATGGCACTTGGAAAAAATAGATTATCAGTAGATGTGTGCAGCCAACATTTGGATCTGACTAATGATGAAACATTATTTTATTTTAAAACACTGTTGCAAGTGATGATAAGTAAGGAGGAAGAATTTTTCCCCTCTTCAACAGGTTCAGGAATGGCACCAACAAGATGTATTAACACTTCTGTGTCATCTGAATATTTCTGTGTTTTAATGTGAATTTAGAGTCACACAAAATGAAACTACCTCCACACTTAAAAGCGTGATGATTGGTGTTAATGATGGAGTTTCACTGTGGTGATTAGTTTGTACCTGCAGTTTGACACGTACAGATTTTAAATTCTACTGCTGGGTAGAAGATGTCTTTGGTAACACTGTGCGGCATGAAAATGTGCATAAAGGAACACATTTCAGAACTCAGGAATGACCTGATACAGTAGCTGATGTGTGATGTGTGTTTTCTACCCTCACATTAAATAAAGAATAGCATCTAGAATCTATATATATCTATAGATAGATATCACAAAAGATTAATTAGCATGGAAGTAATGAATATGTAGTTAAGTCTGTCTGCTTCTTATTTTGAGAAGAGCTTTGCACATTATATATTCTGGGTCTTTCAGTGAGGGAAGAGACGTAGATGTAGTTTTAAGAATTTATGACCAGGTAATTGAACTTTTATGAAACCATCAGACAGCAGCTATTATTCAAAGCAGATCCTTCCAACAGATCTCGAAAGGATCTTTAAATTTTCGCTGTCACAACGCCTGTCTCTAGTCAGTTAGACGTTTGCTGTACAACCTGGTGGAAATTCTGCGTAGTTTGTTCCATTATGACTTCCACAGCTGCTTGGGAGAGTGCAGCCTCTTTCCTCATTACAAATAATGGTCTTCTACTCCTCACTCAATTATACTAACAATGTGTGATTAAAGGTTTTTGTGAAATGACAAAGTATTGAATGTTGAGGATGGATGGATGGATGAAGGGAAGGGAATTAACGTAGGAGGAGGAAGTTGTTGGAGTTAATGGCAGGAGGAGGCTCAATATGGGGGCAGGTGTTGTGTCACCTGAGCTGATTACGGCCCCCAGATAGTACCTGGAAAAAGAAAGAGAAGAGAGGGATGCCCATGATTGAATAAGAGGAGATGAGAGGAGGGAAGAAAAGATGAATGGATGGGAATAGAGAGCAATGAGATAAGGTAAATGGATGGGGGTGAAGAAAGAGTGGATTGGAACCAGACTGGACTGAATGGGTTTACAGAGCATAAGCAGACTTGACAGGTCATTAGATGAATATGTGGCTAATGTGTGCAGCTCTGCTGCCACGCCTAAAACAAGTAGTTAACATAATAATGTCCAACTTGGGCTTATGGTTTGGAAGCCCTGTTACTCTCGTTTACTTAAAGTTAGAGCGATTGGATATTATTCAGTTTGGTATTCTGCTGTATTTAGGTAGAGTTATTGTACAGCAGCTTGTGTAAATGTGTAATTACAAAGCATACATCTTGTGCAAGTTTTCTACCCCCCACTAAAGAAACTGGAGTCAGCTCTGTTGCCTTTCCATTATGCAAAGCTAACTTTGTATTCAGGCGGGAAGCCAGGGGGTAAATTTGGTTGAGCTACCACAAACACCACCACTCCAACATCCTCTTGATATAATTCACTGCTGACAGATGGAAAGAGATGACTAGTGAGAGCCTTTTATGAGACATTCAAACAAACTAGCAGCATCTGAAAAGCTACTTTTAGCTCCGGCAAATGTATAGATATTGGGGTATTTTTTAGCTTTATCATATAATTATGGTGTTGGTATAAAAAATTATTAGGCCTTTTTATCTTGACACATATATATCTATAATCAGTTCTTGCGCTGTTGTCCTATAACAGGTTTTGTCTGGTGTTTACACGGAGCTCCACCTTTCAGGGTTAACATTTGAGACCCTCATACAGCACGTGAAGAGGGACTGGGACAATGGGAAGTCCAGAGGGGGTTGATGAAATGCTGGCACCATGTTTTATTAATTGAGCCTGGAAAATGAGGTGCTGTAAAAGTGGCCGGGTCTTCAGAGAAGCTTAATTATTTGGTGCCGGCTGCATATCTGGCCCTTGTCTGCAAAAGCTTTCTAATAGGAAAGCACTGAAGAGACGACACATTGAAAATATATTTTATATGAGTATGCATGTCTGTGAGCTAGATACAATGAATGGAGATAAATTAGCGCTTAATTAAAAGCTTTTATTATTAGAGTCTATGTTGACATGGTTACACCCCTTAGTTTCAGTCACTAAAAGAAAATAATTGTTAAACATCATTTTTGTCTCTTGCGATCTGTGACTCTCACATAATGAGCACTGTTAGTGCTGATGATGTTTGGGGAAAACGTGCCTGCAGAGCAGGAGATCCTCCCGGGGCACAGTTTTGCTTTTACCTCCTTCCCAATAGTCCTGTGCCTCAGTCGTCATCTTCTCAGGCGATCAAAGCAGTGAGCACCTCAGTGTTCTACAGGGACAAATATAAAGGTTTTAGTGGTTACAAGCTCCACAATATGTGTTATGCGTGTTGATTTATCTATTTAGGGTTTGTTTTTTTTAAGTGTGCAGTATCAAGTTTACTCCAACTCCATCAGATGTCCACTTCTTATTGTTTTAGTCTAATTCCACTGTGAATTAATGTCCCCATTGAGCCTTTCAGTGCAGTATTTGTTCTTTTCCTCATGAGATTTAGCTGACTCATATGTGAGATTCCCTCAAGGGAGAAAAAATGGCAAAGTGCATGCAAGTTCCAGTTACATATTTATCCAGCTGGAAGGTTAGAAAGGCTGGAGAGGCACTACAATTTGCCCAGGTATCAGTAAACAATAAAGACATATCATGTATGAGTAAGCACACAGCGTTAACACAAACATAGACGCGCACAGCCATTGTGCTGGACCAGGTGAATGCTGTGGAGCCACATTGTTCATTTTGCCTGTCAGCAACCATAAAAGCTATTTGACCCTATTTTTCATATAAGGGAAGGCTTGCATGCAGAACACATGCTCTAAAACACGTGCGGAGGCTGTAAGGCGTTCAGCATTCTCTCCTCTCAGTTTTGCATCAGGACACTCTGCTTGTTTTTCCCTTTCTGTTTCCTTTGTGAGTCATAGAGTGATTTGTGTTGTAAAAAATAAATAAATAAAATGATATGTTAAAGACTGTTCATATTATTTTTGCAGGTGTTGTTACTGTATTAGCACCCCCTGCTGTTTGTGCCCGTCTCAGCCAGCGTTATTAGAATCACGTCTTCTGTCAGCATGGTTCAGTCTATACGTTCATGGAAAGTAATTGGTGTTAAATTGGTCTGTTTTCTCTGAGAACATTGTCCTCGCTCTCCCACAGACAAAGAGCATTTTCAAATAAGCATAAAGAAAATGCCACCTACTAAGTAGAGCTGTTGAAGACAATCTGAACCATTATTTCCTGACAGGTAAATAGCATGCCCTGAGGAGGCAAAGTGGTAGAATAATGAGTCTGATGTTTCTGAGGGAGGGTTTCACTTGGACTGGATGACTAACTGTGAGCTTTTATTTCTTGAGCTTAACTATTCATAACATGTTCTTGCATTTGGTTCAAAAAATACATTCACTTTGTAAGTAATTATGAAAGCGCATGCCAGCAAGCCATACGAGAACTCATTAGGACCTTTGCTTTCATCTCAGTTACACAGATGATTAGTGGATGATTGTGAAGGTTTTGGATTTGGGTTTAGTTTACTTGGCAAAATTTTACATGGAGACATGTTTAAAAAATTGCGTTTGTTAAACCTGGGAAATTGTTTGAGTATAAATGTTAACTTTATTAATTCACAGCTATCTTGCTGCTGCATTAGTCAAGCTACTGGACAAATGTTCCTCTGGAAATGATTCCAGATATAATTTGGTTGTTTGTATGTGTCATATTGTTATTTTTTTACCTGCGTTTTTTGCATTCGGTCAGTATAGTTGGGGATACTGAGGGCTCATTTTTATCCTCCTATGTGAAACTCGCTTCACAGGCAATGATCAGTCACAACAAACTTAAATCATTAAGTTGTTGTGCCTGAGTTAAGTTTTCCAGTGATACATAAATACAGTGTTTGCTTATTGTCAGTCAACTGACGCTCATTACCTCCCCCAGTAATAAAATCCTTCAACACACGAGAGTTGATTGGCACATCCTTTTTTTTAAACTTTGAAGTTTGAAGATAAAAGAGGTCTTATTATATATCGTGTTAATTGAAAACTCGTTTCTAGCATGGGCGCATCATGCAGATGGTGGTTTGAGCTTTAGAAACCCTATACTGGCTGTTCACTAATTGTGGGTTGACATAACATTGTATTGATTAATAGTCATTATCTTTCTCCTCCAGGGAGTTGCACTTGCCTCTCTCTTCTTCATCCTGGTGTCGATCACCACATTCTGCCTGGAGACCCACGATGCCTTCTATGAAGTGCAAAACTGGACGGAGCTTGTTGAACAGGACAACATGACAAAGAACATCACAAGGAACGAAATAGTGACCAACCCAGTCCTCTTCACCGTGGAGGGCATCTGTGTAGTCTGGTTCACGTTTGAATTTCTGGTGCGCATAATATCCTGCCCAGACAAAGTAGTCTTCATCAGAAACACGCTCAACATCATTGACTTTGTGGCCATTCTACCATTCTACCTGGAGTTGGCTCTGAAAAGTCTGTCATCCAAAGCTGCCAATGATGTGCTAAACTTCCTCCGTGTGGTCCGGTTTGTTCGAATCCTCCGGATTTTCAAGCTGACGCGCCACTTTGTAGGCCTGCGTGTCCTGGGTCACACGTTGAGGGCTAGTGTCAATGAATTCCTCTTGCTTATTATCTTCTTGGCGCTAGGTGTGCTAATCTTTGCCACCATGATTTACTATGCTGAGCGTATTGGAATCCAGCCTAATGACCCCACAGGCTGCAATCACACGCACTTCAAGAATATCCCCATCAGCTTTTGGTGGGCAGTGGTCACTATGACCACACTGGGCTATGGAGACATGTATCCACAGACGTGGCTCGGCATGATGGTAGGGGCACTTTGTGCACTGGCTGGGGTGCTGACCATTGCTATGCCGGTTCCCGTCATCGTCAATAACTTTGGGATGTACTACTCGCTGGCTATGGCAAAACAGAAGCTGCCAAAAAAGAAGAAGAAGCACAACCCAAACCCTGATGCTCCAACTGACTCAGCCTCGTTTGGGAAGTCAGAAACAAACTCGCACAGAGACAGTACTCAGAGTGACACGTGTCCACTGGCTCCTGAGGAGAACATCAGTAGGAACCGCTCAGGTGAGGCTACAGTACAATTTTTAAACTCTCTAAAATGTCAAAGGCATGTTTTCTCACAAACCATTTGTTGTGGCTACCATGCAGGTGATGGTGTTTCACGTGCTCAGGTTTTCTGGGGCAGTTTTGTTTTTGAAGCACACACTATTTAACCTTAAGCAGTAACATGGTTTCACTGGAGATGCTTCCTGCCAAATGTTCTCTTTGTGGCCTCACTAAGAGTAGTGGGGGCAAAAAAAGTGTTTCAGTCTATGGAGATTATTTTATTACTTGAAATTGTTCTTGGCAGCACCAAAAAACCCCATCCATTCACTTGCAGTAGGTTGGAGGACAAACTTATGCATCATGTGTGAACCATGAAAACTGACCTTTTAATCTTAAGTTGCACTGTATCAATGTTGCACTGTAGTAGTAGTACAAAGAGCTATCGTGTTTCAAGTCTTGTACTTTGTAGGTTTTGTAGAGTTTGCTTGACAGATGAACTGCACTTAGTCACAATGACAGCATCATACCGGGATTAAATTACCTCTCCTAGCATCTCAGTCAAACTGGATTTCATCACAGAAAAATACCAGTTTTGTGCAATATACCTCTGTCTGCCTTTGTGTGGGCCCTCGGGTCTGTATCAACTTTGCCATTTATGTTGGCATGTATTTTTGTCTTCCTGTCCAGACTCCAAACAGAACGGGGATGCAAATGTGGCCCTTTCAGATGAGGAAGGCTGTAGTTTGACCCAGCCGCTGTCCCCCAGCGAAAAGTGGACATTGCGGTGTTCCCGAGGTCGAGACAAGAATAAGAAAGAGGGCACCTGCTTCCTCCTAACCTCAGAGAACCCCAGCGTTCAAACTGGTGAGTACGTACATGCTGCATTTGAGCCAGATATGAAGCTCCAAGTTTAGCATTTTGGCTGTCACTACCTTGTTGATTTGAAAAAATAAGTGCGGGTTGGATATGACTGACAAGCTGAGGGATACTGCATACTCACACAGAAATAACTTCCAGTTCTATGGTAGCATAGCCCGCTTTAGTGTCTGTTTTACTCTAAATTGGACCACTGTTTGTCATGGATCGGCTGTGTGGCAGGCGGGAGGAGGACCCAATCGCAAGATTCACAAACACGGGGATGAACTCAAAAGCAGCTTTATTGCTGACAGGCAGAACATAGGAAATACAGAACTCAACTAAACTGGGAATCAATAAACTAACACTCGTAGGGAGACACAGGGAATCCACACAGCAATGAGGGAGAACGCGACGCCGAACAGAGGGAGACGCAGACAGAAATACACAGAGGGTTAACGAGGAAAGTGGGAACACACGGGGAACACAGCTGACACAGATAATCATAACGAGACAGGGCGGGGTGAACATAACACTGACGGGAGACGGGCAGTCAAACAGGAAGTACAGAGGTTCAGACAGGAGGAGAGAGAGCACGGGGAAAACACAGACATAACGGGCTGGGGAAACATGGAACAACCACAAAGGGAGACGAGGGCTCATAAATACACAGAGGGCACACAGGGGGGAGAGAGAGCACGGGGAGAACTTAGACATAACGGGCAGGGGAAACATGGAATAAAACATAAGGAGAGACGAGGGCTCACAGATACACAGAGGGGCACACAGGGGGTAAAGGCCACGAAGGGAAAACACTTAGGGAACAACACAACAGGGCAACTCAGGAAACATGGCCTAAGGAACAAAATACAAAAATACAAGAAAACTAAGAATACTGGGCCAACATGGCCCAGGACCATGACACTGTTGCTATATTCAAGATATGTTAAAGCATCAACTGACAAAGTAAAGTTGTTGGAAAAATGTTAACTGGGGTAAAAAAAAATCAAAAGAAAAGTAGGATCATTTTCACAAACAATTCCACTTTCTTTTGCAATGACTAGCATTACCCCTTGCTGGCTTTAGCCTTAACTTCACTTATGGAGTACATGCATGTAGATTTTTCTACACAGTTTATTCTAAAATATGGAGACAATTGACTATTTTCAACATCGTCATGCTAAAATTTTAACAATACCAATTTTTTGCATCAATACGTAACTCCTGATTTTATGTAAAATTATGACCTTATATGTTAAAATTACACCTTATATTATAAATTAGCTATGATAGTAAGTATAATTACTAAAGATCAAAGAGTTTAAATATGCAAGAGGCAACGAGGGAAGGGGAAACAGGTGGGGAACTAAACACAGCTGAAGCTATTTAAAGATAATGAGACAATGGAAGTCAAGCAGGAACACAACACAACAACAAGAACACAACGACAAGAACACAACAGCTACCAAAATAAGTAACAAATGGGAAACGCTTGACATAGAGAGGCTTAACACCAAGATATGAGGGGACACGGGGCAGGAATTAAAGTTAAACTATAACCATGCCGACAAACAGAAACTAGATTGCAAAATAAAGCGAAAATAATAGTAAGAAACCGAAAGACTGGATTGAACAACTAATCTTGAAGAAATCATGTAGGAAACATGTGCTAAACAAAGACTGTACAAAACAAAAATTCAAAGCTCAGGCAACAGCCCAGGTTCCATGACATACATGAAGAATACAAAGTTAAAGGGAATTTAATGTTTTTGTTTTATACTACAAGAATAATTCACAGATTGAGGAGAAAAAAAATGAGAAGAGGAGCAATGTTTTCTTTTTTCTTTTATAAAATATTTAGCCCTGAGGGGAACATGAATATCTTTACCAATTTTTTGGGAAAGATGTTGTATAGTTGTGGGATGAATGTTTTTGTCTTACCTGAAGTGTGAGTTTGATTGACAGAGTGATTGACAGATAATGCCATCACAGTTTCCTGCTGCTAGCAAGGCTAAAAGGAACACAGTGTTTTGTCTTTTTTCTGATTCTGAGTATGCAGAGTGCTAAGATGCTTTCAGTGGTGCTTATAAGCTATTCTAAACTTCATACCTACAGTACATGGAGTGTGCATTGTGTGGCAAGATATGAATACCTGTAAAAAATGACACACAAAAACACAAATGTTTAAGAAATGTAAAACATTAGTAGTTACTTGTAGCAAAGTTTCAATAATCATCATAAATTGTGCTTATAGTTGATCTAACAAAAAGAACAGAGAGATGAACAGCACAACGAATGTTTCGCAGGACCCTTCAAACCAGGTTGCAGCAGATCGCCCCGCCCCTCCCTGAGCCTGGTTCTGCCGGAGGTTTCTTCCTGTTAAAAGAGAGTTTTTCCTTCCCACTGTCGCCAAAGTGCTTTCTCATAGGGGGTCATATGATTGTTGGGTTTTTCTCTGTATCTATGAAGCACCTTGAGGCGACTTTTGCTGTGATTTGGCGCTATATAAATAAAATTGAATTGAATTCAAACACCTGTCTTTCACCTCTAAGGGAGTAAATCCTGTTTCAACCATTATTTACCACTCAGATCAATAGAAAATCAATTGATCCCTAATTGCATCATCAATCTCTCTGTGTGCACAGTTGGTACTCAGGTTAGGATTAGTGCACAAGTGTTCGCAGGGTACCAAGCCTAGCATGTGAGGAAAAAATGATACAGTTAAAGACACAAGATGAAAATCATGACTTGAATTGTTTATTTATTTATTTATTGACTTCTAGATCACATCAGCACACATAACCGTGTAAGCTACACGTTTGTATGCAACGCTATTATTCTTAAACAGAAGATGGGGGGTGAGGGTGAGACAAAGTTGCTGTAATTCTGCTGTGACCCTGCCATCTCTGTCTGCTTGAATGACCGCTGCATCTCATGTCTGAGCTTTCCAAACTACCCAAAAGCCTCTTGTGAGAAGAGGCTCTATATTTGGCAGCCGTGGATTGATTCCTGACACCCTGAGCACTATCCAGTCAACATCCTGACAATTGTGTGCAAACAGTCCAACATTGCTGAAGGTGTTTTGCTGAAACCCTGCACTTTGCGGAGGTTTATTTCACTACCAGGGTTTATCATAACTGGAGCACTTATGGTAGCTTTTCTCCTAGGAGAGTACACCCATGTATTTTTTTAACAGCTCATTATACAGAAATGTTCCTGAATAACTTGTCATTGCCTGAAGATGTTGATGTAAATTGGTGCTAGTTATAATGGCATGTTGTCATATGAACAAAATAAAATATAATAAAAAAAGCATGCACAATTAAATCTGTCCTAAATGAGAAGAAGTGATGTTTGTGGACAGGTTTACTCAGGGGACGAAGTAATCTGTCACTATATAAATGTACAGCCTCACAAACACAATGAAAATGACACAAATGGGGTGAAACTGTCCGACCTTGGTTTCATACTGAGCTTTCTAATAATGGAAAATTGTCTGGTCAGCTCATGAGATCACCATATAAGCGCTATTCTGGTCACAGAGACAAAAACAATAGGAAGCTGAGAAAAGCCAGAACACCTTAATACAAATCTGTGTGTGAGAGAGAGGAGGGGGGGTAATTCAATTCTTAGCCTGGTATCTGGTGAGTATGTACATAATGATATCCCAGTCTGTTACAGTGGATTATATCACACGTACACAACACATTTTAGTGCACATTATCTGCAAGAAGTGCTCAGTGTTTAGTGCTCAGTGCAGAATTAAAAAGAAAAAAAACTCAGTTGTTAGCCAACATTTGAAAGTCGCTTTTTAGAGCTATGTGGCAAAGGGAGATGGTTTTGGTGAGTTACAGGGTTACAGGATATAAAGGTACATCTAATATTTCACTAGGGCAGTGTGGCTGTAATTAGAGGAATAGATAGATGGATGCAGGCTTGAAGATGCCTGGATGGTTATCAGGAACAGGACAAAAAGACAGTGCTTTTGCAGTGACTAAGGTCATCACAGGGATTCAAAAGCACATTGTATTTGTGTATTTGTGATGAGATAACCACCCGTTTGTGTGCATAATAGTATAGCAAACAGTTCAAGTGCTGCAAGAGGAAGTGGCAGGAAGCTATACAGATGAGAAGAGGAAGGTTTTCCAAGCTCAAGCGAGCCGCCATATTCCCAAGTGATTCCTCAGATATGATTCCCACTAATAGGTTTCCATTAACAACACGGATGGTCACAGTGAAACATCTGGCTCCCATGTGAAGTTCAAATAAAAGTATTGTTTTTGTCTGTGAAATAGAGTTAAAATATTAACTGATTTGTTGGTTGTTGAAAATAAAGATTTTAATAGTCAAGAAATACGTTTAGTTTTATTATTATTATATGCATCCACATTTAGGGCTTCTTCTTTCCTAGGATTAATTAATAATGGAGGGAAGGGTGGTGACCCCGTTGTTCTTAGGTTATAGCACACTCGCTTGGGTCAGTTTCAGTGTTTTTTATGCTAAGTCACTATATTTCATTGTCATTCTGTCCTTTGTGTTTCCTGACAGAGAGCTGTAAAGACATCCTTGCGGCCACGGGAAACTATGCTCAGCCGGAGGTCACCACTCTGACCTGATGCTGATTGGCTATGAAAAGGAGAAAGAGCGTGATTTCCTCAGTGGCGTACACTTCCCTTCCTGAATGAACTGCTGAAGAGATTCTTTGAATTCAGGATGAGAACTTTTGTTTTAAGTTGCATAGCACATTTATCACGTGTACACTTACTTACATGTTAGAGAGCATTTTGCATGTACTGCATGCTCAAGCATTGTATGATACTCCAAAAAATGGCTACCATTCATATGCATTTTATTTAGTGGATATGTCATAGCTTGACTCCAAGGCTCTGAAAAAAGCATCACAGATTTATTCCAAAGTGACGTTAAGGTCACTTCTCTGCCTGATTTGAAGTCGAGAAAGTGTGATATCACATTCCTCCGTGCACCAGTTGAATCTGAATCTGGCGTTCGGTCACTATAATTCAAATTGAAGCCACACACTCGATAATCTGGGTTTTCAAAAAAGACACTCTTAGTCAACTTGGATTAAAAAAAAAAAGTAATTGTGAATATTACATTTTACAGACCTAAAACTTAAAGAAAGTTTTCAGGGGCTTTTGTGAGTCTGTTGTAAACATCCTTTTTTATGTGTTGTTACATTCGTTACCATGTTACTTTCTATTATCATGTGTCTATTTTGGGAGTCAACACACATCAGCAAAACCCCTACATTGTATAAGGAGTGAGAAAATCTGCTTGTGAATGTAGGTTTGTACAGCAAAACGCCTACTGTGAAAAAGGACAAGATGGAAACTTGAAGTCATTGATCGATGTCAACAAATTAGACCCACGTTTTTTATTTTATTTTATTATGTGGTCTCTGTTCTGCTGCTTTTTAGAACCAACCACATGGAAACATGCAGATACTTTGCCAGGGACTAGATGTGATACGAACCCGGCCAGGAAACACATTGTTTGTAAATCCTTGTACAATAAGAGTTTAACAAAAGAAAAGAAAATCAATGGAGCAGTATTGTCTGTCTGTTACATTAGCTATACACAATTGATGTATCATTACTGGTTGAGTGAGGACCAAATGTAGACTCAATTAGATTAGATGGTAAAAGACTTTCAGTACATGTTGGTAAAGATACATACAGTACAATATCATCATCTCCACTTGTGCCTCATGTTGAGTAATGGAGTTTAAATGTGTGCAGTAGTGTAATTCAATTGGTAAGTTAACACTTCTACTTGTATTGTAAAAACTCTGTTACATATTTGGAAAAGAGAAGCAGGAGTCTTTTTCTTTTTTCAAGACTTATAATCTAGTCCTCATGGTCTACCATAGTGGCCTTATGTTAAATAAACAAAGGGAAAGCTCATTTTACCTTCATTAGAATCTTTCTATGCTGATGCAGATGTTTGTAATATATAAGCACAGCTGTATGTATGTAGCACAGTGCAATACTCTAGGTCATTAAGCTCTTTTCTTGTCTGTTCATGTGGATGCAACGTTAAAATTGCTGTTGACCAATGAAAGCTTATTTTAATAATTCACCTTTTAAGCCTCATTTCCTGTTTTCCCTGTTCCGTGTACTCAAATATGACGGTCAAGCACAGTAGGCTGGTTTAACATTTCCCCAGTATGCACTGTGTAGGTGACCGTGATGGTTTTTAACCCGGTAAGATGTCATGTGTGTATGTATGCGTGCCTGTTTGAGTGTGTGGGTGTGATGTTTAACCATGTAGGCATGCATTTATATGCAGAAAATCAAATAAAATCAATTTCTTCACAGATGTTGAAGATAAACTGAGCGTCGTGCGTTGTTATTTTCATTCACAGCTTGCATTGCATCCACATATTCTTCCCACTGCACGTTGCAAAGTTTGTGTCATCACAGCACCTCTACTGTATAGCTATTTATAGAGCGAACACCAGACTATACAGGTTGATGCTGTGCTTGTTCAGAGTGGTGTAACGGCAGTCACAGCTGTGCTTCCTGCTCTCCTGAGCTTCCACGATTATGTACCAAAGGTGTAGATGACTTACAGAACACGTCTCCATGGAGATTTGGTATGACAGGCAACGCTAATTACTGCTCGGCTGCCTCCGTCTCCAACTCTCTCTGTGTGCCACATGCAAGAAGCGCCACTCTTTCTATCACACACATCCTCACAGACACACATGCATCCACCTCAGCCCAGCATGATCGTCATTACTGTCGTTGCACACAGGAAACATTCTGATGCTTGGCAATACAATGCAAAGCACTATGGCAACAAAGGGAGGGAGGATGGCAAGTTGTCATGGGTAAGTGTAAAACAAGAAGGCATGTATTCATAAAAAAGGTACACACCGTCTTTTACTAAAAGCTCTGAGGACTGAGAGAGACTGGTTAGACTGAGATAAGAAGCATGACAAAATGAAGATGATGCTCTTATTATGTTTCCTAATCTCAGTTTTACAGAAATTAAAAAGTGTGGAAGTTACGTGCACTTGCACAACTACTGGATGTGACTGAAATGAGTTCCAGTTGTTTAAAACATGGAACATTTGTGACTAGAAACATGCAGTCATATAAACAATTTTCAATTTGCTGTGGTTTGGAGGATTTTGTTAAAATTATTGCGAAAACGATCAATTATTTTGAATAAAACTGACATAGAAATGAGAGATGAAACGGTGAGACTGAGATAACGAGATCGAAAGAGAAATCAAAGAAATTTTTTTTTGAGTCTGCTTGTTTGTTAGAAAGTTGTTTATAGTGGTGTTTAGCTGCAAAGTGTGGTTGAATGTTTCTTATCTTGCAAGTGTGCTTCCTGTTGTTCGTGTGTGTGTTCCTGCTTTGTGTGAGAAGAGAGAGACTAAGATACTCTAAAAGTGCAAGGTAAATAGTAGGGCTGGGCCATATCATACCGTTCACGGTAATACCGGTATAATGTCGGGCAACGAGAAGAAAATGAAATATCGCGATAGAACATGGGTAAAACGCGCATGAGCAGTGCCTTTGTTTTCGCACATGGCAGAAAAAGCGTGCCGGCGACGGAGAATGAGAAGGACGAAAGCCTATCGTAGAATGAAACAGATGAACCGGAACTGGTTTGTAGAAATGCTGCAACTCCAGTGGTGTGAAACTGGTTTAGCTTTCGTCCATCAGATACACAACAAAGCACTATTTTTGGTAGTGCTTTGTAAAGGTAAATCCTTTGATTTTTCTGAAAATCGACAGTGCCCCTTATAATCCCGTGTGCCTTATGTGTGAATTCTGGTTGTGTTTACTGACCTCGAAACAATTTTCTGTGGTACACGGCGCTCAAAAATCTGTCAAATGTTTTAGTACGACTTTGCTGAGCTACGAAGCCGCACCGCTTGATGGATTGTAGGAGCATTACGGCTATCGTTGGCAGGAGCTTCGCGGAGTGATACGTACCGTGCTTCAACATAATATTACCTTATTGTGTGTGTATAACCTCTTTTTAAGTTTTGTGGATATTATACATGGTTATGCTGAGGATATGTCGGCCAGTTTCCACTGGAAATGCCTTTTGGTTAAACTGTCAGCGAGGAATTTGCATTTGCACTGTTAAATTTTTATATAACTTTAATGCACATAAAAAAACAGCTGCTTGTTTAAGTGAAAATACATTGATGATTTTTTTTTTACACTAATAAAGTTGTGGAGTTGTAAAGCATTTTGTCTAGTGTCAATTATATCGTCAGTTATATCGTTATCGCAAATTTTCAAATGTATATCGTGATAAATATTTTTGGTCACATCGCCCTGCTCCAGTAAATAGACTACTACTTTTAAAATACGTTTCTATTCAATTTGAGCTCACTTGAGCAAGTGGTTTCTTACTACAAGCCCCATGCATACAACACTTTAAAAAAAAAAAAAAAACTTAATGTTCCCACACACATACTTGGATTGATGCATTGAGGGGCAACTTGGAATCTTGCCCAAGGATACTTTGAGGTACAGGTTGGAGGATAGGGGGTTGGACAACCAATGTTCTGATTGGCAGACAACCTACTCCACTCCCTGAGTCACAGCCAACTCAGCAAGTAAAGGAAGAGAAAAGCACAGTATAACTAAAGCAGAACAAGTATAAAAACAACCAACCACTCAACCAGAAAAAAATAGGTAACCAGACTGACAAACCAGTCTGGCAGGAAACCCAACCAGTAGTTTAGTTCAGCTAAAGAACATTTCTGAGCTGTTTACATTTATACTGCAAACGTAACTTGAAGTAAGCCTTCTGATGGTGAAATCACTTTTGGCCAGTGCTCAGATTTGGAGTGACTGTTAAAATGCCAAATAAGCCAGTGATACAGTGCAGGTAAGTAAGGAAGTGGTAACAGTAGCTAATATGTTACATAGAAGAGACAAAAGAAACTGAAATAGGTTCAAAAACACTTAGAGAAGATACCTTCCTGTAAACTGTGTTTTAGTAAATACAGCAGATTCCAGTCAACCAATTTTCCTGATTTCCTGTTTATGTGGGATTGAGGCTGGCTTTTACATTATATTTATTAAAACCACTGCCTCCAAGAGAAAATGGGAGTTATTAATGGACTCCACATTTTAAATATTAAAGAGAAGAGATTGGCTGGTTCTGTGCCAACTAGATGCATTTTTGCTTGTTTAAACATTTTAGATTTTTTTTTTCACTTTTTGCAACAAAGCAAATCCATGCTGCCAGTTGCACAATTTAAAGAAGCACCAGAATTCAGTTTATTTCTAAGATGCTGTTAAGCTTTTTATATTGTGGGCGAATGAGGTGCATGGGGTGACTGATGCATGAATGTTATTTGTTTCTAGTTTCTGTCTGTAAGAGCTGGTAATTTTTGCTTCATATTAGAATGTACTGTTCATATATTACAACTGGAGTCAATGCACCAGCGCAAAAGCCACATGCTTACAACATACAACACAAATGATCTCACTTACTCCATGGGGAAATAGCACTTTAACAGCCCTCTGTAAATTTATGTTTTATGTCTCTCTGCTCTGGGGTAACTATTGCCCAGCTGGAACATTTGCTGAATGCTGCATTTTAATGACTATATTCACACAAAGCAGTCACCTGCTAGTAATTGATCGTTTTTCCGTACCTGAATAACTACGTTAGTGATGCAGCTTTGGAGGGGGGCTTGGAGAAAGATGAGTGACATGTATCAGGATGTGATTCATGAAATAAGATGAGCTCAGTAGAGGAAAACCAGTCAGAGATGGAAACTGGGCTTGTCCTGTCACCCTTGATTAGGCCTTTTTATTGTTTCCCCTTGTTACTTCCATGATTTTTTTCCTCCTTTGTTGAAGGTTGTCATGACAATATTGAGCCCAGTTTCCATGGAGAGAGGCTGAGCCTGAGCCATTTCACAGTTTGATTCACTGGTGCAACACCGTGGAAAAGAAACCATCCTGACTTATTTTGCCTGGTGGCATAATACACTTCTTCTTTTTTATGTGGCTTTACGTGTATGTAATGCAGAGGGTGACTACTAATGTTATTTGAAGGCTCTTTTGCCATATGTTTAAATTGTGCATCATTATTGGCATACGGTGGCCCAGCAATTCTAAAAGCTCTGTGGTGTGTGAATGTGTGTGTGAATGGGTGGATGACTGGATGTGTAAAGCGCTTTGGGGTCCTTAGGGACTAGTAAAGCGCTATACAAATACAGGCCATTTACCATGATTAAAGCATGTGAAAAGTTAGGACTGGATCAATTCATTGAACTGACCTTTGCAGAATTTATTCAGGTTACGAGACGGTCTGTGCATTTATTCACATCCACCGTTTGCTTTTCTGTTCTGATTGACAAAATGTTTCCAGGCTCAGAAGATATTCAGAAGATACTTTTACCTATCTCTGCAATTTAAGATCACAAGTGAATGTTGTAATTATTGTTTCAGTTCTTTTGTCAAAAACAGTTGAAGCAGCTTTGAATGTCTGCAACGATGCCATATCAAACACATCAGAATCCAAAGCAGCTGCACCACACTCAGAGGATTGGTAGAGAGGTTATGGTTGCTATGCAGATGGCGCTTTGGGGCTCAGCTTTCTTTTTTCAACTTTTCTCTCTTCACTTTCTTAGTTCAAGCATCATGCCACTTTAAAAACAACCTCAAAATTGCCTTTCAGAGCTCGAGCAGATGCTCAGTAAAGCTACACATCCGCCCAAGAGACGCCATCATCATTATCATCTGCTGCTTCTTTAGTACTTGGTTTGAAATTAAAATCTTAATGAAATAAAATTACTAACATCTTTATTTTAGGTCACAGTAAGGTTGTGACACTGAGGACACAAAGACACAACTTATCACACTGTCTTTTCCTATAAATTATCTTATATTTGAAAGAATAAAATGGCTTTTAGAATGGTGTCTTGGGTGTATAGTAGCACAGTAAATACTAAAGGAAATGATGCGTGTCATATGTCAGTTACTTAAAGATATCCTTATTTTTCTGTAGCGCTTTTAAAAATGAGTATTTTTTGAGACATCCTCTCCAATTAGGCTAGTAAGGAATAAATAACTTTTAAGCTATAAAGCTAGCTCGTGATAAACTAGTGTTCGACTGTTGATGAATAGAGATGATGGTGTAAGAAACATGAGGCAGACTGTAATAAACCACAATTATCAGGATGATCAGATCTGTCTTCAGCTGTGATGCCATCAAATCATCCATCTATTTTCTTCCACTTATCATATTTCAGGTCACGAGGTGGTTGGAGTCTAACCTCACAGACCAAATATATGTGTTACTATCATGATTGCCTTAAACTGAAAAGCCACAAGAACAAAATGCTAAATATTAAGTAAAAGCAGTCCAACCATGTGAGCAGGGATGAAGAAGTAATGATCTGTGAAGAGCAGGAGAATTATTTCTCAGTCAACTACCCTAAAGTGAGTTCACCCCCACAACAGAAGCATTATGTTTGGCAGAAGGCCGGCCACTTGTAGGTCACTAATGGACAGCATTCCCTGCTCTCCTGTGTCTATGTGTGTGTGTGTTTGTGCGCACGTGCGTTCGTGCGTGTGCGTTAGTGTAAAAAGTAGAACCAGGAATGAAAGAACATTTATATTGGCCTTTGAATCTACAGCTCCATCAGTGCTGACCCTGGCGGACTATAAATCAGACTCCCACTCTTGCCACGGCTCTTTTTTTTTTATGTCTTTTTCTTATTCTAACCGCAACAAACATGGCTCAAACCATCAGCAGCAAACCCTCTGAACACCCCGGACCTCTGTAATCAGAAACTGCATTGTATTTGATTTAAATTGGTACTTGAATTCTAGCTGGCAGGCTTTCAAGCCTGATTAAGGCTCAACTTATCCTCAGCTGGGGGTGGATGTAATGTGTTATGACTGAGCACTAACAGAGATGAAGTTTACTGGATGTAGCTTCAAAAGGAAGGGCGACTAACAGCTAAGTTAGTTGCTAACAGCATGTGACTGAAATAATACCAAAACAAGAGGTTTGATCAGTGTGGTTTTATCGCTGTTGCTTAGTATGTGTCCTCGTACATCCACTATATCACAGAAGTTATAAAATTATAAAATCTGTTGCTTCTTTTTCCCCCAAAAAGAGGTAAATGAATAAATAATTGCTATTTTCTATTTCCCCCCGAGGCTCAGATGTTGTGCATTCACATCTTAATAAGTGATCAAGTTGCAGCTTATGAGTCATTGAGCCAGAGCAAGGCCCGGGCATTCATTACAAGCTCATCAAGGATCATATTCATTATATGGAAAAATAAATAAATGGTGAATAATGAAGGTGCCAGTTTACATGCATTAGGAGCTAGATGCATGGTGTTAGATATGTGTGTTCGTAAATGGGAGTGGCACACAGTGTGTCAACTGTCAGGAAGAATGGAAATAAGCATAGTTATCAAACACAGGATGTCTCTTTAAAAGATATTATATTAAATATTAGAATATTAAAAATATAGACTTACCATATTTAGCTTTTAGATATTTGTGAAAAAAGAATCACTACATAAAGTACAAAAAAGAGTGCACACATTAGTAGTTGTTACATGAGAAAACAACACACTACGTGTACTCAGCCTTTCACCCCTCACGTTTCCTGACAGTCAAACATGCTGGTCATGTTCCTGCCCTGGAAAAGAATGACGTCTCAATAATGTGCCTTCAACAAATGGCTTGGTTGGATTTGCGCCAGCTGGTTTAAAAAAAACACAAAACAAAACAAACAGAAACAAAAAAAAAAACACCCTGCTTCTTCTTAATGCTTTTCTGAGAAGCCCACCCTCGTCTCAGCTGTCGGACTGTCCTTGTAAACAGTTTGACAATAGTTTGTTTCCAAGAAGACTTTTTCTTGTGAATCTAAGTCAGCTTAACTAAGTGGGAAGTTTCTAGAAGTTTGAGTGTTTGCTGGACAGCTTAAAGCTCTATGCTGCCAATTAGTAAATTCACGTCACTGGAGATGAGATTCCTCTCAGAGAGGATGGATGTCATCTATAAGAGCTCGACCATTATTATGTCTAAAGACAGGCGGGAAATAACTTTGCTATTAGCATGTGCATTTGCCTTGTCAAGTGTTTGAAATGCTGGATCGATTTATTCCCATGCAAATACTTCCTGAATTTCTGAAAGGAAATAATTAAACAAATGGATAATAGAAGTAAACACTCGGAGCGTATGAATATTTATCGCTCCTCGAAAATATTTCTTTTTCACATATTGCAAATTTTTGTTAAAACGCTGTCTTTACAGTGACGCTGCATTTGAAACTTTCAGCCTCAAAGTACAAAGTACATCATTAGGAATGCATAATGAAGCTTTTATTGTATTCTGAAATCAATGAGGAGTTAGAGAATGAGAACATACACTCTTTCTCTCGTGGCACTCTAATCAGTGCCCACTGCTCTTCAGCTGTCATTAAAGACGGGGTGTTTCAGAGCTGCACTCCAGCACAATGGCTGAATCTGTGCAATTATCCCTCTTGACTGGGGCCATTAAATGCCTAATGCATTAGTGATAACCTCCTACCCCACCCCACCCATCCCCACCCACTTACAGGTAGCTAGAGAATCATTGAGGCACCAACGTCGTCCTTTCATGAACTGCTGTGCTACCTTCAAATTCTTAACGAGTTGTCAAAGAATTGTTAGTTTTCTGATCGTAGTTATGTCAGGTGTCCTGCTTTGATTGTGGATTATGTGACTTGAAGCTGTGTTTGAAGAGACCTAGGGGGTTTTAGATGCTCACATTGTCATCATGTTCTGGTCACCGGTCTGGTGAACACAAAGAAAAGCTGAGGCTGATTAGCTTTCAGGTGTTAGAGAAATTAGAATTTTAATCCAGTGATTCAGGAATATAAATCATTGGTTCCGCTAACCTTCAGCTGGTTGTGGAAGAAAACTTTATCAAAATCCTTTAGGACGCATCGTTTAAGAACCACAAACGTCTGCACAAATTGCAACCAATTTTAGATATCATCCATTCGTTTTCTTAACAGCTTATTCGGTTAGGGTCATGGACTGGAGCCCTCGTAGAATACATTAGACTAGAGCTGAATACAGTCTTTGTTAATGCAATTTCAACTGTGCTCTCCACAGATTATCTTATTTATTTAACGTTTAAAAAAAGACAAAAAGACCGAAAGCCGGATACTGCTTCTAAAAATAACTTACCAGGGAAATGTTCCTCGAGAGGAATATCTCAAATGTTGATCAAATTCACAGCTATCTGTTAAACAGAAATCAAGCTGCCTGAGAGAAAATCCAATAGGACTACAAATAGACACAAAGAAATTAAAGTATGCATCATATAATATATGTTTTTGTTGACAATAAAACAACATTTTTGTAGTTTTTCCTCTCTGCACCACTACAGTGGATTTTAAATCAAACGACTAACATGTGATTAAAGCTCAGACTTTCAGCTTTAAATCAAAGGGTTTATCATAAGTGCGTTACATTAAATGTTTATGACTTACAACCATTTTTGCACAAAGTCTCCCATTTTATGAGCCTCAAAAAGATTGTTTTCCAGAACAGTGCAAACTCTTTTAGATGTTTTCTGGCAACGTCTAATCTGGGTTTTTTATAATTGAGTGTAAACAGTGTTTTTTACCTTGTTGTAAAATTGCTGTATTTCTATTCACAAAGGTGTTACTTGATTTAAGACTTTGACACTGACCTCCAGAGTGTTGTTTACCTGGTGCAGATGTTGTGAAGCTGTTTTTCCTGACCTGGAAATAATTCTCGGATCTGTCTTCTGTGGTCTTCCAGCTTTTTGATGTGGTGGGGCTGACCAGTGTCATTCCTTCTTTTTACAAAATGTACCAGATTGTTGATTTGATCACTCCTGAAATCCTGATTTGACCAGTGTTGGTTTATGGGCTTGTTTGTTTATGCCTCTGATAGATCCTGGCACCTCTACACTCGCTCTTGCTTCCTGGTGCTATTCAAAGACTCTTCCTGTTTACCTCTAACCTTTCAACCCCACAGATACAGATAGCTTTTATGCGAAGATGAATGTGAGCATAAATGCTAAAAAAGGAAACTGTATGGGAGAAATTTCTCAGTACTGGAGTGTTGTTTTTGTTTTTAACTTCCCGTGTTTACACGTTAAGGTTTCTATATGCACCTCGCAGCTTTTGCAGGACATTCTGCCTTGCGTTGCTACAATGCTGTAGTTGAAAAAACAGCCCTCTGATTGTTCATCTCGAGATATTTGTGGCTTCTGTGCAAAGGTAAATATGAATTGTTCTTCTCTTCACAGTTGGGGCTGATGATGATGCTATTGAGGAAAGTTGGTTTTCAGTTGGTGTCCAGGTCTCAAGCATTGTGGTTCGGCAGGGATTGAGTGTGCATCGAGATAACGGCTCCTGTCCCCACAGCTCTGAGGATTTTCTGAGAGGCATCATCTATGAGATCTTTTGCTTAACAACATTACATTAACATTTCTTCATGGTTTCTGTCTTTATTTATTTCACCCTTCTCCCTCTCCATATGTCTCCCTTTATCGCATTAAATTATTTGGTGTGATGCACATTAAATTTGGGTATTTCTTAAACTTCTCCCCTTACTTCCTGCTTCCCTTCTATCTGCGTCAGATAACTGACCTCTCCAACTCTCCCACCAATGCATGAAGCCTTGTACTCAACTTGCTGCTCATCCAACAGGAAAAAACAAACGGAGTGGAAACAGCTGCCTCTTGTGACCTGCTCTACCTGTTTCTTTGTGTCCAAATAGTCTCACAGCTAATTATGACTGTTATCCTTCATCACTTTATATACATATATGCATATATTTAGACATCAGTTTTAAGTGTTGCTGTAAACCAATTTACTTGGTAGACATCAGTTAAAGCATTATAATTCTCCAGACATCATACCGGTAACTGAAACTGATTTCCTGACTTTGTAACACTGTATTTATTTATTCCCTATAAATAAATTCCATTGATTTCCAACATAAAAGTCTTTTTTCAGGTCTTGAAGAATGCTTTGTGAAAGATGTCAGAAAGAAGTGAACTCTGTAACTTGCTCCTAATCTCTGTCTGAGGCTACGTTTCCTACTTAGTTGTTGAAACAGCACTGCAGGTGCGAAGAGGTTAAATTCAGCATCAGTATAATCTCTGCTTTTTTAAAAACTGTCAATCATGTGTTTGGCTAAAAGATAAACAACCCAGAAGGCAGAATTTTCCAAATATCCTCAGTAAGGGGCAGGGATAGCTCAGTAGGTAGAGTGCTACCTACACACTGCTCCCCCGTGCGCCTGCTTAGTGGCTGCCCACTGCTTCACTGAGTGAATGGGTCAAATGCAGAGAGACTAATTTCCCCACAGGGATCAATAAAGTATACATTATTACTATTATTATTATTATTATTATTATTGTTGTTGTTGTTGTTGTTGTTATTAGTCTGTGTAGTGTTGGCTTGAAGCTAACTGTGCCTGTCAGCTAAATATGATGAAATTAGACTGACAAGTTTAAAAAAGGTTATAGAACAAATTGTTTCCAACACAGTTGTATGAAAACATGACAGCGATTTGGCAGGAGAGATGCATAAAATATATCAAAGTATTACATTTTGAGAGTGTGTGCTACTCTGCGTTCTCCTTACCGTCACATTAGTTATAAAGTCCCATTTTGGAGCTATTTTGATTCTGCACTCCAGTTTTGAGACTATTAAAACCACACCCTGTATATAGAGGATGGACATCAGCCACTGGTTTTTGGATCTCTGCAGAGCCTGAAGGTACACAGTACTGGGTGAAAGGCTGGATTAACATGTCACTAGCTGACTATGGAGCTTGGATAGGTGAATTCAGAAACTATGGCTGTCACACAGGCGCTGATAATAGGGATACAATAACTAAAGTACCAAAACACGTGTGTGTAAGTATATCAACCCTATCAAAGGGTAAATTATTTGATTTAATGGAGGCTAAGCCTAACAGGCATCCAATTTAGAATCCATTGGGCATGGGTGTGGTGATGATGATGATTCAAACGTTAAGAAAGTTTTCACAGTGAGAAAAAAAGCCACCATCACAATTGTTACAAAGGGTGGGACTATCAAAGGAAACCCAACAGTTCTTTGCAAACCTGATTATGCTGCTGTGGAGCTGGACATTTTAACGTGACTGTTTGTGAGTATTTTATTTTATTTTATTTTATTTTATTTTTTAACCCAGTCTGAGGTGGACAATCAAGGAGCTGCAAATTCTACCACTTTTTTTATTGGCTTACTATGATGTCCAAGCCAAGAAAAGCAGAACTGACTTTTCTTTTTGGAAAAACAGTAAATGCTTTAGATTTGTGCAGGTAACGACGATTATTTCCTTTACTTCCTGTTTGTCAAGATTTGAGACAATTAAAAAATAGCAAAAATGACATTCTGATTTCAAAGGCTTAGGGCTTGGGTTGGGGTCATCACCAATTATAAATGACACCTTACAGGTTTAATTTTTCAGCTTTGAACATTACTGTTAGATTGAAGAATACATATGGCTTTATCTCTCACTGACATTATTGTAACAACAAATTGTAAATCATTTTAAGATTCTGTTACAACAGAGAAGAAAAAAGTGAAATAGATTCTAGTAATATGTGTAGCTTAAATAATACAATTGTTCTAAGCTGGAGGTCTCTAAAAACCTCTTAAGAGGCTGAATTCAAAGAAAGTAACGAATAAAAAGCTTCACTGGATGAAAATACTGCCTGTGTAGCCTTCTTTACTGTCAGTGTTGCTGAAGCTCAGCGTTGTTTGCAACGAGCTGGTCAAACACTAATGAGCCGTCAGGGCCCCTCGGCCGGTCCTCTTAACAGGCCTTGCACAGGACCATTTGGCCTCTGCTGTGGAAGCTGACAGTAGCTGAAAGCGCCTGTGAGAATATGACTGATGGATCTCTGCCCACGCAAACTCAGTCTGCCAGGAAAATGCCGGTTAAAGTGTGAAAAATGTCCGCAGACACAGTCTTTTCCCGGATCAGGTGGCGTGGCAGTGGGAAAATGGGAAGTAGCGTCTTGGCTTTGTGCGCTGATTTTAGATAAACATCTTCTGCTGGTGTAATTCCCATCAATGCGCGTGCACGTACAGTTTCTCTGTATGTGCATTATTAAGTCATCACAGCCTATCTGTGGGTCTCCCATGTTACACTGTGGCGGGAAATGATCTGTTTACGACATGACAGAATGGGAAGACGTTCTTCAAAGTGCACTGGAAAGCCAAGGAAGGAAGCGTGTGACTGAGTGTGGAAGGCAAACAGCTTGACTTTTACGCACACAGCGATTGTGGCCAAAACCATAACAGCTGCAGAAACATCAGTCCCTGCTTTATCGTGACACAAAGTACATGCTAGCCAATATCAATTAAAGTAATGTCTCTCTGTAGACTTCAAAGTGGCCTCTGGGCTTGGAGTGGCATATTATTGAATCCACTACTCAGCAGAATGGCAGCTACAATTAGACTCTATACTCCCTTTTAGATTGTTTTTCAAGCAGTGAGGACTTTATGAGAATGCATCAAGAGCCATGTGTTAGAAATAGGAGCAAGAATATTTTCACACCTGTGTGACTCCTGCTGGTTTGATGATGTGTCTCTGTCCCATCTGACTGCACTGCTATATAAACTCTGAATCTGTTTGAGCAGCTGTAAAGCGACGGCAGGACACAGCAGGTGAAAAGTCCTTGTTGACACGCTGTTATAAGTCTATCATATGATGGATTTACAAGTGGGAGCAGCCTTCATCATGGCAGAGGGAGAATCTTATGTCAGTGCTGGCTTATTACTCCTTTGCACAGCCTGGCCTGGTAGACCGTTCTTCACGTGTATGTGTGAAATCACAGATTGGGGTTCATTTCAAGGAGTTTAGTTGCAGGAAGATGAAGCCACAAGAGAAAAGCTTCTAAATTTTCGGAGGTTAGCCAGGGCAATAAACTATAAAACATTACAGGTTACAGAAAACTAATCTGATTATTTATCATGGGTTTGGCAGATACAAGAACAGTCTACAAGCCATATGCATTTGATTTTGACATTTTTACTAAGTTATTCATCTTTCCTAAAGGATAATTATTTCTAAAACTGCTTAATATTGTGGCATTACTACCAAGTAAACAAGTGCATCCCCTAAAAGCACGGTAAAAGCGTCATTCCTCCTCATTCTCACACAGTTTTGGCATTAACGTCCTCATTTAAGCCACAGTAACTGTACACGGATGGGAAAAAATCTACCTCGATATGCATACAGCAAAGCCAAATATGAGCGATATTAACTTTTAAATGCGTGGTGGGGATGATCAATGACACAGGATGTGCATTTCGACAGATAGCAGCCTCACAAGTCTATAATATTGTTTTTTCCTTCACCCATCACTACAATCTAATTTATTCTGAACAAAACTTTTGCCGTTATTGAATCTATAGATTATAAACATAATGTGTTAAGTCATTTCAGCATAAACAACAGAACAAATGAGACGCACATCATGGTCTGTTTAATAAAAGTGGTTATTTTAATTTCCTGTTCCCTCCATCATGTTTGTACAGATCTGAATGCTTTTCAACAAACAAATGAAAGTTTCTGTCTTCTTTCTTGTAGACAGACATTTCATCTTGATTTGTGTTTTGCCAGTTTAGTGCTGGAAGCCACCGCAGTTCCAGTGAGAAACACAGAATAGAGATTGCTTACATCAGTGGTCCCAGCTGACTGTAACATCAGGATTTTATCTACTGGATTAGGTCAGCAGCACACAACACTGAGAGAGGCGAAAAACACACATTTAAACACCAAAAAGCTACATATACCTTTACTTTAAACACGCTCACTCGCTCACATACACTCACATACACACGCTGATATATACATACACATATGCACAGTCACTCGGCTAAGTTTCGAGAACAACCACACACAAACACCAGAAACCAACAGACACCAAAGTAACACCACTGACAGTACAAAAAATCAAAAAATATCTCAAAATATACATTTATTATTTACAGCTCAAGTATACACCCTGTCACTCTTACTATAGATAATCAGTGTGAATTTATCAGAATGTACATCGATATGTACAGAGTAAATACACTGTCTTAAATACTATAAATATAACTATGGCTGGTCACATAAAGATTATCTGCACGGTTAAATAAATGTACTTTTACGTTGCTATTGGGAAGTTCATCTTAGTAACTGAACTGACTTAACCTCGTTAACACGTAGACAAAAGAGACCCTGGAGTTGGAATCTTTGTTTTCGGTAAGAAATCGATACCTGTATCCAGGCTAGGTTTGGACCAGAGAAGACATTTTCCCACTTTGCTGCAGAGTTTCAGTGATTTTTATTGTTAGAGGGAATCTCAGCTGTGCTTTGTCATATTACGGCCACTCTGCAGCCAGTAGCGCCGATCGCTGCTAATTGTAGAGAAAAATATAAGCCTGCCTGCTGTTGTGCTTTCTTCATATATGACCCACTGCATTAGCATTAGTTCAACATTGTTATCTATGTATTGTGCATATCACTTTGTAGCTTCAGGTGCTTTTGTAGACTTATGGTGCAGTTTAATTTTTTATGAGGATGTATTTCAGTGTGCAGCTTTATGCTTTAGTGGAGTCTTGCAGGATGCAGCAATCACAGCTATATTACTGACATGATGTTTAAGTTTCATCACCCCTTTCATTCACAATGATTTTGATGCTTATTTAGACATAAAATTATTTTGTGCTTACCCAAAATGTGCTTTATCCAAACCAAAACTGCTTTTTTTTAAAATACAGGTTAAGTGTCTACCTCAGCTTAAGTGCCATTTCCATCACATGTAGTTCTCATGCACAGTTTTTACAGGAGGCCCTGTCAGCTGCAAAGTTAAGTTGCATCTACAGATGTTAATACTACTCTTTTGTAACTTGTATCTTTTTTATCCCCTATATCATGTTTCCTTTAATGCAGACTTTCACTCATTAAACTCTTTCATTTCCATCATGGACAGAGGTTTCTATGAATGAAAGACGAAGCATCATTTGAGAGACAGGGCAATAGATTTGAGCTGTATTGTCTTAATACCAGTCAGTCCCAAGCAATGCATCACAGCCATTGTAGGTCATCAACTAAAAGCAAGAGCCATGCTGTAGGGGGTACTGGCCATCGTATCATAGGGATTGCTTAGCAAAATAGGATGCAGGGTAATAAGAGCTCTCTGCTACTGGCTACCACAAAGGGATGACAGGGCAAAATTTTACATAGTACTTCTGACAAGATGCCAGATGATGAGATTTAAAATACTATCATTTTGCACTCAAAGATAAATGTCTTTTAGACGATACAGCGGACTAGATGTTTTTGCCTTGTCATGCATTTCTGTTGAGCTTTGTCATCTTAAACTATTTGGCCCCTATATTTACTTTGCGCTCTTTTCTTTTTTACATGTGTGCTTAACAAACAACTCCAGGGTCTCCCCCTAATTAAAGTGCAAATTAATATGATGGAACATTGGTGAAAACTCTACATAATAAAATAATAAAATAATCAAGGGGGGAAAAAACCCCATAAAGCCTAAGGCAAACAGACAACACAGAATCTGTTCAGGCACCGAACAATGTGGCTGACTGTGCTTCACACTACATCTGTTCAGTCTCAAGTACTGGTGTTGTTTCAGGGAGGGGCCACAGGACAGTGTCATTGGCTCCTCTGCTGGCCAGCAGAGTCACCCAGTGGTGAAAACCATGTATTACCACTCACTGCAAACACTTATATCAGAGTACATATCCACATTATAATTCTAAAAATGTGCTATGATTTGAGATTACACAATAAAATAAATTAAAAAAAGGTTTCACTTTCACACCTCAGATCACAGAAAAAGACATAGAGGTGTAGTTTGCGGTGCTTGTGAAATTATATCTCTATGGAGTGGTCACAATTCGAGGAATGTACAATTCAGTTGGAACATAAAATACCATCCACTCAGGGATGACATATGATTAATCCACAGCACAGCATGGCAGTGAACCTGTTATTCAATGTACAGGTATAACATAAGAAACATATTCTTGAAGGGCATCAACCGTAAAATGTCTCGTCTGTTTAACCGAGCAAACAGCCGTGCAGGTGGAGCAGACAGAGCGAGGTGTCTGCTCTCCTCTTCCTCCTCCACATCACAAGAGGATCTGTATCTATGGTGTGTTGCCACGGCTTCCCTTGGGCAACGCAGCTCTATTTTTAAACAGGCAGGGTCACCAGCAGCTCTCATTCAGTGGCAGACAACACATTTGTGCATGCACAATTACACATGCGCATCTGGACGTGTACACGAAGACGAAACTCACATTTCCAATTCCTCCTCTGCATTCGCTTTTCTGACAATGAGACAGACAAGCACGAAGCTGCCCTCTGATCAAACACACGTCGCCGTGCTTGTTCTTGCTCGTGCATTGCCGCTGCTGCCCTTCTAAGGCTTTAATTAAAACAGCATGATTAAAACAATTGATTAAAATGGAAAAGCTTTGTCTTTGCCATCTAGGTCTGGAGCTGCACAGAGACAGTGGGAAGTGCTTGCTGAGGGGAAGGATCCTTTGAAAGGAAAGTGCTGCTCTGTGTTAAGGCTCAGAGATGCTCTAACGATAGCAGGTGCCTGTGCTTCTGTGTTCATGGCATGAAGAGGCAAAACGCCGCCCCTTGACTTGCACTATTGCAGTGTATATGCACAATTTACGGTGACATCTCAAACTATTGCACGACATATATGTACAGTATTCTACATCAGTGGGGGAAAAACAAGATAGAAGGAGATCCACATTTGAATGAAGACACTATTGTGACTGGTTATTATTGCTGATGTGTGATAGGCACAATAAACTTAAAGATATAATGTGCTTGTAACACTGTTTACGCTATTGGAATCAATTGTTAGATACTATTTTTTTATTGACACATTTTCTAGATAAGAAATCTTCTCATACCGTGATGCAGATCAGGACAAGATGAGTGCTTTTCTTCCATCTCCTTCCATCCTATCCCCACAAATAACAATCCTTTCCAGGTGAACTAAAAGAAGCACGAGCTGATGAACACATATTACAGTTCACTACAATGTAAATTATGTTAGCATTACAAAAAACCTTAACCTCAACCAGAGCTTTTGGACTCTTCTATATTTCATTTGGCTCTTTTTCCGCCCCATCTCCTGGCAGATGGAGATGGTTGACATATCTGTTTGGTCTCACGTTCTCATGAGCTCTTCATCATGTCTGAGACTGACATGCAATTAGCGGCACAAGACGATGAGAAACATAGGTGAAGGGTAATGGAGCAGAATGAGGGGAATAGAGGGATTTTGCTCTGGGGGTTAAGGTGTGATGAATGCTGCAAGTGAATTTTCTCTCCCTTTTTCACTCCCACTGCCTCCCTCTCTGTAAGCAGGGCAGGGGTTTAATGGCGGGACTTTTTACGTCAGTGGATCATAGCTCAGACTCGGGCGAGCCGATGTTTTGGTAGCCCGTCTTGGTGCTGGTGCCGTAGTTGGTGTTGGTCATCTCTTGGGTGCCACCGGGGCCCAGGTAAGCGCGGTGGCCAGGCATGGGAGAGGGAGCCTCGCTGGGGTTCTTGCTGAGGATGAAACGCTGTTCGTCCTGCTCTTCCAGGTTGGAGATGTCCTTCATCATACCTTTACGGTAGGAGACGGAGAGCTTGTTGGAGCCATCTGAGATTAGGCTGAAGTGGCGGGCGATGAAGACGATGGGTAAAGGCAGCATGGCAACGACAATGAGGGCATAGGCCATGGCTAAAGCCCAAGGAGGATAACTTTGGAAACGGTCCGAGCCCTGAAACCAAAAGAATTCAATGAGGATGGCCGACAAAATCAAATGAAACGAAGGGAGAGATGAGAAGAGGTGAGGAGAGAAAATTAGATGAATTGCAAGAAGGGAGGATTTGGTCAAATGTTTCTCAGTCAAGCAACTTCAGTGCTTCTGATTACTGACCTCAGCTTCTACCCAGGCATTGTATCCTGCAGGACTAATGGCCATCTCGATAACAGTGGCACAGATGAGCAACACCAAGACAGCAGGGGACACAAACTTCCACATGTAGAAGTAGAAGGAATATGGCCTGAACCCAAGCATGTCCTCCAGGTCCTGCATAAACCTGTAACAAGGTAGAAAAGATGTCTCACCAAATATACTCTGAGTAAAACGGGGAAAATATTGAGTTTTTTGGTGAATGTTTTCTTGTGAATGAAAGAATGACTGTGCTGTAGTATGAGGGCCTAGTCTTAATTTTGCATATCTGCAAATTACCTCTTAGTTCCATAGATCCAGGCTACAGAGATGTTCTCCAGGATCACCACCACAATGAGGGGCAAACCAGCAGAGTAGTCATCAAACATTGCCACAAAGTAATTCCCTGAACGCAGCACGAACAGTAACCCCAACAGGAAGGCTATGATACAACAAACCACTGAGGGAGGCAAGAGGAAATATTGAGTTAGAATCATCAAAGGATAGAAGAAGAATATAAGCAGAATCAGCACCTACCACACAGAATCTCTTTGCGGATCTTGAAGGCATCCAGTATGGGTGTGGTGATGCCGGTCATGGTGCCGATCATGCTTCCCAGGCCCAAGTTGATCAGCATGAAAAAGAACATGACGGACCAAAAGGGACTGGCAGGGAAGTGAGTCATGGCCTCTGTGAAGGCGATGAACGCCAGACCGGTGCCCTGAACTGCCTAGAAGATGGAGAGATATCGCCCACTTAACATTATTTATGCAGTGTAGCCTTGAAGGCGATTTATAAAGAGTTCATAAAGATGCACTTTGAGCGGGATAGTGCATTAAGCTTAAAATTACAACATAACAGAGACCAACAATCAAATTATGCAAGCCAATTGCTCTTGAAAATATTTCCAGGGGCCTCTCAGTGATCTTAACTAGTAAGAGGCACACTGAAAAGCTTTAACAACATTAGAGACTACACAGGGGTGGCCAGGCAGGTTATGAGCATATTAGCATAACACAGAGATGAGTTATCGTCTCTCTGAGAAAGTTATAGCCTCTGGACTCAATCTAACAAGGTCATTTTCAAGCTAGCGCGGAAATCATCTGTAAAGTAAGGAGTAGCAAGATGAATTTGAGGGTTTAAATTAAACCGATGGAGCTGGGGAGGCAAGGTAACATACTGGTTTGAGCTCAGGGGATCAGGCTAAACATGCTCAAATCCAGTGATTCACAGGTAACCATGTAGTGGCATCAGGGTACTCTCCAGAGTGCAACTCATAGCCTAAACTAACTGCATAGCAATAATAATTTGTATCCACTTACACCAAATAAATGCCCGTAGAGACCTGAAAACCCACAATGATCCAACAAAACTAAATAATCTGCTGTATTCTGTACGCTTTATCACCCAAGTATCATACAGACTACCTGGACTCATTTTGTCATTTTTGGCTGTAAAATTACAAAACAATTCTCATATTTAGGGAACCATTTGAAGACAGCAGTACCTTGTGAATGCTTTGAGCTACGATGATTCATTGAATATTGCTGCATTTTGTCTCTAGCACAAATGGCAACGGAGTTATGGTCACTTTAAAAGTGCTTGTAAAATGGGTTTGGCACCAAAAAGAGAGTTAATTACAACAGTCACTGATCATGAAATAAAATCACAACCTGAAGGTTATTAAGCAGCTCATAACAACCCAGCTACTTTATACTCATTATATAATAACATAATAAAGTACATTTACTCTCAATGGTAACGCTAACCCAAATTTGTCTCTGGCTAACAACATAAAAGGATCATTTGGTCTCCTTAATAATAATTTACCTTTACCTGCAGCCACCTTTCTCTAATCTCGAAACTATCCTTCGTGTATTTCATTTAGATATATAATCAGATGATCATCTCTGCCTCGAAGATTTATTCCCCCTGACCTTGTTCAGTTCATCCTCCAGGATACAGGGATCCAGGCCCAGCTGGGCAAAGTTTTCCTCCTTCACTGTCTTTATAACTGCGTACATTTCTGCGTAGTCCTGGGAAGACAGGTGGGAGAAGTTGATGTGAGGAGGGATGAGCTCTCTGCTCAGCACACCTGTGTTTAAGTAGCCCAGGATCTTCTCTGCATTCCTGCACATGGGTTGGAGATGTATAGAAGAAAAACATGTTAGTTTTCTATCTGAGATTGCTGAGGTTGCATTTGCTTCAGTGCGACGCACTTACTCGACGACACACTTCTCGTTCATGACATTGGCCTTGAACCCCAGCACAGCGAACACTACCAAAGTGGCCAGGATGGAGGTAAGAAAGTTGATGATGGAAACCAGTGCTGCATCAAAGTGGCAGTTATTGTCTCGCTTGTTGTAACTGGAGAAAGCGATGACGCCGCCAAAGCCCAGTCCGAGCGCAAAGAAGACCTGCGTAGCTGCTTCTCTCCACACCTGTGGTTCCAACATCTTCTCCAGCTGGAGAGACAAAAAGAGGAAAAGATTGTAAAGTTTAGATAATGTTTCATATTTATTCTAAAAATCTCCAGAATATTATTATTTCATATATTTAACATATCACGTGTTTTCATTGGATGATTTAAATTAACATATCCAGCACCATAAGCTAAATACATGAACTGACTACACTATCTTTTCCCGGTGCATGTGGTTACCCTGTAATGACGAATATGAAGTCTGCTTGGAATTTTTTATCCCAGATTTTTGACCATGTTATGTGGATTTAGGTCTAAATTGGCCACTCAAAAAGTTAACACAGCAGCCACACTGTACTTGAACACTAAGGGAAATATGAAACCTCTACAGAGAGTTTTCTTAAATCAGTTGTACGTATCTGAGAAAAGTGGATGTGCTTATGTATGAGGCGGCTATAAATCAGAAGCAGGTCATCTACTAATTGAAGGTTAGTGGTTTGATCCCTGCTGCATGTCCTCCAGTGAACGAATAAGCGTCCTTGGGAATGATACTTATTTGTTGATTGGAGTATGAACGTGTGTGAATGTCAGATAGAAAGCAGTGAATGTACGTGTATGAATGGGTGAATGCTGCATACAGCTCTTTGAGTGCTTTAGTAGAAAAGTGCCATATAAGAACCAGTTGATTTACCATTTAGTCCTGTTCACTGTAAGTGGAAAACTTAAACTTCATCTGAGCTCTACTATAATATTCATTTTGGAGCTAATCAGTCCCCAAATTAATGCACATTACGTGATCATACAAAGGACATAATAATGTAAATGCATTTTCTTCCACAATAAGTAAGGATGCTGATCTTACTTTTCACTTTTCCATTTCCACTACCTATTCTGGCTATTTTTGAATAATTTTATCAACACCAAACTGCCTGTACTACAAAGCACTTTGCTGTCATAAACCTTCACCACTAGAGGGAGCCATCAACCCAACACAGAACAAGTGATGGGCATTCGTGACATTTTCCTGTGAGAGGATCTGAGTACGTGATGCTAAAACCATCAGCCACACATGGCTGAACAGCCTGGTGGACCAAATGTCACTTAGAGTGTCACTTGTCAGCAGCGTGAGAGGAGAAAGCTTCAGATTTTAGTCTGTAGTCCAACATAAAAACATTCTGAAAATGTTCCCTTTTTTTCTGTGGTCAAATGAACTCTGACTGTCCCTCACCTTAGGGGTGAACATGTGAGCGATGCCATCCACTGCTCCCTTCAGCATCAAACCTCGCACCAGAAAACAGAACAGCACCACATACGGGAAAAGAGAGCTGAAGTACATCACCTAAGAGAGAAAGTCAAGTATATTAACACTGTGTTTCCATGGATATGCATTAAGAGGTCTTACACATAGAGGATGTGCAAAGACACACACACACACACACACACACACACACACACACACACACACACACACACACACACACACACACACACACACACACACACACACACAGTGTTTTGTGTTTGCTTGGCACTGAATCTGTGGACTGAAACATGAAGATGAATTCGTGAAGTAAAATATTTCTCCCTGCAGCATTTCAGGGAATCGCTACAGAACTGGCTATGATAATTAGATCATCAAGTTTAGGGTTTAAAATAGTGTGTCAGAACTTGGCGATCGGCTCTTTGTTGTGCTTTTTCCTACTGAGACGCTGGGCTGGATGCTGCTGTTGCGTATGACTCATTCGCTGGATCACGATTACAGGATGTTGTTGCAGTTGTTGCCAAACTAAGAATTTTCCATCTGCATCCTGAAACACTTTCTGTTTGGTTCAGTTTAAGTTTATTAATGTTGCATGTTCCTTTCTTCCATAATGTGGATGAGATCCCAAAATAGACAAGTGCCGACAAGAGGCTTAGCATCGTACCTTCGCCTAAAAAACAACCCCAAACATTCTCTGACGAGGATGAATCACTGAATAAAAATAGAAATTTCAAGTTGTTGTTTTTTTCAAATTATTTTTGGTTTTTATTCTGGGTCTGTGTTGTGTATGAATGAATTCAGAATCCTAATTTCAATAGTTAGCAGGTTTAAGCCTTGTTTTGTTAACTCAGTGGAACCCTGTACCTTTCCAGAGGACTGGATGCCCTTAATGACAGCCAGGCAGACCATGATCCAGGCCACCAGCAGGGACAGGGTCATTTTCCAATTCAGACCTCCAGTGTCGTCGATGCTACTGGTGATGTTAAGAGCCTGGCGGTACCAGAAGTAAGTGGTGGCTGAGCTCTTCTCACATTCTGGCTCCACAACTGTAACAGCAACAAACGGGAAGACGGGGAGGGAAAAGCACACCGATAATTAAATGCATCCAGTGTACTTTTAAAATAGAAAACCTGACAGATGTTTTATCTTAAATAAAATCATTTGTAAAAGGCCAGAAATGGAAATTTAGTAGCAGCAGCTACAAAAAATAGCACAGTATGAAAATTATTGTTAGTCTTAATCTATAAATAATGCATTTACATAAGAAGTATTTTCATGATTTTTATAATTACTTTGAATGTAATTCCTTACTTCCTTGAGGAGAAAATGCAGTTGGCTTTTGCATGAATTTTACAAAATAAGTGATTTCTTCATAATTTACAGCCAAATATTTCAAGTTTTTGGTTTTATTTCATTGTAAAACTCTTTTAATGAATGAAAACAACTCAAAAAAAATAGATTGAAGATGCCGATAGCCTAATGGTTTATGTGCACACGCCACATAACTGTGGTGTCTGCAGTTTGATTCCTGGCCAGCTGACCTTTGTTTCATCCCCCCACCCCGCAAACCCCACACACACACACACACACACACACACACACACACACACACACACACACACACACACACACACACACACACACACACACACACATCTCACGTTCTCAAGTACATGCAAAAAGTGCTTTAAAATGGCCTGTTAATTAGGAACAGAAGTGAAAAAAAAACCCTGTAAGGTAATGATTAGTCAGCTGGCATAAATTAATTAGCAACTGCTTAAAGAACAGAAAACATTTACAGGTTCCAGCTGTTCAAAACTATGAAATCCTATTAAAACTTCTTTCTTCACACTTTGAGAACAAAATGGGTCATTTAGAAAATAATAATCAGGAGATTATTTGACAGTGAAAATCATCACTATATGTTTATAATTTTCCTTTTTTACAGAATATTTTAAAAAAACATACAAATATAGCTATGTTGATACTCTGTTGCAGTAAAATGGAAAATAAAGTAGAAATAAGTTAAATCGCATTTAATTATGTAAACCTGCTTAATTACAATGCTTTCCACCTTTGGAAATAGTTAACATCACTACATGCCCACTGATTTTACAACCATGAGCAGAGTCAGGATCCTGCCCTCTCATGCTAATGAAAGTTGATGCCTTTTCTTCTGCCAGAACCTGCGTGTGCCCCAAAGACTACCAGCTGCCAGCCATTAGAGCTACTGACCCTCAGACGGGTCATGCGGTCTGACAAGTGCCGCAACAGAGCTGCCATGTAGCATGAAGCGCAGGGCCGGCCCAGCAATAGAGACAGCGCAAACACTTATTTGCTAGATGTCTGCCGAAACACTCCTGCTTGACCACAGAGCCACAGCAGAAAGCTGCTTCAATGCAAAGGCATCCTGCTAAGTGCCGCGTCTGCATCTCCTGCCATAATTACTGAATATGAAATTACCTCGTTGGAAACTGTAGTATTTATTTATTTTTCTGTACTCGGTGTCATGGGGCATAAAACAAAATAGCATTCATGTGGACATGTGTTTTCTGCTCTGCGTTTATGTTCAACCGTTTGCAGCTGTTTAGTGATTTAGTGGACTGTACTGTTCACTCACCGGCTTGAGTTCCATTTCTGTGGATGGGGCATTCAGCCCAAGGCAGTGGATACTGAAAAGACTGGAAGAAGTAGAAGATACTCCAGCCAATAATCACGTTATAATAGAGGCCCACAAAACCGCAAACCTGAAGAAAAATAAGAGGAAAACAGCAACACTTAACATTGTGAAAAACAAATCACACAAATCCAGATTGTTTATGCCATGACTCTTTTTCTTGAGTCATGGCATAGATGCAAAGCACACAGCTTAAATTAGAGTGCATATCAATTATTGAGCTGTTTGCTCTCAGCAGCTAAAGCTCGGGTCCTCTATGAGGAGGTATTTATAGCTCCTGATCTCCCTCTGCCATATCCGAGCTGCCACACGCCTCATTGCCCCGGGCCAGGTCTTTCCATCTCCGCCTTTGCACTGGATGGATGAAACCACTATCAGGAAGAGAGTCAAACAGAAAGGCCGACAGACTCATTTGCTGACTGGCTATATTTTAAGCTGGTAGCACTGATGGGTCACTACTTCTGCTGCTGCTGATGGGAATAGTTTGTGACAGCGATCGGCGCTGATCTTTGCATGTTGCTCTCTTTAATGCAACAAAAGGAAGTAATATGAGCAGGCAGAGGGAGTCCGGCACAGCATGTCTGTAGTCTTAGAGAACAATGAGCATTTAAAGTGATGAAAATCATTCTTTAACACAGTTGTGTAAAGTGGATCTTGGTCTTAAACGCATTTGTATGTCTTCACAGGCTGTTTCAATCACGATGCAAAAGCAGCACAATACTCAATTGCATTTAAATAAAGCAGCCATAAATAAGGCTCACTGCCTTTATTAATCATTGTTTTTTATGGATGTATAATTGAGTAAAATTAATAATAATTTAAAAAAAAGATCAACTCAGATATCATAAAATGACCATTAGATTGGAATATCATCTGTTATTTATTGTTTTACAGTCCGGTGATTCACTACGAGGTGGAAAAAATATGTTACCAAATTTTCCACTAACAGTAAAACGTCAAATCTTAGTCGCTCATAAATAAATTTGCATTGGTCCAGTGGTTAGGCAGTGAAATGTTTATTTAACTGGGTTAATTTAGAGAGAGAAGCACAAGTATTATCTATTTATATTTATTTATTTTAATAGAGTGGACTTCATGCTGGATACAAGAGTAAATCTTTCATGGCAGAAAAACTGAGAAAATCATGACCTTGTGAATTTAATAAAAATGAATAATTCATGAAATTTCATACAGGCATTCATGAACTCACCAGAATGGCCCCTCTGATTTTTCTTTTATTGCCACCGTGACAGAGACATTTGTGGTTTGACCTGAAATGTCCACATAATTACTGGATGGGTCACCACTAAGTCCCGATTTTGACTTCTGCGGGGTATCTTTGTAAAGCCTACAGCGTAACCGATTTCAGTGGCCGACGTCATTGCCCCTGTGCATTATATGTTAATTAGTCTGTGGTCATGTTTTATTTGCAGTGCCAGACATGAAACAAATAAAACGCTGGAATGTTTTTGCACACATCCATTCTGTTTCAGCAACCTTTCTCCAGGAATGTGCTGACATTTGTGAGTCTTTATTTTGCTACTATGATTATTAATCTTTGTAATGAGGCTTTGGTTGTTAGTCTCTCACTGATAAATTCAAAAACTCCAGTGAAAGGGTAAATGCACAGAAGGAATTGCCAACACACCAATCACAATATTTGTGCCCTGCGTCAACCCTACATGCAGTAACATTTCTAGGGAGGTGTTGTTGACGTCAATATGTCCTCACAGAGCCACTAACATGGTTGCAAGTTAAAAGTGACAGGCATCAGTGAAGTCATTACTTATCACATGTAAACTGAGTGTGAATCGGAGGTCATGTTAAGCGACATAACCCACTTACCATCAGGCTGGAAACCCCGATGCCGCCCAGCCTTGGGTAGACGTAGTTCCACACACCAATGCTGCCACGCCTGATCCTCTGACCCACCGCCAGCTCAAGGAAGAACAGTGGGATGCCAATGAGGATGAGAAGAATCAAGTATGGCACCAGGTATGCACCTGAGAGAGACAGAGAAAGAGCAGGGGGAGGATAATTGGCTGCAACATCACAGATTCTTTTGTGTGCTTTTTTAAATCTATGCACAGCGAAGGACAAAAGCTCAAAGCAGCAGAGGGGATGTTGTTAAATTTTTCTCTCTTCTTTTCTTGGATCCTATTTTTGGAATCTATTCTTTTCGTCTTCAATGCCCCTCACAATTTCTTTTTCTTCCTCTCACTCCTCATTTTTAACTTCCATTCATTCTGTCTGATATCTCCATTTCCATTTTCACAAAGGGGGAGCGATGCGGGGAGAGCAGCAGGCACTCACAGAAAACAAGTCACGTCCAGTCATGCTTACGTCAAGAAATGAAGGGGCACCATGGTGACAAAACCATTCAATGCCGTAGGGGATGGGTCAGCGATGGAAAGCTAGAGAGAGCAGCCTGTTTTCAGACTAAAAACAAACGCCGGTGACGTTTGACTCAAATAAAATTTCTGATAACATCGGAAGTGGCTATTAGAGGTAGCAGCAGACAAAGAGAACAAAGACAAGAACACAGTGTCGTGTTACACAGTGGTGTGGAGAAGTGGCTAATGTGCTGAGCTCTTTTTGATGTCTACGTCGGGCAGCAGACACACGGAACAAGGAAAATGTTGCGAGATAAAAAAAAAAAAAAACAGCCGAGATGACTGCTTTAGTTTTTGTTTTTCCTTACATACATTTCACCTGAGCCAAAACAGTGATAGTCCACACTATTTATATGCTTTTGACAAGATATCAAACCACTATATATGAAGAACACACTAGAAACCCCATATTTAGGGATATGGGTCTTCATGAGCAGGTTTCTGGTGCAGATAATATGGTATCGATTTCTTTCTTAATTTAAAAAGAGAAACTGTTTGAAGTAAAAGCTAAATATAAACATCCACAAACACAATGAATGTAAATGCTTCCACACAGTTAAACACTTAACATTCATTCGTGCTGGTTTTGTCTGACCACCTGTGGGAGACTTTAAACCGACTTGCCAGCCAGCACTTTGCTCCACATCATCACAACGCCAAAGGAGGAAATGTCTTTCGGAAGTGTTTCACGCCTCCTGTAGAGTTCAAGAGACTTTGAGAATCAGTGCCAAGGTACACTAAAGCATAAGTTTTAATACTCTAGCAGTAAAACTTATGCTTTACTGAACCTTTTTTAAATTTGTTACAAATGTATTTTCCTGTGTCTCGTATATATTTAAGTGTGTTGGCAAATGGTAGTCCCTATTTGCAAATTTAAAGAACTGAGTGATATTTGCTGAACACTGCGGTGATGACATGAGTTTATCCTGCATTTGATTATAAGAGAAAACAGTTAAATTGTGTTGAAATGAATCCAAGTATGACTACATTCAAAAGATTATTTAAAACTTGAGTTGTTTTATTATTTTTTTCTGTAAAGACAAACTCAAGCATATTGCGAATAGTAGGTTTCACCATGAGGCATGAGCTCAACAACACAAATTAATTATGAATATTATTTAGTTCTAGGTGAAATGCGTAAGCCTAAAATGTGTGTTTGTCATGAAAGGCTTGACTCAAAATATTAAGAAAGTGATGGAAAACTTGATAAAGGAAAAGAATTAGAGACAGCTTGTCATTATCATGGGAACAAGCCCAGACAAGACAATGCAGCACCTCCCACCAAGTCAAGCGTCAGCGGGGACACTTATTAATGTGCACAAATATGCACACACTCTGATTAATATGAGCAAATGCACGCACACTCAGATTTCGCTTTGTTATCACACGTTTCAAATACCCTCTCTACACACACCTCCCACACAAAGCACTCACGATGCCTGAAAGCCAAGGAAATTAATATTTACTCTTCGACTTCCTCCATTTCAGTCATCGCCACCATCTCATCTCATCATAATACCAGTAAATCACGCTACCTGAGAGACAAGGCTGAGAAATCTGCTACAAAAGCAAACAAAGCCTAAAGTGGAGGATCTCGCAACATTATGCCAGACCTCTCGGAGCTCCCTCGTCTCGGTGAGGAGACGACCTCGTCTTGTAGCTGCTGACAGCACGGATTGGCTAAATCTGAGAAACACTGAAGAGACTGTCCCTCTGACTACAGCAGAGGAACTGGGTTAATGTCGTCTGTGTGTGTGTCAGATGCAACAGCAAACACTGCTGCTGTCTTGTCTGTCCCAAGTCCTGGAAGCTAACCTATAATAAGATAATAAGATGCATCAGTCAGAGCAGCAAAGCTTTACACAATAACTGTTACAAGTGCTGCTGTTCACGAGATGAAAAGCAACACTGTGCTTCAATCGTCACAGCAAATGGCTCATTAAAATCACATTCGTCTGTGTGTTCAAACTCTTGCTGCTAATTGTTTTTAATCACTTCCCCAGATGACTTACATGGTGTCCCTCAAAGCTCAATATTAGGCACACTATTTACTCTGTGCATCAATATTTTTACTGTCCAGCTCAGCTCAACATTACAAGCACGTCCTGACCAATAAACGTCTATCCTTCATTTAGTCAATACTTTTTAGGCTGGACTATTACAATTCTTGCTCTAAAAGCTCTCTGAAAAGTCTTCTGTTGATCCAGAACACTGCAGCGAGAGTAGTAACTGGGACCAGAGAGAGTGAGTGTATTTCTCCCAATCCAGACAGTCTTTTAAAATCCATCTCCTCACATACAAACTTTTGAATAATCAGGAATCATCATATGTTAAAGACCTCACAATACCATAATTATCCTAATAGAGCACCTTGTTTTTACACTGTAGGTTTTTCCTCGAGTTTCTAAAAGAAGAATGGGAAACAGAGCATTTGACTTTCAGGCCCCTCATCTCCCAGTTTGGATTCAAGAGACAGACACCCTCTCTACTTTTAAGCTTACTTTCCTTTTTGATAAAGTTTATAGTTTTGACTGTATCAGGTGACCCTGAACCTTCCCCTAGTTATGCTGTGATAGGCTTAGGCTGCCCAGGATGCACTGAGCATGTCTTCTTCACCTTTTCACTCTCTGTGTGCATATGCACCACCACCACATCCAACCACTAGTTTTCTTTTACATTTTGGCTTTTTAGGGTCTTAACCCTACAACATAAAGTGTCATACGGTGACTGTTGTGAATCACTGCTATAGAAATAACAGTGAATTCAATTGAATTCAATAATGATTATATATATGTGTATATATATATATATATATATATATATATATATATATATATATATATATATATATATATATATATATATATATATATATATATATATATATATATATATATATATATATATGTGCTAAGTTGTCACTCAGCATTAAAATCTTAAAATCTGCTGAAGAGCTGTGGCTTGACCTACATCACTTTATGCTGAATATCTTGCTCAGCAATGGTAATTTCTAACTAGGCAGTTATACCAAAACAAGGCAACCACAGCAAATGACTCTGACACCTTCTGCTCTGGACTGAATTCTTGTACTTGTACTATTTCTTGTACCTTATTGCAGGCCTGAGCTGCAGCAAACCTTGAAGTTAGAGACACTCGCTACTCAGAGACACATTAAAGCATTAATAACATTTATAACAGTTTTAATTATTGTGGTTATGTGGATGAATTTTATTGTTGCGATCTTGTGTAATTTTTCTCAGCGCTCTTTATCTTAGACTCAATGATATTTATTGAATGAACAAACGCAACCAATTAAGTGAAAAAACAGGAGATAAATTAGTTGAAATTACTCACATATTTCGTTCTGTGATGTGATGGAAATGAGGGATTTATGACAGCAAATAATGTAGAATTATTATTTATGTCAATCATCAAAAGTGAGCATATTTGAGCAAATAGTTTCCAGGCACACACAGGGTTACGGACAGGAGTGAGGAGAGCAAACAAATGCTTAAAGGTTAAAGAAAATCAGTGAGTGCTGTTAAGTTAACTACTCCCATCTGGCCACTTATTTAATGAAATATTTTACAGAACTAATAAAAAAAATCACTTTAACTGCCTTGGCTTGGCACCTCCTGTTAACATTACTCAGCACCCTGAAGGATACATGTTCACCATGGGTGGCCTGTTTATAGGAAGCGAAACCCAAACCCAGCAAATATTATTTACTCCAACTTTGGTCACAAAAAATGTTCAGGTTTTTCTGCTTCTATCAGACAGCCAAACCAAATTCATGCACACATATTCATCCACCTACCCACACTTTTTTCTAGTGCTGAGTACGCAGGATTAAGCTACAACACACCCGAAAGATAGAGACATATCTATAGGGACTTCAAAGCTTCAACAATATTTACGAGAGTTTTGATTGTTGTGTTCGTGCATCTGAATGTGGAGACTGTTTTGAGTGACGGGATTTATTACTGTGATTTTGTGTACATGTAATTTATTCTTAGCTCTCTTGTAATAGAGAGCTTAACCTTAATGAGACTTCTTGAATAAATAAACTTACCTAACTAGGTGGGACTTAAATTAGCTGAAATCACTCACATTTTTCTGACTGTGATGTGATGGAAATTAACTTTTATGGCAATCACTAAATGTGAACATTGTTACTCAACTCATATTTGAGCAAATAGTTTCCAGGCAGGACTGTGGAGAGGAAACAAATACCATGCTTAAGGAAAGGACAAAATATAAAAACAGTGAGTGCTGTTAACTGCTCCCATCTGGCCACTTATTCCAGTTCTATGAGACAGCAAACTACAGGGTGGGCCATTTATATGCATACACCGTAATAAAATGGGAATGGTTGGTGATATTAAAGTCCTGTTTGTGGCACATTAGTATATGTGAGGGGGCAAACTCCTCAAGATGGGTGGTGACCATGGTGGCCATTTAGAAGTCGGCCATCTTGGATACAACTTTTGTTTTTTCAATAGGAAGAGGGCCATGTGACACATCAAACTTATTGGTAATGTCACAAGAAAAACAATGGTGTGCTTGGTTTCAACGTAACTTTATTCTTTCATGAGTTATTTACAAGTTTCTCTTTGTTCACAGCCATTGACATGTCGAAGAGGTTAACACGTGAGGAGCGGATTGAAATCGTGTTGATATCTGGTGAACGCAGTAACCGGGTCATTGCAGCAGATTTCAATGCAAGACACCCTACGAGACCACCCATCTCCCATGCTACAGTCAGCAAACTGCTTGCTAAGTTTCGTGAAACTGGTTCAGTGTTGGATTTGCCAAAATGTGGACGCATGAAAACTGTCACTAATGAAGAAACATCAGTGGCTGTCCTAGCTTCATTCAGCAAGAGCCCACAGTGTAGCACTCGCCGCATGTCACTGGAGAGTGGCATTAGTCGAACATCCCTTCGGCGGATATTAGCTACTCACAAACGGCACCCTTACAAACTCCAGCTCCTGCAGCATCTCAACGAGGATGACCCAGATCGGCGCACAGAATTTGCAGAATACAAGAATTGGAACAGGACCCTCAGTTCACGCAGAAGATTTTGTTCAGTGATGAGGCAAACTTTTATGTGAATGGTGAAGTTAACAAACAAAACCACCGCTATTGGTCTGACACTAACCCACATTGGATGGATCCCTCCAAGACTGTTGGAACAACAAAAGTGATGGTTTGGTGTAAATGGTAAAAATGGTAAATGGCCTGTATTTATATAGCGCTTTTACTAGTCCCTAAGGACCCCAAAGCGCTTTACATATCCAGTCATCCACCCATTCACACACACATTCACACACTGGTGATGGCAAGCTACATTGTAGCCACAGCCACCCTGGGGCGCACCGACAGAGGCGAGGCTGCCGGACACTGGCGCCACCGGTGTCCGGCATATACCCCATGGTGTGGTATATGGGGTACAACGATAGTGGGTCCATTCTTCATCAATGGAAACCTCAAGGCCACTGGATATTTGAAATTGCTACATGATGATGTGTTTCCCTCTTTATGCACTGAAGCTGGCACGTTCCCTCAGTTTTTCCAACAAGATGGTGCACCACCACATTATGGGTGCCAGGTCCGAGCATTCCTAGCTCAACAGTTTCCTGGAAAGTGGATTGGTCGTCGTGGGCCAGTTGAATGGTCCCCAAGGTCTCCCGATCTGACCCCCCTAGGCTTTTATCTTTGGGGTCATCTGAAAGCAATTGTCTATGGTGTGAAGATATGAGATGTGCAGCACCTGAAACTACGGATACTGGATGCCTGTGCTGGCATTTCTCCTGCGGTGTTGCTATCAGTGTGTGAAGAATGGGAGAAGAGGGTTGCATTGACAATCCAACACAATGGGCAGCACACTGAACACATTTTATAAGTGGTCAGAAACTTGTAAATAACTCATGAAAGAATAAAGTTACATTGAAACCAAGCACACCATTGTTTTTCTTGTGACATTACCAATAAGTTTGATGTGTCACATGGCCCTCTTCCTATTGAAAAAACAAAAGTTGTATCCAAGATGGCCGACTTCTAAATGGCCACCATGGTCACCACCCATCTTGAGGAGTTTGCCCCCTCACATATACTAATGTGCCACAAACAGGACTTTAATATCACCAACCATTCCCATGTTATTACGGTGTATCCATATAAATGGCCCACCCTGTAGTTACAAATTCATGTATTCATCCACTTACCTCCACCATTTTTCTGGCACAAGTAGGGAAACCTCCAGACGTTCCCCAGACCCACAGAGAAGCCCACCTGGGCCAGGATGTACTCCAACTTGTTGTTCCATGCTGGTCGGCCATCCTCTGCATCTGGGTCAGGAGAAGGCAGCAGGGCCTTTACTGGCGCAGTAGAGCCAGGACTTAGACCCATACTCATCTGACTGCTCTTATAGTCCATGGGGTGCTCCAGAGACAGCAGGTCAGCCACTGACTCAGTGACCGGCTCATTGCTGTGCTCCCGCTGAGTCACCTTGGTATTCTTTGGCATGGCTGCGAGACCGGGGCGTTGACAGAAGCAAGAAGATGAGAGCCAGGAGAGAGAATGGATGGAGGCTGGCAAGTTTCCAGGGGATGAACTTTGTGGTTTAGTAGGTCTGCAAAGAGAAAAAAAAAACCCCAAAGTTTTAATCTAACCTTTCATTATGATTGATATAATGATATTTTATGTACAAAACTCCTTCTGGTAATTGTTCATCCATCATTATTTCTTCTTTTTTTTTAAAGCAATGTTTTTTGTGAATTTTGCACAATGAAGATTTTACAGAAGGAAAATCATACAGTACAGAACTGCAGCCAGAATCAAGCTAAAAGTGGCACCAGGGTTTTCTTTAAAAAATGCAATTAATTCAAGAATATAAAGAAGAAAAATTACTGTTAAAAAATAGCTAGTTTCAGGCCTATAAAGCATCACAAGCCCAATTCAGGAGCCACACTAATGGAACATGATATAGAGCATGTTGCTTCAACTAGTTTCCAGAACTCAAAACGTTTCTAAAAACAGCAGCACTTCAGAGCCATGAGGCATTTCAGTAATCCAATTCATTGTGGTGAATGAGGTACAAAGATTGAAACACAATCCATTTCACAGCAGGGCCCATTTTACTAAAGTTGGGTCATGTGAATAGGATGACCAGCAGCATAAAGCCTGTCTGTGTGACTACTGGTTTCAAGAAAAAGCAGTAAAACTAAGGCCTCTGAGCAGATTTCATCAGTTATTAGTGTCTGTATACTTTTCTTCTTATTGCACAACTTCAAAATCTTGTCTACATGTTATTTTAACATTTTTGATGCTGATCGAGCACAGTAATAACTTCTTGTGTTAATTTTTCAGAGGCCCGTTACTTTTTGTCCAGAAGATGTGAGTCTCTTGGAATTGCGCTAATATTAGCCTATCCATCCATTCATACAAGGGTCCTAGCCTATCCCAGCTGTCATATTATTATAAATATTAAGTAATTTAATAACAAAACTCAAATTTAGCATTACACTCTCATATGCAACGATGGACATTTATGCACTAAACATCCTGTTTACTTCATGTTTTGGTTTTCTATGGAAGCAGAAGCAGTATAGAAACACAGCACAGGATCATTAACACTTCAGACACATCCACCAAACAAGAGCAGGAATACTTGCCCACTGTTGCATATTCCTGCAACACCTTTGCTTGCAGCAGAACTAGTCTGAAATCTAGTGGGGTCATCTTTCCACAGTTAGCCCCACAAAGACACGGTGTAACAGGGCAAGCACTTGTTTTACTGTAATTATGTCCCGAGCTTTTTTGACAATGAAAAACTCAGCTCAAGCAACTCAGCTGCATTTGTAATCAACTGCGGCTAAAGTAAAAAACAAACAAAAAAAAACCAGCTTGTATGTATGTTATAATAAGTCACCGATGATTCAAGAATCTGAGTATTAGTGGTATGGTACCGGTGTTAGTCTGGTCTTGCCCACAAAAATTTGTTTACCTTCACCTCCGTTCCTAAATTGACCGCAGTTTAGTCAGATATTCAATCGGAAAAATGACTAAAAATCATGAAAATTAAAAAAAGGGAGTAAAATAAGTGAAGATCTGCCTTAAACTATACCGAATGTGTTGAGTGAAATAGCTGCACTGCACATGACGAGGGGTGGTCTTTGTGTCGGTGATCTACTCCTGCAATAAAACACAGTAGGAAACCCAGTAAACACCAGCAACCTAATTCTTTTTAAATTAAAATGTAAATTTGTGGTTGCAAGCATGAAAGCTCAAACTGACATGCTTGACCTTCAAAGACTGGTGTGAAAATCACGTGAAAACACTGTGAGAAAGTTACTCTTTGCTGTAAATGTCAAAAGAGCTGCTAAAGGAGTAGTGGATGAATGAAAACAGACCTTGAAGGCAGACCCCCTCAACCCGCCCTGTCTCCTACCCCCTCTTTTGCTGTTGTTTCGCTGTGTGGGAGGAGTTTGATCTGACTTTTCACTCTGGCAGTTCAAGAACAGAGAATAGAAGCCAGAGGTGTTTGATCTGAAGACAAAACTTCTAATCTTAAAAAACAGATGCACTCGACTGAAATCAGAGCCGGTCCTGTACTCACAGCGACTTCTCAAAGAATAGTTGCCAGCCGGCCAGACTCTTAAGCCCATCCAAAGTCTGAACCAGTAGCACGCACATCAAATTCCTCAACTGCAGTCACGACACGCAGCAGCTCGGAAGCTGAGTGCTCGAAACAGATCCCAGAACAGCGGTGACCTTTCCCACAGCGATCTACAACTGCACAATACTGACTCATCATCACACACTCTCTGAATGAGGTGTGAAACAACAGTGTGCATGTTTGCAAAACAAAATTATTTTTTGACTCAGCTGCAGTTTTGGCACTTGCAACCCTGAGCCCTGCAAGAATGTCCACATGATGTTTTTGCCCTATTTTCCAAACGAATGGAAATATTGGTATAGTTAGTAACAAACTGGCCTAATTTCTACTTATGGGTTGGGATGATGGTGGTCTGTTAGACACAAATGGCAGATAGGATTGCCACTGTGACCTACTAATAGCGTGTGGTGAAAGTTTTCGATGTTGTTGTAGCAGTACACAGCAATTTTCTGGGTTTCACAGTATGTGCTGACACAGATGGTGCATTACAGAGACAGCAGGACTTCACATACAGTGCAAGACACTGTTACAGATTATGACTCAGTTGTCAATCACCATCTGAGGGAAACAAAGTGACAAGAAGTGTTTTTGTTTCTTTCAGAATACTTTGAAAAATGATTGTGCTTGCACAGAAAACAGAACATTCATGCAAAGGATAATGTGCTGCAGACTTTAAAGCGTTTGCTTTCCAAAGGAGTGATGGCAATAGACCCCTGTGGCTCGTGTGTGTGGCTGCCTCCTCAGAGGCAGATGCTTGTTCCTGCTTCTTCTTCCTGGAACTGTATTCCCAACTCTCCTCAGACAGTTTTGTGTTGATGATGTAACAGCGCAGGTTCTCTACAAAGATATGCTCCACTTTTATCTAGTGTGGTTGCTAAGCAATGGCTCTTCCTGCAAAATTGAAATCCCATCCCTGCAGCATCAGTGGTCGCCTGCCTCTCCTCTCACCATCTCAAATGGACAGACATAATATGCCCTGAAGGACGGCTGCAAATAACACAGAGCTAATGTGACAGAACAGTGGGAAGGAGAGAGTGGGAATACTGAAGGTGACAGTTTGTTGTGGGATCTGTTGCACTGTCAATCAGGCAGCAATCACAAACTGTCTCACTTGCAGATCTTAGATTTGACTCATTTCTGGATAGAAGATGGTGTCACTGTTGCATTTGGTTAGATGGCACGATGCCATGCAGGGACCACGAAACTGAACAACAAAGAGGCAGAAGGTGGGATCAGAACATCACCTGTGTGGCCATGTTCAAGCATCCTTCAGGCATGTTTTACACAGGCCCGTGGTCATAAGCACGAGAAGTAACTCTATACGTGTGTATAACCTCTGATACATTGTCAAGGTCAAACCAACCACCTTATAATAAAAATGCGGAATTGCAAAAGGCACCGATGTAAGTCAGCAGATGATCCGCCTCCCCGCAGAATTTGTTATATTTGAGTCAAATTTGGACACACATGGCGCGACAGCGTCAAGCAAGGGATTAATAAACGACGCACACCGTGAATGGCGCGGCGAAGCCACCATTTGTCAGGTGATGTGTTGAAAGCTGTCGCTCTTCTCTGTTAAATGACTTCAAGTAGGATGTTTTTGCAACTGTGCAAGTGCATCGCGACAATACAAAACAATTTACTCGTCTCAGAGCGACACCACGAATGCATTAATAAATAACACAAAAATTGTTACCGGACTGCGTTTCTTACCTTTTGCTGTGTGTAGAATCGGTTAGAACGACTCACTGTGATAACATACATCCAACGTACGATAAACTAGCTTCATTCAGGCACGGTCTCCGTATGCACCATCTCTGCGCGTAAAGAGATGCAAAATCACAGCTTCCAGTCACATAGGGCACATGGTGCGTAAAGTCTGACGCAGGAGCTCGGCGCCTGCCACAAGTTTGGGCTCCTATAATCACATTAACTTGAGCAGGTAACAATTTATTGCAACCGTTTGTCTCTCTATGTAATGTTCTCTAGATCTGAAAAACACACCCGCTCACGCTTCTGGTTTCCACGTGGTTATGGCTGTGTTGTGGAATAAATCACCCCCCAATAGGATGGAGAAATTACTATGGTAAGTCACGACGGTGTCTGACGCAGGTTTGACTCATCCGCTCGTGCGCACGTCAGCAGTTGATCCGAACATCTGCAGTGGTCCCAGGATGTTAAGATAATATGGGCGTCACACAGGTAGCCTTTAATCAGATGGATCAAAGGAACTGACTGAATATGCTAATGTGCAAATTGCATTCGTCTTCTTCTTCTTCTTCTTCTTCTTCTTCTTCTTCTTCTTCTTCTTATTATTATTATTATTATTATTATTATTATTATTAATGCATTGGGCCAGATTTTTCCCCACACTCTTTAAAGTTCACAGTTCACTGCTCAGTTGTCTTTGGTCCTTACCTAACAGGCGTGTCGATGTGTACCCACAATTAAAATAGGTGTGAAACGATGGCAGAGTCATTTTTCTCTCTGACACTAGTAATTTATTCTGCGTGTGGCTCTCCTGCCTCACTGGGTGGCTCGCCCCCCACCACCACATATACAGTAGACAGGTCTGCTGCACAACCTTGTAGTTTTCATTCCAGTAGTTTGCTGGATGATGACACAACACGGATGACAACATGGTAGATGCTCTTGGTAACATCGTCTGCCTGTGCCTGGGAGTTGTGAGTTAAACAAGGATACAGTCACAGTTTATTAACTATCACAAACCCAAAATATGCCCATAGAGCCAGATATATGTTGGGTCTTCACAGTTCAGGTGTTTATTCTCAGCTACTACTTTGCACCATAGTCCACCCTATGATTAGAAACCTTAAAAGGAATAAATGTGGAGGACAGTCTAACCCTTCTGTACGTGCTAACCTCAGGATAATCTCTGCTTCCATCACAAGACTCACACAAAACACACACTTCCCTCTCCTCCCTCTCTCACTCACAAGTATACCGCATCTAACTGGCAACATGTATGCACAGTATGCTTCCTGTCTCCTTCAATTCACTCATGTGACTCACTTTCCAAGGGCTGGCTGCTGGGATCAGTTGCCATAGCAACAACTGATCATATGATGGTTACTCACCCTGTGAGCATTTTCATTTCTTTTCTCTTTTTTTTCCAGCCTCCTCCTCTTCCTCTCGAGTACCTACTGGCATTCTGCACCACGGCAGTGAATGACCTGCTAAAGTATAGTATAACATCCCTCCACTTTACAAAATAAAAACTTATTGCAGGACTGATTTTCCTGCTTGTGGTTCATTGCTTCTGATGTGTGACTCGACTCGTAAATATAGAGTTGATCACACCTTTAAATTATGCAACAGAAGACACAGTGTCCTCCCACATCCTGTCGTAGCCGCAATTCTAGTGCAGCATTAATCACCTAAAGCTTCATGAATAACCACAAGCTATAATTCTCAGTGATGGCTTTAAATAACTAGATGAAAATCTCATTTCATATGTGACAAATAGTGGCAAAGGAGAAATTTATGTTATGGGCATGAACATGACTCGCCATCACTACAGCTCTGATCTCAAACATCTCAACCCTGTGCCGGGTTATTTTTATGTACAGCACAGACAGTAGGTGAGGGACAAGCTGCGGCGAGACCGATGGATACGGCCTTAATATTTCACATGTTGTTAAGTTAGAGCACAGAACAGAGGGGTAATGAGCCACTTGATTGGACTGTGATTTACTGAGCCTTTTAAGATCATTTGTAAGGGTTTAGTTCTGTGGAGATGAACTGCTAAACACCCAGAAAATTGAGACACACTGAAGCGGAGACCGACTGCAATTTCATCTCAGTGCTCTTGTACTAAATTACAAAGAGCGCCCCATCAAATATAGATTTTATTCTGAATGTGAATATAGGATTGAGCAAGTGATGGATAACCCGCTTGCCCACTTCACTGCTCAATTAGGTGTAATGGTTTTGTTCAGCTTGAATGATAATTGTGAATGAAGGTGATGTTTATATAATAGATAGTATTGTGAGTGGAGCACCAGCCCTTTCCTTTCCTCCACCCTCAGGAGAACCAAGTTACCAGGTCACGAATTAAACATGCTGACGAGCACCAGCGGGTAAAATGTGATCCACATCTCCGGGGGTGTTTCTGTGTAGCTCAGCCTCGTCGGGACTTACGATTCAATTTTGTCTCTTTGCTCCCCCCCCCCCCCCCCCCCTTTTTTTTTGCTATTGATGGTGCAGTCTCAACTCTGCTAGTGTGCTGACACCTTTCCTACTCCCCTTTGGGTGTGAGAGTGCAGACACTGGAAAGAGGTGAGCAAATGAGGAGGGATGGATAATGCAGCCAGTCTGACTGAACTGCTGCCTTTCTGTCTGTGAATAAGGGGAAAGAAGTGTGCTGCAGGGCAACTGTACTCTGCAGTAAAGCCTTTTTCGTGCAACATCACCAAGAGGGCAGTACACTGTTGTTGAGGAGAAATAACTCATTTGTATTCCTCACCTGCCTCTGCCTACTTCCCTTTAATCACCTGTCCGTGTTATTCAGGTGACAAGAGGCTCATTAGCACTCTGCTAAAGCTTCACTGCTCTTCCTGAGATAAAGAAAAATACACCAAAGTCATGACCACAAGAGGATAGGCATGAGTATTGATACTTGTGATGAATGTGGGGAGGTAAAATCAATTGCAGTGATTTAGCTGTGAGACTGATTCATTCTGATGTTTCATGATGGTGCATGATCATTTGACAATTTATGTTTGCTTAAATAGAAGCTTGGATTTGAGGCTCTTTTTCTTTCGCGTATATGAAGAAGCCTTGCTGCTTCCCAGAAGAATACATAATATAAATAGACAATGAAAACAACCTCTTGTCAAGAGAAACCTTCAGCTGTAAGGAAAAATCACGCCTGTTCATTTTTCCACTGCTTCATGCTGTTGATGATTGCAGGTCCTTATGTGCTGCCCTTTGCTTGTTTAAAATGCGGCGATAGTTTCATATTGCTTGAGTTCTTTTGTGATTTTTTTCCCCTTCAATCATAAGAACTGCACTCGCTCACAACAGTTACTTCATAGATTATGGCTCTAGTGCATCTACCATGCATGCCTTATTCTCTGTGGTATCCTATAACATAGCATGTCTGTGGGTGTGTGGAAAGCAGGGGTTGCTGAAAATAGATCAAACAGCTTATCATGTCAGCAGGATTACTGCATCAACCCTTGTATTCTCTGTCGAATATGTTATGCAAGTTGTGTGTAGGGTGTTTGAGCCAATCAGCAGTATAGTATTATGGCCTAATTAGGAGCCAAGCAGTGAAGCTGTATGGGCATCTAATGTTTCTACCTTTTCATACATCACTTTAGTCTTCTATTGGTGCCAATGGCTATACCAAGAACAGTAATACAAAAAAAACGCAGAACATGGCACACCGACTGAGACAAGTCCCCTAAGTCTTTTCACAAGTTTCATGTAAGCTGCTTCAGCATTTAAGCTCCAGCAGTGGGCCAAACTTGTTCTTCATTGATGCACTAAACTTTTACAACATACATGTAATTTTGAAAAAGGATGTTCCAGTGGATTCCATAAATTAAGTGGAACTCAACCTTTTTAATATAGATTCCATATTTTTTACACCATACAAACTTCCACCAAAGGTAATCTTTAGACCTACTGAGATCACTGGCAAAGCTGTCAAACAGAAAACAACATCACAGCTCAACAATTGCTTCAAGCACGAAAAAAGGCCCAAGGATCTGAATGAGTTTTGCAAGGCCCTGACTGTGACAGCTAGATGACTCAGAGCATCTCCAAAGATGCAGCTTTCACCTATGTTCAACTGGGACAGCAACATCCAGGTGGATATTACTTTGCGATCGTGGCTCAAGAGTTGGGTGTTCGTCTTGTAATCGGAAGGTTGCCAGTTTGAGCCCCGGCTCAGACAGTCTCGGTCGTTGTGTCCTTGGGCAAGACACTTCACCTACCGCCTACTGGTGATGGCCAGAGGGGCCGATGGCGCGATATGGCAGCTTCGCCTCTGTCAGTCTGCCCCAGGGCAGCTGTGGCTACAACTGTAGCTGCCTCCATCAGTGTGTGAATGTGAGAGTGAATGAATAGTGGAATTGTAAAAGTGCTTTGAGGGGACCCGAAAAGCTCTATATAAATGCAATCCATTATTATTATTATTGCAATGTACCGCCAAGCTAAGCATTGTTGCAAACCATGTACACCCTTTAATGGAAACAGTATTCTCTGATAGCTGTGGCCTCTTTCAGCAGCATAACGCGCTCACAGCAACAATTTTATGTAAACACTTATCCTCCTTGTTTGGCTCTCCAATAGACAGTTAGCCTCACTGTTTCAGACTTTACACTAAAAGAAATATAAAAACAGGGAGAACATCCAACTTGTACACTGAGCCTTATCATCAGGAAACCTATCCGATTGTTCAGTCTGACGTCACTAGCCGTGTCTGGGTCTAAACTCCGCTGCAGGTCCATATATCAAACGATCACTATGGCATTACTGAGAGTTGAAAAACTGTCTAAAGTCTTTCATCTTTAATAAAATGATCAGCGTTCTGCTCTACCAGGTGTAACAATTGAGTTTAACATCCAGGCATCCACGAAAACGGAATTTATGACAGCTCCAGCTTCAACCAGCTTCAACAAAACAACGTTGGTGAAGTCTGGAGAGGCCTCAGAACCATCTCGGGCCACAAACAGCAGAACTCTCTGCCTGGGAGGGATGTGAGGTGGGCAAATGAACTGAATCATTTCTTCAACAGATTTGACTCAGCCATGAGGCAGTCTGCAACATCGGCTGCAGACTCACCCACCCCCACTGCTGCTGTTCCACCTCAGACACTTCACACCTCCTCTATTCACCCTGCTCACTCCCCCCCACCCCCAACAGCATCCAATACACACTCAACACAAGGCTCCAGCCTGTCTCTCTCAACCACCCAGGTTAGGAGGGAACTGAGGAGGATTAATGGCAAGAAGGCAGCGGGTCCAGATGGCATCAGCTCGAGGGTCGTCAGGTCCTGCGCGGACCAACTGTGTGGGGTGATGGAGCACCTCTTCAACCTGAGCCTGAGGTTGGGAAGAGTCCCACAGCTCTGGAAAACCTCCTGTGTTGTACCAGTGCCAAAGACTTCAAGCCCCAAGGACCTCAACAGCTACAGGCCGGTGGCTCTGACATCCCACCTGATGAAGACCCTGGAGCGGTTGGTCCTGGCTCAGCTTCGGCGCCTAATAAGCTCATCACTGGACCCACTTCAGTTTGCCTACCAGCCTGGCATTGGAGCGGATGATGCCGTCATTCACCTCCTACATCGTTCCCTCGCTCACCTGGAGACCGCTGGAAGCACTGTGAGAATCATGTTCTTTGATTTCTCCAGTGCCTTCAACACCATTCTTCCCTCGGTTCTAAAGGACAAGCTGGTGAACTCTGGAGTGGACCATCACCTCACTACCTGGATCCTGGACTACCTCACCGACCGACCACAGTATGTGAGGACTCAGGGCTGTGTGTCGGACAGGGTCGTCTGCAGTACGGGGGCCCCACAGGGAACGGTTCTGGCTCCGTTCCTCTTCACCATCTACACTGCAGACTTCTCCCACAATTCCACCCAGTGCTTCCTGCAGAAGTTCTCTGATGACTCTGCAATAGTCGGCCTCATCACTGATGGGGACGACAAGGAGTACAGAGGTCTGACCCAAGACTTTGTGGACTGGTGCCAGCTGAACTACCTCCAGATCAACGCCAGTAAAACCAAGGAACTGGTGGTAGACTTCCGCAGGCACAAGCATTCTCCACTGCAACCACTGAACATCCAAGGTATGGACATTGAGGCTGTGGACAGCTACAGGTACCTTGGTGTTCATCTGAACAATAGACTGGACTGGACTCATAACTCAGACGCCCTCTACAGGAAAGGGCAGAGCAGGCTGTACCTGCTGCGGAGACTCAGGTCGTTTGGAGTGGAGGGCCCACTCCTGAAGAAATTCTATGACTCTGTTGTGGCTTCTGCTATCTTTTATGGTGTGGTCTGCTGGGGCGGCAGCATCTCTGCTGGGGACAGGAAGAGACTGAACAGGGTGATCCGAAGGGCCAGCTCTGTTCTAGGATGCCCTCTGGACCCAGTGGAGGTGGTGAGTGACAGGAGAATGGCGGCTAAGCTGTCATCCCTGATGGACAACATCTCCCACCCCATGCAGCAGACTGTGACAGCACTGAGCAGCTCCTTCAGTGGGAGACTGCGGCACCCACGGTGTGGGACGGAGAGATTTCGCAGGTCTTTCCTCCCCACTGCTGTCAGACTCCATAATAAAGACTTTAACTGATCAAGCACACACATCCATACATATGCAATAATACTAAGTGCAATAATCCTTTCTGTCATCGTTGTATTTTTACTCAGTTGTATATAGTATTTGTATTTGTATTCTATTTTTATCTTATTGTATATTTATTTTATTTTATTCTACTGTATATAGTATTTTATTTTATTCTATTCTGTACAGCTGTGTACTGTATTTATTCTTATTGTATTCTAATTTTTGCCTCATAACTCTTGCACTGTCCACTTCCTGCTGTGACAAAACAAATTTCCCACGTGTGGGACTAATAAAGGTTATCTTATCTTATCTTATCTTATCTTATCTTATCTTATCTTATCTTATCTTAACGGAGTTAGAAGTTAGCAGGGAGTTAGCTCGCCAGCTTCTATCTAAATACAATATAGCATGTCCTGACTGCGGGGTTTTGGAAACAAATTAAAACGTACAGCTCTGTTATCACTTCCAACATAAATGAAGACAGAAAACTAAACAGCAGTGACGTTTGTAGGGTTACTGAAGTTGGGCTAGCTGGTATATAATGATGTGCTATGTGACCGCTAGCGACACAGCTATGTTAGCAATAATATAAACAAGCTAACTTTTTTCCACTCGATAAAAGTTAACGTGAGTGTTCTCGGTGGTCAGGAACAAATGTAATCGCATGGCAGGATGCTGTAAAAGGACCAAACTTCAGCCAGGAGAACAACTGAGATAATCCATCCACAATACGAGGTTAGTCATTCATATACTGCTGCATGGGCTGGGCTGTAGTTACATCGTAAGGTTTTAAAAACTGAGCTTAAATAAATGATTAGCGGTAATAAAAGCCGAGGGAGGTCAACAGTGATCACTGACTGTTTTAGGAGCTTTTTGAGATCAAATAGAAGAAAATGCATAACATCAAACATGTTAACAACACAAAAGCCATATTAAACGCAGACTACTTTAGGCCCGGAAGTAGGATTCGTCGCGTCATCACTGAACAACCGGATTGGCCCTTGTTGATTTTAAGATGCCTGGATAGAAACAACAAAACTTTTGGTCCAGGGTTGTTCCTCCTAAGTTTATAAAAAAAAGACTACAAACAGAACAGTCTTACTAAAAGGCAAAATTTTAACCCATGTTACTTTTGTGATGGTTGCCTATTGCTTTATTATGCAACATCACATAATACAGAACCATTACTACAGCTGCAGCACTATTATATTAACCATTTTAACCAGAGGATCACTGTAAACAGGGACTATGATATGAAAACCATCTTGACCCAGTCAGTGGCCTGTGAAAAGTCCACCTCTGACTGTACTGACACTTCTATGCCACCTCACAATGATTAATCCATGGTGATGTGTGCCAGGAGGGCACTGCAGTACTTAAAGAAGCAGAAAATGCATCGTTTTTGTTTTTTGTAACAAAAAAGACTGGAGAAAATGTTGGCACCGTGTCCACTGCATTCATGTCAAAAAACTATACTCCCTGGGGAGATTGTGAGTGTATGTACGTGCACTGTGTTGTGAGTGTGCAGTGTGTCTGGATACTGTTGGAGATGCTTTGTACAGCTGTATTAACTAAACTCCCCGTGCTGCTAATGTCTGTCTTGGTTAACCAGCCTAAACCACAGTCAATGCTGTAGGACAATTAAGAATGTAAGCTGCAGGAAGCTCTTTTTTTGTCATTTTTTCAGTGATATACCCAAATGGATTCATGTCATACCAACTGTTTATTCTATCAAGGTTTCATAATCAACTTCCTGTGCTGTCAATATGTCACATCAGTAATATGAATTCAGCTTTTCATGGCATTAATTTACTCAATTCTAGCATCAAAACCTATGGCTTATTTTGTTCATGAACGAACACCTAATGGACCTGTTGTAAAGGTCACTGCTTACAAACAGATCACCGGGTGATTCATGATTCGCTGCCTCTGGTCTGCATGGCCGACAGTGCTTTAAATGAGCTGTCAAGTAAAGATGTCACAAAAACAGGAAGTTGTTTTACTATTATTACAGATAATAGTGTGTTTCTTTTAAATCCATCAGACATTATTCTTCAAAGTCCTAAAGGATTTTTGGATTCGGTCAATATAAGAAATCCTTATTTTCCTCCTCAGCTTCACAGTCCAGGCTCTTATTTGCGTCAACTGTGGTGGGTAATACTCTAAGCTTATGTAAAGCCAGTGCTGTTTCAGAGTAATGCTTAAAAATGCACATATGTCAGATGATATGTAAATCTCCATTCCATCACATCCCAAACACACTCTGTTGGACTGAGATCTGGTCCTGTGGAGGCAATTTGAATGGAGGTGATTGTGGGAGGGAAGGGAGGATATCGCACAGTGGCTGCAACACAACATCCGTGGATTCGGCAACCCCACTGACAGAGGAACTGAACTAGACACTGAGAGAATCACAGCAGCACCCAGTCTCGTTCCTTCAGCCACTTCCACACTCCAGAGCCCAGACTCTCTATACAATTACAACAGTAAATGAGCCAGGTCCTCAGGTTAGGGAACACAAAGAAGACTGGTCCTGACAGGATTACCGAGAAGGTGCTAAAAGTGTGTGCTGACCAACTATCACGTCTTCACCAACAAAAGACTGCAAAAATCATTTCTGTAAAATAAAAAAAATGACAATGTCAGTGACTATACCCCAATAGCACTTACATCTCTGGTGCTGAAGTGCTTTGAAAGGCTGGTTTCACATCATATCAAACCTCCTATGTTCAACATGCACATTCAACACATATTCCTGAGGATGCCATTGCCATAACTCTCCAATGCACTGAGTGACTTAGAATGCGAGATTGCTCACAGAGATCCTAAAATTGTCAGCTTGGTGTTCAGAGAACAACCTGACACTGAACATCAGGAAAGCAAAGTTAAGGAAGAATGCTGCAGACTGGGACCCAACCAACAAATTCTGGGCTATCTTCATCTCTGCTGGACTGCAAACACCTTAGCAGTAACTGAAAAAGCTCAGCAGTGACTTCACTTCCTGAGAGGTCAGGAAGAATAACCTGAGCGAAAAGCTGCTGGTCACCTTTCTCCACTCCTCCATAGAAAGCATGGCTCTCACCTGCTCAACTTGCTGCCCCCTTGTTGCACTACAGGCTCCTAAAATAAAGGACAGCAGACTAAGAAACAGGCTGTTCTCAAGTGCCATAACAACAATGAAACCCTCACTTCTTCCTCCCCATCACCACTACCTCCACTTCCTCTTCCTGCAATAATTTCTCTCCGGTGTAATGTTCCAGCCAAGTGCAATATTTACTCAATGGGCAATACCTTAAATTATTAAAATACATTGTGCAGTATTGTCTCTTATCAATTAAGTCATAGTTTTTGTGCCATCATTCTGCTCTCCTTGATTTTAGTTGTGTAATGATAATTTTGAGCTTTGTTACATGGTGCACTATCCTTTTGGAAGCAGTTGTCATCAGATGGGTACACTCTGGTCACAAAGGAATAGATATGGTTAGTAAAAATACTAAGCTAGGATGTGACATATAAATGATACTATGACTAGCTGATTCTCTGCCCTGAAAATATCCTCCACACATTACAGGATGGAGCTATACTTTCATGTTCTTTACATCAACATTTTACTTGTTACCTGAATGTTGCTGCAGAATTCAAGGGTCATCAGCCCATCTAATGTTTTTCCAGACTTCCGTCAAAAGATTGTTGAGCCTTGGTAAATTGGAGCCTCAGTTTTCTGTTCTTAGCTGACAAAAGTTGCACCAGGTGTAATCTTCCCCTGCTGTAGTCCATCTACTTCAAGATTTGACATGTTGTGTATTGAGATATGTTCTTGTGTTGACTTCCTATCAGCTCGAAGCAGTTTGATCATACTCCTCCTGACACCTGACATTAACAAGGATTTTCATTTTTGCCTGGATATTTTCTTCCTTTCATCCTCTATAAATTCTTGAGATTGCTGTGCGTGAACAATCCCAGTAGAGCAGATCAGCAGTTTCTGAAATACTCCGACCAGCACATCTGGCACCAACAAACAAGCCACCAAAATCACCTTTCTCCCCAACTGCTCGGTTTGAACTTTGGCTATCTGTCTTGACAATGTCTACATACCTAAATGCACTGAATTGCTGCCATGTGATTGGCTGATTAGATATTTGCCTTAACACACAGTTGAGACGTTTTACTTAATTAAGTGACCAGTGACCAGTGTGTTCTCCATGATTCTGGGAGAGCCACTGTGATATTGTTGTGCCCTCTGTTGGTTAAAATTGTGAAAGCACCATGCAATGTGAAAAGATAAACTAGGTAATTAAATAACTACAATACAGCTAGTGTCCTGTTATGTCTGCATTGTTGAATAAATGGGAGGGTGAATTGAGAAAATATTACACATATTAATGCAATATCATCAAGAGATGATTTTAACACTGTTTGATTTAAAGTGTTTTATTGAGTCTGCTGTTTAACAACATCAGAAATGTTCAAATATTGATTGGTGTTTTTCCACAGGTTTGCGCAATTCTCCTCTTGTCTCAGAACGATTACCATCGTAATCCTCGCTCCTCCCTCCCTCTCCTCTCCGGCTGTCGAGGCAGGCTGGTGAGACCTCTGCTGTGGAGGGAGGGCTTCACTGCCATCTGGGCTGCAGCAGGGAGTGGCAACCGAGACAGCACCAGCAAATGTACCCCAGATATGGGTGAATAAAAGCCTGTTTTTCTGCAGAGCTTAGAACTGAGGATAATCGGAAAGGACAAAGAAAAAAAAACTAAAGCCATCAAAATAACCAAGATGGCATGTAGGTATGGCCATAGCATAAATCAAAGACATCATCTCTAAAACCATTTGCAGTTACAAAGCCTGGCTTTAGATGCCAGGCTTTGCAGAGTATCCAGCTTCAAGGCCTTTTTGCAAACTGTTCTGGGATTATAGCATGTTACAGCTCAAATCAGGGATGTGTTTACTGCACATAGTGACCAAAAACAGTGCATCTGAAAAAGCTTGGATTAGAGGGGAATTAATATGGTAATATAATCAGAAAACAAGAACCAAAACCAGTGATTCTCAAATAGGAGAGAAGGCTACAGCAGAGCATTGTTCCATGATCTGCTATGACACTAATGAGCAAATCTGTGTGCACATTGTGCCACACAAACGAGGCATATACACTTGCAATAGGAAATGAACAAATGTTTTTGGGTTGTTTTTTTTTTTGGGTGCTTCGTCTGAATATTTAGCCAAGAATATGTCTGATGTACCCGCCTCTTCGGCTTGATTCGCTGTCCTTGTTCAGATGCATGTCTTCATCAGTAACAAGGCCAACAGTCACTGTGACAAATACCGCAGTTGTTCAGATGCCCTCATACAAAGCTTGGCCAGCTGCCGGCTCTCTCAGCAGACAGGTTTGTCTATTAGCCCCTCCTTCTCTGTGTGTCGCTCTCTCTCCCTCTCACAAAGATAAACGACCTCATCGCTGTCATCCCACCGCGGCCGCCATCGATTATGACTGCTCCTGTCTCACTCTCCCTTCACCCCACCCTCTTCTTATACCTCATTTAATTTGTTTTCTTCACCCCTCGTTGCCTTATTGATTGGAATGCAGGGTGGCAAAATCTTGATGTCTCTACTGCAGTCTGGTGTTTCTTTTGTAGTTGGACCTTAAAGTCATTGCAAAGGTTAAAAGCAAAGATAATGGAGCAATGAGAAGTCAGTGAGCTCACAGACCACACACACTAGTCTGTGCCAGGTTAAGATGCTTCACATGAAGAGTTACAAGTTACAAATGAGAACATAATTATTAGGCAGACATGAAATTTTCATTTTTAAAAAGTATTTTCAAATTCCAAACATCTGAGTTTGTTTGTTTGTTTGTTTTTATGCTTACATTATTTTATTTTGCTCACAGAAACAAAAACGTTGCACAAAAGCCAAAAACTGCCAGGTTCAGAATATATTAGCCACCCTGACGCTAATCACCAATTGTGTACCCTTTTTCCTGGTAACAGGCTACACTTGTAGCAGTTGTACTTTCTTATGAAGTCTTTCACACATCCTGGGCAGTTCAGGTGCATTCTTCTTTAGTGAGCGAGCTGCTCCAGATCTGAGGGTCTTCTGGCATGAAATTTGGTCTGCAGTTCACACCACAGATTTTTAATGTGATTCAAGTCAGGGCTTTGTGCAGGCTGGTCAACAATGTTCACTTTGGTCCTCCGCAGGTAGTTCTTGACAAGAAGCAAAGTATGTTTTGGGTCAAAGGGATAATCCAGACCCAGTTTTGCTGTTGCCTGCTTGAAGTTTTCTTTCAAAATCTTCACCTACCTTTTTTCTTCATCATTCCTTCCACACTGATGAGATTCCCAGTTTCAGCCCCATAGTATAATACTCCTACACCGTAAAAAAAAGAAAATCCTAAAAAAACAGCTGGGGCGCCAAAATAATACCATAAAATAACAGAAAATAACTTTCCCATGAAAATACGGTTATTTTCAGTAATGACAATACAGTTTGTTGCCCTAATTTACATGGGATTTTGCCTTTTTCAAGTGCTTTTAAACATTAAATTAGGAACATTTTAATGTGATTAAACAATGAAATTACCTATAAATAAGGTCAATGAATGCGGCAATATGAATAATAATACTTAAATATACAGTTAGTTTAAATAATAATGGATTGCATTCATATAGCGCTTTACAATTCCCCTCTGGCCATCACCAGTAGGTGAAGTGTCTTGCCCAAGGACACAACGACCGAGAGTGTCCGAGCCGGGGCTCGAACCGACAACCTTCTGATTACAAAGCGAACTCCCAACTCTTGAGCCGCGATCGCCCTAAATAACCATAATTATTATTATTATTTGATGTAAAAAAATTTATAAGAATCATTTTATATATTTTTCCATTGTCACGGTCTGGCTGGCAGACCGTGGGGATGTGGGGAAAGGAGGACCCAGGCGCGGTGCTCTATGTATAAACAGTGTGTTTATTTACAGAGTGGAACAAAAACAACAATAAATCCCCGTGTTCTTCCCAGACTCCCGTGTCGTGTCTCTGCGTGAATAGTTCGTGTCTCTGTGCTCTCCGCTCCCGTGTCCGCACCCCCCGGTGCTCGCTGCTCTTCGTGCCTTCCACGCTCCTCCTGCGGGAAACAATAGACGCAGCCGTCAGGATACAAATAACCGCGGGCATACACTTACACACATTAACTCAATTCAATGGGACGACTAACGTGGAGTCTCAAGGAAATGATCCCGCGTCGGTGGGAGCTCCAACTCTCTCCTAAGTAGCTCCCCCGACGAGGCCTGATCAGCAGCAGGTGTGTGACTTCGGGTGTGGCCAGTCCTTCCGCAGGGCCACACCCCTCAGGCCTGCAGGTGGCTGAGCTCCATCCTCCAAGCATACCCGCAGACACACACACACACACACACACTCACATCTACAAGCATGGAGAAGAGCAGCAGCAACACCAAAATACATATAATAATAATAATATAATTCATAACTGCTCAGGGATCCTGGGTCGCCCAGTCCCAGGACCCTGACATCCATAGCATTACATTTGAATTTAACAGTTCAATTTCAAATAATGGACAAATATTTGTGAAATTATGATACATTTGTGAATGTATTTTAACAATCTCAATATGCATATGTACAGACAAATACATTTAACAAACAAGAAAATTATGTTTTGTTACATTTACAGTGATCTTACGTTAATTTACATTTGAAATGTAAAATCACAGTCTATTTATGTAAATTTAATAATATTCTAGAAGAATAGTACAAAACTGTAAAATACACAGTAAAATACTTTTATATTACATTACATTACAGTGTACCGCTGTTCTTCACTGTGGGGACGCTGTTGTATGCCTCTCCCATCCTTTTCTAAACACAAGCAATGTTTCTGTGGCAAAAGAGCTCGAGTTTTAGTTTAGTTTACTCACCAAAGGACATGCTTCCAGTATGCATAATCTTTCTCTTTAACTTTAGCATGCTTCAGCTTGGTTATAAGGTGTCTCTTCAGCAGAACTGTTTTTCTTCGTTTGTCATTCATGAGTGTCTTAGCAGTTGTTCCGGGGTCTTTAGATATATATCTCTCTCACCAGTTTTCTTTACAGAGTCTATAAACGTAATCTATGCTTTTTAAAGAAAGCTGGTGTGCTGAGAATTTCATAAGGTGGGGGTGAGTTCACTTTAACGTTCACTCCGTTTTCACAGGTCAGACCACTCTTACCTTGAAACTCAGTGTTTATTGTGATCTCAACTACAGACCTGAAAATCGTTGTGACTGTTGCTGCTGATGCTGCATGGTTGCTGCACCATGAAATTGACAAAGTCTCAGACACACATATTAACACCTGACAAATTAATTAAAACCATATTTGCAGTAATTTTCTGCCACAGTAGGTGTCTCTAGCAGCCCATTTTGACATGAAGACACACACACACACAAGCACACACATATGCACACTGTTATAAAATGAAGACAAATAGTGATCTCAATAGCAAATGTTAAATAACATAATGGATATGATCGTAAAGAAGAAATAGATTAGAATACCAGTACTCACTGATAAGTGTTCCTCCTATTTAGCATCTTGACCAGCAATAAACAAGAAGGTGGATGTGGCTCAGGCAGTAGAGCAGCTTGTCTACCAATCAGAGGGTCAGTGGATCATTCTCCAGTTCCTCCTTTCATCCTTGAGCAGGAACCTGAGCCCCATGTTGCCCCTGATGCATGTGTGAATGCTCGATAAAAGTGCTTAGATAAAGATAAAAGCACTGTATGAATGTGTGTGATTGGGTAAATGAGGTTAGAGTGCTCAAATTGAGTAGAAAGGCACCAAATAAGTACCAGTTCATTTACCAAGCTGAATGCTGGTTATAACTCTGTTATATCCACAAGCTGCTGCTTTGACAGAATGATTCAAGTGATTACAGTTTTTCTCAGTCGCTTTGGTGCATTTCTCACAACAGAATTGAACTCTCCACCACTACTAAGGCACTTCTCAAAACAATTAGTGCAAACTGCAAAACATGGTGGATAACTTGCAAAAGTGAGTCACTCCATCAAAAAGAAAAGTCAGGTGTCCAAAATAAGTTGTCAATGCATCAACAACAAATCCCTTGAGCAAAACAGATAATACATTCATCAAAAGCAAGTACTTATATCAATCAAAGTGTCAGGGCTGTCACAATTACAAGTCATTACACCAGCACCTTTGGTCACAAAATCAAATGGTTTGAACATGTTCTCATTGTGACGGATTTCTTTGTAGGTGCTCCCCAATGACATGTCAAGTCTGGACAGCATGCATGGCATGTTGAAAACCATAAATTGTAAAGGAAAATCAAGACACTCCATATGCACTCTTGATAATATTTAATTGAAACTGTTCACAGCATTGTGCAACTGGGGAAATACAGTAAATCAAACATTTTACAGCAAACATAAACTCACTTAGACAGTAAACCTCACTCCAGTGGTTATGAAACAAAAAAACAAAACTGAAAAACAGACACTGCTGCATATCAATCATTGATATCTAGACGCTCCCGTCTGTCTGCCCACATATTTGCATCAACATCACAGCGAATGTCAGCTCTATCGATGCATCGGGGAAAGTATCTTCTGGAGTGTCAACTCCACTCTCTGCAGGACTCTGCTGTGATGTCATCACAAGCTGCATCCATAGCTGCTAGCAGGGTCATTTGGGTATGTGGATGCCTGTCATATACCTTCCACCTCCAGAAAGAGAAAAACTCCTCAATTGGATTTAGGAATGGAGTGTAAGGAGGAAGAAACTCCATAAGTATCCTGTCGTGTGCTGCAAACCACTGCCCGACTACAGCAGAGTGATGGAAGCTAACATTATCCCAAACCACTACATACATTGTCCGATTGTCACCAGGATCATCCCTTTCATTTTGTGGGATTAGGTTCCTATAAAGAGCGTCCAGAAAAGCCAACCGGTGTTGTGTATTGTATGCACCAATACGAGGAATATGGGTGTGAACGCCATTTTCTGAGATTGCTGCACACATTGAAATATTTCCTCCTCGTTGGCCTGGGACATCAATGGTGGCTATTTCTCCAATGTGATTTCGTTCACGCCTTTTGCAAGATTGAATCCCGCTTCGTCAAGATATACAAACGTGTGCAGGGGTTTCATGGAAACTCCTTAAAAATAGGGTTTTCAAAATGGGTGTACAAAGTGTTTGACAAGATGTTCAACAATTTTGAGTGCACTGACACAAGCAATGAAATGAAGACTATTAGTTGTGAGGACAATGACTATTCAGCCGGTACAAGTATGAATAATTGTGACATTCATGATAAAAGAAAGGAGATAGTGATGAATAGGAAGTCAAACGTGACCATTCTTTAGATATTTGTACTCACTCAACTGCTTCATGTCCAAAGGCATTTGCCTTTGGACGCAGTGAACGTGAAACCGCCACAGGGTTGTGCCAAAACGACTACATGTTGTGGTGGTTGAACTAACTGTTGTGCAATGTTTAATTCTGTTGTGAGAAATGCACCAAAGCGACTGAGAAAAACTGTAAGCAAGAGTGTCATTCCTGCTGTAAAGATGCTTAACTTTGGGGTCAGCAGCACTTTGCCTTTGAGTTAAAATCACCCACTGCAGCCATGAAAGCTGGCAACAGTCTGCCATTAAAACCATAAACAACAGAGTAAAGGGAGAAATGACCTGGCCATAAAATCCTGCTGGTCTCTGAGTTTGATGTACAGTTCTGGGTTCTGTAAGAAAAAAAAATACTGCCTTTGCTTTGAGCTGCACGACCATTAGTGGGAATGATTATGGCCATATATTTCAACCTGTAGTCGCCTACTGAAGCTTTAGGTAATAGCAACTCCAAGGTCCTGCTTGTGACAGTAGGGAAAACAAATGATTATTATAAGAGAGTAAAGGTAATTGGCCATAATTCACAAAGCCCACGAAAGACTTTCTGGCCATAATCAAAGCTGGTTTCCATACAGTGAAGGTGCCTGTTTGACAGGCCATTTGTCTGGCTGCATGCTTGTTACACTCTCAGCTCTCGATATATGAGCCGACCTTAAGAGCAAAATAATTTGGAGTTGCAGAATTTTGATGATATAATTTCATCGTTACTTAAGAGTGTAAAGGCACATTCTGTGTTTAACATTTAACACAACTATGTTATACATATTTACTGGATACGAATGTGTTAAAGACACAAAATAAAGATACAGTAGAGTGATTTAAAAAAAAAAAATCACTTCATTACTAGTAACAGGGCTGATCTGAAAACGTAATAAAACGGTATTACCAGTGAAACTAAACACATTTCAGAAAAGAGTCCTTGTGAAGCATTAAGCCATGTAACCTCTTAATATGTAATGTAATCTCTAAGTAAAGCTCCTGAATCAATGCAATAAACTCAAAAGTTCAATGTTTATATTTTAAACTAAGGTAAAGTGCAGTACCTTATGTTAGCCCTCAAGCACAGAATGAATGGTGAAATGAAAAGACATTAAATTATAGTTGACATAACTGTTGATCGCCACTAGATGGTATCAATAATGTCACTGTGGATGATGATCTGATGTAATGAAATTGAAGCTTGAGAGTCCACCCATTTTCAAGTGTCAGCATGTTGCTGCGGGCTCCCAACAGTTGGAGACACAAGCTGTATGCTGCTCCGTGAGATGGACTACCGTGATCCTGCAGTATTTCCATGCACATAAACCCTGTTTTACTTTACTGTGACGTGGCTCTTAACGCTCAGGCTGACTGCGAAGACTCATTTTGTGTTTCAGAGCATGATGATTAAAATCCACAGAGATATCTAATATCTACAATAGCGCTGAAGCTAGCCAAACAAAACAAACAACACTCCTAGGCTGTCTCTATAGATAGCATAAAGTTAATTTAAATAAAAAAAAGTCAAATGGCTTTCATGTGCAAGAAATATTTTCTGACACCACAGTGAAAGAGCGAGGAACTCGACAGAACAAGTAGCAAACTTATACATGAAGTCCTAAAAGTAAAGCAATAAGAATTAATAGTGTCCTAAAAATGTAATGGTTTGTTAAAGCTCGTGGACACACACAGACTTCAGTAAGCACAGTGGCCTGTTTGACTCTCAAAAGCTGGTTCTCTGTAGTCTTTTCCTTAGGGTCAAAGGTAAAGCCCTGACCTGAGACCAACATGCCCTTATTAATAAAACAATAAGCAGCAGTCTTTTCTCAACAAACCTCACCAGCAGGGCTCAAACCAAGGCTTGAATCTCATTACTTTTACCTCAGTTGCAACTAACTATGCAAATGTATACAGTCAGACACAGTTTCACCAACTACAACAATTAAAGAATTGTACTCAAGATACACGCAAAATCCTGTTTGCACGAGTGCTAAAATTGATTTTAATAAGACTTTATTTACTCTTTGCCCACCATATGTGATGTTCCTGAGTGTTTGAAATCTAAGATCAGTCACAGAAGGGGGCCCTGTGGCTCCCAGGACACCTAATACTCTGCGTGCTCCAGGGCCGGTGAGAAGAAAAAGAGCACAATTGGATTAGATAGCAAAATAGGGTCAGTGTTTGTTTTAATCAGTCTGGTGACACAGGGAGCTCTTGAAAGGACTAAGTGAAGAGAGCCTGGAGAGAGAGAAAATGAGAGAAAGAGGGACTGCAAGAGTGAGAGTGAGGGAGACAGATAGCGAACAAGAAGGAAAAGGGGGAAAGAGAGACAGAGAGGGCAGCCGGGGTGATTGGTCCCCAGGCAATGACTGGATAGTGGAGACTGGAGGCCAGAGGGGAAGCAGTCTGGGGGGTGGTTGACCTTTCCGAGTTCATTGTCAGGTCTCCAAACCGAGAGCATAGTGGCCATTTCCACTAGCCTAGCATTCGTCAAATGACCTTTGACAAATATGTAGTGTAGCGGGTTTGTTTTCCACACTACACCAACAAACCATCAGACTAAAAGTACCACTGAAGACACTGAGGATTAACCAGTCCAAAACTGCAACAACTGTTGCTTTGAGGAGTGAAATGTTTTGAACATTTGAAATTTGAGACTAAATGATGACTGTACATGTCTTTTTGGGGATTATCTGATCAACAAACTTATAAACCTCAGCACATCGGATAATAAATTTAGCGCCGGTGATACATATTATTCTTGGAGAACAACACTGTCAAACGTAGAAAGGTCTATTGTAAGATTACACTCTCACAGAGGCAGTGACCGGTGGTTCTTGGGGAACAAATTATGGTCACAGCTGACTAGACTTTCCATGGCAGGGCTTAAAATCCTTACTGTGATACACCATTGAGTCAATATTTTATGGACTGGACTAAAAAGTACTCATACCTATAATCAGCACTGTCAAATTCCCCTGAATAATGAATGGAGGAAGGGAAAAAGGTCAGATTCTTCACCAAATAGCACTAAACAGTGATAGTTTTTAGTACGTTTCAGACTTCAAAGTCAGTCTTCAATTTATAGACATTAGGGTATCCCCAGAACACAGATCTAAGTGTTACTAAGTCTTTCTAGGTTACTTAGTTCTAAATTACTCAGTGAGACACGTTGCATATAAATATGTGCTATTTCCTTTTCAGTGCCACCCACTTACTGAGAATTTAGTTACACATAGTGGGGAAAGTAAGAGCAAGGATATTTAATGGGAAAAATTCAAATCAAGATCACACAATATGTTGAGGTGTCATAACCTTTAGACAAGCATGCACTTTTGTGAGCACATATCTGCTTGAGTGAACGTCTCTGTAAATATACAGTGTATTTGTGTGTCAGAAAAAGGCAAAATAACAAGACCAAGACTCCTATGCTCTGCATATCCATCAGCCTTCTCCGTGGTGTTTGGTAATAGTATCCCCTGGTCGGAAGTGCAAATCCAGCTGCTGCGAAGTGGCCATAAATTAGATTTTCTGAAACTTGGTGCAAGCGAAGCCTCCAGTGTGTCATTCACTGGACTGCTCGAGCACCACTCACCCACGGCAGCTTTCATTATCATTACCTAAACCCCTTAAACTTTGCTGCTCCATTGTCACGTAACTCAACTTATCTGAGTTTGCAACCAGCTAGTTTTATTTTCTTTTTGTCTGTAGCAGGGCTGTTTCCCTACATTTCAATGCCAAAAAAACCCTATTTGAGCATACCTCGGAACACCAGCAGCACAATTTATATGCTTTAAGAATGTGGAGAACATGTTGAAAACATTACGATTCATGCTTTTGCACTTTAAGCCTAGAGGCTAGTGTAATATGCCCGCTGAAAGCTTTTCCAAATCACTGAGAAATCAAGTGAGTAAGTTCAGATTTTTGCAGCTGCTTTCTATTCCTCAATGTGCAGAGTAATTCCAAACAGTTTATTTTCTATCCAGCCACTTCAGCCCCCAAGGTCATTTGCGTTTTCTCTTTATAAACAGGCAGAATTCTCAGATGTCCTTTTTGGTGGAACTCCACTCAGTCTAATTTGCCACGCTGGTCTGTTCTTCCCCAGCAGAGCTGTGACTGTCTGATTCAGATGTGTCACAGTTCTTTTCATTTACAGACTCATCCTTCTCTGGAAGCCATCTGTTGAGAAAAAAACAGGACCACTTTCACCGGCATGAAGCCTTTCGCTCAGGTCACACAGTGATGACTTTGTGCATTGATGGAAAAAGATCCCTTCTTAAGTAATCTTTTCCAGGTTGGAGAAGGGAAAATGTAAAAGTGTGAATCTCTGTGTCCACTGCATGTCATGTATGTTGATCGGCAGCATCTTCTGACACACAATAAAAGCAAATGTGAAGTGTTTGAGTCAGAGCTGACACAAAAAGCTAGAGCCACCATGTTGGCTTCAATGAACTCAGTGGTTGAATGGTGTGTCTGGGTGGCTGTCTTGGGGGTCGTGCACTGTGCCCAGGCCCTCGGGGCACCAGTAGCAGGATGGGCCAGAGCATCCGCTGGGAGGTTGACCTCCGCTATCCCTGTGGAGTTTGGCTTGTACAGCTGTATCTGATTGGACAGGAACAAAGGGATGTGCTGCAGCAGGGGGTTTGGAATTCAGCAGATATAGGAACTGATTGTTTTCTGATTTGAATCAGAACTATATTTTCATCAATATTTCATCAGTATAATATATATATTTCATCAGGCAGTGATCTCTGCTCTCTAATCTGATTATTATGAATTGATTTAAAAAAAGGTTACATGGAAAAATTGATAAAAAATGTAATTTTTTAAATTTTTCATTACTTTGAATTGTTCACTTGAATGTTTATTATCAGGCAACATTTCCTATCTATCTATCTATCTATCTATCTATCTATCTATCTATCTATCTATCTATCTATCTATCTATCTATCTATCTATCTATCTATCTATCTATCTATCTATCTATCTATCTATCTATCTATCTATCTATCTATCTATCTATCTATCTATCTATCTAGCTTGGTAAAAACCTCTTTAAGTATGCTATTATAGTCTATTACAGCAACAGAGAAATATTATCACGTTTAATTGGTTATCATTTTTGCAGCTGTCAACCCTTCCCTTCCCTGAACTCCCCAAACAGGCTGATTTATTGCGAGACACTCCGTGAAAAAAAGTACAAAACAAAAAAATTCGTGTTCTTCTTCTGGAGACTTTTACAAGTATTTGTCCAGAATATATAGCTGAAAGATTTTGGGCTACCGGAGACCTCCTGTGCGTCAGTTTTCTCATTTGATGCGTTGGAGACGGAAGCCGCTGCCAAACCCGCAGGTCCTGTCTGGAGCCTCAGGATTACAGACCTGTGTGCGTCTGTTTATCTGTGCCAGTGCCAGACAAATCATACAGACTGTCACACGGTAAAATGGAAGCTGCGATCTTGAAAAAGAAGAAGAAGATGAGACGAGGAACATTAACTCAACAACACAGCTATTTGACGTTCTCCGTCAAATAGAGCTGCAAATCTGTTATATTGATTTAAATTAAAAAAATAATAATGATGTAATAAATAATAAGATATGTTTTCGATGTTTTAATCTGCACAGACTTGACCATCAAGTGGTTGCAGTATAACTTCTATTTTCTTTTCGTGTAGTTCATAATTAATGTCACTAAATTTCAGCGTCACTCCAGGGTAAATATCTCATTTCGTTCGTTGAAATGTATTTGGCATTTTTTACATATATATTATTCTACTTCTTTACAAAAATCGAACTCAATAAACAAATAGAAATAAATTGTATTTCTTTGATTATGTTACAATTCATTATCGCGCAACGAAAATGTGTTTTTTAAAAAGGAAAACAAAATAAACCTTTTTCTTCTTTCTTTTACCGATTTTCTTTTAAAAATACAACTTACCATAAATATTTTTTAAATATCTAAAGCAGACGTTCGTACACGTGAGAAAATACGTTTTAATGGCTTCTTCAAAGAAATGATTAATATAAAAAACGTCTCTAAAAATCTATTTTGGAGTTCTGTATTAAAGCAGCGATTTTATTTCAATGTCACAGAAGTGGCGATAAACCAATCGGCTTTATGCTTCCGTTTGTCATCGTCAGGTTTTGCATATGCATTTTAAAAACTATTTTATTTAGACCTACATATTTTTGAAACTCATGTCAGAGCCAACTTGACATTGCTTTCTGCGTGCTGTTTATCCATTTCCAGACTTAGCAGCACCGGTTATCTGGACCTTTTTATTAATCATCTCACCGGAAACCCGCAGTGTCTGCAGAACAGGAGAACCTGGGGAGGTTCCTGTTTTCTAGCACTGGATAATGAAAATCCCATGATCTCCGGTCCGTGCGGTTCATTGCTGGTCACCACATCTAATTCAATTCCGAGACTCTGGTCGTGGGTAGATTTAAACCAGCATCAATCAAATTTGGGCTACTCACCTCAAGAGCCAGCGCTTAGGAGCAATTTGTCCAATGTTGGGCCTATATTATATATTTCCCCCAGAAATAAACCATTACCTCAAAAAAAATGCTAACTCAAAAAAACTTGTCCAGTGGTTAAAGCAAACAAATATCAGACGCAAATCTCCTACAGAAAAAAATCCATCGACATCAAGGAAACAGCCTTATTGACCATTTCTAATCCAATGCTTATTTAAACCTGCGACGTTGATTGTCTGCTAGTTTATGTTTGACTTCATTCGGGGGAAATGGACCAGCTGAGAGTAGCAAAGTATCCATTTAAATCATAAAAATAAGAATTGATATGCGGCTACATAAATTGACACTTGACAAACGACCCAGATTTGTTTTACGGGAAATTGCAGGCTATTTTTCAGTCTCCGTTACGCATGCGTCACCGCCTATCAGAGCCGCTTTGCCAACAGTCCGCAGCCTGCTTTTAAACGCATTTAGGGATTATTTATTTTTGGCTCTGGCGTGTGTCCGCTGTATCGAGGCCTTGCCGATACATCCAGATGGTTTTGCTGAAGTGTATGTTTACGGATTCCTGGAGATTGTGCGGAGTGAGGCTGCACCGGTCTGTCCTTCATTAAGCCACTCAGAGCATGGAGGCTTTTATCACGACAGACTGCGCTTTCATAACGACATGTTGCCGGACACACAGCGTTTCTGTGTCTGCGCTACTGTGCAGAGCGAGCCTCCTCATTCATGGCCGATAGAGAGGATGTTAAATGCTCCTTTTAAAGTGCTGAGACGTTAGAGTTGAAGATAACGCCTGCAAGGGGCCTTTAGCTTGTTGTATGACTGCACCCTTCAGCTGCAAATGTTTCAGATAACATCAATGATTTTTGGTTAAACTAGGCCTGTTAGAGACTGGTTCCTTTGTGCATTTGCGCCAAAAAGCTAAAAATGTATAACATAAAAGTTCTCATTGTGATTATTTTTATTTTAAACTGACAGAACTGACAATTTTCATAAACTTTAGTATTGCTGTGGCCTATATGCACCTTTATGGTAGTTCTGCCTTGAATTTTAATCAAAAAATCCCTCATTTCTAAAACACAGAGAGAACTACACTGAGCAGATATTGCAACAAGTCTTTTTATTTTGTTTATTTATGTATTGATTGATTGATATATTAGTCATATTAATGCCAATTTCCATTCTAATTAGTTCTGAAATATTGCACTATTTGTCAGTGCAGACTGTCACACGGTGTCTTCTGGTTTGAAAATCATCAGGGGGCTGACTGAGCAGTTTAGTATGAGGTGATCTTTGTAGCGGAGAAGTATGGAAAAATGTTTCTGTTCAGCGATTTATGCTCCTGCAAAGTTCTATGGAAAATAGTTTTGTTTCATGCAATCAAATTCATCAGAAAAACAAAAAACAAAACATTTATAGTTTATTTGTCTGCGTAAGTCTGTGTCCCTTCATCACTGATGTGGACAGGTCTTCTACTGTGTGTTGTGGCTGTGGGTCCTTTTTGCTGCTAACACTCACTGGGTTCCAGTGTGCACTATGACGCCTCGTATGAGGTCAGAGAGAGGACAGCAGTCCTACTTCCCATTTTCCTTCACCCCCCCACTCCCCAAACAAGCACCACTACAGCAGACCAACTTAAGCTTTAGCTTCCCATAATGCACCTCTCTAGCCAACTGACCCCAAGGTCGGCAGCTGTCAATCTTAGCTTCAGCTGGCTCTACAGCTTCTGGACATTGACTGGAGGATGTGAGGGAGGCCTCTGAGAGGAGCCCCGGCTCTGCATATGGGATCATCTCTGTGCATTCATGGTGCCTAATTAAATTAGCAATCCTTCTCCTATTCTAATGCAAACCTCAGGTTGAATTGCCACCCTGAACGTGAGAGGAAAGGCCCCAGGCACTGATACCCGGACAAAGACAGCCAAAGTTGTACTTCATTCTAGCTGGCAGTCTGTGATGGTATCCATGTGGCAGGTGGATCGTAGCAACCCCTCCATCTTCTTGCTTGCTTTTGGGGTGGGATGGGGTGTGTTTGTGTGTGTCTGGGTGTTGGGGGGCGGGCGGGGGGGGTTACTGAGAAAGACTAGGTCACATGTGACAAACTGTATTCACCTTCATATTGCACTGATAAATTATTGCATGTACGTCTTAAAGGCATTAGAGCCTGAATATTTTACTCAGCAGACTATTAAAGTGTGTGTGTGTGTGTGTGTGTGTGTGTGTGTGTGTGTGTGTGTGTGTGTGTGTGTGTGTGTGTGTGTGTGTGTGTGTGTGTGTGTGTGTGTATGTAAGTGAGAGGATGTAAGGTTTCACAGGTCGCCCTGTAGACGTGGAAGTGACTTTAGCTTGAGGGCTGCACAGTGTGCAGTGAGAGTGCAGGGTCACCTTTATCCTATCTGTCTGTGCCCAGAGCAGGGAAGGCAGTGGAAGGAGGTTGGGGTGGTGGTGGGGAGTTGTAGGACTCCCAACAGGCTGAACTGATTTCCTGTACAGGGTCATGCCCAGGACAGACTTGGAGGACAAGGGTTTAAGACCGCAGGGAGTAGCAAGCGGCACTGGTCATGACACATACCAGGAGAGTTGATGCTATTTTCTGCTATTTCAGTGTTTTTAACCAACACATACTTACATACATACATATCTGTCTGATTTACTCAGATTTGCACATAATGTGCTCGTTTAATAATGGAAAAGTACAGTACTTGGTTTAAGGCTGGAATTTCAACATCTATTTTAGTCTAAAAGTAGGAGCTTTAAGTTCTTGAATGAATGGATCCTCCACAACACCAAGATTGATTAGCCAAGCCAAAGCACACATGAATTTCTATATAGACCTAAAGAAGACCTTGATTCCTCAACAAATCTAACATACCCACACAATCCACTGCATCTTGTGCTCTCTTGATGCAATATTCATATAAACACTGTAACCTGGGGCAGCTCAGAGATCATAGCATGGTCCTTCTTCCTCTTGCCCACATTTCTGGAATGCATTTACTCAGCTGGGTCTGTGAAAGAGAGCTCTGCTGCCTCGGGCCACTGAGGGCATGCTTATCATGAGATTTGAGGAGCATATATACGTGGCTGCAATGTGTACATCTTAAAACTTGTACACCTCTAACGGTGTTAAGAGGTTTTTAATGGTGGTCAGCCAGACAACTACACCTAAGCTTAAATTTATGAGGAGGAACACACTTAGAGTGTGGGAGGATAAAAGGTGGCACTGTGGTTGTGATTAACATGACAACTCGACTGACCCACACATGTTAATCTAAGTCATGTTACTCATAAATGTCATTATGCCTTATATCTAAGGTCACTAATCATTTTAAACTTTAAGGGGCTCTTCTCTTTAATACAAGCAGCATTGTCTTTGAGATTCGAGTCCAGAAAAAGTTTTGTTTTATTCCAGAAACACACTTTTTGTGAGAGAATGGGTAAAAGAGGGAGGTTATTTTTTTTTATCATCTGCTCACTCCATAATGGACAGTGATTGTTATTAATATATTTCTCATTGATTCATTTGGCGGATTTGTTTTTTGTTTTATTTCTTTTTACAGAAAGAATTGCAAGTTTTCTCAGATTTCTTTAATTTTTTTGTAGCTCACTTTGTGAGCAAATTTCTTTCTGCAGAGAATTCCCCACACTCAGCCGAAAGGTGGATACGCTGATACTGAAGAGCATAAACTGGAATTGTAGGAAGCTCATGTGGCCTCTCTGGCCAAATGGACCCTTGTTTACGCACTTGTCCATCACTGGAGCCGTGTGAGGCCTCAGGTATCCAGAGAGATGTCCCCAAACCCAACAGCACCATGGCAGAACCTGGTAAGTGCACAGTGTTTACATGAGGTTTGTCTAGATCAGAGATAAGGTGTTAATCAAAAAGCCTTTTCAGTTAATGCTGAGTCTGTTTCTGAGGATGTTTTCATCTAAAGGGCAAAAATGAAACATTGATCTAGTGCACAAAATATAATTTTATGACCTTATTTTTGATATCGCTGTTTTATAGTAGAAGACTCTTATTAAAGCCGATGTCACGTAGTTAACAGGACAAAAAGAAGAAAAAAACGCACAATCTAAGAATAAAATGGCATAATTAAAACTGTGTATCAGTAGGGAAATGTTATGAGCCTCATAACTATTGTTTTGTTTTTATTATTTCTTTCACTATTATTTAGCACAGCCGCATGAACTCGGCTTCATAGTTTAGAGGAGAACGACACACTGAAGACTCATGCACACACACATGCAACAAAGTTGGTATTTTGCATTTAATCTGTCTGACTTCTACGGTAACAATTACCGATATTTCGGCCGATTACTGTTTCAGAGATGGCTGCTTATTGAGGTGTTTTTTTTTCTTACTCCCATTTTGTAAGTGGATTAGAAATGTTCTTGCGGTTAAAAAAAGCATTTCATACCGCCTCTAAAATCTCGTCCTTTACAAACGAGCTCCTGGAAAGGATATGTACTCTTTAATATATATTTATAACATTTTTTTGTCACCGACAGCGTATTTTTAACGAACACAATTTTATAATTTTCATGATCTATTAAAAAAAAAGCAAAAACAAAAGAAATCAAAAGAAAACAAACAAAACAAAACCAAACAAAAAAAGGTTATCACAGTGGAAAAACCCCCACTTTTAATGTTTTTATCAGTAATTACCTTATTTGATCATTTATAACAATTTTATCGTCCCAGCGACGTCGGAATTCATTTGAATGGACACCGCAGACACCAAAAGCAACACTAGGGCTTTTCCCCATTTGTTAAAAGTCATTTTAATATCACAAATAAAAGTCACAAAACAGCGAATACTATTGTTTTCTTTTATCTAAAAAGATATATATGTCACCTTTTCTGGTCACAGGACAAGTTTGTATATGTATCATCAATAGGATGTACAAAAAAAATAAAGAAAGAAAGAAAATAACGTTGCTACGTATTCAATACTTCATACCTGTTTTTCATATAGATCAGAATTATAATATATATAATTTTAATGCATATAACATATATATTAGAATGAAAAAAAACGTTCAATGAAATAAAACACTAACGGGCAGAGTTATGGTATCCGCCATTTTTTATCGTTATTATTATTATTATTATTATTATTATTATTATTATTATTATTATTTTATCTTGTCACTTTTCTGTGCGTAAACTGCACCGTCTGATGCCTGCCTCTCCTGTCTCGCTTGATTTCGTGATTAGGATCGTAACAGCATATGAAACAGAAATTAAATGCTTAATTGGAAGGACAGAAACCACACGTGATTGAATTTTTGGCGGATTATGTCAGACTTGTGGAGAAACGTTCTCTCTCTCCCCCTACCTCGCTCCTTTTCTCTCTCTCTGTCTTGCTCTCTCTCTCTGTCTGTCTGTTTGTCTCTCGCACACACACACACACACACACACACACACACACACACACACACATGTGCGCGAGCGCGCGATCAGTCCCGGTTTCACGGGTCTTTGTTTCTGATCTGTTAAATCCCACCCACTTGACATGAACATAGAGGAGAAAAAAAATCTCTCACTCGGGCGCCCACGTTAACGGCACCCAGTTGCTGTTGTCGACACAGCCTGCTGGACCTGTAAGATGGAGACGGAGAGCTGTTTGCCTTTCTCTTCGCAGACCAGCAGGAGGACGCCAACAAACTCTCCGGGACTCGAGCACGGCGGCTCCAGCTCCTTTCTCCCCTGCGATGAGCTCCAGAAATCGCACCTTCCTCCGCCTTCTCTTCCACACCGTCTCAGCCTGAGAGGGGATCTCTACGCGACCGCAATGGGGAGGTTTGGTGATGCTGCGGTGGACTTTACGCACGGCGCTTCTCCAGCGAACCCGACCGGTTCACCGTCCAAACACAGCAAGTTCTTGGACAGTATCAACCAGGACCAGAAAGGGGTGGCAATAAGCGGCAAACCGTCGTTTTATGAGAACAACACGGACGGTGAGTTAAAGAGTTTTTGAGTGAACATTTACTGGAATTAGCCGCGTCTTAACTATCTCAGTTTTAACTAAAACAAAGTGCAGTAGCTTGATAGCGGGCTTTGGATCAAATAAGAATCATTAAAAGTACTTTACGTTTGATTTGCCCCACCCCCTTTTTAAATTTTTTGTAACTTAGGTTTTTCTAAAGAAAATGCTCGCCATCATTCACTTGGCAACTGGTTGAAAAAAATAAGTAAATGGGAAAATCAAATATGGAAATCATTTTACACTTTTTTTTCTGGTTATTCAATTCAGTGGATCCTTTTTACAAATAATTTTTAGTATGCTGCATTTTGTGTACTTTTCATATAGTAATAAAAATAAAACAAAAGTGCATTTATGCAAAGAAAAGTGTGGTTGCAATAAAAATGTCACCAAGTTTTCTTTTTTCACTTAACAGTCCTTGATGTGAAGTTACAGAGGTTAAAGGTCAGCCTAACAGCAAGTTGGGTGTGTCATTAGACTACTACTCTTCTTTTCAGGCCAGCACTCAGCTTGGTATCTCTGTGTTTTTGCAGACGCTCACGCTTTCAGTTTCTCCTTCTTTTGCAGACTTTTTGGTCACACAAAACAGAACTGACTTTGTTTTGCAAGCACGGAGTTGCACAAATGTCAGACACGATCGCCCACAAATGTCCATCTTGGGAAGGAAAGCAACCGCTGTATATGTTGAACTGAAGCCTGAAGAAATTATGTGGTCTTTCACTTGTTTATTGGTGCTGATGATTCTGCAAAGCAGCAGAGGATATCAGCCCCGATAAGCTTCTCGGTATATCAGTGTCCAGAATAATATACATTAGTTTCATTCAAGTTAATGCCAAAGACAGCGAACACATTCATTAAATTTTCTTTTGCACAATTACTTATGATAACACGATAATATCAGCCGGCTTCTTTCGAAATTAACTTTTATTTTAATTCTTGCTCAAGGAAAATGAGGTGTGCGTGCTTCCCCTTTTCCTTTTCTGTCTTTATCTCGTGCGCGCACACAGACATGCGCAAGATTTCCACTCATAACTACTTAAGTAGTTTGATTTATTTTACAGTTTAATGCTTATTGGTGCGAGTGTGTAAACCAGCGCATGTACGTGCAGAACACGTGCGCGCGCGTGTGTGTTCTTACGTTTTCTCTTTTAAACTTTCAAAAGCAGACGCGTCTTCCTGTTTCGTCTGCAGTGAGAGGAAAGTTTAACGTAAAAAACCCCAAAACTTTTTTACATTGGTTTGTAATATTTTCTAGTTTTTCGCAATCAGCTATATTCTACTATAAAAGTTGAAAAAAATTAGAACGGTCAGATTTTAACTCAGTTATGGTGATTAGCCGATCTGTGGCTTTATCGTCGGGCACTAAAAGATTAAAATTTTAAAAATACTATATAGAAAAAACCCAACGATTCTGAAATGCAAAAGCAGTCCTTTATTTTTGCTTTTCTTTCTTTCATTTGTTATTTGGGAAGATGTAAATTCTTTTGGTGAAAAGAGAAAAATTCAGTTTTAATGATTGCACGTTGTTTTTGTATTTATTAGACTCATCTTCGTTGACACTCATTTTCTTTACGTCTGTTTGTTTGTGTTTGTGACTGTGGCGTAGCTGCCACAGTTGAGTTTTTTTTAGATAAACTGCATGCACAGGCTTAATATTTCTTTTATTATTCCTATTTTACTCCTCAGAAATATGCCACACATACCTTCATTTTTTTCCAATCATGTTTAACCTTCTTATACTCCACAGATACCATGTGCTATAATAACTTAATATTTTAACTGTGCAACTTAATAACTTACTACACCAATCACGGCTAATAAATATTCTTTATTCAGAACTGAACAAATTCAGAATATTTTAAAACCTCGGAGTAACATTTTGTCCAAATTTAAGACAAATTTAAAACATTAAAATCCATAGCAAAATGCCTGGAACAATGCCATTTAAATTTCCACAGTCGCAAAACAATAGCTCATCGTGCTCGCAGCATGATATTCCTGCCTTTTCATTTTGAACTTATCTCCTTTTTGCCTTTTCCTGCATTTCATATAGATCTCCAATTACACTTGAGTATAGTCATAGCGGATATGGGTGCTTGACAAGGTAAAAGCTCAATGCCCCCTTTTTTTTCCTGCAGTTGAGTATATTTTCAGCATGTGGTGTAAGGTTGGAACTAATGGACTTGAGGAAATTAATGTTGCAATAAAGAGTGTTCTCTGTTGGGCCCTATATTGAATTAAGAGCACAGCAAAGTAGTGTTTCAGCTGCCCAGAGTGAGTGAGTGCCTCCTGAAAGATGGAAAGTGGTTTTGTTTCGTAGCTCAGGGTTAAACATAATGAACTTGGACAACAACATCCAAACACTGCAGGAGGAGCCCTTTCCATGGTCTGTTAACAGGAAGGAAAGTAACGCTTTGAGATTTTCCCTCACTCCTGAATGTAAATGGCAGAATATATAGAATTAGTCCAAAACAATCATGTGCTTTAACAGATAAAAAAAATTGTGTTTCTCTTAGACTTTCTCTACATGCAATGTAAAGAGCCTGGGCGGGACTGTTGCTGTGTATTGCTGCTGTATAAATAACAGTTAATTCCTCTCTTCAGATATTTGTGACATATTTCAACAAGTTCCTATCAAGTGTAGGTGACCCTGAAAATGCCCTTTGTTCTGCATATTTTAATCAGCAGGTTAAAGTTTAGCCAGCTTTTTGAGTATTTTCTACCTAAATATGGCTCGTCTGGCTAATCGGAGTAAATCTGAATTTGTGTTGCTTGTGCATTTTCTCTGGCGGCTCACAGTTTTTAGTATAATTTGGGACTATTTTCTCAAACTGAGAAAATAGTCACATACATCACAGACAAAACTTTTGATGTGATACACAATTTGTGTTTATTTTAACTGCAGTGTGTTGGTTTTAAAATGTGTCCATGTGGGCCAAAGCTGTTTCCAGGTGAGCTGTGCTGGTTTAAAAAGGACTGCTCATCTCTATTTCTTTGCACAAGGGCCTGAAAAAGCTTTCAGCAACTTTGTATAAACTATGTGAAAAGAAAAAGGAAAGTACACAAAATCAACTCTTTCTGACCAACAGGTCATAAAGGCCAAAATGAGCAGCAGCAAGACAAACAAACCAGATCATTCATTATGTTTGCAGAGATTTGTACTTAAACAATTGTAAAATCTAAATAAAATTTGGCGTTCCATAAAAAGTCATTTAAGCTGTATCTTCAGGCAATGATAGTCTCAAATGATTAAATTTCAGTGTATATATTGATGCAGATGGACTTAGAAAAAACTGTTAGAATTTGTATATGATTTTATATTTTTTTAGTGGATGTGTAACTTTTCCTTTGCGTTTTCCTGCCTTGCTTCAGTTCGGGACAAAGACACTCCAAAAACCATGGGCTATCCTGGGATTGTCACGGACTGTTGTGGCAAGCTCAAAGAGCCAGGCAGTGGTTTACAAGGAGATTCTATCGCTGACTCCATTGACTTATCTGGCAAAAACAAGAAGCGACGTAATCGCACGACCTTCAGCACATTTCAACTGGAGGAGCTGGAGAAAGTGTTTCAAAAGACACACTACCCCGACGTGTACGCCCGGGAGCAGCTGGCGCTGCGGACGGAGCTCACTGAGGCTCGGGTTCAGGTATGCCAGGGCAACTCCATCACAGTTGACACCTTTTTTATTTTCTAAATGTAATCAGAAGAAAGTATGATGCCCTAACAAAAAGTTGTCTTCTGGAAATTTACTGTTATACTATTTTGTGTTATAATATATTTTATTTTTAAAAGGTTTGGTTCCAAAATCGCAGAGCCAAATGGAGGAAACGAGAACGCTATGGGAAGATCCAGGAGGTTCGCAACCATTTTGCTGCTACATATGACATTTCTCTTCTTCCTCGCCATGACGCATACCAGGTAGGCCAATGTAGCTCTCACATGGCATGCATGTTGTAGTCGTAAACTTAACATCATAAAACCTGCTGAGAGATTGCTTTTTGTTTTCACTGTACAGGACTGAACAATATTAAAACTTTTGCTGATATCATTCTAAATCTCTTCCTATCCAGATGCAGAGCAATCTGTGGCCGGGGGCAGCTTCAGGAGGAGGCGGTGGTTCGGGTGCAGGCTGTGTCCTAGGGGCTGACTCTATCTCCTCATCCTGCATGAGTCCGTACCCTCACCCCCACAGTAATCTGCAGGGCTTCATGGGCATGCCCACATCCTCCAGCCACCCGCACCATCACCATCACCCGCCTCACCATCCAGGCATCAACAGTCTCTATTCTCTCCACGGCTTCCCAGGAGGCCTCGGGTCGCCTTCCATCGAGGGCCCCGAGACCGAATACAAGCCAACAGGCCTGGTGGCGCTGAGGATGAAAGCCAAAGAACCAGGCAGCATTCTCTCCTGGCCAACATGACCATAATAATGCCAGCTCCCCATTATGCACTGACTGAGCCGCAGCATATTACAGTCGTCACCCATACACGATCCCAGATGTACATTTGTGGATTTGACTCGAATATTTCCTCCAAACATTTATATAAATCAACTTAGAGACGTGTTGCTATTCAGAACTGTTGGAACAGGCATTTTGCAAACAATAAGGCCAACTTGAGAATCTTGCACAAAACCCAACTTATTAATACAAACATTCTTGTTTCCAGTTCTTATTTTGTATCACAGTGCTGAGACCAAAGAGGAGAATTATTTAAGCATGTAAAAAATGTATCATATTAATCCCTTTTAATGTCTGTTGTGTTGTGCGTGAGTAATAAAGGGCTCCATGTAAATTTAACTGTCTTATTCAGCAGCAAACTATTTTGGGGAAGGTGGATTTTCTTTTTCTTTCTTTTTTCAAAATGAACAAAAACCATCTCAGTTATAATTATTTTAGCCATGACTCTTTTGCAAAATAATAGCCATGTTTGCGATGCAAATATAACTGGCAATGTGGTTATGAGGTAAAAATACTTTACAGACTGTGGAGAAAAAAAAGGTTTCTGCTGTGCGGAAAGTGTACAGAGTGAATGTGCAGCCCGCTAGGCTTCACTTCAAGTTGCACTCCATGCATCAGGGGAAAGTGGCAGGTTCATAATGGAAAAACTAACCTGGTGACCACACTTCACTACTGATAATAAAGTAGATAACCACAGATGGTTATGTATTTGTCATGCATGTCCTACCATGTGAGGTGTTTAATCGATTACTGTGGCTCGCAGCATATTTTGTATGCTGAGGCCAGGTCAAGGTCAAATGTCTTCTGCATCCATGTGTACAAGCAGAATAGAACAGAATATACTCACATTATCCTGAATGCTGTCCTAATAATCGTTTTCAGAAAAATCTCCCCAAACAATTTATGTTATTGTCAAGGAAACATTGAATTGCACGGTACATCCCATATGGTGTGAATTACTAAATGCCAGTGCATTCATGTCAAACTGGCAAACATTTCAATCTGTGAGACTGATGTGAATTGAGAAAAAGAGTTTCACTGCGGGACAAAGCCCCGCCAAGCTGAACTCACTCCCCGGGAGTGTGCATGGCTTTCAGGGGAATATATTGGCTCCCCTTTGTCTTTGCCTGCTTCGGTTTGACAGCGATGCAGGGGCGGATTAGCTGCCTTCCCCTAAGTCTGTGCCGGAGTTTCCTGAGAGCCACTAACATGTGGTTCCAATAGAAGAATGCAGAAAGCCATCAGAAACACTTTCCACACCCACAGCTTCAAATTCCAGCCAGTCCCTGGGAGACGGCAGCTCTCACTGCAGTCACATAGTCCCCCTGATTAATTCCCAGATTAAGAGGAGAAGATAAGAAGACCTGTCAGAAGGGATTGAGGAGATTGCTGTGTTTAGGAAAGCTAGAGAAATAGCAGATGGTGGATCAGAGCTTAATTTTGATATTTATTTTTACAGTGTGAGCAGGTTAATCAAATCCACCCGTAAACAAAAGAGGAAGCTTGGTGGTTTACTGATTTTGATATTTTTATTCCTTAAAACAGTCAGAACAGCTGTAATAGATTAACTCAGGGGCTCATGATCATAATTTGGCTTATTCTACTTCAAAAATGTCTCAGAGTGAACACACGGTGATGTCATTTCACTATAGGGGGCCATAGGTTTTCATCAAGCTCTCATTAAAGTTATCATGCTGTTGCATTGGCTTTGATCTGTGTTAAATCAATGTATCAGGATCCAAAGAGCCTCTATGAGTTTTTCAGAAAGAAATGAAAAATGATGAGTCATCGCTGCACAATGCTAGAGCTAATCATCACTCAGTATGTCAGGGTTGCTAGCTGTAGACTGTCACAAGAGCCTGGAAGCTAGTATACCCTCGGCCTCATTATTTGACTAAAAATATATGATTTAAGGCTCATTAAAGTCTGTAAAGCTGACTGCTGGCCACTGCTCTGAGCTTTGATCTCAACAAGATTGATCTTGGCTTCAAGGTGCAGCTATTGAGACACAACAGATAAGCTACTTTTATTTAACATATCCCACTAAGGTAAACAAAGTAGTGCACTGTGTGATTGACTCGGTTTCAGCAGTTTGTCAAGGCTGCTTCCAAAATTTTATCGCTAGGAAAAATGTTTTGGCAGTTCATTCGAGAAAATCAAATATTCAGAATATAAAATGTTTGTGCCGAAGTGCAAACAGCAGTGCTTGATTTGAGCCAAAGCATGACTTGTAAAAAATGGGGAAATACTGTGAGACATTAAAGAGCAGACATTAGTAGGTTGTGATGCTTTCAACTTAAAAACTAAAGTGTTTTAATCGTCTCCATGAAAAGGCTGTAATATCTACTGCTACATGTGGCCTACACTGTAGCAGATATTAGTCAATATCAGCAGCTTGATTTGCTCATATAGTTGCCAGGAAAGGCCCTTTCCGCTCAACGCTAAGGGGAGTGGGCTGCTGCACTTTCTGTTCAATACTGCCATCTTGTGGTACTGGATCTAATTGAAGATAAAAGGATTATCTGCTGGCCCCGACACCATAATTAAGTCTCACCTCCCGGGAAAAACGAAATGAATAATATTCTTACAAAACCTGCCCACAGTATTATGCTACAGTTAACAGTGAATGGACAGCAGAAACTGGCGTTGTGATATAAGCAATAAGATTTATCTTAAGTCTTAAGGTGCAGCCATTTAGACCTAACAAATAGGCCACTTTTATTTAAATAAGTAGAATAGCATACAGCTCAACAAAATAAAAATATAATATGACAATGCAAGTGTCTTAATAAGGTAAAAGCTTTTCCGAAATTTCAAAGGAATACAAAATACAAATAAAGTAAAATGTACGTTTATATTTAAACAAACACAAACAATTTCGATAACTTATTTATTAGTTTTTTTATTTTATACTCAATTTATTAAGAAAATATAAAAAATATAGTGCCTGCCGCTGGGTGATTGACGTGCGCTTTAAAGCTTCCCACCCACTTTCTAACCAATCAGAACGAAGGGGTGGGTCTTCGAGCTAATCTTTACAAAATGGCGACTGTTGTTGTTTTGCCGCAGGGTCAGTGAATAAACCTGTTTTTCACTTCAGTAAATTTCTGCATTAAATTGCAGAAAAAATCGCACCAAGGAAGAGCAAGTGTCCCGACGGTCGACACCGAGTGGGCCGAAATGAAAGGTAAAGAGCGGTCGCCGATTAAAAAACGCTCCCGGGCCCTGGACGATATTCGAGACAGGGGAGGATGCCATCCGACCAGCAAGAAAATGGGGGCTCTGTCCGTTTCCAGTGGGAGTAATAATGGAAACAGTTCGTCCAAAGGCGACGGCGGCTCGACAAGACGGAGTCTCCTCGGGGAAAAAAGAGACCGAGATTTCGACGGTCACAGCCGGACTGGAAATAATCACAGTTGTCAGTCTGCAGCTGCTGCCGCCGCCGCTGCAGCGAGCTCCGTGGGCAAAAACCACAACCTGAGCCTGACGCTGGATTTAGCCTCACCAAGGACCACCTCTCGGGGTGAGCCGCGGTTGCAGCCACCCAGCACAGAGAGTGAGTACAAAACGCTCAAAATCAGCGACCTCGGCACTCAGCTTAGCGACGAGGACATCGAGGACGGACTCTTTCACGAATTTAAAAAATTTGGCGATGTGAGCGTCAAGATAGGTCGTAGCAACGACGAGCGGATAGCCTTCGTAAATTTTAGGAAGCCGGAGGACGCCAGAGCGGCTAAGCACGCCAGGGGACGGCTGGTGCTGTACGACCGGCCGCTGAAAATCGAGGCGGTCTACATCAACCGGAGGAGAAGTCGGTCTCCGGTGGAGAGAGACGTGTACGGTGCGGCTCAAAGCCACAGACATTTGCAGAGACCCCTCTCGCCCACCGGGCTGGGATATAGAGACTACCGGCTGCAGCAGCTAGCCTTGGGACGGCTTCCTCCACCCCCACCCCCACCTTTGCCGAGAGAACTGGAGCGGGATAGGGAGTTCGCTCTGTTTGAAGCCAGAGCACGCCCAGCCTTCATTGCAGAACGGGCAGCTTTCCGAGAAGAGGATTTTATTTCTCCAGAAGATGACCAAAGAGCTAACAGGACGTTGTTTTTAGGCAATCTGGATATAACTGTCACAGAAGCAGACCTCAGGAGGGCCTTTGACAGGTTTGGAGTCATAACAGAAGTGGACATTAAGAGACCAACACGGGGGCAAACCAGCACGTATGGATTTCTGAAATTTGAGAATCTTGACATGGCTCATCGTGCTAAGCTTAGCATGTCTGGTAAAATAGTGGGCCGCAATCCCATAAAAATAGGCTATGGGAAAGCAACACCAACCACGCGCCTGTGGGTGGGTGGTCTTGGACCTTGGGTTCCCTTAGCTGCCTTGGCAAGAGAGTTTGATCGCTTTGGCACTATAAGGACCATTGACTACAGAAAAGGGGACACTTGGGCCTATATTCAGTATGAAAGTTTAGATGCTGCACAAGCAGCATGCACACACATGAGAGGCTTCCCACTGGGAGGTCCAGAGAGAAGACTTAGAGTGGACTTTGCAGACACTGAACATCGTTATCAGCAGCAGTTCCTGCAGCCTCTCCCAATACCACCATTTGACATGGTGGCTGAGTCATTTGTCCACCGTGCCACACCTGAACCACTGAGGGTCAGGGAACGAACTCCACCGCCGCTTCACTTCAGGGAGAGAGAGCTGTTTCCTGGAACTGACTGGCCCAATCCTGCTATTCGCGAGCGAGTACGTGCCTCACCTTTTGAGCCTCTGGAGCATTTGGACCGTGAGAGGCGAACTCGTGAGCCCTGGTCTTTGGAAAGAGAGCTGCAGGGGCGAGAGCCTGCTCGAAAGCGGCGCATATTGGAGGACGGACGCCACATAGACCACTCCCCTGACAGCACTGAGAGGACAGTAAGACGCAGACGTGCTTCTCCAGATGCCAGTCCTGGAGGCAGCAGCAGAGATGGGGGGCGCTTTAGTGACTCAGAACGCCCCCTGCGGGGCGAGAGAGCCTCTCCTGCGACAGAACGCCACAGCAGCCTTGAAAGAAGCGTGTCAGACCGAAGGCCCAAAAGCCAGAGTCTGTCTGATAAGGGACTTTCAAGCAACATTATTTCAGCAGTTGGAGAGCGCAAGCGCAAGGCAATCGATGGTGGCAAAGGACCAGCCAAGAGAGAACGTTCTGAGAGCAGCTCAAAGGGAGGCCAGCCATCCAAGCTGGATGGCACCAAACTCAGTTTGGCCTGGCATGGTATGCTATTGTTGAAGAACAGCAACTTTCCAGCCAACATGCACCTGTTAGAGGGAGACCACAACGTCGCCAGCGACCTGCTTGTCGACAGCGCTACAGGAAGGCGAGTGAGCGAGCTAAAGATCACGCAGCGACTCCGGCTGGACCAGCCCAAGCTCGACGAGGTGTCTCGGCGCATCAAGGTGGCAGGTCCGGGCGGCTACGCAATCCTGTTGGCGGTTCCCGGCACCACAGAGGATGCATCTTCATCTGACCCTGCAGCTTCAACTCAGCGGCCGCTTCGCAACCTGGTGTCCTACCTCAACCAAAAACAAGCGGCTGGAGTCATCAGCCTGCCTGTGGGAGGAAGCAGAGATAAAGACAACACAGGGGTTCTTCATGCTTTCCCTCCCTGTGATTTCTCCCAGCAGTTCCTGGATTCCTCTGCCAAAGCTCTGGCAAAAAGTGAAGAGGACTATCTAGTCATGATTGTGGTCCGCGGAGCATCTTAAAGAAACAAAACACACTAAATTCAAATGGAATTAAAAAAAAAAAAAAAAAAAAAAAAGGATCTGCTGTATGTCAGTAACTATTGCATGCTGTGTGTTCTGCATCATGGAGTACACTAGTATGGTTATTGAGTGTTATGTTACCATGTAAACCACTTAAAGGACAAACAGTGCCCCCCTGCAAAGCTAAAAGTATGTGTGTTTCTGAAGTTACTTTTCAGAGGTGTCAGTCACAATCATCAATCTGCAGTAATTTAGCCAAAATTCTGTAAAGCGGTTAAAGTTTAGTAAGCTTAATTTATGAACAGAGAAGTCATGCAGACTATATTTTTCTTTGTAGTTCATTTGCAGATTTAAAATGTTAGCCATCCAGGTCTGCAACAGAAAAAAGGAAAAAAGAAAAAGCAGGAGCGTTAGAAGTTTAAGAAGGGGACACAATAACAGCTCCATTTAAAATCGAACCACAAACTCTGTGTTGAAACCTCACCTTCCACAGGGCGCTAACAGTAACAGAAGAAGACATGTTTCTATTATAATGTCATGCATTAGACAAACAGGTGCTGTTATTGTGTCCTGATATTTGCACCAGGCTTTCAGAAAATACAATTTTTTTTTTCAAAGCTTTGAATTACAGTGCAATAATATGTCTACTATTACCACTTTTTGATGAAGGGAGACAAACGCGATTTGAATTGTTTTTCTTTTCTTTTTTTGTGTTAGAGGGTCGGTGAACTATCTCTGGTTACATTTCAAGGTCAAAACATGTTGCACAATTTTTCTCTCACCCACCACATTACAGCGTTGTCCCATCTCTCATTTATTTTCATCCTTAACAAAAAGTCAGGCAAATGAAGTGTGGTTCACTGAGGAAGAGTTGTGCAATGCCTTTTAAGTGTTACGATGCTCATGCTTGTCTGTCGCTGTGGATTTTGAAAACTGGAAAACATTGTGAAGGTCAGCAGATTCAACTTTCCTAGATACAGCTCAGTTTAATTGCATTAGAAATTCAGTTTGGAACAAAAGTACAGATTATGTTCAGGCTTGTTGTTTGGGTTTAGGTGTATTTGTCTTGTACTCCTCTGAATTGGAACGCCAAAATTGCAAGATAGACAATGAACTCAGTGTGAGTCCACTGGTAAAGCTAAATGGTCATGTCAACTCTGTATGAAATGCTGAATACTAACAGAATTTATTTTCAAGGGAACAGCCCATTACACATAGCGTAGTTTAAAAAACAAAACAAAAAAACAGCTACTAACATTTTTTTTTTTTTTTTTTTTTCACAAAATATTTTATTTTGTGCATCCCTGTCTTTAGAAATGGTTGTGAAAATGTGAACTATGAAAAAGTATAATAGTAATGGATAAAAAGCTTAGAGGATTTTGTGTTGATTTGACAGACTGCTTCATTTATTTACCCTAAAACCAGTAGGTCCTTCAATAATAATAATATTAAATATGCCAGTACAAACCTAATATTTGTACAGTAAGTAGGTCTGTGCAATTTTATAGTTTTAGAGGTATCTTAACAGTTAATGTTGATTTTATTTTAGCAGTCTAAATTTGACAGTATTTCACTCACGCTTGCCAACATTTATTTATTTTTCCCCAAGGCCTACCCTGTTTTGTTTTGCCAGTGTAGTTTTGCCATGTAGTAGTAACCTGCCATGCACTATAATTTGCTGAATTTGGTTTAATATGTATTGAAAACATTTATATGTGGGGGGGAAAAAAAGAAAAGAAAATTGTTGTATATGTGAACATCACACCCACTGCGGCTTTGGACTCTTGAGGAGACGAGCACAGAGCTGAAAACCTCTGCAGAGAAGGCACCCTGGTGGTTGTGAGTCCTCACTGATGAGGCAGCTTTTAAGTTGTGTAGCCCATCTGCACCTGTGATGACTTCTGTTTAAAATGGAAAAATTGAGCAATGTACACTTTGATGTCATGGGGAAGGAAAATCCGTAGAGCCCATGCGAAGCTGTTCACATACCTGCAAGTGCATTTGGGCACTTAATGTGACCGATTATCAATAAATTGTTCATTTGAAGGGAAACATGTTTCTTCGATGGAAGTGAATTGAAGAAACGAGCTGCCCGTACCTTATTGTGTTTCGAAAAAGGAGTTGTCACTTGAAATTTTGTTTCTGCACACGAGAGGGGAGACGATTTGCAGTTTTAGCACCAGTGAAGAGAGACCCCCATTTCGAGTGAGGATTGCTGCTTACTTGCAGGCCAGTTCTGACCTCCTCAGTTGCCTAAATTACTTCCTCCCTCACGATTCCTGCTTATGTCCTCAACTGTTCCTGTTGGCATGCGAATGACTGATCAGGATCGAGGAGCCAGAGTCCAGTTTGCAGTGGCGGCACGTGCCAGTATCCTGTTGTCTCCTGTGGTCGTTACTCTAAAGGTTTCATGTGCAGTGTTCCTGGGTCTGAATACGAGGCGAGGGAAGCTCATCACCTCCGTCGCACACTCCACTCGGGAGATTGTGGGCGACGCCGCTCTGAAATTTCCATAGCATCTACAGTTCATGCTGTCACTCTCACTGCAGAGGCCAAGCTGAACCACTGGGCTGATTGTCTTTATTACACTTTGCCCAGTTATATGAGTTGATTTGACTAAATGTTTGTATCAGGGAAGAGGATTGGGCCAAACCTCAGCTAGGAATATTGTTTGTGTTCTCCTCTGATTGAACTCTCTCCGAGGAGACAAGTGAGGAAGCTCGTTTGCTTTTCTGAAGTCGTCACCCGAGGTCTGCTGCTGCTGCATGGAGCTGAAACACAAGCAGGCCTAATCCTTTACCCTTTTTTTGCATCGCTGGAAGGAATCTACGATGCACCTCACCACTTCCCCAAATTCATCTAGGAGACTTGTTTATTTTGACAATTCCCTTTTATAAGTTTAAGACCGCTGTAGACAAAAAAAGAGGAAAGAAAGCTTCCATTTCCCCCAACAACCTGTTATAGTCATGTTAGTGTGAAAGCAAATGCTGTGTTCTGTGCTGAGGATGAGCCCTTGCTTCACTAGAGAAACATTGCCATCTTGAGGACCACGGAGCACCTGCTTTCCTCTCTCACCATCTACCTGACACCATACAGAGCTGCTATCACTAAAACTGCTGTACAGAGACAGCACGATGGTGAGTAAGGTGACCGAGCGCTGCCTGCCAGGTCTGTATCGTTGGCTTTGGCAGCAGTGGTGAGTATTGAGTGTCAACACCTCACGTTTTCCAATAACAAATGGACAGCAGCACGGTGATTTTCATTACTGGGGTTATTTTTCTTTAATGACAATTGGCATGAATCCCAAAGGGCATGTAGGACAGAATGAGAATACAGTGCTGCGCTGACCGTCGCCAGTTTTAAGATTAAGCTAAATAAAAAGATAAACTGTCCCAAATGATCAACAATTGCAAATTAAAATTTAATAAATTATGTGGAAACATTTGCTTGTTAGGCTACTGCAACTGCCACACCTCTAGATCACGTACAAAATCCTGGGTATTGTTTCTGCAGCTTTCAGGTCAATATCATTCTTTCAGAGATCAATCATGTCACTGATTGTCAGGCACTAAAGGCAACACTAATATTGTGCTCTGTGAAGTTACTGGTATAAATTCAGTTATAAGGATCTCATTCTTTTATTGTGTGGCAAAAGATGGCTTTAAGCATTGGTGATAAATGAATGCATTATTGAACAAATCCTTTAGTATGAAATTTGAGGTGCTTTGAGTATGTATCAGTATGCTCATACGAGATTTAGAGACCTTTTTTTTTTTCACTCGACTGCATTTGTAACCTGTAGTTGCAGATTCCTGTGCAGATCTTAATTACTCTGACTAAATTACAAGTGAAACAACACTTTATTGATGTATAGGAATATCAAATAACTAAATGTAAGCCCCACCTTTACCAGTGAGATGCAGACACTAGTGAATGAGTAATTATAATCTGTATTTTATAATACTTGTTGTTAAATACTTCTTCCAAAATTGTTTCAAATCACTGTAGTTCCTTTTAAGAGTACTTTCTGTCATAGATAATATTAATGATTATGCATGCAGAAACCTTTAATTTATTATAGTCTCCAGTTAATAAAAACAAGCAAAATTAATTGATTGATTGCAGAGATCTAGTCCCAGATCCTCTAAATCCAACATAGAGCAGCTGAAGCTAGTAAAAATAAAAAGTCCAATCTGTGGTCAGAACTTCAGTGCGTGTTTTTTTGAGGCTGTGTAAATAGAAACGGAAACAGTGAGCTCAGATACTGTCAAATAGGACACTGTTTAATGGAAAGCAGAGTGCAGTAGTGTTATTAGGTATCACTGTACACTAATGTATCTTACAGGTCAGCAGCAAGATCATAGCTGGTAATGTTTTCTTCTGTTGTTGTTGTTTTTTAAATGTTCCCAATTATAGAAAAATCTACACAAATAGAAAGATTATTTAAATCACAGCTGTATAAAGTTTTTAACTTTTTGAGAGAAGGAATTCTGCAGATTCACACATTTCCAAGATTATTTGCTGAAACCGATGCAGCTTATTAGACCACCACCCAGTGTAAGGTTCATGCCACAACTAAATTAACAGTTTTGGTAATTAACATAATATTTTTTTTAAATGTTTCTGTAATGGTTAATCCAGCAGTATGCACAAAATATTTTAATAGTTAAAATGTACCTGTTATTTTTATCCATGAATTCAAAAAATTAAGCACATGATGTTATTTTTTAACTTTTGATTAAGAATTCGTTTTAGTGGTTGAATGTTATACTTGATTAATTTCTGACTTCTCAAATTTGGACATAAAAACATGAATTCAGTTTGTTAACAAAAACAAACAAGACATAATTTTTAAAAAACTTTTTTTAGACAGATTTCTAAAATATTTGTTTTCTCATTTTTTTATCACGTGCAGTCAAATCTGTTAAGCACTGCATATCATCCAACTATACTGACTCTGGTTATAGTGTCACTACTTACATGATTTTGTGCAATCAATGTTTGCAAACACCTTTTTTGTACATAAGTATTTTTGCAAATAATCTGAAGCGAAGTATAACACTGTGAAATAAATCTCTAAGACCGAGGTACGATATGATATCCTTGTTAATACATTATTGTTAAAAGATGATCTGATTTGCTGTTATGGCCACAAAAACCACATATTCATACTTGCTTGTAGTATCCATGCTGACTGCAGTGTAGTTCGTTGTAGTGTTAAGCACCAATTTGTATATTAGCATTTTATGCTGGTGAGATTTCCTATTTCTTGATAAGTGTTTCTAATATAACTTTTTTCTTTTCTTTTTTTCACCTGACACACTTTAAAGTGTTAAAGTTTGCAATCATTTTGCACCTTTTATGAGTGAAACCATGTTTGTATTTTTTTTTCCTCTCAGGGTTCAGCTGGACAGCTCTTTGTTCCCAGGATACTTGACACACCACCAGGTGTCATCTGCAGTAAGTACCCCGTATGTTGTGAGTAGCTGTAGCATGAAATCTGTGACAGCTGTAGATGAATATCTGGTATTTAGGAAAATGAGTGTAATTCTTATTTAGCACGTCCTGATAATGTGTCAATAAAACAAGTTTATTTGTTAAAACTTGTGTTTCTTGGCCTGGTGTTAGTTTGTCATCTGAATCACACAATAACAGACTGAGGTACACATCAGTTTATTACAGCTGACCTGCACACTGTTACAGCGCTTAAAAATGAACTCTACTGGCTTAGAACCAGAAATCTATGATTGGTTAACCATATCTCCTAAAGTCAATCAGTTAAAAAAAAAATCCAGGAGTGAGAGTCAGGAATTTAAAATAAGTACCTTACCGAATAATGTGTTTGCTGCAACAAAAGCATCCAATCAAATGTCATCAAACGGCACATGGATATTGTTTAAGCGTACAGCTTCTTAACATATCCAGATAACTAGCAAGTAAAATGATCCCTAACCCAAATCTACCTTTAAAGCATCAAATACTTTTCATAAAAGATGCATTATAGTACAAAATAGTCAGTGGAACTAAATCACAAAAGCATACTGATGGTGAATGCAACTCGTGAGCCAAAAGAGCCTTTGTGCATGACTGCTGTTATAGAAACAATACAAAGAACCTCGCTCAGTATTGTGAAAAAGAGTTGAGGGGGAATAATTTGGTACTAATTGAGACAGCATTCTTTGAGCAAAAGCCTCATTCAGCCACACGAGGGCAGCAAAACAAAGCGCACGATTCAATTAAGACATTAAAAATAACTGAATAGTGGGTGGTCATAGTGGTTTAAAATACGTACATTTTTAACCAGCAATAAGCTTCAAGTTGAAGGTTTTTTCTAATGTGATCTTTGGCTGATATCAGAGGAAGTTAGTAAAAGATACATTACCTTGTAAGGCAAACAGTGGTGAAAAACAAGGAATCCACTGAAAACAAAGAACAAAACAAAACCCTCTCTACAATAAAAAAAAAAAAAAGATTTAAGACTCCCATGTACAAATACAATATCATTAGAAGTTGCATTGCCATTCACTGGCTGCCTGCAGGCATTGTAAAGACTGGGCAACAGTTTTAAACAGTCCACTTGTGGCACTGTGCATTTACATGGTCAACATTACACTATCAACACAGTTGGTCAGAGACATACAAGGACGTACAAGGATGACAAAATAACAAACAAAACAAGAACAAAATGCTGCTGTTCAGGGGAGCTCGTCGGCTCCATCACTCCTCAGTCTAACTGCGACATAGAAAACACTGAAACCTTAACTGAACAACAGGCTTTCGGGGGCTGGTGATAGTTGCAGAGAAGGAAACGTGTTTATGTGCGCATTTACCAAAGGAAAATCTCTCTCTCTGTGCATTTGCATAGAACAGCTCATGAGCGTGTGCTGACAAGTTAAAGATAACTGACATCTGAATGTTTGTCATCATCAGTGACCTAGAAAAGGAGAAAGTTGTTTCCTTATATAATTATAAACTACCTAAGGTTCTAATTTAATACATTTTTAAAAAATCTGAAGAAAATACTTCAGAAGATTGCAGCTGTAATCACTGTGTAAAAGATTAAAATATCCTATGTGATCAAAAAAGATGAAGTAAGTCTGAACTGTATTTGAAGCACCGAAAGGAGGTTAGGCGAACTCAAAGTGTTGCAACTGAATTCTCAGTTTACTGACCAGTAAAACAAGTTACTTCACAGGAGAAAGCAACTGAATAATAATTTGCAGTGTTACATAAGAAAGTTATAAGCAAATAGTGAGTGATTAAAGCGGTAAAAAATAAAATAAATTGAGGCACTAAAGATAGCTGAAGAGTACGGTGTGAAAGTATTAGGTGAGTAATGTCAGCAGCTGAATGTCGGTTAAAATAGTTCAATAGACATTTGAGTAGAATCAGTTAAAGTGTCAGCCTGCAGTGCTGAAAGCAGCCTAAATGTCAGTTAAAAATAAGGGACAAACATTTCAGCAGATGCATTTACTGCTAAAAGGAGCCGATGTGTAAAAGCTTTAAAAGGGCTACTTTGCATGACAAGAGTGAAAGAGCTGGGGTAAGTGAACGCCCCACAAGCAGCTTGCGTTTCATGCAAACGTCCTGCAGCCCTTAAATGCTCAAGCTGTCTGAAGACCCTCCCACGGCACAATGCACACCCATGAAAACTCCTGGGCTCTAAAAAGCATAAAACTTCTCATGTGACTCCAGGAAAGCCATGAAAGGTATGAAAAACTGAGCTAATGCCACCATTAGCATCTGTGCACAACTGAAAATAAGTATGAATGTGGTAAAAAAAAAAATAATCCAGAGGTGACAGGCACAGCAGAACAATTTCTGTGGGGGGAAAAAAACCTGAAAGCATGATGCTCAAACATCTGAGAAAAAGGTCAACAAGACTGAATTTTGTGTCATCATAAAAAGATGCTGAAATACTCAACGGACAAAAAAAGTGTTTGGAAAAATGAAGAATGCCACTGCGAGTCTCAAAGTGAGTACACCAGTAAACCACACGCCTACAATAATCAACTTAGCAAAGAGATACATTTTCTCGGTTAAACTGCAGAAGCAATGCAGGCTTTTTGGCTTTGTATTACAGATTATGTATTGTTTCACAGGCGCAGGCTGAAATAATACGGCAGCTCGGTATCTCGGCTATCTTGAGAGAATGTCATGCAGCATAATCACAAGCTGGCCCAAAGTGCATATCAGTGAGTAATGTTTACCAGATACAGGTAAAAGCTTCCCAAAGACATCAGGTGAAAAGTACTTTATCATGGATGCGTGCTTCCATGGATCATAACAAAAAAAAAAGAAAAGAAAGGAAACTCAACAGAAGACAGGATTTCGAGTTCAACTGCAGAGCTTCTTTCCGAGCAGTGTAATAAGCAACAAAACATTTCTGCACAGTCAGTGCAGTTTTATGTTTCTCTCCCAATAAGTTATGCTTGCATATGTGCGTATAATAAATTGTGGCAGGTGTTGTACGCAAGGATTTTCTCCAGTTTTGAATCGGTGTGCCTCTCATCAGAACACCGGGGGATAAAGTATTTTGAAGAGCACTAACATTTTGGCTTTGAAGGTTCAGAAAAGTCATTTTTTTTCCTCATCGACATCCCGACTACTGTAAATTCTTAAACATCGTGTTGCTGTGCAGCCCGCGTTATGCTCCCGCTGAAATGAACGGACAAGGTCCCGACTTCAAGCTGGAGTCCAAGGTGAACAGTGGGCAGGTCTGTCATCGTGAGCGCGTTGGTTCCAGATTGAACCCTGGAGTTAATTCCTACACAGCGCCGTTCTGCAGGCGCTCAGGGGTGAAACAGCCATTGGTCTTACAGCTGCTTTCTGCTCTTTTGGCCTGGGACAGTTTCCTCTTGGCCTTCCAGCGCTGAGCCAGCGGCTCCATAAACAGAGAGAGGGAGGAGAGTAGATAGCAGAGCCCCGCCAGGTAGAAGGAACAGTCGTAGGTCTGAGTGTAATCATATAAGAACCCTAGAAAGCACAAAGATCACAAGGATGCGTTAAGAGCCTGTGTGTTCATCTGTGAATACAGTTATTATGTTTTCTTCTTCTGGCCACCCCCACTCCCTTTTTAAAAACAGGGTCATGACTTCACGATAAACTACAAAGCAA